>NC_067422.1:2806253-4084414 GCF_009764475.1 Pristis pectinata
CAAGTAGGTGCTAATGGTCAGCACAGACTCAGTGGGCCAAAGGGCCTGTTTCCATGCTGTATCTCTCTGTGACTCCCATGGTCATTCCCACAGTAGGGGAGTCTAGTACAAGAGGGCACGACTTCAGGATTGAGGGGCTCCCATTCAGAACAGAGATGCAGAGAAATTTCTTTAGCCAGAGAGTGGTGAATCTGTGGAATTTGTTGCCACGGGCAACTGTGGAGGCAGAGTCATTGGGTGTATTTAAGGCAGGGATTGATAGGGATCTGAGTAGCCAGGGCATCAAAGGTTATGGTGAGAAGGCGGGGGAGTGGGGCTGAATGGGAGAATGGATCAGCTCGTGATAGAATGGCGGAGCAGACTCGATGGGCTGAATGGCCAACTTCTGCTCCTTTGCCTTATGGTCTTATGGACTTTAAGGAGAGAAGAGATCGCAGGTGCTGGAATCTAGAACAAAACCAGGAGGGTGGAAGAACTCAGAAGCTTGAGCAGCACCTGTGGAGGCTAAAGGTGTAAGTTGGTGTTTCTGGTGGAGAGCCTGCCTCAGCACTGAGAGGGAAGAGGGAAGGGTGTGCTGTGCAGCAGAAAGTGGGGGTCTGGATACAGGCTGGTAGGTAATAGGTGGAGAGGGGTTGACGGACAGGTGGAACCAGGTGGGGGGAGGAGAGTTGAACAAGTGAGAAGAAAGCCAGGTGAGTGTATGTGGGGGGAGAACACCAGGGAGCTGTGGGTCACCTGGAATTGGACAATTCAGTGGTCACCCACCTGGTTCCTCCTGCCCACCGTCCGCAGGGCCTTGACCAAAGCGTCGACCTTTTTCCTCCGCAGATGCTCCTATTATTTTCCTGTTGAGGTTACGTGGTCAGTATTACAGACTGTTTGTGGGCTTGGCCCCCTCAGAACCTCCAAAAGCAGAGGGAAGCTAATCCTCTTCAATCCCAAACCGGTTGCTTATGAAGAACTTGCCATTGACATTCAGTCAAAAATATTTACTGGCTGTGAAGCGTTTGCGATATCCTAAAGCCATGCTGTTAGTTTATACCACAAGTTCACTCGTTCTGGAAAGATTTGGATTCTTGAGCTGCTGGCTGGTCCGTCCTCCAAATGATTTTCGATGAACCTGAAACATTAAATCTGTTTCCCTCTCACTGATACTGACTGACCTGCTGAGTGTTTCTGGCATTGTCCGTTTGACTTTAAACTTCAGAGCACAGAGGAAGAAGGAACTGGAGACTGATTGAGAAAGTAAGAAATTCCAAGCATGGTTTTCGGAGATGGACCAAGCAATAACAAAAAATAAATTCAAGGGGGTACATTGGAGGGAGAAAAGAATTATTCCTCAGTTCTGGTCACCGCATTATAGGAAGGATGTGGAGGCGTTGGAGAGAGTGCGGAGGAGATTTACCAGGACGCTGCCTGGCTTAGAGCGTATGGAATATGAGGAGAGGCTTAAGGTGCTAGGGCTTTATTCACTGGAAAGGAGGAGGATGAGAGGAGACATGATAGAGGTATATAAAATATTGAGAGGAATAGAGTAGACAGCCAGCACCTCCTTCCCAGGGCACCAATGCTCAAGATGAGAGGGCATGGCTTTAAGGTTATGGGTGGGAGGTTCAGGGGAGATGTCAGGGGGAGGTTTTTCACCCAGAAAGTGATTGGTGCATGAAATGCACTGCCTGGGGTGGTGGTGGAGGCAGGTACATTGGACAGGTTCAAGAGGTTGTTGGATAGGCACATGGAGGAGTGTGGGATGGGGGGATATGCGGGAGGAAAGGGTTAGATAGTGTGAGGGTGGTTTGATGGACGGCACAACATGGTGGGCCGAAGGGCCTGTTTTGTGCTGTATGGTTCTATGGTTCAACGAATTACGTTGAACTCTTGGGAAGAGATGTGGTTCTGAGAGTAAACGCCACACCACAGGAGGGACAGAAGCCTGAGGTCCCACACTGCCAGGTTCAGGAACAGCTACTTCCCTTCAATCATTTGGTTCCTGAACCAACCGGCACAACCCTAATCACTACAGTTTAGCAACACTGTGATCACTTTGCACTAAAATGGACTTTATTTTTTTGTTCTAATTATGTTCTTTCTTGTAAAATTTATGTATAATTTATGTTTATGTTTTTCTTGCGAATGCTGCTTATCTGATGCTATGTTCCTGTGATGCTGCTGCAAGTAGCGAGTAGTTCATTGCACCTGTGCGTACACATACTTGTGCAGATGACAATAGACTCAACTTTGACTTTTGACCATCACCGAGGTGATGGATCAGTCTAAAGCTGCATACAACTCTTGTGGGACTTTGTCAAAAGCCTTGCTACATCAACCACAAAGTCTGCCTCAATCCTCCTTAAGAATTGAATTGTTCCGGAGTCAGAGTCAGAATCAGCTTTATTATCACTGACATATGTCGTGAAATTCGTTGTACAGTGCAAGACATAAAATTACTATAAGTTACAAAAATAAATAAGTAGTGCAAAAGAGGAATAATGAGGTGGTGTTCATGGGTTCATGGACCGTTCAGAAATCTGATGGCGGAGGGGAAGAAGCTGTTCCTGAATCGTTGAGTGTGGGTATTCAGGCTCCTATACCTCTTCCCTGATGGTAGTAACGGGAAGAGGGTGTGTCCCGGCTGGTGAGGGTACTTAGTGATGGATGCTGCCTTCTTGAGGCACCACCTCTTGAAGATGTCCTCAATGGCGGGCAGGGCTGTGTCCATGATGGAGCTGGCTGAGTGTACAACCCTCTGCAGCCTCTTGCGATCCTGCGCATTGGAGCCTCCACACCAGGCGGTGATGCAATCAGTCAGAATGCTCTCCACTGTACACCTGTAGAAAATTGCAAGAGTCTTTGGTGATGTACCGAATCTCCTCAAACTCCTAATGAAGTAGAGCCTTACTGTTAGCCTTATTGTTCTGATTTAGAAGGCTATTTGGACCATCAAGTCCATGCTAACTCAACAATTCCAATCCTCCCTTTATTTTGCTCTCACCAGCCCGACATCTCTTCATTTGAGTTTTTTTTTGCCATCTAATTTACAGCGGCCAATTAACCTACCAACCCGCACATCTTTGGGATCTGGGAGGAAGCTGGAGTACTTGAGGAAACCCACACAGTCACAGGGGGCAAACTCCACACAGGCAGTGCCGGAGGTCGGGATTGAACCCTTGTCTCTGGCACCATGAGGCAGTGGCTGTACCCACTGCACCACTGAGCCACTCTGCTGCACTACCGTGCTGCCCCCTTATAAATGTAAACTGACTCTCCTGTGTCTCTCAAAGTGAAGGGTGATACTGTTCCTTGAAACGGATTCCAAAGTTGGCCATCGCCGAGGTCAATCTGTAAAGCAAAAATCTGTAGATGCCGGAAATCTGAAATAAAATCAGAACTGGAGAAGGGAGAAGACAAACAGGTTTTAACTTGCAGAGAGAGGGAGGGGCGCAGAGAACAGAAAATGGATTCCAACATTGTCCTGGTGACATAATGTTGTTGGTGACATCTTGTCAATAGATAAATGAGGTCAGTTGGAGGGAGGGGACACAAACTGCAGGGACTGTGGGGTGCAGAAGGCAGCAATTACCGGAGAGCTGAAACAAAGAAAGCTGGAAGTACCCAGCAGGTCGAAGAAAGCCTGTGAGGAGGGAACATTACTGGTGCAGACAGGAATGGCAGGATATCTGAAATTGTTCTTTTTAAGTTGAGGGGTGTAATGTACCTAGGTGGAGGATGAGATGCTGTTCCTTGAGCTTATCCTGGACCACACCGGAAGATCTGCAGGAGGTCAAGGACACAGGTGGGATGGAGAATTAAAATGATGGGTGACCTTGAGCTTCTAGTTGCCTGTCACTTTAATTCTCCATCCCACTCCCAGTGTGTCTGTTGTCTCCTGCACTGGTCCATCACTACCCAATGTGACCCTGAGTTACAGCTCCTCACCTCCTGTCTGGCAGGTTGCAGTCCTTGAGAGTCAAGATTGAGTGCAACAATTTCAGATAACCAGCCTTTCCCGTTCGTGTCAAAACTGGCCAGTTCATATGCAAGGTAACCTGTAGCCATCTCCACAGATGCTGCCTGACCTGCTGAATATTTCCAGCTCTTTCTTTCTTGCTGATTTCCAGCAACTGCTGTATTCGGCCTGTCGATGTTTTTCTGGGCTGTTTTCTCATTGGAGCTTGACATTCATTTATTAACTGAACATCAGTTATATCACCTTGACAACCTTCATCTACACCCTCTGTTCCCTACACCCCTCCCACTCTCTGTGATGCACTTGTTTTCTAACTTTTCCAGTTCTGGTGAAAGATCATCAACCTGAAACATTAACTCTTGTTTCTCTCTCCACAGATGCTGCCTGACTTGCTGAGTAATTCTAGCAGTTTCTCTATTACTGATGCTAAGTTAACGATATCTACTTGATTTATTCTTTCCTCACTTTTTAAACAACAGTAAATTAGCACTTGGAGCCATAGGGTCATGCAACACAGAAACAGGCCATTCGGCCCATTGTGTCTAAACTGGCCATCAGGTACCCATCTACACTAATTCCATTTTCAAGCACTTGGTCCATGGTCTTCTATGTGTTGGTGGATTCAAGTGCTTGTGTAGATATTTAACACATGTTGTGGGAGTCTCTGCCTCCACCACCCCCTCAGGCAGTGCATTCCAGATCCCAAACACCCTCTGGGTGAAAAGCTTCTTCCTCAGGTTCCCTCTAAACCTTCGACCCGTTAACCTCCACCTCGGCTGTCTGGTTTTAAGGCATCTCTGCTGTGGGGGAATGTTTCCGATTCTCCACCCTATTCTAAGTTGATAGCGTTCTATACCTGTCTCAGGTCCCTCTCAGCCTCCTCTGCACCAAGGAAGACAAGCCCAGCCTCTCCAGTCTCTCCTCATATTAGAAATATTCCATCACAGGCAAGATCCTGGTGAATCTCCTCTGCACCCTCTCCAGTGCGATCACATCCTTCCTCTAGTGTGGTGACCAGAACTGCATAAGGTTGTCATGGTTCCGAGTGCTGGTCCTCGATTTGGCACCATTGA
This sequence comes from Pristis pectinata, assembly GCF_009764475.1. Taxonomy (NCBI): domain Eukaryota; kingdom Metazoa; phylum Chordata; class Chondrichthyes; order Rhinopristiformes; family Pristidae; genus Pristis; species Pristis pectinata. Next base: position 2,811,294 of record NC_067422.1, read on the forward strand.
TGGTGCCTCATTGTGCAGCACATGATTTCCATGTACTACTAATTGCATAATAACACACACCTGAGTGCCATCAGAAGACAGGTATAAGAACCCTGGTTTCACTAGCACTGGTTGCCAGAGTATTGGTTCATCTCTGGGTGTACTTTGTCTTCTGGTTGCTTAGAGTTGTCAACTCTAGAGCAGTACTGGTTTTGCTGTTTCTCCTAAGATATCCTGTTTCTGTGTCAGGACTCTGAGGCAAGATTCCTCCTGGTTGCTGCCTGTGTTCGGTTCTGAGGAAGCATCCCGACTCCAGTCTCGTCCTGGTGTTCTGCATTTGGGTTCTCTGTGATCTTGCTCTTTGTTTGACACTGTGACAAAGGTATTTCAGCTGTGGCCTAACTGATGTTTTATTGAGTTATATTATGATCTCCCTGCTCATAGATTCTGTGCCCCATCTAATGAGGGCAAGTAACTCAACTTCCAGTGTTGGCCCATTGCCTTCCCCCTCCTTGACTTTTCAAGTGCTCATCTAAATACTCCTCAAATGTTGAGTGTTTCTGCTTCCACCACTCCCAGGGCAGTGTGTTCCAGATTCCAACCACCCTTTGGATGAAGAATTGTCCTCAGGTCCCTCTAAACCTCTGGCACCACTCCTGTGGCATGGGAGGATCAACAAACTGTAGATAGTCTCTGCAGTTTTTTCATCAGCCTGGGATGCATTTCATCTGGATCTGATTATTTATCCTGTTTCAAGGATGATAAACCCTGAATGTTTCTCTCATCCAATGGTTCATACCTGTACCATCTCCAAAACCATCAGACTCTGATGGGAATCTCACACATTACTCTCTGTTGTGTCACCTGCAAGCATCACTCTCAGATACCCAGGAGCACTCTCAGCTGATTCACCTCTGTGTTCCCAGAGGACAAGACTACTCATCATTACCTGCCCATGATGCACACCTGAGCAGAGTAAACAGGTGACAAAACTCCCTTCACTGCTGTACAATCACATCCTCAAACACACCAAGATATGCAGACCTTACAAGTTGTAGATGCACAGAAACAGGCCCCTTATCCCATTGACTCCACACCAGTCATTGAGAATCCATTGCCATTAATCTGACATTTACCCCATTTTATTCTTTCCCCATATTCCCATCAACTTCCCCCCCCACCCCAGATTCTACCACCTGTCTATACAACGGGGGGGGGGGGGGAATGTGCAGCAGCCAATTAACCCACCAACTGACACATCTTTGGGATGTGGGAGGAAACTGGAGCACCTGGGGGAAACCCACGCGGTCACAGGGAGACTGTGCAAACTCCACACAGACAGCACCGGAGGTTGGGATTGAACCCAGGTCTATGGAGCTGGGAGGCAGTGGCTCCACCAGCAGATGTTGGCAATCTGAAATTAAAACAGAAAATGTTGTAAATATTCAGTGAGTCAGGCAGCATCTGTGGAGAGAAAACAAAGGGCCTTCAACCTCAAACATTAACTGTTTCTCTCTCCACAGATGCCTCCTGACCTGCTGAGAGTTTCCACAGGAGGTGGTCTGGGATAGATTCCTGGGGCCACCAGAGCTGATGCAGTGGATAGTGAAGCCACTGGGCAATGATGGGGACTGAGTGAGTGTGATCTCCCCAAGCTGGGTGATTGTGTAAGGGTTCGAGACAAGGCTTCAGAAGTGGCGTGGCGAGGTGACACCAGAGGCTGCAGATGCTGGAATCTGAAGATGCTGGCGGAACTCAGCGGGTCAGGCAGCATCGTGGAGGGAAATGGACAGTCCAGATGAAGGGTCTCGACCCGAAATGTCAACTGTCCATCTCCCTCCACAGATGCTGCCCGACCCGCTGAGTTCCTCCAGCATCTGTGCGTTGTTCAGGAGCAGGGTAACCCAATGCTTGCCCTAGAGTCTGCCTTGACCAGAAACGCAGCTGGGAAGGGGACTGGGGGCAACCAAGTGTCTCAGGTGATGGTTCCCCCAAGGCCATTTCACACCTCCCCATCACCTTGATCATTGTGCACACAAACCTTCAAGTAAACTGCCCACGGTGAAAGGGCTCCAAAACAAAATCAACACATCTGGCTGGCCTCCTACTGATGTTGCCAGAAGAGCAACGCACGGAACGCTAGAGGAGCTCAGCGGGTCGGGCAGCATCTGTGGAGGGAGATGGACAGTCGATGTTTCGGGGCATGCCCCTCACGGGTCTCACGTCGACTGCCCATCTCCCTCCAGCATCTTGTGCGTTTCCAGCCTCTGCAGCCTCAGCATGAAGACTCTCCCGCCGGTCACATCACACGGACGATGCGGCTGCGTCGGTGAGACCACTGGGTTTTTTCGGGAGGTTTGCAGAGCCGGGAGGGTGCACATGGCGACCAATGTGAGCGGCGGCGAAGGGGAGAAGTTTACAGCGAGCGGCGCCGAGCGATTGGCCAAAAGTGGGTCAACTCCGCCTCATTCACATGACTTGGCTTTGGATCTTCTGCGGGGAGAGCGAGAGGCGTCAATGTGCTCGCTCGCTGGCACAGCCGATTAGTGCGGGAGAGAGAGAGAGACGGACAGAAAGGGAAAAGCAAAATATTATTCCCCAGATCCTTGACGTCAGGTTTTTATTTTGGGGGGAGCGGATGGGAGAGGTTTGAAGGGATCTCCAGCCCGAGTGTAGAGCCGCCGTCCGCACGCCAGCGCCCGGGACCGGAGACGCCAGAAGATGTCCCGCCCGATCTCCCTCAATTCCCGGTTCGTGCCGTCGACCCACGGAGTTCTCAAATCTCTGCTGGAGAACCCCGTCAAACTGCCGCCGCGGCATGAGGAGGGTGAGTGGGTGGGTGGAGGGGAGGGAGGGAGGGTGGGTGGGTGGAGGGGAGGGAGGGAGGGTGAGTGGGTGGGTGGAGGGGAGGGAGGGAGGGTGAGTGGGTGGGTGGGTGGAGGGGAGGGAGGGAGGGTGGGTGGGTGGAGGGGAGGGAGGGAGGGTGAGTGGGTGGGTGGAGGGGAGGGAGGGAGGGAGGGTGCGTGGGTGGGAGGGATGGAGGGGGAGGGAGAGAGAGGTTGGAAGTAGGAATGGGGAGGGAGGGGGAGGGAGGAGGCTGTAGTAGGGGATGGGAGGAGGAGGGTTGGAGGTGAGGGAGGAGGGGGTTGAGGGGAGGGGAAGAGTGGGGAGGAGCCGAGGGAGGGGGTTGGGGATGGAGTGAGGATTGGAGGGCAGAAAGGGGGGGGGGCTGTATGGAATGTTGGGGGGGGGTGCAGATGGTGGTAGTGTTGGGTGGGGAGAGACACGGGGGATACGGCAGGGAATGGGGGGGGGTGTGGGGAAGGGGCAGGGTGACAGGCAGGTGGAGGGGTGTGGAGATGGGGAGGCGGGGGGTGAAGGAGAGGCCTGTGTGGCTGATGCAGAGTGTTCCCTGGGTTGTGCAGAGCCACTGGCACGAGGGGCCAGGAGTCAGACTCCGGGCATGGAAACGGAGCAGTTGCCAGGCAGAGGAAGGAAAGCTCAGACAAGAGGGCTGAGGAACAGAGTCACGGGGACGCGGTGTCACCCTGGGGTGGGTTTGCCATCCTGTGATCTTAAACTCTATGACCCAGGATATTGTGTGATCCTGGTACAAGACTGTCACTCTATAACCGTGGAAACCAAATACAGCCTGTCACCACTTAATCTGTGAAACTAGTGAGGGATTGTAACCAATGTCATCGTGTGATTCAAGTAGTGGACAGTTGTCCTAATACAGGAATCCCCTGTGTGATTCCACTGCAGGGGAGCAGCAGGCAGTCACACTACAATCCTGCTCAGTGCTCTGGATTGAATTATCACCTTATAATATTTGGGTCTGTCACCATCATAATACGTGACTATCTCAACGTGTGTTCATGATACTGAACGGTGATCCTAATGCAGAGTGGTCACCCTGTAAGGTTCTGTGACTTAAACATGAGCTATCAACCCTTGATATTGTGTGGACTTCGAGAGAGTGACCACACAATATTGTGATCTAACACAGGGATGTTGTCTGTAAACTGTGACCCTATAATACAATGTGAACCAGATCCCAATATAGGAAAGATATCCCATAATATCATCTCATCCCAATACAGTAGTCCTTTGATATTGTGTGGTTCTGATACAGGACTCTCACATGTGACACCATGTGATGCTGATGTGTAATTGTCACCTTTAATATGTAATTCTAATATGGGGCAGACACCCTATAATGCTGAGTGGTGTGAACGTAGGAATGTGTTCCTGATACTGACTTGTCACATTTGTAATGTGATTCTAGTACAGGATAGTCACCCTATGAAATTCTGCGATATTAACACCAGTGTGATCCTGATACTGTCATGCAATCATTTCGTGTTTTCTTGGCACAGAACTGTCATAGTATGATGCATGTTCCTGACACAGGATAGTCATGTTATGATATCGTGTGGTCTTGATATGACACTGTCATGCGATAATATTGTGTGTTCCTGACACAGGATAGTCACACGATGGTACTTTGTGTGATCCTGATACAGGATGGTCTCTCTGTGTTATTGTTTGATCCTAATAAGGACTCGTCACCTTTATTCAGTGACTCTCGTTCAGGATTGTCACCCTATAAATATGATATTGTGTGATCCTGACACACTAGGATATCCTGTGCGCTTGAGATGTGACGGTTGCTCGATGATGTTGTTTGATCCCTATACGGACCTGTCACCTTCCCTTTGTGATTCTAATATGGGACAGTCACCCTATCGTATTGTGTGTCACTAACACTGGGCCGTGTTCCTGATTTGGGACAGTTACACTGATGTGTGATCCAGATACAGGACTGTCATGTTGTGGTTTTGTATGATCCCCTTACAGGATAGTTGCTCTGTGATCCTGCGTGATCCTAATACAATATGTCACCTTTAATATATGATTCCAGCCTATAATTCTAATATTGGGCAGTGTTTCTGATTCGGGACTGTCACCCTGTGATAGTGAATGCTCCTGATGCAAGGCTGTCGTGGTGTGATACTGGACAGTTGCACTATTGTGCGATCCTCATGTGGGGCAGCCACTCTCTGATGTTATTTGACCGTAATACAGACCTGTCACCTTTATGATGTGATTCCAGTACAAGACACTCACCCTATAAAATTGTGTGATATTTGCACGGTGATCTTGATACAGGATTGTTGTGCTGGGATATCGGGTGACTCTGATACTAGGCAATCACACAAAGACATTGTGTGATCCAGATATGGGTCTGTCGCTCTGACAGTGCACGATCCTCGTGTGGGACAGTTACTCTCTTGTATTGTTTGATCCTAATACAGACGTCGCCCTCGTTATATGATGACCGGGCTGTATTTCTGAGACGGGACAGTCATGCTATGATAGTGTGTGTTCCTGATGCAAGACTGTTACACGATGTTGTGTTTTCATGATACAGGACTGTCCACTATGATATTGTGTGATCCGAGTGCAGGATGGCTGCTCCTTCAGATTATTTGGTTGGAATACTGCATTGTCACCTTTGCTTCATTATTCTATATGGGATGATTATCCTCCTGATGTTGTGTGATTTTTGTTGCTGGACTGTGTTCCTGTAACTGAACTATGACAAGGATGGTGTTCAGAGGAAGTTCACCAAGATAAGATTTCTTTATTAGTCACACGCACATTGAAACACACAGTGAAATGCATCTTTTGTGTAGAGTGTTCTGGGGGCAGCCGGCAAGTGTCACCACGCTTCCGGCGCCAACATAGCACGCCCACAACTTCCTAACCCGTACGTCTTTGGAATGTGGGAGGAAACTGGAGCACCCGGAGGAAACCCACGCAGACACGGGGAGAACATACAAAATCCTTGTCTGGATTGGAGGACTTCTGTTATGGGGTGGGCTTGTTTTCCCTTGAGCGAAGGATGCTGAGGGGGTGACCTGTTAGAAGTAAGAAGGATTATGAGAGGCATACACAGGGTAGATAGCCAAAGTAGATAGCCATGGTAGTGGTATCAAGAGAGCATCGGTTTAAGTGAAAGGAAGGAGCTTTGAAGGGGATCTGAGGGGGAAGTGTTTTTTTACACCGAGTGGTTGATATCTGGAACTCGCTGCCAGAGGAGGGGGTGGAATTGGATACAATTACTACACTTGAGGGACATTTAGACAGACACTTAAATGGGCAAGGATATGGTCCTAATGCAGACAAAAAGGTTGGCACGGACATAGTGGGCCAAAGGGCCTGTTTCTGTGCTGTACAACTCTGTGAAACTGTATGATTTTATGTGGTTTCACGTTCCGCTGTTGTGTATAAAGGTCTGTCGTGCTAGGATGGTGTGCGGTTCTGACACTGGATGAACACACAACGTTGTATGATCCTCGTGATGGAACAGTAGTTCTCCAATGTTGTTTGATCCTAATAAGAGATGTCACCTTTATTCTGTGATTCTGACATGGGGCAGTCGCCCTGTAAAGCTGTGTGATACTAACACTGCTTTGTGTTCCAGATACACTCTGAATCACACAATGAATCTGTGTTTTTGACAGGAGACAGTCACGCTGTGAAATCATTTGATTCTAATATGGGATAGTCACCCGATAATGTTGTGTGATTCCAACAGTGGACAGTTTCCATTACAGGACAGTCACATGATGATAGTGTGTGATCCTGATACTGGACAATTATGCTACTGTACGATCCTCATACAGGGCGGTCAATCTGTGATTCTAACATGGGACAGTCAAGTGATTGAAACTGTGTGATGTCCACTCTGTGCTGTGTTCCTGATGTGGGACTGGCATGCTATAACATTTCACTGTATTAATACAAGACAGTTAAACCACAAGATTGTTTGATCCTAATGCAGACATGACAGCTTTGCCGTTTGACTTCAATATGGGACAATCACCCTGTAATGTTGTGTGATACTATCGCTGGACTGCATTCCTCATACAGAACTGTTCTGTTGTGGTACCATGTGATTCTGATGCAGGACTGTCAGTTATGATGCTGTATTTTCTTTATTATGGACTGTTGGGCTATGAGAGCTTATCCTTGTGTAACGGTCATTCTTTGATATTGTTTGCTCTTAATGCAGACGTGACCCTTAATATGTGATTCTGATACAGGGCAGTCACCCACGAGTGTTGTGTGATACTAACGCTGTCCTCTTGTTTTTGGTACAGGATGGTGATAGTGTGTGATTCTGACACTGGGCGATCACACTATTGTAAGATCTTCACACGAGACAGTCGATCTGTGATATTGTTTGTATCTAATATAAACTTGTCACCTTTAATATGTGATTCTAACATGGGATAGTCACACTATAAAATAGTGTAATTCCGACAGTGAGCTATCTATGTTCCTGATACAAATGTCTCACTGTATGATGTGTGTTCCTGATACGGAACTATCACAGTGGGACATTGTCCGTTCCAGGTATGGATCTGTCACACTGCGGTGTGTGTGTATTCCTGGTACGGGTCTGTCGCGCTGTGGTGTGTATGTATTCCTGGTACGGGTCTGTCGTGCTGCGGTGTGTGTGTGTGTTCCAGGTACGGGTCTGCATCACTGTTGTGTGTGTGTGCGTTCCTGGTACGGGTCTGTATCGCTGTTGTGTGTTCCAGATACGGGTCTGTCGCACCGCGGTGTGTGTTCCTGGTATGGGTCTGTTGCGCTGCGGTATGTGCGTTCCAGGTACTGGCCTGTATCGCTGTTGTGCGTTCCTGGTACGGGTCTGTCACACTGTTGTATGTTCCTGGTACAGGTCTGTAACACTGGTGTGTGTGTTCCAGGTACGGGTCTGTAACGCTGCGGTGTGCGTTCCAGGTACGGGTCTGCCACGCTGAGGTGTGTGTTCCTCATGCAGACATGTCATCTTTATCATGTCACTCTGTAATGTGGGGCAGTCACCCTGTAATGTGTGGTATCAACATTGCTCTGTGTTTCTGATACAATACTGTCATAGTACGTGACCAAGTGTTCCTAATGTGGGACTGTCATGCTATGAGGGTGGTCCCTCTCTCTAAAATGGTGATCCTGATTAGGACTTATCCCCTTTACTGTGTGATTCTGTTACAGGATAGTCAGTCTCTAACGTTGTGGACAGTATTCCTGAAACGGAACTGTCATTTTATGATATTGTGTGATCCTGATATGGGACTATCACGCTGTGATATTGTGTGTTAGTACTGGACTCTCTCCTGTGGTATTATTAGATCTGGTACTGGACTTTGCTTTAATACGGGACTTGTCACCCTGTAGTTTTCTTGGATTGTCGCCCTGTTATGTTCTTAATGTGGAGCTGTTATTCTCTGATACTCTTTGATCCTTGTGCTCCATATGTTTTGAGATGGTTATGGGTAAGGGTATGACTGGTCCCCGGGTGAAAGTGCTAAATTGGGGGAAGGGAAATTACAACCGTATTAGGCAGGGATGGAGGGGAAGTAGTTTGGGGGCAGCTGTTTTAAGTCAAGTCCACATCTGACATATGTGAATCTTTTAAAGGCCAGCTGGTTAGAGTTCAGGATCAGCATGTTCCTGAGGGGATGGCAGGTCGGAACCTTGGGTGACGAGATATTGTCGGTTTAGTCAAGAAGAAAATGGAAGCGCATGTCAGGATTAGGAAGCTGAAATCAGAATCATAAAATGTATAGAAAGGAAGCAGGAAAGAACAAACAAGGAATGAGGAGAGGTAAAAGGGGCCATGAAATGTCCTCTGAGAGGATTAAGGAGAATCCCAATGCATTTTATAAGTACATTAGGAGGAAGAGGGTAGCTATGGCGAAAAAGTAGGTCCACTCAAGGACAAAGAAGGGAATTTATGGATGGAGCCAGAAGTGGGTGAAGGTCCTCAGTGAGAACCTTGCCTCGGTTGGTACTCAGCGAGCAGAAGGACACGGGTGATGGTGAGATCAGGGAGGGATATGTTGATATCCTAGTTTTTGAGGAGGTGACGAAGGTGATTGATGAGGGGAGGGCAGTGGATGTTGTCTACCTGGACTTCAGTAAAGCATTTGACAAGGTCCTTCATGGTAGGCTGGTCCAGGAGATTAAGGCACATGGGATCCATTGTGAGTTGGATACAAAATTGGCGTGGCCATAGACAGCAGCTGGTGGTGGTGGACGTGTGCCTTTCTGACTGGAGGCTTCTTGTGCTGAGACCTCAGTTTGTACTACAATATATAAATGACTTGGATGATAAAGCAGATGGTCTGATTTGTTAAGTTTGCAGACAATGCAAAAATTGGTGTTGTGTCCAGTGAAGAAAGTTGTCAAAGGATACAGCAGGATGTGGATCAGTTGAGAAATTTGGGCGGAGAAAAGGCAGATGGAGTTTAATCCAGACAAGTGTGAGGTGATACATTTTGGGAGGTCAAATGCAAGAGGACAGTCTGCAGTAACCGGCAGGTCCTTTCAGAGTATTGATGTACGGAGCGAACTTAGGGTGCAAATGTGCTGCACAGCAGCTAGATGTGATCTTGATTGATAGAACATAGGACAGTGCACAGGAATAGACTCTTCGGCCCATCAGATCTGTGCTGACCATAATACCAATTCAGACTAATCCCATTTGCCAGCATATGATCCATATCCCTCTATTCCCTTCCAGTTCATGTGTCTGTCTAAATTTCTCTTAAATGTTGCTATCATATCTGCCTTCACCACCACCCCTGACAGCATATTCCAGGCACACACCACTCTGGGGGGAGGGGGGGGGGAAACTTGCCACTTAGATCTCCTTTCAACTTTCCCCCTCTCACCTTAAACCACTGCCCTCTAGTATTTGGAGACACAAGAGACTGTAGATGCTGGAAATCTGGAGCAACACACAAAGTGCTGGAGGAACTCAGTAGGTCAGGTAGCATCTGTGGAGGGAAATGGACAGTTGACGTTTCGGGTCGAGACCCTTCATCAGTCCTGAAAGAGTTTAATCTGAATTTAAATTTAAACTGGAGTTTAATCCTGAAAATTTGACTGTCCATTTCCCTCCATAGATGCTGCCTGACTCGCTAAGTTCCTCCAGCATTTTGTGCGTTGCCCTCTAGTATTTGATGTTTCCAAAGTAACTCTGACTACCTACCCTATCTATGCCTCACGTAATTTTATACACGTGAGACCCCATGTTATAGCCTTTCAGGGAACGGAAATTTGCCCTTGCAGAATTCATAAATCACTACCCAAAAATATGAGATACAGAATAAAATTCACTCTCATGGAAATTATGTGGGGAAAAAAGTAAACTTATAAACAGAACATTTATCTTTTTTAAACTTGCACATCTTGACACGTATGCAGATGGCGTGGCTTCACGTTAGGGAATGCCGTGATACGGACCATTTTCTAGGAATGCAACTGTAACAAGGGAATCGTCTGTACTTCTATCAGGTCTCCCCTGAGCCTCCAGTGCTCCAGAGAAAACAATCCAAATATGCCCAACCTCTCCTTTATAGCTAATACACTCCAATCCAAGCAGCATCTTGGTGAAGCTCTTCTGCACCCTCTCCAAAGCCTCCAAATCCTTCCTGTAATGTAGTGACCAGAACTGCACACAGTACTCCAAATGTGGCCTAACCAAAGTTTTACACAGCTGCAACATGACTTCCTGACTTTTATACTCAGTGCCCTGACCAATGAAGGCAAGCATGCACTGTGCCCTTTTTACTGCCCTGTCCACTTTCAGGGAGCTGTGGATTTACACCCCAAGATCTCTCTGTACCTCAGTGTCCTGTGTCCTGCCATTAACTGGGTGCATTTGACCTCCCAAAGTGCAACACCTCACACTTGTCCAGATTAAACTCCATCTGCCATTTCTCTGCCCATATTTCAAACTGCCCTACACCCTGCTCTATCCTTTGACCACCTTCCTCACCATCCACAGCTCCAATTTATGTGTCGTCTTAAACTCGCTAATAGTCCAACTACGTTTCCGTCCAAATCATTTTTATATAAATCACAGACAAAGGTCCCAGCACTGACCCTTGCAGAACACCACTGGTCACAGACCTCCAGTCAGAATAAAACACCCCTCCATCACTACCCTCTGTCTTCTACAGCCAAGCCAACTTTGAATCCCATCTACCAAGTCGCCATGGATCCCATGGGCCATTATCTGCCCTATAGTGTTGTGCAATGCTAACATTGGGCTATGATCCCAATACTGGACTGTTACCCAATGATATTTAGTAATTTTAATTTGGGACTGTTGCCCCAAAATGTGATGTCCTAATACTAGACTCTGCTCTGTAATATTCTATGATCCTGGTGTATGACTCCCCCCCCCCCCCCGAATATTGTGTGATGTTATGGGGCAAGTCACTGTTATTGTGCCTTCCTGTTGTGGGATTGTCATAGGTAAACCTGTGCGATATTGACATTGGTCTGTGGTTCCTAACACCCGGCCTTCACCCCAACATCGGGCTGAATCTCGCCAGCTGTGGTTGATGTCCCAGATAGACCAGTGCTCACACGGCTGTCCAAGGCTAGTGCTGGAGGTTGACGTCTGGCCCTGCACTTTGGGAGGAAGGAAGGTTATTGTTATAATACTCTGCTTTAGAGTCCTGGAGTTTTACAGCACAGAAGCAGGCCCTTCGGTCCACCATGTCCATGCTGACCTTTGTGCCTATCTACACCTGCCTGCATTAATTCCATCTCCCTCTGTGCCCTGCTCATTCAAGTCCCTGGAAGAGCAGGGTTTAATGTTATAGAATTGTTGTAAGTGCTTTCTGTGTTTGATTTTTTTAACATTATTAACTTTTTGTTAGTAGTTTAGAAATATTTCAGTGATGGAGAAAATCAGTGACAGCTTTGACCAAAGGCACAGAGCTAGCCCTCCATTTTAAATTTGGTCGGAGGGGGCCGGGCCTTGTCTCCATTCGACCCTGCCATTGGACTGGAGGGCCGCTGAGGTAGGCGGGGATGGTGGGTGAGGAAGCTGACCCAACACAAACCGGCCCACAGCAAGCCTCTCGCCCTGACCCAACACCCTGTGATGGAGGATCCTCACAGGGGACTCATGCACCCTGTAGCCTTGGCTCAGCTAAGAGGGATACGGGACAAAGGCAATGCACGGTAGTGTAGTGGTTAATGCGACGCTATTACAGCCCCAGCGACCCGGGTTCAGTTCCCGCCGCTGTCTGTAAGGAGTTTGTACGTTCTCCCCATGTCTGCGTGGGTTTCCTCCGGGTGCTCCGGTTTCCTCCCACATTCCAAAGACGTACGGGTTAGGAAGTTGTGGGCATGCCATGTTGGCGCCGGAAGCGTGGCGACACTTGTGGGCTGCCCCCAGAACACTCTACACAAAAAGATGTATTTCACCGTGTGTTTCGATGTACGTGTGACTAATAAAGATATCTTAAATGGGACTAGTTCACGTAGGCAACTTGGTTAGCACGGACGAGTTGGGCCGAAGGGCCTGTTTCCATGCTACATAACTCCAAGAGACCACATTTGGAGTATTGTGTGCAGTTCTGGTCACCCACCTATAAGAAGAATTCTGCTGGAGAGGGGGGCAGAAAGGATTCACAAGGAGACAGGAGGGCTGAAGTTCTGAGGAGAGGCTGGATGGGCTGGGACTGTTCTCCCTGGAGCGAAGGAGACTGAGGGGTCACCTGATAGAGGTTTATAAAATCATGAGGGGCAGAGATAAGGTGGATGATCACTGTCTTTTTCTCAGGGTAGGGGAGTCTAAAACTAGAGGGCACAGGTTTGAGGTGAGAGGGGAGAGATTTAAAGGGGACCTGAGGGGCAACTTTTTCACACGGAGGATGGTGGGTGTGTGGAACGAGCTGCCAGAGGAACTGGTAGAGGCGGGTACAATAACAATGTTTAAAAGGAAAGGTTTAGAGGGATATGGGCCCAAACGCAGGAAATGGGACTAGCTCAGGTGGGCACCGATGAGTTGGGCCAAAGGGCCTGTTTCCCTGCTGTACAGCTCTGACTCCGAGAGCAGTGTCCGTTACAGCACCTGCGGTGAATGAGCTGCCGAGATTCCCGTTTCGCTGGGGTCTCGCGCACGGAGGTGATGCTTTTATTTTGGAGGGACTGGGGTGAGTGCTGGCAGTGGTTACCTGCACGCGGTGTCGTTTTGGATGTGTTGTGACTAAGGTTGGACGTTCTGTCCTCTGGCAGGTTTCAGTAAGGACGAGAAAGAGAAGCAGCTAGAAGATGAGGCCGCAGGCAGCACAGTCGCACAGTCGGCCTTCCTCGGACCCACGCTCTGGGACAAGACGCTGCCCTACGACGGTGACACTTTCCAGCTGGAGTACATGGATCTGGAAGAGTTCCTGTCGGAGAACGGAATACCGCCCAGTCCGTCGCACCAGCAGAAGACAGGCCAACACTCGCCCCTCCAGCATCCCGGAGCATCTCAGGGGCCACCCATCGACCTCAGCAGGGCAGGCACCTCTGTGCACCCAGGACTGGGCCCACAGACCCTCCTGCCGAGCACAGCAAGGACAGGTAAGTCCTCCCCACTCGGCACCGCGTGACGGGATATGACGGTGAAAGACGGAGGTTGTAACCAGGATAACGGTCCTTCCCCACGCGGCAGCTGGGATGTTAGTGAGGATAGGGTTTGGGGTACGAAGGGACGAGCAGAGGTAGAGGACTCAGGTGGGTGGGGGTGTCGGGGGTGAGAGGGGGAATAATGCCTGGCGTGAGAAGAAGATTAGCAACAAACAATCTGCTGGAGGAACTCGGCGGTTTGAGCAGCATCTGCGGGGGGAGAGGGGGTTGGAGAGGAACTGTTGACATTTTGGGTCAAAACCCTGCATCAGGACCCATCTTCTGTGTGGGGTTTGCAGGACCTGGTGCAGGGTTCCAACCCAAAACATAGACAATTCCTCTACCCACACAGATGCTGCTCGACCTGCTGAGTTCCCCCAGCAGATTGTTACATAGAACAGTACAGCACAATACAAGCCCTTCGGCCCACAATGTTCTGCCGACCTTTAAACCTCGCCAATGACTATCTAACCCCTTCCTCCCACATATCCCTCTATTTTAAATTCCTCCATATGCTTATCTAACAATTTCTTGAATTTGACCAACGTACCTGCCTCCACCACCACCCCAGGCAGCACTTTCCATGTCTCAACCACTCTCTGGGTAAAAAACCTTCTTCTGATATCTCCCTTGAACTTCTCACCCATTACTTTAAAGCCATGCCCTCTTGTATTGAGCATTGGTGCCCTGGGAAAGAGGTGCTGGCTGTCCACTCTATCTATTCCTCTTAATATTTTGTACACCTCTATCATGCCTCCTCTCATCTTCCTTCTCTCCAAAGAGTAAAGCCCCAGCTCCCTTAGTCTCTCCTCATAATGCATACTTTCCAAACTAGGCAGCATCCTGGTAAATCTCCTCTGCACCCTTTCCAACGCTTCCACATCCAAAAGTTGGGACCAATCTAATATGAAGGTACAAGAATTAACAGAAAAATCGTTTGTGTCTCTTCTGTCTGTTTTATACCTGCCTCTCTTTTCTCTATTTTCTAAACCGGATTGCAGTTTAGCTCCCTGCCTTCTCCAACGTTCTCTCCTGGTCCTTGGATGGCATTGGTTGAAGGGTTTGACTTTTGTCTCCATCTACAGTGGTCATGCTGTTACCACCTCAGACCCTCCACAAATAAAGCTCAGCTGAAGGGCGTGGGAGGGGGTCTACCTCGCACCACTGCTACTCCATCCCTCACGCCAGCACCTCACTCAGAGCACCTGCGGCCAAGCCCTGACCCAGAAGGTGGGGACTGATGCAGCTGCCTGATCCACCGGCCAGTGCTTCACCCCCACCTTCTGAATGTCTTTGCACAGGAGACCTGAAATCTGGTGCACAAAACAACCCGAGTGGTTTCCTCGGCTGGCTCCAGTACTGGAGGTGGTCAGTGGAAGCTGAGCCTTTGAATTATTTTGAGGCTGAGGGAGGTAGATTCTCAAAGCAAAGGGGTGTAAGGTTACCCGAATTTACAGCCAGGTCAGCCATGATGTCGTGGGATGCGAGAAGAGCTCAAGGAACAGAGAGGCTTATTCCTGCTCCTAATTTGCATTGAGAAGCGAACACTGGAAGCTGGATGGGTCACGGACTGAGGTGTTGGGGGAGGGCGTGTTGGGAGTGGATGAGGCCGGGTCAGTGAGGGGAAAGTCGGTAGTCAGTTCCGATTGGCTGCTACGGAGGTGGTCATGACGATGGAAGGGGCAGGGAGCTTGCCGCAGGAGTGGGGGGTTGGTTATTTACCTAACAGGAGGCTCCTGCAGCTGATCCCCAGACACTGGGCTGGCACACGTTTAACCCAGCCCCTGCCCATAAAACATACCGGCTGCTCCTGTGAACGGAGCCTTTCGCCCAGGGGGCCCACCTGTGAAGGAACATTCCGGGTGTGCTCCAGATGTGGGCTACACTCCTCTGGGAACATCTGGGTGGACCATCCATCGGCACACTGTCCCTACAGCAGAATGGCAAGGTATATCGATTGCACCCCACTGTAAATCCTTACGCCGTTACTAATCATCCCTTCTCAGAAATCCTGCAGCATAGTGCGTATAAACGTTGTGCCACATGGTAGAACTTTTCTTTTTTAAGTTCTCCTTTGTGCTACACTGACAAATAAGGGTGATGGAGACCACACCGTTCACCCAGATCAACACCTATGGTTTTTGAGTACGTGACCTGCCCCTTTACATGGTGACTTTAATGCTTTGCCCTTTTAAGATGAAAATCGATTTGAATAGTTTGGCCCACGATTTCTGCCACGGGATTAAGTGATGAGAAGTATTTTTACTCTTATGACCTGGAGGAAACAACGTGGCTCAGTGTTTAGATTTTTGCCACAGCATTGGCAGTGGTTTTGTTTTCTCTAAGTGTTTTTCTGTCCTGTGTGTCTAAGTCCCCCGAGGGTGAGTTTTCAGTGTCCCTCTGCTACAGGAGGCGGTGACAGGAGGTATCTCTTTTCCTGTTTCCTTACTTTTTCCCCAGTGCAGTGGACCCTTCTGATGCCCCCCAGTCCTGTACTGGGCTCCGTAAGACGTGGAGGAGTTAACCTGGTGCCACACAGGCCCGTTGTGCTGAAGTGAACTCGGTGGGGACTTTATTCGGCTCCTGCTTCTTGGAGGGCCCCCCAGCCACTGGTCCCAGCCGTCCTCGACAGGATGGCCATGCCTCGGTACTCACCAAATCCAACCCAGCACACCGGGAGGGTCATTGGAGCAAGATTTTAGGAGTCCCTGACCCCATTTCTTTACAAAAAAGCCGACGGTTGGAGCTGGTGAAGTGCTGGTTGAAGGGAAGCTGTCTCTCACATGTAGCATCCAAGCCCGTCTCCCCCCATTTCCCATCTCCTCCCTCTCCCCCCGTCTTCCCCCTTCCCCCCTCCCTTCCCCCACGCCCCCCCCCCCCCCATCGGATCTTCCTCCCTCCCCTCCCCCCGGGACCCTCCTCTGTCTCCCCCTCTCCTCCCCACTCTCTCTCTGTGATCTCCCTCCCTCCCTCGCTGACCCAGACTCCTCCATGAGACCCCACTGCCATGAACCTACCGAGCAGAGGAGGGAGCGAGTACCTGGTCGCGCTCTCGGTGTGAGCTGGGCGGGAGGGGAGAGCTGTCCCGGTGTTAACCATGTCCACTTCACATCTTGATCCCTTCACGTGCTGGTTTGCCGTTGCTGTGCCTGTGTTTGCCTGTGCCTGCCCTACACCACGGCAGAGCATCCCAGGACCACACAACTGAGGGAAGTATGGAATGTACAGAAGCTCCTGACAGATCAAGTTGAGAAGGTTCAAGGTCGCGGTGTTGGCTGTCGGTGGAGAAACTGAGAGCCTTCATTTAACCCACTCTCGTCATCCTGACCCCTCTCATTGTCCGTGTGCTTCTTTTGAGCTGCTCTCTCTCTGTGGGAGTTTCTTGCGATTTTATAGCGTCACAGAGTTGTACAGCACAGAAGCAGGCCCTTCGGCCCACCGTGTCTGTACTGACCATCGTCCCTATCTACACCAATCCCACCTGTCTGCATTAATTCCGTCTCCCTCTGTGCCCTGCTCATTCAAGTACCTGTCCAGATGCCTCTTAAATATTGGCACTGTTCCTGCCTCCACCACCACCTCTGGCAGCTCGTTCCAGGTACCAAGTACTCTGTGTGTGAAACATTTACCCCTCAGATCCCCTTTAAACCACCTCCCGCTCTCATTAAACCTCTGCCCTCTAGTTTTAGACACCCCTACCATGAGGTTCAGGCTACCTACCCTATCTATGCCTCTCATAATTTTCTATACCCCTCAGCCTCCTCCGCTCCAGGGAAATCAGTCCCAGCCTCTCCAATTTCTCCTGACAACTCGAGCCCTCCAGTCCCGGCAACATCCTGGTGGATCGTTTCTGCACCCGATCCAGCTTAATCACAGCCTTCCTGTGGTGTGGTGACCAGAACTGCACACGGTGCCCCACGTGTGGTCTCACCAACGTGTTCTGTACAAATGATGTCCCAACTCTTGTGCTCAATGCCAATGTGCCACATGCCGCCTTTACCACCCAGTCTACCTCTGTCGCCACTTTCAGGGGACAATGTACCTGTACCCCGAGGTCTCCCTTTTCTACAACACTCCCCAGGGCCCTGCCCTTCACTGTGTAAGTCTTGCCCTGGTTTAACTCCCCAAAATCCATCACTTGTCCGTTAAATGCCATCTGTCATTCCTTTGCCCACTTTCCCAGTTGATCCAGATCCTGTTGTAACCTTGGACAACCTCCTTCACTGTCCACTCTACCATTCATTTTGGTGCCATCTGCATAGTTGCTAATCGTGCCACCTACATTCTCAGCCAGTCGACCTTGCAAAGTCCTCACAAATATCTGGGCACTAATTATACAAACAGGCCGGTCAAGTAACAGCCAGACGCAGTTTGTCCTCACAGAGCTTACAGGCAACGTGTTAGGCTCCTTCACAATTCCCGGGTGCCTCCTGTCCCCGTGACAGGACAGGACAGATCCACCAGAGGTACACGGGTGGGGGAAACATGAGAGGCTGGAGATCTGGAGCAACACACTAAACACTGGAGAAACTCAGCGGGTCAGGCAGCATCTGTGGAGGGAGATGGACAGTCGATGTTTTGAGTCGAGACCCTGCATCTGGACTGGAAGGAAAGGAGGGAGGTAGCTGGTATAAAGGAGTGGAGCAAGAGCTGGCAGGTGATAGGTGGATCCGAGTGAGGGGGGTGATTGGCAGGTGAGGGGGTGGCGATGATGTAAGCTGGGAGGTGATGGGCAGGAGTGACAAAGGGCTGATGAAGGTGGAGTCTGATAGGAGAGGATGGTGGACCAAGAAGGTGGGGAGGGGAACTGGAGGGTGGAACGTGTGGGTGATGGGCAGATGGCGAGGTGGGGGGGAAGTAACCTTCTGAACCCTCAACGATGACTTCATGCCCTATTAAATCTAATGGCATCAGGTCAAGCGCGGCCAAGAAAACCACCCCCTTTCCTCCCTCAGTGTATGAATCAAGTACTCCTCCCTGGGGAGCGATACTCGGAAGAAGCACTGAAAGTAGCAAAAGCACAGAATGTTCACCCGGGTGGAGGCTTGTGTCTGTTATGAAGAGTAGCCTGTTCTGCCCCTCTCATTGCCTTTGCCCCTCCTACCCTATCCCCCTGATGTTAGAACATAGAATGCTACAGCACAGTGCAGGCCCTTCGGCCCACAATGTTGTGCCGACATTTTATCCTGCTCTACGATCTATCTAACCCTTCCCTGCCACATAGCCCCCTATTTTTCTATCATTCATGTGTCTGTCTAAGAGTCTCTTAAACGTCCCTAATGTATCTGCCCCCACAACCTCTGCCGGCAGTGCGTTCCTCGCACCCACCACTCTCTGTGTAAAAGAAAAACTTGCCCCTGACGTCCCCCTTATACCTTCCTCCAAACACCTTAAAATTACATCCCCTCGTGTTAGCCCTTGTCGCCCTGGGAGAAAGTCTCTGACTGTCCACTCGATCTATGCCTCTTATCATCTTGTGCACCTCAGTCAAGTCACCTCTCATCCTCCTCCTCTCCAAAGAGAAAAGCCCGAGCTCGCTCAACCTATTAGGTTAGCTGCTTCTGCCCACTGCCCCAGTTTTAGGGTTCTGGGTAGGGGTTGGAAACCGTTCAGGGTTCAATTCCTGTAGGAGATTCTGGATTTTTGCCCCCTGTCAAGCACCTAATTATTTAATTTTCTTGTTCAAAGTTTGGCTTTCCTTCCAGAAACGGGAGCATTCAGAAGAGAGTGGGTCTGGTGGTTTAAAACATAAAGCCTTTATGTAGTGACTGTGTGTTCTTTAGTGCTTTAGAGAGAGGCAGTGAAGCATTGGGACAGCAGGCAGGAAGAAGAGAAGTTGTTTGTGTTGGCAGAGTGGGTCACATGGCCCTGACATGTGAAGTATATGAGTGCCTGGAAAATTACTAGACGCCCATGTTCAGTGCAGACAGAAGGAGATCTCAGTCCCCACGTCTTTTGCTTTTGTTGAATGCTGTGACTCCTTTGATGCCAAGTTATCTGTCTTGTCACGACGATCGATTTCAGTTGTGCGTTGATATGGTTTGCAGTGCCGTTTTGGAGGGCAGTTGGGAGTCTGTGTTGTGGATCAGGAGTCTCGTACAATCCAGAGTGAAGGACACATGAATCAGTTGGGCTGTTGTGATCCTCGATTTTCTTGGCCACTACCAGTTAAACTTGTTATTCCAGGTTTATGAAATTAACTGATTTTATATTCACCAAAGTCAAAATTGAGTTTATTGTCAGGTGCACAAGTGCATGTGTGCACAGATGTAATGACAAGCTCATCTGCAGCAGTATCACAGGCACAGAGCATCAGATAAGCAGCATTCACAAGAAAAACATGAATTAAACAATTTTTACAAGACTGAATGCAAGTTCTAATTAGTGCAAAGTTATCAAAATAGTCGCAAGGTGCCCTAATCTCTGACTCATCAGCCCATTAACATTGGGACCACTGGCTAAAGGAGTAAACAGTTACTCAGTCCTGTGTGTACGGCAGTCAGTAGCTTAAAGTAGTCACTGGGCCAGCAGTGGCTGTTGTCTTGTGTGAACGTGCTGCAGAGGTTTCATTTGGGGACACAAGACACTGCAGATGCTGGAACCTGGAGCAAAAAACAAACTGCTGGATGAACTCAGTGAGTCAGGCAGCACCTTTGGAGAGAAATGGACAATCTGGACTGATGAAGGGTCTCGACCTGAAATGTCGACTGTTCATTTCCCTCCACAGATGCTGCCTGACCCGCTGAGTTCCTCTGGCAGTTTGTTTTTTTTTACTCATGAGGTACCATTTGTTCTGGTGATGGGATGTGTCCCAGGACAGGTACAGGTGTAGCTGGGGCCACCCAGGGAGAGGGGAATTTAAGTTCAATTCATTAATAATCCAGAATTAAGAAACCAGTATCCAGAAGGGTCGCATTGTCTTCACACCTTTACCCTGTCTGGTCTCTGCTGCCTTGAGGTAGCAGAGCTGTCCCACCATGACACTGAGTGGGCTGCAGCCACTCAGGCCGGCGGCTGGGGGGGCAGGTGGGGCGTAGTCAATAAACGTCACTGACGCCCACTGCTCAAGAGAACAAAAGTGCACTGGGTAATGACGGGGGGGGGTGACGGGGTGCCAGACCTGTCCTGTCGAGGTCAGTGGTGCAATAGGCATTGGGATGGGTGCTCCCCACAGGAGCCTGTTAGTCATTCAGCACCAAAATGGGCCCTTTGGCCCACTGAGTCTGTGCTGACCCGTTCACACGAATCCCATTTTATTCTATTCTCCCCACATCCCCATCAACTGCAACACCCCCCCCCCCCCCCGCCCCCAGAATCATAGAACAGTACAGCACAATACAGGCCCTTCAGGCCACAATGCTGTGCCGAACTTTAAACCTTGCCTAAGACTATCTAACCCCTTCCTCCCACATATCCCTCTATTTTAAATTCCTCCATATGCCTATCCAGTAATCTCTTGAATTTGACCAATGTACCTGCCTCCACCACCACCCCAGGCAGCGCATTCCATGCCCCAACCACTCTCTGGGTAAAAAACCTCCCTCTGATATCTCCCTTGAACTTCCCACCCATTACTTTAAAGCCATGCCCTCTTGTATTGAGCATTGGTGCCCTGGGAAAGAGGCACTGGCTGTCCACTCTATCTATTCCTCTTAATATTTTGTACACCTCTATCATGTCTCCTCTCATCCTCCTCGTCTCCAAAGAGTAAAGCCCTAGCTCCCTTAGTCTCTCTTCATAATACATACTCTCTAAACCAGGCAGCATCCTGGTAAATCTCCACTGCACCCTTTCCAACGCCTCCACACCCTTCCTATAATGAGGCGACCAGAACTGGACACAGTACTCCAAGTGTGGTCTAACCAGAGTTTTATAGAGCTGCATCATTACCTCGCGGCTCTTAAGCTCGATCCCTCGACTTATGAAAGCTAACGTCCCATAAGCTTTCTTAACTACCCTATCCACCTGTGAGGCAACTTTCAGGGATCTGTGGATATGAACCCCCCAGATCCCTCTGCTCCTCCACACCGCCCAGAATCCTGCCAGTAACTTTGTACTCAACTACTCTTCTACACACTGGGGGTTATTTACACATCGGCCAATTAACTTACTGACCCGCACATCTTTTGGATGTGGGAGGAAACGGGAGCACCCTGGGGAAACCCACGCGGTCACAGGGAGAACGTGCAGACTCCACACAGACAGCGCTGGAGGTCGGGATTGAACCTGGGTCTCTGGGTGCTGTGAGGCAGCAGCTGTCCCACTGTGCTGTCCTTTATTTTGGCGCTGACCAGATGCAGACACCACAGACAAACCTTGGGGGCAGCAGGAAGATTCTGTTCGGCGTTTCCTAAGATACCTTTATCAGTCACATGTACTTCGAGAAACACAGCGAAATACATCGTTTGCGTAGAGTGTTCTGGGGGCAGCCCACAAGTGTCGCCACGCTTCCGGCGCCAACGTAGCATGCCCACAACTTCCTAACCCGTACGTCTTTGGAATCTGGGAGGAAACCGGAGCACCCGGAGGAAGCCCACGCAGACACGGAGAGAACATACAAACTCCTTACAGACCGCGGCAGGAATTGAACCCAGGTCGCTGGCGCTGTGATAGCGTTACGCTAACCGCTACACTACATGTTTGTTGCATTCTCCCTGTGCTGAATTCAGCAGACACGCTGTATAATCACTGACTGTGGGCACACAAGAGACACTGGAATCTGGAACAACAAACAGTCTGCTGGGGGAACTCAGCAGGTTGAGCAGCATCTGTGGGTTGGGGAAACAAACCCAGCTCTGATGCAAGGTTTCGACCTGAAACATCGACAGTTCCTCTCCCCCCACAGATACTGCTTGACCCGCTGAGTTCCTCCGGCGGATTGTTCGTTACACTATCCCAGTGCTGAATCCAACACGGTGTAATCACTGTTTGTATTGGCCCAAGTAGGAACAACGTGAGTACAGTCAGTAGCAACCCAAACCCCACCCAGGTTCAGAGGTGGTAGTGCAGTAGGTCCAGAGACCCAAGTTCAAATCCCACCACTGGAATTTAAATTTGGTTAATAATCTGGAATTCAGGGAACTACTAGTGATTAGTAACAGTGTCCGTGAAACTATCAGAGTTGTGAAAGCCTCCCTGGTTCACTGACCTGCCACCTGCCATCCTTACCCCATCTGGACTGTACGTGACTCCAGACCCAACAGAGTGGCTAATTATTAAATGCCCTCTGAACTGGCCAAGCAAGACGGGGGCAATTAGGGATGGGCAATAATTGCTGGCTCTGCCAGTCATGTCCAGATACTGAACATTGAATGGGGAGGTGTAGCTGGTAGAACAGCTGCTTCATACTTCCAGAGACGCAGGTTCAATCCGGACCTCTGGCGCTGTCTGTGTGGAGTTGGCAAGTTCTCCCTGTGACCGCGTGGGTTCCCTTCGGGTACTCCGGTTCCCTCCCACATCCCGAAGACATGCGGGTCAGTAGGTTAATGGGCTGCTGTAAATTGCCCCCAGTGTGTGGGTGAGTGGAGTTGATGGGAATGTGGGGAGAAAAATGGGTCAGGGTTGAATTGGTATAAGTGGGTGGTTACTGGTCAAGGTGGTCTCGATGGGCTGAAAGGCCTGTTTCCATGCTGTATCTCTTTATTCTGTGAATAAACATCTGCTTTTTAAAAAACACCCTGATATTTGGGCAAACTGTTGAGAGGAAGAGAATACTTGGGGAGCGAGGTGTACACTGAATTTAAACTGTTCAATGCACACACCCCAATAATTTGGAGAAAATTGTGACAGATCCTTTCTCCTCAATGTGGTTGGAAATGTTGTCAGTCCCAAGTTGTAGAACTCCCTCCTTTATCTCTCCTCTTCACAGAGAGTGCTGCTTCACAACCTGAAACGTTGACTTCCTATGTCCCTCAGCAGATGCTGCCTGACCTGCTGAGTTCCTCCAGCAGATTGTGTGTTGGAGCATCTGCCATCTCCTGTGTCTCCATTGGCCAAGTGTTGGTCACCCGTGTCCCCTTATATGAACATAGAACAGTACAGTACAGAACAGGCCCTTCGGCCCACAGTGTTCTGCTGACATAACTAATCCCTCCTACCTACAGAATGCCCATATTCCTCCATTTTCCTCTCATTCATGTGCTCGTCCAAGCCCCTCTTAAAAGTCCCCAGTGAATTTGCCTCCACCACCCTATCAGGCAACGCATTCCAGGCTTGGTGTTATGAGTTGTGGTCATACACCACAGAAGCTGGCCCTTCGGCCCACCATGTCCATGCTGACTATCAAGTACCCATTAATACTATTCCCATTGGCCAGCACTTGGTCAGTAGGCTACTACACCTTTGTGGTTCATGTGCCAGTGAGGTTCCAGAGGACTGGAGAGTAGCCAGTGTTGTTCTTGTGTTTAAGATGGGCAGTAGGGCTAATCCAGCACATTATAGACCAGTGAGCCTGCATCAATGATAAGGAAATTATTGGCGACAATTCTTCAGGATAAGATTGACTCTCATTTGGAAAAGTATGGAGTTATATGGGATAATCAGCACGGCTTTGTGCAGGAGAGGACGTGTTACAAACCTGACCTTGTTTTTTGAAGAATGGGTAGGGCAGTGGATGTTGTCTGCATGGACTTTGGTAAAGCATTCAACACGGTCCCTCGCACTAGGCTGACCCAGAAGATTAAGGCACGTGGGATCCATGATGACTTGGTAGATTGGATTCAAAATTGGCTCGTGGTAGTGGTGAAGGGGTGTTTCTCTGACTGCAGGTCTGTGACCAGTGGTGTTCTGCAGGAATCACTGCTGAGACCTCGGTGGTTTGTGATTATACAGAAATGTTTTGGACAAAAATGTAGGAGGGTTAATTAGTAAGCTTGCAGAGTTGTGGATAGTTAGGAAGGTTGTCAAAGGATCTACAGCAAGATATAGATCAAATGGAAATGTGGGGCAGAGAAGTGGGAGTTGAATCCAGACAAGCATGAGGTGATACATTTTGGGAGATCAAAGGTGACAAGAACGTTTGTAGGTGAGCTAACAGCAGGGCCCTTGGGAACACTGATGCACAGAGAGAACTTGGGGTGCAAGTCCAGAGCTCTCGACACATGGCAACACAAGTAGATCGGTTGGTAAAAGAGGCCTGCGGTGTACTTGCCTTCATTGGTCAGGGTATTGAGTGTAATAGTTGCCAAGTCTTGCTCCAGCTGTATAAAACTTTGGTTAGGCCACATTTGGTGTATTGCGTGCAGTTCTGGTTGTCACATTACAGGAAGGGTGTGGAGGCTTTGGAGAGGGTGCAGAAGAGGTTCACCAGGATGCTGCCTGGATTAAAGGATGTTACCTATAAATATATAAACTGGATTGGCAAAGACTCGGTGGACTTAAAGGCCTGTTTCCGTGCTGTATCCATGGCCCCTCGCACTGACTGACACAACCAGCAGCCACCTCTCCTTGACCGTGAGAAGTTTTCACCCATCCCTTTCCTGCCCACTCCATGATCCATTTCAACGTTGTGCCTGCTTCTGGGTGTCTTTGCTCATTGGGAAATCCAGCTCCTGACTGCTCTGCTGTGTCCTGGCACTAAAACCCCACCTGAATAGTGTCATTGGGAACATCACCCACACACTGTTTACTTGCAGTATAATTAGCTTTTATTAACACAGCAAAAAACAAACTGCTGGAGGAACTCAGTGGGTCGAGCAGCATCTGTGGAGGCAGAGGGATGGTCGATGTTTCAGGCAGAGACCCTGCACTTCAATCCAAAACGATGACAGTGCCTTTGCTTCCACAGATGCTGCTCGACCCACTAAGTCTTTCCAGCAGTTTTTTGCTCCAGTTTCCAGCACCTGCAGTCTCTTGTATCTGCACTTATTAACCCCACACTTCCCAACACTCAACACCCAACGCTCAAACTGAGATTGGTGACCTCCCATGACCTCAAGTACTGTCTCAGCCTGGACCGCAGAGGTCAGGGTCACAAGATCTCAACTCCCTGACCTCAGCACCATCCAGACCTTTGATCTCTGCTGTAATAGGGATGTCACAACTGGAGGCTGTGTCCACTTTCCCTTCAGCCCATAGAGTGGGCATGGGCCATACAAGGTTATACTAGGGCGGGGTCAACACCTAAGAGGATCAGGAGTGAATGAGAGATGGAGACAGTGGGTTAAGGAGGGAATTCCATAGTTTAAGACACTTGTGGTGGAACGAAGGATGCATTAGTGGCTAGAACTAGAGCACAGAGACCTTGGGGTGCCTTGTAGAAGTAGGGATGGGTCAGTTCCAAGATGGTAGGGGCATCTCAGTGGCACAGCTAACAGAGCCACTGCCTCTCAGCTCTCGAGACCTGGGTTTGATCCAGGATAGTTGGCCTTTATTGCAAAGGGGTTGGAGTTTAGAAACGGAGATGTTCAGGGTGTACACTTGGAGTACTGTGCAGAGTTTTGGCCCCCTTACCTAAGAAAGGATATAGTAGCATTGGGAGCAGCCCAGAGGAGCTTCACCAGGTTAATTCCTGGGATGGGACAGTTGTCCTATCGAGTAAGACTAGAATGTTTGGGTCTTACTCTTTGGAGTTTAAAAGAATGAGGGGTGACCTTATTGAAACATCAGATCCTGGGGGGGGGGGGGGGGGGGGGGCTTGACAAGGTAGATGTTGGGATGCTTCTACCAGTGGGAGAGCCTTGTGAGAGAAGATGTGGCTTCAAGATAAGGGGTCAGTCGTTTAAAACTGAGGTGCGTAGAAGTTGCTTCTCGCAGAGGGGTGGAGAGTCTCTGGAATTCCCTGCCTCCGAGCGTGGTAGAGGCCGGATCGTTACCAGTATTTAGAGTGAAGGTAGGTACGTTTGTGCAAGCTCAGTATTGAGGGCTGTAGGGAAGTGGTGCAGGGTAGGAGTTGAGGCTTGGTTAGATTGGTTATGATTGCATTGAATGGTAGGGCAGGTTTGAGGGGCCGAGTGGCCTACTCCCGCTCCTGTTATACCTGTGAGGTGTGCTCTCTACAGATCCCTGCGCACGTGGTGCATGACAGTGCAGTGTGTTGGACAGGATCAGTGGTGATGTGGTCACTGGAGGGTGCTACCCACTGCCAGTATTGGGACATGTGATTTACTAATCTGGGATGTTTCAACTTCAGTCTTGCGCCTGTTAATCCCGCTCCCACTAGGCAGGGTGAATCATAATTCTGCTCAGCTGTGCCTGGTGCTGTTCTACTCTGATTGATTAGTTAATGAAAGCTGTGACAACACTCCCTCGTGTGGTAAACCTTAATAACGTTGGCTGCAGGCAGTTTGTCTGACTGCACTGGATGTGAGCACTGTTCTGACCTGTGTCATTTTTACCATAACAGTAGCGATTTCCTTGAAGTCATACAGCACAGAAACAGGCCTTTTGGCCCATTGAGTCCACACTGACCATCGACCACCCGTTTACACTGATCCCACACTAAATCCGTTCTATTCTCCCCACATTCCCAGCAACTTCCCCAGATTCCTCCACCACCCCTACAACTGGGGGCTAATTCACAGCGGCCAATTAACCCACCGACCTGCACATCTTTGGGATGTGGGGGGGAACCGGAGCACCCGGAGGAAACCCACGCGGTCACGGGGAGAACGTGCACAGACAGCCCCTGAGGTCAGGATTGAACTGGGGTCGCAGGAGCTGTGAGGCAGCGACTTTGCTGGCTATGCCCCCCATTCTATAAACTTGTTTCTGTGGGTGGGAGGTCCGGAGAGTCGCTGGTTATTCCAGTGCTTGTGGTGATCAGCTTTGTCTGTTGTGGTTGTTATATGTGGAACTGTCACTGACCAGTGGGAGGTCCAAGTGCAGCTACAGGGCAAAGTGTTTGCTTGCCTGGAGCTTCTAACATTCAAATGCATTGAGGTGCTCCCACTCTGCTCCTCTCTGAAAGGTGGTTCCATCCTTCAGGGCTACAACTAGACACAACAGAACCAACTTCAAGTCCTATTCCAGAGACCAAGCAATCCAGGCTGGGCTTACCAATGCCCATTGTGGGTGTGCCACACAGTCGGAAGAATTTGTCTTTCTGATGAGATGTTGTGCAGAGGTCTCACCGACTCCCGGGTGTGAAATATCCCAGGACGTGTGATCGGCAGAATTCTTTCTGTTATTCGCACTATTATTTATCATTGCACCAATAGTACTAATGCCCATTTTTTTATTGGTCATTCCAATCTTGCTGTGCGTCGAGTATTTTGCAGACGTTTTCTCCCGTGAAGACACAGTCATTGTCCACAACCGTTCATTAGATGTAAAGCACTTGGGGCGATCCCAAAACCTTGAACAGTGTTGGTCATTCTCCTGAAGCCAGACCCAATGCCTCTGGTGAAGAATCCAGGAGGTTCTTCAATGATGGTGGACTTCAGGCCGTCCTCACACTGCAAGCACTTGGCACGTCCTGTTGGATGGGGGTCATTGGGCTGACAGAGAAGATCTTCTCTGTGGGGTCTGGGGTCCTGGGCTCCTTCAGCACTGGCTTTCTTGCATCAACCTTTCTGTGGCCACCGTTGTTTTGTGCCAGACTGATGGAGATAACTGGCTGGATTGGGCATTGGTTGGTCCAACAGTCATCGGCACCTATCATGGCATTGGTGGGGTGGACATCCTTGTGGTCTCTCACTCGGACGATGCCAGTGCCTGGGAGGGGGGCTGTAGCCGTGAGGTCTTCTGCTCATCTCTCTGGTGAACCAGGGTGCTGGTGATGAGAAGAAAGTGCCCCACTGTTTTGTCAAGAGGAAGACTCTGTTGGAGTTAGTATTCCAAACTCCCTCTTCGAGTCACTGCCAGAGCATTGTGGCTATTCTAACCCTGGCCTTAAAGTCACTCAGGAAGACCTCCGAGATAGGGAACCAGGGTTTCTTCAAGTTCAGGGTGGAAGTTCTTCATCCGTGTATTCCAGGATTGGAGCATTGATGATCTTAGCATGCTGGTTCCCTGTCAGAAGGAGTTTGAGGAGATTCGGTTCATCACCAAAGACTCTTGCAAATTTCTATAGATGTATATGGAGAGCATTCTGACTGGTTGTATCACCGCCTAGGATGGAGGCTCCAATGTGCAGGATCGCAAGAGGCTGCAGAGGGTTGTATCTCAGCAAGTTCCATCATGGGCACAACCCTCCCCACCATCGAGGACATCTTCAAGAGGTGGTGCCTCAAGAAGGTGGCATCCATCACAAATGGCCCTCACCATCAAGGATATGCCCTCTTCTCGTTACTACCATCGGGGAGGAGGTACAGGAGCCTGAATACCCACACTCAACGATTCAGGAATAGCTTCTTCCCCTCTGCCATCAGATTTCTGAACAGTCCATGAACACTACTTCATTGTTCCTTTTTTTCTTGCTGTTTATTTATTTTGTAATTTATAGATTTTTATGTCTTTGCGGTATACTGCTGCTGCAAAACAACAAACTCCTGATAATAAACCTGATTCTGATCCTGAATTGAAGGGTCACAAGACATTCACTAACTCCACGAGGGATGTTGCTGAAACACTGGACTAGCTCACTCTTGGTGGCAAAGTGCACTCTGTGAAGACACTGCTCGTCTTCTGGAGGGACTCCATAATGGTGGCCACCTTTGACAAAGGAGACATCCAACTGTGGTAACAAGGGAGGGGTCTCCCTGCTGTCTGCGGAGGGGAAATCATCGCCAGGGTCCTCCACAACCACCACCTCCCACAGTCAAAGAGCTGCTCGCCAAATCACAGTGTGGATTCCCTCCATCCAGAAGTACAGAGGACGTGGTCTGTAACTGTGCAGAAGCTCAAGGGGTAATGCAGAGAGCACCAGCAACCACTGCACGTGGCCTTTTCTTGACCTCTCAAAGGCCTTGGGCTCAATGAATCATAATGGAGTGCCCTGCTCCCATCTGGTTGTCACCAGAAATTCAGTCCCACTTTGCATCACCATCTTGACCACTTCAGGCCTTGCTCTTAACCAACAGATCTGATCTCATAGAACAGTACAGCACAGGAACAGGTCCTTCGGCCCACAATGTTGTGCTGACCTAATTAAATTAGTAATACCCAACTAGACTAATCCCTTCTGCCTACACAATGTCCATATCCCTCCATTTCCTGCACATCCATGTGCCTGTCAAAGAAACTCTTAAACCCCTCTATCGTATCTGCCTCCACCACTGCCCCTGGCAGCACATTCCAGGCACCCAACGCTCTCTGTGTAAAAAAAAACCTGCCCCGCAATCTCATCTCGTGTCTAGTAAGGCTGCACCATCACCCCAAGGTGTATCTCCGTCCTTCTCTCTGCAATGCTGCACCTTGCCTCCAACAAGCTTCCCCCTAATCTGTAGGACAAGTGGGAAACTTTCCAGCCCACATTTCCACCATTCCAGAACCAAAGTGATCCCGACTTCAGTCATGGCAGATGTGTGTGTGTGGAGGTCTCATTCACTAAAGTGTACAGGAGGATGGGACCTACTGTTGACATCAGCCTAACCCACTGTATCACACTGCCTCCAATAGTAAATGACCAGAGACCCTGGTAAACGTGGACCACTTCCCATACTTTAGGGAGCCAGCTCGGGGTGAAGGTGGACATTGATGTTGCAATTCGCAATCACCTCCTTGTGTCAGCACAGCTATGGCCATCTGAGGGAAAGTGTGTCTGAAGGACAAGGCCTCAAGCCCAGGGGAGAACTCCTGGATACTTGGCAGCAGTGACCCCTGCCCTCCTGTATACATCCGAAACCAGCAGTAGGCACCTCAAGCCACCAATACCATCTCAGCAAAGCCCACCCCATCCACAGGCAGGATAAGAGAACCAAAGTCAGCGTCCTTCTCCAGGCCAAAATCACCAGTACTGGGGCCCCAGTTACACTCTAACTTGCAGGGAACAAGAGGAAAAGTTTTGTGTGTACTCAAAACCTCCACAGAAAGTGTAACATCACCACTGACTCCTAAGAATAGAAACAGAAAACCTACAGCACAGTACAGGCCCTTCGGCCCACAAAGTTGTGCTTACCCATAGCCCTCTATTTTTCTAAGCTCCATGTACCTATCCAAAAGTCTCTTAAAAGACCCTGTTGTATCCGCCTCCACCACCATTGCTGGCAGCCCATTCCATGCACTCACCACTCTCTGAGTAAAAAAAAACTTATCCCTGACATCTCCTCTGTACCTACTCCCCAGCACCTTGAACCTATGTCCTCTTGTGGCAACCATTTCAGCCCTGGGAAAAAGCCTCTGACTATCCACACGATTGATGCCTCTCATCTACTTATACACCTCTATCAGGTCACCTCTCATCCTCTGTTGCTCCAAGGAGAAAAGGCTGAGTTCCCTCAACCTGCTTTCATAAGGCATTCTCCCCAATCCAGGCAACATCCTTGTAAATCTCTTCTGCACCCTTTCCATGGCTTCCACATCCTTCCTGTAGTGAGGTGACCAGAACTGAATCCCCACCCCTGACCACTCAAAGTGGCAGAGCCTCCTGCTCCATATTGGCCTCAATAGTCACATCGGAAGCCATGGAACCTGACTAGACGTGGGTCATCCTCAACTCTGAGGGAGTGCCTCAGAAGATGGGAGAAGGTGCTGTGTCTGCAGGCCCACCCTTCTGTGGCATGGTCTTCAGTACGCACACTTTCCAATCGGGTAATGATCAACGATGTTCCTGCACTGTTAACTGGGCACATCCAAACCAATTGATAATCCCCTCTTATTAATATGCCAGCTAAACATCACACAGAGCAGTCAAGTGCTAAAAAAACTGCAGGGACCCCTCAAACTCATGCAGACAACTCCCAGCGCAAGTCAAACAGAACAAGAGCAGCCAAGGTAATAAAGAGTCAATAAGATTCAGATTAGCAAATTAAACTCTAAATAGATTAAGGACAAAACAAATAAACCTTCAACACAGCCTGTATCTACGAGGAAGATAGAAACAGAGCAGAGTTGTGTATGTTTTTTGTCTTCCTGAAGATTCACAGTTGTGTCCGACCTGGAAACATTGAATGCTCAAGACTTTTAATTTATGATAAAGGGTCTCGACCCTTGAACATTAGTTGCTTCTCTTTCCAAAAATGCTTTCTGGGCTGCTGAGGTTTTCCAGTGTTTTCTGTTTTTATTTCAGATTTCCTGTGTCTGTATTTTCATTTAATTAATAGTTAAACTTTTACTTTATGTTATACAGCTCAGTCACAGGCCCTTCCGGCCCAGTCAGTCCACACTGCCCAATTACACCCATGTTAACCTACCCGTACGTCTTTGGATTGTGGGAGGAAACCGGAGCACCCGGAGGAAACCCACGTGGACACGGGGAAAACGTACAAACTCCTTACAGACAGCGGCCAGAGTTGAACCCCGATCACTGGTGCTGTAATAGTGTTACACTAACCGCTACACTACCATGCTGTCCCAATAAAAGTTTCATCTCTGGTTTGGGCTGAGGTAGGTGTCCCAACTGATCAGGAGGCCCCATCTCAGCCCTTGGTTGGGTTTAGTCAGGCAGAATAAGCCAATGTTCCACTTACCCTTCCTCATCAGAAGAATATAAATTGCTTATAATTTACATACAAAACCACATAAAACTTGTTTCTCTACAATCTTCTTCACTCGTTTCGGGAAGCTAGCTTGAAACAGGTCCTGCTGTCAGAACAAGGTACACAACCAAATTTGATGGGTGTCGGGAGCAAATACTCAGTCACATTTCCTGACTTGTAGAGGGTGGAAAGGCTTCAGAGAATTGGGAAATGAGCATTCATTACCCAGCCTCTGGACGACCCTTCTGGATGTTACAGTGGCTACTTCAACTAAATTACTGATTGTTGGTGAGCCTCCCAGAATGTTGATGGTGGTGGTCTCAACAGTGGCTACCACAGCATTCGTCAAGAGGTGATTAGACTTGCCCGCTGAAGGTGTCATTGTCTGGCACCTGGGGTGGGGTGAATATCATCTGGGCTTCTGAAAGGCAAATCTGATTATTGTTCAGAACTTGTTGGGCAAGTCAGGAAATATGGGATCCATGGAAACTTGGCTGTGTGGATTCAGAATTAGCTTGCTCGTAGAAGACTGAGGGCGGTGGTAGATGGAGCGTATTTTGCCTGGAGGTTGGTGACCAGTGGTGTTCCGCAGGGATCTGTTCTGGGAGCCCTGCTCTTTGTGATTTTTATAAATGACTTGGATGAGGATGTGGAAGGGTGGGTTAGTAAGTTTGCTGATGATACAAAGGTTGTTGGTGCTGTGGATAGTGTAGAAAGTTGCTGTAGATTACAACAGGATATTGATAGAATGCAGAGCTGGGCTGAGAAGTGGCAGATGGAGTTCAACCCGGAAAAGTGTGAAGTGATACACTTCGGGAGAGGAATTTGAAGGCAGAATACAAGGTTAATGGCAGGACTCTTAGCAGTGTGGAGGAACAGAGGGATCTTGGGGTCCACGTCCATAGATCCCTCAAGGTTGCCGTGCAGTTCGGTAGGGTTGTTAAGAAGGCGTATGGTGTGTTGGCCTTCATTAGTCGGGGTATTGAGTTCAAGAGCCACGAGGTAATGTTGCAGCTCTATAGAACTCTGGTTAGACCACACTTGGAGTATTGTGTTCAGCTCTGGTCGCCTCATTATAGGAAGGATGTGGAAGCTTTAGAGAGGGTGCAGAGGAGATTTACCATGATGCTGCTTGGATTGGAGAGCATGTCTTATGAGGCTAGGTTGAGTGAGCTAGGGCTTTTCTCTTTGGAGAGAAGGAGAATGAGAGGTGACTTGATAGAGGTGTACAAGATGATAAGAGACATAGATCAATTGGACAGTCAGAGACTTTTTCCCAGGGCAACAATGGCTAACACGAGGGGGCATAATTTTAAGGTGATTGGAGGAAGGTATAAGGGGGATGTCAGGGGTAAGTTTTTTACACAGAGTGGTGGGTGTGTGGAACACACTGCCGGCAGAGGTTGTGGGGGCAGATACATTAGGGACATTTAAGAGACTGTTAGATAGCCACATGAAGGATAGAGAAATGGGGGGCTATGTGGGAGGGAAAGGTTAGATAGATCTTAGAGCAGGATAAAATGTTGGCACAACATTGTGGGCTGAAGGGCTTGTACTGTGCTGTAATGTTCGATGTTCTAAGAGCTCAAACTCTGTCATTATTATGGATCTGATGTGCTGAAATGCACCAAGTAATTAGGAAAGGCAAGTGGGAAATTTGTCTTCCACTGCCCCTGCAATAAAGGCCAAAGTGGGAAGGGCCTGCTACACCAGTGAGACCTCCGTTGGAGCATCAGGTACAGTTTTGGACCCTTAGTTGGTCAAAGTCAAGTTTATTGTCATCTGCACAAGTACATGTGTGCACAGGTGCAATGAAAAACTTACTTGCAGCAGCATCACAGGCACAGAGCATCAGATAAGCAGCACTCACAAGGAAGACATAAATTAAACATAAATTATATGTAATTCTTACAAGAAAGAACACAATTAGAACAAAAAAATGTCCATTGTAGTGCAAAGTTATCAAAGTGGTCCCTGTGTTGCTGTACTGAGGGAGTGATTAGGGTTGTGCTGGTCGGTTCAAGAACCAAATGGTTGAAGGGAAGTAACTGTTCCTGAGCCTGATGGTGTGGGACCTCCTTCTGTACCTCCTGCCCAACGGTAGCTGCAAGAAGTTGGCATGGCCTGGATTGTGCGGATCTTTGACAACGGATGTTGCCTTCTTGAGGCAGGGCCTCCTGTAGATACTCCCGTTGGTGGGGAGGGATGTGCCTGTGATGTATCGGGCTGGGGCTGAGCTTGCATGGAGGCTGTGCAGAGAAGGTTCCCGAGATCAACCGTCGCCTCAGCAGCCTCTCCACAACGAGCCATGGGAGATTCATTGCTGGATTCACTCTAACATCACCCACTGTCAGCACCATATCTCCCAATACACTCTTAATGCTGCGGGGACCCTCTTTATCACCGATTCTTTTAGCACTCCCATTTCTAGGACACATCCTGAGCACTAGGCGAAGCACCAGTGGCATTAGTTCCTGAACTCTGACCTCTGGGATATTACCGGGGCCCATGGCTCTCACTCAACCATTTCTTGTCATCAGCAGAAGGCTTAAGGCTGACAGAGACAGATCATCTCTCAGCCACTGCCAGCTGAAAATGGTTGCAAAATAAAATCCTGCGGATGTTGGACATCTGAAATAAAGACAGCAGATACTGAAAACCCTCGGTGGGTCAGGCGGTGTCTGTGGGGAGAGAAACGGTTAACGTTTTGGGTCAAAGACCTGCAACAACGATTCTGTTTATCTGTCCCCATGGATGCTGCCTGACCCGCTGAGTGTTTCCAGCATTCACGGTCTTTATTGAAGAATGTTGCAAATATTTTGTTTCCTTGCCTCGTGCTAAGCTGGACGTTCATGGGGAGACTCCTGTGGTGAGCAGTGCTCAGTCAGATGTGGGGGGAGTGCAGATCTGATCTGTTTGTGGGATCGCTCAGTAAGCCGCTGTGCTGTTCAGCAAGCATGTGGCTCCACCGGGTTGGCAGTATCTCTGGGTCTACTTCGCATTGACTGACCTGGGATTGACCAGCTGACTGCCAGTGGTGGCGGAGGAGGGAGACAGATAGTGTCGGGTTACCGCTAGTGCAGAGTGCTGGTGTAAAGAGTGCAGTTTCTGCTGCTGTTGACCACACCGCTGCTTCTGAAACTGAAATCACTTCCCGTTCAAACATTTGCACATTAATAAATTCATGTTAATGTTGATTGATCAGGTAAATGCTCTTGAAACAATACAGGCAGGGCTTATCGGCAGCGAGAGGATTGGAGAGAGTGAGGTGTCCTCTGTTTTTGATATTCAGCCTGAACCCTTCCTCAAACACCAGCTGGGCTCTGACTCCAGCTGACAACCAATTTCTTGTCTTCTGTTGCTCCAAAGCTAAGATAACGAAGAAAGTTGATAGAGATGTGGTAGACGTGGTTGACATGGACTTCAGTAAGGCTTTCGACAAGGTCTCGCATGGTAGGCTGGTCAAGGCTCAAAGATCCAAGGCCACACTGATGCTGTCGTACCCAAGATCCATGGCCTCCAACATGACCATACCACAACCCACACTGCCCGCAACCCGACACTGCCCACAGCCCCCCACTGCCCCCAACCCACACTGCCCCCAGCCCCACACTGCCCACAACCCCCCCACTGCCCCCAACCCACACTGCCCGCACCCCCACACTACCACCAACCCACACTGCCCCCAGCCCCACTCTGCCCACTTCTGTCTCTTGCTCAAGATCCACGCCTCGCTGTACTTGTGTGTGTGACAATAAAATTGACGATGACACCCTACTACGGCCAAGGAGATCCAAGGCCTGTTGCCAAACTGGATCCAAAATTGGCTCGGTAAAAGGTAGCAGAGGATAGTGGCGGATGGATGTTTCACTCACTGGAAATGTGTAACATGGTGTGCTGCCGAGATTGGTGCTGAGACCTTTGTTGTTTGTAACATATGTAAATGACTTGGGTGAGAACGTAGGTGGTCTGATTAATAAGTCTGCAGACATCACGGAAATTGGCAGAGACATAGACATTCTAAGGATACAGTGGGACATCGATCAGCTGTACACTGGGCAGAGTGGTGGCAGATGGAATTTAATCCAGGCAAGTGTGAGGTAATCACTTTGGGAAGTCAAATCCTGGTAGGACATATAGAGTGAATAGCAGGGATCTTCGGAATATTGATGTGCAGTCAGACCTTGGGGTGCAAGTCCACAGCTCCTGAAGGTGACAGCACATTTGTACGGGTACTGGGATAGGAAAGGAAATGGGCCTAATGCAGGTAAACGGGATTAGTGTAGACAGGCTTCACAGTCGGCTAGGACGAGAGCAGATGAGAGGTAAATTGGTTTATTATTGTCACGTGTACCAAGGTGCAGTGAAAACATTGTTCTGTATACCATCCGTACAGAGCATTTCATTACACAGCGCATTGGGGTAGTACAAGGTAAAACAATAAAGAATGTGTTTCGATGTACATGTGACTAATAAAGAAACCTTAAAAACAGAGAAAGTGCAGTGCAGGCAGACAATAAGGTACAAGGTCATAACAAGGTAGATTGTGAGGTCAAGAGTCCATCTTATACTAGGGGACAGTTCAATAGTCTTATAACAGTAGGATAGAAGCTGTCCTTGAGCCTGGTGGTACGTGCTTTCAGGCTTTTGTATCTTCTGCCCAATGGGAGGGCGGAGAAGAGAGAATGTCCGGGGTGGGTGGGGTCTTTGATTATGTTGGCTGCTTTACTGAGGCAGCGAGAAGTGTAGACAGAGTCCCTGGAGGGGAGGCTGATTTCTGTGACATGATGAGCTGTGTCCACAACTCCCTGCAGAATCTTGTGGTCTCACACAGAGCAGGTGTGATGCATCGGATAGGATGCTTTCTTTGGTGCATTTGGAAAAGCTGGTGAGGGTTGACAGAGACATGCCAAATTTCTTTAGCCTCCTGAGGGAGTAGAAATGCTAGTGAGCTTTCTTGGCCATGGCGTCTACATGATCCTGTTTCTGTGCTGTACATTTTTATGGTTCTGTGAAAACAAGAAATTTTCCATTTGGTGAATTGTGTGCATTTTACCCTGAAGATGTATCTCTCGCAAAGCAAAAACCAGAGAATTTCCCAAGCAGAAACCCTTGCACCTGATCCCGGCTGGGGTGGAGCTCGAGGGGAACCTCAACACTTGGGGTAAAGAGGAGGCAGATGTAGACATCACCAGACCTGTCCCTGAGACCTGGCACAGCTCAGTAGTCTACCCACACTAACTGAAAATGGCCACATCAGTGAGATATTCCTGGCCATTTGTGGCTTTGATCACAAGTGCTAGGTGTGAGTGGGCTCATCAGTCGTCAGCTGTCCTTGGCACCTGGACATCAGTGCCCACTGAAGCCGAGGAGATCAAGGCAGGGAGGTGACTGCTGGCTGACGCCCTCACACACCTCGGCTTAACACCCAAGGACATTTCTTCTCTTTAGAACTCTGGTTAGGCCGCATTTAGAGTATTGCGTGCAATTCTGGTCACCTCACTATAGGAGGGATGTTGAGGCTTTAGAGAGGGTGCAGAGGAGGATTACTAGGATGCTGCCTGGATTAGAGGGCATGTGCTATCAGGAGAGGCTGGACAAACTTGGGTTCTTTTCTCTGGAGCGGCGGAGGCTGAGGGGTGATCTGTTGGAAGTGTATAAAATGATGAGGGGCATAGATAAGGTGGACAAGCAATATCTTTTTCCCATTATTGAGTGATCCAATGCCAGAGGGCATGCATTTAAGGTGAGAGAAGGTAGGTTTAGAACAGACATGAGGGGTAAGTATTTTACTCACAGTGGTGGATGCCTGGAACACATTGCCTGATAGGGTGGTGGATGCAGATTCATTGGGGCTTTTAAGAGGGGCTTGGATGAGCACATGAATGAGAGGAAAATGGAGTGATATGGGCATTCTGTAGGTAGGAGGGAATAGATATGTCAGCACAACATTGTGGGCTGAAGGGCCTGTTCTGTGCTGTACTGTTCTATGTTCTATGTTTCTGGAGTGAGGGTGAACCATGTATCACAGAAGGACAGCACTACAGTGAGCAATAATTTGGAAGTCAGTGGCATAGCTCGTGGAGCCACTGCTTCACAGCTCCAGAGATCTGGGTTCGAACCCGACCTCCGGCGCTGTCTGTGTGGAGTTTGCATGTTCTCCCTGTGACAGCGTGGGTTTCCCCCGGGTGCTCTGGTTCCCTCCCACATCCCAAATAAGTGCAGGGGTTGGTAGGTTAATTGCCCGCTGTAGATTGCCCCCCCCCAGTGTGTAGGTGAGGGGTAGAATCTGGGGGGAGCTGATGGGAATGAATGGACATTAGCGTGAACGTGTGGTCGAGGGTCGGCACGGACTCAGTGGGCCGAAGGTCCTGTCTCCGTGCTGTATCTCTCTATGAACTCAGCAGCGAGGCTGCCAGGTGAGATGTTTCTGTTTCTGTGCTGTGATGTACTCAGCACTCGATTCTGTCTTTGCAGGCCAGATTCTACCCCCAACCCGCAACACGCCCAGTCCGATTGATCCGGAGAGCATTCAGGTGCCTGTCAGCTATGAGCCAGACCCTGCTGACTTGGCCCTGTCCAGTATCCCGGGACAGGAGATGTTCGATCCCCGCAAGCGCAAGTTCACGGACGAGGAGCTGAAGCCTCAGCCGATGATCAAGAAAGCACGCAAGGTCTTTGTGCCCGATGAGATGAAGGTAACTTGGAACTGGTTCGGCAAGGGGGTGGTAGGAGAGGGAGCCAGCTGACTGATCCAGTGTTTGTCCAAACATAGATGGGGGCAGCGCTAGCTGGGTTTGACCATTACACCTGCTAGCTCCAGGGATAAGCAGTGTGGCACTTATAACAACATAAAAAATAGGAGCAGGAGGAGGCCATCTGGCCCGTCGAGCCTGCTCTGCCATTCAATAAGATCATTGCTGATTTGGCAGTGGACTCAGATCCACCTCCTTGCTCTTCCCCTTAACCCTTCATTCCCCTACTATGCAAAAATCTATCTAAGTGTGTCTTAAATATATTTAATGAGGTAGCCTCTACTGCTTCCCTGGGCAGAGAATTCCACAGATGCACTACTCCCTGGGAAAAGCAGTTTCTCATCTCTGTCCTAAATTTATTCCCCCAAATCTTGAGGCTATGTCCCCTCGTTCTAGTCTCACCTCCCAGTGGAAACAACCTTCCTCCCTCTATTTTATTTATCCCTTTCATAATTTTATATGTTCCTTTAAGATCCCCTCTCACTCTCTCCTCACAGGCTAACCCCTCATCTCCGGAATCAACCTGGTGAACCTCCTCTGCCTCGCCTCCAAAGCCAGTATATCTTTCCTCAAGTAAGGAGACCAGAACTGCACGCAGTACTCCAGGTGTGGCCTCACCAGTACCCTGCACAGTTGCAGCATAACCTCCCTGCTCTTAAATTCAATCTCTCCAGCAATGAAGGCCAACATTCCATTTACCTTCTTAATAACCTGTTGCACCTGTAAAACAACCTTCTGCAATTCATGCACAGGCACTCCCAAGTCCCTCTGCACAACAGCATGCTGCAATCTTTCACCATTTAAATAATAATCTGATCTTCTGTTTTTCCTTCCAAAGTGGATGACCTCGCATTTACCAACATTGTACTCCATCTGCCAGACCCTTGCCCACTCACTTAACCTATCTACATCTCTCAGCAGACTCTCTGCATCCTCTGCACAATTTGCTTTTCCACTCAATTTAGTGTCATCAGCAAACTTAGATACCCCACACTCGATCCCCTTTTCCAAATCATTAATGTATATTGTGAACGGTTGTGGGCCCAGCACCGACCCCTGCAGCACCCCGCCAACCAGAGAAACCCCCATTTAACCCAACTCTCTGCCTTCTATTGGTTAACCAATCCTCTATCCATGCTAATACATTACCCTCAACTCTATGCATCCTTATCTTATGGATGAGTCTTTTATGCAGCACCTTATCAAACGCCTTCTGGAAATCCAAGTATACAACATCCACCTGCTCCCCCCATCCACTGCGCTCATTATATCCTCAAAGAACTCCAGTAAGTTTGTCAAACAGGACCTGCCCTTCCTGAATCCATGCTCTGTCTGCCTGATGGAACTATTTCTATCCAGATGTCTCGCTATTTCTTCCTTAATGATAGCTTCAAGCATTTTCCCGACTACAGACGTTAAGCTAACTGGCCTACAGTTACCTGCCTTTTGCCTACATCCTTTTTTAAACAGTGGCGTGACATTCACTGTCTTCCATTCCGCCGGGACCTGCCCAGAGTCCAGAGAATTTTGATGAACTATCACAAGTGCATCTACTATAACCTCCGCCATTTCTTCCCGTACTCTGGGGATGCATCCCATCAGGACCAGGGGACTTGTCTACCTTTAGACCCACTAGTTTGCTCATCACTACCTCTTTAGTGACAGCGATTGTATCGAGGTCCTCACCCTCCCATCGCGTCCATAACATCTCTCCTTGGCACGTTAGACATGTCCTCCACCGTGAAGACCGACTCAAAATAGTCGTTCAAGGCCTCAGCCATTTCCACATTACCCAATATTAATTCCCCCTTCTCATCTTCCAAGGGACCCATGTTCACTTTAGCCACCCTTTTCCGCTTTATATAATTATAAAACCTTTTACTTTCTGTTTTTATATTTTGTGCTAATTTACTTTCATAATCTATCTTCCCTTTCCTTATTGCTCTGTTGCTCGTTAAAGTTCTTTGTTACTTTTAAAGTTCTTAGTTCTTTGTTGCTTTTTAAAGTTTTCCCAATCTTCCAGTTTCCCACTACTCTTGGTAATATTGTATGCATCAGCCTTTAGCTTGATGCCTTCTTTTATTTCCTTAGCTATCCGAGGCTGGCTCTCCCCACCCTTACTGTCCTTGCTTTTGACTGGAATATACCTTTGTTGAGCACCATGAAAAATCTCTTTGAAAGTCTTCCCCTGTTCCTCAGCTGTCCCACCATATAGTCTGTGTTTCCAGTCTACGCTAGCCAACTCCCCCCTCACCCCATTGTAGTCTCCCTTGTTTGGGCAAGGGAGACTCAGCCGGGTTCAGTCCTGGTGAGATTAGTTCCCCGGCACGGGGTGGAGACATTAGGCCCATCTTATCCCTGCTATAGAGACCGGTTGGGTTAAAAGTTTGGGGTACTGAGGGCTATGGGGCTCAGAGGAGGAGCTGAAGCCTGAAGAAGTTATAGAGTCATGCAGCACGGAAACAGGCCCTTTGGTCCAACCAGTCCATGCTGACCAAGGTGCCCACCCAGCTAGTCCCATTTCCCCATGTTTGGCCCCTATCCCTTGAAACCTTTCCTGTCCATGTAACTGTCCAAGGCTTGTGAATGTACCTGCCTTAACCCCTTCCTCTGGCAGCTAGTTCTATGTATGGACCACTCTCTGGGTGAAAAAGTTGCCCCTCAAGCTCCTGTGAGACCTCTCCCTTCTCGCCTTAAGCCATGATCATATTGAAGGGCAGGGAGGGCTTGAGGGGGCCGAGTGACCTCCTCCAGCTCCTATTGTCTGGCCGCCTTTGGTGTACTTTTACCTGTGGGGTGTGCTCTCTGTAGATCCCGGCATAGTAGAAGTGTGCACACACTCGCGCAGCTGTGCACAACAGCTGTACGTGAGGGCTCACTCTCTCTCACAGCCACCTGTAGGCTCGGAAATTTGACCTAGAAAGGAAGATGCAACCAGTGACGGACAGAGATCCTTCTCCACAAAATCCAGCCTCACCTCCACCCCTACTCCAGTGTCCCATAGAACATAGAACACTACAGCACAGTGCAGGCCCTTCGGCCCACAATGTTGTGCCGACATTTTAGCCTGCTCTAAGATCTATCTAACCCTTCCCTCCCACATAGCCCCCTATTTCTCTATCATTCAAGTATCTATCTAAGAGTCTCTTAAACGTCCCTAATGTATCTGCCCCCACAACCTCTGCCGGCAGTGCGTTCCACGCACCCACCACTCTCTGTAAAAAATTTACCCCGACACCCCCCTTATATCTTCCTCCAATCACCTTAAAATTATGCCCCCTCGTGTTAGCCATTGTCGCCCTGGGAAAAAGTCTCTGACTGTCCACTCGATCTATGCCTCTTATCATCTTGTACACCTCTATCAAGTCTCCTCTCATCCTCCTTCTCTCCAAAGAGAAAAGCCCTCGCTCACGCAACCTATCCTCATAAGACATGCTCTCCAATCCAGGCAGCATCCTGGTAAATCTCCTCTGCACCCTCTCTAAAGCTTCCACATCCTTCCTATAATGAGGCGACCGGAACTGAACACAATACTCCAAGTGTGGTCTGACCAGAGTTCTACAGAGCTGCAACATCACCTCGTGGCTCTTGAACTCAATACCCCGACTAATGAAGGCTAACGCTCCATACGCCTTCTTAACAACCCTATCGACCTGTGTGGCAACCTTGAGGGATCTATGGATGTGGACCCCAAGATCCCTCTGTTCCTCCACACTGCTAAGAGTCTTGCCATTAACCTTGTATTCTGCCTTCAAGTTGGATCTCCTGAGTATCACTTCACACTTATCTGGGTTGAACTCCATCTGCCACCTCTCAGCCCAGCTCCTTCTACTAAGTCTCCTTCTACTAAGTCTAACATCTCCCCCTTCTCTCAAACTTCAATCTACGAGCAGGATGAAAAATACTGGGCTCGGCGCAGGAAGAATAACATGGCGGCCAAGCGCTCCCGAGATGCCCGCCGTCTCAAGGAGAACCAGATTGCCATCCGTGCGGCCTTCCTGGAGAAGGAGAACTTGGCACTGCGCCAGGAAGTGGCAGACCTGCGGAAGGAGCTGAACAGATGCAAGAACATCCTGTCCAAGTACGATGCCTGACCTGGGCACTGGTGGGCTCAGCCCCCTGAAAGGATGCAAGACCTGCCCCACCTCTTTACGATGGCAGTCCCTGACCCTCCGTTGTTCCCTCTCCCCCACCGTCCTCCACCACCCTACCTGCTGTTCTGTCACTGAACACGAGACGAGAGAGGCTGAAGGGCATTAATTCCACCCGGGCAGAGCTCTGCCTCGCTCTCGAAAATGGGCCCTGTCTTTTCACCTAGAAACAATAATCACAGTAAGGTCTTTGACTCCTGGTTTCAGAGTTCCCTCCCTCCCCACAAATCCAGCATGCTCCCCTATCCAACACACAAAACGGGTGGTCAAATACTCCTAATTTCCCGTTTTTAAAAGGAATTCTTGTTAGATAATTGCAGCGTTTTAAAGGAAAGAAATTGCAACCGGTCACCCAAACGCAGTTCACTGGCCCCTGGGCTTCTAACCCTGGGCACCGTGCCTGTTTTCGAGACCTCATCTGTTGTTTCTAGATCCAAGCCCATCTCTTCCCCATCGCCTCCCCCACCCTTCCACTTCCCAAGCTTAATGGTGAATTTAAATGGAGAAAATGCTCAAGCATTCTC
Source organism: Pristis pectinata (assembly GCF_009764475.1). Taxonomy (NCBI): domain Eukaryota; kingdom Metazoa; phylum Chordata; class Chondrichthyes; order Rhinopristiformes; family Pristidae; genus Pristis; species Pristis pectinata. The sequence continues at coordinate 2,854,709 of NC_067422.1, forward strand.
TAAGATTATACATAATTTAAATTTCTGTTGTTAACTGTATTTCCTTTCTCTGTGATGTATCCCTAATGTGCTTTTTACAGTGAGAACAGTAACTTTTCAACATTGGTGAACTTTCCCCTCCAAGTGCATGCTTGTTTATGAAAACAGAATAACTACTTGTGATTTTATTTCCTTCTCCCGACACGGTTCTAGTCTCCCTGAGTGTAGGGCATGGCGTGTTGGGTTCAGCTTTTCCCCTTCTCCAACTAAAAGCAATAATTGTATGTAACGTCAGTGAAGGCAAGGTTTGTGCTTGATTGGAGCCCTGGTGGTGCAGACTGTGTCCAAGGGCTGCTCCTGCGGTCTGGAAGAGGCTTGCTCTCTTCCCAGCTAATGGGGTCCCGAGTTCTCGGATTAATCAGTTGCTCATCATCACTCAGCACGTCAGCTCCCCCACAGAGGCGGGGGCACAGCTGTCTGGACTCGGGGCTCCCACACCACAAAGAGTCAACGCTAGCTGCAGATGGAGTCTACAGGGTTGAAAGATCAGTTCTCCTTTGTAAAACAAAAAAAAATCTCTAAAGAAATGTAACCAATGTGGGTGTTGAAGGCCATTTGATTTTGGATATTTGAATGTAGAGGCAGTCAGTGCTGACCTCCAGCGATGAGGGTGTTGCCGTGAACGGTGGTTAGTCCTGATTTCTGGTCACCAGAAGCATAGATGTTCTATACGATGATGTTAATGTTTATAGAGAGAATTATAAAGGTCCTTTTTGTACAGTATTTTTGAATGGAATACTGACAAATGTATTTTAAGAAAAATAAAATGATATATATTGTGTATTCTATAAAGAAAGAGTCTAGATCATAGGACAGAATATTTCACTACTCAGTGGATGGGGAGAGAGGTTTTAACGTAAATGTTTGGATACTTGGGCAGTTGTGTTTTTCTTAAAGTCAGAGGTGCAGTTAATCGATTTCTTGAAAGCAAAGTATTTGTATAAAGTAGCCCTCCAGCAAGGCTCAACAACACATCAATCAGATTGGGTGGGGGGAATACAGCTTAAGGGAGCTTGACTGAGATTGTGCTCCTTGGTATAGAGGGAGCTTGACTCTGTTTCAAACCCAACTGTTCCTGCCCTGGGAGTTTGTGATGGGACAGTGTAGAGGGAGCTTCACTCTGTGTCTGACCCCGGGAGTGTGTGATGGGACAGTTTAGAGGGAGCTTCAGTCGGTGTCTGACCCCGGGAGTGTGTGATGGGACAGTATAGAGGGAGCTTCACTCTGTGTCTGACCCTGGGAGTGTGTGATGGGACGGTGTAGAGGGAGCTTCACTCTGTGTCTGACCCTGGGAGTGTGTGATGGGACGGTGTAGAGGGAGCTTCACTCTGTGTCTGACCCTGGGAGTGTGTGATGGGACGGTGTAGAGGGAGCTTCACTCTGTGTCTGACCCTGGGAGTGTGTGATGGGACGGTGTAGAGGGAGCTTCACTCTGTGTCTGACCCTGGGAGTGTGTGATGGGACGGTGTAGAGGGAGCTTCACTCTGTGTCTGACCCTGGGAGTGTGTGATGGGACGGTGTAGAGGGAGCTTCACTCTGTGTCTGACCCTGGGAGTGTGTGATGGGACCAGTATAGAGGGAGCTTCACTCTGTGTCTGACCCTGGGAGTGTGTGATGGGACAGAGTAGAGGGAGCTTCACTCTGTATCTGACCCTGGGAGTGTGTGATGGGACCAGTGTAGAGGGAGCTTCACTCTGTATCTGACCCTGGGAGTGTGTGATGGGACGGTGTAGAGGGAGCTTCAGTCAGTGTCTGACCCCGGGAGTGTGTGATGGGACGGTGTAGAGGGAGCTTCACTCTGTGTCTGACCCCGGGAGTGTGTGATGGGACAGAGTAGAGGGAGCTTCACTCTGTGTCTGACCCTGGGAGTGTGTGATGGGACCAGTGTAGAGGGAGCTTCACTCTGTATCTGACCCTGGGAGTGTGTGATGGGACAGTGTAGAGGGAGCTTCAGTCAGGGTCTGACCCCGGGAGTGTGTGATGGGACGGTGTGGAGGGAGCTTCACTCTGTATCTGACCCCGGGAGTGTGTGATGGGGCGGTATAGAGGGAGCTTCACTCTATGTCTAACCCTGGGTGTGTGTGATGGGATGGTGTAGAGGGAGCTTCAGTCTGTGTTTGACCCTGGGAATGTGTGATGGGACGCTGTAGAGGGAGCTTCACTCTGTGTCTAACCTGTGCTGTGTGTTTGACCCTGGGAATGTGTGATGGGACGCTGTAGAGGGAGCTTCACTCTGTGTCTAACCTGTGCTGTCCCTGTCATGGGTACATTTGATGGAACGGTGTAGAGGGAACTTTACTCTGATCCTAACCCACGCAGTATCTTCCTGAGGAACTCTTGAAACTACCCTCCTGAGGAAATGATTCAGTATGAACCAGCCACTGAAATCCCTCACCTTGTTCAGCAATGCTGGTGTGATTGGACTCCCTAAGATTTAATTTCCACATCTGGGCCTTGTTCTGCTCCAGCCGCTAACTCGGTGTCCTGGTAAACAAACCATGACATTGGTCTTACATTAACTAAAACTCTGGGGGGCAGACTTCGACAGGAGAAACGCATCATGTTCGAGACCTGTGTTCATCTATCTAGTTCTGAAACTCATCATAAACTATGTTGGGTATTGGTAGCAGACCAGTTTGCATCTGAAGGAGATCTTTGAGTGGGACCCATCGTTAGAATTGGGTAGAGCTGGGTCAATCCCCTGATAGAACAGAGCAAAAATATGGAGTCACCAATGCTCATTGGTGCTTCAAAGAGACAGGCAAGTTCCAATGTCTTTTCTCTTTCAGATGCATCCCTGACATGCATTCCAGCAATTTCTGTTTTCTTTGGGACACACAACAGGGAAACGAGTGCCTTGATGTATGATGAAATCCATGTTTAACTAGACAAGGTTCAGCTACAGATAAATGTATTTGCTTTCAATTCATAGTTAATTATTTTAAGCTTTGAACAAATATATTTGTGACCTCCACTCTCCTTTCTGTCCGAACATTTCTCTGGTTCTGCAGAATATTGTCGCTGTATTTGTGTGGGAGAAGTTCTGGGAGAAAGGTCAGGGTGGCGGAACTTGTACAGGTTAGTGCAGGGAAATGCTTTCTTTGTGTAAGCCGCATTTGTATATTTAAGAAATAAATGAGGGTTGGCTGATTCTGAAGATCCAAATTAAAAACTGAAATTGCTGGAAATGCACATTAGATGCATCAATCCCCAAAGTAATGAGGCATTAGGATGCGATTCTTTAAAAACAAGGTCTCTATCTGCCTTTTTTAACTGAGCTGCTGTGTTAAAGTTTTTTTTATTTATGTATTTAGTAACCTATCACAAATGAGCAAGCATCTGGGAGGCATTTAAAAAGCCTCCACTCTAAACTTAAGGGGCTGTCTAGTCTTTTAGCTTCAGGCTTACTAATTTATAATAACTTTACAAATAAAGTGTTTTATTTTCAGTGGAGTGATGCTTTTTTTTAAAGAGAAAAAGAGATCAAGCATTGTATTACTGGCAACGCCGTCAGGTGATCAGTTAAAAGCAAGGAACTAGAATTCCTTCCAGTTGTCTCCTGGTTTGCATTTACTGTGCAGCCCGTTCCCAGCTGTATGTATTTGTAGAAGTGTTTAATAAATTCTTCTGTTGGCTTGGCTGTACTTCCTCTTTGTTTGCTGTGCTGTTTGCCTGGTGTCAATGAAACCGACTTTCGGGAGTGGATTGCTGCCTGTGTTTAGTGGTACCGATTACCGAGGTAGATTCAGACAAATTTCCTGAATTCAGTACAGGAACTCCCCAGCTTACAAACACCCGACTTATGGACACCCTGAACGTACAAATGAGCTCCCATAAATATTATTAAATTCAATCGAGAATCAATCTTGAATAAAAAGAGCCTGCTTACATGTAGTCTCCCTGCAGTAATCAGACACCATTGTCAGAACACGGGCTGCCAGTTTCTCCGCGGGAGGCCACTTGACAGAGTTGCTTTGGAAATTGACAAGTAACTGCTTCCACTTTTTTTCCCTTTTCTGGCGGAGGTTTATTCGGTGATTGCTGCATTACATTATTACAGTGTTCCATGAGTCACACTACAGCTTCAAATTATAACACAGTCACCTCTATCCAGAATGTACTCCAGCCCCTGTGGTCATTGCTTCTATTGGTGCTGTTCAGCAATACTCTGCCAAACAGTGCAGCAAATACTGATACCTCAATCCCATCGAAACCAGCCATTGAGCGTGGGACATCCGCACTCTGTACCGTTGGGGAAGGTGATAAGTAAATGTTCATGTGAATTGTCTCTCATCAGCAGCACTCATTACAACACTGTGGAACTGTGCTTACCAGAGCCAGTGACATTGTATGGGACCCCTTCGTAGCCCAGGGGACAGACAGACTGCGGTCATGTCTTTTACACAGGATCTGCAGTCAGAGTGCAGTGAAAGTAAGAAACTCGGGGCTTCCCAAATTCACTTTAAAGCCCAAGAAGAACTTCCTGAGTGCGGTCATGATTGCGAGGTAGAACACCCTGCAGCTTGCTTGCGCACAGCAAGATCCCACCAACATGAGGTGGGGTTATCGATTTCACTGATATTGACTAGGTGCTGAGCACGGGCCACAGCGCTGCACCATCTCCCCGCGGATGGTACAGTCAAACAAACCCACGGGACCTGCCAATGTTCAGCCGAGAGGGGCGGGTGCCCCTTTAAGAACATAAGAAGTCGGAGCCATAGGCCATTCGGCCCTTCGTTCCTGTTCCATCATTCACGGCTGATCTGCCTCAGTGCATGTTCCTGTACTATCCACCCTGATTCCCTGAATTTCCAGAAACCTATTGGTCTCTGAATGTAGTCAGTGACCGAGCCTCTAAGACCCCGGGGTAGAGAATCCCTCTGTGAGAAGAAGCCTCTCCACGTTGCAGTCCCAAACAGCTGAGCCCTTGTTCTGAGACTGTCCCCTGGTCCCAGACTCCCCACCTGAGAAATGGGCAGTCAATGTTCTGGGTCCAGATGTAGGGTCTCCACCTGAAATATCAACTGTCCATTTCCCTCCACAGATGCTGCCTGACCCGCTGACTTCCTCCAGTGTTTTGTGTGTTGCTCCAGCTTCCAGCATCTGCAGAATCTCTTGTGTCTCCAATGCACTCCGTACTGACCCAATGTAACTGCACTGTGTAATGAATTGACCTGTACGATGGGTTTGTAAGACAAGCTTTTGACTGGACCTCGGTACAAGTGACAATAATAAACCAACACCAATTCTTTGATGCTAATCCCATTTTTCCAGCACCGGGAGCATTCCCATCAGTTCCCCCTCCCCCCGTAACCTGTTAACTGACTTGTGTCCATCGACATTCCCCTCCACATGCCCAATCCAGGGGGCAATTCACAACGGCCAGTTAACCTGCCTGCTCACCGTTGGGACGTGGGAGGGGATGCACCTCCCGGGAGGGAAGGTGCAATCTCCACACAGACAGCGCCGGAGATTGGGATCGACCCAGGTGGCTGGGGCGGTGAGACAGCAGCACTACCCGCTACATCGCACTGCCGCTGTTTGTGTGCTGCGGCCTCTGGAGTGTGCTCCCACGGATGTGGTGAATGTACTTTGGACGTTGAATGGAACATGTGACCCCTGCTCTGAGTTAACATACATTAGATGAGCAAATATTTGCAGCACATTCCAGGCAGTTGCCTGCTAGTCATACAGCACGGAAACAGGCCCTTTGGCCCAACTGGTCCATGCCGACCAAGATGCCCCATCCAACCTAATCCCATTTGCCCACGTTTAGCTCATAACCTAAACCTTTCCTATCCATGCACCTGCCAACAAGTTGTTACTGTCCCTGCCTCAACCACTTCCACTGGCAGCTCATTCCACATAGATACCACCCTTTGTGTAAAACAGTTGCCCCTCAGGTTCCTATTAAATCTCTCCCCTCTCACGTTAACCCTATGCCCTCTAGTTCTTGATTCCCCAACCCTGGGAAAAAGACTGAGTGCATTCACCCTATCTCTGCCCCTCATGATTTTATACACCTCAGAAGATCATCCCTCAGTCCATTCCCTCATCAGAATTGCTTCACCACATCCCTCTTCAGTACTGCTGCTCTATCTCCCCATCCCACCCCCACTCCCTCTCCGACCTCCTCCACTGTTACACCAAGACCCAACACAAGCTTGAGGAGCAACACCTCGTCTTCTGTCTGAACACGTTGCAGCCTGCAGGACTCAGTGTCGAATCCTCCAACTTTAGGTAACGTGCTCGTTCTTTCTGTTTGACCATTTGTGCTACTGTCTGTCTCTCCTCCCCTTCTGCTTCCAGGGTCGCAAACAGATTTATTATCACTGACTAAAATGATGTGAAATGTGTTGTTTTGCGGCAGCAGTACAGTGCAAAGACAGAAAATTACTATAAATTACAAAATAAATGAACAGTGCAAAAAAAGGATTTTATAAACCTCCATAAATTCACCCCTCAGCCTCCTTCGCTCCAGGGAAAACAGTCCCAGTCTATCCAGCCTCTCCTTAGAAATCAAGCCCTCCAGTCCCAGTAACATGTTAGTAGGGGGTGGGAGGGGTACATTTGCTGTTAACCCCCCCCCCCCCCCCCATTACCCTCCCAGCCTGTCAACACTGATCAGCACTAAACACCGAATGGGATCTGGAATAACATCGGTAAACAAGTCACAGAATCCAGTTCCGCAGCAAGTTAGTAGGTGGGAACTGAGGAAGAATCCAGTGGAGGATTTCATAAGATTTCTTTATTAGTCACACATACATTGAAACACCTTTTTGCGTAGAGTGTTCTGGGGGCAGCCCGCAAGTGTCGCCACACTTCTGGCGCCAACATAGCATGTCCACAACTTCCTAACCCGTACGTCTTTGGAATGTGGGAGGAAACCGGAGCACCCGGAGGAAACCCACATAGACACTGGGAGAATGTACAAACTCCTTACAGACAGCGGCGGGAATTGAACCTTGGTCGTTGGTGCTGTAATAGCGTTACGCTAACCGCTACACTACCGTGCCTGCCCACATGACACTGGAGTGTCTGAAGATTGAAAGTTGCGGTGAATGTTTGCTGTGCTACCAAATGATGACCTTCACAACGAGTTCGCCCTCCTTCTCCGGAACGGTGTACACTCTGCCAACGTTGAAAGGTGGACAAAATGTTCCCATGTTCAGTTCCCCATCTGTCCTAATCGCCTGATCTGGGGAACTGTGGGGAGAAGTGGTGTGGGAGGTGACAAATACTGTTTGTGTTGTCGGCAGAAGATGTCTGCACGCCCTCGGGCTGGGCTGTACAACTGACACTTGTTTCAGTAGCTTGTACCCAATGGTGCTGCAGGAATTCAGTGGGTCAGGCAGCAGCTGTGGAGGGAAATGGACTCCAGCATCTTGAACGTTGGCACGGTAGTGTAGCAGTTAGCGTAACACTTTACAGCGCCAGCGACCCTGGCTCAAATCCAGCCACTGTCTGTAAGGAGTTTGTATGTTCTCCCCATGTCTGCTTGGGTTTCCTCTGGGTCCTCCGGTTTCCTCCCACATTCCAAAGATGTACAGGTTAGGAAGTTGTGGGCATGCTATGCTGGCGCTGGAAGCGTGGCAACACTTGCGGGCTGTCCCCAGAACACTCTATGCAAGGATACATTTCACTGTGTGTTTCGATGTACATGTGACTAATAAAGATATCTCATGTCCCCATGGGATTGAACATGAGCAAGGAATCTGTGACTTCCGATGGTAAATGCTGAGTGAGCCATACAGTGGCTGATTCAGTGTGAAGTTGCTTGCCGGTGTTTGTGAGGATCTGTACCTCCGTTGGCAGAGAACGAGGGAGCAGCACCTGTTAACTTGGAAGCTGAAGTACAATCATGTTCCCTTTATTTAAATATTCAGCCAATCACAAATTGTAAAATAACTGACACACAATGAAAAGCAAAACTCCCCGGCCTCTGGAAATCTGAAATAAAAACAGAAAGTGCTGGAGACATTCAGCGGGTCAGGCAGCGTCTGTGGAGAGACAAAGAGAGTTAAATGTTCAGGTCAAAGGTCCTTCATCGGGACGGGAAGGGTGAGAGAGCAGTTGGAGGGAGAACAAGGTGCTGTTCCTTCCTGCCTTCTGTCTCCTCTCTGTTCCAATGAAACCCAATGGCCAGCTCTGAAGTAAGCTCACCCACTCTGTTTCTCTCTCTCCACAGATGCCGCCTGTTCTGCCGAGTACTTCTGATCTTCTCCTGTGTTTCAGATTTCCAGTGACTGCCTCTCACCATCCTGTGGTGTGGTTTTGGTCTCATTTGGACTATTTACACCTCTGTCAGACGGATCAGCTGTGGGTAACAAGCAGTTCCTTCTCTCGGAGCATACCGAAAAGCAACTATATAACCTGGGCAATGGTCTCATCCAATCTCAGACGTCCCCTTTGATGTCCCACCCCTTGTGTTTTCTGAATTCTTTGATGTGAAACACCAGCTCTGTTTCTCTCTCCACAGATGCTGCCAGACCTGCTGAGTATCCACAGCATTGCTCATTAAGATTCAGTGAACTTTGGTTCACACAACTTTGGGACTTACGTAACTGTTGTGGACTGACCCTCCTTTCTGAAGATGACGGTATGGAGGTCTGTGACTAGATCTGGTTTCCGTGGCCAATAATTACAAGCACTCACCCGGGATCTGGGGGAGGAATTGATCCAGGGCTGCAACGTTCCTCACTTCATTCCCCATCCCACTGGCATGCTCCAAGGAAACACTTTCAAATAGCATCCTCCACTTCCTGGATCTGAATCATAGAAGGACATAGAACAGTACAGCACAGAACAGGCCCTTCGACCCACAATGTTGTGCTGACACAGCCATTCCCTCCTGCTTAAAGAATGCCCATATCCCTCTATTTTCCTCTCATTCATGTGCCCATCCAAGCCCCTCTTAAAAGCCCCCAATGAATTTGCCCTCACCACCCTATCAGGCAACACATTCCAGGCATCCACCACTCTGAGTGAAAAACGTACCCCTCACGTCTGTCCTGAACCTACCCCGTCTCACCTTAAATGCTTGCCCTCTGGTATTGGATCGCTTTAATAATGGGAAAAAGATATTGCTTGTCCACCCTATCTATGCCCCTCATCATTTTATACACTTCCAACAGATCACCCCTCAGCCTCTGCCGCTCCAGAGAAAAGAGCCCAAGTTCGTCCGGTCTCTCCTGATGCCCTCTAATCCAGGCAGCATCCCAGTAAACCTCCCCTGCACCCCCTCTAAAGCCTCGACATCCTTCCTGCAGTGAGGTGACCAGAATCGTACGCAATACTCTAAATGTGGCCTAACCAGAGTTTTATAGAGATGCATCATAATTAAAAACATTTTTTTTTGCAATAGGAAAGATGGTAACCATCTACCAGTTTACATGCATATAATATTACAGAATTTCATAAACACATATGATTAAGTTTACAATTGAAACTGAAACATTTAGTTTAAAAGAAACTAGTTTGGGCAGATTGTAACTGATCTTCAGATTGTCAACTCCAATTTTGGCTCTGCCTGCAATGTTGATCTTTACTCTGACAGTCCATCACAAACAAATTGTAAGGACTTCTGAAAACTTCTGAAAAAATGATAAGTGAAAAACATTCAACAAACAGCCGAATATCATATGTGAAACCGTGTGCACATTCATACACATCTGAATAAGGGACCAGAACAAGTTGAAAAGGAAACAGTAATTAAAGATTTGAAAAATAAAGTCTTCATCAGAACAACCTCAAACCAGCTTTCAGTCTGTGTAGGTCACCCTGATTCCACCATAAACCTTCTGGGTCTACACAAGGCAATCCTGTGATACTCATTTCATTCCTCTGGTGATCCATGGCGTCCTTTGTTGTTGGCTGTGGCAACACTGACGTCAAGGTGTAATTGTCCACTAGCAAGCAGTTTGGGTCTTCGCTCTGGCCTGGTACTTTACCTAAAGGATAATGCTTCCAATGCAATTTGATCTGTACATAACTGATCCCTCCAGGGACTGAATCGATTGAGTTAACACTTCAAGGTTGACTCAGTGACAGGAACATCGACCAGTGGAGCCACACCTGACTTCAAGAGCAAATGTGATTCGGTGTGTCTCCTTGTTGCCTCCTGCTGCCACTGATCAAAGCCTTCTGAAGTTGATGTAATGGTCACAGTTCAATATTGGGCAGTTACTGAACTCTATGCAGTAATCATAATAGAGGAGAGCAGTGGTGGGTGAATGGTGTGGTCCACCAGGGAACCCACATTCCTCCAGGGACAGCTCCAGAGGCAGGAGTGACTCCCGAGAGCAGGAGTGGTCTCTGTAGATGTTCAGCACGGTGCTCTCGACGCCAGTCCAGCCACGGATTTGGCCGATCAGTCCGTAAACTTTCATGTGGGAGTACACCGTGTGTTGGAAGTGGCCGGGGTGGCACTTCATGTCGTTGAAGCTGATGATGCGGAGTTCTAGAGAAATGTACCTGGGCGGGCAGGGGAAGGAGCAAGGTAAATATATTTCAGTGAGGGGGCAGGCGAGGCGGCTCGGGAGTCAGAGGAGAGCCAACGAGTGGAATGCACAGGGTGGGGACAAGAGGGGATGATAACACCCCCTCCAGAAAAATCATTGCACACATTCAGAAATGTGTCCAATTAATGTGTCCCTCCCAAAGCAGTCACATTTACGTCCTATTCATCCCATGTCAAACCATTGAGGTCTGAACACTGCCATAATATTAGACCTCCCTATTTTGCTGGCCTTCAGTCCCAGAACCTGGTTTGGGAAAGGACTGATGGACAAGGAGTGAGGGTTAAGGATTATCACAGCTCACTGTGGAACACATTCACTTCTGGGCTCATTCCGTGCCCCCGCTAACTGCCCCATTGACTAGTTTGACCTGGTCTTAGGCTATCACAGAGGAGACACAGGAGACTGCAGATGCTGGAATCTGGAGCAACAAACTATCTGCTGGAGGAAGCCAGCGGGTCGAGCAGCATCTGTGGGGGGACAGGAATTGTCAGAGTCCTGATGCAGGGTTTCGACCCGAAACATCGACAATTCTTTCCCCCCCACAGATGCTGCTCGACCCACTGAGTTCCTCCAGCAGATAGTTTGTTTCTCACCCTGTCACAGATGTTCCCTTGCCCCATCCATCCCTCCCACCACCTCCTCTGCGACTTGGAACTGTTACCTCTCTTTCCCAGCCTGACAATGGGTCCCGGACCTAGGAACAGGAACAGTTTCTCTCTCCACAGATGCTGTCTGACCTGCTGAGTGTTTCCAGCAATGTCTAATTTCAGCTTAATTTGAGTTTTACAAACAAATGCCTCCTTATATTGTTCAAATATGTCATTGTACATTGTATATTAAGAGAGCCACTTGACACTCTCTCTCCACAGACACTGCCTGACCCACTGGGTGCTTCGAACACCTTCTGTTTTTATCTCAGATTTTCAACATCTGCAGTTTTTTCTTGATTTTCATTTAGTCAAGGGCTGTGACACTCGGCCCGTCCCGCTGCTGATGACAGCAACTCCTCTCTGTGTCCCCTGTGACAGGATGGCGGGTCAGTGCCCTTGGTAGTGGGGGCGGTAATTAGTAATAGGTCACTAGTTTATTGTTGTCACATGTACCAAGCTCCAGTGCCAAGGGAAAACTGTACAACACCATGTGTTAGATGTTGCCATCAATTAAGTACATTAAAGAGTAGTCACTGCTCAAGGCTAACGAAGCGGGTAACTGGCGCACAGCAAGATCCCACAAATAGAGACTAGACGAGTGACAAGAGAATCTGCGTCTGTTGGTCTAGGCATCAGACAGCAGGAATGAGAAGGGATCTACTGCCTGAGCAGCACACTATCAGCTCAACACCATCACCGCCAGAAATTCCCACGTCTCAGGTTGTTTATTCACCATGAACTGCAGACCCACGTTCCCCCTCTCCCCACCCCAATCTCAGCCTGACTGCTACCTCCAGCTCAACGTAACCACGCACTTTCTACTCTCCCCACATGTGGGAACTCACTGCTTTATCAGATTCGACTCAACGACATCCCATTGCACATCTCCATTCCCGTTCAATCTCCCACTGTGGAAGGATTGGGTGGTTTATGAGTTTGTTCCTGGGGAGATGAAGGCAGTTGGCTTTAGTACAGGGAAACGAAGCAAGCTCATGTAGACCGTACCTGGCTTCAGAGACTCCCACGGGATTCCAGAGGCCCAAGTGGCAGCTTGGACAACGATTCAACTCTTCCTTGGTAATCACCAGAGTCGTTCCAGCTTCTTTACTTATTCCTCGTTCCTCCTTGCCTCCTCTCACTGCAGTCCTCTCATCGTCTGTCTCTGCCTCTTTTGCTTCGTCCTCCTCCTCCTCTTCCTCTTCAATGCTGCTCTGACGATACCTTAAAGCAAGATTGTAGTCTTTGCACGCAGAAAAGATCAAACGATGAAATCTGTAAACTTCATAACCTGGTTTCTAGATCTAAGACAGAGGCTGAGAGTGAAGCCGTGATGGAACTAGTTCCTCTTGGTACCAATAAGCCTGTAGGGTGAATAGAGAGTCACTGAGGTCTCAGGTCACTGAGCCCACTTGCTCCTTGATTCTAGACGCTCACATCTGGCACTGGTGCCCCCGTCGGTAAGCCTGTACACAAGGACAGGTGGCCCTTGAACCCATAGTTCTACAGATGGGAAAAAAGTCAACAGGCCTTGAACTGGGCGACAATATTTGTCCAAATCTCAAAGACCAAGGACACATCCGAGGATCTTTCCTTTGGCTTTCTGCACGCCACAAAGTAACATTCGCCCACGCTGGCCCCACATTTGGTTCCTAGTGTGTTCATTCCAGCTGTGGGGACATCGTTGGGGGTGTAATTGTTGCTTCACTTATGTAGGCTGGAAAATGAACAAGTAGGGCTGAAGATGGCTGCGTTGGTCGAGAACGTTTTGCTCTGGTGCCTTCCTACATTAAATAGCTTAACGTCACTCAGTCTCCTGGCCTCCAAGTGCTCCATCTGTGGGTACCTCTGGAACCAGGGACCAGGAACGTGGGTCCAGACCCTCGGGGAAGGAGGGATAAAACTGAAACAACTAATGGTCATATACAACAATCTAGCTGTGAGAAAAACATGTGATTAGAACAGCTTTCTGCTCTTTCTGTTAAACTTCTCTTCATGATTACCTACGGTGGGCTTTTGAAGCCAATGGCCTTAAATGCATCATTTTAAAAACAAAATGTATTCCACAGCCATTCCTACCGCAGTTCAGCCTCGAAGACCTTAAAGTACTTGCCTGGTTTTGTCAATGCCTGCACCCAGTTCAACGTAGTCGATGGTGCCAGTGTTGTTAGGATCCAACAGTCTGGCCAAGATGTGGAGCTGAGCTTCTACACAAGGAATGTTCAAGTCTCGCATTCCTGAAAAATTGAAACATGGATTGCATAATCTGCTATGCTCAATATAAATACAGTTTCTAAAATCAAGTCGAGTTTATTGTCATCTGCACAAGTCCATGTGTGCACAGGTGCAATGAAAAACTTGCTTGCAGCAGCATCACAGGAACATTGCATCAGATAAGCAGCATTCACAAGAAAAACACAAACTTTTACAAGAAAGAACACAACTAGAACAAAAACAAAGTCCATTTTAGTGCAAAGTGATCAAAGTGGTCATAGTGTTGCTAAACTGCAGTGATCAGGGTTGTGCCGGTCAGTTCAAGAACCGAATGGTTGAAGGGAAGTAGCTGTTCCTGAACCTGGTGGTGTGGGGACTTCAGGCTTCTGTACCTCCTGCCCAATGGGAGCTGTGAGAAGATGGCACGGCCCGGATGGTGGGGATCCTTGATGGTGGATGTTGCCTTCTTGAGACAGCGCCTCCTGTAGATACTCCCGATGGTGGGGAGGGATGTGCCCATGATGTATTGGGCTGAGTCCACTACTCTCTGCAGCTTCTTACGTTCCTGCGCATTTGAATTGCCGTCCCAGACCCTGATGCAACCAGTCAGGATATTTTCAACAGTACACCTGTAGAAGTTTGTTAGCATGTTCGGTGACAAGCCAAACCTCTAAGAAAGTAAAGACACTGGCAGACCTTCCTTGTGATTGCATCTATGTGTGGGCACAGGACAGGTCATCCGATATGTTAATGCCCAGGAATTTAAAGTAACCCTCACCGCCCCTCAAACTTCCTTAAGCTGTATCTCATCCCCAGATACTAATTTCTGTCCAATTTAATTAATCCGTGGAAGATTTCCAGCAGATGGAAGTTCTCAGTGGTTGACCCTAGCAGGAATGAACAAGGAGTCACAACAGGAAACAGGGTTCAATGACATCGAGAGTGGGTTTTAAATCCCCTGTTGTATGAGGTGAACCAATAGCACAAAGGAAGAGTTCGGGCAAAGGAACGTGTAAAAGCTGTACAAACCAGTGCTGCGACCATACTTTGAGTACAGGCATTTGCGGGGTTTCACATGACCTGATTTATTGAAAAACAACTTCACACAACTTCTCCTATGCATTTTTAAAGCATTTTTCAAGCTATTGGTAATAATACTAAAATGTTTCATTTTGTTCATTAATGACTGGATATAGTATATATTCCATTAGTTCAATTATGGGTAGTGTTTCGGCAAATATTCAATGAATTGAAAGAATTATAACAAGTGTACCTAGAGCAATATATTGTGGGTTACTATAGAAATGGGACGTGTCTGACTTACAGAGAAATCACATTATAGTCAGTTCTCAGGAACGGATCCCTAACATAGCCAAAGACTGCCTGTACTGTGTACAATTCTGGTCGCCAAACTACAGGAAGGATGTGGTAGCAATAGAGAGGGTGCAGAGGAGACTCATCAGGATGTTGCGTCCTGATCAGGATCAGGAGGTTAGCGTGACGCTATTACAATTCCTGCCGCTGCCTGTAAGGAGTCTGCATGTTCTCCCCGTGTCTGCGTGGATTTCCTCCGGGTGCTCCGGTTTCCTCCCACATTCCAAAGATGTACTGGTTAGGAAGTTGTGGGAATGCTATGTTGGCGACACTTGCGGGCTGCCCCCAGAACACTCTACACAAAAGATGCATTTCACTGTGTGTTTCGATGTACATGTGACTAATAAAGAAATCTTATCTTATGTTGCCTGGAACTGAGGGCTGTGGTTCCAAGGAGGGGTTGGACAGGCTGGGTTTGTTCTCACTGATATATTGGAGGTTGAGAGGTGACTTTATAGAGGTTTATAAAATAGTGAGGGGCATGGATAGGATAGATAGAATCTTTTTCTCAGGACAGGGGAGAATAAACTCAGAATAAACAAGGTTTAAAGTGAGAGGGGATCTGAAGGGTGAGTTTTTCACACAGAAACTGGTGAATTCTGGAATGAGCTGCCAGAGGAGGTGGTGGAGGCCGATACAATTACATTTAAAAGGCATTTGGACAAGTACTGGATAAGAAAGACATAGAAGTATACAGCCTAAGGTGGGCAAATGGGGTTAACGTGGATAGGTATCAAGGTTGGCGTGGAGAAGGTGGGTTGAAAGGGCCTGTTTCTGTGCAAAGCAGAAAACACTCAGCAGGTTGGGGAGCATCTGTAGAGGAAGAAACAGAGTTAATGTTTAGGTCATGAGTCTTCGACTTGAAGCGTTAACTCTGTTACAGATGCTGCCTGACCTGCTGTGTCTCCAGCTTCTCCCCATCTCTGTCCCAAATCTCTTGCCAAGTAACAAGAGACTGTGGCCCCTCATTCTAGGTCCCACAGGCAGGGGGATCATCCTCCCTACAGACACCTTGTCGAGCTCTGTCAGAACTTTGCATGTTTTGATGAGATCTTTTCTCATCCTTTCAAACTCTCGTGTACACACTCTTGGCGGTGTCTCATCCCAGGACTCAGTCTGCTGAACCTATGCAGCACTCCCTCTTCACCAAGTATACCTTTTCTTGGGTATGGTGATCAAAAATACACACAAAATTTGAGGTGCTGTATGTAACTGTCGCAAGACATCCTTGCTCCTGTACTCAAAGATGTCACATCAAATGCATTTCTAATTCCATTTCAGACATCACTGATGAATCTGATTTCTGCTCTAAGCAAACCCATTTGTTTGCAGTGGAATGTGTTCACGTTGTAAATGCGTGCATTACCAAGCTTAAATTCCTCATATTGCAGGATCCCATTCTCGATCTTGTCATACTTGCAGAACAGTTGCATTGCCTGCTGATGGTGTGTCTTCAGCCACTTGTCCATTCGATCCAGGAAGAGTCCGTACTCCCGGCTATTTCTCCGGAATTCTTCTCCTGCCTTTTCGAGCTTCTCCTTTCCCAAAAGCACACACAACACACACAGGGTTAACGTTTGCTCACATTTCGATTCACAAAGACAATGCTGTGTACAACACATACAGAGCGCGGCTTCTCAACGTGCAGCACCACATCTGTTGCTCGGCCACGGGCACAGAACCTGCTTTCTCTGCCTCTTGAACACCTCGACACCTGCAAACGTCTGCAAACTTTGGAAGAGAAACCGCGTTTGCAATTCTAATTGTGTGACTTGGTTTTTGGTGATGCAGTCAGATATCTCCACCTGGCTCCCCTCCCTCCCAGATCCAACGTGCTCAACAATTTCAGATGGCATGCCTGCTATTCCCATTCACATTCTCCCCCAGGACCACCCATCACCACCCTCTTTGGCTCTCTGTCCTCCACCGTCACTGACGCTTGCTTCCCTTTTCTCTAATTCCCTGCCCTCTCGTTGCAACTTCTTTTATCACTAATCGTAGAATCATATAAATGTACAGCACAGAAACAGGCCCTTTCTGCGCACCGTGACCATGCCAACTGTGATGGCCGTCCTCACTAATCCCTTCATTAAGTAAGTGGTTCAAGAAAACGATTCACTAACATTCTTATTGGAGGATGCACATTAAATGACAGCCAGACTTTCAAACCCTAAACAGATAGCAATGGGCAGACTCGTCATGAAATAATGAAAGAGGGATCATTTTGGACAAACAATCTGCTGGAGGAACTCAGCAGGTCGAGCAGCGTCTGTGGGTGAAGGAACTGTCGACGTTTCAGGTCAAAACCCAGCTTCTGTGTGGAGTTTGCAGGACCCAGGACCTGATGCAGGGTTTCGACCCGAAACGTTGACAATTCCTCTCCCCCCACAGATGCTGCTCGACCCGCTGAGTTCCTCCAGCAGATTGTGTGCTGCTCCAGATTCCAGCATCTGCAGACTCCTGTGTCTTCATTTTGGACATCTGTTTTTGAATTTGTAAATAGCAGGGAGATGAGGGAAGTCAGGTTGCCGCTGTATGAAACATTGGTTAGATCGCACTTACTGCACACAATTCTGTTCACCACACTACGGTAAGGATGTGGTAGCAATAGAGAGGGCACAGAAGAGACTCCCCAGGACATTGCCTGGAATGGAGGGCTGTGTTATCAGGAGAGATTGGACAGGTTGGGTTTGTCTCACTTGAGAGGTGACTTTATAGAGGTCTGTAAAATTCTGAGGGGCATGGATAGCTTAGATAGAATGTTTTTCCCAGGGCAGGGGAGCTAGAACGAAGGGCACAGATTCAGGATGGGAAGGGAGAAATTTAAAGCAGATCGGGGGGGGGGGGGCGGGGGGCAAGTTTTCCCACACAGAGGGTGGTGGTATCTGGAATGAGCTGCCAGAGCAGGTAGTGGAGCCAGGTACAACAAGATGGGTAAGGAAGTTGTGGGCGTGCTATGTTTGGCGCCGGAAGCGTGGCGACACTTGCGGGCTGCCCCCAGAACACTCTACGCAACAAGATGTATTTCACTGTGTGTTTCAATGTACATGTGACTAATAAAAGATATCTTAATTGCAATTTTTAAACAGAATTAAGACAGCAACTTGGTTAGCAAAGCAGCAGAGGGTAGCAAATGGGAATAGTGTAGACAGGCGTCACAGTTGGCATGGATAAGGTGGGCTGTAAGGGTCAGTCTCTTTGCCGTACGATTCCATGGTAATGGAGGTAGGAAGTAGTTCTTGATCTAATGAAACAGCAAAGCACCTACTCCTGACCAAATGCTTTCTGACCCAACCGTGACAGTCCTACCCTGTGGGCATAGGTTACACCCGGGACGTCCTCCAGCTCATGAAACAGAATCGTCTTACCCGTTCTCGTTCCCCTTTGGTCAGAGTTGGTTTGCTCTTCTTTTCCTGTTTGTTCTTTTTCTTGGCCATTCCTTGGTCCTTGACGTTAGAGGGTTTCCCCATATTTGGAGGGTCCATTTCAAAGGTGGGCTGTAAGTCTTGGAGATAGGGATTGTACAGAGATTTAATTCCTGTGATAAAATCCTTCCTACCCCGAACCATCAATGTTGGATAGTATCCGTGTTTCCCTTTGCTCCATCGTTACCCTGAGCCCAATCTCCGGACTTGACAAATCACGTAATACACCTGCCACAATCTTTCTGTTTACAGCACAGGCTGCAAAATGGGGCTCCCTCTACAATACTGTCTCACTAAACACTCCCAGTACTGGTATATATTAAAGTTCCCTCCACACTGCCCTGTCCAACAATCCCAGTGCAGGTGCAGTTCGGATTAGGTATAGAGTGAAGCTCCCTCCACATCACGCCATTGACTATCTTCAGGGCAAGTATGGGTCTCTCTCTGAGGGAGTCCTCCCCCTTTACATTGAGGCCCTGAGGTGGAGAGTGTTGCACAGAGCAGTCCCATGTAACAGGAGTGTAAGCTGGTTCAGGGACTCCTGGGCAGCCTGTCCTTCCCATGGCCTTGATGATTCCTTGTTCCATGCATATATGGTATGTCAGTGTTTGCAGCCCCTGGTTGAATATTTGAAGGGGCTGCTTCTCAAGTTCTGGCTGGACTTCAGCCACACTCTCCTGGTCTTTGGGCACCTGGTTTGGAGGGGGTGGAGGCAGGGGGGAGGGTGAGGGTGAGTCAGCCGGGGAACCTCCTCGTCAGTCTGCTCCAGGGTGGACATTCACAGGTCCGGCCAGCGGCCTGTCGAGGGGTCCGACCGAGCCCCGCTGCCCCTGAGGACAAGTCCATGTCCCTGGAGAGGGTGCAGGCAGTGTCGGCTGGCTCGCTAAAGGTTTTTGGAGACTGGTGGGTGTCACAGGGGCTGGTGTGCACCCTGGACACAAGAGGACAACATCCTAATGTGAGGACCTTTATTGGTGACGTTTAAGTACAGTTATTTTAAAACAAAAACACACACAAAATGGGACTCGGTGATAAAGGCAAAAGACCTCAGGTTAGACAAAGGGTTAAACTCCCTCTACTCTCCTGTCATAGTGCTCCCAGGGGAGTCCCAACAGAAGTACAGTGCAGTGAGTGTCTGTCCACTTCTCCCTGGCTCCCACTATCTCCACACCTACCTGATTACCTTTTCATTTTCTTAGAGTCATACAGCACGGAAACAGGCCCTTTGGCCCAACTTGTCCCTACTGACTAAGATGTCTATCCCAGCTCGTCCTATTTGCCTGCGTTTGGCCCACATCCCTCTACACCTTTCCCATCCATGGACCTTTCAAATAGAACCAGAACCATGTTTATTATCACTGGCTGAAATAAATAATACATCGAAACACACAGTGAAATGCATCTTTTGCGTAGAGTGTTCTGGGGGGCAGCCCGCAAGTGTCGCCACGCTTCCGGCGCCAACACAGCATGCCCACAACTTCCTAACCCGTACGTCTTTGGAATGTGGGAGGAAACCGGAGCACCCGGAGGAAACCCACGCAGACATGGGGAGAACATCCAGCGGCAGCAGTACAGTGCACAGACATAAAATTCTATAAATTACAAAAATAAATAAATAGTCCCAAAAAAAAGGAATAATGAGGTAGTGTTCATGGGTTCATGGACTGTTCAGAAATCTGATGAAATATGAGTATCTTTTAAATGTTGTAATTTAAAATTAACCACTTCCTCTCGCTACTTGTCCCACACACCCACCACCCTCTGTGTGAAAAACTTGCCCCTCAGGTCCCCTTTAAATCTCTCCCCTCTCACCTTAAACCTGGGCCCTCTGGTTTCAAGACTCCCCTACCCTGGGGAAAAGACGGTGACCATTCACCCGATCTATGCCCCTCATGATTTTATAAACCTCGGTAAGGTCAGCCCTCAGCCACCTTCACTGCAGGGGGGAAAAGCCCCAGCCTGTCCAGTCTCTCATGCAAGATAAAAAGTGCAGGATCATCTGTGGAGGGAGATGGGCAGTCAATGTTTCAGGTCCTGACTCCTCAGATTATTCTTCTCGCCTTCTACGTCCTTTTCTTCCCCTCTGCTCTCTCTCTCTCTCTCTCTCTCTCTCTGCAGTTCTGGGTTTGCTGACCAGCCCTCGCTGCTTCTCTCTCTCTCTCTCTCTCTCTCTCTCTCTCTGCAGTTCTGGGTTTGCTGACCAGCTCTCGCTGCTTCTCTGCTGTCGCCTTGTCTGTTTCCTGCTTTCCCCTCTCACCTTGTTGCAACCCCTTCTGCACAGCTGCAGCGTGCTCTTCACTCGCTTTCCCGACACGTTCGGGACCTTAAACCGTGAGATATCCTGACTGGAAAGCGAGGGTTTCCGGGTTGCACGGTTGCTAGGACGCGTTGCTAGGGCGAGGGCGTTGGGATGGATTTGATTGACAGGCGGCCGCGGCCCCCGGGGACCTCAGTTCTCTGCAGGGTTCAGTGTGCTGGAGGGAGTTGGAACAGATCCTCCGCGTGTAGCATGCAATAAAATCTCAAATGACACATGATCGCTAGTGCAAATCACCCCAAGAGGCGGCAAGTACTCGAATCCTTCCAGAAAATGCAAAAAAAAACTGCAGACGCTGAAAATCTACCCATGAGTTTCTCCAGCAGTTTGTAGTTTGTATGTGGCTTTGTGTGATAGAATCTGAATCAGGTTTGTTAGCACTGACATATATGTCATGAAATGTGTTGTTTTGTGGCAGCAGTACAGTGCAAAGACGTAAAATTACTGTAACTTACAAAATAAATAAATAGTGCAAAAGAGGAATAAGGAGGTAGTGTTCATGGGTTCATGGACCGTTCATAAATCTGATGGTGGAGGGGAAGAAGCTGTTCCTGAATCGTTGAGTGTGGGTCTTCAGGCTCCTGTGCCTCCTCCCCGATGGTAGTAATGAGAAGAGGGCATGTCCCGGGTGGTGAGGGTCCTCAGTAATGGATGCCGCCTTCTTGAGGCACCGTCTCTTGAAGATGTCCTTGATGACAGGGAGGGTTGTGCCCGTGGTGGAGCTGGCTGAGTCTGCAACCCTCTGCAGCCTCTTGCAATCCTGTGCAGTGGAGCCTCCGTACACCAGGCGGTGATGCAACCAGTCAGAATGCTCTCCACCCTACATCTGTAGAAATTTACAAGAGTCTTTGATGACGTACCGAATCTCCTCAAACTCTTAACAAGGTAGAGCCACTGGCGTGCCTTCTTCTTGATTGCATCGATGTGTTGGGCCCAAAGATCCTCTGAGATGTTGATGCCCAGGAACTTGAAGCTGCTCACTCTTTCCACCTCTGACCCCTCAATGAGGACCGGTGTGTGTTCTCCCGACTTCCCCTTCCTGAAGTCCACAGTCAGTCCTTTGGTCTTGCTGATGCTGAGTGCGAGGTTGTTGTTGCGACACCACTGAATCCCCAATGTGGTCCGTTTCTGTTTCACCAGCAGTACCCATCTGGAAGAGACACAGGAAAAGGAAACCGCTGATAAAAGCCCAGACAGAATGGAAGATACTGATACAGGCGACCCCCCCACGTTACAGCAGTTCGGGTAATGGAAGTTCATCCTTACGGAATTCACAAATCTCCCAAAAATCAGTAATAAACTCTAATGAAATTTATGTGAAAAAATATACAAAAGATTTATTTTCAACTTGCATTTCTTGAATGCATTACACTAAGCTGAAAGTGCAAATGAATCACTGTTCAACCATGTAGACGCCACGGCCGAGAAAGCTCACCAGCTCTACTTCTTCAGGAGGCTAAAGGAATTTGGCATGTGCCCTTTGACCCTCACCAATTTTTATTGATGCACCATAGAAAGCATCCTATCCGGATGCATCACAGCTCGGTATGACAACTGCTCTGCCTGGGACTGCAAGAAACTGTGTTGTGGAGATAGCTCAGCACATCACAGAAACCAGCCTCCCCTCCATGGACTCTGTCTACACTTCTCACTGCCTCGGTAAAGCAGCCAACATAATTAAAGACCCCTCCCACCCCGGACATTCTCTCTTCTCCCTTCTCCTTTCTCCCATCAGGCAGAAGATACAAAAGCCTGAAAGCACGTACCACTGGGCTCAAGGACAGCTTCTATTCCGCTGTTATAAGACAAGATCAGATATCTTTATTAGTCACATGTACATCGAAACACACAGTGAAATACATCTTTTGTGTAGAGTGTTCTGGGGGCAGCCCGCAAGTGTCGACACACTTCCGGCTCCAACGTAGCATGCCCACAACTTCCTAACCCGTACGTCTTTGGAATGTGGGAGGAAACCGGAGCACCCGGAGGAAACCCACACAGTCATAGGGAGAACATACAAACTCCTTACAGACAGTGGCCGGAATTGAACCTGGTTCGCTGGCGCTGTAATAGTGTTACGCTAACCGCTACACCACTGTGCCTGCCTATTGAACAGTTCCCTAGTACAATAAGATGGACTCCTGACCTCACAATCTACCTCGTTATGACCTTGCACCTTATTGTCTGCCTGCACTGCACTTTCTCTGTAACTGCAACACTTTACTCTGCATTCTGTTACTGTTTTCCTTTGTACGACCTCAATGCAGTGATGTGATGAAATGATCTGTATGGATGGCATGCAAAACAATGTTTTTGACTGTACTTTGGTACATGTGACAATAGTAAACCAATTTACCAAATTACTGTTTCAGCTGGAAGGACTGCATCGCTGGTTGGTGAGACTGAAGAGTGAAAAGTGCAGGGGCTGCATCTCCTGCGGTTGCATGGGAGCCACACGTGGTTGCATGGGAAGGTGGTGTGAGAAGGGGAGTGGGTGTCAGCAGAGATGGAAGAGACAACCAGGGAGTCGCGGAGGGAATGGTCCGTTTGGGATGTTGCAGGGGGAGGGGAGGATGCAGTTAGTGGGTAGAAATTATGGGGGATGGTCCATTGAATATGGAGGTTACTAAGGTGACAACAGGGGGAACTGTTCCCTTGTGAAGAGAAGTGTGGGGCAGGTGCATTTGTGAGCCATGTCGGCTGTGTTCAAGAGGAAATCAACGTACCCATCTATTCTGATGCCATTTACCAGCACTTGGTCAGTGCCTTCCGTGCCTGAACTTTACCTAAAATATCCTTCTTCCACAGTTTTAGTTCCTTAGTCCATAGTTTCCCTGCTGACGCACAACTCCTGTGGATTTCGCTCTCACATATTCAGATGAATCCTCAGCTGAATTATCCCCAACAGTTAAAGTGCTGAAATGTCCCATAATTGATCTCACCGCTGGCGATTACTGGTAATGGAGTCATTGAGGCTTCAGAAGATGACCAATAGGCACGGTAGCTCGCCAGGAACCACGCACAAACAAGCTGGAGGAACTCAGCAGGTCAGGCAGCATCTATGGAGGCAGATGGATCGGGACACATCGAAGATGGGTCTTGAGCAGGATCTGGGCCTTAGATTTGAGGTCCTGGCGGAGAAGGTAGGAGAACCCCAGCTGTAAAGCCATCAGTGCCGTGATCCACCTCCCCACCCCCAGCCCCACTGGTGTCGGCTCAGGAGAGTCGCTGATACAGACAGTCAGGTCAAGAGTCCGATCTAAAAGTACCAATTGTTCAACTCAATAGTTAAGGTCTTTTTCCCAGGGCAGAACTGTCAAATACTAGAGGAATTAGCTTTAAGGCAAGGGGGGAAAGTTCAAAGGAGATGTGCATAGAACATTATAACACAGTACAGGCCCTTCGGCCCACAACATTGTGCCGACATTTTTTCCTGTTCTAATATCTATCTAACCCTTCCCTCCCACATAGCCTCCGACTCCTCTATCATTCATGTGCCTATCTAAGGGTCTCTTAAATGTCCCTAATGTATCTGCCCCCACAACCTCTGCCGGCAGTGCGTTCCACGCACCCACCACTCTGCGTAAAAAACTTACCCCTGACATCCCCCTTATACCTTCCTCCAATCACCTTAAAATTATGTCCCCTTGTGTTCACCCTGGGAAAAAGTCTCTGACTGTCCACTCGATCTGTGCCTCATATCATCTTGTACACCTCTATCAAATCACCTCTCATCCTCCTCCTCTCCAAAGAGAAAAGCCCAACTCACTCAACCTATCCTCATAAGGCATGCTCTCCAATCCAGGCAGCATCCTGGTAAATCTCTTCTGCACCCTCTCTAAAGCTTCCACATTCTTTCTATAAGGAGGCAACCAGAACTGAACACAATACTCCAAGTGTGGTCTAACCAGAGTTCTGTACAGCTGCAACATCACCTCACGGCTCTTGAACTCAATACCCTGACTAATGAAAGTCGACACTCCATACGCCTTCTTAATAACCCTATCTCTTCCCAATTTACGCTCCCAAGTTCCTGCCTAATAGCATCATAATTCCCCCTCCCCCAGTTAAATATTTTCCCAGGATAAGTTTTTTTACACAGAGAGTGGTGGGTGCCTGGAACATGCTGCCAGGGGTGGTGGTGGAGGCAGATACGATAGTGGTGTTTAGGAGACATTTAGACAGGCAGGGAATATAGATATGTGCATACAGATAGGGTTAGTTTAATCTGGCATCATGGTTGGCACAGACATGATGGGCCGAAGGGCCTGTTCCTGTTCTTTGTTCTTTGTATTAATCTCTGATTCTCAGCCACTGGCCTCTAGCCCAACTAACCACCGGTGGTTGCCTGTCCTTCATCCTAATGGGACCTCTAAAGCGTTAGTGCGCCTTCTGTCTCCAATTCTATTGAGATGGGCCCGTCTCAATCATGAGAACTTCAGATCTGACCAGAAACTTACAGTTATAAATCAGGATATAATTTGGTCTGGTTGCTGGACTCCCACGATACAGCGATTAACCTTCCTGACCTGGGCCACGGTAACTTTTGGACATTACTCTCCTTATTATTTCCTTAAAGCCTTGGCAGGTTGGGAACTGCCATTTTTCAGTCTCCTAACATCCTGAGTACTTGTGTATACGGAACTCACTTCTAATGACAATATCTCAAAGGCCACATTTGTGTGAAAAGATGGGTGCCAAGTGTGAGAAGGTGGGACGGTTAATGTTCACAACAGTGCTTTCAGTGTATCACTCAATGCATTGGATTAAGTTAAGAACCATTGATAATCTTCCAAATGAACTTTAAGCTGACTTGTCTATGAATGCTTTGCTTTCAAAGAACACGTTAGCATGCCATTTGTTGTTAACCTTCCACAAACAGAGTGCTTTCTTTCTTAGAATAATATGTTTCTAATTGAACAAATTTTCCCCTCTAATTTATTTCAATGAGAAGTTGACCTAGCGTACTTATATGAAGAACATTTTGTATTTATATCCCTCCTTGGGCATCCTATAGACCTGGTTCCAAAGAATTACTTTAGTTAAACCAACAGCACTTACAAGAAAGAGATAGGACAGTATAATAGTTCTACAACTGGATTAATCTTCCCAAGCCTGGTCTGGTATTCTACTTGAATGTAGATGTGATCACATTAATGGAGTTTGTACCTACATGGTAGTGTAGGAGGGCAGGCGCGGTAGTGTCGCCGTCAGCATAACGCTATTACAGCGCCAGCGACCCAGGTTCAATTCCCACCGCTGTCTGTAAGGAGTTTGTACGTTCTTCCCGCATCTGCGTGGGTTTCCTCCGGGTGCTCCGGTTTCCTCCCACATTCCAAAGACGTACGGGTTAGGAAGTTGTGGGCGTGCTATGTTGGCGTCGGAAGAGTGGTGACACTTGCGGGCTGCTCCCAGCACATTCTCAGTAACGCAAAAAGATGCATTTCACTGTGTTTCTGTGTACGTGTGACTCATAAATAAATATCTCATCTTAATACAATCTTAAAAACTGTTAGAAATTACCAGCAAAAGTGTCCATGAAGCAGTTGCAACAAACAATCTACTGGAGGAACTCAGCGGGTCGAGCAGCATCCGTGGGGGGGACAGAAATGGTCAACGTTTCGGGTCAACACCCTGCATCAGGGCCACAGGTTCTTTCCCCCCCCAGATGCTGCTCGACCCACTGAGTTCCTCCAGCAGGTTGCTTGTTGCTCCAGATTCCAGTGTCTGCCGTCTCTTCGGTCTCCATGAAGCAGTTGCCTTGTTAGTTCACTGGTATCCACTCAGGAAGAAAGCTGTCACCCTTTTCCCAGTGATGTCTGAATCCACTCCTAGGACTACACCATCACCACTAACTGTTCCATTGCCTGCTGACTGCAGGCTGGGTGCAGACACTGGCATATGTAATGTTGCTCTTACCCTGAACTTTGGAAGATAAAGGATCACACACGCAGAATCTTTTCAGGCTGCGTTGTAAAGTCATAGAATAATCCCACACAGAAACAAGTCCACGGGCTCCAACTTTGATGGTGACCCTATTATGTGGCATCCTATCAAATACCTTTTGGAAGTCCATTGATAAATCAGTCACATTTCCCTGTTATTTCATCAGTAAAAAACAATCAAGTTGAGCAGTACAGCTGATTCAGTCGACACCTCCCAGCGTCAGAGAACTAGATTTGATCCTGACCTCAGGAGCTGTCTATGTGGAGTTCGCACGTTCTCCCTGTGACTGTGTGGGTTTCCCTCGGGTGCTCCGGTTTCTTCCCACATCCCAAATATGTGTGGGTTGGTGGGTTAATTGGCTGACACAAAGTACTGCAGATGCTGGAATCTGGAGCAAAAAACGAGCGGCTGGAGGAACTCAGCTGGTCAGGCAGCATCTGTGGAGGGAAATAAACAGTCGACGTTTTGGGTTGAGACCTTCCTGTGACCCCCTCACCCCTGCCTGCCTTGATTGGGTGATGGACCTGTTTTCCTGCTGTATCTCTTTATGACTTTTAAGTTGTTTGGGGACAATTTGCTGCACCATCCGGGCCGTGCCATCTTCTCACAGCTACCGTCGGGCAGGAGGTACAGAAGCCTGAAGTCCCACACCACCAGGCTCAGGAACAGCTACTTCCCTTCAACCATTCGGTTCTTGAACCAACCGGCACAACCCTAATCACTGCAGTTTAGCAACACTCTGGCCACTTTAATCACTTTGCACTAAAAAAGCACTCCCATCAGGCAGAAGATACAGGAGCCTGAGGGCATGTACCACCAGGCTTAAGGACAGCATCTATCCCACGGTGATAAGATTATTAAATGATTCCCTTATACGATGAGATGGGCTCTTGACCTCACAATCTACCTTGTTTGACCTTGCACCTTAATGCACTTCCCTGTAGCTGTGACACTTTACACTGTACTCTGTTATTGTTTTTACCCTGTACTACCTCAATGCACTGTGTGATGAAATGATCTGTACAGACGGTTTGCAAGACAAGTTTTTCACTGTACCTCGGTACAAGTGACAATAATAAACCAATTCCATTAAAATGGACTTTGTTTATTTTTGTTCTAATTGTGTTCTTTCTTGTAGAAATTGTGTTTAATTTAATTTTTACTCATGAACGCAGCTTATCTGACGCTGTGTGCCTGTGACGCTGCTGCAAGTACGTTTTTCATTGCATCTGCACACACATGGACTTGTGCAAATGACAATAAACTCGACTGGGTTTCTGAAAGGAAAGGGTTTGCAAGACAGCCCAGTGCATCACGGACACCAGCCTCCCCTCCTTGGTCTTCACCTCTCGCTGTCTTGGTGAAGCAGCCAGCATAATCAAAGACCCCACGCACCAGGGTCATTCTCTCTTCTCTCCTCTTCTTTCGGGTAGAAGATACAGGAGCCTGAGGGCACATACCACCAGACTGCGCTTCTACCCCACTGTGATAAGACTATTGAACGGTGCCCTTATACAATGAGATGGACTCTGACCTCACGATCTATCTTGTTGTGACCTTGTGCTTTATTGCGCTGCACTTTCTCTGTGCCTGTGACACTTTGTACTGTTATTGTTTTTACCTGTACTACATCAATGCACTCTGTACTAACTCAATGTATCTGCACTGTGTAATGAATTGACCTGTGCGGTCGGTTTGTAAGACAAGTTTTTCACTGTACCTCGGTACAAGTGACAATAATAAACCAATCCCAATAATTAATGCCGCTTGCGCCATCGCCCTGTTAGACGCACACTGTGATTGGGAAGGATTTGTTGTGTTATTCTGGCGTGGAAGTAGCAGCAAAGGGCTGCAGACGTGGGGATCTGATAGGAGAGGAAGGCGGAGCATGGAACCACATAAGGGAGGTGGGAGGTGGGAGCCGTGGGGTGAGGGTGAGGGTGAGGGGGAGGGGGAGGGACTCATTAGAGGTCGAGCTGCGGAGAGCCCGTGTGCCGTCTCCGCGTCCCTGTCACTGGCGGCTGGACCATGAGTGAGCTCAATGTTGAGTACGAGGGGCTGCTGTTCCCCAAACACGTCAGCTCGCAAGAAAGCCTGAGATATGCGCGGGAGGACTTCCAGGTCCGGGACGATGATGTTTTTATTGTCACCTATCCCAAATCAGGTGAGAGTGCGGAGGGTGGGCGGTGGGACACCTCCCAGCAAACTCCACAACGGGGAGGGGGGGGGGCTCATCCTTTCCGCAGCTCAGGGGCTCTTCGCAAACCCCCTTCTGCAGTCCCTGTAACTCTGCCCAGCGTTGTGAGCCCTCATCTCTGCTTTGCTCGCGTTTAACTCTCTTCCCAGAGACAACCTGAATTTCAGCCACTAAAGTTTGTTATGCCCTTTATCTTACTTTGAATCGGTTGAACTTCTTGTCCCTTGCAGAGACTCTGCAAATTCCTGAAGAAATGGGTGTCTTTTCCTGGACGCAATTTATAAACACGGAATCTGTAACTTGAACCAGGTCCCGGATTTAATCACAAGCCTTCACGTTGGGAGAGGACGGGTTGCAGAATTAACCCCTTGTTCAGAAAGGGTGTGGGGACCAACCCAGCAGCTGCAGCCAGCTCAACCTCCAGGGGGGCAGGTTCTAGAAGTGACCGAGTCAGAATTAGTGGTGGAGATCACTGGGAGAACATAGAACAGTACAGCACAATACAGGCCCTTCAGCCCACAATGTTGTGTCGACCTTTAAACCTCACCATAGAACCATACAGCACAAAACAGGCCCTTCGGCCCACCGTGTTGTGCCGTCCATCAGACCACCCTCACACTACCTAACCCCTTCCTCCCGCATATCCCTCTATCTCACGTTCCTCCATATGCCTATCCAACAAGCTCTTGAACCTGTTCAATGTATCTGCCTCCACCACCACCCCAGGCAGTGCATTCCATGCACCAACCACTCTTTGGGTGAAAAACCTCCCCCTGACATCTCCCCTGAACCTCCCACCCATAACCTTAAAGCCATGCCCTCTTGTCTTGAGCACTGGTGCCCTGGGAAGGAGGCGCTGACTGTCTACTCTATCTATTCCTCTCAATATTTTATATACCTCTATCATGTCTCCTCTCATCCTCCTCCTTTCCAGTGAATAAAGCCCTAGCACCTTAAGCCTCTCCTCATATTCAATACTCTCTAATCCAGGCAGCATCCTGGTAAGTCTCCTCTGCACCCTCTCCAACGCCTCCACATCCTTCCTATAATGAGGCGACCAGAACTGAACACAGTACTCTAAGTGTGGCCTAACTAGAGTTTTGTAAAGCTGCATCATAACCTCGCGGCTCTTAAACTCAATCCCGCGACTTATGAAAGCCAACATCCCATTGGCCTTCTTAACTGCTCTTTCCACCTGTGAGGCAACTTTCAATGAACTGTGAATATGAACCCCCAGATCCCTCTGCTCCTCTACACTGCCAAGTACCTTGCCATTTACCCTGTACTCTGCCCTGGAGTTTGTCCTTCCAAAGTGTACCACCTCACACTTCTCCGGATTGAACTCCATCTGCCACTTGTCAGCCCAGCTCTGCATCCTATCAATATCCCTCTGTAAGCTCCGACCTCCCTCCACACTATCCACAACACCGCCGATCTTAGTGTCGTCCGCAAACTTACTAACCCAGCCCTCCACCCCCTCATCTAAGTCATCTATAAATATCACAAAAAGTAGAGGTCCCTAGTAGACACCACTAGTCACAGCCTTCCAATCCGAGGGCACTCCTTCCACCACAACCCTCTGCTTTCTACAGGCAAGCCAATTCCTAATCCACACAGCCAAGCTTCCTTGGATCCCTTGGCCTCTGACCTTCTGAAGAAGCCTACCATGGGGAACCTTATCAAACGCCTTACTAAAATCCATGTAAACCACATCCATCGCACTGCCCTCATCAATCTTCCTGGTCACCTCCTCAAAGAACTCTATCAGGCTTGTGAGGCAAGATCTTCCCTTCACAAAGCCATGCTGGCTGTCCCTAATCAGTCCATGATTCCCAAGGTGTTCATAAATCCTATCCCTTAGAATCCTTTCTAACAGCTTACCCACCACAGACGTGAGACTCACTGGTCTATAATTCCCTGGCCTATCCCTATTACCTTTTTTGAACAAGGGGACCACATTCGCAACCCTCCAATCCTCCGGCACCACCCCCTTAGACAATGAGGACTCAAAGATCCTTACCAGCGGTTCAGCAATCTCCTCCCTAGCCTCTTGAAGCAGCCTGGGGAAAATCCCGTCAGGCCCTGGAGATTTATCTGTCTTAATATTATTTAACAACTTCAACACATCCTCTCTCTTAACAACTTTGACACATCCTCTCTCTTAACACCTAAGACTATCTAACCCCTCCCTCCCACACATCCCTCTATCTTAAATTCCTCCATATGCCTATCTAGTAATCTCTTGAATTTGACCAATGTACCTGCCTCCACCACTACCCCAGGCAGCGCATTCCATGCCCCAACCACTCTCTGGGTAAAAAAAACCTTCCTCTGATATCTCCCTTGAACTTCCCACCCATTACTTTAAAGCCATGCCCTCTTGTATTGAGCATTGGTGCCCCGGGAAAGAGGCGCTGGCTGTCCACTCTATCTATTCCTCAATGTTTTGTACATCTCTATCATGTCTCCCCTCATCCTCCTTCTCTCCAATGAGTAAAGCCCGAGCTCCCTTAGTCTCTCCTCATAATCCATACTCTCCAAACCAGGCAGCATCCTGGTAAATCTCCTCTGCACCCTTTCCAACGCCTCCACATCCGTCCTATAATGAGGCGACCAGAACTGGACACAGTACTCTAAGTGTGGTCTAACCAGAGAATGGGATTTTGCTCAAGTCAAACCATGGTTAACAGTCTTGTCAAGGTAACAGGTCGTGGGGGTGGGGGTGGGGGTGGGATGTGCTGACAGAGGGGTTGGGGAAGATGTGTGTGTGGACTTTCAAAAGGCATTTGAGAATCTGCTGCATTGCTGAGGTTCATCTACACAACCGAACTTGTGGAATGTGCAGGGCTGTAGCAGCCTGGATCAAACTTGTTCCAAGTTACCACAAACCGTGGTGGTGACCGATGGGTTTCTGGGCCTCGGGAATTGGACACTGCCCAGCTCCCCGGGTCGAGACTGGGACCATTGCGCTTCTCTGTGTAGATCTATAACTTGCACCCAAGTCCACAGGGCAGCAGTTCCAAATCTGCAGATGAAACAACATTGGGAAATGCAGTGAATTATGAAGAGGACAGTAATTGGCTCCAGGAGGACGCAGACAGCCCTGGTGGAAATGGGCAGAGAGGCGGCAAATGAAATTTAATGCTGAGATATGTGAACTGTTAGGGTTTGGCTCCTTTCATTTGTACTACCAATATACAGGTCACCTCACAGTTACAACTGCCCAACTTATGGACACCCTGTACATACAAATGAGCTCCCATCATATTATTAAATTCAAATTCCTGACCTCAGCGCATATGACCAACCTGAGAACGGCAGAACTAGTTTCCTCTCTCTTTCCACTTCTCGTAATTGTACTTTCTCACCAGTCTTAGTGCTTTTGAGGCCATTCATTACAATACTGTGCAGCGATTTTTGTCTATTTTCTGACTTGCAGACAAAATCGACTTAGGGACATCTATATCAACTGAACCCATTTGTTCGCCAGGGATGGCCTGCAAACAAGAGGGCACAATTCTAAAAGGGGCACAGGAAGAGAGCGATCTGGAGGTGTACATTATCTGGGGTATTGCATTCAGTTCTGGTTGCCCCATTATTGGAAGGATGTGGAGTCTTTGAGAGGGTGCAGAAGAGGTTCATCAGGATGCTGCCTGGATTAGAATGCATGTGCTATAAGGAGACGGTGGACAAACTTGGGTTGTCCTCTCTGGAGCGGTGGAGGCAGAGGGGAGACCTGATAGAGGTTTATAAGATTATTAGAGGAATAGATAGACAGCCGGTATCTTTTTCCCTGGGTTGAAATGTCTAATACCAGAGGGCGTGTGTTTATGTGGGAGAAGGTGTTCAATGGGCATCAAGGTTCAAGTCAGGGCACTGAGTATAAAAGTTGGGAGGTGATGAGGCTGCATTTGGAGTATTGTGTTCCGTTCTGGTCGCCCTGCTATAGGAAAGGTGTTATTAAACTGGAAAGAGCACAGAAAAGATTTACAATGATGTTGCCAGGACTTGAGGGACTGAGTTATAGGGAGAGGTTGGACAGGCAAGGACTTTATTCCTTGGAGCATAGGAGACCGAGAGGTGATCTTAGAGGTGTATAAAATCATGAGGAGGATAGATAGGGTGAATGCGCTCAGTGTTTTTCCCAGAGTTGGGGTATCAAGGACGAGAGGACATAGGTTTAAGGTGAGAGGCGAAAGATTTAAGAGGAACTTGAGGGGCAACTTTTATTACACAGAGTGTGGTATCTACGTGGAAGGAGCTGCCAGAGGAAATGGTTGAGGCAGGTACGATAACAACTTTTAAAAGAAGGTTGGACGGGTACATGGATTGGAAGGGTTTAGAGGGATATGGGCCAAACACGGGTAAGTGGGACTAGCTTGGATGGGGCATTTTGGTTGACAGACACGTTGGGCTGAAGGGCCTGTTTCTGTGCGTTATGACTCCCTGACTCTAATACAAAACATGTCCTGCATTTTGTGTGGTCCGGGGAGCCACACCTTGGGGAAGTTGACAAAAGAACAAATGTTGACGTGAGGAGAAACGTTCTCACAGCGTGTGTGTGACTGGAGCCTGGAATGTGTAGTGGAGGGAGGGGTGGAGGAAGTTTCAACTGTAATGTTCAACAGGGAGCCAGGTAAGTATCTGAAAGCAAAGGGTTTGCAGGACCGTGTGGTGCGCTGGGGTGGGGGAAGTGGGGGGGGGGGGGTGGTAATTGATTGGTGTTACATTGATGGGCCAGGCAGTCTCCTCCCTTGTGTGTAACCCTGATGGTTGTATCATCTCCAGGCTGTTATTTGTTTAACTTATTTGGAGATTGCAACATTTGTTGACAGCTGAGTTGCACAAATGAGTATGTTTAAAGTTTAATTTACTGTCATCTGCACAAGTCCATGTGTGCACGAATGCAGTGAAAAACTTACTTGCAGCAACCTCACAGGCACAGAGCATCAGATCAGCAGCATTCACAAGGAAAAAGATAAACACAATTTTTACAAGAAAGAACACAATTAGAACAAAAGCAAAATCCATTTTAGTGCAAAGTGGTCACAGTGTTGCTATACTGAGGTAGTGATTAGGGTTGTGCCGGTTGGTTCAAGAACCAAATGGTTGAAGGGAAGTAGCTGTTCTTGAACCTGGTGGTGTGGGACTTCAGGCTTCTGTACAAGTCTTTCCAATGCTACTTGCCGCACTGTGATCCAAAGCTGGCTAATGTGAAGCTCTTAGAGTCATAGAGTACTACAGCACAGAAACAGGCCCTTCCGCCCATCCAGTCCATGCTGACCTGATCTTCTGCCTGGTACCATCTACCTGCACCCAGACCATATCCCTCCAAACCCCTGCCATTCATGTACCTATCCAAACTTCTCTTAAATGTTACAATTGAACCCACATCTACCACTTCCGCTGGCAGTTCGTTCCACACTGGCACCTCCCTCTGAGTGAAGTAGATCCCCCTCAGGTTCCCCTCAAATATTTCACCTTTCACCCTAAACCTATGACCTCTAGTTCTAGTCTCACCCAACCTGAGGGGAAAGGCCTGCATGCATTCAGCCTATCTTTACCCCTCATAATTTTGAATACCTCTATAAGATCTCCCCTCATTCTCTTGCACTCCAGGGAATAAAGTCCCAACCTATTCAACCTTTCCCTATAACTCAGGTCCTCAAGTCCCAGCAACATCCTTGTAAATTTCCTCTGCACCCTTTCAAGTTTATTGATCTCTTTCCAGTAGGTAGGTGACTGGAACTGTACACAATACTCTAAATTTGGCCTCACCAACTTCTTGTACAACTTCAACATAACATCCCAACTCCTGTACTCAATGCCCTGATTTATGAAGGCTAAAGTGCCCAAAGCTCTCTTTACAACCCTATCTACCTGTGACACCACTTTCAGGGAACTATGGATCTGTACTCTCAGGCTGCTTTGTTCTACCGCACACCTCAGAGCCCTACCATTCCCTGTGCAAGTCTTACCCTGGTTTGTCCTCCCACAGTACATCACCTCACACTCGTCTGCATTAAATTCCATCTGCCATTTTTCAGCCCATTTTCTGAGCTGGTCAAAATCACACTGCAAGCTTTGATAGCCTTCCTCGCTGTCCACTGCACCCCTGATCTTGATGCCATCTGCAAATTTGCTGATCCAGTTTACCACATTATCATCTAAATCATTAATATAGATGATAAACAACAACGGACCCAGCACCGATCCCTGCGGCACACCACTAGTCACAGGCCTCCAGTCAGAGACAATCATCTGCTACCACTCTCTGGTTTCTCCCGCTAAACCAACATTGAATCCAATTGGCTACATCATCCTGAATGCCAAGCGACTTAACCTTCTGGAGCTCCCATGTGGGACCTTGTCAACGGCCTTGCTAAGGTCCACGTAGACAACATCCACAGCCTTCCCTTCATCAACCTTCCTGGTAACCTCCTTGAAAAACTCTAAGATTGATTAGAGATGACCTACCACGCACAAAACCATGTTCTATCCCTAATCAGGCCCTGTCTATCCAAATACTTATATATCCCGTCCCTTAGAATACCTTCCAGTAACTTACTGATGTCAGGTTCACCGGCCTATAATTTTCCAGCTTATTCTTAGAGCCTTTCTTGAACAACGGAACAACATTAGCTATCGTCCAGTCCTCTGGCACCTCACCCGTGGCTAAGGACATTTTAAATATCTCTGCCAGGGCCCCTGCAATTTCTGCACTAGCCTCCCACAAGCTCTGGGGGGACACCTCACCAGGCCCCAGGGATTTATCCACCTTAATTTGCCTCAAGACAGCCAGCACCTCCTTTTCCGTAATCCGGATACGGTCTGTGACCTCACTACTCTTTTGCCTCAGTTCTATAGTCTCTGTGTTTGTCTCCAGAGTAAATACGGATGCAAAAAATTCATTTAAGATCTCCCCCATCTCTTTCGGCTCCACACATAGATGACCACACTGAGATTCAAGAGGACCAATTTTGTCCCTTGCTACCCTTTTGCTCTTAATACAGCTATAGAAACCCTTGGGATTCTCTTTCATCCTGTCTGCCAGAGCAACCTCATGTCCTCTTTTTGCCCTCTTGATTTCTCTCTTAAGTGTTCTCTTGCATTTCTTATACTCCTCGAGCGCCTCATTTGATCCTAACTGCCTGTACCTGATATGCAGCACCTTCTTTTTCTTCATCAGGGCCTCAATATCCCTCGATAACCAACATTCCCTAAACCTGTTAGCCTTGCCTTTTATTGTACATGCAGATATACACATATAGATTCTGTATTTAAATTAGTCAATTATGTTATTATTAGGAAAGCAACACAGATTGGACAATACGTGACCCGAAACATCAGCTGTTTATTTCTCTTCACAGATGCTGAGTTCCTCCAGCATTTTGTGTGTGTTTTTCGACAGTACTGTTTGTAGATCTCACAACAATCTCTCCCCCTCTGCTTTTCCCTTGTGCCTTCAGTAATGTTTTCAGTCTGTGCTTTGGAGTTGTGTGGAGTGGGAGGATGCTGTTCAGCTCAGTCTGGCTTTGGCAACTCTGAAAGAGCTATTGTAGTCCCAATCCTTGGCTTTATTCCTTTTCTCAATATATATCCACCCCTCCCTCCCCCCCACCCCTTTGAATTCACACAGGAGCTGATGGGCATGTGTAAGGGAGGAATTGTTCCAGGAGAAACAAGGAGGGGGGATGTGCTGAATGGGATTGCTCCTCTGAGAGCAAGCATGAAACCAATGGAACGAAAGGCCTCCCTTGTTGTTATGAGATCTACGAACTGTTGAAACTGTTTTGCATTCCTAGTAGTAATGTTGTTGTCTGATTTAAAAACCTCTCATCATCTGTAGTTATTTTACAGGTTACTGTAAATCTGCTGCAACAAACAATCTGCTGGAGGAACTCAGCAGGTTGAGCAGCTTAGATGAGATAAGATATCTTTATTAGTCACATGTACATCAAAACGCACAGTGAAATGCATCTTTTGCGTAGAGTGTTC
This sequence comes from Pristis pectinata, assembly GCF_009764475.1. Taxonomy (NCBI): domain Eukaryota; kingdom Metazoa; phylum Chordata; class Chondrichthyes; order Rhinopristiformes; family Pristidae; genus Pristis; species Pristis pectinata. The sequence continues at coordinate 2,891,386 of NC_067422.1, forward strand.
TGGGGGCAGCCCGCAAGTGTCGCCATACTTCCGGCACCAGTATAGCATGCCCACAACTTCCTAACCCGTACATCTTTGGAATGTGGGAGGAAACCGGAGCACCCGGAGGAAACCCACGCAGACACGGGGAGAATGTACAAACTCCTTACAGACAGCGGCCAGGATTGAACCTGGGCCGCTGGCGCTGTAATAGCATCACACTAACCGCTACAAAAGGGATAGTCAATGTTTCGGGTCGTGACCCTTCATCTGGACTCCATCAGTCTAGATGCAGGACCTCCACCTGAAACATAGTTGACCTTTACCTCAGTCAAGCTGACTTAGGCTAGGTAAATTACCACACAGAATTAATTAATTCAAAGCACATACTTTATTGAAGCTACACAAATATAAATCACGTTGACCCCTGGTTAATACTTTAAGTTCCTAAATGCTACTGTCCATTTCCATGCCAGCACTCACAATGTTGTTGACCCCTGGCCAACCTGACTCATAACACCAAGATAGGGGATCTCCCACTGGCCAAATAATTGATCCTCCTTCTCCCTGCCCCTGATGTGGGGGTCTTCCTTGCGATAGTTGGTCACCAGAGTTCTCGCCGCTTTATATCCAAAATCCTTCATTCTTATTCTCTTTTCTTTTCACTTCTGCACCATTCTGCTTCGATTCCATTGGTTCTGGCTTATCTGGTTAGCCTGTGTCAACCTTTCATTAGCTTTGGACTAAGGCCACAGGCAGCATTACTTGGAGCAACACACAAAATGCCGGAGGAACTCGGCAGGTCGGGCAGCATCTATGGAGGGAAATGGACAGTCAGCGTTTCGGGTCGAGACCCTTCATCAGCACTGGAAAGAAAGAGGGGAGGTAGTCGGTATAAAAAGGTGGGGGTAGGTTCCCCTCCTCACCTCCTTCTCTTTATTCCATGTTCCACTGTCCTGTCCCATCAGATTCCAGGGCCGCAGATGCTGGAATCTAGATAAGAAAACACGATGATGCTGGAGGACCTCAGCAGGCCGGGCAGCATCCATGGAGAAAAGCAGGCGGTCAACGTTTCGGGTCAGGACCCTTCTTTGGGACAGAAGATAGGAAAAGGGGAAGCCCGATATATAGGAGGGATTTTTCCTTTCTTTCCTTGCCTTTGACCCTTCCCCTCTCCCCTCCTCCCCACACCTGCCTATCACAATCTCTTACCTGCATCTACCTACCACCACCCTGTGCCCACCCCACCTCCCCTCTTTTGTCCACCTATCACTGCTCTGCTTTTCCCTCCCATCAGGTTGAGAGCCTGCACCAGGACTGAGAGTGTAGAGGGGGAGATAGCCAGTATAACGAGGTGGGGGGGGGGGTGGTGAGAGGTGGAATGAGGTGAGGGGGGAGGTGATGGGCAGGTGGGGGCAGGGGGCTGCAGGGGTAGAGGTGGAGGATGGAACTGAAGATACAAGAGGCTGCAGGTGCTAGAATCTAAGAGGTGACGAGTGAAACCAGATAGGGGAGGGATGGTGGGCGGGTGGACCCAGTTGGAGAGGTGGGGGAGAGGGGAATAGGAGACCCACTAGGTGTAATGTGTGGGCGATAGGCAGATGGGACCAGAGATGAGAACTTGGCTGGATCAGCAAGAGAGAGAAAGGAACACGGGAGGTATGGATTACCTGAAATTGGAAAATTCAATGTTCATACCATCAGTATTGGAATTGGTTTATTATTGTCCCTTGTATCAAGGTTCAGTGAAAAACTTGTCTCGCAATCTGTTCGTACAGATCAATTCATTACACTGCATTGAGGTAGTACAGGGCAAAAACAATAATAGAATTGTCACAGAAATTCTACTTAATCTATAATAAAGACGATAACTCCGAGTCTTGTTCCAAGGCTTTATTTATACATGGTACCATGGAGAGTGGGCAGTGATCTCCACCGTCACCCAGACCCTAACTTACAGCTGGTCACAAGCTTGTTTTATACTTTGAGATGACAAGTTTATCCTGGGACTGTTTTAGTTACAATTGTAACATACTTAATGCTTAGTCAATGTGTTACAAAAAGTAAGATCGAGCCAGTTCCTCTTCTCAGCGCATCCAAGACAGGATTCACATCCTGTTTATACAAAGGTTCTAGTTTCAGCCGTTTCTGCAGGACTGCTGACTGTAGACCCAGTTCCCTTATGCAATGTCAAGTATCCCATCAGCCCCAACATGTCAAAGAAGGTTATTTTATTCTTCCGCAAGAATACAGAGTAAAGACCATAAGACACAGGAGCAGAAGTTGGCCATTCAGCCCATCGAGTCTGCTCCGCCATTCTATCATGAGCTGATCCATTCTCCCATTTAGCCCCACTCCCCCGCCTTCTCACCATAACCTTTGATGCCCTGGCTACTCAGATCCCTATCAATCTCTGCCTTAAATTGTAAAGTGAGTAATAGTAAAGTGTCACAGCTACAGGGAAGTGCATTGCAGGTAGACAATAAGGTGCAAGGTCACAACAAGGTAGAATGTGAGGTCAAGAGTCCATCACAATGGATAAGGGAACAGTTCAATAGTCTTATCACAGTGGGGTAGAAGCTGTCCTTGAGCCTGGTGGTACGTGCCCTCAGGCTCCTGACTGGAGGGGGGAGAAGAGAGAATGACCTGGGGTGGGTGGGGTCTTTGATTGTGCTGGCTGCTTCACCAAGGCAGCGAGAGGTATAGACAGAGTTCATGGAGGGGAGGCTGGTTTCCGTGATGTGCTGGGCTGCATCCACAACTCTCTGCAGTTTCTTGCTGTCGGCTAGCAGACTACCCAGGAATATGAGGTGCTGTTCTTCTAGCTTGTGTTCTGGCCTCACCCTGACAGTGGAGAATGCAGAGGACGGACAGGTCAGAGTGGGAATGGGAAAGGGAGTTGAAACGGTATGCAACCAGGAGCTCAGGATGGCCATTGCGGACAGAGCACAGGTGTTCTGCAAAACAATCTGCTGATCTACACTTAGTCTCCCCAATGTAGAGGAGGCCAAGTCGATAGCACCAAATGCAGTGGACGAGGTTGGAGCATTTGGTACACTGTAGTCCTATGCACAGAGAATCTCGAGATGTACTTTACAGTAAGAAATAACCTTGTCAATCAACAGCATGCATCTCAAAGAGCTGTTGGTGTTGTAGCAGAAATTGGCAAATTAAACATTTGCAGACTAAGGAACACCTGTAAGTTTAAAGACTTTTTGTTTGCTTGTCCTGGGCTGCAACATTGGAAGGAGTTTCAGCCTGGGATGCAATAGTCTGGATGAGATTTTGCATCTCACACACACATCAGGTTAAGATGGCCCAACACATTGATGCAATCACAAAGAAGGCACACCAGCAGCTCTACTTTGTTAGGAGTCTGAGGAGATTTGGTACGTCACCAAACACTCTTGCAAATTTTTATAGCTGTGCGGTGGAGAGCATTCTGACTGGTTGCATCACAGCCTGGTATGGAGGCTCCAATGTGCAAGAGGCTGCAGAGGGTTGTAGACTCAGCCAGCTCCATCACAGGCACAGCCCTCCCCACCATTGAGGACATCTTCAAGACACGGTGCCTCAAGAAGGCAGCATCCATCATTAAGGACCCCCACCACCCGGGACATGCCCTCTTCTCGTTACTACTATCAGGGAGGAGGTACAGGAGCCTGAAGACCCACACTCAACGATTCAGGAACAGCTTCTTCCCCTCCGCTATCAGATTTCTGAGTGGTTCATGAACCTGTGAACACTATTTTATTACTCCTATTTTTGCACTATATTTATTTTGTAATTTATAGTAATTTTGTATCTTTGCACTGTACTGCCGCCACAGAACGACAAATTTCATGACATATAAGTCAGTGATAATAGATCTGATTCTGAGTCTGTTGTCATGTGCACAAGTATGGTGAGGTACAGGTACAATGAAAAACTTGTTTGCACATAGGTACAGATAACACACAGAATATAAATTATACCTAAATCATCCATGGTAGTGTAGCGGTTAGCATAACGCTATTACAGCGCCAGTGACTCAGGTTCAATTCCGGCAGCTGTCTGTAAGGAGTTTGTACGTTCTCCCCGTGTCTGCGTGGGTTTCCTCCGGGTGCTCCGGTTTCCTCCCATATTCCAAAGACGTACGGGTTAGGAAGTTGTGGGCATGTTATGTTGGCACCGGAAGCGTGGCGACACTTGCGGGCTGCCCCCCAGAACACTACGCAAAAGATGCATTTCACTGTGTGTTTCGATGTACGTGTGACTAATAAACATGTCATATCATATCTCAGACGTGCTTTTCTGCAGGCAAACAAATATTGGAGAAAGGTTCATAATATCGCGCCAAGTGACGATTTCACAGATCATTGTGTGTGAAACAGTGGGAATATATTTTTCAGCTGTTAAATGTAGCTAAGCCCTACCCTTTATATAAACAGGTACCACATGGATGCAAGAAATATTGCCGCTAATCTACAGCAACGGGGATCTGACTCCAGTACTAACCATTCAAAACTGGCAACGGGTTCCGTGGTTGGAGCATATACATAGTAGAGTCCTGCTGGAGGAGAGACCATCACCTCGGCTTATTACAACACACTTTCAAGCACACATGTTTCCAAAGACCTTCTTTAAGTCAAAAGCAAAAGTGAAGTATTGTTTTCCCTTCCAATACGTAGGACAAAGAGAACCAGGAATTACCAGAAAGGTTACGACATCAGTATAACTAATAGGATGAGAATTTTCCCAATTGCAAGAGCCAGATTTAAGAAAGCATCGAAAGTGACAAAGTCAAAGTCGAGTTTATTGTCATCTGCACAAGTCCATGTGTGCACAGGTGCAATGAAAAACTTACTTGCAGCAGCATCACAGGCACAGAGCATCAGATAAGCAGCATTCACAAGCAAAACATAAATTAGACACAATTTTTACAAGAAAGGACACAATTAGAACAAAATTTTAGTGCATTTTAGTGCAAAGTGGTCATAGTGTTGCTAAACTGTAGTGAGTAGGGTTGTGCCGGTTGGTTCAAGAACCGAATGGTTGAAGGGAAGTGGCTGTTCCTGAACCTGCTGGTGTGGGACTTCAGGCTTCTGTACCTCCTGCCTGATGGGAGCTGTGAGAAGATGGCGAGGCCTGGTGGTGGGTGAGGGTAACAGAGTCATGGAGAGGCGCAGCGCAGAAACAGGCCCCTCATCACTGGCCATCAACCACCCATCTACACGAATCCTACATTAATCCCATTTTCTTTATTTGCCCCAAAATCCCATCAGGGATCTGAGGGGGAAGTTTTTTAACACAGAGAGCGGTTGATATCAGCAGCTTGCTGCCAGAGGAGGGGGTGGAACTGGATAAAATCACTTGAGAGACATTTGGATAGGCACCTAAATAGGAAGGGCATTGGAAGGATATGGTCTTAATGTGAATGGGATTAGTGTCAATGGGCAAAGGGTCAGCATAGACATGGTGGGCCAAAGGGCCATTTCTGTGCTGTGTCACCTTATGACTCGATGACTCTCTCCAGATTCTACCACTCCCCTACACACTGGGGGCAACTTACACCAGCCAATTAGACCATAGACCATAAGACAAAGGAGCAGAAGTTGGCCATTCAGCCCATCGAGTCTGCTCTGCCATTCTATCATGAGCTGATCCATTCTCCCATTTAGCCCCACTCCCCCGCCTTCTCACCATAACCTTTGATGCCCTGGCTACTCAGATCCCTATCAATCTCTGCCTTAAATACACCCAATGACTTTGCCTCCACAGCCGCCCATGGCAACCAATTCCACAGATTCACCACTCTCTGGCTAAAGAAATTTCTCCACATCTCAATTAACCTACATCTTTGGGATGTGGGAGGAACCCAGAGCAATTGGTGGAAACCCATGCAGCCACCGGGAGAGCATGCAAACTCCACACCGACAGCACCTGAGGTCAGGATTGAACCTGGGTCTCTGGCGCTGTGAGGCAGCATCTCTACTAGCTGTGCCACCCGGTAAAAACAGAGAGAAACTGCTGAGCGAATCATTAACCAGAGGTCTGGGAATCAGCGTTAACAATTGACCCAGAGTGGAGAGGAGAATTTCCTTCCCTTTGATCGGGCAGAGTGTGGAACGATTTGCCTGAAACATTGATAAAAGCTGTCCCATAAAACATTTTGAAAAGTAATTGGAAAAGTACCCGAGGTGGCAGAACTTAACGGTTACAGATATGAGGGAATATGGAGTTAAATATGCAAGACTTGCTGAATCAGTGTTTATGTTAGAATGTGAGGTAGGAGTTGGCCATTCAGCCCCTCGGGCCTGCTTTCTCGGTAGGTTCGTGGCTGATTATTGGCTCAGCGTTCATACCAAACCCCAGTGGCCTCGCACCCATTGCTTAGGAAGAATCTGTCTGCCTCTGTCTTAGAAATATTCAATGACTCTGCTTCCTCCCCCGTTGAAGGAGTTCCACAGTCTCACCGCCCACCGAGAGAAAAATATTTCCCTCATCTGCCTTAAATGTTTGACCCCGTATTTTTAAACAGTGACTGCTAGTTCAAGCTACTCCCACAAGAAGAAACATCCTCTCCACATCCATCATGACAGGACACCCCAGTATCTTGCTGTCAATGAGTTTTGCTTTGTTATATTTTGATATTTCTTAAGTTTCTATTAACCAACTTCGGTTGATATGCCATTTGAATGTGCAGGAATATAAGAAGCTGCAGAGAGTCGTGGACTCAGCCCAATACATCATGGGCACATCCCTCCCCACCATCGGGAGTATCTACAGGAGGTGCTGCCTCAAGAAGGCAACATCCATCATCAAAGATCCCCACCATCCGGGCCGTGCCATCTTCTCACAGCTCCCATCGGGCAGGAGGTACAGAAGCCTGAAGTCCCCACACCACCAGGTTCAGGAACAGCTACTTCCCTTCAACCATTCGATTCTTGAACCAACCGGCACAACCCTAATCACTACAGTTTAGCAACACTATGACCACTTTGCACTAAAATAGACTTTGGTTTTTTTTGTTCTAATAGTGTTCTTTCTCGTAAAAATTGTGTAGAATTTATCTTTAAATTATGTTTTTCTTGTGAGTGCTGCTTATCTGATGCTCTGTGCCTGTGATGCTGCTGCAAGTAAGCTTTTCATTGCACCTGTGCACACATGGACTTGTGCACATGACAATAAACTCGACTTTGATCCAAATTTCTACATGGCATTGAGCTTACAGAATTGGTAGCCTTTTAGATTTAGCTTAGTGAAAAGCTCAGTATGCTGCAGGGAGGGGAAACCGTGGGAATGTCAGCACCAACGCACCTCCCAGGGCTCAGAATTACTTGTAAACTGTAAGCTGAACATCTTGAGGACTTGTGAGGAACTAATAAACACTTCACAGATATGGAGGAAGATTTAAAAGGAAAACGTTTTATGGAAATTCAGCACTGGTATAAGCCATGTTTCCAAAGTTCAGCTAGGTGTACAATTTCCTGACAGTGTGCACAGTTATAACGAGTACTGTCAACCTGCTCATGATGTTGGAAGCTCTAATAATTAACTGAAAACATTGGTTGCTGTAAACTATTGCAGCCACTGGAGACCTTTCCTTTGTTGTCTATTAATTAGTCTTAACAGCTCTTCTTGATTCCTCATTTGGTCAAATGCTTCCTCCATGTCAAGGGCAGTTATTCCCACCTTACCTCTGGAATCGACCCATCTTTGAGAACAGGTAGACTAGTCCCAGTACAAAGTAAACCCTCGGAAATATTGCTGCAACAGTATCTATAATGTCGGTGGCCTTTTTTAATTTTGTCTTGGTCCGGGTAATCCCTGCTGATTTAAAAAACACAATTTTCTTTTCAAAATTCCATCGACCTAATGATTACTGTACAGTACCAAAACACTCAGTGACATTGGAATGTGGCCAGAATTGCACACACTGGTCACCCTTGATTGCCCTGAGAAGGCCGTGGGCCAACTTCTAGTAATTGTTTCTGATTGGCTCGGTAGCCCATTCACAAGGCATTAAGCAGCCACAAATTGCAGGACAAGAATTTGTGGGACATGGAACAGTACAGGTCCTTCAGCCCATGATGCTTAATTACACAAATTCCTTCTGCCTGCACGTGCTCCATATTCCTCCATTCTCTGTATATTCATGTCCCTATCTAAGAACCTTTTAAACACCTCTATTGTATCTGCCTCCACCCCCACCTCTGGCAGCACATTCCAGGCATCCACCACCCTCTGTGTAAAAAAACTTGCCCTGCACATCTCCTTTGAACTTACCCCCTCTCACCTTAAATGCGTCCCCTCTAGTATTAGACATTTTGACCCTGGGGAGAAAGATAGCAGCTGTCTATCCACACCTCTCATAATTTTATAAACTTCTTTCAGGTCCCCCCTCAGCCCCCAGTGCTCCAGAGAGAACGACCCTGGTTTGTCCAGCCTCTCCTTACAGCAATGCCCCCTAATCCAGTCCCTGAGACAACCAGGAAAGGAGCAGTAACTTCCTGAAATACATCGATGAATCAGTTAGTTTTTGTTAGTTTTTGTCACTTTTCTGGGGCCAGTTCACTAATTACCGATTCTGTTGAATGTACTTCACAAATTACAATTAAACCTGGCCTCTGGATTGTTAGTTTAGTAAGACAATCATGAGGTTGTCACATTCCTAAATTGTCAGACTATACAATATGTTAATTCTTGCAGACTAAGTATATTGACTGTCATTTTGATTACATTTTACAGGTTATTTACATGGGACGAAATCCAAGGGATGCTCTTGTTTCATCCTTTCACTATCATGGTATAGCCTCATTCTTGGAGGATCCAGGCACCTTTGATGAGTTCATTGAGAAGTTCTTGGAAGGAAGAGGTAACTCTTTGTAACCGTTAACTCATTCAATCATAATCAAAAGGGTACAAATTTCTCAATTTCCCTTTCTACAGGTTTGAAGCACTCTCATCATTTCTTTCAGTTCTGGTTACATTTTAAGAATCAGCAGTGCACAAAACAGTTATGCAAGCTGTGCGAATTCCGTATAAAGTACAGTGGAGTCCTAGAGTCATAAAGCACGGAACCAGGCCCTCCAGCCCATTTGGTCTATGCTGACCAAGATTCCCATCTAAGCTACTCCCATTTGCCCTCGTTTGGCCCATATCCCTCTAAGCCTTTCCTATCCATGGACCTGCCTTTAAATGTTGTTCATGTACCTGCCTCACTCACTTCCTCTGGCAGCTCGTTCCATATACTAACCACCCTCTGGGTGAAGGAGTTGCCCCTCAGGTTCCTATTAAACCTCTCGCCCTAAACCTGTGTCCTCTAGTTCTTGATTCTAGTTTTAGTAAAATAGATTAATTCAAACTGTTTTTGATAATTCCCATAGTCTGCCTTCAAATGTCCCCATTCATCAGGGAATGCATTTATATCTCTTGCAGCTGAATTGTTCTCCATTTATTTATCCTCTAGGGATGTGGTCTCGATTTTAAGCTCTTTAATGCTTTGACAGAAGTGATTTTTCTTTCATATATTAATGAGAATGGTGTTTTTTTTATATTCATTAAGTAACTTTTGTTTTGCCTCTTATAGTGATGTATGGTTCCTGGTTTGACCATATTAAGAGCTGGTGGCCAGCAAAAGATCAGGACAACTTCTTGTTTCTAACCTATGAAGAGATGTTGCAGGTATTGTTTTTCTTAGCTGGAAGTGGGGGGGGGGGGGGAACAATCCCAACATTTGCTTTCATTGAGCAAATACTATTTCTTAGCTTAAGGTGTCTGCATGACCCCCACAGAACTGTGAACAGGGTATTGGTGTTGGTTTACTATTGTCACTTGTACCGAGGTACAGTGAAAAGCTTGTCTTACAAACCGATCGTACAGGTCAATTCATTACACAGTGCAGTTACATTGAGTCAGTACAGAGTGCATGGATGTAGTACAGGTAAAAACAATAACAGTACAGAGTAAAGTGTCACAGCTACAGAGAAAGTGCAGTGCAATAAGGTGCAAGGTCACAACAAGGTAGATCGTGAGGTCAGAGTCCATCTCATCGTATAAGGGAACCGTTCAATAGCCTTATCACAGTGGGGTAGAAGCTGTCCTTAAGTCTGGTGGTACGTGCCCTCAGGCTCCTGTATCTTCTGCCTGATGGAAGAAGAGAGAAGAGAGAATGACCTGGGTGGGTGGGGTCTTTGATTATGCTGGCTGCTTCACCAAGACAGCGAGAGGTAAGGACAGAGTCCAGTGAGGGGAGGCTGGTGTCCGTGATGCGCTGGGCTGTGTCCACAACTCTCTGCAGTTTCGTGCGGTCCTGGGCAGAGCAGTTGCCGTACCAAGCCATGATGCATCCAGATAGGATGCTTTCTCTGGTGCATTGATAAAAGTTAGTGAGTGCCAAGGGGACAAACCGAATTTCTTTAGCCTCCTGAGGATGTAGAGGCACTGGTGAGCTTTCTTGGCCATGGCACCTACATGACCCTGTTTCTGAATGCACTCAGTCTTTTTCCCGGGGTTGGGAAGTCAAGAACTAGAGGGCACAGGTTTAAGGTGAGAGGGGAGAGATTTAATAGGAACCCAAGGGGCAACTTCTTCACCCAGAGAGTGGTCAGTATATGGAACAAGCTGCCAGAGGAAGTGGTAGAGGCAGGTACATTAATAACATTTAAGAGACACTTGGACAGGTCCATGGATAGGAAAGGTTTAGAGGGATATGGACCAAATGCGGGCAAATGGGACTAGCTTAGATGGGAACCTTGGTCGGCATGGACCATTTGGGCTGAAGGGCCTGTTTCCGTGCTGTATGACTCTGTGACTCATTGGTGTTGTTTAGTTTGAAACAGATGTTATCTCTGGCATCTCCTCTGAAGAATAAAGGCGTCTAGTTTCTCCTCTTTTAAGGAAAATACTCTCATAGTTGAGTGAACACTTTCTGATGCTTGACCATCTCCCTCAAGTGATCACTGAATAGTTGTGGGTCTCTGATTACCAGAAAATGTGTTCAGCTGATTTCCTAACATTCCAGAACTCTGAGGACTACACTGCGGCCAAAGTCTGAACTAAAGGGATGAACTTATCCTTTGAGCATACATTTGCAACAGGTACAGGCCTAGTGATGTATCCGAGGGCAGCTGCAGCTTAGGATTGCATGCGGAGACCAAGTGTAACAGATAACTGCTCCTGGAATGCCCAAGGAAATAGGAGCAGGAGTAGGTCACTCGGCCTCACAAGCCTGCCTCACCGTTCAACATGATCAGGGCTGATCTACCCCAGCCCTCAACTCCCCTTCTGTGCCAGTTCCCCACAGCCCTCAATCCCTCAATTTTTCAAATATTTATCTATTTTCACCATAAATATATCCCTCTGAGGGAAGAAATTTCTACACACCTCAATTTTAAAAGACCGGTTCCTTATTTCGTGACTAGGTCCACTTGTTTGTGACTCTCCCACTAGTGGAAACATCTCAACATCTAACCTGTCAAGCCTCCTTAGGGTCCTGTACGTCTGAATAAGATCACCACTCATTCTTCCAAACTCAAAGGAGTACAGACACAGACTCTCCAGTTCAGAGAATGCTGCCAACCCACATTCCTGTCAGAAATTTTCTTCCCCTTGTAGCTTCTCCTGTATAAAACATTGGCATGTCTTCTTTCCCAGAGCACACTGAAAATTGCCTGTTATATCCTATTGAGAATGCTTACCTGAGGGTGACATTGAGAAGATTATTTGACTCCAAAATATTGTAAGGAAGGATGCTGTCCATACTTCTAACTTCTGCTTCAAACTCCCCCCAACCCCCACATGTTTTGAAGTGATTATCTGATACAGGTCAATAAAAACATGAAAACTGTCTTCGAGATACTTTTTTTATTCATCTTTTCAGCCTGGGACATCTTTGTTTTGGCCATGGTGATCCCTGAACTATGATAATTCTTTTTATTGGATAGTAATTTTGAGAAGAAAGTGTTATATTTTGAAAATAAGGTCACTTTTGAACAAGTTGGAGCTAGAGGCTCATCTGTATTTCGTTCATGCACAACAAATATCCGGTCAGCACATTTGAATAAAATTGGATGGAGCAGTCTGGAAAATCACACTCCATTCCATGGTCTTGTCACTAGTCATCTGTCCTCTCCTATCAGATTCCATCTTCTTCAACCCTCTGTCATTTCCACCTATCACCTCCCAGCTTCTGACATCATTCTCATTCTCCCCCCTCCCTCACCGGCCTCTCACCACCCCCCCCCTCACCAGGATCCACCTATCACCCGCCAGCTCCTGCTCCACCCCTTCCCCCCACCTTTTTATACCGGCCGTCTCCCCTCTTCCTTTCCAGTCCTGATGAAGGGTCTCGAACCAAAACGTCGACTGTCCGTCTCCCTCCAAAGATGCTGCCCGACCCGCTGAGCTCCTCCAGTGCTTTGTGTGTGTTGCTCCAGATTTCCAGCATCTCCAGTCTGTGTTGTGTCTCAACAACGAGGCGTTCTCTTTCCAATTGACGTTTGGCAAAATGTCTAATTATTGTATAAAATGAAGACGTTTTGATTTGACAGTTGATGCATGATCAGGTGACACATTTTTAAAGGCGGAATGAACTATTTCAGGACACTCGAAGTACTTTGGTGAAACTTGGGGAATTTCTGGGAAAGCAGTTGAGTGACGACGTGATCGAGACAATTGCAAATCAAAGCAAATTCAACAACATGAAGCAAAACAACATGTCCAACTACAGCTTTGTACCCACAGAAATGATTAATCAAAAGGAAACCAGCTTCTTCAGAAAAGGTAACATGGAAAGGATTTTTAAAATATACCCTGTTAGATCTGGGGATGATGTCCAGATGGTTCTTCAGAAGTCAAGAATGAGGTGCAAATCTTATGGTTGCAGGTGTTTTATTAGACATTCATCATAGTCTAGGTCAGGCTGGGTTAGTCTGTGCCAGCAAGCAAGGCAGGTAAAATGAAGTAACAACAGAACTTGGCTGCATGCTCTCCCTTTCTACTGCAAACTGGTCTAAACCAGTAAGAGAAGAGTAATGAAAATATTTTAAAATTTGTTCCTTGTTCTTTGTTGATTCAGCAGCAAGAGGTATTCGCAAACAAACACGTGTTAAAGGTTATAGAAACTACTTTATTTGAGTTATATAAAGAATAAAATACGGAAAGGAAGAAGAATACTTAAAATACAGAAGGAAGCAAAATAATACTTATCCACCAATCAATGAACTGATCTGTATAATGCCGGAGGGAACCTCAGGTGTCTGATGGCCTTTCACGCAGTCTGTGTCTCAGCACCGGTCCCGACCCAGCCGAAGGGAAGGTCCTGATTTGCACAAAGGAGGTGCCCCCCTTTTATACCCCTCAAAAACTTAACATGACTTTTACCCCAGTACTTTTCCATTCCTCAGTGGTACCAGCCTGTACCTTCTTATCACTCACGACTTTGGCCTAAACATGTAACTGAGAAACAGAGACAACAGGCCTGTAAAGAAGAAAACATTCTTCACTGGTATCTAATCTCAAGGATGTGCATCTGTACTCCCGTAAGTTCTCAAAACATTCCCAAATTCCGAGCTGACACCATTTTGTGTTACAGAATACTGCATATACTAAGGAAGAATTTGGCTTATTTAACTCTTCCTTTACAATAAGGAAACCTGTGAACAGGTACTGTCTGAGTCACACTTCAGTTTTACAGACAAACTACAGAAGTATAGAGACGAATATACTACAAGTTACTAAAAGTATACAGACAAACAGGTGATTATACAAACATATAAACAAGTGTAAAGAAAGCTCAAACTCCAAAAAAAAACAAGAAAAACAACAGTCAGAACCATAATCCAACAACCTCAAGGTGTTATTTTTTTGAAGCTGAAGATATTGCATGTGCAATCTGCACATCAAGATCTACAAAATGATGGTCTAAGCTTTGTACAGTCATAAACTCTTCCCTTCCCTCTGTTTTTGGGAATGGATGATTTTTGTTTCCTCAAACATATATATTTCCATTTCTTTGCCTTTTTTGCTGTGCATTTTAACTGGGTTGGTCAAGGACGATTTGTTGGTTGATTTCTAACTTGGCAGCCACAGTGCTCTTTTTGATCGGACATTCCGAATTCGCTGTGGTTTTACTTTGAGCCAAACAAAAGGCACTAGCCACAAAACTTACAATAAATAAATTTGGGGAAAAATAAAAAAAAATGATTAGTCTTGACTCAATGGTTGCACCCTTGCAGTTGAATTCAAAGGTTCTGGGTTCGTCTCCCACTCCAGAGTCTTATATTGTGTTAAGTTAACACTGCAATACAAGGGTGCAGTCTTCCAAGTGCAACATTAAAATGTGTCCTCTCAGCTCTAAGTAAAAGACCATGTGGCAGCATTTTGTGAAAGAAGTCCCTAATCTATATCTATACTATATATACGTTGCCATTTATGGGAATACTTTGTGTAACTTACCTGAATATTTTCTGCATTAAACAGTAACTTCATTGATTGTAGTTTAAGGATATTATCGAATGTGAAAAGTTGCAACTTCTTTCTGAAGTATTTCATTAACATTCTAAAAAAATAACTTAGGTAAATCAAATTGCTCTTGTTACAGGCATTGCTGGAGACTGGAAAAACCATTTTACCCCAGCCCAGACCGAACGTTTTAATTCAGTGTATGCCCAAAAAATGAAAGGATTGAATTTTCCATACTACAAAGACTGAAGTCACAATAATCGATCTCCAGGACTGCAGACTTCATAAAATATTTACTCAGCTTTTCTCATTGCCGCTAAATCCTATTCAGTTTGCAAAGAAATGTAATGTTTCAATGTTGCCTCACTTTGGATTTACATTCTTTCTGTATTGATGAGATGTATCCCAAATAATAACCCACACAATAGAATTCCCTAGTTGGGTACTGGTGCTGATGAAACTTTTTCTACATTTAGCAAGATAAGTTGGAACAATATCATAATAAGGTCAAAAAGGTATTTCTAATTCCAATTTTTTAAATCTTAGATCAACTTTGTTACTGTCATATTTACTGCTTTATCAGAAAATACGCTTCTATAGCTGAAAACAAAAATAAAACAAAATGTTGTTCTATATTACCAACAGATAATAGGAATATGCTTTGCAATTAAAAGAAATTATTAGAAGTCTAAAAATATTGAAAATGTATGTGCTTGAACTAAAATTTTTAATATCACAATAATTTTCAGTATTCTGTTGCTTTAATAGCAAGGTGGATGGCTTACTGGGTTGGGCAGTTTTAATTCTGGGATCCAAGTTTCACTTCAATCCATACCATTGGGACAAAATCTCTACTGTGAAAACCACCTGAAATGGAGGCATACCTGATCCCTGAGATACTTTATTAACTGACGTGTCTCCAGAGAAGTGGTTTGGCTACTGCAGTCCCATCTCCACCGTGGTGTGGTTGACATATTTTATATTTTAAATTTTGTCTCCCTTAAAGAGCAATGAAGATTGTGTCTGAATAACAAACCTATGGTTGAATGGTATTAACTAAAGTTAAACAAGCTTCACGATGCCATAGTTTACAGTTCTGCTCCATTAAAGAAGATATTAAAAGAACAACAGAAGTTTTGTTTGACTAAAGTGTCTCTCAGTATACTTATTCCACACTTTAGCTAATTTAAATACAGTAATGTTAGTTCATATATTTATGATGGAATTTATGTAAATGAACTCTGACACTCAGTTATTAATGCATCTGCTTCAATCAGTTATCTGATGAACAGCCATTCAGAGCTATGCCAAGACTCGGTTTCTGTGAAAGGAAAACAAAGAATATAACTTGCATTATTAATGTGGGAGTCATTGGCAGGATGTAGCTAGAAGCCGAAGTCACTAGGTGACACTATGGCCTGGCCTCCGTCCGTAACTGTGATCTGCATCTCCCCGTTGCCAGTCACTTCAACTCCCCCTCCCAGACTATCACTGATATGACAGTCCTTGGCCTCCTCCACTGCCAGGAGAATTCCATGAGCAAACTGGAGGAACAGCACCTCATTTTCCGGCTTGGAACCTTGCAGCCTAATGGCATGAACATTGAATTCTCCCACTTTAAGTAATCCCCTCAACAACAACCCCCCCACACCACCCCCCCCAACCATGCCTCTTCTTCCCCTTCCTAGCCTCTCTCTCTTTTTTCTACCCGTTTTTCCTCCTTACCTTTGACCCATCCCCTGGTGGATCTGCTCTCCCCTCCCCCCCCACACCTGCCTATCATTATCTCTTACCTGCATCTACCTATCACCACCCTGTGCCCACCCCACCTCCCCTCTTTTGTCCACCTATCACGGCTCTGCTTTTCCCTCCTATATATTGGGCTTCCCCTTTTCCTATCTTCAGTCCTGAAGAAGGGTCCTGACCCGAAACATTGACGGCCTGCTTTCCTCCACGGATGCTGCCCGGCCTGCTGAGCTCCTCCAGCATCATCGTGTTTTTCATCTAGATTCCAGCATCTGCAGGCCTTTGTTTCTCTGGCCTGGTCTTCCCATTGGGCAGTCACTTGGGATCACGCATTTGCTTCCTCCTCAGCTGTTGATTGGCTGAAGAGTCTTGTGTGGGGCCTGCATACTCCACCACAGATGCGTGGATCTTCTCTGCCCCTTCCACTGTTTGCAAATGGCTTCTATGTGTTCCTGTCATGGACATTTGACGTTCAGTCCCTTCCCAGACACTCCTCTTCCATTTTGACAGGCTAGGGAGTCCTATGTAGTCAGTCAGGATGTTACATCGAGTTGTACAGCACAGAAACAGGCCCTTCAGCCCATCATGTCTATGCAGACCATCCTGCCTATCTACACTAATCCCACTTGCCTACATTAATTCCACATCCCTCTGTGCCCTGCTCATTCAAGTACCTGTCCAGATGCCTCTTAAATGTTGATATTGTTCCTGCCTCCACCACCTCTTCAGGCAGCTTGTTCTAGATACCAACTACCATATGCGGAATGAGCTGCCAGAGGAAGTGGTTGAGGTGGCACATTAACAACGTTTAAATGGTACTTGGACAGGTCCATGGATTGGAAAGGTTTAGAGGGATATGGGCCAAATGCAGGCAAATGGGACTAACTTGGATGGGAATCTTGGTCAGCATGGACCGGTTGGGCTGAAGGGCCTGTTTCCATGCTCTATGACTCTATAATTACCCTTTGTGTGAAAAAGTTGCCCCTCAGATCCCCTTTAAAACTCTCCTCTCTCTCCTTAAACCTATGCCCTCTAGTTTTAGACACTCCTACCATGAGAAACAGACTCCGGCTCTCCACCCCATCCATACCTGTCATAATCTTATACATTTATTTACACTTTTTTCCCCAACAAGATGGAAAGCATGGGTGAAGTGTTTTCTCTCTCCTCCCTGGAGCTCTCCAGCCACGATGCACTCTGAGTAGAGTGTTTGCTGCAGGAGCAGGGATTGGACATTCAGTTTATGTGGCCACCCACTGGAGCTGGTTGACTTACTCAAAGCTTCCACGCTGGGGAGTATGACCTCGCATTCATCACAGGAGCTGGATTGCTTAACTTGTCAATTGATTTAGAGGATTTTGCAGATATAATACATGGTATTTTCACCGTGTTTTGATTTGTCTACTGTAGTTTATGACCTTGAAACATACGCATCAGTGCTGCTTCATAGACCATGAGCTCGGTGCCAAGTTTGAGATGTCAACTTTCGAATACCTTTTTCCAAGATTGTGCTGACCCACTTGAGGATTTCAACATCATTCACTGAGATACGGCTGCCAGGAAATGGAAAGTGATCTCTCTTTTCTCAGTTCTTCCTGTAGATTTTGCCTGACAAGGGTACCTCTTCACCCGCACTGCTCCCACTACTTCCTGTCTCTAGTGTTTCACTGCTTGCCTGAGATACCGTACCAGATGAAGAGAAATTTCATTTGCTATTGGTATTGGTTTATTATTGTCACTTGCACAGAGGTACAGTGAAAAACTTGTCTTGCATACCGTTCATACAGATCAATTCATTACACAGTGCAGTTACATTGAGTTAGTACAGAGTGCATTGAGGTAGTACAGGTAAAAACAATAACAGTACAGAGTAAAGTGTCACAGCTACAGAGGAAGTGCAGTGCAGGTAGACAATAAGGTGCAAGGTCACAACAAGGTAGATTGTGAGGTCAAGATTCCATCTCATCGTATAAGGCACAGATAGCACAATGTATGCCCAGACAGCACAATGGTACAGCTGCTAGAGCTGTTGCCTTAGAGCTCCATCAACCCCAGTTCGATCCTGGCCTCTGGTTATCTATATGCGGAGTTTGCACATTCTCTGTGTGACTGGGTGGGTCTCTTCTGGATGATCCTGTTTCTTTCCAAAGTCCAGGGATGTGCTAGTTGGCAGTCTAATTGGCTATTGCGAATTGCCCCTACAGGTGGGTAGCAGTGAGGGGTAGGTTATAGGAAAATAACTGGGGGAATGAGGATCAACAGTGCGCTGGGAGAACTCAGCGGGTCGAGCAGCATGTGTGGGAGGAAAGGAACTGACGACATTTCAGGTCGAAACCCCCGCATCAGGACTGGGGGATTGAGGTTGCTCTGAAAACCAGCATGGATTCAGTGGGTTGAATGGCCTCCTATGTCATAAGTAAATATGAAATATGAGATAAATATTGGGTAGACCCAAGCCATTGTCTTCGGACTTAGAAACACCATCCACCAGCCACTGTCTTTTGTCCTGGTGATTGAGGTTGGACTAAACTGTTCACAACCTCTCTGACATATTTGGTCTACTCTCTCTGCCATAACCTCATTATGCCTACACCCATATCCTGCTAAATCCCTTATCTACACCCTTGTTATTCCTAAAAGTAACTCCAGGAATGCTCTTCTGGCTGGTGTCCTATGTTGCACCCTCTGTAAACGTGTTCAGGCAAAAGTCTACAGCTCAGACCAAGTCCTGTTCACCCCTATGCACACTGATCTACATGAGTTCCCAGTTGGTCATCTTGCTCTGTAACCTCCTCCAGCCGCATGACCCTCTGAAACCCGCAGAGCCCTTACAGTCTGGCTTCTGGAGGATCCCCAGTTTTAATCAGTGACTGTGTTTTCAGCTGCCAAGACCCAACGCTTTGAAATTCCCTCCATAAATCTCCCCACTTCTCCACCTCCCCTTCCTCCTTCTCATTAAAACATACCACATTGACCAAGCTTTAATAATCTGTCCAAATTTCACCTAATGTGACTTCACGTTTGTTTAATAACAGAAGTTTTTTTAATTACACTCCAGTGAAGCATCCTGGGATAGCTAACAAGCTGTGTTAGAGTCAAAGAGTTATATAACATGCAAACAGGCCCTTTGGCCCAACTCACCCATACCAACCAAGTTGCCTACCTGAACTAGTCCCAGTTCCCTGAGTTTGGCCCATATCCCTCTAAACCTTTTCTATCCAGGCACGGTAGCATACTGGTTAGCATAATGCTTTACAGTGCCAGCAACCCGGTTTCAAATCCGGCCACTGTCTCTAAGGAGTTTGTACGTTCTCCCCGTGTCTGTGTGGGTTTCCTCCGGGTGCTCTGGTTTCCTCCCACATTCCAAAGACGTACGGGTTAGGAAGTTGTGGGCATGCTATGTTGGCGCCGGAAGCATGGCGACACTTGTGGGCTGCCCCCCAAATTCACTATGCAAAAGATGTATTTCACTGTGTGTTTCGATGTACATGTGACTAATAAAGATCTTATCTTATCACGTATCTGTCTAAATGTCTTTTAAACATTGTAATTGTACCTGCCTCCACCACCTCCTCTGGCAGCTCATTCTATATACTCAGCACCCTCTGGGTGAAAAAGGGTTGCCCCTCTGGTCCCCTTTAAATCTTTCCCCTTTTGCCTAAAATCTATGCCCTCTAGATTCCCCTATCCTGGGAAAAAGACAGTGACCATCCACTTCATCTATGCCCCTCATGATTTTCTAAACCTCGATAGAACCCCTCAGCCTCCTACGCTCCAGGGAAAAAAAGCAGCCTATCCAGTCTCTCCTTATAACTCCAGCCCTCCAGTCCTGGTAATGTTCTTGTGAATTGTTTCTGCACCCTCTCCTGCTTAATGACATCCTTCCAATGGCTAGATGACCAGAACTACACACAATACTCCAAGTGTGGTCACACCAACGTCTTGTACAGTTGTAACATGATGTCCCAATTCTTGTACTCAATGCCCTGACCGATGAAAGCCAGCATGCCAAACGGCCTCTTCACCACCCTGTTGAACCGTGTCACCACTTTCAGGAAACTATGTACCTGTACCCCTAGGTCTCTCTGATCTACAACACTCCCCAGGGCCTGCCATTTACTGTGCAAGTCCTGTCCTGAGTTAACTTCCCAAAATGTAGCACTTTGCACTTGTCCAAGTTAAATTCCACCTGCCATTTCTTGGCCTACTTTCCCTGTTGTAATCTTATATAACCTTCTTCATTGTCCACTACGTCACCAATTTTGCTGTTATCTGCAGACTTATTAACCATGCCAACTACTTTCTCATCCAAATCATTGACATAGATGACAAGCAATAGTAGACCCAGCAGCAGTACCTGCGCCACACCACTGGTCACAGGCTTCCAATCTGAAAAACAAGCCTCCACTACTGCTGACCCTTCTGACTCCTACCATCAAGCTAATTTTGTATCCAATTGGCTAGCTCACCCAGGATCCCAAGTGATCTAACCTTCCAGACCGGCCTACCATGCTAATGTCCATGTGGACAATGTCCACCACCCTGCCCTTGTCAATCCTATTATATACTGCCAATCTTTCCTTTTCCCTCTCAGTCCTGATGCAGGGTCTTGACCAGAAACATTTTGCGGCCACAGATGCTGCTTGACCTGCTGAGTTCTTCCAGTGTTCTGTTTTTGTTCTAGATTCTAGCAACTGCAGTTTATTTATCTTCTACCAATTGACCCACCCCGTCAACCATTTCTTGTGACAGGTTCAGTGGAATTCACAGAACTGGAGTCAGAGCAAGTCATCCTCATCTCCAAGGCCATTCAGGCCATTGAAATTCTCTAGCTCTTCAATTCGGTATTGTAATGACTGAATTATAGAGGTATACAGCATGAAATAGGCCCTTCAGCCCAATTCGTCAATGGTGACCAAGGTGCCCACATAAGCTAGTCCCATTTGTCCGTGTTTGGCTTATATCCCTCTATACCCCCTTCCTATCCATGTACCTGCCCAAATGTCTTTAAAATGTTATTGTACTTGCATCAATCACTTCCTCTGGCAGATTGTTCCATATACAAACCACCCTCTGTGTGACGAAGTTGTCCCTCAGGTTCCTCTTAAGTCTTTCCCTTCTCACAAACCTATGCTTTCTAGTTCTTGATTCCCCAACCTTGGGAAAAGGACGGTGACGATTCATCCTCTCTGTGTCCCTCATTCTTTTATGCGCCTCTATAAGGTCACCCCTCATTCTCCTACGTTCCAAGGAATAGAGTCCTAGCCTGCCCAACTGCTCCCTAGAACTCAGTCCCTCAAGTCCCGGCAGCATTCTCATAAATCTTCCTTGCACCCTTTCAGTCCTAATGATGTCTTTCCTATAAAGGAGTGACCAAAACTGAACTCAATACTCCAGGTGCAGCCTCGCCAACATCTGGTGCAACTGCAGCATAACATCCCACTCCTAAACTCAATGCCCTGACCGATGAAGGCCAGTGTGTCAAACGCCTTCTTCGCTACCCTGTCTACATGTGATTCCACTTTCAGGGAACCACGAACTTGTCCCCCCTGTTCTACAACACTTCAAGGTATCTTTATTAGTCACGTGTACATCGAAACACACAGTGAAATGCATCTTTTGCGTGGAGTGTTCTGGGGGAAGCCCGCAAGCACAGACGGCACGGTAGCATAGCGGTTAGCGTGACGCTATTACAGCGCCAGCGATTGGGGTTCGATTCCCGCTGCTGTCTGTAAGGAGTTTGTACGTTCTCCCCGTGTCTGCGTGGGTTTCCTCCGGGTGCTCCGGTTTCCTCCCACATTCCAAAGATGTATGGGTAGGTTAATTTGGGTTTAAAATGGGCGGCGCGGACTTGTTGGGCCAGAACGGCCTGTTACCACGCTGTAAATAAAATTTAAGAAAAAATTTAAAGTGTCGCCACGCTGGATATCAAGAAGGAAAAACAATTAATGTCTTCATAACCTTTGAAGTTAGCGGAGCGGAGTTGACGGCATAATAATGCTCTTTTTTCATCGAGAAACATCAGTCCAGTTTTTTTTTCTCTTTTGGAATTTTTTTAGTTTGTTTCGACTTATTACAGAATTTTTTTTGATTTGGGTTTTTTTAAATTATACAATAAATCTTTTTCTTTCCCTTTTCGATTTTTTTTGTATTATATTCACTTACTAAGAGACCGTGGGATCTAGAATATATTTTTTATTCTTTATGATTATATATGTCATGATTGTCCTTTGTATTACATGTATAATCATTGATATTATACATATTAATTTGAAAATTAATAAAAAGATTGAAAAAGAAATTAATGTCTTCAATCTAGAAATGGAGAAGAATGGATTTCTTTTAGGAGACACAAGAGAGACTGCAGCGATCTCTTAGAATAAACTATCCCTCAAGAGGTTGCCTTGGACAGTGGTCAGACATAAGGGGTCAGGTCTGTCCTTGCAGCCAGCCAAGCGGCCGCGCTCCTCCCGGCCGCAGGGGGCGCTGCGGAGCCGCTCCGAGCGCGCCTACTGGCTCGGGCCTGGCGCGGGCGGCCGGTTGGCGCGGGGAGAGGCGGCGGCGGCGGCGGCTCGGCCGGCCGGTCGGTCGGCGGGAGAGCAGGGATCGTACCGCCGTCCATTCTCAGGTGCTTCATTTTATTTCCGCTCGCATTGATCCTTTGTGCGGTGGGCGGCCTGACAACTCTCCGCGCCCGCTCCACGCGTGTAAATGCATCGTGTTTTCTCACGGGCTTTTGTGTCTGCCCGTCACTTTCCACCTCCTCGGACCTCGTGCATTGCTGCACCCCGGCCAATTTGGGTTCCTTCTCCCACTTTGGTTGAACTCAAGCCTTGCCTTGCGTTAAAGTGGCTGCTTTTCAACTCATCTGGAGAATTAACCTTGTAGAATGTGTACAGGGCAAAGGTGTCTGAAGACCATCATACTCAGTGGGTTCTGTCATGCAACCCAGGTTACTCACAAACCCCACACTAGACTCCCAAAGCATTTCATTCCAAGCAATCAGGAAGAAATTGCCAGTTGGATGGAGGGAGAGACCCAAGGGTCTGCTCAGGGAAATGCAATGTCCCCCACTTAGCAGAAACCCTGGCTCAAAGTGGACGTGGCATTCCAGGATGGTATCGAGGACTTTGAGTCCATGCATCAGGAGTTCAGAGCAGCCCTGCACGAATGGCAGAAGCAGCATACCCTCGCATCCATGTCTCTTGTCAGGCACCTCATGTCCCATCTGTGGATGAGTCTGCAGTTCTCATGTAAAACACACCAGAACCCGCAAAACCAGAGTGGAAACAAGTTTTCCTCAAGGGACTGATTCAGGTTAGTTTATGGTCATGTACACCAGGGTGCAATGCAATTCCTTGCTTGCCTGAAGCTCACTGAGTAAACGGTACACATGGTAATAATAAATATAACAGTGAATACAGCAACAAGTCCAAAACAAACATTGTAGTGCAATCTGAAGTAGACCAAAAAGAGATGTTAAGGTGACAATAACGGAATAACCGAGGAAGATAGAATTAAGAGTCTGAGAATGTAGCAGCACCATTGGGAAGGGGATGTGAAAGGGGTGATTGGTTCAGAAGTCTGATAGTAGTGGGGAAGAAGCCGTTCTTAAGTCTGGTCATCTGGGCCTAAGAAAAGGAGAGTGATTGTCCTTTCTTAGGGTGCTCCTGTAAAAATCTATTAGAAATGTGAATTGACTATTGACACCACCTATTTAGGGTGGAGGTTATGGTCACTGGTTAAATTAAGGTCTGATACTAACAAGTTCCATTTACATCATGCCTTTTGCATAATGGAACATATAAATGTGCTTCATGGGAACATTTGCAAATAAAATTTATCCAAGGAAGTTGGAGAAGTATAAGCAGGATTCCAGAGTTCAAGGCCCTGGCAACTGAAGGCAAGGGTACAGCAATTAAAATTGTGAATGCACAAGAAACCTGAAATGAAAGAACACTGGGGATTTTAAAATCTGGGAGATAATTATGGAAGCAATTTTAGTTCCTTTTGCCTACAAGTTGCTCATCATTTTAACCTGTGACCCTTTGGACCCTGTTGCTTGCTACTTCCAATCTACTTGCACACTGACCTTTTCATCTTTGGCCTGCTACAATATTCCACTGTGGTCAAGCAGAGGCTTAAGGATCAGCATTGCATCCCTTGTCAGGAATTTGAATGAAAGATACCTGTCTGTTTTTATTAACCTTTTCATTAACCTCAGGACAACTCAGATTGTTTTACAGCCAGCGAAGTACTTTGAGAAGGGCAGGGACTATTAATGCAGCTGCCAATTTGAACACAGTAAACCCTCAAACAGTGTAAAAATTCCACTGTGCCTTTTTTTAAAAGCAAAAGCCAATGAATGAACAGAAACCTGAAACGTTAACTCATTTCTTTTTCCAATAGTATTGCCTGACCTGAGTATTTCCAGCATTTTCTGGTTAATTAAGGATTTACAGCATTTGCAGTATTTTATTTTTATTTGTAATTGGCCATGCAGGAATGACTAGATGCACTAGACTTCATGACCGGCAGACCTCAGTCAGTTAGAATTGGTCATAACATTTCATCCACCCTGAACCTCAATACTGGTGCTTCCCAGGGTTGCATGCTCACTCCCCTGCTCTACTCCCTGTTTTTCCACAATTGGCCAGATACAGCACCAATTTTGATCTTTAAGTTTGCTGATGATACCACTATAGGCAGGATCAAAAGCAATGATGAGATGGAGTACAGGAAAGAGATTGTGAACCTTGTGTCATCACTCACCTCAAAAAGAAAAGAGGTAAGTCTCTGTGCTTGTGAGTTTCACCTTGCAGGAGTCTAAAATAGGCACATTTGCAAATTGTTAATAGTTGATTGGCTCATTGGCTAGTTAACAGCAGCCAATAAAAAGAAATAAGGGTCAAGTAGAGTAGCCATTTTGGGAGTGTGCCAGTGTTAGAATGGGGAGCTGAGGCTTGGGCGAGAAGAGGGGGAGGCTAAGGATGTGATGAGCAAACTAGTGGGCCTAAAGGTAGATGTGTCTCCTGGACCTGATGGGATGCATCCCAGGGTACTGGAAGAAATGGCAGAAGTTATAGTAGTGGTGTGTGTGATAATTTACCTAAATTCTCTGGCTCTGGGCAGGTCCTGGTGGATTGGAAGACAGCGAATGTCACACCACTGTTTAAAAAGGAATGTAGGCAAAGAGTGGGTAACTATAGGCCAGTTAGCTTAACATCTGTAGTCAGGAAAATGCTTGAAACTATCATTAAGGAAGAAATGGTGAGACATCTGGATAGAAATAGTTCCATCAGGCAGACAGAGCATGGATTCAGGAAGGGCAGGTCCTGTTTGACAAACTTATTGGAGTTCTTTGAGGATATAATGAGTGCAGTGGATAGGGGGAAACAGGTGGATGTTGTATACTTGGATTTCTAGAAGCCATTCGATAAGGTGCTGCATAAAAGACTCATCCATAAGATAAGGATGCATAGAGTTGAGGGTAATGTATTAGCACGGATAGAGGATTGGTTAACCAATAGAAGGCAGAAAGTTGGGATAAATGGGGGTTTCTCTGGTTGGCGGGGTGCCGCATGGGTCGGTGCTGGGCCCACAACTGTTCACAATATGCATTAATGATTTGGAAGAGGGGACTGAGTGTAGTGTGTCTAACTTTGCTGATGACACTAAATTGAGTGGAAAAGCAAATTATGCAGAGAGTCTGCCGAGAGATGTAGATAGGTTAAGTGAGTGGGCAAGGGTCTGGCAGATGGAGTACAATGTTGGTAAATGCAAGGTCATCCACTTTGGAAGGAAAAACAGAAGATCAGATTATTATTTAAATGGTGAAAGATTGCAGCATGCTGTTGTGCAGAGGGACTTGGCAGGTTATTAAGAAGGTAAATGGAATGTTGGCCTTCATTGCTGGAGAGATTGAATCTAAGAGCAGGGAGGTTATGCTGCAACTGTACAGGGTACTGGTGAGGCTGCACCTGGAGTACTGTGTGCAGTTCTGGTCTCCTTACTTGAGGAAAGATATACTGGCTTTGGAGGTGGTGCAGAGGAGGTTCACCACTTTGATTCTGGAGATGATGGAGTAGCTTGTGAGGAGAGATTGAGTTGCCTGGGACTATGCTTGATGGAATTCAGAAGAATGAGAGGGGATCCTATAGAAAAATATAAAATTATGAAAGGGATAGATAGGATAGAGGCAGGAAGGTTGTTTCTACTGGTAGGTGAGACTAGTACTAGGGACATAGCCTCAAGACTTGGGGGGGGTGGTGGGGGGAAGATTTAGGACAGATGAGGAGAAACTGCTTTTCCCAGAGAGTAGTGAATCTATGGAATTCTCTGCCCAGGGAAGCAGTGGAGGCTATCTCATTGAATATATTTAAGACAGATTCTTGCATAGTAGGGGAATTAAGGGTGATGGGGGAAAAGGCAAGTAGGTAGATCTAAATCCACAGCCAGATCAGCCATGAACATGAACGTTGAGTTCTCCCACTTTAGGTAATTTCCGCACCACCACCAACCCCCCCCCCCCCCCCCCCCCAACCCCATGCTCCTTCTTTTTGTTCTACCTTTTTTCCTCTCTCTCCTCACCTTTGATCCAAATTGTCTGGATTTTTTGTAATCTCATCTTTCCCTGCATGATTGCTCTGTTCAAGGATGTCTCCTATTTCAACATAAATTTAAAAGCCCAGCTGCATGTATTCTTCCAGGCTATCTTTTTTTAATGTATGTTATGCTTATATTAGGTGTTTACCACAAAGCTTTCTCCAATTCTGCATACAACTATGTATGGAATACTACATACAATTATGTATGGAATGATCTGTGGATAGCATGCAGACAAAAGCATTTCACTGTATCTTGGTACATCTGACAATAATAAACCAAATCTGGTTTTGGCACACTGCTGGTTTATGTTGCTGCACGATTGGTGATGTTGTCTTTAGTTCTTTAGCCCCAAGCTTGAAAATTCCTTTCATTAAGTCGCTCCATAAAATGTTGCTCTTTTAATCAAGTTTTTGGGCACCGGCCACCCTTTTTGTATACCTGAGTTTCAGATTGGCACCTTGGTTGGCATAGATGAGTTGGGCCAAAGGACTTGTTTCTGTGCTGTATGCCTCTGTGATTCTATGATTTTGTTTGATGACATTTCTGTGAAGTACTTTGGATGTTGTAACGAATTGTGGCATGTAAATTCATGTCATCCTTGCAATCTGATGCCCCATCTTTGACCTGCCTTTCCTCTACTAACAGTTGAACATGTAATCAGCCTTCCAAATTCGTGTCCATGTTATCCAGAAATACTTGTTTATATCTCCCCATTCAAGATTTTATTCCTGCCACTAGATTATGACAAAGGTAATCCAACCAGGATTTTTATTTAAGATAAAAATTGATCTATTTATCAAATTTATTTAACTAGTCTATAAATAAAAATTCTTTCACAGAAATTATCTGACATAACTAGAATCAATATTGTTTAAAAGAAATCTTTGACGTTTTAAAAACCACCAAGCTCAAGGACAGCTTCTATCCTGCTGTTACAAGACTCTTGAATGGACCACCTATACAATAAAGATGACCTCTTGATCTCTCGATCACCTCGTCGTGGCCCTTGCACTCTATTTGTCTATCTGCATTGCACTTTTTTTGTCACTGTAACATTATATTCTGCATTCTGTTTTGTTTCCCTTTTGTACTACCTTGATGTACTTGCATTTGAAAAGCTTTTAACTGTATCTTGGTACATGTGACAATAATAAACCAATTACCAATTCTAGCTATCTTTTTATCCATCTATCTGTCTCTCTCTCTATCATTATATTTTAATATTTGAGCAGGGATTAATGAGAGAGGTGATCCTGAACGATTCATTGTTTTTAGTATTGAAGGGAAGAGGGTGAGTGTTTAAGCATCATGTGAGGTGAAAATGTACTGTTTTTCTCTAGTGCTAAGATACTCAAAGTGCATCCTAAAACTTCAGCCTGTGAATAAAAGTAAATTTTGCATGCTCTGGAGTTGAGGTTCAAATTATTGAACTTGTGCAGACAGAAAAATCATTATTCTACATTACAACACATGTAAAATACATCATTGAATTTAAAGCAGTTTGGGGTGTTCTGAGCTATGGAAGGTGCTAGGTGTTATAGGCAAGTATGTTTGCCTTAAACTGAAAGAGAAAACTTGCATTTATGTAGCACCTTATCACATCCTCAACTTAAGCCTCTTTGGTTGTGAAGCAGGTTTAAGTGCAGCCATTGTTATGTAGGTGGATTACATAGGCTCTTCTATAAAGTATCCCACTATATTCGTGTCAATTAATAAATCAAGCTTTTGTGACAACCCAAGCTTCCAGGACAAAAGTGCCCATGTCAATTTGACTACACCATGCCTTGCTTGAGCTTTTCCCTCAAGATTTAATTCTGTTTGGACCTTTTACACAGGTTTTTGAAGCAGGCAGAGACTTGAAATGCATATCCAAGCAATGATTTATAGCTGTATGAAGTTGAAAACACCCTCTGATAGAGAGTGCGATATAGAATTAGATTTTCTTCATTTGTATTAAACCTTACTGCCCAAATACACAACTTTTGACAGAATATCTGATTTCAGTTTACAATGTTAATCAAATTGATGTAGAGGTATAATCCCATGCCTGATCTGGGCAGTTAGCTGAAGAAACTATACTAATAACTTTTGCTTTCCTTGCAGGTGATTAAATATGGACCTGCTAAGGCAAGAAATATCTGAATTGTGCATTGCTCATCCTGAAGGCTTTCCACTGAGTCAGCTCTCCAGTCTTTACCTGCAGATGTATGAGAGACCATTACAACTGTCGGATTATGGGCTTCAGTCTTTAACAAGCATGCTGGAACACATGAAGGATATGACCAACCTGCATCGTGATGGACAAAACTTAATTATTAGTCCAGCAGATAGAACAAAATTAGCAAACTATGGCTGTCCACCCATCAGTGCAACAGAAAATATGTCCTTGGGGAACCAACCTGAAATCCAAATGCAGACTCCAGTACTCCATCTGGGTAAGAAGCAATAATACATGTTTAGAAACAACTATGCCAATTAGTTGTTTGTGGATTCAAGCATTAGCATTCTTAAACCTTGCCTTGCAATTAGTGAGGTGTGTAGTGTTGAAGCTGTTTCTCCCACAGAGAAGGAAAGTCATGAAGGTTGAACCTGGCCAGATATAGTGCAAATTCTCCTGAATATCTCCCCCTTTTTAGGAACTCTTCAGGTATTATTGCTAGAGAATAAGGAGAATAAAAGGACTGAGCTTAAGACAGACATTACCAATCAGATAGAATTGTTCACCTGGAATTCAGCAAACGTTTGACAGGTCTAAATCCAGAAGGAAAATTGGATAAATTGATATTAATGATATGGTAAATTAATTTCAGTTGGTTGACCTTCAAGAACTTAAAGGAAAAAAGAACAAATAACTTTTCTAAATGGGTTTATTGGTTAACTTTTAAAAAAAAATCAAGCTCTGAATGGTCCTTACCGCTGATATACTCTGTTCTGAGTACAGCCCCTCAAGCTTGATCCATTGTTCAGTAAGGTCCTGGTTGATCAGGTCATTATCTTAATTCCTCTTTACTGCCTGGTCCCAATAACCTTTTGATTCTTCTTTAGACCAATCATGTATCTATCTCACCTTTCAGTATACTTAATGACTCTGTATTCATAGCTCTCCGGGATAGAGCAATCCAAAGATTCAAAACCTTCTGAGAGAAGAAATTGCTCTTCATCTCACTCCTAAAAGGGGCATCCTTTTATCTTGAGACCGTTTTACAGTTCTGGATTCCATAAGCAGGCTTCATCCACTTTTGGAGACACAAGAGACTGCAGATGCTGGAATCTGGAACAACAAAATATCAAGGTGGGGGGGTAGGAATTTTTGTCAATTGTCAGTTGCTACAGATGCTGCTCAAAACCTGCTGAGTTCCTCCAGCAGATTGTATGTTCATCCACTTTTGATTGCTGTACACTGACTTCAACAGCATTGGGCACCTGAAGTGAAATAGTCTGCTGAAATTCACCTTTAAGGTTCAGCCACATATAATAGGGAAGGGCATGGTGGAGTTGTGAAATGAGGATTTATTGTGTTTTGGAGGAGAGGGAAAAGACATCCCAATGAAATGAACAGAGTACAGGAAAGGGGAAATAAAACTACATAATTTGTAGAAAATTCATATTGATTATCAGGAAACAAGGCACAATTGGAGCAATACACAAAAAGTGCTGGAGGAATTCAACAGGTCAGGCAGCATCTATCAAGGGAAATAAACAGTCAATGTTTGGGGCAGAGACCCTTCATCAGGACTGGAAAGAAAGAGGGTAGAGGCCAGAACCCTTAACAACTTCTCTTTCGGCTCCTCCCACTTTATCCAAACTAAAGATGCAGCCATGGGTACTCGCATGGGCCCTGGCTATGCCTACTTCTTTGGCTACGTGGAGCAGTCCATGTTACAAGCCTACATGTAACAGCCCTGAACTCTTTCTCTGCTACATTGACAACTGCATTGGGAATGCTTCCTGCAGTTTCATCAACCTTGCCTCCAACTTCCACCCTGCCCTCAAGGTCCATTTGGTCCATCTCCGACACCTCTCCCCCCTTTCTGGATCCCCTTCTCGGAGGCAGATTAACCACAGACATCTTCTACAAACCCACTGACTCCTGCAGTTACCTTGTCTACGCCTCTTCCCACCCTGTCACTGGTAAGGACGAAATCCCCTTCTCCCAGTTCCTCCACTGCATCTGTTCCCATGATGAAACTTTCCAGTCTAGGACATCAGAGGTGTCCTTTTTCAGTAACCAGGGTTTCCCTTCCACCACCATCAATGCTGCCCTCATACTTATCTCCTCCACTTCCCGCATGTCTGCCCTCACCCCCTTCCCGCAACCCCCCCACATAACAGGGACAGGGTTCTCCTTGTCCTCACTTACCACCCCATGAGCCTCTGCATCCAACACATCATTCTCTGCAACTTCTGCCACCTCAAACGGGATTCTACCACCTGACACATCTTCCCCTCACCCCCTTTCTCTGCTTTCTGCAGGGACTGCCCTCTCCGTGACTCCCTTGTCCACAAATCCCTCCCCATGCAACAGCACCAAGTGCTACACCTGTCTTGACACCTCCTCCCTCACCACCACCAGACAATCCTTCCAGGTGAGGCAGTGCTTCACCTGAGAGTCTGAGGGTGTCATTTATTGCATCTGGTGCTCCCAGTGAAGTCTCCTGTACATCGGTGAGACCCAACGCAGATTGGGTGACTGCTTTGTTGAGCACTTTCACTCTGTCTGCCACAGCAGCCAAGACCTCCCTGTGGCCACCCACTTCAATTCCACATCCTACTCCCATACTGACATGTCTATCCATGGCCTCCTCTACTGCCACTTTGAGGCCAGACGCAGGTTGGAGGAACAACACCTCATATTCCGCCTTGGGAGTCTCCATCCTGACGGCCTCAACATTGAATTCTCTAACTTCCAGTAACCCATCCCCTTCTTTTTCTTCCCTCCCTCTCCTTTGTCCTCCCTTATTCCTGTGGCTCCCTTCCTCCATCTTGATGACTTGCCCATCTCCTCTCCCCCATCCTTTATTCCATGGTCCACTGCCCCCTCCTACCAGATTCCTCCTCCTCCTCCAACCCTTTGCCTCTTCTACTTATCATCCCTCAGCTTATTATATCTTCCCCCTGTCACCCACCCACCTACCTTCCCCCTCTCACCTGGACGCACTTATCACCTGAACTCGCCTATCTCCTGCCTGCATGTGCTACCCCACCCCCTCCCCCCACCTTCCTATTCTGGCTCCTGCCCTCTTCCTTTCCAGTCCTGATGAAGGGTCTCAACCCGAAACGTGGACTGTTTATTTCCCTCTGTAGATGCTGGCTGACCTGCTGAGTTCCTCCAGCACTCTTTAGGTCTTGCTCCAGATTCCAGCATCTGCAGAATTTCTTGTCACCTTAATTACAATTGGACAAGTGTTTTTGAAGACTGAAGTGTGATGTAAGGTTTCAGATAAGTGGTGTCTAAATAGATCATAGGTGAAATATGTCAGAGGTCAAAAAAGAATATGCAGAAAACCTTGGCAGCCTGTAGAAATTAGATATTTTTGTATTTTTTTCCCTCCCTTGTGTAATGCCAGTGGATGACTTCTGTAATCTATTATTTTTTAAAAAAAAACTAAGATTCATGTTTAAAATCAGATGTTCATCTTAAAGTTTATGATGAGTGATCTTCTCTTTCCACAGATGATAAGAGGGAGCTTTTGAAGATTGAGCTGCAAAGGCTCGTCATGTTTTACCCTGAAGGTGTCAGTTTAAGGAAGCTAGCCAGGAAATATAGAAAGAAATACCAGAAGGAATTGAAAACATTAGACTATGGATTCCAGTCGGTAGAAGATATGGTGAAATCGATGTGTGATGTTCTGTACATTATACCCAGTAAAAATGGATTAAATGTAATAATGAGGCAGGATACAATGACAAACACTGCAAAAGCAAGTTTGCAGATTCCAGTTACCTCTTTTGGTTTATCTGAAACTCGGTCTTTAGATGCTTTCAGTTCAGAACTTCCACCCTCTCTGCTGCAACCTCTGGATCCAGAATCTTCATCAGGTAATGCAATCAGTTTTGACATTTGCTGATAAATAAAGTATTTTGTGTCTCTTATGCTTGGTTCTAAGACTTAAACACAGAACATTACAGCACAGCACAGTACAGGCCCTTTGGCCCACAATGTTGTGCTGACATTTTATCCTACTCCAAGATCTATCTAACACTTCCTTCCCACATGGCCCTCCATTTTTCTATCATTCATGTGCCTATCAGAGTCTCTTAAATGTCCCTAATGTATTTGCCTCCACCACCTCTGCTGGCAGTGCATTCTACGCATCCACCACTCTGTGTGGGGGGGGGGGGGTGTGATTTACCTCTGACATCCCTCCCAATACCTTCCTCCAATCACCTTAAAATTATCCCCTCTTGTATTAGCCATTTTCATCCTGGGAAAAAGTTTCTGACTGTCCACTCGATCTATGCCTCTTATCTTGTACACCTTTGACTTCCTTTCATCTTCTGTCACCTCTCATCTGCCTTTGCTCCAAAGAGAAAAGCCCTAGCTTGCTCAACCTATCCTCAGAAGACATGCTCTCCAATCCAGGCAGCATCCTGGTAAATCTCCTCTGCACCCTCTCTAAAGCTTCTACATCCTTTCTATAATGAGGTGACCAGAACTGAACACAATATTTAAGTGTGGTCTGAGTTTTATAGAGCAGCAACATTACCTTGTGGCTCTTGAACTCAATACCCTGATTAATGAAGGCCAATACACCATAACGCCACCTTAACCCTATTAACATGCGCAGCAACCTTGAGGGATCTGTGGATGTGGACCTCAAGATCCCTTTGTTCCTCCACACTGCTAAGAGCCCTGCCATTAACCTTGTATTGTGCCTTCATATTTGATCTTCCAAAGTGTATCACTTCACACTTTTCTGGGTTGAACTCCATCTGCCACTTCTCAGCCCGGCTCTGCATCCTATCAATGTCCTACAACAACCTTCTTCACTATCCACAACACCACCAACCTTCGTGTCATCTGCAAACTTATTAACCTACTCTTCCATATCCTCATCCAAGTCATTTATAAAAATCACAAAGAGCAGGGGTCCCAGAACAGATCACTGCGGAACACCACTGGTCACCGACCTCTAGGCAGAATACTCTTCATCTACAACCACTGTCTGTCTTCTATGGGTGAGCCAATTCTGAATCCACACAGCCAAGTTTCCCTGGATCCCTGACTTTCTGAATGAGCCTTCCTTATGAAACCTTTTCAAACTCCTTACTGAAGTCCATGTACACCACATCCACTGCTTTACCTTCATCATTGTACTTTGTCATATCCTCAAAGAATTCAATTAGTCTCGTGAGGCATGACTTGCCCCTCAAAGCTTTGCTGACTGTCCCTAATCAGCCTATGATTCTCCAAATGCTCATAAGTCACGTCACTAAGAATCTTCTCCAGTAATTTGCCCACCACTGAAGTAAGTCTCACTGGTCTGCGATTCCCAGGGTTATCTGTACTTCCTTTCTTGAACAAAGGAACAATATTTGTCACCCTCCACTCATCTGGCACTACATCTGTGGGCAATGAGGATGTAATTATCATCACCAAAGGCGCAGCAATCTCTTCCCTCGCTTCCTGTAATAACCTTGGATATATCCCATCCGGCCCCAGTGACTTATCTATCCTAATATTTTTCAAAAGTTCCAGCACATCCTCTTTCTTCATGTCAACATCCTCTAGTGTATCAGTGTATATGCCATCCTCACAAATGTCAAGGTCTCTCTCTCTGGTGAATACTGAAGCAAAGTATTCATTGAGAACCTCCCCTACCTCTTTGGACTCCAGGCATGTTTCCTCTTTTATCCCTGATTGGACATAGACCACTACAGCACAGTACAGGCCCCTCGGCCCACAATGTTGTGCCGACATTTTATCCTGCTCTAAGATCTATCTAACCCTTCCATCCCATATAGCCCCCTATTTTTCTATCATTCATGTGTCTACCTAAGAGTCTGTTAAATGTCCCTAATGTATCTGCCCCCACAACCTCTGCGGCAGTGCGTTCCACACACCCAGCGCTCTGTGTAAAAAAAAAACCTTACCCCTAACATCCCCCAATACCTTCCTCCAGTCACAAAATTATGTCCTCTCGAGTTAGACATTGTTGCCTTGAGAAAAAGTCTCTGACTGTCCACTCAATCTATGCCTCTTATCATCTTGTACACCTCTATCAAGTCACCTCCCATCCTCCTCCTCTCCAAAGAGAAAAGCCCTAGCTCGCTCAACCTATCCTCATAAGACATGCTCTCCAATCCAGGCAACATCCTGGTAAATCTCCTCTGCACCCTCTCTAAAGCTTCCACATCCTTTCTATAATGAGGCGACCGGAACGGAACACAATATTCCAAGTGTGGTCTGACCAGAGTTCTAAAGAGCTACAACATTACCTCGCGGCTCTTGAACTCAGTAGCCCGACTAATGAAGGCCAACACTCCATACGCCTTTTTAATGACCCCATCGACCTGCATGGCAACCTTGAGGGATCTATGGACGTGGACCTCAAGGTCCTTCTGTTCCTCCACACTGCTAAGAGTCCTGCCATTAACCTTGTATTCTGCCTTCAAATTTGACCTCCCGAAGTGTTTCACTTCACACTTATCTGGGTTGAACTCCATCTGCTACTTCTCAGCCCAGGTCTGCATTCAATCAATATCCTGTTGTAATCTACACCAACCTTTGTATCATCAGCAAACTTACTAACCCACCCTTCCACATCCTCATCCAAGTCATTTATGAAAATCACAAAGAGCAGGGGTCCCAGAACAGACCTCTGCGGAACACCACTGGTCACTGACCTCCAGGCAGAATACACTCCATCTACCACCACCCTCTGTCTTCTATGGGTGAGCTAATTCTGAATCCAGAGGGCCAGGTTTCCCTGGATCCCATGCCTCCTGACTTTCTGAATGAGCCTTCCATGAGGAACCTTATCAAACGCCTTACTAACGTCCATGATGGCAGAATATAGTATTAATGGTAAGACTCTTGGCAGTATGGAGGATCAGAGGGATCTTGGGGTCCGAGTTCATGGGACACTCAAAACAACTGCACAGGTTGACTCTGTGGTTAAGAAGGCATACGGTGTATTGTCCTTCATCAATCGTGGAATTGAATTTAGGAGCCGAGAGGTAATGTTGCAGCTATATAGGACCCTGGTCAGACCCCACTTGGAGTACTGTGCTCAGTTCTGGTCGTCTCACTACAGGAAGGATGTGGAAGCCATAGAGAGGGTGCAGAAGAGATTTGCAAGGATGTTGCCTGGATTGGGGAGCATGCCTTATGAAAACAGGTTGAGTGAACTCGGCCTTTTCTCCTTGGAGCGACGGAGGATGAGAGGTGACCTGATAGAGGTGTATAAGATGATAAGAGGCATTGATTGTGTGGATAGTCAGGCTTTTTCGCAGGGCTGAAATGGTTGTCACCAGAGGACACAGGTTTAAGGTGCTGGGGAGTAGGTACAGAGGAGATGTCAGGGCTAAGTTTTTTATTCAGAGAGTGGTGAGTGTGTTGAATGGGCTGCCGGCAACGGTGGTGGAGGTGAATACGATAGGGTCTTTTAAGAGACTTTTGGATAGGTACATGGAGCTTAGAAAAATAGAGGGCTATGGGTAAGCCTAGTAATTTCTAAGGTAGGGACATGTTCAGCACAGCTTTGTGGGCCGATGGGCTTGTATTGTGCTGTAGGTTTTCTATGTTTCTACACCACATCCACTGCTCTACCTTCATCAATGTGCTTTGTTGCATCCTCAAAGAATTCAATCAGGCTCATGAGGTACAACCTACCCTCACTCTAGTCATTCTCCTATTCTTCACATGCATGTAGAATGCCTTGGGGTTTTCCTTATCCTACTTGCCAAGGCCTTCTCATGCCCCCTTCTAGCTCTCCTAAGTCCATTCTTAAGCTCCCTCCGGGCTACTTTGTAACTCTCCAGAGCCCTGTCTGATCGTTGCTTTCTAAACCTTAGGTAAGCTTCTTTCTTCCTCTTGACAAAATATTCTACATCTCTTGTCAACCACTGTTCCTTCACTCTACCATCCTTACCCTGCCTCAGTGGGACAAACCTGTCCAGAACCCCATGCAAGTACTCCCTAAGCAACCTCCTCATTTTCGCTGTGCACTTCCCCAAGAACATCTCTTCCCAATTTACTCTTCCAAGTTCCTGCCTCATCGCATCATAATTCCCCCTCCCCCAATTAAATACTTTCCCATATAGTCTGCTCCTATCCCTCTCTGAGGGTGTAGTAAAGGTCAAGGAGTTATGGTCACAGTCTCCAAATTGCTCTCCCACTGAGAGATCTGAAACCTGATCAGGCTCATTGCCTGGTACCAGGTCCAGTATGGCCTCTCCTCTAGTCGGTCTGTCCACATACTGTGTCAGGAATCCTTCCTGGACACTCCTAACAAACTCGGCCCCATCTATCTCCTTTACACTAAGGAAGTACCAATCAATATTAGGGAAGTTGAAATCACCCATGACAACAGCCCTGTTATTTTTGCTCCTTTCCAAAATCTGCCTATTTATCTGCTCCTCAGTGTCCTGGTAGCTATTGGGGGGCCTACAGAATACTCCCAATAGAGTGCTTGCTCCCTTTCTGTTTCTGACGTCCACCCACACTGACTCTGTAGACAATCCCTCCACGATATCATCCCTTTCTGCAGCTGTGATACTACCCCGATTAGCAATGTCACTCCCTTCTTACCCCCTTCCCCCACCCTTTTACCTCCCTCGTTGTCCCTTGTGGAATATCTAAACCCTAGTACATCAAGCAGCCAATCCTGCCCTTGTGACAGCCAAGTCTCTGTAATGGCCACAACGTCGTAATATCCACGTGCTGATCCATGCTCTAAGTTCATCACCTTTATTCTTAATAATTCTCACATTAAAGTAAACACATTTCAACCCACCCAGCTAACTGGATTTATGCCCTATCCACTGCCTATCCTTCCTCACAGTTTTTCTGCACATCACATCAACCTTTACATCAACTGCCCCATCACTATAACACTCTGGTTCCCATCCCCCTGCCAACCTAGTTTAAACCCTCCCCAACAGCTCTAGCAAACCTGCCTGCAAGGTCCCTTTCGAGTTCAGGTGAAACCTGCCCCTTTTGTACAGGTCATACCTTCCCTGAAGAGATCCCAGTGATCCACAAATCTGAAACCCTGCCCCCGGCACCAACTCTTCAGCCACATATTCATCTGCCTTATCTTCCTATTCTTAACCTCACTGGCACGTGGCATAGGCAGCAGTCCAGAGATTACCACCCTTGAGGTCTTGCTTTTTAGCTTCCTTCCTACCTAACTATATTCAGGACCCATCCCTTTTCCTATATATATTGTGGTACCGATGTGTACCCTGGCTTCTGGCTGCTCACCTTCCCCCTTAAGAATGGTGTGGACTCGATCAGAGGTGTCTCTGACCCTGGAACCTGGGAGGCAATGTACCACCCGTGAGTCTCATTCTTGTCCACAGAATCTCCTGTCTGTTCCCCTAACCAACGAATCCCTTATCACTACCACATTCCTCTTCTTCCCCTTCCCTTCTGAGCCACAGAGTCAGACTTAGTGCTCGAGACCTGGCTGCTGTGGCTTTCCAATGATGGGTCATCCTCCCAACAGTATCCAAAACAATATACTTGTTATTGAGGGGAATGGCCACGGGTACTCTCACTGACTGCCCTTTCCCTCTCCTGATGGTCACCCAGCTACCTGCAAATACAGGTTGCTTTTGTTTCTTTTCATTGGGATTTAGTTCCACATCATAATACTGAGACATTCTTAAGTGTTTTTAATAGTTACTTTTTAAGTGTAATTCTTATCATTATATAATTAGGCACAGAGCCAATTTAAATTAGGTGAGACAGTACAACTACCAATGAAGTGAACAGCTTACATTGGTATCTTGCTTAGTGTTACTGCACAGAGTGTTAATTCGTCATGGCACTCATGGTCTTTCAGTCTGAACGCTCGCATATGTAATGGTGCTGAGGTTGAGAGTTTCAAATTCCTGGGTGTAACCATCACCAAAAGCCTGCGCTGGTCCAACCATGTAGCAAAGTCAAGAAAGCACATCAACGTTCTGCTTCTTCAGGAGGCTAAAGAAATTCAGCATGTCCCCGTTGACCCTCACCAATTTTTATTGATGCACCGTAGAAAGCATCCTATCCGGTTGCATCATGGCTTGGTATGGCAGCGGCTCTGTGTGAGACAGCAAGAATCTGCAGAGAGTGTGGACACAGCTCAGCACATCAGGGAAACCAGCGTTCCCTCACTGGGCTCTGTCTACACCTCGCTGCCTCAGTAAAGCAGCCAGCATAATCAAAGACCCCACCCGTCCCGGACATTCTCTCTTCTTCCCCTCTCCCATCAGGCAGAAGATACAAAAGCCTGAAAGCACATACCACCAGGCTCAAGGACAGGTTCTATCCCAATGTTTTAAGACTAACTGAATGGACTTCTTGTACGATAAGATGGATTCTTAACCTTACAATCTACCTTGTCATGGCCTTGTACCTTATTGTCTGCCTGCACTGCACTCTCTCTGTTACTGTAACACTTTATTCTTCCTTGTACTACCTCGATGTAGTGATGAAATGATCTGTATGAATGGTATGCAAGACAAGTTTTTCACGGTACCTCGGTACATGTGACAATAATAAACCAATTTACTTCAAAAAAAAAAGGCCATCCATTCTGTGTTCTGGGAATGTGGATTCCAGGAACCTGGCATGAATCCTTACTTCCCCTGGTGCTTCCCTAGCCATGAATTGCCCTGTGTTTGGGGTGGCTGCCTGTGAGGGTTGGTATTGATCTGATCGCTCAGTGTTGAATGCAGAGCTCAGGGCTGTACCTGACTGGCAGATTCAGTGTGAGCCATTGTTGGGGACTGGCAACAACTGCTCCACATGTTAACAGACCACCTGGATTCTATAGTCTCTCATTTCCCCCTGATGGATATGACGGACTCTGCTCCCTTCAAGCTCCTATTCCCCCACCTTCTAATGTTTGGTTGAGCAGCTTTCCCTAGTCCAGATATTTCTCTTTGGTAGTTTGGAACCCATTAGTTAGCATCTAAAGTTTCCCAAACTGAAGAGTTCCAGGTTCCAGTTATTTTAGCTGGAGCAGATACAGAGTGAAAGTTAAGTAATTTCTAGGAATAACACTTCTTGGAGTAAAGTATAGTCCCATTTTAAGGAATAGTAATCTTTTCAAATTGTTTCATTTGTTTCAAACTTAACAATTATTTCACCTTCTAGAATGCCTTTGTTTGTTTTTGATTGAGAAGGACAGGTCAGTTAGTGTCTCACAACTAGGTAGAGAACACTTTGGAAGACAGTGATGTATGGGACAAAAAAAATCTACTTCAGCTGCTCATTGATTTCCTGAACCTTAAAGACCATGAATGTTGCAGGTTCGATTTCCAGTGTTTGTTATCCTTGTCCATCATTTTGCGCTTTCTCTAGTGCCTCTGCTTTTGCAGTAAGAAGACCACAGCTATGTAGTGAGAGTTGGTTGATCTCAGCTGTAGGAGGGTTGAAAGTGGCTACTGCAAAATCTTCCCACTCCTCTTTGCCATCTAGCAACAGTTAGTGTAAGCATGCTTGTCGGGGCATGACGAGATTCTGTTCTGGTGGTTGTTCTCAAGGCAAATTGACAATAGATCCTCGTGGAATTATACTCCAGTAAATGTCAGCACTTTAAATGAAGGATGCAAAATTGGCCAAGAATAAAGTTCAAGCATCCTTGATTGTCAGTCAGTTTATTTATTCAATTGAAAATGTATGCATTTATTCAGGATTAATTTACCACTGGGTGGTAATGTGCCATGGTAAATACTGTATATTTGCACCAGTTAGTCTCCCAGAGTCTTGGAGACTTAAGTGGAATAGGGACTAAGTGGAATCACTAGGAAGAGTAGTAATACTGTATTCTGTGTATCATGTAGACACAGGAATTTGTAATGTGACAAGTTAAGATATGGTGTGCACAGGTATAAGATTTTGTGTATTTATATAATGTAAAAAGGAAGGGCCAATTATCATTTTATCAGTTTGATTGCTTCTTTCAAATAGTGAGTAATTTAGGGAAATTAGACACAGGGTTCCAAATAGACTGGTTTGAATACAAACCAAACTGAACTGTTGGAAGTTTTGTACTGAGACTTGTTCAGAAAGGTTATTGATGCTTTCCCAGACTCAGTTTATCTAATGCAATATGTGACTGAAAAGATGGGTTTTAAATTCCTCCTCTACATGAGCATTGTGGCCTTGGCCAATTATTATAGTGCTTTCCTTGTTTCCCTGGAAAGTAATACTGGGGCATTTTGAACTGCTGCAACCCTGTGGGCTGAGAGTATTCCCTTAAGGAATGTGGGAAATTCTGGGATGTTTACAAGTGATGCTGAAGAAGGGGTGATAAATGAACAAATAAAAACTATGTATAACCTGCAGGGCAACTTGAAGGAGATACATGAGCACATATATTATTGATGTTATGGCTCATAGCAGGAGGGGGAGTACTGTTGAAGAAACTTGAGTGCAGTGTAGCCTGTATGTTGTTTGCTGGATCTGAACCTTACCATTGAGTCCAATGGTTTGTAATGTGTTGGATTATGGATGATGAGCATCTTTGAACGTTATATCTATCCCCATTTTGGTGAGTATTTCATCATGTTCCTGCCTGAGGTGTGTGGATGCAAGAGGTAAGTCACTTACTGGAAAAACGTGGTTTCTCCCCTGCTCTTGTGGTTCTATTCAAAACATCTTCTCATTGACCTCCAAGAGAACCGGGCAAAAGCATTGAAGGTCAGATGGAGGTGAGAGGAATGTTACATACCACTTGTCAACCCTTGGCTAGGTTTTATCCAAATCTCGCTGTAGTGTGCCATGAGTTATTTCATAGCTAAATATTATACAATTACTAATGAGTTGGAACAGCTCTATGTTATTGTTGAATTGCTTCTACTTCTGTCCATCTAATGTGTGTGATTTCAAAACGTAGAACATAGGAACAGAAGGAAGTCAGTCAGCCATTTGGATCTGCTCCACCATTCAACACAATCATGGCCGATAATCCACTTTGGTACACAATTCCTGCCTTCTACCCATATCCCTTAATCCCTTTAGCACTAAGAAATATAGCTATCTCCCTTTTTAATATATTTAATGACTTGGCCTTCACTGCCTTCTGACAGTTGACTGTAACATTTGTGTCACTTCCATCTGACCTTCAATGCCCTGCCCTGTTTTCCAAAATATTGGAAGTCAATGAACAGATGTTTTCAATAGAACCATGAGTGCATATTTAGAAACCAAGTTTCTCCAGTAAGTGACTCACCTCCTGACCCATTGCCAACGTCCATACACTTCAGGCAGGAACATTGGTGAAGAATTGTCTCCTGCTGCCATTCTAAATGGCATGCCCATTTATCCTCAGGGTGTGGCCCTTGATCCTGTCCAGCCATTAGGAACATTCTCACTGTATATGGGCTGTTTAGTCCTGTTAGAATTTTATAGGTTTCTTTGAGATCTTCTCTATTCTCCAGTGAATAGAAGTCTGATTGACCCAAACTCTTTTGCAGTTCAGTCTTGACGTTTCAGGAATCAGTCTCCTAAACTTTGGCTTCACTGCCTCCATGGCAAGAACATCTACCTTCAGTTAATGAAATTAAAATTGTATTATATTTTGACTTCTATTGGTTAAAACTAAAAAAAAATCAAGC
Source organism: Pristis pectinata (assembly GCF_009764475.1). NCBI lineage: Eukaryota > Metazoa > Chordata > Chondrichthyes > Rhinopristiformes > Pristidae > Pristis > Pristis pectinata. Next base: position 2,933,938 of record NC_067422.1, read on the forward strand.
TCTAGGAATGGTCATACCTCCTATGTTAGAACAGAGAGTACAGCCCCTCGAGCCTGATCCATTGTTCAGTAAGATCATGGTTAATCGAATTGTTATCTTAATTTCTCTTTACTGCCTGATCCTAATAACCTTTGATTCTTTTGTGGACCTGTCATGTATCTATCTCAGCTTTCAGTATATTTAATGACTCTGTATTCATAGCTCTCTGGGGTAGAGCAATCCAAAGATTCAAAACCTTCTGAGAGAAGAAATTCTTCCTCATCTAACTCTCAAAAGTGGCATCCTTTTATCTTGAGACTATGTTTTACAGTTCTGGATTTCACAACTAGGCTTCATCCACTTTTGATTGCTATACAATGACTTCCATTGGAAAGTGGGCTGTCAGCATTCAGTGGGAACAGCACTGGGCTCCTGAAGTGAAATAGTCTACTGAAATTCACCTTTAAGGTTCAGCCACATATAATATGAAAGGACTTGGTGCAAACTGAGGATTTATTGTGTTTTGGATGAAAGGGAAAAGAAATCTTCTCAAAATAGAATCAGAATCAGGTTTATTGTCACTGACTGGTATCTCGTGAGATTTGTTGTTTTGTGGCAGCAGGTCAGCACAAAGACCTAAAATTACTATAAGTTACAAAATAAACAAAGTGCAAAAAAAAATAGTGTTCATGGGGCATTCAAAAATCTGCTGGTGGAGGGGAAGGAGCTGTTCCTAAGTTGTTGAGTGTGGATCTTCAGGATCCTGTACCTCCTCCCCAATGGTAGTAATGAGAAGAGGGCATGTCCCGGTTGGTGAGGATCCTTAGTGATGGATGCCCACTCCTTGAGGCACTGCCTCTTGAAGATGTCCTTGATGGTGGGGCGAGTTGTGCCTGTGATGGAGCTGGCTGAGTCTACAACCCTCTATAGTCTCTTGTGATCCTGTGCTTTGGAGCCTCCATACCAGGCTGTGATGTAACTGGTCAGGATGTTCTCTACCGTACATCTATAGATATATAAATGAACAGAGTGTAGGAAAGGGAAAATATTAAGAACATAATTTTGTATTAAAATATGTTCAATATAAATATACAAAAATGGCAAATTATACGATCAGGAAACAAGGCATAGTTACAATTGGACAAACGTTTTGAAGACTTGAGTGTGAAACATCATTTTCAGTGTTCAGTTTCAATTTCACTCAAGTTTTATTTGAATGGTGTCCAAATGGATCATAGGTGAAGTATTTCTGTGGTCAAAGCAGGAGAATGGGGATTTGCAGAAAACCTTGGCAGATACTTTTGTATTTCTTTCCCTTGTTTAATGCCAGTGGATGACTTCTGTGATTTTTTTATTTTAAAAAAAACTAAGATTCATGTTTAAAATCAGATGTTCATCTTAAAGTTTATAATGAGTGATCTTCTCTTTCCACAGATGATCAGAAGGAGCTTTTGAAGATTGAGCTGCAAAGGCTCGTCATGTGTTACTCTCAAGGCATCAGTTTAAAGAAGCTAACCAGTATATATAGAAATATATACTGGAAGGAGTTGAAACCATTAGACTACGGATTTCAGTCGGTAGAAGACATGGTAGAATCAATGTGTGATGTTCTGTACGTGACACCTAGTGCAAAAGGCTTAAATGTTAAAGCTAGAAAGATTACAAAGGCAAACATGGCAAAAGCAAGTTTGCAGATTCCAGTTACCTCTTTTGGTTTATCTGAAACTCAGTCTTTGAATGATTTCAGTTCAGAGCTTCCAGCCTGTCTGTTGCAGCCTCCAGGTCCAAGTTCTTCATCAGGTAATGCAATCAGCTTTGACATTTACCAATGTATAAATTATTCTGTGTCTCATAGATACTTGGGTCTAAGACTTAAGGTTATAGATCACCTCGTATTGAGTCCAGCTTTTACGTCAAAAGAGTTTCACACTTTAGGTGACGTGTTAAGCAGGGGGTCCTGTCTGTGCTCCTGGTTGAGTGTAAAATGTCACCAGAGAAGTACATGGAAAATCCTTCCCTTCCTTGGTGCCATGGCCATTAGTTATTCCTCAACCAACACTCCAATAACACAGATTATCTGGTTGTTATTGCTATTATTAGTAGCTCACTAAATTAGGTTCTGCCATTCCTGTATTACAATAGTTACTGTTCTACAATAGACATGGTCTTCATCATCTGACACGTCCAAGGAAATTATGGGGAACAGCACCTGCCATTATTCTGGTGTTTTTCAATCTCACAAAGAGCTTCAATTCTGTCAGCTGGCAGGTATAATGGAGATTCCTTCTCATATTTAGCTGTCCTCAGAAACCCATTGCCATTTTACATTGACTGCAAGGTGACATGCAAGTCATGTTTCCAACAACTAGGTCTACAGCAGACCTAATCCCAATGTGGACTGGGGTCATGCAAGACCATGTTGTCACTCCAACCCACTTCTTAATATTCCTCTGTGTAATATTGCCTCTTGTTACCGACATACTCTAAGTGAAGAAATTCTTCAATCTTAACCATCTGCGCGCCAGAACCAAAATCACTCCATCCTCAGCCTCCTTCATGGAATTATCTTGCACAAACAAAACCTTCTCACCAACCTGCCGTTCCCCCACCTCATCTCATCTTGACATGACAACCTCTGAACCACCAAGATTTGTGGTGAGACCCTGGAAAATACAGGTCACTTTCTGTATTGCTTATGCCACATCACCACAAACACAAACATCAACGACGAAATTTACTATCCCTTGTGTGCCAGCAGAGACTTCGGTGTGCTTTGGAAAAAAACTTGGCAAAAATGAGTTCAAACCAAACACCGAGCTCTACTAAGCAATATCATTCTGGCCCAATAGACATGGACAACTTGCAGCTGACACCTCAAAGCACTGGAGAAATATCACCAAAGTTCTGCCGGGGCAAGGGATTTCCAGGAGAAAATATTTTAAGAACATTCTTAAAGTTTTCTTGGAGAAATATGTAAGATGTTCACCACCTGCTCCCCTCCTTCATGAGAATCTGTAGCTCATGACAATCTAAAATGAAGAAGGAGCATCAAAGGTGCTTCTGGGCACCTTGAAATTATTACAGGAGCACATGGAGGCCAAGCACAAGCTGCAGGAAAAGCACCTAATGTCCTAAACAAGTCACCCATTCACTCTGTCAAGCACCATCTGTTCCACTTTTGGGTCACTCATCACCTCAGAACTACAGAATTGGAATAGGTTCAAGGCATTCTTGACTTCAAGTGACAGTGTAAGAAGAAATAAAACTATAATGACCAACTTCAAAAAATAAATAGCTGTAGGAATTTTGAGATGTCCCCAGGACACGACAGGCACACTGCAAATGCAGGTTCTTTTGTTTCCTTTCATTGGGATTTAGTTCCACGTCATAATGCTGAGACATTGAGTGTTTTTAACGGTTACTTTTTAAGTGTAATCGTTATTGTTACAGAAGTAAATGTGGAACCAATTTAAATTAGGTGAGACAGTACAACTACCAATGAGGTGAACAGCTTACATTGGTATCCTGTTTAGTGTTACTGCCCGGAGTGTTAATTTGTCACGGCACTCATGGTCTTTCAGTCCGAACGCTCACATATAATATAGTGCTGGGGTCGAGAGGGTTGGGAGCTTCAAATTCCTAGGTGTAAACATCACCGGTAACCTGCCCTGGTCTAACCATGTAGCATGGCTGAGAAAGCACATTAGCGCTTTGCTTCCTCAGGAGGCAAAAGAAATTTGGCATGTCCCCTTTGACCCTCACCAATTTTTATTGATGCACCATAGAAAGCATCCTATCCGGATGCATCTTGGCTTGGTATGGCAACTGCTCTGCCCATGACTACAAGAAACTGCAGAGAGTTGTGGACACAGCCCAGCACATCACGGAAACCAGTCTCCCATCCATGGACTGTCTACACTTCTCACTGCCTTGGTAAAGCAGCCAGCATAATCAAAGACCCCTCCCACCCCAGACCTCTCTTCTCCCCCCTTACATTGGGCAGAAGATACAAAAGCCTGAAAGAATGTACCATCAGGCTCAAGGACAGCTTCTATCCCACTGTTATAAGACTATTGAATGGTCCCCTAGTACGATCAGATAGACTCTTGACCTCACAATCTACCTCGTTATTGCCTTGCACCTTATTGTCTTCCTGCACTGCACTTTCTCTGTAACTGTAACACTTTATTCTGCATTCTGTTATTGTTTTTCCTTGTACTCCCTCAATGCACTGTGTAATCAAATGGTGTATGGACTGTATGCAAGGCAAGTTTTTCCACTGTGACAATAATAAACCAATTTACCAAATTTGCCAATGTACCAATGGTTGCTATAATATAGTACAGTTCATCAGATTTTGTTTTATTGTGGATTTTGTTTCTTTAGGATACATTTAATATGTATCCTAGAGAAACAAAATCCACAAATTTAATATGATTTTATAAAATATCAGAAAAGCAGAGATAAATTTTCCACAACTTCATTTAGCTAGGCTTGTGAATTTATAACCCTGTGGCTTAATGTACCTGGGACTTGAGTTTTAACATTATACATCTTGTGCCAGGTGACAAGTTATCAAAGGTTCGTGAAGAAATTTTAAACATGCTTAAAAATAACATCAGTGGTATTCCAGTGCGGAAACTAGTGTCGGCATACAAGACGTTTTATGACCGACCCATCCAACTGAAGATGTATGGATTGAAATCTGTTGAGGAACTGCTTCACATTATGAAGAATGAGGTGTATGTTCAACCTACAGGAATGAAGCGCCGTGTTTTTGAAACTGAGCTTCTAGCAGGTAAGATTTGATTAAGCAGAAGGATTGTTTGCTCCTTTTAAATTTAAATGGTCTGAGTGAAACTACTCTTCTCCCTGCTCCCATTGGGCAGAAGATATAAAAGCCTGAATGCACATACCACTAGGCTTAAGGACAACTTTTGTCCTGCTGTTATAAAACTCTTGAAAGGTTCCCTTGTACGATAAGATGGACTCTTGACCTTGCATTCTATCTTGTCATGGCCTTGCACCTTATTGTCTGCCTGCACTGCACATTCTCTGTAACCGTAACATTTTATTCTGCATTCTGTTATTGCTTTTCCCTTGTACTACCTCAGTGTACTGATATAATGAATTGATCTGTATGGATGGCATGCAAAACAAAGTTTTTACTGTACCTCAGTACATGTGACAATAATAAACCAACTTACCAATTAATGATACAGTACTCCTGATTGATCACAAAAAAAATTTGGAATACCTATTCTATTTTCATTCATCTATTCTGAATTTCAAGTATCATTTTACGACTGTAAATGGAATCTTTGATTCTGGCAGGATTTAGTCCTTAAATGTGTTGTTGTCTTTTAAATTCATGATTTACCTGGAGCTCCTGCTTGAATCTCTCCAATTATTGTCCATTGCTGCCACAGTACTGAAACACCTTTGATCAAAATCATTATAATTGGACTGCATTCTACTAATTTCATTAAAGTTATAGAGTAATACAGCATAGAAACATAGAAAATCTACGGCACAATACAGGCCCTTCAGCCCACAAAGTTGTGCTGAACATGTCCCTCCCGCAGAAATTACTAGGCTTACCCATAGCCCTCTATTTTTCTAAGCTCCATGTACCTATCCAAAAGTCTCTTAAAAGACCCTGTCGTATCCGCCTCCACCACCGTTGCCAGCAGCCCATTCCACACACTCACCACTCTCTGAGTAAAAAACTTACCCCTGACATCTCCTGTATACCTACTCCCCGGCACCTTAAACCTGTGTCCTCTGGTGGCAACCATTTCAGCCCTGGGAAAAAGCCTCTGACTATCCACACGACCAATGCCTCTCATCATCTTATACACCTCTATCAGGTCACCCCTCATCCTCCGTCGCTCCAAGGAGAAAAGGCCGAGTTCACTCAACCTGTTTTCATGAGGCATGCTCCCCAATCCAGGCAACATCCTTGTAAATCTCCTTCCACATCCTTCCTGTAGTGAGGCGACCAGACCTGAGCACAGTACTCCAAGTGGGGTCTGACCAGGGTCCTATATAGCTGCAACATTACCTCTCGGCTCCTAAATTCAATTCCACGATTGATGAAGGACAATACACCGTATGCCTTCTTAACCACAGAGTCAACCTGTGCAGCTGCTTTGAGTGTCCTATGGACTCGGACCCTAATATCCCTCTGATCCTCCATACTGCCAAGAGTCTTACCATTAATGCTATATTCTGCCATCCTATTTGACCTACCAAAATGAACCACTTCACGCTTATCTGGGTTGAACTCCATCGGCCACTTCTCAGCCCAGTTTTGCATCCTATCTGTGTCCCGCTGTAACCTCTGACAGCCCTCCACACTACCCACAACACATCCAACCTTTGTGTCATCAGCAAACTTACTAATCCATCCCTCCACTTCCTCATCCAGATCATTTATAAAAATCACAAAGAGATATCCTTCAGTCTATCCTGTCCATGCTGACCATCAGCTACCTATCCATAGTAATCTCATTTACTAGCATTTGGTCTGTAGACTTCTATGCCTTGGTGATATAAATGCTCGTCCATATGCTTAAATGTTAAGAGTACTTGCCTCCACCACCTACTCAAGCATTGCATTCCAGATTCTAACCATCCTCTATGTGAAAAAATTCTTCCTTGGATCCCTTCTAAACCTCTTGCCAATTATCTGAAACATATACCTTCCAGTTTTAGATTCCTCTGTTATGGGAAAATGTTTCCCATTATCTACCCTATCCATGACTCTCATAATTTCTATATCTCAATCAGGTCACCCCTCAGCCACTTCCGCAATCTATCCTGTTACTCCTTGTAGCTCCACACGAGGTGACATTCTGGTGAATCTCCAGTGCGCTCTCTAGAGTGTAATCACGTCCTTCCTATAGTGTGTCAAACAGAACTGTACACAGTGCTTTGGCTGTGGCCTAACCAGTGAAATTTTATGAAATTGTATCATAATCTTCCTGCTCTTACATTCAGTGCCTCTGCTAATGAAGTATCTGGTATTCCTTCTTTGCCATTTTTTTTACCTGTGCTGCTATCTAAGATAATAAGATAAGATCTTTATTGGTCACATGTACATCAAAACACACAGTGAAATACATCTTTTGCGTAGTGTTCTGGTGGCAGCCCGCAAGTGTCGCCACGCTTCCGGCGCCAACATAGCATGCCCACAACTTCCTAACCCGTACGTCTTTGGAATGTGGGAGGAAACCGGAGCACCCGGAGGAAACCCACGCAGACACGGGGAGAAGGTACAGACTCCTTACAGACAGCGGCCAGAATTGAACCCAGGTTGCTGGCACTGTAATAGTGTCACGCTAACCGCTACACTACCATGCCTCTCAGGGATCTTTGGACTTGTACACTAGGTTTCTTAATAGCTCAATACTTCCGCTGGCACTATCATTCATTGTGTATGCCTTACCCTTATTAATGCTTCCAAAGTACATCACCTCATACTTATCAGGATTAAATTCCATCTGCCATTGCTCTACCTATCTTAACAATTGACCATTATCATTCTGTGGCCTATGACTATCTTTCTCACTATAAAATTTCAAGTTCGAGTTTATTGTCATGGGCATACATACCCAGGGTATAACTGCCATGAAAATTAGCTTTTTGCAGCAGCAGCACAGTACATGACAAACATAAATCACGTGAACTTCAATTAACATAAATTGTACATAACTTACATGACACTAACAATACACAAAAAGTTCTGGAGGAACTCAGCAGGTCAGGCAGCATCCATGGAGGGAAATAGTTGACGTTTTGGGCTGAGCCCCTTCATCAAGACTAGAAAGGAAGAGGGCAGAAGCCAGAATAAGAAGGTGGGGGGAGGGGGAGGAGCACACACAGGCAGGGGATAGGTGAGTTCAGGTGATAGGCGAGTTCAGGTGAGGGGGGAAGGTAGTGTGGGGGGAGAAGATGTAATAAGCTGAGAGATGATAGGTACATAGAACATTACAACACAGTACAGGCCCTTCGGCCCACAACGTTGTGCCGACATTTTATCCTGCTCTAAGATCTATCTAACCCTTCCCTCCCACATAGCCCCCATTTCTCTATCACTCGTGTCTATCTAAGAGCCTCTTAAATATCCCTAATGTATCTGCCCCCACAACCTCTGTGTAAAAAAAAACTTACCCCTGACATCCCCCTTATATCTTCCTCCAATCACCTTAAAATTATGTCCCCTTGTGTTAGCTATTGTTGCCCTGGAAAAGTCTCTGACTGTCGACTCGATCTATTCCTCTTATCATCTTGTACACCTCTATCAAGTCACCTCTCATCCTCCTTCTCTCCAAAGAGAAAACCCCCAGCTCACTCAACCTATCCTCATAAGACATGCTCTCCAATCCAGGCAGCATCCTGGTAAATCTCCTCTGCACCCTCTCTAAAGCTTCCACATCCTTCCTATAATGAGGTGACCAGAGCTGAACACAATACTCCAAGTGTGGTCTAACCAGAGTTTATAGAACCTCACGGCTCTTGAACTCAGTAGCCCGACTAATGAAGGCCAACACACCATACACCTTCTTAACAACCCTATCGACCTGCGCGGCAACCTTGAGGGATCCATGGACGTGGACCCCAAGATCCCTCTGTTCCTCCATGCTGCTAAGAGTAACTGCTAAGGTAGAAGTGGCAGAGGGCTGAAGGAGGAATCTGGTAGGAGAGGGCAGTGGACCATGGAATAAAGGATGGGGGAGGAGAGGAGTTGGGTAGGTCATCAAGTTGGGGGAAGTGCGCCTAGGAATAAGGAAAGACAAAGGAGTGGGGGGGAGGGAAAGAAAAAGAGGGGTGTGGTTACTGGAAGTTAGAGAAATTGATGTGGCCACGTTGAGTCCAGGCGCAAGTTGGAGGAACAACACCTCATATTCTGCCTTGGGAGTCTCCAACCTGACAGCCTCGACATCGATTTCTCTAACTTCTGGTAATCCCACCCCCTCACTCCTTTACTCCTATGACTCCCTTCCCCCCGCTTTGATGACCTGCCCATCTCCTCTCCTACCCTCCCTTCCCATTCCATGGTCCACTGCCCTCTCCTACCGGATTCCTCTTTCTTCAGCCTTTTGCCTCTTCTACTTATCACCCCTCAGCTTATTACATCTTCTCCCTCTCCCCCACCTATTACCTTCCCCCTCCCCTCACCTGGACTCACCTATCACCTGAACTCACCTATCCTCTGCCTGCGTGTACTCCTCCCTCTCCCTCACCACCTTATTCTGGCTTCTGCCCACTTCCTTTCCAGTACTGATAAAGGGTCTTGGCCCAAAATGTTGACTGTTTATTTCCCTCCATGGATGCTGCCTGACCTGCTGAGTTCCTCCAGCACTTTTTGTGTATTGCTCCAGATTCCAGCATCTGCAGAATTTCTTGAGTCTCCACAATACACTAACATAACGGCTAGTGTAGCGGTTAGCGTAACACTATTACAGCAACAGTGACCAGGGTTCAATTCTGGCCGCTGTCTGTAAGGAATTTGTACTTTCTCCCCGTGCCTGCGTGGCTTTCCTCCGGTTTCCTCCCACATTCCAAAGACGTACGGGTTAGGAAGTTGTGGGCGTGCTATACTGGTGCTGGAAGCGCGGCGACACTTGCGGACTGCCCCCAGAACACTCTGCATTTCACTGTGTGTTTCGATGTACATGTGATAATAAAGAAATCTTATCTTTAGTTTTAGTTGAGGGAAATGTAGTCCGAGGTAGAATTAGGATCTTTCAGGTCGGTTCAAGAACCTGATGGCAGTAGGGAAGAAGCTGTTGTTGAATCTTGAGGTGTGGGTCTTCAGGCTGCTATATCTCCTGCACCTCCTGTCTGATGGCAGCAATGAGAAGAGGGCATGGCCCAGATGGTGAGGGTCTTTAATGATGGACATTGCCTTCTTGAGACATTGAGAAGAGGCAATGTTCTCGATGGTGGGGAGAGCTGTACCTATGATGGAACTGGCTGAGTCCACTCTCTGTAGCTTCTTGTGTTTCTGTGATTTGGAGTTTCCATACCGGGCCGTGATGCAACCAGTCAGAATGCCTTCCACTGTACATCTATAGAAGTTTGTCAGAGTTCGTGATGACATGCCGAATCTCCTTAAACGTGTAAGAAGGTAGATATGCTGGCGTGCCTTTTTCATGGTTATATCTACATGCTGGTCCCAAGAGAGATCCTCCAAGCTGTTGACACTCAGGAACTTGAAGCTGCTTACCTTTTCCACTGCAGACTGCTGAATGCGGACTGGTGCTAGTTTACCTGACTTTGTATTCCTAAAGTACACCATCAGTTCCTTGGTTCTGCTGATGTTGGGTGCAAGGTTGTTGTTATGACACCACTCAACCAGCTGACATACCTCACTCCTGTACGCCTCCTCGGTCACCTTGCGTGATTCTGCCAAGAACAGTGGTGTCATTGGTGAATTTGTAGATGGTGTTGGAGTTATGCTTAGCCACACAGTTGTAGGTATAGTGAGAGCAGAGCAGGGGGCTAAGCATGCAGCCCTGAGGTGCACCTGTGTTGATGGTCATTGAGGAGGAAACGAGGTTTCCAGTCCATACTGGTTGTGGTCTCCCAGTGAGGAAGTCGAGGATCCAGTTGCAGAGTGAGGTACAGAGGCACAACACCCCTAATTTTCATGTCATTGCCAACTTACTAATCATACCTCCCACAGTCACATCTAAATCATTAATGTATGTAACAAACAGAAAGGGTCCCAGCACCGATCCCTGTGGTACACCACTGGTCACAGGCATCCAATCATAAAAACAACCATCCAGCATCTCCCTGTGACTTCTATTATCAGGACAATTTTGGATCCAATTTTCCATCTTGCCCTGGATCGCATGGGCTCTAACCTTTTGGACCAGTCTCCCGTGTGGACCTTGTCAACGGGCCTTACTGAAATCCGTGTAAATCACATCAATCACAATGTCCTCATCAACATGTTTTGTTACCTCTTTGTAAAATTCAGTCAAATTGGTCAGATAGGATGTCCCCGCTAAAAGAACCACACTGGCTATCTTTGATTAATCTTTGTTCTTCCAAGTTTAGTTTAACTCTTGTTTCTCAGATTTTTTTCCCAATAACTGCTCCATCACTGACTTGGCTTATCCCTGCTGCCCTTCTTGAACAAAGGTACCATATTTGCACTCCTCCAGTCATCTGGCACTTCACCTGTAGCCAGTGATGAGAAAAAAAATCTTTCAGGTCCCCAGCAATATCCTTTGCCTCCCATAGTGGTCTGGGATACATGCCGTCCAGCTCTGGGGGTTTATCTACCTTTAGGCCTAAGATATCTAATATCTCCTTTTTAATGCTAGCATGTTCTAGAACTTCACCATCCCCCTTCCTGAATTCTCCAACTATAATGGCTTTCTTCGTGAATTCAGATGAGAAGTATTTATTTAAAACCTCACCTATGTCCTCTGGATCCATGCACAGATTGCCATTTTGGTCCTTAATGGATCCTACTTTTTCACTGGTTACCCTCTTGCCATTAATATTCTTATGAAATGCTTTGGGATTTTCCTTAATCTTGACTGCCAGTGATAGTTCATGTCCCTCTTTGCCCTCCTAATGTTTTTGTATCCCCCTACATTTTCTATAATGCTGAAGAGTCTTCTCTGTTTTCAGTTCTCTAAACCTGCCATGTCTTTCTATTTTTCCTTAATCTAGCCCTTGATATCTCTTGACATTCAGGGTTCCTTGAACTTCACTGTTCTTACCTTTCACTCTTATGAGAACACATTGGCCTTGATTTCTCATTATTTCAATTTGGAATGTCTCCCACTAGTCGGATGTAAACTTACCTGCAAGTATTTGCTCCCACTCTACTTTTGCCAGATCCTGTCTTATGATATTGAAATCAGCCTTCCCCCATTTTTGGGCCTTAATTTCTGGATCACTTTATTCCTTTTCATAACTACCTTGAAACTAAAGGTTACTTGAATACCACTTACTTGAATACATTTCCTAAGATTAGGTCCAGTACTGCCCCTTCTTCAGTAAGTCTATCTCCGTACTGGCTCACAGAGTTCTCAAGTTAGCACTTAAAAAAACATTTCATCCCCCTCTGCCTTTTACACTAAAGCAATCCCAGTTAATACAGGGGAAGCTGAAATCTACTACTACAGTCCTACTACTCCTGTATCCCTCTGCGATTTGTTTACATATCTTCTCCTCTAACTGCTGACTGTTAGGAGGCATGTAGTATACTCCCAGCAAAGTGATTGCCCCCTTTTGTTCTGAAACTCTACACATCTGGCCTCATTTGAAGAGCCTTCTTGGACATCCTCCGTTATTACTGCAGTAATGGATTCCTTAATCGATATTGCTATGCCTCTAGTTCTTTTGCACCCCCACTTGTTATACCTGAAAATTCTTCCCCCGGGAAGTTGAGTTGCCAGTCCTGCCCTGCCTTTGTGATAGCAACAATAGCAAATTCCCATATGGTGATCAATGCTCTAGGCTCATTTGTCTTACTAGTCAGACTCCTTGCATTAAAATAGGTGCAGTTTAGCCTTGCCTTATCTTTCCCTTTTCTGCTCTCCATTCTGGAGTGATTTAGTTTTCCTTCTATTGATGACTGTACCTCCTACCCCAACTGAACATCTGCTCTGTGAGCCATTCCCCTGCCAAATTAGTTTAAGCTCATCCCAACAGCACTAGCAAACCTCCTGCAAGGATGTTGGATCCATTCTGATTCAGGTGCAACCTGGCCAGCTTGTACAGGTCCCATCTTCCCCAGGAACTGTCTGAGTTGTCCAGAAATCTAAAGCTCTTCCTCGTACACTATCCCTTTAGTCACACATTCACCTGACTTTTCCTATTACTATGCTCAGTAGTACGTGACACTGGATGTGATACAGAGATGAAACTTTAGATGTCCTGTTCTTTAATCTGTGACCTAGCTCCCTAAATTCACATTGCATGACCTGTGTTGCCATTACCAATGTGGACAATGACCTCTGGATGTTTATCTTCCCCTCTTTAGAATGCCCTGCAACTTCCGTGACATCCTTGACTCTGGTACCAGAGAGACAAAACTCCATCCTGGATTTTGTGACTACAGTTGCAGAATTGCCTGTCTAATTCCCTCACTACTGAGTCTCCCATCACTACTACCCTTGTATTCTTGCTCCTCTGCCCTTGTGCAGCTGAGCTGTCCACAGTGCCCTGATTTTGGCACTGGCTGAATTCCTCAGAGATGCATTCGCTCCTGCCAATTTCCAAAGCAGAGAAAAGATTTTGGAGTGAGATGCCCTCCAAGGTTTCTCTGGCTTCTTGCCTGCCTCACTGCTTCTACCTGGTGGTCAACCACTCCTCCTCTGACTGCCTTTCCTGAATTTGCAGGGTAATCACCTCAAAACATGTGGTATCCATGTGAGTATAATTTATGTTAATTAATGTTGATTTAAATCTACGTTAACCTATGTCTGTCATGTTTGTCATGTACTGTGCTGCTGCTGCAAAAGGCTAACTTTCATGGCATTTATACCTCGGGTATATCTGTCTATGACAATAAACTTAAACTTGAAACATGTAACCCTCAGCCTAGTGGAAGTACTATAGTGCCTCCTGTTAGTCCTTCAATTCGGAAACCCAGTACTCAAATTGTGCAAACTGGAGGCACCTCCCATAGTTGTGTTCATCCAGACTGCAAGGAGCATCTTGGAATTCCCACATGCTGCAAGCCATACATGACACACATGCTTACCTGCCATACTTTTAATTTAGAAAGGTCCCCTAAAAATGTAATCCAATCTCTTCTCGCACTTTATATAACTGTAAAAAAAAGTGAAAATACTCACCAACCACCTACCTGACAGGCATCAATGTCAGATTATCCAATCAAAGGCTGTGTGGAGAGGATCCCACAGACTCTCCTCAACAGATTGGAAAACTCAACGTTCATGCTGTTGGATTGTAGACTACCCAGGTGGAATATGAGGTGTTGTTCCTCACCTCATATTCCATCACCAACAACACCACCTCATATTCCACCGACAACAACACCTCATATTCTGCCTGGGTGGTCTACAACCCAGTGGTATGAACATTGAGTTTTCCAGTTTCAGGTAACCCTCCCCTCCAGTGGGCTTTCCCCTCCTCTCCCTCCGCTCGCTCTCCTTCTGATCCTGCTCCATTCCTCCCATTTCTGTAATATCAACCGAGCTGATATTACAAGTGGATGACCTAGAGCAGAACTGGACAGTTCTGATACATGAGAGAAAGCTAATTACCTGAAGTTGTTGAACTTGATATCGAGTGAAGATAGAAGATGAGGTGCAGTTCCTTAAGCTTGCATTGGGACTCATTAATGCAGTGTAAGAGGCCATAGACAGGTCAGAGTTTGGTGGCAAGTGACAGACAACTGAAAGCTCAACACAGGTGCTCTGCAAAACAGCCACTCAATCTGCATTTGGTTTCTCCCATTGTAAAGGAGCCACCACCTTCAACAACATTCCACCACCAAACACATTCCAAAGGAACCATTCCCTTCACAGCACCTGTTCTGTTCTTCCATCAACCACTCCTCTTCTCATTTCATTTTCCCATGCAACTGCAGGAGGTGCAACACCTGTCCTTTTACCTTTTCTCTTCCCACCATCCAGCAATTGAAACAATCCTTTCAAGTGAAGTAGCAATGCACTGGCACTACTAATCTTGTGTACAGTATTTGGTGTTCACAGTATGGTTTCCTCAACATAGGAGAAACCAAATGCAGATTGGGTGACCAATTGGCAAAGTGTCTCATACAGTTGAATTTTAGACTGCCAATCTATGCCATCACTTCGATTGCTAATTTCCATATCTGTGTAGTATTAGCTTAATCTGCTGTACTGCCCCTGCCTCAGCTTATCTGTCGAAATCCTTATTCACATAACCTCTGGACATACTGTAAATATTCCTGACCAGCCCCCCCCTTCTCCTCATCCAAAATTCTTTTGCCTATGTCTTAAGTCAGACCAGTCCCTTTCACTCATCACTCTTGTGGTCACTGACCTGTGCTATGTTTACAGCTTAGCAGTGTTTTGAATTGAAAATTCTTATCTTTGATTTCAGTGCCCTCCATGGTGGTGTCCGTCCTGATCTCTGTAACTTCCTCTAGGCCTACAATCCTCTGATAGATCTCTCCTTTAATCTTAGCCTCTTATTTGCCCTCACATTTACTTATTCTACTCTTGCTGGCCGTGCCCTCAATTACAGAGGTTTTAAGCTTTGAGATTCCCACGATAAACCTCTGACTCTCAACCCCTCTTTATTTAAGGTGCTGCTTAAAATATAGGTCTATGACCAAACCTTTGGCCATTTGCTTTAATACCTCTTTTTGTGGCTTGCTGTTGATTTTTCTTTGCCAGGGTTCCTATGATGCACCTTGGAACATGATTATTAATTTAAGGGTGCTACATAAATGGAAATTATTATTGAACTAAATTGTACTTTAAAAGAATAAGTACCTTTCAAATATAACTCAATTCTTTTGTCTAAACTACCATTAAGTGAGCGTGCAGGCTCGGACCATTGAATTATATGTTTGAGTATAAAGGGAAAGATGTTTTGCTGTATGCAAATACGGTGCTGTAAATATTTGCTCTTTGTAAATGTGGGACTTTTATAATGTTGAACTCCTTATCTAATAAGGAGTTCAAAACTGTAAACAAGATTCCAGAATTTCCACCTCTACCACTCCCTCTGGCAACTCATTCCACATACCCACCACCATCTGTGTGAAAAAGTTGCCCCTCAAGTCCCCTGCCCTGGGAAAAATACTATGACCATTCACCTTATCTGTGCCCCTCATGATTTTATATACCTTTACAAGGTTGCCCCTCAGCCTCCAACACTCCAGGGAGGAGACAAGCCCCAGTCTATCCATTTGCTCATTATAACTCCAGTTCTCCAGTCCCAGTAACATCCTAGAGAAACTTTTCTGCCCCCATTCCAGCTAAATGGCAACCTTCCTATAGCAAGGTGACCAGAACTGTACACGACACTCGAAGTGTGGTCTCACTAACACCTTGTACAGGTACTGTCCTTATTCTTGTACTCAATGCTCTGACCAATAAAGGCAAGCATGCCAAACACCGTTTTCACCACCCTGACTGCCTGTGTTGCCATTTCTAGGAAACTATCTACTTGTACCCCTAGGTCTCACTGTTCTACAACACTCTCCAGGGCCCTGCCATTTGCAAGTCCTGCCCTGGTTTAACTCACCAAATGCAACACTTTGCGCTTGTCTGAGTTAAATTCCATCTGCCATTCCTCAGCCCACTTTCCCAGTTAGATAGATAGATAGATATCTTTATTAGTCACATGTACATCGAAACACAGAGTGAAATACATTTTTTTGTGTGGTGTTCTAAATACATTTTTTTGCATAGTGTTCTGGGGGCAGCCCGCAAGTGTCGCCATGCTTTTGGCACCAATATAGCATGTCCACAACTTCCTAACCCGTACGTCTTTGGAATGTGGGATGAAACCGGAGCACCTGGAGGAAATCCACGCAGACACTGGGAGAACGTACAAACTCCTTACAGATGGTGGCCGGATTTGAACCCGGGTCGCTGGCGCTGTAAAGAGCTATGCTAACCACTACACTACCGTGCCTGCCTCTAAATCTAGATTGTTTACCGTGCTCAAAATCAAGATTGTTTTATAACCTTGGATAACCGTCTTCACTGTCCACGGTGCCACAAATTTTGGTGTCACCTGCAAACTTACTAACCATGCCAACCACTTTCTCATTCAAGTTGTTAGTATAGATGGCAAACAACAGTGAAGAAGCTTAAATCAGTGGGAAATTGAAAAGACCCTTTAGAGGAACGGAGTTGACAACATAATATTGCTCTATTTCTATTGAAAAATTTCAGTCCAGTCTTTTTTTTTGAAATTTTTCTGTTTAGTTTGGTTTGATATATTGTTTATAATTTTTTTTATTGATTTGGGGATTTTTCTTTCTTTTATATTATATTCATTTACTAAGAGATCGTGGGATCTACAGATTTTTAAAATATTTTGTTGTTCTTTATGATTATCTATGTCATGATTGTTCTCCTGATCTCTTTGTATTACATGTACAAACATTGATGTTATATACTAATCTGTATTAATTTGAAAACTAATAAAAAGATTGAATAAGGAAAAGAAAAGACCCTTAGGCACATGGATGTAAGAAAAATGGAAGGTTATGGGCTGTGTAGAAGGGAAAGGTTAGATTGATCATGGAGCATCTGTTTATATAGGTCAGCAGAACATCGTGGGCTGAAGGGCCCATACTGTGCTGTATTCTATGTTCTAAACAAAAGATCTCAAGCTATACAAAAGTGTTGCATTTTGGAAGGACAAATCAAGGTAGGATATACACAGTAAGTGGTAGGGCACTGAGGAGTGCGGAGGAACAAAGGGATCTGGGAGTTCAGATACATAATTCCCTGAAAGTGGCATCACAGGTAGAGAGGGTTGTAAGGAAGGCTTTTGGCATCCTGGCATTCACAAATCAAACTATTGAGTATAGGATTTGTGATGTTATGGTGAGGTTGTATAAGACATTGGAGAGGCCAAATTTGGAGTATTGTGTGCGGTTCTGGTCACCTAACCATTGGAAGGATATCAGTAAGATTGAAAGAGTGCAGAGGAGATTTACTAGAATGTTGCCGGGTCTTCAGGAGTTGAGTTACAGGGAAAGATTGAACAGGTTAGGACTTTATTCCTTGGAGCGCAGAAGAATGAGGGGAGATTTGATAGAGGTTTACAAAATTATGAGGGGTATAGACAGAGTTAATGCGAGTAGGCTCTTTCCACTTAGATTAGGAGAGATAAGTACAAGAGGACATGGCTTTAGGGTGAAAGGGGAAAGGTTTAGGGGGAACTTCTTCACTCAGAGAGTGGTGGGAGTGTGGAATGAGCTGCCATCTGACGTGGTAAATGCGGGCTCACTCTTAAATTTTAAGAATAAATTGGATAGATACATGGACGGGAGAGGTCTGGAGGGTTATGGACTGGGTGCAGGTCAATGGGACTAGTGGAATAAAGTTACAGCACAGACTAGAAGGGCTGAATGGCTTGTTTTCTGTGCTGTAGTGTTCTATGGTTCTATAGTTTCCCAATAGAGTGAGTGATTTGAACACAGATTTGAGCTACTGCTGAGTTAGGGGCCTATGAAGGTAACAGTTATGTTTCTGGACTTTTTGTTGCCTTGTGTCTATTCATTTGACTAAACATTTTAATTAACTAGAACTTAGAACATAGAACATTACAGCACAATACAGGCCCTTCAGCCAACAATGTTGTGCTGACATTTTATCCTGCTCTGAGATCTACCTAACCCTTCCCTCCCACATAGCCCCCCATTTCCCTATCATTGATGTGTCTATCTAAGAGACTCTTAAATGTCCCTAATGTATCTGCCCCCATAACCTCCGCCGGCAATGTGTTCCACGCACCCACCACTCTCTGTGTGAAAAAAAAACTTACCCCTGACATCCCTCTTATAGCTTCCTCCAATCACCTTAAAATCATGTCCCCTCGTGTTAGCCATTGTCGCCTGGGAAAAAGTCTCAGACTGTCCACTCGATCTATGCCTCTTATCATCTTGTACACCTCTATCAAGTCACCTCTCATCCTCCTTCTCTCCAAAGAGAAAAGCCCGACTCACTCAACCTATCCTCATAAGACATGCTCTCTAATCCAGGCAGCATCCTGGTAAATTTCCTCTGCACCCTCTCTAAAGCTTCCACATCCTTCCTATAATGAGGTGACCAGAACTGAACACAATACTCCAAGTGTGGTCTGAGCAGAGTTCTATAAAGCTGCAACATTACCTCGCGGCTCTTGAACTCAATACCCCGACTAGTGAAGGCCAACACTCTATACGCCTTCTAAACAACCCTATCGATCTGCGCAGTAACCTTGAGGGATCTGTGGATGTGTAGATCCCAAGATCCCTCTGTTCCTCCACACTGCTAAGAGTCCTGCCATTACCCTTGTATTCTGCCTTCAAATTTGATCTCCCGAAGTGTATTATTTCATACTTTTCCGGGTTGAACTCCATCTGCCACTTCTCAGCCCAGGTCTGCATTCTATCAATATGCTGTTGTAATTTACAGCAGCACCACCAACCTTTGTATCATCGACAAACTTACTAACCCATCCTTCCACATCCTCATCCAAGTCATTTATAAAAATCACAAAGAGCAGGGGTCCCAGAACAGATCCCTGCGGAACACCACTGGTCACCGACCTCAAGGCAAAATACACTCCATCTACCACCACCCTCTGTCTCTATGGGCAAGCTAATTCTGAATCCATACAGCCAAGTTTCCCTGGATCCCATGCCTCCTGACTTTCTGAATGAGCCTTCCATGAGGAACCTTATCAAACGCCTTACTGAAATACATGTACACCACATCCACTGCTCTACCTTCATCAATGTGCTTTGTCATTGTACTGTATTTGGGGATATTGAAATCAGTAAGACCTGGAATATTTTTAAGAGTTCAAGATATCAAAAAGATGCTATGTAATATGGTAATTTCAATTTTAAAAATATTGTTAATGAGACTGCTAAGTACCTTAGTAACTAAATGTGATTGCAGCCTTTTAATTCTGATAAAAGTGGCAGATTTATTAGTAGGCTATATTTAGTCTTAGGAACAGCATCATGTGATTTCCATGACTATATGTCAGACTAGCAGATCCCTTAGAATGCAGCAACAACGACTTGTGTTTATATACCATTGTTAACATGTCCCAAGACACTTCACAGACGTATTTAACAAAGAATATTTGATATCAGGCCAGTGTAATATTGGGACAGATGACTGAAGGCTTTTCAAAGAGGTTGGTTTTATGGAGTTCCTTAAAAGATGAATGGGAGAAGTAAAGTTGCAGAGAATTTAGCTACGGGGAATACCAGAGCTTAGGAACTTGGCAAACACAATGATTAAGCTTGGAACTGGTGGAATGCAGCAGCATCAGAGGAGATTAGAGGTAGAGAGGATCAATACTAAACCAAAGTAATATGTTTAACATTGAAGTGTTGAGTGGGAGTTATTGTGGGGTGATGGATAGGCTTAAATTTTCAGAAAGTATACAAAAAGGTGAAAGCGCATTGGAATAGTCTCATATTTAGGTAACAAAAGATTGGAATTTGCTTTCAGCAGCAAATTAGCTTAAGGTGCAATGTTACAGAAATGAATTAGACACTTCTAGTGATGTTATGGGTGAATGATCTTCAGTATATCTGAATCAGGTAGGGCAGTGAGGTTGTGAAAAGTCTGGTTTGGTGGGGGGCGAGGGATTGTGCCAATGGTGAGGACCAAAGAACATTGCTTTACTCTTTAAATACTTGGAGGAAATTTTCTTGTATTCATTACAAAATATTGGGCAATGAGTTGAACAGACAGAAGGTGCTGAAGTAAAGATGAGATGTCCTTGTACGGTGTAACTTGATTTTGAAATGATATTGTGAAAGGGCAGCATGCAGTTGAGCACAGCTTCTATCCCATGGTGATAAGACTACTGAATGGTTTCCTTATATGATGAGATGGACTCTTGACCTCTCAGTCTACCTTGTTTGACCTTGTACCTCATTGTCTACATGCAATGCACTTTCCTGTAGCTGTGACACTTTACTCTGCATTCTCTTATTGTTTTTACCCTGTACTACCTCAATGCACTGTGTAGTGAATTGACCTGTACGAACGATATGCAAGACAAGTTTTTCACTGTACCTTGGTACAAGTGACAATAATAAACCAATACCAATACCTTGAGGAATTCTGGACTGAACAAGGAGACTGAAAGTTAGGAAATCTACTAGTTGTTTTAAGACAAAGAACCAGATCCTCAGTCTTTGTTTAAAATGGATTCTGTGTTTTAATATTGGAAACATTTTCCTCCTGTAACAAAATATCAACAGAATAATGAATTCATTGTCAAGTTAACATATTTCAGTCTGGTTGGTTGTAAAATACTTATGTCTGGGGAAAATTTGTTCTGGGAGAGATGGGCTGGTGAACATTCCTAAACTCACTGCTTGGGTGTGGCATAACTTCAGCGATATACATTTTTGCATAGTGGCTTTGAATAAAACTCACTAATTGTAATCGATGCACCATAGAAAGCATCCTATCTGGATGCATCACAGCTTGGTATGGCAACTGCTCTGCCCAGGACTGCAGGAAACTGCAGGGAGTTGTGGACACAGCTTAGCACATCCCAGAAACCAACCTCCCCTCCATGGACTCTGTCTACACTTCTTGCTGTCTCCCTAAAGAAGCCAGCATAATCAAAGACCTCACCCACCCTGGGCATTGTCTCTTCTCCCCTCTCCCATCGGGCAGAAGATACAAAAGCCTGAAAGCACGTACCACCAGGCTCAAGGACAGCTTCTATTCTGCTGTTATAAGACTAGAGGTTAGACAGTTTGGTCCATATTCTTTGGAGTTAGAAGAAAATATCTCAACATTTATCCTGTCAAACCCCTTTAGGAATTTGTACGTATGTTTGAATAAGGTTACGCCTCATTCAAACATATAAGATCCTAAGGCGTTTTGACGGCGTAGATGTTGAGATGTTTTCACAAGTAGGAGGGTCATGGAGAGGAGGGCATAGTTTCAAGATAAGGGGCCAGATACTTAAAACTGAGGCGTGTAGAAATCTCTTCTGAGGGTAGTGAATCTCTAGAATTCTCTGCCCCAGAGGGTGGTCATTGGATATATTTAAGGCATAGATAAATCTTTGAAAGATAGAGGAAGTGAGGTGTATGGGGAACTGGAACAGAAGTGCAGTTTGAAGCCAGCATAGATCAGCCATGAACATAATTAACAGTGAAAAGGCTTGAGGGGTCTGGCAACCTCCTCTTGCTTCTGTTGTCTTCTGTTTTTGTGTTAAATTATTTATTTTAATTTTTGTTAACTTTATTTGCTTTCCTGCCAGAATCATGACATTTTATCACTTGAACAAGCTTAATGTTTTCATAGCAAGGATTACGTAGGGAAAAAGTGATTTCAGTATTGTTTTCGGCTTGGTTCTTGACAGCACTGTAGTCTGACGCTTGATCAGTTTCAGTTTTGTTTCATCATCACACCCTAGTGCTTCTCATTGGATGAGGAGTCTACAGCTGATGCCATACAAGGAAGGAGACTTACAGTATTTAAAGAGAAACGTTTGGAGTAAACCAGTAGTCTGTTCTCATTTTACTCAAGAGCTGATGAATATGGTTGGTTTTTCTGTCTGAATTTGTACTTCATTTGTATGGTAAGTCAAAACTAGATGTTGTATAAACAATATCTCTTCTTGATTTATGTAAATATTTCCAATGTTATCTGTCACTGCACTTTTTACTGACAAGAAGATCTGTGTTTCCCTGTGGCACTTAAATGAACAGATTGCAACATTGCTGTTTAGTAATTTAAACGTTTTCTTCATTGGAAATAACAATTTTTTTGTAACTTCTGTATCTAGCTGTGAGAAAACTAAAGGGTTTCCTTTATGTTTTCCTCTAGTGTAAGTCATATACTGGTCTATTACATACAGTGGGCTGCCAACTGACAGTTCTCCAGAATCAGCTGCTGGGCAGAGTGTCAGTGTAAACCTCGGGGAATTCATTTGTACTTGAAGTCCCATTAGAGTGTAAAACATGATGGTGCTGGAGGAACTCAGCAGGCCAGGCAGCATCCGTGGAGAAAAGCAGGCGGTCAACGTTTCAGGTCAGGACCCTTCTTCAGGACTGAAGATAGGAAAAAGGGGAAGCCCAATATATAGAAGGGAAAAGCAGAGCAGTGATAGGTGGACAAAAGAGGGGAGGCGGGGTGGGCACAGGGTGGTGATAGGTAGATGCAGGTACGAGATAGTGATAGGCAGGTGCGGGGGAGGAGGGGAGGGCAGATCCACTGGGGGATGGGTTACAGGTAAGGAGCGAGGGGAAAAGGCTAGGAAAGGGAAGAGGAGAAGGAGCATGGCAGGGGGATTAGTTAAAGTGGGAGAATTCAATATTCATACCATTAGGCTCTAAGGTTCCAAGACGGAAAATGAGGTGCTGTTCCTTCAGTTTGTGCTTGGAATTCTCCTTGCAGTGGAGGAGTCCAAGGACTGTCATATCAATGATAGTGTGGGAGGGGGAGTTGAAGTGACCGGCAACGGGGAGATGTTCTGCGAAACGGTCACGTCGTCTGTGTTTTGTCTCACTAATGTAGAGGAGGCCACACTTGAAGCACTGAATGCAGTAGATCATATTAAGGGAGGTGCAGGTGGATCTCTGTCTCGCCTGAAAGGACTGTTTGGGTCCCTGGATGAAGGTAGTGTAGGGGTAGGTGTTGCACCTATGGCGAGGAGATGTTCTGCGAAACGGTCACCTCGCCTGCGTTTGGTCTCACCAATGGCGGGGGCAGTGGAGAGTTCCCGGGGTGGGAGCAGGATGGGTGGGGGAGAGGCATGAACAAGGGAGTCACGGAGAGAACAGTCCCAGTGAAAGGCAGAAAGGGGTGGGGAGGGGAAGATATGCTTGGTGTTGGGGTCCCATTGGAGATGGCAGAAGTGGCGGAGAATGATGTGTTGGATACGTGGACTGGTGGGATGAAATGTGATGACAAGGGGGACCCTATCCCTGTTGGGTCTGGGAGGGGTGGGGGTGAGAGCGGAGGGACCCTTCTGAACGCTCTGCTCTCCATTCCCTGTGCACTAACCCTGACATTGTCATCAAACCAGCCGACAAAGGTGGTGCCGTACTGAACTTGACCTTGCAGAGGCCAGATGCCATCTCTCGGAGACTTCCTCCTACCTACCCCTGAACCATGACCCCACTGAGGACCACCAGGACATTATCTCCCGCACCATCACTGACCTCATCACCTTGGGAGATCTGCCTTCCCCACAGCTACCAACATGATAGTCCTGCATCCTAGGATTGCCTGTTTCTATCTCCTCCCCAAAATCCACAAGAAGGACTGTCCCGGCAGATGTATTGTCTCCACTTGCTCTTGCCCCACAGAGCTCGTATCCTCCTACCTGGACACTATCCTGTCCCCCTGGTCCAATCCCTTCCCACCTACGTCCGTGACACATCACACGCTGTCCAACTCTTCCATAGCTTTAAGTTCTCTGCCATGCACAACCTCATCTTCACCATGGACGTCCAGTCCCTATATACCTCCATTCCCCATCATGATGCCCTCACCGCCTTACACTTCTTTCTTGACCGAGGCAGAACCAGTCCCCTTCCACTAACACTCTCCTCCGCCTGGCTGAACTTGTCCTCACCCTTAACTACTTTACTTTCAATTCCTTTCTACAGACCAAGGGTGTAGCTATGGGCACACGCATGGTCTCCAGCTATGCCTGCCTCTTTGTTGGTTGAACAGTTTCTGTTCCAAGCCTACTCTGGCCCCTTTCCTCAACTCTTTCTCTGCTATATCGACAACATCATTGGTGCCACCTCTTGTACCCGTGCGGAACTTGACAGTTCCATAAATTTTGCCACTAATTTTCACCCAGCTCTCCAATTTACTTGGACTATCTTTGACATCCCTCTCTCCTTCCTCAATCTTTCTGTCTCCATCTCAGGAGATTCCTTATCCACTGACATCTTCTACAAACCCACTGACGCCCACAGCTACCTTGATTACAGCTCTTGCAAGGATGCGATCCCTTTTTCTCAATTTCTCCACCTCCGCCACATCTGCTCCCATGATGAGGGTTTCGACGCCAGGATATCTGAGATGTCCAACTTCTTTTCTAACTGACGCATCCCCCCGCCCCCCAAGATCAAGAGAGCTTGCACCCATATCTCTGCCATTTCCCGTACCTCCGCTCTCACCCCCACCCCTCCCAGACCCAACAGGGATAGGGTCCCCCTGTTCCTCACATTTCATCCCACCAGCCTACGTATCCAATACATTATTCTCCGACACCCCTCCCATCTCCAACAGGATCCCACCACTAAGCATATCTTCCCTACCCACCCCTTTCTGCCTTTCTCAGGGGCCGTTCTCTCCGTGACTCCCTAGTTCACTCCTCCTTTCCCCCCCACCCATCCCGCTCCCGAGCTGGGAACTTTCCACTGCTCCCGCCATAGTGCAACAACTGCCCCTACATCACCTCCATCTAGGGACCCAAACAGTCCTTTCAGGTGAGACAGAGATTCACCTGCACCTCCCTTAATATCATCTACTGCATTCGGTGCTCCAAGTGTGGCCTCCTCTACAATGGTGAGGCCAAACGCAGACTAGGTGACCATTTCGCAGAACACCTGCGCTCCGTAACCGCAACCTGCATCTCCCTGTTGCCAGTCACTTCAACTCCCCCTCCCAGACTATCACTGATATGACAGTCCTCAGCCTCCTCCGCTGCCAGGAGAATTCCAAGCACAAACTGGAGGAACAGCTCCTCATTTTCCATCTTGTAACCTTGCAGCCTAACGGCATGAACATTGAATTCTCCCTCTTTAAGTAATCCCCCCCACCTTCCCCACACCCCCCCACCATGTTTCTTCTCTTTTCCTCGCCTTTTTTTCCTCTCTCCTCTTACCTTTGACCCATTCCCCAGTGGATCTGCTCTCCCCTCCTCTCCTGCACCTGCCTATCGCTATCTCGTACCTGAATCTACCTATCACCGCCTTGTGCCCACCCCGCCTCCCCTCTTTTGACCACTTATCACTGCTCTGCTTTTCCCTCCTATATATTGGGCTTCCCCTTTTTCCCATCTTCCCATCCTGAAGAAGGGTCCTGACCCAAAACGTTGACCGCCTGCTTTTCTCCACAGATGCTCCCTGGCCTGCTGAGTTCCTCCAGCATCATCTTGTTTTTCATCTAGATTCCAGCATCTGCAGTCCTTTGTTTCCTCTGTTAGAGTGGTTTGACTAATACCATTGAAACCAGATATTTCCCACGTTGGAGGGTTTTGCTTTTAGAATAATTCAGTGTACTAGCTTTCCAGTGTGCTTGGTCAGATTTTGCCTTTGTAGTAACTGAGCCTAATGGCCTGAATTGTACTGGAACTTCAGATGAGGGCTGGATGCATGGTTAAATGTAAATCTCTAAAAAAAAAATTACTGGTGAATTTGTACTACTCTGCCATTAGTTTTGTCAAAACTACATCTGATTATCCAATATACCATGGCAATGCAATGAATGACTAAGGGTTGTCACATTTGTTCTTTAGGTGAGAATGAAACATGCCACAGCAAGATATTACTTATCATTTCAAATGCAAGTGCACTTTTAGTGACATGCATGTTAGTTAATACCAGGCAACACCTATTGCACTCAAAACTTGAAGGGTCCTTCTGGTGCTAATCATTATTAGTTTTAAGAAGTAAATATTTTTCTTTTTTACTTCTTTTGCCTTTGTTCCCTTTCTGGTACCCGATTTGGCATTGAATTCACCCACTCTTATTTCCTGAGTGGTCTTGACAGTATAGATGTGGAGAGAATGTTCACTCTTGTGGTGGAACCTTGAACTAGGAGTTGGCATTTAAAAATAAGGCAGATGAAGCAAAATCTTTCTGAGGTTCAAGTGTCTTTTGAATTCTGTTCCTCAAAGGGCGGCGGGAGCAGAGTCTTTGGATATTTTTAAGGTAGAGGTAAATAAGTTATTGATAAGCAAAGGATTAAAAATTACTGGGAATGCAGATGTGGAGACTGCAATTAGGTCAGCCATGATTTTATTGAATGGCAGACGGTTAGGGTTAGGCAGAACAGGCTCAAAGGGCTGAGTGGCCTACTCCTGCTAGTTCATAAGTTCAGATGTGCACTTCATCCCTTGGTCCTTGCATGGTTTATTTCTCGTTCTTTCTATCTGAATGGTTGAAGCAGTACACAGTTGGATGCTTACTAACTCACATTTCAGATGTTTGCTTTTCTGCCTCTATTAGCTTGCACTTTCTGCAATTTATTACACCAAAAAGTTTAAAAATTGAAGTCTAAGAAATGACAGATGCCTTTTGATTACCTGTTACAGTAAATATGATTTGATGCATTTTCTTACCTTGCACCAAAGGGATTTTTATTGTACCTTTGCAGTCATAACAAATTAGAAAATTTGTGGGTGCCCCAGCAGATCCAGGGTTTCCAAAGTCCATGAATACAGGTCCTGAGGTCTGGAAGAGTGACAGAGGAAAGTCAGGCACCACTTGGAGAGGGTTGCTGAGCAAATGCTCTTGACTCTTGTAGTTGTGTGTCATTTTGAAGCATTGGTTTCTGAGATTTGACTATTTCTTTTATTAATTTATGGGATGTAGGGGGATCATTGCTCTTTCTAATTGCCCTTGAGAATGTGGTGAATCAGTGTATTGAACAGCTGGAGTTCTGCTGGAGAAATTATTCCACAATATTGCATTGGATTATGACCCAGTGATGATGAAGAGGCGGCAATATATTTCAAAGGCAGGATAGTGTGTGACTTGGAGGGAAACCTGCAGGTGGTGATGTTCCTATGGGCCTATTACCCTTGTCCTCCTTGGTGGCACAGGTTGTGGCTTTGGGAGGTGTTGTCGGTAGCCTACTGGAGTAAATGCAGTGCATCTTGTAAATGGTATATATTGTAACCTACTACATCAGTGATGGAGGGAATGACTGTTGAGTCACATACTTTGTTCTGGATGGAGTTGACCTGATTGAGTATTATTGGAACTGCACTCAGAATATTCTATCAGGCTCCTGACTTGTGCAAAGGGTTTGAGGTGTCAGGGAAGGAATTGCTCACCACAGGTTACCCAGCATCTGCCATGCTGACCTTGTCACAGTACGTGCCTGCTTTAGGTGATTTTCTGGGTTGTGACAACCCCAGGATATGGAAAATGGGGAGAATATGGTAATATCAAGTGTGAGTGATTAGACTCTTTCTTATTGGGGGAGGAGGTTGTTTGGCTTGGAAATGGTATGAAAGGTACTTGCCACTTATCAGCCCATGTCTGAAGGTTGTTGAGGTCTTGATGCATGTAGGTGTAGACTGCTTCTGAGGAGCTATTATTGGAATTTAATGTTCTGCGACCATCGGTGCTCATCCCCACTTTTAAACTTGGGATAAGCTAGGAGAAATTCCATGAAATCTTGCTGGATAGGGAGGAATATCACATGTGATAGAAGAAGGAATATTTGCTCCACCATTCAAAAAGATATGGCTGATCTTTTACCTTAGAATCACTTTCCTCCACGAACCTCATATCCCTCGTTCCCTTGAGATTTTCAGGAGGTTTAAGGGATAAATAATGACCAAAAGATCAGGGTGAATTTGCTCAACTTGGATAGATCTTTTGTAACTACTGGATCTTGTGTTAATAAATAATGTTTTGTTTATTGAGGGGAGGAGAAACTATCTTCCAAAAGTACTTTTGGAGTGATTTTATTAATAAAGATTGATGGGTAACTATTCATGTGTGGTTTTCCCATTATAAATATTGATATGAGAAGTTTCACTGGAAGTAATATTTGTGGACACTGGCAAGTAAATACAAGGTGGCAAGTGAGATGCTCCAGCCAACAACTTGGCCCCATCTCCTACCCCACCAATTATATCAGCTGGGTGGTCGAGCGCTGGGACCCACTAATCCAACCTGCAGAACATCTGGAAGCTACAACCCATTGGGCTAGTGGCTGAAGATTCTTCTGAGGTTTTCTACAAGAGGTTGGGGGGCTCTGGGCTAGGCTTGGGCTGTGAGTGGCACAGTGGCTGGGCCTGGGGGTGGATGGAGACAGTGCAGCTCAGAAGAGAGCAGGTGGCAGAGATAGGAGAGTGTGCAGCTTGTGGGTGTGGGTGGAGGTGGACAACAGAGGAATCAAGGAGGAAAAGATGAGCTGAAGGAAGTGAAGAGGTACCTAGGAATACAGCCTAACTAGGAGGTGTCTGACTTGGGTACATGTCCACCTTGAATGTGAACAGTTTAGTTGGTTCATGTAATTACCTTGGTGGCTAGACCGTATGATAAGAATAAAAATTAAGTATTTATTTAGAAAAAGCACACAATGAGAATTACCATCTGTTTGCCACCAGAGGGGGCATGTTACTTCATTCATCTTCTGCTGTTGGGGACAAGCTATCACGCTTTCTGTCCTGCATTGTGATGATAATATCTGTATATGTCTTGAAGTTGTAAATTATAGCTAACACACACAATAAAGGAAATAGTAATCTCAGGCCTTGTCTGCACTAAAATCATTCTAACTGTACTGATGTCACTATGATTTGTGCTGCAAATGTAAAATTTTACATGCTTTTGTATGCTTTCAACTTGCACTGATGCTTTGGGACTAACCTTTGGAAAATGTGTAAGACTAGCGTGATTTGTCATACAGAATTTCCTATGCACCTGATTATTATATACCTTTATGCATTCTCCTTAATATATAATTGAGCATACTGTTTTTGTCTACAGTTCAACTGATGGAGAAACTGCGAAGTCAGATATTGGAACTCTTTGTGACTGAGCCTGATGGTATTCTTGAAACAAAACTATCTGAATACTACTGGAAGAAATATCGGCGGAATTTAAAGACAAGCTCTTATGGATTTAACGGCATAAAGGAACTGATCGAGTCCATGGATGATGTACTAGATGTAGTCCATGTGCCAGGATTAGGCAACATAGTCAAACTAAGGGCCCAACGAGATGAACAGAACAAAATTAAAGTCGGATTGTCAGCTTTTGTGCCGGGTGCAGGTGTAAAAAGTGCGGAGACTCCAATCAAAAGCTTCCCAAGTCCTCAGCTGCAAGGTACTTAAATATTTTAAATTGTTACTATTGATTAAAATTCTCCTTTGTGAAATAGAGATTATAAGCAGTCAATCAATATGGAAATGAAGTCTGCTTCGGCTTTCGTTGAGGTAATGGCTGAATGGACTTTTTTTTTGTTTTACTTGTGTTCTTTCTTGTAAAAATTGTGTATAATTTATGTTTAATTGATGGTTTACTTTGAATGCTGCTTACATGATGCTATGTGCCTGTGATGCTGCTGCAAGTAAGTTTTTCATTGTACTTGTGCACACATGTACTTGTGAATACGACAGTAAACTCAACTTTGACTTCGAATGATATCCAATTCCACTTTCCTGTTCTGTCTACATTCACATTGTTACCCACAGTAATCAAAAATCTATTAATCTCAATCTTGAATATACTCATTGTCTGAGCTCTTGAGACTGAGAATTCAAAGGTTAAAGATTCACAAGTGGGGTAATTCTTCTTATTCCCATCCTAAATGGATGGCCCTTATCCTGAAACTGTGAACTTTAGTTTCAGATCCTCCGGGCATGGAACTAGACTTTCAATATTTTAATTTTCTGTCTCATAAAGAATGTTATATGTTTCTGTGAATTTACCCTTCCTCCTTCCAAACCCCAAAAAAGAAAGGCATTTTCTGCTTGGTTGTTTCTTTTAGGATAACCCACTTATCCTTGAATCATCATTGAATACAGTAGTGGAACACTGATGTACTGGCCAGAGGGTCTGGTGTGCATCTTATCCGATCTTTCAGCTTTATGCAAGGGATGAGTGATGTATTTCCTGACCCTGTGGGAAAGGTTAAATGCAGATAGGTGGCTGAGGTATTTTAAAAGATGTAGGGAAGTATTGCTACAGCTGTGAAGAACTCTGATGTGACCACACCTGGGATATCACGTACAGTTTTATTCTCCTTATTGAGGAAGTATATACATGCGAAAGAGGCAGTGCAGCAAATATTCACCCACATTGATCCCTGGGATGAGGGATTTGTCCCATGATGAAAGGTCAAGTAAGTAAGGCTTATACTTTTTGGAGTTTGGAAGAATGAGAGGTGGCCTCATTGAAATACATGAAATTTTGACGGGGGCTGACTGGGTGAATCCTGTGTGGGTATTTCCATTGGTGGGGGAATCTAGATCTAGAGTCTCAGGATAAGGGGCCTATCACATAAAATTTTTTTTCTGGGGATTGTTAATCTACCCAAGGCGCTGTGGGTGTTGAATCATTATGTTCAAGACCAAGGCAGATTTTTGGACTTCTAAGGGAATCCAGGGTTACTGGCAACAGGCAGTAAAATGGAATTGATAATTGAATTATCAGATAGGCTTGACTAAGCTAGGGTTAGGGCTTGGAAGTTTTTTTTGGTTTTTATTTTTGGCTCAGTTCAAAGTACAGTTTCTGGTCTTGATATTTGTTAAAATTAGGTATTTTTGCTTATTTTAAAAAATGCATCAATTTTGTCTGTTTAAAATGCAATTAAATTGAAATCTAAAAACAACACAGGCGCTTTCAAAGTCAAATTACCTGGTTAAAACTGACTCCTGACAACTAGGGCACCATTCTCATGCCACAACCACATCCCAGAAACAAATACAATGAAAGCCAAATGAAGGCACAAGAGAGACTGCAGGTGCTGGAAATCTGGAGCAACATGCAAAATGCTGGAGGAACTCAACAATGGAGAGAAATCGACAATTCTCTGGGCAGAGAATATCAAAGATTCATGATCCTCTAAGTGTAAACAATTCCTCCTTATCTCCATCTTAAAATGGATAATGCCTTTTTTTAAAATTCAATGCTCCCATTTTGAGATTCCTTCCCACAAACAGAAACCTGGCAAGCCCCCTCAGAAACTTGCCTGTTTCAATAATTCTTCTCAGCTCCAATGAGTATATGCTCATCTGGCTCTATCTTATAGAGTATTTCAGTTGTCCTACAGTAAGGAGACTAAAGTTGTTCACAATATTCCAGGTCTAGTCTCACCAAAGCCTTGTACAATTGCAACATCTTTACTCTTATACTCCAGCACCTCTGCAGTTAAATGTAATGCAGTGTTTGCCTTCCTAATTACTTCCTAACTTCCTGCAATTTATATATGATGGCCCCACTCTAAATATTAGTTCCTCATTTAACAAAGTAGATAATGTCACATTTCCTAGATTACAATCCATCTGGCCCCTTCTTACCCAGTCTTTTAAGTAATTCATGTCCTATTACACTTTCTGATATTCAGGATTGTAGTTAGAAACATAGAAAACCTACAGCACAATTCAGGCCCTTCGGCCCACAAAGCTGTGCTGAACATGTCCCTACCTTAAGAGACCCATAGTCCTCTATTTTTCTCAGCTCCATGTACCTATCCAAAAGTCTCTTAAAAGTCCTTTTCATTGCTTGCTTTTTAATCTGACTTTCCTTAGCAAACTGCTACATATTCCACTTTCTTCCCTCATGCCAGCCATTAATTTAGATTGTAAATGGTGTAGCCAGATAATTGTTTGTTCATACTCTTGCCTCTGTTGACCAGACCTTGGTCCATGTTAGCCTGAATCCTGTTTGTCCTCTTGTTTTCTATTTATTTATTCAATTTTTGGAGTTCGGGCATTGCTGGTACACCACTAATTGCCCTTGAGAAAGTGGTGGTGAACTGCCTTCTGGAACTGCAGCAGTCCTTCTGGTAAAGGTGCTCCCAATGCTGTTGGGCAAGGAGTTCCAGGATATAGAGCCAGAAATGTTGAAGGAATGATATATTTCCAAGTCAGCATAGCATGCAACTTGGAGGGGAACCTTCGGGTGGTGGTTATCAGTGCACCTGCTGCACTTGCCCTTTCAGGGGGTACAGATTATGGATTTGAAAGGTGCTGTCACAGTAATCTAGGCAAGTAACTTTTTTTTAATCTCGTGTACACAATAACCACTGTGCACCAGTGATAGAGTGAATGGGTGTTCAGGGTGTTAGATGGGCTACCAGTCAAATTGGTTGGTTAGATGGTGTCAAGCATCTTGAGAGATTAGGCAAATGGAGAGTATTCTACCACACTCTTCACTTATGCCTTGTAGATGGTGGAAAGGCTTTGGGGTATCAGGAGGTGAGTCACATGCTGCAGGATACTTGCTTTTGTAGCCATGCTGTTTATGTGGTTGACCTAGTTAAGTTTCTAATCTATAACTACCTGCAGGATATCAGTGGTGGGGACTCAGTGATGGTGATACCATTGAATGTCAGGATAGGTGGTTAGAATCTCTTGTCTGTGATAGCCATTGCCTTGCTCTTTAGTTGCATGAATGTTACTTGCCACTTATCAGCCCATGTCTGAAAGTTATGAGCCTTGCTGTGTGCAGACACAAGCTGCTTCATTTGCTCGGGACTGTGAATGGAACTGGACATTGTGGAGTTTTCAACAAATATCCCCACTTCTGACCTTATGATGGTCATTGATGAAGCAGCAGCAGATGTGGTCAGAACGTTACCATTAGGAACTCCTGCACTGGTGTCTCAGGGCTGGGGTGGTCGATTTCCAGTGAGCACAACCATCTTCCTTTGTCTGAAGTATGACTCCGCCCATTGAAGTTTGCCACTTTATTGAATGCCTTCTGAGAATCCAAGAATAATGAGCCAGACTGTAGTTTGTACATTCTCTGTTGAGAAGTGTTGGCCAACTACAGTGTTTGAATCAGCTCATTCCTGATTTCTGCATCTATGCATCAAGTCCATGGTGGAATGCAAATTTCATGAATGAGGGGCTGAAAGCAATTCACATTTATCCCTCAACCATCTTCACAAAGTCTCGTTACTGTTCTTTGTTAGAATTTGCTGAACCCAAATCTCCTACATCAATGACTGTATTTCAGCATTGACTGTTAAGTACATTGCATTGTCCTGAAATGGATGTAAAAGGAAGTGTTACCAGTATCATTTGGTGAATGTTGAATCCAGTAGTATTATTGCCGTTGAGCTGAAGTAGAATAAACCAAAGATTCTCTCTCTCTCTCTCTCTCTCTCTCTATTACTCCCACAGTTCCTGCAGCAAATCCAAAAGTGCAGCCAATTGATCATCAAAATATTGATGGATCAGTAGCAGCAGGCCAAAGTTCAGCTTTCCCGGCATTCTCATCAACGGCTTCAGAAGACTTTCCTGAATTGGACACAAAATTGACAAAACTAAAACTGAGAAAGCTGAAGGAGGAGGAACTGAAGAAGAAAAGGTCAAAGCATCGATATCCCCAAAATTATTATATGCAAGTAAGGGAGGAACTTAACTCTCTCATGCAGGAGGTGGAGACATTGGCTTCTGATAACCTAGTTCGCCAAGGAAATAGGCTTGTCGATTTGGAACATGCAAACCAACGAGCTGAAGAGTTTATTCGTGCCCTGGCTGCTGAAGGAGAGCATGTCACTGAAGATAAGGTATAAAACTCTGGAAGCCAGCATTTTACTGGCTTGGGATAAAATGAGAAGAGCAATTTTATAGAAATAGAAATTCTCACTCCTGCATGTAGTCATATACTCATATACACAGAGACACGCACACAGGAACATGCTGAGTCTTTGACAGGCATAAGGGCTGTCATAGTTGCATACCTATATATTCTAATATGTGGATAGATGTGTACATACACACACAGCACTGATATTTGTCCTTGTAAATAGCATTACCAGTAGTATATACCAGGAGAAAACTCTGCAATGTCCCGAAACTGAGAGGCTGCTTTTTATTTTTCTGTTTTTTACCTGCATTTTCTCTTGCCAAATCTGTGTTCCTGAAATTATTATGTAGATTAAAACAAGCTTGCGCTTTGAGAAGTCGTTTTTTTGTCCTGAGGTGTGTTTCTACTCAGGAGGTGTATTATCATGATATTAGGTTTAGGCTTCTTGCATACTGCTTCTACCGGTACAAAATAAATAATTAAAAATACAATGAACATAGAAAATAGATTTAGATGTGCAGATTTATGTTTACAATTTCAAATCCTTAATTTAAAAGAAAGGACGAAGTATGTTGTTCACATTCAATTCCAATTTCCACCCCCTCCCCTGTTGTCCCGAAATCAATTCTCCCTTTCCATCCGCTGTAAATAACACAGTGCCACGAGGTTGATTCGAACAAATACCTTTATTAGTAGTGCACCACTAGGAGAATTCTCTTCAGCACTCACTAAGAGTCGCTTCCCGAGTTCTCCCTGAACAAAGGGCAGACAGACATTTATACAGGAATTGTCACGCACATCCCATGCAAACGGCGCTGCGAGTTTCAGTCAAGCTATAGAGATCCCGAGACAGCTATCACACCTTTTGTCTTAGTGTAATTGAGTTAAAATCAAGGCTTTCAAAGGCAGGTATCACCCTTCATTGTTCAGACCAAGCCTTCACCTCGATGTTAATTACACCCAGTATCGCCACCGTCTGACATATCGGAATGGTTCATTACCCAAAACAAAACATACTTAACATTCCAACCTAACTAGTGGGTCAGCAGCTTGCTAGTCCTTGCTAAAGAAATATAAATGCATATATATATATTTTATTTGCCAGTTATAGGTATGGTTGCAATTTTTAACCCTTCACTTCCTCATCACCACCCCCCTCCCCCCCCCCCCCGGACATTAAACCTCCAGCTCATTATTACTAAAATGTTGGTTTTCGTCTCTCACTCTTTTGTTTTCCATCCTTCACCCTCAAATGTAGAACATAGAACAGTACCACACAGGAATAGGCCCTTCGGCCCACCATGTCTATATCCCTTCATTCCTTGCCTGTCCATGTGTCTGTCTAAATGCCTCTTGAGCATTGCTATCATATTTGCTTCCACCACCTCCCTGGCAGCACATTCCAGGCACCTACCACTCTCTGTGTAAAAAAAAACCCTTGTAAACCTTGCCTTGTAAATCTCCTTAAATTTTTCCCCTCTCACCTTAAGCCTATGCCCTCTAGTATTTGCCATTTCATTAATTTTATGAAATTATTTCCATAACCCTCTCATGATTTTATATGCTTCTAGCTAATACTCTCTAATCCAGGCAACATTCTGGTGAACCTCTTCTGCATCCTGTCCAAATCCTTCACATCCTTCCTGTAATGCAATGACTAAAACTGCACGCAGTACTCTAAATGTGACCTAACCAAAGTTTTATACAGCTGCAACGTGACTTCCCGACTTTTATACCACGACCAATGAAGGCAAGTATGCTTTAGGCCTTCTTCATGACCCCATCTACTTGTGTTGCCACTTTCAGGGAGCTATGGACCTGCACCCCAAAATCCCTCTATACGTCAATGCTCCTAAGGATCCTGCCATTTACTTTTCTCTTACATTAGACCTTCCAAAGTGCAACACCTCACACTTGTCTGGATTAAATTCCACCTGCTATTTCTCTTCCCATGTTTCCAACTGGTCTATATTCTGCTGAATCCTTAGACAACTTCCCTCACCACCCACAACTCCACCAACGTTTGTGTGATCTATAAACTCACTAATCAGCCCACCAGATTGGAGAGCATCTGTGGAAAAGGGAACAGAGGTAACATTTCTGGTCCAAAACATTGTTAGATCTGAAACATTACCTCTGTTTCTCTTCATGGCTTCTGCCTGACTTGCCAAGTGTGTCCAGCATTTGTTCTAATTTTAGATTTCCAGCGTCTGCATTTTTTAATTTTCTTTTTTAATACAGGTTTTGAATAGAGTTTGCAGATATTTCAGGGTACAGAATATAAAAAGCCTTGGCATCTGGCCTCCTATTAAACTCCCTGCAATTCGAGAACTTCGACAAACACAGCGAGAAATCAGCACTTTTATTGAGGTAAGTGTTCAGTATTGGGATTATGTTATGGTGGGGTATTGTTTCCTCTCTTAAATTGACTCCATGCATTTCTTCTAGCCTTTATGCATGCCAAGATGCTTTTTTTAATGAAGGAAGTTAATGTTTTCTATTTCAAGGCTTTTGAGAGTGTCAGATGCATCTGCACTCTTTATGAGCTGAACCAGTGCTTGGCAGCACTGAAGAACAAGCAAAACTTCGAAGAACTGAACCTTGGGCCTTTATGCAAGCAACCTCTTGTGCACAGGATGTTCAAAGTGCCTCAATCACTGAAGGATGAAGATATATTTGAAATTGAGACAGTGGATATTTTACAGGTACAGTACATGGTGTCTTTAATTCGTATGATTACTCTGCAATATGGAGTGAAATCCTGGTTTTGTTTCAGCTGGTTTTACACATCTAGAATTCAGAGTAATAAACCTTTGGTGCATCAATAAAATAAGATTTTAGTATAGCCTCAAAAATAATGTTTAAGCACTTTTTGATGTGTTTCATTATTGAATTCTAAAGTTCATGGTTACCTATGGCAGTGGAAACTGGGTACGGGTTTTGATTAGGAGATGTGAGATATTTGTAAGCTCTTTGATTAAGTTATCATAGGCTGTTCATTATAGAGACCAGGCCAGCAACTTTAATTGCAGGTCTCCAATGCTGCTTCTGTTTTGGCTGTCTCTTCTTTCCTGTGTACACTTCTGATTGCCGCACTACAGAAAAGATGTGGAGGCTTTGGAGAGGGTGCAGAAGAGGTTCACCAGGGTGTTTGCTGGATTAGAGGGTATCAACTATAAGGAGAAGTTGGGCAAACTTGTATTGTTTTCTATGGAGCTTCAGAGGCTGAGGGGTGACCTGATAGAAGTATATAAAATTATAAGAGACATAGATAGTCAGAGTGTACTAGAGGGCGTAGCTTTAAGATGAGAGGGGGAAAGCTTAAAAGGGATTCATGAGGCAATTTTTTTACACACAGTGTTAGGTGCCTGGAATCTGCTGCCAGGGGATGTGGTGGAAGCAGATACGACTGCAATGTTTAAGAGGTATTTTGATTTAGACAGACACATGGACAGGCAAGGGATGGAGGGATATAGACCGTGTGCGGGTAGATATGTGGTTTAAATTTGCATCATGGTCGGCACAGACATTGTGGGCCAAAGGGCCTTTCCCTGCGTTACACTGTTTTACGTTCTAACACTGATCATAGAATTACATAGAAGTAATGACATCGAAATAAGCCATTTTACCCACCCAGGCTGATGGTATTTATGTTCCACTCAAGCTTCCTCCCAGTTTATCCTGTTTAATTAATTAGCATAATTCTCTATTCCTTTCTCCCTCAAATCCGTGTCCTACCTCCTCTTCAACGTATCAGAACTATTTGCCGTAGCTGGTCTCTGTGGCAGTGAGTTCTACATTCTTGGCACTGATGGATGAAGAAGTTTGTTAATTCCCTTTTTAATTCTTGATGGCCATCTTACATTGAAGGCCTCAAGTTGTCCTCTTCCCTACAAGTGGAATGTCAAATTTTGAAGAATTCTGTTAGCTCAACGCCAAGACCACTTTTCATTACTTCAACAGAGTAAAATATGGGGGCCAGTTATAACAGTTTTGTTCCTAATTTATTTTCAACACAGTCATGATCATGCGGTATGTGTGCTTAAATTGTGGGTATCTGGATGTCAGCTTTCCAAAGAATGTGGTTCCCGTCTTGAAAAGTAGAGTTTTATCTCTATGTACAGGGTCTCCTTGCTTTTAGAACATAGAGCATTACAGCACAGTACAGGCCCTTTGGCCCACGATGTAGTGCCAATGGTTTATTCTGCTTTAAGATCTATCTAACCCTTCCCTCCCACATAGCCCTCTATTTTTCTATCATTCATGTGTCTATCTAAGAGTCTCTTAAATGTCCCTAATGTATCTGCCTCCACAACCTCTGCCAGCAGTGCGTTCCACACACCCACCATTCTCTGTGTAAAAAAACTTACCTCTGACATCCCCCCTATATCTTCTTCCAGTCACCTTAAAATTATGCCCCCTTGTGTTACTCATTTTCGCCCTGGGAAAAAGTCTCTGACTGTCCACTTATGCCTCTTATCATCTTATACATCTTAGATCTTACCTCTATCAAGTCACCTCTCATCCTCATTCTCTCCAAAGAGAAAAGCCCTAGCTCACTCAACTTATCCTCATAAGACATGGTCTCCAATCCAGGCAGCATCCTGGTAAATCTCCTCTGCACCATCTCTAAAGCTTCCACATCCTTCCTACAATGAGGTGACCAGAACTGAACACAGTACTCCAAGTGTGGCCTAACCAGAGTTTTATAGAGCTGCAACATTACCATGCAGCTCTTGAATTCAATACCCCGACTAATGAAGGCCAACACACCATACGCCTTCTTAACAACCCTATCGACCTGCGCAGCACCTTTGAGAGATCTATGGACATGGACCCCAAGATCCCTCTGTTCCTCCACACTGCTAAGAGTCCTGCCATTAGCCTTGTATTCTGCTTTCAAATTCAAT
Source organism: Pristis pectinata (assembly GCF_009764475.1). Classification (NCBI taxonomy): domain Eukaryota; kingdom Metazoa; phylum Chordata; class Chondrichthyes; order Rhinopristiformes; family Pristidae; genus Pristis; species Pristis pectinata. The sequence goes on from NC_067422.1 coordinate 2,972,995, forward strand.
CTTCCAAAGTGTATCACTTCATACTTTTCCGGGTTGAACTCCATCTGCCACTTTTCAGCCCAGCTGTGCATCCTAACAATGTCCTGTTGTAACCTACAGCAACCTTTTGTTCTGTTTTATTGTGATTATAAATATTTGCAGACATTCATGATTTACTTTTTCTCTCCCCCCTCCCCCATTCTGCTACTCTTTAGAGCCTTAATGCATATAAAAGATCTCTCAGAGCAGTTAAAATAGATTTGGCTGAATTTATAAAATACCTAGCAGATCAGTTTCACTGTGATTCGCCGTACGACCTTGGAATCAGAATTACCAGCATCGGTCTTCCAATATCAGTAAGTTCCTTTTGTTTTATTCACTAAGTTTTTCTCATGTTTTTGATGTTAATGGATTTTGTCCCCCATCCAATTTAGTTACCTTCTCTGTTGAAGATGCTCAGTCAGAAATCATAGAATTGATGAATTGTACAGCATGGAAACAGGCCATTTGGCCCAACTCATCCATGCTGACCTGTGGAGACCTTTCCATATTAAGCAGAAAACAAGCTGCTAGAGGATCTCAGCGGGTCAAGGAGCATCTGTGGAGACAAAGGGATGGTTGTTGTTTCAGGTTGACCCATTGAGTTCCTCCAGACTTGAACAGACCTCTCATTCGTTAAAAGATGAACTCTTGATCTCCCAGTCTGCCTCGTCGTGGCCTTTGCACTTATCTACCTCTGATAAGGGGAATTGTTTCCAGCAGTATGCATATCTATAACCCTCAAAATTTTATATACCTCAGTCGTCCCCATCCTAACCCCTCTACTCCAGGGAGAAAAGACCTAGCTTCTCCAATCTCTCCTCATAACTGAACCAATCAATCCCAGAAAATGGGATTGAGTACTTTGGATGTCAGGAACCCTTTGGTTGACAGCTAACTTGTTTGTGTAAGGCCAAGTAGAAAGCTATTGGCATGCATAAGTCAATTCCAAGTCTGTCCTTCCTTAATTCTATACACAAGCAGCTTTAGAAGGGGGCAGTGGGTTGCAGTTAGGAGGAGATGTCAGGGTCACTCTGCAGCAGCCAGTTGCAGTTGCTGAGATACTGCTCCATTGGACATCAGGAAACTTAATTAGGATTGTGAGCATTTTACAGCTGTCAAGCAAAGTTACCCTAACATTAAACATGATGACTTTTGGAATGTTGGAAATACTCAACTGATCAGGCCACATCTGTGGGAAACGAAACAGAGTTAACATTTCAGGTCAATGACAAAGGATCTCTCTGTTTCTCTTCCCACAGATGCAGCCTGACCTGTTGAGTATTTCCAGCGTTTTCTGATTTTATTATGTCTTATAATAAATTCCATTTACCCACAGAGATTTAAAAAAAAGCAAACTTTAATCAAGGAAAACAACTTGTATTAGCAAATGTATCTAAATATTTGAGGAGAGTGTTGGATTATACTGTGTCTCAAAGGTATGTCTGTATGTAGCAGAGGTATGGATGAAGATATTTCTCCTCTCTTTCCCTATTGGATTTAATTGTTATTGTCTTATATTTGTGGTCTTTAGTTTTGAATTCTTCCACATGGATGCATTTTACTCAAGTTCCCTATTAGTGTATTCAGAATTTTAAATGTGAGGTCTCCTCCAAGTCTTTTGTTAAAGGGAGGAAAAATGTTTTCATTAGTTTTCGATGAATTCTGAGCCAACAGGCTTTTCAGCTCAAAGCATTTGCCTTTATTATTCTCTCTTCCATCGTTAGCAGGATTACTACGTATTTACAGCATTGTCTGTATTAGTCCAAGATATGTATATTGGAGACACGAAACTGCAGCTGCTGGGATCTGGAGTAACAAACAAGATGCTGGAGGAACTCAGTGGGTCAGGCAGTATATGTGTAGGGAAATGGACAGTTGATGTTTCGTGTCAAGACCCTTCATCTGGACTGGTGACGAGTAGTCCAGATGAAGGGTCTCGACCTGAAACATTGTCCATTTCCCTACACATATACTGCCTGGCCTGCTGAGTTTCTCCAGCAATTTGTTTGTTTCAACCTGTATGTTATTAGTTTGCCTTTAAGCAAAGAGTGAGATTGATACAAGAGATTTGAAAGTTGTCTGCTGGACTTCTCAAAGCATTAAAACCATCACTGGCTGATAATTCTATGCTTCAGTATGATACCTACTTTTAAAAATTGAGCAGGAGACTTTAATTACTTCTAAGCTATCCATTGCAGCTGATGCCATTTTGTACAGTACTTAACTGCATTTTTAATGTCTGCGAGTTGCCTGTGGTTACTATGAGATTTTAGCTCTGTATGCTTCATAGCCCTTTATGCAATACCTCTTCATAGGACCCATTCACTAATTGTTATTTAAAGTTATTCAGGACAAAGCCTAGAAACATGCTGAAAATAAACTGATTATAATATCTCTAGAATAAAAAGGGAAAATAGGGAGGTTTACTGGTGTACACTTTTTTAGTTACTGGTTGCAAATTGTACCCAGAGCAGTTCAATCAATTAGGGAATGGTTTGTTGGCTGACGTATCAGGAGGGATGGATTGAGTAGAAAGGGAGGAAAAATATCCTTGAAGGTGAAGAAAGTAAATTACTAAGTATCTCTCTGATATGTTAAAACTTTTGTTAAACAGACATTGTCAAAAGCCGCAAACAGTGAACGTGGTGCTTTGGAAACTGCAAAAAATCGTATTCAGAGAGAAATAGAGGAGGAAGTGCAAAATCGGATGAACAAAATTAAGAAGAATCTGCTTGACCCTGCTAGTGGACCACAGCTGTATTCTACCAGTGGGTGCCTAGATCTCCGTAAACAATATGCCTCAAACACAGCAGCAGAGGCTGTTCTTCAGGTTTTCATCAATGCAAAGGAAGTTTTCAGTGAAAAAATGGCTAAGGTAGTTATTTTATTTTTCTACATGCTATATTCTTTTAAATGGATGAAAATTTAGCAATTTGTAAATAGAGACTGGAGTTTATTGACTATGGAAAAAACTTCAAGATGAAGGAAATGAGGGAAGTGGATTGAGTGTGTATTAGGGGTAAAATGACTAAGGATACTTTGCGACTGTGTACCTTGACTTTCAAAGGCAGTAAGAAGTGTACATGTTGATCACCTTAGTCTGGCCCTGTCCTTTTTTTTCTGCATCCTTAGAACATAGAAGAGTACAGCACAGGACAAGCCCTTCCACCCATGATGTTGTGCCGAACTAATTTAACCAATGACTCCTAATTAATCTAATTCCTCGTCCCCAAACATTAACCATATCCCTCCCTTCTCTGCACATTCATGTGCCTATCTAAGAGTCTCTTAAACGCTCCTGTGCTATCTGCATCTACCACCAGCCCTGGCAGTGCATTCCAGGCCCCCACCATATTCTGTGTAAAAAAAACTTCCACAAACATCTCCTTTGTACTTTTCCCCCTCTCACCTTAAGTACATGCCCTCCAGTGCTAGATATTTCAATCCTGGGAAGAAGATACTGGCTATCTATTCTATCTATGCCTCACATAATTTTATAAACTTCTATCAAATCTTACCTTAGCCTCAGCTGCTCTAGAGAAAACAGCTTCAGATTATCCAACCTCTCCTCATAGCACGTATCCTCCAAACCAGGTAGCATCCTGGTAAACCTCCTTTGTACCCTCTCCAAAGCCTCCACATCTTTCCTATAATGAGGTGACCGGAATTGAACTTATTTCCAAAAAATCTTAAAACAAAACCAATAAATAGGGAGATCTTCACCCAGCATTCATCAGCACAGAGATATAGCTCTATCCCTGGATCAGAGTCATGCAAGTGTTCACTCAAGGACCTGCTTCTCTGAGACCTTGGTAAAGGGCACCCCATTTCCCCAAAGATGATTTTTGGATGTTGTGGACTGCCCAGCATTTCACTATAAACCAATGTGCAAAGTACATCATTTCTTAAAAAAAATTGCTTTTATTCCTTTCAAATGTATGCAGTTGCTATCCAATGCCACATAGTTATTTTCTCCCCTGGCCAATAGATAACAGGACTTTATCTGTCAGCATTTTTAGCAGAATAATTAGAATGATGCTCGGTAGCATGCAGATAGTGAAGAGAAGACTTCACAGACTTGTCACCTTTATTGAGTTCTGTGGAGTTAAATTTTACTATTCTATGTAACATTTTAAAAATAAATGACAAAATAAAGCAGCAAAAAGAGTAAAAGAATGGAATAAAATGTAACTATCTCCATGAATATATGTGCAATAAACACTTCAGTGAGGTCAAGATTGGGAGTTTTCATTTCAATTCTTCTTTTCTGGTAGCCAAAATCGATTACTTACTGCAGTTACCTAATGATGCAACCGTATAATATCACTAAGATGGACCAATCTTGATTATGCTAGGTTAAGCAGGCTACCTTTACTGTAGACACGAGGATGCAGAAGCAACAAACAATCTGCTGGAGGAACTCAGCAGGTCAAGCAGCATCTGTGGGGACAAAAGAATTGTTGACATTTCTGGTCTTGATGCAGGGTTTCAACCTGAAACGTCGACAATTCCTTCCCCACCCCCACAGTTGCTTCTTGATTCGCTGAGTTCCTCCAGCAGAATAGTCGTTACCTCTACTGTTTACTTGCCATTTAACTGGAAAGTCTTCATTTTCAGATTTGGCTGCTTACTCTTTTCAAATAGAATTTAGGGCACAGAAACTGTCTGTATTTTACAAAAGAAAAACTGCTGGAGGAACTCAGCGGGTCAGGCAGCATCTGTGGAGGCAGAGGGATAGCTCCTGCTGCAGTTTGTTTTTTGCTACAGATTCCAGTATTTGCACTCTCTTGTATCCCTGTACTTTACAAACATGCATTTTATGTGCGAGTCTCAATATGAGTGGGACATCACCAGACCTTCCGTGATGCTGCCAGCATATCGTACAGGTGCTTAAATTCCAGCTTGGACTGCTTCACTGCCAACTTCAACTTCAGCCCTCACTTACCTAACACATTCAAAGATGTAAATTGGTGCCAAAAGAGGAAGTACGAGGAGTCGGTGTGAAAAGCTTGGTTGTGAACAAAGAGTCTGAAAGGATGAGAGGCAGGCAGAGCAGCTGAGTTACTTGGGCCATTGTTTCCAGAGTTTGGAGCAAGTGGAGTATCTGCAAAATGTGGAGCAGGATGTCCGAGTTTGGGGTTGCAGAGATAAAGAATAGTGTGGCCATGAAATGATTTAATCATTACGTTGGGGCCAGGAGCAATATAAAGTTACAAGGGGAGGGATCAGGAAGATGGATGAGCCGAACTTGCTGTGAGAAGAATATACAGGAACCAGCTCTTAATGAGTTAGAAAGTATTGAAGTAGTAAGTGCCAGAGCACACAATTCAAAAAGGGCTACAAGAATAGAGATCTGAGGGTGTGTATGCATAGTTCATTGAAAGTGGCAGGATAGGTTGAGAAAGTGGTTTAAAAAAAGCTCATGGGATCCTGGGTTTGAGATACAGAGAAGTCACGATAAATACTGGTTTGGCCAGAGTTGGAACATTGTGTTCATTTCTCAGCACCACACTTTAGGGAAGCTGTAAAGGCTTTAGAGGACACGCAGAAATGTTTCTGGGCTTGGGGATCTCCACAGCACATGTAGGAGTAGTAGTGGAAGCAGATTCAATTGTAACATTCAAAGGGGAGCTGGAAGGAAAGAATGTGCAGGGCTGTGAGGAGAGGGGTAGAGCAGGGTAGTGCTCAAATGGAAGCAGTACAGACTTGACAGGCTGAATGGTCTTCCATATTGAAATTATTTTGTGATTCTGTGAGGCAGTGTCACAGCTGGTAATGCTGGAAATTTAACAGGTTTTGGCCCTTGCTCAGTTCTATGCTTATTCTAGCATTTCTAGTTTCCATTTTCCAGCATCAACAACATTTTTCTTTTGTAAGTTTACTGGGATAGTCTGATCTGGTGATGATGAAGTCACAGGTGATTGAGGTAATGCAGCAATGTTACAGGAGAGCTTTGTGATAAACAGAGTAGGTGGTTAGAAGCTCATCTAAGTTGATTATGACAGGATTGTGAGTAATCTGGTTCAGGGTGAGACAGTGGCAGGGGACAGCAGAAGCACATAAATTGCCGTGGAGCTTGAAGCTGATAGCTCTGTTCTCCTTACATTGAACTGCAGGAAGTTATGCCTTGTTGAAGGACGAGCAGCCAAGGTGTTGGCGTAGAGATGTGATGGAGTATTTGCTGCAGCAGGCACCTTTTAGAACTATTTATTCATATTTTATATTAATCCTCCACATTATATTTGTTTTTTGATATTTTGTCAATTCAGCCCATCTGGTCTATGCTTATTCTTGGAGCACACCCACTAATCCCATTCCTCTACTCCCTGAAAACTTGTCTGTTTCGTGTGCCCATCAACTGATGCGTCCAGCTAGTTACTGTCCTGACTGAATTGTTTTCTCTTCTGTTTAAGTATTTCTTCTGGATTATTCCGTTTTAAAACCACGCCTTTTATTTAGAACTTGGCATCCTCTCCTGTTCTTAATTTCTTAGTGTGTCCCTGTGTCTACAATCTATGGCACTCTAAGCCTTTTCTGATGATGCGCTCTCTAGTCGGTGGTAATAATTTTTCTTTATTATTAATGATCAGTATATTCAGGAATTCCTGGTGAAGGTGGGTGATAATCGTTTGGCCCGATCACTCTTTCAACTGGCCATTTGCTGTGGTTCACTGGAAGTTCCTCAGGATTTGGTGGCTAAAGAGAAAACAAGTAAGCCGACTGTGAATGGAACAGGGGACAAAGAAGCTCCACTTCCTTGTGAAGGTGAGTTGTGTTCTACCTGGCATGTGGAATTCCTATTTTATATATAATCCAGGGTAAAGGATATTAAGGAAAGCAGGTAAAATGGTTTTCATTTTTTAAGTACTTCAGTTAAACTGAGAGTCTACAGTTAAAGTAATTGGAGAAGCAAGTTGTGCTCTGTTACACTGCTAACTTGCTTCCCGTCCACAGCATAGTGCTTTAAATTGCAAATAAATGCTTAGGAGGCGAGGCTTGCTTTCACTATTCATACTATGAACAGTACGGTAACAGGCCATTCATCCCACTTATCCCAGGGCAGTGTTTATGCTCCATCCAGGTCCACTACCATCACTCCTCAGCTATATCTATCATTGTAACCCTCCACATACATTTGCTTAGATTTTTGATAAAGTAGCTACAGAGAGAACACTTCCACTTGTGGGGAAGAGCAAAACCAAACTGCCGTATATGGTGGTCATGGAGAAATCCTGTAGGGAATTCAGAAGAAATTGGTAAATTGGTTTATTATTGTCACATGCACCGAGGTCCAGTGAAAAACTTGTTTTGCATACCGATCGTACAGATTAATTCATTACAACAGTACATTGAGGGAGTACAAGGTAAAACATGAACAGAATGCAGAATAAAGTGTTACAGTTACAGAGAAAGTGCAGTGCGGGCAGACAATAAGGTGCAAGGCCATGACGAGGTAGATTGTGAGGTCAAAAGAAACTTCTTTACCTAGAGAATGGTGAAAGTATGGAACTGTCAACCACAGGGAGTGGTTAAGGCAAACTGTATAGATGCATTTCAGTGAAGGCTGGGCAAAGGCGGGAGAAGGGAATGGATGCTTGTGCTGAGGGACGCTAGGGACAGCTTGGATGGAGCATCAGTGCTGGCATGGACTGAGTGGCCTCTTACTGTACTGTACATACTGTGTAATATATATGGTGATGGTCTCAGTTCTCATGAAGGGTCTTCGACTAGAAACCTTAACTGGTTTCTCTTGCTGCAGATGCTCCTTGACTTGCTGAGTTTTTCTAAAATTTCTGCTTTGGTTCAGATTCCAGAATCTGCAGTTTTATTTATTTTCCCATAAAATCTCTGAGCAGCCAGCATCCCCTCTCAGGTCAATATTCAGCACTGAAGCCCTAATTGCACTCAACAAACAATCTGCTGGAGGAACTCAGCAGGTCGAGCAGCATCTGTGGGAAGAAAGGAATTGTCAATGTTACAGGTAGAAACCCTGCATCAGTTGCTTTTCAGGTTCACAGAAGAAATGACTCAAAAGGTATTCTCAAAAACTTGAAAAGCATAACATCTTCACAGCAGCATGGTAATCTCTGGTTCTTGATTGTTCAGAATGGAGAAGGAACGTTTGAAAGTTCAAATCAGAAGTTTATAAGTATTATATCAGAAGTTTGTAAGTATATTAGAAACAAGACAGTAGCTAAAGAAGGAATAGGGCCGCTCAGAGACCAGAGGTATTATCTATGCATGGAGCCAGGGGATATGAACAAGTTCCTAAATGAATACTTCTTATTGGTATTCACCAGGAGAAGGATGTGGAGGCTGGAAAGTTGGGGGTGAGGGGAAGGTAGGCTGATAGTCAGGAGTACATATATTTCAGGAAGGAGGAAGTGCTAGAAATATTGCAGTACATTAGAATGAATAAATCCCCAGGGCCAGATGGGATCTATCCCAGGATGCTAAGAAAAGTAAGAAAGGTGATTCTGGTGCTTTGAATGAGATTTTTGCATCTTTGTTGACCACAGTACCAGAAGACTGGAGGATACCTAATGTTAATAGGAGGCAGAAGGTAGTGATGGATGGCTGTTTTTTCTGACTTGGAAATCTGTAACAAGTGGTGTACTGCAGATGTTGGTACTGGGACCTTCGTTGTTTGTAATATACAGTGTTGCAAAGGGGTTGCATTCTGAGAAAATAATCCATATCACGATCTTGCATAATGTAAACCCTTTTTTTCCTATGAGTCCCATGGAGATAGGTTCCTACAGGAAGTTTTTCTCTCAACAGTTTTTCTCTGAACAGCAGGTGTGCTGTCTAGAAGCAAGGGAATTCTGATTGTACTGTAGGCGGAAGAGAAAGATTTGTTGTTTTGATTAACTAGAAATGGATAAACATTGTTTGATAAACTACTGTTGTACAAGTATCAATAGAAGAGGTTGCACTGTAAGTTTCCAAAGCAAATCCTTTAAGTATTAGAACCATAGAACACTACAGCACAGAAAACAGGCCATTCAGCCCTTCTAGTCTGTGCCGAAACTTTATTCCGCTAGTCCCATTGACCTGCACCCAGTCCATAACCCTCCAGACCTTTCCCATCCATGTATCTATCCAATTTATCCTTAAAACTTAAGGGTGAGCCCGCAGTTACCACTCCCACTGTTCTCCCACTGTGAACCGGCAACCTGCAATCCTTGTCCTTGGTAAACTAGTTCAGTTCTCTGTACACATCTTATGATTATTTTTTCAAATAAATTCTATAAGAGTGAATTTTTATTCTGTATCTAAAATTTTTTGGTTATGATTTGTGAATTCCGTAAGAGTGAATTTCACTGCATATGAATGACTTGGATGAGGATATAGGGTATGATTAGTAAGTCTGCAGACGACACAAAATTTGGTCGTAGGTAACAACGAACCATAGAACCATACAGCACAAAACAGGCCCTTCGGCCCACCATGTTGTGCCGTCCATCAAACCACCCTCACACTACCTAACCCCTTCCTCCCGCATATCCCCCCATCCCACACTCCTCCATATGCCTATCCAATAAGCTCTTGAACCTGTCCAATGTATCTGCCCCCACCACTGCCCCATGCAGTGCATTCCATGCACCAACCACTCTCTGGGTGAAAAACCTCCCCCTGACATCTCCCCTGAACCTCCCACCCATAACCTTAAAGCCATGTCCTCTCGTCTTGAGCATTGGTGCCCTGGGAAGGAGGCGCTGACTGTCTACTCTATCTATTCCTTTCAATATTTTATATACCTCTATCATGTCTCCTCTCATCCTCCTCCTTTCCAGTGAATAAAGCCCTAGCACCTTAAGCCTCTCCTCATATTCAATACTCTCTAATCCAGGCAGCATCCTGGTAAGTCTCCTCTGCACCCTCTCCAACGCCTTCACATCCTTCCTATAATGAGGCGACCAGAACTGAACACAGTACTCTAAGTGTGGCCTAACTAGAGTTTTGTAAAGCTGCATCATCACCTCGCGGCTCTTAAACTCAATCCCGCGACTTATGAAAGCCAACATCCCATTGGCCTTCTTAACTGCTCTTTCCACCTGTGAGGCAACTTTCAATGAACTGTGAATATGAACCCCCAGATCCCTCTGCTCCACACTGCCAAGTACCTTGCCATTTACCCTGTACTCTGCCCTGGAGTTTGTCCTTCCAAAGTGTACCACCTCACACTTCTCCGGATTGAACTCCATCTGCCACTTGTCAGCCCAGCTCTGCATCCTATCAATATCCCTCTGTAAGCTCCGACAGCCCTCCACACTATCCACAACACCGCCGATCTTAGTGTCGTCTGCAAACTTACTAACCCAGCCCTCCACCCCCTTATCTAAGTCATCTATAAATATCACAAAAAGTAGAGATCCCAGAACCGATCTCTGCGGGACACCACTAGTCACTGCCTTCCAATCCAAGGGCACTCCTTCCACCACAACCCTCTGCTTTCTACATGCAAGCCAATTCCTAATCCACACAGCCAAGCTTCCTTAGATCCCTTGGCCTCTGACCTTCTGAAGAAGCCTACCATGGGGAACCTTATCAAACGCCTTACTAAAATCCATGTAAACCACATCCATCGCACTGCCCTCATCAATCTCCCTGGTCACCTCCTCAAAGAACTCTATCAGGCTTGTGAGGCAAGATCTTCCCTTCACAAAGCCATGCTGGCTGTCCCTAATCAGTCCATGATTCTCTAGGTGTTCATAAATCCTATCCCTTAGAATCCTTTCTAACAGCTTACCCACCACAGATGTGAGACTCACTGGTCTATAATTCCCTGGCCTATCCCTATTACCTTTTTTGAACAAGGGGACAACATTCGCAACCCTCCAATTCTCTGGCACCATCCCCGTGGACAACGAGGACTCAAAGATCCTTACTAGCGGTTCAACAATCTCCTCCCTAGCCTCTCGAAGCAGCCTGGGGAAAATCCTGTCAGGCCCCGGAGATTTATCTGTCTTAATATTATTTAACAACTTCAACACATCCTCTCTCTTGATATCTACAACCTCGAGAACATTACCCCTACCAGCACTCCCTTCCACGTCATCAAGACCCCTCTCCTTGGTGAATACCGAAGAGAAGTACTCATTGAGAACTTCTCCCACTTCCGCCACCTCCAGGCAAATTCTCCCACCTTTGTCCTTAATGGGATCTACCTTTACCCTAGCCATCCTCCTACTCTTCACGTACTTGAAAAAGGCCTTGGGATTTTCCTTAACCCTACTAACCAACGCCTTTTCATGTCCCCTTCTAGCTCTCCTCAGCCCTTTCTTAAGTTCCTTCCTCGTTACCCTATATTCCTCACGGGCCCTGTCTGAACCTTGCTGCTTATACCTCATGTACGCTACCTTCTTCTCCCGAACAAGTCGTTCCACCTTTCTCGTCACCCACGGTTCCTTCACCCTGCCATTCCTTCTCCGCCTCACCGGGACATATTTATCCCTAACATCCTGCATAAGATCCCTGAACATCGACCACATCTCCATGGTACATTTTCCTTCAAAAAGGACATCCCAATTTACACTCCCAAGTTCTCTCCTTATAGCCTCATAGTTCGCCCTTCCCCAATTAAAATTCCTCTTGTCCTCTCTGCACCTGTCCCTGTCCATGACAACGAAGGTTGTTTAAAGATACAGTAGGACATCGATTAGCTGTAAAATTGGGTGGAGTGGTGGCAGATGGAATTTAATCCAGGCAATTGTGAGGTAATCACTTTGGGAGGTTAAAATTTGTTAGGACACATAGAGTAAATAAATAGCAGGGACCTTGGTACCATTGATTTACAGAGAGACCTTGGGATGTAAGTTCACAGCTCCCTTAAAAGTGGCAATATAAGTGGATAGGGTAGTGAAGAAGTCATTTGGCATGCTTGCCTTTATAGGCTGAGGCATTGATTGTAAGTTAGGATGTCATGTTGCAACTATACAAAATATTGGTTAAATCACACTTGGGGTATTGTGTACATTTCTGGTCACCACATTATAGGAAGGATGTGGTAATAAAAGAGAGTGCTGAAGAGATTCACCAGGATGTTGCCTGGAATGGAGGGCTGTACGTATAAGGAGTGATTGGATAGGCTGGGGTTGTCCTCACTGGATATAGGAGGCTGAGGGGTGACCTTATAGAGGTTTACAAAAGCAGTGCAATTCCTTCCATACTACCCAGCTGCCCATCTCACGTCCACTTCCTCTGGCAGCTCGTTCCATCTACCCACCACCCTCTGTGTGGAAATCTTGTTCCCATGCTCTCAGATTTTAACAGACCTGGTGTCTCAGCTATCTCCTCCTTCACTATTACCACCCTCTGGTGAAGACAGATTCGAAGTATCATTTAGTACCCCGGCATCCATTTGCAAGTTCCCATTTTTGTCCTTAATACTCCCCACCACCTTGTAGTATCCTTTTACTAGTTATATGTCAAAAGAACATTTTGGATTACCATTTATCTTAGCAGCTGATCTTTTCTCTTATTCTGTGTTTACCTTCCATTTTACTTTTCATTTCTCTCATTCTTTTGTGGTCAACTTGTTTCCTGTTGGTGTTTAGCACCTGACACTTATCATAAATAGCTTTTTTTAGTCTATCATTTCCTCTGTATGTCTTTTGTTATTCAGGGAGCTCTATGTTTGTTTGTTCTTCCTTTGCTCGTGGGTACGTGCATCTACCTGAGTCATCTCTTCCTTATGGGCATTCCACTGCTACAGTTTTGCATGTCAGTTTTTGGTTCAAACTTACTTCAGTTAGATCCACTCCTGTCCCACTAAATTTGGCCTTCCTCCAATTAATTAGTTTTACTTCGGATTGCTCCTTCTCCTTTTTCTAGAGTTAGGGCGGATCTTACGGTGTTAAACTCACTCTCTCCTAAATGTTCTCCTACCAGGACCTGGTACTCTTGACCCACCTTGTTCCCCAGAACCAGATCTGGCAATGCCTCCTTTCTTGTTGGACTGGGAATGTACTGCTGTAAAAAAAATTATCCTGGATACATAGAAACTCTTCACCCTCTCTGCCCTATAGCTTTTGCATTTCATTGTAATCTCCCTGCATATTTGCTCCTCTATATCTCTATCACTCCTTGGTGATGTATAGAGTGTAACATTCCTTCTACTTTTTCTTAGCTCCAACTATAAAGATTTTGTTTTTGACCACTTTGGCTATCATCTCTAACGTTGGAGTATTCTTTTTAATCCATACTGCTACCCTTCCTCCTTCCCTATGCTTTCTAAACACTTTCAACATTACAAAGTAAGAGGTGTCAGAGGTCTTGAAATGCATAAAGGTGGATAAATTTCCGGGGCCTGACCAGATGTATCAAAGGATGCTATGGGAAGGAAGAAAGGAGATTACTGGCACCTTGGCAGAGATTTTTGCATCTTCGTTAGCCACAGTTGAGGTACTGGAAGACTGGAGGATAGCTAATGTTGTGCCTTCATTTAAGAAGGCCAGCAAGGATAATATAGGGAACTACAGGCTGGTGACCCCTGTATCAGTGGTGGAAATGTTATTGGAAGGGATTCTGAGGGACAGGATTTATTTGCATTTGGAAAGGCAAGCGACAAGGAGGCGTACAGGAGTGAGATAGATCAGCTGGTTGAGCGGTGTTGCAACAACAACTTTGCACTTAACATCAGCAAGACCAAGGGACTGATTGTGGACTTCAGGAAAGGAAAGTCGGGAGAACACACACCAGTCCTCGTTGAGGGGTCAGCGGTGGAAAGGGTGAGCAACTTCACGTTCCTGGGCATCAACATCTCGGAGGATCTGTCCTGGGCCCAACACATTGATGCAGTCATGAAGAAGTCATGCCTGTGGCTCTACTTTGTTAAGAGTTTGAGGAGATTCGGCATGTCACCAAAGACTTTCAAATTTCTATGGATGTAGAGTGGAGAGCATTCAGACTGGTTGCATCACAGCCTGGTATGGAGGCTCCAATGCACAGAATTGCAAGAGGCTGCAGAGGGTTGTAGGGTCAGCCAGCTCCATCATGGGCACAACTCTCCCCACCATTGAGCACATCTTCAAGAGGCGGTGCCTCAAGAAGGCGGCATCCATCACTAAGGAGCCTCACCATCCGGGACATGCCCTCTTCTCATTACTACCATCGGGGCGGAGGTACAGGAGCCTGAAGACCCACCCTTAATGATTTAGGAACAACTTCTTCCCCTCCGCCATCAGATTTCTGAACAGTCCATGAACCCATGAACACTACCTCGTTATTCCTTTTCTTGCACTAGTTATTTATTTTTGTAATTTATAATAATTTTGTGTCTTTGTACTGTACTACTGTCGCAAAGCAACAAATTTCACGTCATATAAATCAGTGATAATAAAACCGATTCTGATTCTGAAGCCCTCCATTCCAGACAATGTCCCTATGCATTTCCTGCATTATTGACTGTGCCAGGGATCTCCCTGGTTCCTAAAATCTGAAAGTTCAAACATTTTTTTAAAATTAAAGCTTCCTTGTGGTCCTGAAGCCTGATGTGATTTGGGAGCTACATGATACCCAGCCTCTGACCTGTTCTTGCAGGACAAGAGACTGTTGAAGTAGAGTTATTCCTAACACGTTAAAGGGAAAGTTCAGGAGTGTTACTTTATGCTGAGTACTGAGATGGGTAGTAGATCATTGTATCTTTTATATGGAAATTTGATAAACTTTAACTAGAGGAAGATATAAGATGTTGTCGAGCTTCTTGAGAGTTGTGGGGTCTCCACTCATACAGGCAAGTGGAGAGTATTCCATCATGTTCCTAATTTGTGTCTTGTTGAAAGTGGAAAGGCTTTGGGGTGTTTCTGATATTCAAGAAATGTTTCAAATTGTTAACATTAGTTATAGTATTAATTTTTATAATGTAAAACTTTAAGACAGGACATTAGGAATCACAAATGAAATACGTTTAAGTTAATTAAATATTTTCAGTAATTCAAACACATGTAAATTAGTTCTTTTTGCAGCCCTTTCTCTACTGAAATGAATGGAATTGCTTTTCTCTGCCAGGTCTAACTCGGCACAGGTTCGACACCCAAAATTCCCAGTGCAGTTTCCAGGAAACTGCAGCAAATTGATGCTACACTTGACTAAATGAGTCCATTGTCAGAGTGCAGTCCGTAAAAACCATAAGCTATAGAAGCAGAATTAGGCCATTCAGCCTATCGCACCTGCTCGGCCATTCAATCATGGCTGATTTTTTTCAAGTCCATTGTCCCACCTTCTCCAGTCAGTCAGAATGACAGCAGCTAGTACCGCTTAAGAAGTTCTGACTTGCTGCATTCATTGATTGGCATTCAGAAGGGACTCAGATTAACAATCTCGCCCTTCCTGCATAAACGTGCAAAACTGCCCCTGCACCATGCAGCAACTTAGACATCTCTGAATCTCGTGGTCCTACCAGCTGTGGTCCTGTGCTTAAACATTTCGAATGTTGAAAGGACTGGACAGAGTAGATGTGGCTAAGCTGTTTCCCTTGGTGGGTAAGTCCAGGACTAGAGGGCACAATCTCAGAATTAGAGGGTACCCATTTAGAACAGAAGTGAGAAATTTCTTTAGCCAGAGGGTCGTGGATTTATGGAATTCTTTGCCACATACAGCTGTGGAGGCCCGATCATTGGGGGTGTTTAAGGAGGAGATTGATAGGTATCTAATTAGTCAAGGTATCAAGGGATAAAGGGGAAAGGCCGGAAATTGGGGCTAGATGGGAATAGTTTAGTTTAGCACATGGAACAGACTCGATGGGCCGAATGGCCTACTTCTGCTCCTCTGTCTTGTGATCTTGTGTGTAAATGTTTCAAGGTATTGCCCTTCACTGGCTGGCCTAATAGTTGCATGAATATCATTGCTGATGGAAATATGCATGTTGCTAAGATTATTTGTGTCTCTCCCTTGGTCTTTAGGATCTGTAAGAGAATATTTGCAGAAGAATCTCTCCTCTGTCACTGGACATTTGACCCTAGTGTCTTTATCTAGGCTGGAGAAAAAGTTGATTGAGCAATTCAAGTTGAAGGGCTTTGTTGCCATGGGACACGGCACTTTCCTGGAATATCTGGTGAAACACTCTCAGGCAAGTGAATTTTTGGAGCTAAATGTGCCCCCATTAAGGTGAAAGTTAAGAAATCTTTTGTTTGACTTGCACTGAGGCATTTGGGCTATTTTGCTCTTGGGTCATAAGTTTACTTACAATTTGCACTTCCTGCTCTCCAATGCTGATTGATAGTTTCCAGAGGGTAATATAAATTGTAAATTAATAAGCATGCATGAATATAAAAATGAAAAATTACCTTCTATCTCTCGAAAGACAAATATTTTATTTTGTGATTATGTAATCAATTTACTTAGGTTCCCATTAAACCCTCAAGGGTTGATTGAAGAGTCTAACCCATTGCCACTGCTGTCAGTTGGGCAATGCCTTGCCTTGCTTTGAGTCATGGTTGCATATCACATAAAGCAGTCAGTGACTATCCTTAGCCATCCTTTTTTCATTTAGGCCTTTTATCCTGTTAACCCAGTTTTCCTAAGCAAATGAATTTTGTCAATACCTTCATTTCCTGTTTTTGCTAATTGTGGCCTCTTAACAAATATATCTTTGCATTTATCATGACAAATTACTTGATACCTCAACACCAGAATTATCTATCAATGGTTTATCTGATTTGTAGATTGACCATGTCATTCTGACTTCTAATTCCTAAACACCGTCATCCTCAGGACCTGAACATCCAATCAGCCCTGTAAGCCCAACTCCCAGCTGGTGTCCCGGGACAAGCTGCCATTCTCCTGGTTGGAACAGATTGACTTACAGTACTTGGTCAGTTGTTAAACCACTCTCAGTTGAGAAGTATCCTTGGGTCATATTATCTAAACAATAGAGTAAGTTCTGTGCAATATATTTGTCCCCTTTCAATGTGCTTCCATGTTTTTGCCTTAACCCTGGAGGCACTCCCCTCTGTTATCCTGAATAAACTAGAGTTGACTGATAGTTTAATAGTGGCTCCTTTTTTATTCTGTAATATATCCATTAATGTACCAGTATGCATCACCTTGTGTACATGCTGACAATTGAACCTGCTTCTGAACATCAGGATGAAAGCAGGTTTTAAAAAGACAGCTTGCATGTACTAACCAGGAGTGCCACAATAGCCACCCAAAGAGGACAAGATTCCTGATCCAGACTATTAATGATTTGTTATACAGCTACTGGAAGAAGCTGCTGGGGGCAGTCTGCTTTTACAACCGCAAGGTGCTGGAAATTGTGGATTCCGACCAAGCCATCAGGATGTGTATGAGTTCATCAGGCAATGTGAAACCCTTGAGGAGTCCATGGTAAGTAAGCTCGCTGAAGAGTGTTGTGTGGAAAGGGAGTGAGCAAAGGACGTCCCAGGATGAAATGCATAAGGAAGCTAGTTGTTTGCATGCTATAATGGCATAGCATAACTCAAGGCCAAGTGCGGTGGATTCCTTGTGTTTGTTATGAGATAAGACCAGGTAAATTCCAGACGAACCATCCTTCCCAGATAAGAAGTCTGAGAATGGATTGCCTACCATTCCTCTGGCAATATCATGAGGCGGTGAAATGGTGCCAAAAAATGACGAGAATAATTAATTTAAAAGTCAGTCTTGTTCTTAGCCAGGAGTTTGGTGATCCTGACTTCAAAGTTACCAGCTCCAATGTGTTATATTTCCCTTTGCCTTCTATTGTCTTTGATCTTCTGGCTTCGTTTCATCTTAGAGTCATAATTTGTTTGCTCTCTTTTTTTATCTGCTTCAATAAATTGTTGAAGAATGTATTCAACAGCCTTGAATTGTTCTCAGAATTGTCAACATTCTGAGACTTAAATAGCTGACGTTTGTTATTGGAAATTTGCTGAACATTTTGTACTTTGTACACTGTTCATCTTCTGAGTTAAAAGATCTGGATACAGATAGAGTAAAGGCACATACGTTAGACTATTGTTTATTGACTACAGCTCTGCCTTCAATACAATAATCCCAAGCAAGCTTGTCACCAAACTCCGAGACCTAGGACTCAACACCTCCCTCTGTAACTGGATCCTTGACTTTCTAACCAACAGACCTCAATCAGTGAGGATAGGCAGCAATACCTCCGGCACGATTATTCCCAACACTGGTGCCCCACAAGGCAGCGTCCTTAGCCCTCTACTCTACTCCCTATACACTCATGACTGTGTGGCCAGATTCTGCTCTAACTCCATCTACAAGTTTGCAGAGGATACCACCATTGTAGGCCGTATCTCAAACAGTGATGAGTCAGAGTACAGGAAGAAGATAGAGGGCTTAGTGGAATGGTGTCATGACAACAACCTTTCCCTCAGTGTCAACAAAAGAGCTGGTCATTGACTTCAGGAAAGGGGGCGGTGTACATGCACCTGTCTACATTGTACTTTTATTGTTTTTACCTGTACTACATCAATGCACTCTGTACTGACTCAATGTAATGACCTGTACGATCAGTTTGTAAGACAAGCTTTTCACTGTACCTTGGTACGTGACAATAATAAACCAATACCAATACCAATATTTCTTTGCCTGAATATAACTATTCTTTGATTTCAGTTTCCGGCAATTGAAGCTGCTTTAAGAAGCCAGTTCAGGGTGAAGGACAGCAAGGAACTTGGACACGGGACATTGTCCAATATGATTAAAATGGTGCAGCGTCAGGTCAAGTCACACAGTGGCTATAATAGCTTCCAAAGTTTGGTGCTGTATGAAGCCACTTTCTTTGTTAAAGAAGCCAGGTGAGGCACTGAGAAACTAAACTTACTACATCCAGGAAATTTGTAAAATTTTGGTTACCCAGAGTCAAGAATAAAGCAGTTTGGTTCAGAAAGAAATGATGGTTATCAGTCCTCTGCTTAAACAAAATCTGTTGAAGCTTTATAAGTTAAAAAATGTTGTCATTTCTGTTCTTTATTTGATTTCCTCCCTGACCACATTTGTTGGCCGTTTCTATTACATTATGCAGTTAATGTTTTCATGCAAAGAATATCTTAACCTTTCTAATTAACCTCCAAACTTTTATCAACTAATTTATAACTGAACTTTCACAATATTTCAACGATTTGTATCCAAAGCTTTGCAGATTCCTCTGACAGTTCCTATGTTTTTTTAAAAAAGTGTTTGAGGACATTATTTGGCTGTCATTAATCAAAAATAATTTTGTCTCTAAAGTTACTGCAACACTGAAGCAAATAATTCTGTGGGGCTGCTTGGGGACCTGAGTAAGGAGTATGCCTTGACATGTCTGTTGAATACCCCCCTGCTGGAGGATCTCGCTGAATGGTCACAGTGGGAGCTAGTATTTGAACCACAGCATGGTTCACTGAAGGGCTTCATCGAAAGATACTGTGGTGAAAAAGCAACTCAGCTTAGTGTAGAAGGTAAAAATTTGATGCATTATGTTGTACCATTTCAGCTAACTTATAGTTAAGGTTTGGATGCGGATACTGTGCTTGGGTGCAAATTTAAATGCCTAATTGTTAACTGCACTTCACATAGTTACGTGTAAGATAAATGTACCATCATCTAGGTGGGAAAAGAGAAAGTATTAATATGGATATTGTTGCAGATCCCTCTGCTATAGTTTTTTAAAAATTTGTGCTGACCCTCCTGGGCCTTGTGTGCAGGTATCATTTACCATGCAGAATCTATTTGGCAAAAGGCCAACATATTCTTCTGTTTTTGTGTGTGTGCCTCATCTCAGTCGTTTACTGACAATCGTTTACTGACAACTCACATCGAGGTGAGGGATAGAACAGACTTGAGGGACTGAATGACTAAATCCTAAGCCTATACTGCAGAGGGATTGCATGTTGCCTGAAAACACTTCATTTACTTTATCCAGGGGTTAGTATATGGTTTGTTTTCCAACATTGGGTTGTTTTGTTTGATATCCCAGTGATCTAGGACAAAATCCTAATAAATTGAATTTTAGTGTTAAGAGTTCAATTTACTCCCTCACATTATCTGTGTAGATGACCATAATCCTTATTAAATTTTAGCAAAATCTTCAAATGTCAATATTTTTTAATATCAACTTCTTTAACACTTCAGCACATTTTGACTCAACCCATATCACATTGTAAGCACATTATCTAGGTTGACTTCAGTATAGGGCAGAGGGAGTGCTTCACTTTCTGAGATGTTTGCTATGGCAGTCATTTATCTCTTTATTCCACCCTTTCAGCTGAGTGCTAAAGATCCTATTCAATTTCCAAATATCCAGATTCAACATATTGCTGTGTGCCTTAGTCAAAATTCTTCCTTTCGTACTTTGTATGGGACTGGATTACTGTCTGAAATATTTGTGGCATTCAACCATATATTAACCATAATTGGAATGAAACTGATGTCTGTGAAATGCACTGAGACATGAAACATGGAATACACACTATAAATGTACATTTTTTTCTCTCCCCTTTAGGTTCAGCCGTGCTGAATGACTTGATTGCCATAGAAGTAAAGCCAGGTGTACTGCTGAGACTCACCACAGATACAAGCCCTGAACTCTTTGCTCAAGCTGCAAGGTCACATGACCCCATAGGGACAGCAGGGCATTTGGTTTCCATTGTAACTGCAGATGGATTAAGGAATGCTCCCTTGGCTTTACTGGCTAATCATGTGGAATCTGCTTTGGCAATTTTGGGAAGTTTAGAAGGTAATATTTGTTTATGTTCAGCAGATTTAAAATTTAAAATTTCATATTTAAAATTGCAGTTCTTTGGCAAATTCTTCAATCTACATGGCTGCTATGGCTGTATCTCCCTTGCTCTTGTGTTAGATCTGGAGATGATGTTGTCCAGGAGGTTCTTCAGAAGTCAAGAATGAGGTGCAAATCTTATGGTTGCGGCTGTTTTGTTAGTTGTTCATCATAGTCTAGGTCAGACTGGCTCAGCCTGTAGCAGCAAGCAAGGCAAGTAAAATGAAGTAACAACAGAATTTGGCAGCATGCTCTCCCTTTATACTGCAAACTGGTCTAAACCAGTTAGATGAGGAAACCTGTGAAGAGGTATTGTCTGAGTCGCACTTCAGTTTTACAGACAAAGAAACTACAGAAGTATAGAGCCAAATGTACTACGTTACTAAGAGTTTATAAACAAACAGGTGATTATACAAACATATAAGCAAATGTAGAGAAAGCTCAAACTATGAAAATAAACCGAGAGAAACAACAATCTGTACGCTAATCCAACAGCTGTGGTCCAGAAGCTCACAATGTAGTCGCAAAAACAGATTGCATTGTTTATCGTGGGTGTTAACAAATAGTTTGAAATGTCAAGTCAGAAACTGTATTTTTCTGTGAAATAGGTCTTTGCCTCAAAGGATTACATTAAGAGCTAAGATCTCATGTTCAGGGTACCATAGAGCAAAGGATTGCATTCACCTCTCCAAGTTCCTCTATGTGATTCTGTCACACATTCCAAACAAAAACGCAGGGTATATATTGGTTCATTTGGCTGAGAAATAAAGTAAGCTGTTTTGTAAAAGGCAAGCTACAACAATGGAATTTAACGAAGTGTAGAACTAGGATTTATTTCTAAGCAGACCAAGAATTAGCTACAAAAGCAAGCAGGCCATTTATACTAGACTGAATCTAAGAGATTCAATTAATATTTAGTATATTGAAGAAGTACTTTTCCCTCTGTGCAAGAACCCACATTAAAATTAGATTGTTCAATTGGCCA
This sequence comes from Pristis pectinata, assembly GCF_009764475.1. Lineage (NCBI taxonomy): Eukaryota > Metazoa > Chordata > Chondrichthyes > Rhinopristiformes > Pristidae > Pristis > Pristis pectinata. The sequence goes on from NC_067422.1 coordinate 2,994,726, forward strand.
AAGAAATCCATTTCACCAGTCATACTCAATGGATGTTTTCCGATTTGGTTCTGCAGGTTTTCATTATGTATGTTACTGGCTTGGACTTGAGTGGAGGGCCAGAATTATGAAGGTTGTCAATGATATCGCATTTGGTGGTGTAGGGAGGAAGGAATGTGTTGGCTGTAGGACGGTATCAATAAAGTGGTTTAGTAAGCACAGAGGTGGCAGTTTGGAGCAGTATGAGGTAATGTATTTGGGGAAGAAGCCAGAGGGAATACAGAACAAACGATAGAGTACTACGACGTGTGAAGCAATAGAGGAATCTCAGAGCACACGTCTCCAGATTCCTAATAATAGCAGGGCAAGCAGTTAGACAAGATGGGGTATTTGGCTTTGTTGACTAACATATAAAGTACAAGTCCAGGAAGGTCATGCCAGAACTGTCCTAAGCAGTCAACGTTTCGCGTTGAGACCCTTCATTGGGACTGGAAAGAGGGGAGATAGCCAGTGATGTAAGAAGCTGGGAGGTGATAGGTGGAAGTGACAAATGATTCCCACTCTCCTTCGTCCCTCACCTACCTATCACCGCCCCTCACCTAGCTCCACCTATCACACGCCAGCTCTTGCTCCACCCCTTCCCCCCCACCTTTTTTATACCAGCTACCTGCCCTCTTTCTTTCCAGTCTTGATGAAGGGTCTTGACCTGAAATGTCAACTGTCCATTTCCCTCCACAAATGCTGCCTGAGCTGCTGAGTTCCTCCAGCGCCTGTGTTGCTTTAACTAAAAGCAGTGCTTGATTTAGTTGGTTAGAAACTGCTAGATCTATAAATTATCTGAATATTTCAGATTTTACTCATGATTGAATTAGAGAAATGGGCATCATGTTAAGGTAAATACTAAAGCTGTTTACAGAGCACGAAATCCAGCCAGGCACAAGCTTAACTTCTCATTCATCATAGTGGAGTGCTTGTGAGGCCTACGTAAACAATTACATTGCAAGAGTAATTTAGTGCCTTGAGATGTGAACAAGGCTCAGCACTACTAACGGTGATAGAAAATGCAGGGTCTCGACCCAAAGCATTGACCGTCCCTTCAGCTCCACAGATGCTGCTTGACCCACTGAGTTCCTCCAGCAGTTTTTTAAAATTATTTTTCATGAAACTTGTGTTTAATGAAGAATTGAATGTTTCTCTTGACTGTAGGGTTTCATGTAATGGCTGTGCACCTCTTTATTCTGAAATGAATAATGAAAATTACAATGCTGTTGCTTAAAATTAAATTAGAAACCAGATTGAGGCTTTCTTCCCATTGTCTAGTGAGAGGCAACTGGTCAGTTTATTCTCAAATTGTGGTTGCCGCATTGATTTCTGCCAACGTTTCCAATGTTTAACACCTTTTGTGTATTGTCTTGCACAGGTAACTACTTGGAGTCTGAAAGACCATCGTCAGATCAAGCCGCCAAATTTATTATTGATTGTCTTATCAGGATTCCAATCAGACTCTGCAAATCACTTTTCCAGAAGGTACCCTATTGTTTATGAATATTGTGTGACTTGTACGTTTAATGGACTAGCTTTAACATGCCACTATAATCAAGTATAAAATCTCATTAACAGTGCCGTAAATAACTAATTAGTGTTAGTCTTTGGGTATATCTTGCACTTGCTGTCAAAATAAGAAAATATTCCTTACAAATCCAGATCTGTCAAAATGGCAGATTGACCAGTCCTTTTGTGAGGCCAAGCACTGAGTGATGCATCCGTTTGACCGTACAAGGTATGAATAGTTCGTGTTCATGCTGTACTTTCCAGCAGCTATGATCTATTACAGCACTGTAATCACTGTCCCTTGGAGACTGGGTTCAGCAATGAACAGGCTGTCCATTGTCCTACATGATGCCCATAAAGGCAACAAAGAGGAATTCACTCCTCGAAGTATGTCTGTTATTTTAACATTCTCCCTCTCTACTTCGAGTGATCATGGGACAGATTCCCAGTAATTGGCGGGGATCCCACAGAAAGAGTTTACAAAATAATATAGTTGATATATGAATAAGCAGTTCACTTTAACAGTGCTATGTCTTTGATGGTAAGGTAGAATTAACAAAATAGTTATTTAAAATATTGGAAATATTTGTAAATTGCAGGTTTTCCTAGAACCATTTTCCAGAGTAGTCGGGCAATCTGAATCTAAGCAACTCCTGCTTGAAACAGCAAAACGTTCTTTCCGGAATCTAAACCGACTGCATGAACTGGGAATTCTTCTGGGGATCACAGAATGGATGAGAGACTATCATTTAAAATTGGATTCTGCTAAACTTATGTCTGTTGCATCAAAAACCTTAAAGGTGAGTCCTAAGGTCAAAAGTGTTGAAATTGCTTATAGAAACTAGTAGGTTGGTGGACACACAAGGGAAGTCTGTTTTGTCACAGGGTCTCAGTCCACATTGTTAAACACCAAGCTTTATTTTTTGGATGTTCATTTATTCCTACTCTGCATCCTCATTATTTTCTATTTTTAAATTTGAATTTCACTTACCAGTAATCATAATGATTCTTTTTATCTAACAGTCATCCAAGTCTTTTAGTCTTTATTCTCAAGCCTCTTCACTGATCTGAAATGCTTCATATAATTTGAACAATGGTCACTCAGGTCCACCATTAGCTTCAGTTCAGCAGTAGTCATCCTGACTGATGTGTTTACTGGTGTCTGTGGTAATGGCTGAAGAACCCTAAACAGGGCACCATTAACACTTATCTAGCTTGTCAGGTCCAAATTTTGCCTCTGGATCCTTTAGTGGGCAAGACCTGTAGCAGAGTCAAGAGTCCTGACTCGTATTTGGGCTGCTGGTTAATTTAGCTGTGAGATACTTAATGAGATGCATGAAATGACTCTTCTAATTGCATGCCCACATTCTGAATTTATGCCCACATTTGACTCTCTGAAACGCAAACAGATTAAAATATTACTTTGTAACCTCACTTCAGTCATTTTTATTTCGGTTAAAAAGAAAAGCCTGAAATAAAACAAATATAGGAGGTTGTAGTCTTGCATGAAGACCAAAGCTTTTTATTTCTAAATGTGTGTAACTTATGTTCCAGACTGCAGATTCTGCATCGCTGAGTAGTAGGTCTTCATTTGTGGGCCTGAGTGATGAAGAAGATGCCAATATAGCTGTGCCTGAATCGGAGATTGATATAGAATCCGAAAGCACCTATGCCAGTTCAGGTAAGGAACATTTTAAAGCTACTTCCATTTTCTGAAAGGATTACTATGTTCTGGGAAACATTTCAAGGTTTCTGCAGCCCTCTTGTACCTCACCCAGAAAGCCATTATTGAAGGATGGGCGCAGCTGAACCAGGTCTTACCGTGTTACATGCCCATACAGACATAGCTTCTGTCAGGAGTTACCACAAGATTTGGATTGGACAGCAATAGAAGCCCAAGTGGCTCAAGGACAGCCTCTGTCCCACTGTTATCAGACTCTTGAATGGACCTCTCATGTGCTAAAGATGAACTCTTGATCTTCCAATCCACCTTGTTGTGGCCCTTGCATTTTATTTGTCTACCTACACTGCACTTTCTCTGTAACTGTAACACTATATTCTGCATTCTGTTTTCCTTTTTACCACCTCAATGTACTTGTGTGTGAAATGATCTGTTTGTATGGCAGACAAACAAAAGCTTTTCACTGTTTCTCAGTACATGGGACAAAAATTAAAGGATTCTGTTTGTGTCTAGGATCAGGACTCTAGTAGTGTAGCGGTTAGCATAACACCATTAGAGTGCCAGTGACCCAGGTTCAATTCTGCCACTGTCTGTAAGGAGTTTGTACATTCTCCCTGTGTCTGCGTGGGTTTACTCTGGGTGCTCTGGTTTCCTCCCACATTCCAAAGACGTACGGGTTAGGAGCTATGGGCATGTTATGTTGGCGCCGGAAGAGTGCTACTCTCAGTAACGCAAAAAGATGCATTTCACTGAGTGTTTCGATGTATATGTGACTAATAAATAAATATTTTATCTTAATATCATTGATGCGATAAGCCACCTGCAGAATCTTTCCTCAGCTTATTTCACTAGGTGAAGAGGGAATGAAGGTAGTGAAAGGACACAAAGACTAATTGCAAATTGAATTTGAGTATTCTTATTTCAGTGGCTGAAGACGATGATGGTGAGAAATTTGTCCTTGCCGACGAAGCAAATGACTTGCCAATATCTGATGAGAAATCATCTGAGCTCACGGATAACGCTACTATTTTAAATGGTTCTCCATCCGATCCAACTGATCTCACAAATAGTGAAGAGTGCTCACCTGATGCAACTGGTGAGGAGGACAACCTGTACAAGTCAATCATTGAGGACATCAGGTCAGTTTTAGTATCATCACTAAAACAACATTAAGTCTGATCCTCAACTGGGAAATGGCCAACATTTTAGATCTATTTTACGCAGAGCTGTGAGGAATGAAAGGAGGTGGAAAGGGGTGAGGGAGATGATGCACATTCCAGTTTAGCATGAAAGACCGCCCGCTAAGCATTTCGGTTTGCTTGTTCCATTGACATACTTACGTTATTAATGGCGATAGTACTTTTACAAATATACGTGCAGCAGGGAATTGAGTAGGCATCAAAGAGATGAGATTAAAATATTCCAAAGAGTTTTATTTCCTACATTCTGAAATGTTTCTTAGCTTCTCTCCTGCTATTAATTTTGTTTCCTACCTCTGCTGAAGTAACTGGATCTTGCAGTGCCATGAGAAAGCATCTGTGTCCCCTCCGCTTTGACTCGCTTTTGATTTGGGATATTGGGCCTCCTTTCAATTGTTTTCATGTAGCTATATAAACAGCAAAGGAAGACATTTGCTGATAAACAAAATAACCAGTTGGAACAGTATGGGCATTCTGAGTTTGTGGAAGTGTAGTCAGATTGGTTGCCCGTTGCAGGTCTTTTCATTGGCTTCAAATTAACTTGGTGGAAATTAGTATTAGGAATGATGTACATTGGGTGGTCGATTTCATCCAGTTGTTGCCATGAGCAAAATTATTCCACCCTCTCTGTACCTTCCCTGTATGTCTAATAAGACACAGGATCTTTATTAGAACGTACTTTGACATTAATCTACTTCTATCTTCCCATACCCTGTTTTTTTTGTCGTACTTAAAGTCTCTTGTTAAAAGAGAACATGTTAGAAACAGAAGATTAGACAGCATTTGTGGACCTAGAGACAGAGTTCACATTTCTTCAGTGGCCAGACAGATGACCTGAACATTAACTCTTAGTTCCTTGTCTGTAGGTGCGTCCTAACCTACTGAGTATTTCCAGCAATTCCAGTTTTAAGTTTTCATAGAATCATAGAACAGTACAGCACAATACAGGCCCTTTGGCCCACAATGTCCCAACCTTTAAACCTTGCCTAAGACTATCAAACCCCCTTCCTCCCACATATCCCTCTATTTGAAATTCTTGCATCTGCACTATTTTCCTTTGGATTTCTGGTCTATTAACCTGCCATCCATCCCTAGGACTGTTAATGGATAGAACAACTGTTTTGCTTTCTTGCAATCCAGCCAATTCTTGGGAATATTACACAAGATTAACACAGTCTCTCAAAATTATTACAAATATTTATTCTTTTTTGAAGGATTTGTATTCCTTTCCAAATATCCTTTTGTTCTTAAGCAGAGAAAATCATTACTGATGATGTCACCCATGATAACTTGGTGCTACATCTCTAGACTTGGAGCTCAGTGTCTTGAGTAAGATCCCACCTCTTGGAAAAACTGCACAAACTAGCAAGAAATTAGTAAAACTGGAGGAACTGTACATTGACGTGGGAACATTTGGGCAGAATATGGAGAAGGCATTTAGTGTTTGTGATGCAATGACAATTTGGAAAGCTGTCAGTTATTGAATTGATGTAAGTATTCCTTTGGTTTAGAAAAAATGAATTTGGTATTGGAGTTGAACTGACTGATGAGGGGAAGAGGCTAATGCAAGTTCACCAGAACCGATTAGGCCGAAGCCTTTCGCGCTTATCTACAGAGTTGTACAGTAAAGACACTCATTTTGTCTTGGAACTAATACAGGTAAACTGTTTATTTGCCATTTTTCTCATTCACTTTGCAGAGCTAATACAACCAGAAGAAGTTGTTACATATTGAAATAAGCATACGTAACAGCGTGTGCCTCTTCAGAGCTACTGCCTTTTTACTTTTCCCTCAGCCATCACTGTTATACCCCACCCTAGCCATGTCTCTGAAACTCAGCCTGCCTACTGCTGGTTACCTGTTGGACCAGGCTCATCTGTATAGCCCTCCTCAGTGGGGGAGCTTAGATTAATCTGAACTCAGAGAGGCAGAGATTGATCACGGGTGGTCACCTTGGCTTTCTGAATAGTTTGATTGAGTTTTTTGAGGAGGTATAAGTTTGTCAAGGAGGGTGGTATGGTTGATATAGTCTACGTGGACAAGTCTTTGACAAGTTCCTACGTGGGAAAACGGTCCAAAAGGTAAATGCCCATGAGATCTAAGGCAATTTGGCAAATTGGATCTGAAATTGGCCAGGTAATAGGAAGCAGAGAGTGATGGTTGAAGATCGTTTTTGTGATTGGGAGCCAGTGACCAGTGATGTACTGTAGGGATTGGTGCTGGGATGTGATTGTGGGAGGTATGATTAATAAGTACGCAGATGATATGAAAATTGGTGGTGGTGTGGATAACGAGGAGGATAATCTTTGGATGGCGAATGATATGGATCAATTGGTCAGAGGGGCAGGTGAAACTTAATCCTGAAAAATGTGAGATGTTACATTTTAGGTAACTAATAAGGCCAAGATATACCCAGTGATTGGTGCGATCCTAGGAAATACTGAAGAACAGAGAGACCTTGGTGTATATGTCCAAGAATTCCTGAGGGCAGTGGCAAAGATAGACAAGGTAGTTAAAACCTTGCCCTTCATTATCCAAGGCACAGAATGTAAGAGCAGGAATGTTATGATACAACTATATAAAACACGAGTTAGCTCTCAAATGGAGTATTGTTTGCGGTTCTGGTCACTGGCAATAGGAACCATCTGTCAGTAATGGAGAGGGTGCAGTGGGTATTGCCTGGGATGGAGGATTTCAGCTATGAAGATAGGCTGGGTTTGTTACGTTTGGAGTGGAGAAGACTGACGGGTGATCTGATTGAGGTATACAAAATGCTTGGATAGGTGGTGAGACACCTTCCCCTTAGTGGAGATGTGTGTAATGAGAGGGCACAGGTTTAACACAAGGGGTACGAGGGATTTGGGAAAGAACTTCTTTCGCTCGAGGTTGGTTGAAATCTGGAACTCGCTGTCTGAGGGGGTGATGGAGGCACATACTCTCATGACATTTAAGTAGTATTTAGATGAGCACTTGAAACACTGTGGCATAACAGGCTACAGGCAGAACTCTGGGAAATGGGGTTACTATAGATAGGTACTTGTTGGGCAGCTTGGACTTGGCCAAGGGCCTGTTTTGGTGCCCTATGACTTGGAATGACTCTCCATTTTATAATCCATGCAACTCTGATAAATTTCCATTTTGAAAGTTAAATATTTTCAGCTGAATCATATTTTTCTACTCTGTTATTTTGTTCTAATTGCGCCTCCCATTTCTTCCAAGAATGCTGATGATAACAGCTACCCACCATTTGACGACGATACAACTCCTAGCCTGCTGTTCATGGTGGAAAGAGACTGCATCATTCTCCTCAATAATGAGTGTGGTTTTGAGGAGAAGAATATCCGAGCAATCTGTGACGTTGGCTGCAGCACCAAGGGGAAGCACAAATATGGCTACATAGGTAGGAGGTTGTGGAATATTTTGCAGGACTAATATTTGCAAGATGATTAATACCAAATGCCATTTAACATGGAATGAGACCATATCGGTCTAATTAAGTTCTTTCAGTCAGAACACTGGGTGGGATTTCAGAACAATTAAGGTGGAATGTGATAAATGGAACTGGAAAACTCCCAATGGCAAGTTAGCACGGACTCAATAGGTTCCTTCAGTACTGATGTTTCTATTTTTCCATTAATAACTTCCAAGCCCATCTGTTAAATGTTTAACAGGAAGTCAAAGAAATATTCTGTTTCTTCCTCCTGCCAGTGCCCCAAATGATTATCTTTGCCCCTCATAGTTTTTCAGCGCTGACTAGCATCAGTTTGTAAGTTTTGATGTTGTACTCTATATTCAGGTCTCTAGGGGAACGATTTTGTTCCCTGTTTGTCATCTTCCCTTGCATGCTTCCTATTAGCATTATTCCCTCTTGAATAAATGTAAACTAAAAATGGGAGTGGCCTGGCTTTTCTCTTGTGTTGTGTTGATGCCTGTAAATGAAGGTTGCATACGTTCCATTGGCTTATTGAGCCATTTTAAAATGTTATCTATTTGTTGTATGCCATTTAATTAAACTGCTGTATTCACTAAATGACTGCAAGTTAAAATGAGCTACAAACAGATTAATATTCTGATTTCTTGGCAGGTCAGAAAGGTATTGGATTTAAGTCAGTTTTCAAAGTTACGGACACCCCCGAAATTCACTCCAATGGTTTCCACATCTGCTTCGACAAGCTCAGTGGTCCAATGGGGTACATCCTTCCTCACTGGATCGATGATAAAAAGGCTGTCAATTTAAAAGGATCAGATGCAGAGAAGACAAGGTAATATTTAACTGTGTTTATTGACAACCTTAAGACAATCACTGATTTGGAGTTTTGACCTGGCAAACAGTTTATTGTACAGCATGTAAATTCCACCAATGCAGTAAACTAAGTCTAAAGAGAAAACAAAGCAAGAATCACAGCAAGGTACCAATAAAAGTGGGGCATCTCGTCCAGAAGAGTGCAGTGAATGGAGGATAATGACATAAAATCTATGTGCAGGATATCAGTTTTAGTCACTTACAACCTTGTGATCACTAAGCTTATTTGACAGGAGAATTATCTAAATATTTCTACACTCATACAACAATTTATTGTTTGTGGGGGTTTTATGTGAGTTTCCTTATTCAAATAAGGAGGTAAAGGAGTAGTGACATGTTTGGGATTCAGAGATGAATAGGTGTGAGTTCTTTTAGTGTTAACCATGTAGTCAGGAGTCCAAATTATAAGCGTCCACACTCTGCTTTTCTATCTTTCTCAATTCTGACAAAGGGTCTTTGACCTGAAACATTAACTCTTGTTTCTCTCTCCAACGATGCTGCCTGATCTGCTACGTGCTTCCAACATTTTCTGTTTTTCTTTCAGATTTTCAGCATCTGCGGTTTTCTGATTTTCACTTTCTGTTTTTATTTCAAGTTTCCAGAATCTGCAGTGTTTTGCTTTTGTATCCTAGATGAGAATGGTGCAAACCTGTGGGAAGTGTTCCAGACCTTAGGATATCTCAAAGCTCTTTACTGACAGTGAATTATTTTTGCATTGTCAACACTAATGTAGGGAAAGAGGTAGACAGCTTATTTTCAACACGATTGAAAATGTAGACATAGGAGACTGCAGATGCTGGAATCTGAAGCAACACACAAAGTGCTGGAGGAACTCAGCGGGTCAGGTAGCATCTGTGGAGGGAAATGGACAGTCGAGCCCCTTCATCCAGATGATCTGAAACGTCGACTGTCCACTTTCCTCCATAAATGCTGCCTGACCTGCTGAGTTCCTCCAGAGATCTGAAGATCGAAAATGTGCCCAGATCACTTATTTTAGGCATTAGCTAAAGGATTAAGATATTGGCATAACACTGAGACAGAGAGTCCAGAGCACGGTGGTCTGTAGTGCTTTTTTATCCTCACCATTTTACAGCTGAGAGTGGGAAAGTGCTATTTTGGGAAGATTCTAATCCAAATGGTTTTTCTTAGGGAGACTGTGAAAGAATTCACCCTTATGTTTCCATGTCCCCTCCCACTCATCTTCACGTGGCTGATGTGTTGGTGTTTGCTTGTCTCTTTGCTTTCTAGGCTAAAGGCATGACGACTGTAATGTACTGAACAGTTTTCTGAATCCATTGTCTTTTATATGTTGAATTCTAATTTCTCAGATGGACAACAAAGATTGTTCTTCCACTCAAGCCACAGAACCAACAAATGCAAAATCTCTTCCATGACATTGACCCATCGTTGCTGTTGTTCCTGCACAGACTTCGTTCCATTACAATCATCAACAAGGTGACAGTTTTAAAATGTTTTTGTTCTTTGCAAGTTTGGAATTGAAGCTGTTGTGAACATTATTTTCTCCAGTTGAGATCTTTAAGTTTTGAAGAGGAGCTTATTATACATATTTGCTAAATATGTTTTTGGTCTCATCATATTAGTCAATCTCTTAAATGGTCTGAGCATCTTATTGGAGTTGGCTTATGTTGTCCTGTGTAAATCAAGAATGTAATTGTTGCATCATTTTGTAATGTTTTCAAGATGCTTGTCTTTTACATGTGTGTTTCATCAGCTCTGAAATTGGATAAGGTGAATGCTGGATGAATATGGTTCATTATTTACCAATAGAGCAACACACTTAATTGGATTAATTTACTGCCACTGTTTTGCGTATTGAAAATAATATACGCCAGCTGTAGCCCACTTTTGTTGACCTTACTGTAACTCTCCTGTGTTTGATCTTTCAGTACTTTTTGCCAGACTCCTAACCATTGTACTAATTCCAAAAGCTCACCTTCATCATTAGCTGCTGGTGAATTCTACTATACCCCACCTCTGCTACCTTTGCTCAATCTTATTTCAATAAAAAAACACAAGCAGACTTCACAAACTTAACTTGGCAATGACCACCATTGAGTTTTAAAGAATTGTCGTGTTTTCAGTCTGTTCTTAACAAACGGCTTGGGGAAATTTAAGAATGAAGAAGTCTGCTCAGCCTTAAATTAATTCACCCATCTTCATGCCACATCCCTTAACCCTTCCTGAATTAAAAATGTTTTAATAGCACCAGTTCTTGCAGCACCCACAGATTTTTGGTATAGGCGGTGGGTTGGGGGTAGGAAGGTGGCAGTGGTCTGGAAGAAGACCATATGCATTTTTTTAATAACACCTTTCAAGACCTCGGCATGGTGCAACCTTCACAGCCAATGAAGTAATTTTAAAGTATAGCCTCTGATACATTTTCAGATCTGTCCTTGGCCCTGCTTTTTCTATCTTCCTCCAGCCCTTCAATTCCCTCTTGCAGCTCCTCTCATCATCCCACTATCGATGTTCGTGTCCTCCAGATACCACTTTTTGAATTCTCTCCCTAAAACCTACTGTGCTTCACCTCCCTCTCCTGAAAAGCCACCTCTTTGTCCAAGCTTGCAGTCACTCTTTCTGATATCTCCTTCAATTTGATCTTTTTTCTTTGATTAGACTTCTGGAAAGTGAGGTATTAAAGGGACTGTATAACTCAGTCAATGGCTTTTCCTGTTTCCCAACCCTATAGGATTTTTATTTGTAAATTTGTTTGCAAACATTATTACCTTCCTACATGGGTTGTCATGAAGGAGGTCCCTCTTAATGCAAAATCATCTAGCGTGCAAGACTTGTTTTGTTGACTCCTTAAAATGATGCATCAGGGACACACTACGTTTTTGGAACCAGTGGAGCAGACAAGGTCCATCAGACTTTCCATTGGCAAGTCCCAGGTGACCAGTTCTATAGCTGCAATTGAATGACAATACATAACTAATACACCCAAATCATTTTAACTTATTTTAGCACCTAATTACCTTCTGTTTGTTTGGCATGGGGAGAAGGGAGTGATTTTAGAAAAAGGTACTGTGGTTTGGCAAAAAAAAGTCAGAGACTGCATGCATCAATAATTTAAATAAAAATTCTCTATCTCAGGCACAGTAGTGCAGCAGTTAGCGTAACGCTATTACAATTCTGGCCACTGTCTGTAAGGAGTTTGTAGGTTCTCTCCATGTCTGCGTGGGTTTCCTCCGGGTGGTCCGGTTTCCTCCCACATTCCAAAGACGTACGGGTTAGGAAGTTGTGGGCATGCTGTGTTGGTGCCGAAAGCATGGCGACACTTGCGGGCTGCCCCCAGAACACTCTACGCAAAAGATCCATTTCACTGTGTGTTTCGATGGACATGTGACTAATAAAGATATCTTATCATGCCTTTAGTGCCAGTTCACCCCTCCCTGGTTCTTTTATTCAGGCACCACGCAAGAGTGTATTCAAATGTATGTTGGCTATTGCAACTCAGCAGCTGTCTTAGGTTCAAAATCCCTTGATTAATGATGTTTAAGCAGTAAGAGAATAATATCAGGCTGGCCATCTGCTCTCTTGCTTGCAATCATAGTGGAATTGCAAGGCTGGCTCCCTGGAAGCTGTGTTTCTTGTCCCTTGGGGTAAAATGGTTTGCGATGCTGAAACACGGTACAAAGGGAGGGGATTGACCGGTATGAATCACCTTGTGTTCAACAAGCACTGTACATGGTGTAAAGAAGCATTGGTAGTTGTGCAGTACAGAGGTAAAATCACGTTCTTTTGAAAATGAAATGTGATCGCCAGGGCTAATCCTGTGAGAGGTCAGCTGCCATTGTGCATGCCTGCTGACCTTTGGCTCCATTGATGAACTAAATGTTTGAAGTTGAATACAACTATAGCTGATTATTATTGGACAAGTTAGTGCTGGTGAGCGAAGCTGGTGGCATGGTAGCGTAGCGGTTAGCGCGACGCTATTACAGCGCCAGTGATCGGGGTTCGATTCCCGTCACTGTCTGTAAGGAGTTTGTACGTTCTCCTGTGTCTGCATAGGTTTCCTCCCACATTGCAAAGACGTACGGGTAGGTTAATTTGGGTTTAAAATGGGCGGCGTGGACTCGTTGGGCCGGGAAGACCTGTTACCACGCTGTAAATAAAAATTTAAAAAATTTTTTAAAAATCGTCCATAACCTGTGCTGCTCCATCTAGTGTTTGTCTTGAGAATTGGACATTGCTTCCTGTGATGGTAATCAAAAGAGTGAGTTACGTTATTCATGAAACAACAGTTTCACCGTAACAGTTGCCTTGCAATGAAACAAGAAATCGGCAGTGACCGCAGCCGATGCTGAATTCAGGATATACTGTTATATAAGCAAAATGATACTTCTTTATTCAGTAAATTAAATATTTTTTAAGCAAAATGTTATCTTTAACAGGTAAAAGGCCAGGACTTCTTAGTAACTCGGAAAGATCTCGGTAATGACATCTTAGAAGTGAAACACAATTCTGGAGCTGACCACTGGCTGGTAGTCAAGAGTACTCTTGATGCAAGAAAGGTGAGCTATGCTTAGTTAAGCTGCTCAAGCTGTGTACACATTGAGAGCTACTGCTGGAGAATTGCTATTCTTGGTGGTGTGGGTCCCATTGTCATGATTCAGTCATCTTTTAACAATACTATTAAGCTTTTCATTAACACATATGGTTAATATGGGGCATAAGTTTAAGGTGAGAGGGGGAAAGTTTAAAGAACATTTATGGGGCTGTAGCGACTCACCGTCTGAGCAAGCGAACCAGCTTGGCAGTCGGGTCGCACGTCGTCAGAGCGGCAAGGCCCAAGATGGTGCTGGGCCTTCGTCTTCCCTGAGCGACGGGGAGAACCCACGCACGGGAAAAGTTTGATGATGTAACGCATACGTCATTTCTGTTTTCGGTGGGTGGGAACCATTCCTCTTAAAAGGCCCACGCAAGGCGGGAAAATAAATCAGTTTTGTTCTGCAACTCATCGACTAGTGTCTTACTTTCGCATCGCAGTAGCAGCCGCTACAGGGCAACATTTTTACTCAGAGTGGTAGCTGCCTAGAACATGCTGTGGTAGAAGCAGATGTGATAGCAACATTTAAGAGGCACTTAGACAGAAATATGAACAGGCAGGGAATAGAGAGATACAGACCATGTGCAGGGAGATGGGATGAGTTAGATTGGCATCATGGTCAGCATGGAGATGGTGGGCCGAAGGGCCTGTTCTTGTGCTGTACTGTTCCGTGGTATAGTTTTGCCACCTCTCCATTCTTATCAGACAGTCATGAGGCACACAGTGCTGTTACTGTAAAGCAAAAAACTACAGATATTGCAAATCTGAAATTAAAACAGCAAATGCTGTAAGTCTTCAGGGAATCAGGCAGCTGTAGAGAGAGAAATGGTTAATGTCTCAGGACATTAGCCCTTCTTCTGAAGAAGCCACTCTCTCTCCACAGCTGCTGGCTGACCTGCTGAGTACTTCCAACATCTTCTGTTAATATTTAACATTTCAGGTTGATGACTTTTCATCCTGTTAACCCTGTTTCTCTCTCTCTATGCATGCTGCCCAATCCAATGAGTATTTCCTATTTTTATTTTGGATGCTAGTTGGTTCCTGTGGTCATGTGGGTCATTTACAAGGGTATCTCAAATAATGCATTGACCATCTTGAAGAACTTAATTAAGTCCTTTGTCTGTATTTGCCCTTTTAAAATTTTTATTATGGAACACCGAACAGGCAGTGAGTGCTGTAATGATGCATTAGATGGTGGCTTGGTATAACAACTGCTCTACCTGAGACTGCAAGAAACTGCAGAGAGTCGTGGACACAGCTCAGCATATCATGGAAGCCAGCCTCCCCTCCACGGACTCTGTCTACACTTCTTGCTGCCTCGGTAAAGCAGCCAACATAATCAAAGAACCCACCCACCCCAGACATCCTCTCTTCTCCCCCGTTCTATCAGCTAGAAGATACAAAAGCCTGAAAACATGTACCACTAGCCTCAAGGACAGCTTCTATCCTACTGTTATAAAGCTAATGAAGATCCCCTTATATGATAGAATGTACTCTTGACCTCACAATCCACCTCGTCATGATCTTGCACCTTATTATCTGCCTGCAGCACTTTCTCTGTAACTGTAGCACTTTATTCTGCATTTTGTTATTGCTTTTCCCTTGTACTACCTCGATGTACTAATGTGATGAAATAATTTGTATGGATGGCATGCAAAACAAAGTTTTTCACTGTACCTCTGTATATGTGACAATAATAAACCAATTTAAAATGTAATTGTTTCTGTGTTTGCAGATTAAAGATAATGTGGAATGCACTGAGCTGGCTCTCGCCTTTAAACTTGATACTGAAAAGAGGAACCAGGGATCAAGGAGCCAACCTGAGAAGCAGCCTGTGTTTGCCTTTCTACCATTGAGGAGCTTTGGTTTCCGCTTCATAATACAAGGTTTTTTTCTTAAATTAAGAATAATCTCGTTCTGCGAAAATTTTATTTATTCAGCTTCTCTTTTTGTCTCACAAAATATGCATCAAGGTTGCAAAGAACAGATAGAATTTTTAAACTTGCTATTCACAGTATGTCAGAAAAACAGCTGTAGTGTTACAGCCCATTTCTGATCTTTATTCTCACCAGATGTGGCTCCTTGTCAAGAGGGTAGGTTTGGTGAATTCGTTCACCACCCGTTTGCAAGGTTTAGAATGATTTATAGAAAATCTTGCATTTTAATTCCATTATTGGACTGCTTTGCAGGCAGAGCAATTTATAATGCTGCTATTTTCCTCCAGGCAATACAGTTGTGATGTCTGAAAGGCTGTAAGGAAAAATGGTCTGTTTTAAAAAAAAGCTTACATAATATCACTTTACATCCTTAGGATATCCTAATGAACCTTGCAGCCATTGAACTGCATCCAATGTACAGTCACTGTTGCATTGAAGTACACAAATCAAGCAACAGGGTGAATGCACTCAGTCTTTTTCCCAGGGTTGGGAATCAAGAACTAGAGGGCACAGGTTTAAGATGAGAGGGGAGAGATTTAATAGGAACTTGAGGGACAACTTTTTTTACACAGAGGGTGGTCCGTATATGGAACGAGCTGCCAGAGGAAGTGGTTGAGGCGGGTACAATAACAACATTTAAAAGACAATTGGACAGGTACATGGATTGGAAAGGCTTAGAGGGATATAGGCCAAACGTGGGCAAATGGGACTGCCCTAGGTGGCTGCCTTGGTCAGCATGGACCAGTTGGGCCGAAGTGCCTGTTTCCATGCTGTGTGACTCTATGAAACAACAGATGTATTGATGCAGGGAGACTTTAGCTGGGATTTGGAAGAATAGGATCGTTTTTGGTTAGTTCATCAATTCATAGCCTGGGGTGTGTGAAACCCTTGATAGGCATGGGGGTGCTTGTGCCAAAGGTTACATGAGGTCCAAGAGGCTTTAGTATTATTGAGGTAATTTGGTTAGAAATATCACCCAAACAAAAACATGCTCAGCTTGCTAGCAGCCCAAGAATTGTTGGGGCA
Organism: Pristis pectinata; assembly: GCF_009764475.1. NCBI lineage: Eukaryota > Metazoa > Chordata > Chondrichthyes > Rhinopristiformes > Pristidae > Pristis > Pristis pectinata. The sequence goes on from NC_067422.1 coordinate 3,010,972, forward strand.
GCTCCTTAAAATAGCCCTTAATCAAATGTTTATGGGGGTTGAGAGGTGGGGGGGCATGTTTTATTTATCTAAGTAAGCGAAGCTTTCATTCAAAAGTGCGGAAAATTATTGGCCTGGATATGGGTTCAAGTTGGCTTGTATGTGTCATCAGGCTGTGCTGTTAAGTGAGCCAGGGGCTTCTTGCCATTGGTAATATTGGTGCAGGAAGAGAGAGGAAGGAAACAAGTAATTTCTGGGATCAACTAATATGGATAGAGTCATACAGTACCACAGCACAGAAACAGGCTCTTTGGCCCATCTAGTCCATGCTGCCTGGTCTGGGAGTGAGAGCTAATACTGCACAGACTAATAGTTCAGTGCTGAAATGTTACCAGTATCAATTATCTGCATGTCACCATATTTTTAATTGTTTTCCATGACTGCGTATCACTGAAGCTTGCACGGAACACATGGATGAGAAATTTTTTTAATGGTCAAGTACAAATCCCTTAAAATTCCAAATTAAGACTTGGGTTTGGCCAGTTCTGAAGTTAGTGTATATAGGGGTTGTGCATTGCATGTACTTCCATGCTCAACTCAAACAAAGAGAAATCAAGTCTGTGGAACAAAGTGTTACTGGAATTGGTTTATTATTGTCACATGTACCGAGGTACAGTGAAAGACTTGTCTTGCATACTGATCGTACAGATCAGTTAATTGCACAGTGCATTGAGGTAGCACAGGTAAAACAAAACAGAACGCAGAGTAAAGTGTCACAGCTACAGAGAAAGTGCAGTGCAGGTAGACAATAAGGTGCAAGGTCATAACGAGATAGATTGTGAGGTCAAGAGTCCATTTTATTGTACTTGGGAACCGTTCAATAGTCTTATAACAGCAGGATAGAAGCTGTTCTTGAGCCTGGTGGTACGTAATTTCAGTTTTTTGTATCTTCTGCCTGATGGGAGAGGGGAGAAGAGAGAATGTCCGGGGTGGGTGGTGTCTTTGATTATGTTGGCTGCTTACTGAGGCAGCGAGAAGTATAGACAGAGTCCATGAAGGGAAGGCTAGTTTCCATGATATGCTGAGCTGTGTCCACAACTCTGCAGTTTCTTGCGGTCCCAGGCAGAGCAGTTGCCGTACCAAGCCATGATGTATCCGGATAGGATGCTCTCTGTGGTGCATATAAAAGTTGATGAGGGAGACATGCCAAATTTCTTTAGCCTCCTGAAGAAGTGGAGGCGCTGGTGAACTTTCTTGGCTGTGGTGTCTACATGGTTAGCACAGTTATTTCTCACGTTCTCATTACCAAGGGCTGGCATTGTGCCTGTCCAGTGCACTGGGTAACTAGTGTTGAAAAGGAGAGAAACCAAAATCAATCATTTTAAATCAGGTCATCTTCCATTTCAGATTGAAGAAGAATAACCTGAGGCACTGATTTTTTTTATTCCAACTTTTGGTCTATCTTTCTGTATTTCTCTCTAAACAGGTGATTTTGATATACCATCTTCCCGTGAAGATATTGATCGTGACAGCCCCTGGAACCAATGGCTTCGTTCTGAAATCCCACAGCTGTTTCTGAAAGCAATGGAAACATTCAATGTAAGTTTTTTGCTTTTCATATAAAATTTTTTTCATTTCAGTGTTTGCTGAAATTGGGAACTGGTTAATGTAGTGGTTTGAGAGAGATCATTTCCAGCATTGCTATGTTTGAATTCATCCTGAACTGATGAAAGACATTACCATCTATAAAGGTAGCATCAGACTCTGCATTAACAACTCATTTCTTTTTTCTTCATCTGGAGTCATAGAGTCATACAGCACAGAAACACTCCCTTCAGCCCAACTAGTCCATGCTGACCAAGATTCCCATCCAAGCTAGTGCCATTTGCCAACGTTTGGCCCATAACCTTCTAAACCTTGACTATCCATGGATCTGTCCAACTGTCTTTTAAAAGTTGTTATTGTACCTGCCTCAGCCACTTCCTCTGGCAGCTCGTTCCACATGGATACCATCCTTTGTGTAAAAAAAGAAGTTGCCCTCAAGTTCCTCTTAAATCTTTCCCCTCTCGCCTTAAACCTATGCCCTTTAATTCTTAATACCCCAACTCTGGGAAAAAGTGAGTGCATTTACCCTATCTATGCCCCTCATGATTTTATACACCTCTATAAGATCACCTCTCACTCCTATGCTCTTAGGAATAAAGTCCTAGTCTGTCCAACCTCTCCCAATAACTCAGTCCCTTAAGTCCTGGCAGCATCCTTGTAAATCTAAGCTTGCCACACAAAGGAGACACTAACCTGGATACCAATTTTTATGACCACCCTAAGCACCTTACAGCCAATAATTTTTGAATATAAAATATATGACATAAAATCTATATAAGAAGTACATAAAATCATGAGAGGGGTAGACCGTCAGAGTCTTTCTCCCCGGGGTGGAAATGTCAAATATTAGAGGGCATAGGCTTAAGGTGAAAGGGGGAAAGTTTAAAGGAGATTTATGAGGCAGGTTTTTTACACACAGAGTGGTAGGTTTATGGAAGGTGCAGGTGGAAGCAGATACGATGGCAACATTTGAGAGGCATTTCAACAGACACATGAACATGCAGGGATGGAGGGATATGGACCACATGCAGACAGATGTGCAGTTTGAATTGGCATTACGGTCGGCACAGACATTGTGGGCCAAAGGACCTGTTCCTGTGCTGTACCTTTCTATGTTTAGGAATCTCCCACAAACAGCAATGACTGTGAGAAGTAGAAGCTGGAGTAATCTATTAAACACCTTGCTTCAGCATTTAATAAGGTCATGGCAGATCCTTTTTGTTTGCTGATGTGATGCTGGTTGAGGGATGTATATTGGCCAGGACACTGGGAGAACTCACTAACTGTTCTCCAAAATATGTGGCATTTCTTCTTTTTTTCATCAGTTCCTTTACATCCAGCTGAAGGAGAAGGTTTTGCCTCTGTTTACTATATTCAATAGGTGGCACTTCCACCATCCCTGCCCTGCTTCATTACTGCACAGATGTATCAGCATACATAATGCCTTTAAAACTCTGGTTCTTGAGCCCATAACTTCTGACCCTATCAAATTGTACTTTCATTAACATTAGATGAATACAACTAAGAACAGACATAAATATGTTGGGTGTGGCAATTTGTATCATCATCCTTTTTGGCTGAGGGCATGTTGCTGGAGGAAGTCAGAGGCAACTTCATCTGACTTAGTAGCTCTCGGTCCTGGTGTTGGCCATAACAAAGGGAAGTGGATTCTATTCCCTAAGACGGTTGCACTTTTTCTTGATTTGCATTAAAATTACAATATTTTAACTAAGTCAAAATTGAAATGGATTTACATTCTAAGGAAAAATTAAATTTGTATTTCCTGTTAATTGCTGTTCCATTGTTGTTGATGAGAACATCAGCACAATAGTTTTGGATTATAGGTACGGAGAACAGGTAGTAAAAGGAGAATGAAAACGTGTGGCATTGCCTTGTTTTTAGAAAAAGGAAGAAATAAGGTAGGGAGCTTAACATAAAGAAGGGTTTAACAGTCTGTGAAAATTAAGGAAAGAACTGCAGATGCTGGAAATCTAAAAACAAAAATGCTAGAAACACTCAGCATGTCAGGTAGCATCTGTGGAAAGAGAACTAGTTACTGCTTCAGGTCAAAGGACCTTAGACAAAGATGGGGAGAGAACAGCAAGTTGGTTTTAATTGCAGATAAGGTGGTGGGTGGAGGTGGGGTGGGACTGGTGATGGATAGGACAGAAGGAATAGAGTACCTCGGGGTGAGACCAGGGTTGCTGTAAGGAAAAGCTATTGAGATTGTGATTTCAGAAGTAAGAATCTGCAGCTGGGTTTCAGAAACAAGGATGCTTGTAATTTCTTACCTACTTTGGAAATAATTTTAACTAATAACTTTGCTGATTTGTGGTTAGCTAAGTATATTGTATAATTAGTTGTAGAATTTTTTAGTATATTGGTAACAGTTTGGTTCCAGAGAGTGAAAGGACTCTCCATTATGTAAAATCTTTCACAATGGCTGAGTGTCCTTGAAGAGTTGTCTCATGTAGAAAACAGTATAGCACAATTGTTTTTAATGCTTTAACAGAGCCACCCCAGTTTTGAAGGTCTGGAAGGTCTGTGCCATTTTTTGCCATTCATTCCATTACCTGATGAGATCTTGGATTTCTTCCGACCTGTTGCTGGGCAAATTATTCAGATCCTTAAAGCAAAATCCTGCTTGCCAACAACAGAAGATAAAGGTAGGAAAGCTTCTTTGTGTAAATACTTGGTCTGTGTTTTGTAGCAACACGTTGGGATTCAAATTCTTCTCTTATGCCCTACCTTTGGAATGGAAAAAAACACCCCATGAAGCATATGTGATTTATCGTTTTTAATTAATTGGTTTGTGATTTATTGTTTTTAATTAATTGGTTAAGAGATCATTAACAGCTGAGTGAACTGGGTTAAAAGTGCAACTTATTGGCAGAATCCGGTTGGCAGAATTATTTGATAGGTAAAAAGACCCTGCCGATATCAAAATACAAACTGTAATGTTGTGTTCTAGGACAGCCTTTTTTAATTGAGGTCTGGTTTTGGGTTTGATGGCATTTAATTATTGTATTGTCCTAGGAAAGAGACAAAATCAGAGTAACTTGTCTAGATAGAGTCCCTGTCTCCTTCATCTTTCTCTCTCGTGCTCTCTCTCCTGTGTCTCTCTCTCGCTCTCTCTCCTGTGTCTCATGCTGTGTATTGCAAACCTACGTAGTTTATTAAGCTGAAAACAATAGTTTAAGTAGCTACAAATAAAGTCTGCAGTTTATAAATTAATCTTGTCTTAATTCTCAATTGTTGTTGTTGCAGCTGGCAGGATTGAATACAGATTACCCTCCCAGATCGCTGTAACACATGATATCTTGGTACAAGAGGTGATCACCCCAGAGCTGCTAGAAAAACACCTGAACCTGGCTTACCTAAACCCAGTGCTTCAGTCTGCTCTTAGTCCTGCCCTAGTTTCTGCACTTGGTATTCACAAACTCAGCAGCACCGATATTATTGCAGTCACCAAAGCCATTGCCAAGGAGTTTGCAGAGACGAACTCTGTATTCAACGGTACTAAACTTGACCTTTTGTTTTTTGAATAAGTTATCCAAGATGTTCTGACTCCAAGGTAGCATTTTTGTCATAATTGTAGAACAGTACAGCACAGGAACAGGCCCTTTAGCCCACAAATTATTGACTATGGTATTTGTTTACATTTCCAAACGGTTTGAGTTTGCCAAGAGTGAGGTGTGGAGGAGATAGCAGCCTCCAAGAAGCGTGATAACCATCAGCAGAAATATCTTTCCACATTTACACTGGTCAGCAGCAGAACTTGTTTTCTAGTTCCCTTGTTTTCTAGAAGAAGAGAAACACTCACCGTAAATATGGAGTCTCATTAATCTTTATGATCGTGTATAGAGGCTGACGTTAGTGTCACTGACCTGAGGAACTGTTATTGCCCAGAAGTAGTGTGAAGAGTTGCAGGTGCTGACAATTTTATCTTAAAATGTATTTGGACGCAAGAAGCCCTCTGTGTCTTTGGTAGTTATTGTGTTTCACTATTTTCACAAACACATGAAGTATAACACCGATCAAACGTGGCTCAAACACCATTTTTATTATCAGTGAAAGGCTCTGCTGGTCACCCTAAATTTGCAAGGTGTAGGGGGCAAAGACAGTGAAATCTAAAGATATTGGAATACTTTGGGGGGTGGGGGTTAATTGTGGGACCTAAGCAGCTCTGCAATTATGAGCTTCTGCAAAATACTAAATGACTATTATGTGTAAGAGTTGAAATAAAAATTTGGGAGGAGAGAATTAAAAACTTTGAATTGATTAACCTTGAACAAATTTTAATAAAAGTGCTAAATTTTCCTGATTTAGATGATAAGATGAAGAAGATTGCAAAATTACTGGTCTGTATTTACCGAAGCCTTGAGCAAGAGTACGGGAATGTGGATCAATTCCTTGAAGATCTAAAATCGGTTCCAATCATCCCTGTTGCTGATGGAAGCATGGCATCACAGAAAGATCAAGCCATATTTTTCCCCCTTTACGATAAAGAGAATGAGCAGTTTGCAAGGCCAATTCCAGGTAAAGATAACTTCTGGTTATAAAAAAACTGCTGGAGGAACTCAGTGGATCTTTGGAGGCAAAGTCAACATTTTGGGTTGAGACCCTGCATCTGAACTGAGTGCAGAGGGGAGATGGCCAGTATAAAGAGGTGAGAGGGAGGGGTGAGACAGGGGGCTGGCAGGTGATAGGTCGAGCCAGGTGAGGAGGGGGATGATGGGCAGATGGAGCCAGGGAGGGGGGAGAGGGAAGGCGAGTCAGGACACAGTGACTGGTGGGTGATAGGTAGAGACAGATAAGGAAAGAGAAAAAAAGGGGCAGGTGGCAGTTTTCTGGTTACAGGTCTAATGTAAAATAGCCAATACATTTTTCTGGAGAGCTGTGTTGTAATGAGGGATTAGTCTGGTATTGTTTTCAACTGGAGAAATCAGCTGTCTGACTGTTGCTTATTGCAGGGCTTGCAAGAACAGTAAAAGCTTAATCTTTAGCTCTTTTGTCCATCCTGCTAAACCTGCAGTGCTCATGGTCTCCACGTCGAGCTGTGCACTTGATGAGTGGAGATTGATGCTGTTTCAATCTGACAGTGCACTTACAATGCATTTGCAGATTACAGTTCCTCTGGTTGAGGTACATCAAGGGTTGTTGATTATAGTCCTGTGATTGATATCAAGTCGTGCTAATTGTATTCAAATGATATATATCAATTGGGAATTTCTTGTATGTATTAATATAGGCACAGGCTTGTGAATGTGAGCACAGGCTTAAACAAGGGTTGCACTTCATGGGATGTGTAGCCTGGTGAATAAAACCTGTAAACAACCATGACTTGGGTCTGGTATTCTCTTTCACATCAAGGTATTTGAGTTTAACATGGGAATCAGTGGCTACCAGCCTGTTTACAAGCCCACCTTTCCCTTAAGTCAAACTGGATGCTTTAATTGAAGAGCTGACTGGTGTTTCACCCAGTACAACAGTGGCATTTTATTGTTAGTCATGGAACTGCCAACTCGGCATGTTAAAAGCTATTTTCCTTGGGTTAATATTACATTTAAACATTCAAGGACTTTGGGGGGAGGGGAGGAAAACGTCAGAGCAGCCCTTGAGTTACAAAATCAAAATGAAATCTTACCATAAGTGTAACACTCTTTTTTGATTTGTTTATGTTGGTCATACTGGATGTTGTGCAACTTAACCCTGGACACTGTGATAGCTGTTGGCTTTTCTGAACAGGTTTGCAGAATCTCTATCTGGATCTAAAGACTATTCACCCCAGTGTGCTTACTTGCCTTGACAATCTGGGTAACTCTCAAGTTCGCAAACTTCTTGAAAAGATGGATGTTCATTACCTTAAACCAGACAAAGTCACGTATGAGCACATCCTACCCATTTTAAAGGAGCAAAGATGGAAGGTAATCTTCTAACTTTAAATCTGTCACGTTTAGTGCAAAGTGTCTGTTATGCTGATTTGTTGTTCACAAGTATGGGTCATGATTATATTTCCCCCATTTTTGTTTTGAAAACTCTTTTCTTGAAATCCTCCACCCTCTCTCATTCACCCTCCATTCACAACCTTGGGAACCTTGTGGACATTTTTGTCACTAAGATGAAGGACAGCCAATTTGTTCCCTTTATGCATCCCTTTGCTCTAATTCACCAAACAAAATTTTTCTAAGAATTCTCCTATTCTGACCCAAATTTACTTCTCTCTATCTCCTCTCTTGGGCTCTATAAATTCCTGTTCACTAGACCCAACTGCTCCAGTAACCCTATACCCACTAAACTGCTGACCACCCAACTTCCCTCCTTGGCTTCAGTGTTAGAGAACATTGTTATTGATTCTCCCTCCTAGGTTACTGTCCTTCACGTCTTCATATCTGCTGTCTTTGCTCCTCCTCATGAAACGACCATTGAACCTTCAATCCTTGCTGGTTACCATCCCACCTCCCTTTTATCCTGATTTTTTTACTCTCACCTACCAAATCTGATTTTCTATTTAAATCGCTCTACTCAGGGACTACACCCCGGTTACAGAACTGAAATAGCTCTTATTAAAGTCAAAATGACATCCTACATGACTGATCATGATAAAATAAATCTTCTCTTCCTTTGCAACCTATCTGTGTAGTCTTTGATGCAGTTGTTTTCCTTGTAACTGTCCTCCATCATACAGCTGGACCATGGGTCTACACTTGTCAGGTTTTGTCCTTGTGTGGTCAGTTATTGCTGGAGAATAGTCCTATAGTACTTTCTGTTCCTGCCTCTGCACCATGACTTCAAGTGCTTTCTGAGGTCCTATCCTATTCCCTTGCCTGTTTCTCCTCACTGCTGGCTGGTGTGTTCTTGGTTAATGTCACTGAGGGGCAACATGTAGATAAAAAAGGAGGGGGGTCAAGGAGTAAGCTGGTGTTGAAGGAGTGGGAAGAGAGGCCATTGCAAGTAATTCTCTGCCAAAGACCAGACAGGTAAGAATGCAACCCGGCAAATGGTACCACCCAGTTGAACACCACTGAAGAAGCAATAATGCTTCATCTCTTTAATCTTTGTGCACTCAACATTTCTTCAGCTCTGTCTTAAACATCCCCACATCAATGGCCATTTACAAGGAAGCACTACATATTTAAGAAGTCCTTTCTGTAACCTACTCCACTGACTCAATCAGTGATTTCTCAAGGGGCATCATCTTGTATATTCAATGCCCACATGTATAAAGGTGCAAAGCACAGTTGTCTTTCATATGATTTTTTTTCATTTGTTAATCTAAAATCTATTTTTAATCGATGATGTTAGTATTTATCGTATATGTCCACAATGTTTTCATTCAGAACTAGTTAAGCATGATCTGTTAGTTCCAAATGTTAATTTGCCCTGTAGCTAACCTTTTGTAGTGTTCCAAGCTGACATTCTGAGAGCACTTGGCTGACTTGAGTACATTAACATTTGCTACTTTCCTACATTTTAATATGATGCCTGCTTCTAAATAATTTTGAAAAACCATTAGTGCTTCTGCTATTTTATTGTTAACCTCCTGTCAATGTTTGGAATTGTAAATCATCTGTGTCTAGGGACTTAATTAGCATTTTCCCTTAAACCCTTAGGAAAAAGTTGTTGAGAAGTATATTTAATATCTTTTATTCTTTCTGCTTTCTCATCTCTTTCTCATCACTTTTAACGCTGTCCTTATCTCCTGGACTCACCTTTGAACCTTGGTCACTTTAACAATGAAAATTGATGAATTAAGGCTGCTGGGTTAGGGTTCTGATGTAAATCCACTTCACGGCCCAAAAGTAATGGTTTGTCAAGATAATATAAGTGGGAGCAGAAATACTTGGCAGTGACTGTTTCACTTTGTTTATCTGTAGTTTAGCTTCAGAGGATCTCTGACACTGCTATTGTGAATATTGTAGCAAAGGTGCGCTTTAAGTGAGGAGCAGCCATTGGTATTGGTTTATTATCGTCACTTGTACCGAGGCACAGTGAAAAACTTGTCTTGCATACTGATCGTACAGGTCAATTCATTACGCAGTGCAGTTACATTGAGTTAGTACAGAGTGCATTGATGTAGTACAGGTAAAAACAATAACAGTACAGAGTAAAGTGTCACAGCTACAGAGAAAGTGCAGTGCAATGAGGTGCAAGGTCACCTGAGAGTCGGGTCTATTTCACAGTCGTTCCTGGAGGTCAGAAGATTGCTAGCCCTGTAAGAAGATTTAAAACAACATTATTAGTAATAGTTAGTGACATAGAGTTTAATTTTAAAAGTATAGAACGATTATAGTAAGGGTAATGAGTAGATCTGTAGAGAGCAGCTTGCAACGTGTCGCCACACTCCGGCACCATCTTGCCTTCCTGTTTTGATAAATCAATGATTAAATTGTTGCTTCAGTGGAAATATTAAGTCAGTGACCTAAGTAACTGATGTTAGTAATAAAGGAAGTCTCCAGTAAGTGGACTACTTCATTGAAATGTCTGCGTGTTTTGTTCCCGGTTGGATCAGCCAGAGGCAGTTGCTGATTTTCTGCCTCTGCAATTGCAGTTGGTTAGCATTTGAGAACAACTTCATTCATTTATGTTTGTGTATTTTTCTCATCCCTGCCCACCTCTTCAGAGCAAGCCTCAAGGTGTTGTAATCAGCTACAGTGTCTTTCTCAAAATGTACTGCCAGGAAAATGAGCTGCAGCAGTTCAGACCATACATTCCCGTCCTCACCAACATAGGCTTCACCTGCTCATTGCAAGTTAATGTCAACTTTACACGTGACTACAAGAATGCTATCGATTTACCCGTGGATCTTCCAGGTAAAAAATAAATGGACATGTGGGCAAGTGGATTATCTAAACAAATACTTGGATTTGTTCTATAGTATAATAAATGTCAAATTCATAGTGATTGTTTATCAGCTGTCAGTTGTTGCAACCAGTTAACACAGAGCACTGGTTGCATTGTAAATGAGAGATCACACTGTGCAAACTCCTTACTGCTTTATGGCCTGTTTTCTGCACTCCAAGATGTTCACAGGGGATAGGGTGGTGACTTTATGTACATGTAAGTGCCACTCTGTGATCTACAACACCCGAATAGTGGAACAATCCTCTCCTCCCTGCATGGAAAAGTGCTTGGTGCCTCCTTATGATTGGTAACTTGACAGTAAGGAGGATTTACTGACACAGTACCTGCCTGACGTTCTGGGTCTTGTGCTAACACAGTAAACCATTCTGTGGTTGTAAACCTTGTGTTGTTTTTTGCATTACATGTCCATGCTGAACTGAATTGATTTCATTTGATGTTTAGGTGTAGACTGGGTGCTGTTAGACTCCTGTTATCTGAGGACAGACAACGATTTGGAAGGATGGAGAACATTTTTCAGTTCACTCGGAGTGCAGGATTCATTTATTTTTCAAAAGAAAAAATGTACTTTCACAAAACAAGAGCTGGTTAGTTAACCAAGTCTTTTGGCTTGCTTTACTTATCTTCATATGATATTGAATTTAGAGGGGTTTGGTTATAGGATGTTACATACCTTTTCAATACACTGCAATTAAAACACAGTAACAGGACTTTCACCCAGTTGGTCAGCACTGCTGTTTCAGCTCAGCATGAGCCTCTTCCATCTCGCTACATCTCACCCAGTTCATTTTGGATCGCAAAGGAAGTTTGTAACTTGATATCCTCTTGTATCATTCAAAAATAGCTAAGCTAGGAGCTAAAGCCATTGACAGCTCCTCAGCAACTGAAGCTGTCCATACTGGCATGCGGCATGACCAAGACAACTTAAGTGGCAAACAACATTCACAGAAGTACCAGTCAATAGCCATCTCCAACAAGAGAAAGTCTACCATCTACCCTTGACGTTAATTTGCATTCCGTTGCTGAGTCCCCCACCGTCACACCATTGATCAGAAAATCAAGTGAACTAGCTACGTAAATATGTGGCTACAGGAGCAGATCAGGAGATGGGTATCCTAATGCTTGACTCGCCCCTTGATATCCAAGGCTTTCCCATCATCTGCATGCACAAGCCAGGAGTGTGATGGAATATTCTCCACGTCTGAATGAGTGCAGCTTCAACAACACTCAGTGAAGCTCACCACCACCCAGGACAAAGCAGCCTGCTTCATTGGCACTCCCTGAAGCACCCTAAACTTTGATTCTCTCCTCTGCTGTTGGATCGTGGATGGAGTATGTACCATTTGCAAAGTGCACTGCTCAGACTACCCTGACAGCACGCCACCCCGCCAAACCTGTGATCCCTACCACAAGGGCAACGAGTCAGATGGATCACCACCACCTATAGGTTCCCTTGCAAGTCACGCATGATAGCAGTATTATATACTAAGCTGTTTTAGTTTTTGTTCACTTACACCTACTTGTCTGCACTAGCACCCAAGTTGGCCTCGCGCTGGGGTCCTGTCACTATCCTTCAGAAACCTCAAATTTAAGTGTTAATGCAATTATTTTTTAATACTTTTAGGCCTCCAGCCCCTGGGCACCTGTCTATGAATGTTGGCCCAAAACGGCAGATGATATGTATGTTGTGGAAGATCACGTCTGTGAGGAGCTTCATGGACTCTTAACTACAGTGGACTTGTCTGAAACGTTAAAACTGAAACAGAGAATTAACCTACTCAGACTTCTTGATAGAAATTGGGAACCTGGGTAAGTTAACCGTGTGTTAACTTCTTCACTTCTCTTCATTGCCCTCTTCACCTGACTGTACATTGAGGCTAAAGCATGGAAACAGGTCTTTTGGCTTAACTGTTCTGCCCTCTATTTATTCTCTACATCATTGTTCTTCCCCCATTTCCTATGTGCCTCCCTGCTTCCCCTTAATATATCTCTTCTACTTTACTCAACTTCGTGTGGCAGCGAGTTCACGAAGAAAGTTGCCATGTCATAGAGTGTGGCTTTCTGACTCCAGTTCTTTAAAGACTATACGATCTTGTTATCATAATGAGAACAGAAGAAATGAAAGCAGTATTGGTGATTCATCTCCTTGTGACTGCTCTCCTAGTCATTAAGGTCATAGCTAATCACTTACCTCATTACTACTTTCCTATACTAACCACATGTCCCTTGATTCAGCTTGCTGACTGAGTTTCCACAGGCCACTTGGGTAGAGAATTCTGAAGCTGGGTGATGAAATTTCTCGTCTGATTTTGAGACTGGGCGCAACTACCAGGGGAAGCATTGTTCCCACATCTGCTGCTAAGCCCCATAAGAATTTTGCATGTTTCAATAAGATCACTTCTCATTCTTTAGAACTATGAAGGGTATTGTTCCCAATCTGCTTAATGTCTCTTTGTACCACAAACCTGTCATCCCAGAAATCAATCCAGTGCATTTTTGCTGTACTCCTGTCGTAGGTATTTCCCTTGTGTAGGGCGACCAAGTCTGTACATCATATTCCAGATGCGGTTTCATCAGGGCCCTGTATAATTGTAGTAAGATATCTTTACTTCTGTACTTGAATCCTTCTGCAATAAAAGCTAATATATCTTTTGCCATCTTAATCGCTTGCTACACCTACACATTAACTTTCAGTGTACAAGGACACTCTGAACCCCAAAACTTTTCAAGTTCCTACCATTTAAAAAATACTCTGCTTTTCTATATTTTTGTACAGAAGTGGATGTCCACACGTTATTCCATTTTGTATTCTATTAGCTGTGTCCCTACCCATTTGTTTAGGCTCTCTATGTGCCCCGAAGCTTCTCTGCATCCTCTTCACAACCGACACTGGCATGCAGCTTTTGTGTAATCAGCCGAATCTGATGTGTTACAGTTGGACCCCTCATCCAACTCATTGATAGAAGTCATGAGCACTGATACTTTGACAGTGGTAATCAACTGCTCCCTAATGGACGAGAGAGTTGGCAGAAGGCACTGCTGTGGTATACATTTGTAGTGGGTTTGGAGTGTTGGGAAACAGTGAACTTTTCTGTTCAGCTAAGGAATGCAAGGTATCTAGAGACCTCCAGGAGAAGATCTTTTCAAAAGATAATTCAACTAAGTATAACATAAGGAAAATATTGATTGAGGAATGCATGCCTATATTGAATAATGAAACATTTTTAATGCTTAAGTTCTTCCTTACAGATCTAGATTATCTCAGTACTGCTCAGCTAAAGTCTTCAACAGCCAGGATATAGTGCTAAGGAATGATGTAGATTCTTCATTTGCAATTTACCTGAAAACCTTACCATGGTTGCCCACTAATAGTCCTGCCGTGGATGGCTCTGGATTCCGCATAGCCTACCTGCGCCCTATTGAAGTATACCTGAGATCAGAAAATTTACTGGAGCTCTTGGCTAACAATGTGAGCTATGTATATTGTGATCTACTTGAGAAGAGCGGGTTTGCTGCTTTCACTGGTAAGTACCAATGTAAAACCATATGTTGGTCACTTGGCATCCTTTAGAGGAGTTGTGGTCAGGCTCTTCTGATTAATTAGTGTATAACTAACCCATGCAGACTAAAAGCTGCAGGGTGTGATTCCTATCTTGTATCAGGTTAAAGTAATGATTATGTCATTTTATTGGAAACCTGGAGGCCTGAATTCAAATTACACCAGGACACTAAGGAACTTAAAGTTAGTTAATTCAATAAGTGTATAAGTAAATCTGGAATTAAAAACCTGGCTTAACACAGAACAAGGACAAGCTCTTTGAGTTTAAAACAGAGTGGGCTAGGGTTCTTGAGTTTAACCCAGAATGGGAGCAGGCTCTGAGTTTAAAACAGGGCACAGCCAGGGTCCGTGAGTTTTAAATGGTCCGGAGGCAGAGCTGCAGAGGTGATGGCAGGATTCAAGGAGTGACGCATAGCAGGAAGGCAGCTGATTGCTGAATAGGATCATATGAGTACTTCCAGTACTTGGACGGTCTAATTGTTAAAGTAAAAATAAAAGTAAGATCTGTAGTTGGTGCAGAAGTACTTTTTTGAGTAGATTAAGCTCATTATTATTCTTTAAATTAAAGAAAGTAAAGGGAATATCTTAAGGGTAAGTCATGGTAGGATGGTTCGACCACGTAGAATGCTTCTGCAGCGTACTGTGGGACTTCTAGTGTCTGGGGCAAACACACACACGCAGGAAGCCCCTCCAGATGCAGGAAGCCCCTCCAGAGGTGGGAAGTGGCAGTCTGCATTTCAGAGCTGGAGTCGTGCCAGATCATTGTGGAGCATGGTCACACACCAGGTTAACACTGCACGGGCAGACAGGGATTGGAGAACCGCCAGACAAAGTAAATGAGGCAGGTAGTGCAGGTATCTCCTGGGGCCACCACCTCTTAAACAGATGTACCATTGTGGATTATGTTGGGGAGATGGTTTCCCAGAGGGATGCAGAAAGAGCCAAGTCCGTGGCACCATAGGTGGCTCAGCGAAATGGGAAGGCATGAAGCAGAGTGGGGACAGTGTAGGAGGGTGGGGTGTAGGTTCCTGAGGCATTAGGAAAGGTTCTTGGGAAGGTCAGACTACACAAAGCTGGACAGAGCACACCCAGGCAAGACTGGGACCTGATATCCCCACGGGAATGCATGCTAGTGTTGTTGGAGAGGAATGTGGCTACTAAGGTGGTACCAAAGCACATGACAGGAAGAATACCAAGTATACAAAGAATGAGATGGTAATCTAGAGAAGTTGTATCCACATGACTATGCCTGTTAAACATTGGAAGTAGCCTGCTGTCATCGCACAATTAATGGATCAGATTAAAGCCTTTCTATCCTGCCACATTCAGTTGTGAATGCGGGTGGGGCACAGTTAAATAGCTAACATAAAGTGGCTGAGACTCCATGAACATCTCCATTTTCAATGAAGGTTGAGCTTAGCCATGAGTACAAAAGTTAATGTGAGATGATTTGAAACCAGTCTTAGTTAGAAGCGCTCAGTGTCTGATCTAACTCCCAGCTGCCATCTCCTAAGGTTTCCAATGTCTGGTGCAAATTCAGTTCACTTTGGAACAGTATCAAGAAGTGACACATTGCATTGGAGACAGCAGGGCCGTGGAACCAATAACAGCCCACCTGTGGTGCTGAAGACTTGTGTTCCAGTGCTTACTCTATCCAAGTTGTTCAAGTGGAGCTATGATAATGGCACTCAACTGATAATGTGGAAAATCATCCAATTGTGTCCGATTCATAAAAATCCAATCAAATCAAATACTGCATAATGATAGGTGGTGTCTTTCATGCATTATTCAGCAACATTCAACAACAAACTGCTTGCTGGTGACCAGGTCCACTTACCTTTAGACCTCACTACAACCTTGGTCCCACAAATGAGTTGAATGCCAGGCATGTGGTGCAATTGACCATTCTTGATATGAGGGTAGCATTTGCTATTGAGGTGTGATATTGAGGAGCAGTGGTAAACTGAAGTCAGTGGGAATCTGGGAGAACTCTCCACTGCTGGAATCAGCTCACACAAAGGAAGATGGTTGTGGTTGTTGCTCAGCCTACGGAAATTATGGCTGGAGTCTTCAGAGCAGTGTCTTAGGCCTTGTTGTTTCACAGATGGTTATAGCTTTTCAGCCTGTCAAGTCTGTACAGACTTTGCATAAGAACTGCCCAGCAAGTCCCACTCTCCCTTTCTCCACACACAGCCCTGAAAATTCTTCCCTTTTCAGATACTTAGCCAACTCCTTTTTATATGCTGCAATCAAATCTGCCTGTGCCTTTGCACAGCAGTGTGTTCCAGACCCTAACCACTCACTATGTTTAAAATAAAATCCTTGTCACTTTGGGAGTGAGTCTAATCAAACACTGCATCTGAAGGCTTCTGCTGTGATCCTTTCTTTGTAACAAAAAAGAGAAATAATATGGTTTTAAAATATACAAATTCAGCTATAGTAAATTTCCTTACCCTATCTCCCCTCTTTTTTAAAAGTGTGGTTAATTATACAGACTACATATTTGTTCCAGTCTGCAAGTTGAGCTCATTCTCTATCACCATCATATTGGGAGCTGCTGGTTATCTTAACATTTGGTGCTGAAAGCCTAGGCACCCATGTGGTATAAAGAGGTAAATCTATATTTAAACTAAGTTCTTTAATGATCCTTCCTCAGTACAACACTGCAGTACTAATATAGATCATTTGTTGTAATTGGACATGAATCCATGACCTTCTGTCACAGATGAGTGCTCTGCCAATTAAGCCAAGCTGTCACTTAGTGGGTACTTTTCACAGAATTGGGCAACAAATCTATCCAAAGATGTTTTCCTCATTAATAAGCATTGCTGGAGTAGTATCAAGGTTTATTTATACTTTATCTTAATGTAATCCATGCTGTTCCTGACCTAGCATTATGTTGTCATTCTTGTGGGTCACTTACAATAATTTCTACTTTTCTTAGGTATTAAAACCTCCATAACTGTCGAGATGATGATCAACCACTTTAAATCGTGGTGTATGAAAAGTCCTCCAAGTGAATCTGGTGAACTGGTGGGTGCAGAATTTCACACAAGTGCAGACCATATTTACACGGTTTATGCCTACTTGGGTAGAAACTGCAGTCGAAGTCAACTAAAAGAGCTGTTTGAACGCTACCCAGCTGTGTTTGTGCCAAGCAGGTATCTACATTCCTTTTTGTTTACAGCAAGGCTTATTAAAACTGCAGTTGTCTGGAGGAGAATCTTAGAATGCTGTTTGAAACTTTTCATCCCAGTAAAACTTGTGTTTTTCCTCCCCAATGCCTTGAGCTTTTCACATCTCAGCAAGCATTCCTTTTGCTTTATTTTCTCATGGATTGTTGGAGTATTTGAACTTTCCATATTTAGCACTTCTTCTCCCACATCCTATCTGTTGGAATGTACCTAGCTATCGTCCTCCAACCAGTTGGTAGGTTGATTTGATGGTTGGTAGGTTAATTGGCACTGTAAATTGCCCCTAATGTGTAGGTGGGTGGCAGAATCTGGGGGGAGTTGACAAGTATGTAAAGAGAATGTAAAATGGGATTAACATAAGATTGATGTAAATGGGTGGTTGGTGGGCTAAAGGACCTGTATCTGCATTGTATCTTTCTATCATTTTCTAACAACACAACTACAAGTATAACTCTCCTGGTGATCAGCACTGCCGCTCCATCCTAGAGTGGTGTAGTTTATATTTCCAGTTGTGAATAGAATTTGTCAAGTCAAGTTACAGCAGGCCACACAGGGTCAATGAAAGTGGGGTGGACAAATATGCGAGCACATTGTCTGTAGACTAGGTCTCCTTGTGCTCCAGTGTTACCATAACAATGTCTAGGTAAGAAGGGAAGTCTGGTTTGTAGTTTGAATCCTACTCTGAAGATTCAATGCTGAGCAAATCATTAGAGTGTTGAGAGGAATCTGAATATCATCCAGGTGAGATGTTAAACCAAAATCTTGTCTGGCCAGGTCACATTTAGATGTAAAAGATGTCTTGAGTTATTTGAAAGAAAAGCTGTGGTTCACTCCTGGTTCTGGTCAATATTTTGCCCCCAACATTTATCACTGAAACAGATAAAATGGTGATAACTACATTGCTGATTGTGGGACAAATTGTCTCCTATATTTCTTAAATTACAAAAGATTATGAAAAGATGCCTGGGAAGATGTTTAAGGTGTCTTGAGGACATGAAAAATGCTGTGCTTCCATTGATGTGACTTGTTTCTAAGCTAGTTACCCAAGTATTATAGAAAAAAGCAAGCTTTAAATGGAAGAAAAACTATGAGGATGATTGTATTTATTTCCTTGTGTAAAATTGATGTGCAATTTAAAAATTAACTTTCTTTTGAAACAGTGAATCAATTGGTACAGGAAAATTCTACCATCTGAAAGATGTGTGTTGGAATGATCCAACTAAAATTTTCCAGCGATATAAATGTAAAATCCAAGAAGCAAATGAGTCATTCCAGGAACCGCATCTGCTTGCTCCATTCTATGGTAAAAGGGAAGACATGAAGGATCTATTTCAAAAGGTATCTCTTGCACTAGATATCACAGTTTGTGGTCACCTCTGCCTTTACTGCAAATTCAGTGGCCTAGAAGTCAGGGTGCCCACCTTATTGTAGGCATGGGGAGCAATCCTGAACAGTAGCATTCAGAAATTCCGATATTGGGGTCTCAGAACTTGGTGTTTTGAATGGTTATGACTCAACAGTCATACCTGTGGAGGTTCATAGGGATTGTGTTAGTTGGATGGGCTAATGACGGTCAGAGTCTCAAGTGAAGGCTGGAACAAGCCTTGCAGATGCTTTGGACGGAAACCTGAATATGGAGGTGAAAGTGGTTAAATTCAGTAATTGGGGTTGGTCCTTGTTACTAGATTGCAAAGCTTATGGGTTTAAATTGCTTGCATTAACATGTGGGCTTGCAATTGCTGGTTGTCTTAAAAAAACACTTGTCCTTCAAGGAAAAAAGTCCCTGCTTCTCTTGGGTGGCATTGTCTTCTGCGGATAGCTAAGGATCAATAATTATTGTTGCTTTATCAGTGATTCCAATGAGGATACAATACTGCAGATATTGCAAATCTGAAATGAAAACAGAAAAACCTGTAAACATGCAGCAGATCAGGCCAAAATCAAAAAGCTGGAAATATGAGATAAAAACAGAAAATGCGGGAAATACTCAGCAGGTCAGGCTGCATCTGTGGGAAGAGAAACGGAGTTAACTACAAGTTGGATAAAAGAGAGATAGAAAAGTTATTTTACAACTTCTAAGCAAATTCTGACCCAGAGAAAAGATGTATTGAGAGCAAAGAACAAATAGTACAATATAATCTTGATGGTATGGAGAGCAGGAATGCTTTAAACACCAAAAGCAATGATGGTGCAAAGAGACGTAATAGGATAAGAGGTTATATAAATTTTGTCCACGAGGGACATGGTGGCAGCAGCAGAGCTACTGATTCCACTTGCTGACTGAGAAAATAATTATCAATAGTTGCTGAATTCATTAATAACTGATACTTCTAGCCACACACACAACCATCATTGTCATCCCAGGAAAGCTCTGCTAGATGGCAGGGAGCACCTGAATAGGACAAGTGTTGTAAAAAAGGAAGAAGCACTTATAGAGTCATAGAGTAATACAGCAATGATACAGGCCCTTCGGCCCAACTAGTCCATGCCAACCACATTGTCCACCCAGCTAGTCCCAATTTCCTGCATTCAGCCCATATCCCTCCAAGCCCAGCCCTTCACCTATCCAAGTGCTGCTTAGATGATACTACTGTACCTGCCTCAACTATTTCCTCTGGCAGCTCGTTCTGTATACCCACCACCCACTGTGTGAAAAAGTTGCCCCTCAGGTCCCTTCTAAATTTTCCCCTTCTCATCCTAAACCTATGTCCCCTAGTTTTGGACTAGTGGGAAAGGACTAGTTGCCCCTGGACTCTTGCATTTGTTTAGCATCTTTCATGTCTACCTAATGTCCCAAAGCCAGTGAATATTTTTTGAAATGCAGTCATTATTGTAATGCAATTTGCACACAAATAAATTCCCAGAAATAGTGTTGTGGTTAAAGATCAGGTATATATTTTGTTTGGAATGTGGATCAAAGGATGAAAATTGCTTAGGGCATCAATTGTAGCTCTCTTGCCTCCTTGAAGTGACAGCATGGAATTTTTTATATCCACCGGAGAGATCACAAGGGAGCTCGTGTAACACCTTTTCCTTATTATGGCACCTCAGAAAGTACCACACTCCCTCAGTACTGCATGAAGTGTCATTCTAAATTCTTGCACTTAAGTGTAAGAAGGACTTGAACCAACAACATTCTGACTTGGTGATTTTCTGTTTCAATTACTTCAGTAACTTTTGCCCCTGGAAATATTCTGTACTTTGTTCTCCTGATAACGCGAGAACCTACACAGGTTGATAGGACAGTAAAGAAGTCATATGGCATGCTTGCCTTCATTAGTTGAGGCATTGAGTTCAAGAGTTAGGAAGTTATGCTACAAATTTATAAAACTCTAGTTAGGCCGCATCTGGAGTATTGCATTCAGTTCTGGCCGCCCCATTGTAGGAAGGATGTCGAGGCTTTGCGGAGGGTGCAGAGGTTGTTTACCAAGATGCTGCCTGGATTAGAGGGCATGTGCTATGAGAATAGGATGGACAAACTTGGGTTGTTGTCTCTGGAGCAGCAGAGGCTGAGGAGAGATCTGATAGAGGTTTATAAGATGATGAGAGGCATAGATAGATTAGACAGCCAGTATATTTTCCCCAAGAGATGAAATGCCTAATACCAGAGGGGATGCATTTAAGGTGATGGGAGAAGTTCAAAGGAGCTGGCGGGGGAAGTTTTTTTACACAGAGTGGTGGGTGTCTGGAATGTGCTGCCTGGGGTGGCGGTGGAGGCAAATATGATAGGGGTGTTCAAAAAGATCTTAGATAGGCCCATGAATGTGAAGGAAATGGTAGGATATGGATATCGTGTACGCAGAAGGGATTAGTTTCGTTGGGCATTTTATTACTGATGTAATTGGTTCAGCACTACATTGTGGGCCGGAGGGCCTGTTCCTGTGCTGTTATGTTCTATAATTTCTGTAGGAGTCTATATTTTCATTTTGATCGATTTGTTTCGAATTACAGAGTCTGAATATAGAGAAAATACCATCTATGAAGCACTATGTAAACCTGCTCGTGATGATATGTGATACAGTATCTTTACCCAACAACCCTGTCCTGCAGGATGTGTCTGTGATTTATGCAATTCTTGGTAAGTGGTTTTGCAAAATCTGAAGTTTGTATTAAGTTGATTTTATC
This sequence comes from Pristis pectinata, assembly GCF_009764475.1. Lineage (NCBI taxonomy): Eukaryota > Metazoa > Chordata > Chondrichthyes > Rhinopristiformes > Pristidae > Pristis > Pristis pectinata. Next base: position 3,032,296 of record NC_067422.1, read on the forward strand.
CCTTTGGGAAAAATTGACAGACTTAAGTGAATTGGTTTCTCTTCTGATCTACCACTTGAGTTAGATATTGTGGTAATGAAACAATTTTTGTTTAACCTTTGCCACCCTGAGTAACCACCCACAAACACATACATTAAAGCAAAGTAAAATAATTTTAAAAGAATTGCATACTGTCCCCTTTGTCACCTTATCTAAGAATCCCTGTTTGAAAGCGATGGGCACTCATTCTACACCTGGTCTGAACTAGCGTAGGATCACAAGATCACAAGACAAGGGAGCAGAAGTAGGCCATTCGGCCCATCGAGTCTGCTCCAAGGAAAAGGGAGAAAAGAAAAAGAAATGAGAAATTGGGAGGTGGTGGGGGGGGGAGGTGAAGAACAAACTATTCTAACCCCAATTTCCGGCCTTATCCCCATATCCCTTGATACCCTGACTATTTAGATATCTATCTATCTCTTCCTTAAACGCCTCCAATGGTCTGGCCTCCACTGCTGTACCTGGCAAGGAATTCCACAAATTCACCACCCTCTGGCTAAAGAAATTTCTCCTCATCTCTGTTTTAAACCTGTACCCTCTAATTCTAAGATTGTGCCCTCTGGTCCTGGACTCACCCACCAAGGGAAACAGGATCTGCAGCATTCCAGATCTAAGGGTGTGTGGCACTTGTTATACCTTCTCAGAAACTGCAAAAATCCCTTCACTCCTCAAATGGTTAACTCTCAGCTGAAAGAAAATGTTTTAAAGCAAACACATCCAGAATGCTGTTTAAATTGGAGAGAATGTTCAGCTTTTCACCTTACCATTTGTGCTACAGCCCTAATTCAGAAATCAAAATCCTAACTGAAGTGTAAGTGGCTGAAAACCACTTGTTCCAGTTGGAACCACCAACATTAGCCAGTAGGTTGTTTGTATTTCATTCTTCTTAAACATTAAGCTGGCCAATGCATAGTGTAATTTACTAAAAGATTACTTTAGTTACATCTGTATTCTTTTTTCTCCCCAAATAAAGAGGTTCTTCTCTTCTACATGAAATGGAAATACAGCCCTGTCATATCATCCTAATCAATCATTTATCTTCATTTTCTCCCCACAGCTGAGAAATGCAAGAATTATAATGACTATGATGATTCCTGGGAACTAGCAAAGAGCTATTGCCAAACACTGAAAGGTAAGGATTGTATCTTGCGGACTAGATCACCTTGGAGAGAGAGAAGCAGACACATGTAATCCATTTTATTTGATACCCCTTCATAGAATCATAGAACAGTACAGCACAATACAGGCCCTTCGGCCCACCATGTTGTGCCGACCTTTAAACCTCGCCTAAGACTATCTAACCCCTTCCTCCCACATATCCCTCTGTTTTAAATTCCTCCGTATGCTTATCTAGCAATCTCTTGAATTTGACCAACGTACCTGCCTCCACCACCACCCCAGGCAGTGCATTCCACGCCCCAACCACTCTCTGGGTAAAAAGCCTCCCTCTGATATCTCCCTTGAACTTCCCACCCATTACATTAAAGCCATGCCCTCTTGTATTGAGCATTGGTGCCCTGGGAAAGAGGCGCTGGCTGTCCACTCTATCTGTTCCTCTTAATATTTTGTACACCTCTATCATGTCTCCTCTCATCTTCCTTCTCTTCAAAGAGTAAAGCCCTAACTCCCTTAGTCTCGCCTCATAATGCATACTCTCTAAACCAGGCAGCATCCTGGTAAATCTCCTCTGCACCCTTTCCAACGCTTCCACATCCTTCCTATAATGAGGCGACCAGAACTGGACACAGTAATCCATTTTATCTGATACCCCTTCAAAACAGAATAAGTGCCTGTATAATAGTTTTAGGTTATATCATTCCATTGCACGTTTTAGATCTATAGATCATCATTATTTTCATCTTTACTGTAGTGTACTTGTGCTAATAAGATTGTCCTTTCTATTAACCTCATCTTGCCGGTGCCCTTAGGAATGATAAAAGATGAGAGGATATTTCCTGCCAAGGATAATCGCTGGGTCTCCCTGGCAAGCTCCCCTATCGTACCAGATAATAAGCACCTGGAACGGATATTTAAAGCACACTCTCTGTGCTTGCTGACTGTACCTGCTGCAGAGCGGAATCGTTCACACACCAAGAACAGCAGCAAACAAGGTAACACTATCTTTTTATGTTGAAAGCTTGCACATAAGGCGTGTGGGATCAGAGAAGTTTGGTAAGTCATAGGAGTCCTCACTGACCAGAGGAAATAAAGATCCACAGTACAGCCCGCCAAAGGCACTCATGTGGGCCTAAATGATTACTTTTCATGTCTTCACTAAGGAAACAGACTCTGTAGTTGGAGAATTTAGCAAAGGGAAAGTGAAAGTCTAGTGCAGGTCTCAATAAATAAAGAGGAGATACTCGATGCCTTAGTGGACATAAAGGTGGATAAATCCCCAGGGACGGGTGGGATCTATCCCAGGCTGCTGTGGGAGGCAAGGGAAGAGATTGCTGGGGTGTTAACTGAGATTATTAAAGCCTCGCTGATGACGTGAGGTTCCTGTTGACTGGACCACAGCAAATGTGGTCCCTCTTTTCAAGAAGGGCAGCATGGAAAAGCCTGGTAACTATAGACCTGTGAGCCTAACATCAATAGTAGGGATGTTGTTGGAGAAAATGCTGAGGGAGTGGATTAATGATCACTTGGAATGACAGGGTCTAATCAGAGACAGCCAACGTGGCTTTGTCAAGGGCAGATCCTGGCTGACCAATCTGAGTGAATTTTTTTGAGTAGGTAACTAGATGTATTGATGAGGGCAGATGAGTTGATGTGGTTTACATGAACTTCGGTAAGGCCTTTGACAAGGTCTCACATGGTAGACTGGTCCAAATGGTTAGGGCCCATGGGATCCAGGGCAAGTTGGCAAACTGGATCCAAAATTGATTTGGCAATAAGAGAGAGGGTGATGGTAGAGGGTTGTTCTAGTGATCAGACGGCTGTTACTAGTGGTGTTCCTCAGGGATTGGTGCTGGGACCTTTGTGCATAGTATGGAGGATAGTCTTAGGTGACAGATGTGTTGATGAAATGAGCTGATAAACGGCAAAAGGAGTTCAGATAAATGTGAGGTGATGCATTTAGGGAGTAATAATGAGGCTAGGACATATACCATGAATTACCATTAATTCATAGGTCTTAGGGAGTATTAATGAACAGAGGGAGTTCAAGTCTAGGGATCCTTGAAGGGAGCAGATCATTCAAGAGATGTGGGCTTCGCAGGCTGAGTCAACATTTAATGGCCCATCCCTAGCTGCCCTTGAGAAGGTGGTGGTGAGCTGCCTTCTTGAACCCCTGCAGTCCTTGAGGTGTGGATATACCCACAATTCTGTTAAGGAGAGAGTTCCAGGATTTTGACCCAGCGAAGGTGAAGGAATGGTGGTATATTTCCAAGTCAGAATGGTGCATGGCTTGGAGGGCAACTTTGAGGTAGTGTTGTTCCCAAGCAGATAACGTGGTTAGAAAGGCACTTGGGCTCCATATCTAAGGAAGGGTGTGCTGGTGTTGGAGAGGGTCCAGAGGAGGTTTATGAGAATGATCCTGGGGATGATAGGGTTAACATATGAGGAGCATTTGATGGCTCTGGGCCTGTATTTGCTGGAGGGGATCTCATTGAAACCTACTGAATATTGAAAGGTCTGGATAGAGTGGACGTGGAGGGGATGTTTCCAGTAGTGAGAGAGTCTAGGACCAGAGGGCACAGCCTCAGAATAGAAGGACGTCCCTTTAGAACAGAGATGAGGAGGAATTTCTTCAGCCAGAGGGTGGTGGATCTGTGGAATTCATTGCCACAGACAGCTGTGGAGGCCAAGTCATTGGGTGTATTTAAAGCAGAGGTTGATAGGTTCTTGATTAGTAAGGACGTCAAAGGTTACAGGGAGAAGGCAGGAGAATGGGTTTGAGAGGGAAAAATAAATCAGCCATGATCGAAAGGCGAAGCAGACGATGGGCCAAATGGCCTAATTCTGCTCCTGTGTCTTATGGATACTTGTCTTCATTAGTCAGGGCATTCAATACAAAAGCAGAGAAGTTATCCTCTGGTTGGGCCTCAACTGGAGTACTGCGTGCAGTTATGGGCACCACACTGTAGGAAGAATGTGATTGTGTTGGAGAGGGTACAGAGGAGATTGGCCGGTATGGTGCCTGGGATGGTGTTTCAGTTACAAGGAGAGACTGGAGAAGCTGGGTCTGCTCTCCCTGGAGTGGAGGAGGTCAACGGGAAGACATGATTGAGGGATATAAAATTCTGAGGGGTATAGATAGGGTTGACTGCAGGAAACTTCTTCCCATATCAGAGGTAGACAAGGCAAGAGGACATAGATTTAGTGCAAGGTGGATAAGATTCAGAGGGGATCTGAGGGGGACCTTCTTCACCCAGAGGGTGATGAGTACCTGGACTGCACTACCTGACAGAGCCGTGGAAGCAGGGTCACTGACAACATGTAAGAAGTCTCTAGATGAGCACTTGAATCATTTTGACACAGAAGGCTATGGGCCAAGTGCTGGGAGATGGGATTAGTGTGGATGGTGCCCACTGGTTGGGATTAGTGTGGATGGTGCCCACTGGTTGGTGCGGATGTGGCGGACCAGATGGGCTGTTTCCAGGCTGTACGTCTCTGCAACTCTTATTCTGTGCTGATCATTGTTAGTGTCTCTATTCTGAACAAACCTGGCATTTAAATAACACCAGCTGCTGTTGACACCAGAATCCTTTATAAATGGAAGTAATGCTGGGCAGGAAAAGGAGAGGCACAAACCCAGGAAATGAGTGCTTCCTGTGGTTCAGAATCAGGTTTATTATCACTGACATATTGTGAAGTGTGTTGGCTTGCGGCAGCAGTACAGTGCAAGACATAAAGACATAAAAATTACTGTAAGTTACAAAAATAAATAAGTAGTGCAAAAGAGGAATAACAAGGTAGTGTTTATGGGTTCATGGACCGTTCAGAAATCTGATAGTGGAAGGGAAGAAGCTGTTCCTGAAATGTTGAGTGTGGGTCTTCAGGCTCCTGTACCTGCTCCCCGATGGTAGTAACGAGAAGAGGGCATGTCCCGGATGGTGAGGGTCCTTAATGATGGATGCTGCCCTCCTGAGGCACCTCTTCTTGAAGATTTCCTCTTCAAGAAGTTTCAGACTTATTACAAAAGTAGTAGATGTTTTTAAAAGATTTGTATATAACACTTCTCTTCATTGCTCTGTGAATGATTGTGTCATCAGATGTAACATTGAGTTATACAGGACAGAAGGTCCTGGATCATGCTCCTATTCTATGCAGCACTGACCAATTAGGGAGGTACATTTGCTCTCATTGCTGCTAGACTAGAAAGGGAAATTAAAGGAAACCAAAGTTTCTGCTCGTATTTTCTATCTATGCAAGACTCCTCAATAACCTGTTTGTCCTTGTTGTCTGGGTCATATAAATAATGGACACCTGGTCAGGATAACTGAGGGCAGTTGAAACCTGGGTATACTTAGGAGCAAATTGCAAGAAAATTATTTGGAACTTCTGCACATAATCGGTAACTATTTCTTTCACCAGAGATTCGATTTAATGAGGAAGATCGCAATTTATTTTTTGAAATCTGTGGTGTGGATCAACTTTCCAATTGTGTCACTGTAGAAGCTCAGACTGAAGATTTCAGACCCTGTCCTCGTGTCCAAAACTTTGTCCGTTCTATAACCCCATTCATCCAGAGATGGTTTTATCACCACAGCGACTTTAATAGTGTATATAAAGAACTACAAGACAGTAATATTGCTGCAGCTCTCAAATCCATGGCCTTCTACCAGGTAAATATTCTGTTTAAAAACCTCCATTTTATAAACTATATTAATGAAATATTTGCACCTGGGCTGCCTTAAACTGGTGAGGGATTCCTCCGTCCCACACTTTTTATCTTCTATGAATTTTGGATATCCCTTCTGACGGAAATATCAGCCATTTTGTGTATTGGAAACTGTTGGCCTAGCTACTCACTGGAAGTATTGCCTATTCTTTGAATTGTGCAATAAAATTCTATGCATCTGCCTGATAAAGCAGATTCATTGGTTTGAGGAGCAAACAGGAGGTTCTGTGGACGAGAAGAAGACTCTCGGATGGTATGTTGCCTCCCAGGTGCCAGGGTCAGAGGTGTCTCAGATCGAGTCCATAGCTTTCTTAAGGGGGAGGGGGAGCAGCCAGAGGTTGCGGTACATGTTAGTACCAATGACATAGGCAGGAAAAGTGACGAGGTCCTGCAAAGTGAATTCAGGGAGTTAGGTGCTAAGTTAAAAGACAGGACCTCCAGGGTGGTGATCTCAGGATTGCTACCTGTGCCATTTGCTAGTGAGGCAAGAAATAGGAAGATCGTGCAGCTTAACATGTGGTGCAGGAGGGAGGGCTTCAGATTTTTAGATCATTGGGCTCTCTTCTAGGGCAAGTGGGATCTGTACAAATGGGATGGTTTGCAGCTGAACTGGAGGGGGACCAATACCCTAGTGCGAAGTTTTGCTAGTGCTGCTTGGGGGGCGTGTTAAACTGTAGTTGCAGGGGGTTGGGAACCAGAGTAGCAGGACAGCAAGTGCAGAGGCTGTGGGGAAAGTAGATCTTAAGACTACAAGCAAAGATGGAAACCGAAAGGTCGAGCGTGGTGGGACTAATGTTCTGAGTTGCGTCTATTTCTATGCAAGGAGTATTGTAGGTAACGCAGGTGAACTTAGAGCATGGATCCATTCGTGGAATTATGATGTTGTGGCCATTAGTGAGACTTGGTTGCAGGAGGGGCAGGACTGGCAGCTCAATGTTCCGAGGTTCTGTTGTTTTAGACGTGATAGGAGGTATTAAAGGGGGAGGGGTGGCATTACTCGTCAGGGAAAATGTCACGGCAAGTGCCCAGAGAGGACATACTGGAGGGCTCGACTACCAACACAGTTTGGGTGGAACTGAGGAATAAAAAAGGGACGACCACGTTAATGGGACTATATTATAGACCTCCCAATAGTCAGCAGGATTTAGAGGAACAAATTTGTAGAGAGATAGCAGGCAGTTGCAGGAAATATAAAGTTGTGATAGTAGGTGATTTTAACTTTCCACATATTGACTGGGACTCCCATACTGTAAAAGGACTGGATGGGGTTGAGTTTGTCAAATGTGTTCAGGAAAATTTCCTTAATCAATATGTAGAGGTCCCAACTAGAGAGAGTGCGATACTGGATCTCCTCTTAGGGAATGAGACAGGGCAGGTGACAGAGGTGAGTGTAGGGGGACACCTTGGATCTAGTGATCATAATTCCATTAGTTTCAAGATAATTGTGGAAAAGGATAGGACTGGTTCTCGGGTTAAGATCCTACACAAGAGGATGGCCAATTTTGACGGCATCAGGAGGGATCTGGCAGGCGTGGATTGGGATAGGCTGTTTTCCAACAAAGAGATGCTTGGTAAGTGGGAGGCCTTCAAGAGTGAAATATTGAGAGTACAGGATCTGTATGTTCCTGTTGGGGTAAAAGGCAAGGCTAACAGGTTTAGGGAACCTTGGTTATCGAGGGATATTGAGGCAAAAGGGTAGTGAGAGCGTGAACCGTATCCGGATTACAGAAGAGGAGGTGCTGGCTGTCTTGAGGCAAATTAGGATGGATAAATCCCCAGGGACTGACAAGGTGTCCCCTCAGACCTTGTGGGAAGCTAGTGCAGAAATTGCAGGGGCCCTGGCAGAGATTTTAAAATGTCCTTAAGTCACTGGTGAGGTGCCAGAGGACTGGAGGATAGCTAATGTTGTTCTGTTGTTCAAGAAAGGCTGTAAGGATAAACTGGGAAATTATAGGCCGTTGAGCCTGACATTAGTCATGGGTAACTTATTGGAAGGTATTCTAAGGGACAGGATATATAAGTATTTGGATAGACAGGGCTTGATTAGGGATAGTCAACGTGGCTTTTTGCATGACAGGTCATGTCTAACCAATCTTATAGAGTTTTTCGAGGAGGTTACCAGGAAGGTTGATGAAGGGAAGGCAGTAGACGTTGTCTACATGGACATTAGCAAGGCCTTTGACAAAGTCCCGCATGGGAGCTCCAGAAGGTTAAGTCGCTTGGCATTCAGGATGAAGTAGTCAACTGGATTCAACATTGGCTTAGCGGGAGAAGCCAGAGAGTGGTCGTAGATAGTTGTCTCTATGACTGGAGGCCTGTGACTAGTGGTGTGCTGCAGGGATCGGTGCTGGGTCCGTTGTTGTTTATCATCTATATTAATGATTTAGATGATAATGTGGTAAACTGGATCAGCAAATTTGGGGATGACACCAAGAATGGGGGCATAATGAACAGCAAGGAAGTTTTCAAAGTGATCTGGACCAGCTGGGAAAATGGCAGGCATGGTAGTGTAGCAGTTAGTGTAATGCTATTACCGTGCTAGCAACCTGGGGTCAATTCAGGCCTTTTTCTTTAAGGAGTTTGTACGTTCTCCCCGTGTCTGCGTGGGTTTCCTCCGGGTGCTCCGGTTTCCTCCCACATTCCAAAGGCGTACGTGTTAGGAAGTTGTGGGCATGCTATGTTGGTGCTGGAATTGTGGTGACACTTGCGGGCTGCCCCAGAACATTCTACGCAAAAGATGCATTTCACTGTGTGTTTCGATGTACATGTGACTAATAAAGCATACTTAAAATGGGCTGAGAAATGGCAGATGGAATTTAATACAGACAAGCGTGAGGTGATGCACTTTGGGAGGATAAACCAGGGTAAGACTTACACACAAGAAACTGCAGAAAGTTGTGGAAACAGCTGAACACATCACGGAAACCAGCCTCCCCTCCATGGACTCTGCCTGTACTTCTCGCTGCCTTAGTAAAGCAGCCAACATAATCAAAGACCCCACCCATTCCGGACATTCTCTCTTCTCCCCTCTCCCATCGGGCAGAAGATACAAAAGCCTGAAAGCGCATACCACCGGGCCCAAGGACAGCTTCTATCCTGCTGTTATAGGACTATTGAATGGTCCTCAGGTACGATAAGATGGACTCTTGACCTCACAGTATATCTCGTTATGACCTTGCACCTTATTGTCCACCTGCACTGTACTTTTTCTGTCGCTGTGACACCTTATTCTGCCTTCTGTATTGTTTTACCTTGTACTACGTCCATGCTCTGTGTGATGAATTGATCTGTATGAATGGTATGCAAGACAAGTTTTTCACTGAACCTTGGTATATGTGACTATAATAAACCAATTCCAATTTTGATCTGATCCTTTACTGTTAAACTTGTGCATCTTTGCCTTCATCCTGCAAAGCCATCAGTTTACCTTGGCTTCAGGCCATTGGAACTTTGTACAGGTTAACATCTAAGCTAACTTCTAAATGACAGGCAGTGTCAGTACCTGGTGGCTTGGAGTGTTACAGTGATTGATGGTTTGTCTTCCTCTCACTGTTTTATCACTTGCCACGAATGAAGATCTAACAGCCACAAGTAGGGTTGTGGTGAGGAAAGGCTGGAATAAAAGATATCTCTCACTGCTGTCAGTGCGTGCCCTCGAAGGTTTTGCATTGATCAGTGGCGATTTTGAACTGGGAAAATTCCTTGCGGAGTCTCGATCTAACAGTGGTGCCACAGATATGAGGAGTTCCTGTCCCTATTGCAATGTGTTTGTGAAATGCAGATTGATGCTGATATTTGTGCCTTTTCTGATTTCGTTTCCAGGTTGGTAAGCTGTATCTCTATTATCAACTGACTTTGCCTAATGCTTCCCCTGTGTTTGAGAAAGAGGATATTGTCTGTCACTTGAAGAATAAGAAAACTTTCTATATTCAAAAAGATCACATCACTTCATTTATTGACATCTGCAGGTAAACAGTGACAATCATCTCTACTGAAACAAAAGCAATCAGACCATTCGAGAATTCAAATCATGATACTCTTAAAAAAAAGTTAAACTGTTCCTTTATGAAATGTGGTTTTAAAGAAAAAGCAAGACAGGCATTTTTGTAGTTCCAGACACAGCAATGGGTCATCACAAAATGCTTCACAGCTCAATGAAATACAGCTGAAGTCAATTTGATGCAGGGTGCCGAGCAGGCTTGTGCCTTTCCATAGAGCAATGATACAATGACTAGTTCACACAAAACGTTGGAGGAACTCAGCGGGTCAGGCGGCGTCTATGGAGGGAAATGGACAGTAGGTGTTTCGGGTCGAGATCCTTCATCAGGACTCCATGGATGCTGCCTGACCTGCCGAGTTCTTCCAGCACTTTGTGTTGTTCCAGATTCCAGCCTCTGCAGTCTCTTGTGACTCCATAATGGCCAGTTCACCTGCTTTATTGATGCTGATAAAAAATGGTCAGGACACCAGTGTGAACCTCCCTGCTCTGCCGTGGAACCTTTTGCATCTACCTGAGGACTCAAGTAGAGCCTGAATGTAACACCTCATACTCCCTCAGCTTATCCTCAGGAGGGAGGGTACCGCTCAGAGTTGTCAAGATCCATCTATTACATGAATGGATGTGATTTCCCAATGAGAGAGAGAGATGGATGAAACAGATGAGATGTCCAGATGACCCCCACCTCACTGGTTGTGTAGGGGGATGAGAATAAATGCTTTGGGGTTAACCATACCCACTTCCTGGAAAATTAATGAAAAAAACATAAATTGACATGAAGTGGGACATGAAACATTGCTTATTTCTTTAGTGTAATTTTTATTCCTTTATCTTTCTAGAGAGCTTGTAAAATTGTTTAGTCTTGACAACAAGGAGCTGGAAAAAGAACTAGAACGCTTCCTACAGAGTCTCATCTCTTGCTTTGAGGTAATCTTTTTATGTTCAAGTGATAAATGGAACACAATGAAAATTAAAACTGTAGCAGCACTTATGTTTTGTACTGGAGTTGTAAAATGTGTGGTCTTGATTTCTAACTTCAGAGGTTGCCGATTTTAAATCAGCACTCCTGATAGCTGGATATTTAGCCAATTGTTTTAAGGAAAGCATTTTTCCATTTGAAGTAATCCTTGAACAGTGGATATCAGTTACTGTTGTGCAAATGATCACTGTGGTTTCATTAGTGATGGAATCATGGAACTAAATCAAAGGAACTCCTTGCTGCAAAAGCAGCAGATTGTGGGAATTTCCAGGAAAAGCAAAATGCAGTAAAACACTCCACAGGTCAATCAGCATCTGTGGAGAGAGAAACAGTTAACGTTTCAGGTCAATGACTCTTTGTCAGAAATATTCAACAGGAATAACTTTGTTCTCTTCATATTAGTGCTGAAGTCTTGGCCAGCAAGAGTTCCGCTGAGTGGAATGGGAGGTGGTTGTGTGGCTAATTTCCGGCAATCCCGAGCTAATGTGGAACAAATTGGTGTACTTCAGATGTCAGGGACTTTGCGGTAGATCAGATAAAGGCCTTTGTGCCAAAATTTCTCGGGTGCTTCTAAGGCTACACAGCAACTGGAGGGTCCAATTGCTTGTTGACCGTTTTCCCTTGCATTTAGTTCCAAATGCCTTTCATTCCCAGGATACAAATACACTTGAAAGGTTTTTAAAGAAAGAAGATGTCTCTGAATTGCCCAAAGATGAAGAGAATTGGGAGGTACCTTTGGCCACCGAGATAAAAGCAGAGCCACGATTTGCAGGTAATAGTCTTGACCAGATATGTAATCTTCAGCCTTACTGACAGTCTGTGGTATCGATCTTCAGTGAAGTTTCTGTCTATATGTCACAAAGCAGTAGAGAAACCACCAGAGGTTTTTACATACCTTTTCTGTCCTCCCTTTCAACAAGCTCTGCCCACGTTACAGCAGCAAGGGGATCATGAGATTGAACTACCAGTGGTTAAAATGCCCTAAAATAAGAATGTGTAGATCAATTCTGTTCCAGATATTGAGGAAGTCGCAGTCAGCCAGTAGATACCTACAGTTACCCATGTAACTAATGACAATTTTGGGATTGTCACGTGAATGAGTCCACGGGAGTGCAGTGTTGTAGAGATTCCACATTACTTGCAATGGGGAATCTGCTTGAACAATCTGCATCAGGTCATTATCTGAACAGGGACACCTTCTCTGTTAACTTCAAAGAAGGAGGTAGCTACGAGCAATTGGGGCATGTAAAAACATTTAAAAAGTTTTATGTTCTGTTTGTTTAAAATTTTTAAGTGATTGTTAACCTTATTCAATTTTTAATAAATTGGTAAATTGGTTTATTATTGTCACATGTACTGACTTTCAGTGAAAAACTTGTCTTGCATACCATTCATCCAGATCAATACATTACTTCAATGCATTGAGGTAGTACAAGGTTAAACAGTAACAGAATGCAGAATAAAGTGTTACGGTTACAGAGGAAGAGCAGTGCAGGCAGACAATAAGGTGCAAGGTCATAACAAGGTAGATTGTGAGGTCAAGAGTCCATCTTATTGTACTAGGGAACCATTCAATGGTCTTATGACAGCAGGATAGAAGCTGTCCTTGGGCCTGGTGGTACGTGCTTTCAGGCTTTTGTATCTTCTGCCAGATGGGAGGGGGGAGAAGAGAGAATGTCCAGGGTGGGTGGATCTTTGATTATTTTGGGTGCTTTACCGAGGCAGCGAGAAGTGTAGACAGAGTCCATGGAGGGGAGGCTGGTTTCCGTGATGTGCTGAGCTGTGTCCACAACTTTTTGTAGTTTCTTGCGGTCCCGGGCAGAGCAGTTGCAATTCCAACAGTTCCAAGCCGTGATGCATCCGGATGGATGCTTTCTATGGTGCGTCGATAAAAATTGTTGATGTTAAAAGAGGACATCCCAAAATTTCTTTAGTCTCCTGAGGAAGTAGAGGCACTGGTGAGCTTTCTTGGCCGTGGCATCTACGTGATTGGACCAGGACAGGCTATTGGTGATGTTCACTCCCGGGAACTTAAAGCTCTCAACCCTCTCGACTTCAGCACCATTGGTGTAGACAGTCTCACTGCAGGATCTGGCCCTTCGCCCTCTCCCCAGGGCTGCAGTTGCTCTTTTTGGCTCTGGGGAGTAATTGACCTCAAGGCCCAGCTTCCACGACCATCCCAGGAGTAGAGTGCGCCACGAGCAGCAACTCGTCCTCGGCAGTGTATTTTGAGCCCCTGAAACCCTTTTAATAGCAAAGAACCAACTGCGTGAATCTGCTCGCACTTTGTGGGACCATGTTCTATCACACACCAGTGTTACCAGGGCCACTTTTGGTTCACCCAATGGCATAGGAAGGCAGGGGTTCATCCTCGTAAAGAGCCTCTCTAATCCAGCAATTTGATGCTTGTATCTCTTCACTTTACCGTGCAGAGATCTCCCAGGGTGGGCTGTGAACTCCCTAGCAGTGAAGTTGCTGGTATCCAGAGTTCATGTCCCACCACAACAGCTGGGGAATTTATATTCAAGTAGTTAAATAAACCTGGAATGCAAAATTAGTAGCAGTAATGGCGACAATGAAACTGCTGGATTGTCGTAAGAACTCAGTGGGTCACCTCAGGTACTGCAGGAAGGATATTCGCTACGTTTACCCAGTCTGTGTGACCCAGGCAATAGTAATATTGTTGAGACAACTGCCTGGCCTTGCAAACCAATCAGTCCAGGACTGGCAGCAAGTGCTGGCTTCGTGGTTGATTCATGCATCCCATAAATGAATAAATTTTAACAAGTCTAAACTATATTATGGTACTATGTACTTGTAGTATAGGGTGGCATGGTAGTGTAGTGGTTAGTGTAACACTATTACAGCGCCAGCGACCCAGGTTCAATTTCGGCCACTGTCTGTAAGGAGTTTGTACGCTCTCCCCGTGTCTGCGTGGGTTTCCTCCGGGTGCTCCGGTTTCCTCCCACATTCCAAAGACGTACGGGTTAGGAAGTTGTGGGCATGCTATGTTGGTGCCGGAAGCGTGGCGACACTTGTGGGCTGCCCCCAGAACACTCTACACAAAAAGATGAATTTCACTGTGTGTTTCGATGTACATGTGACTAATAAATAAATCTTATAAAGAAATCTTATGTTTTGCCAAAGTACATAGAACAGTACAGCACAGGAACAGGTCCTTTGGCCCATGGTGCTGTGCCGAATTAATTAAATTAGTAATTAAATGCCTAACTAAACGTATCCTTTCTGCCCACACATCCATATCCCTCCATTCTCTGCATATTCTTGTGAAAATGCCTGAAAGTACCTGAGAATGAATGGCCAAACAGTCGACTTATGTAGAAGCTGGGGTTTAAAATGAAAACTGCAAGCAATGTTCTCCATTTCTTTTATCAGATAAAGTGGTTACTCAAATGCAAGTGCAAAGTACAATCAGTACAGACAACCAGAAAAACAAGGACAACAGTGCTGATGGAGAGCGGACATTGGCAAGCTGGCCTCCCAAGTCATCCCTTCATGCTTTTCCTGACGCAGCGCCCAGTAAGAGAGATTTCCACTTGAATGATTAAAGGGGAGAATGAGATCAGGGCCTGTATTCAGCTTTCTTTTTGCAAAGTGATGGGAATGAGTTATAGGTATCGTTATAGAGCTCTTGTGTACTTGAGTGGTAAGATTGAAGTTCAGATGATTTCTTGTCTCAGTCCTGGAGGTAAAATTTTCACAAAGGTAAAAGAGGTAAAAATTAGAATGCCTTCCAGAACAGAACTATAAACGGTGGTAGCAGAGTGTCTGATAGAATCTCAGAAGGGATTTGGACGTACGCTGTACAGTTACTGGAAGAGAATACTTAAGGGGCTGTGAGGAAAGAGCAGAGGTTGGGATTAATTGTATAAATTTTTCAAACATGACAGCCGCTCGCTGCCTCCAGTGGTGTCTGTATAAAAATAACCTGATAATGTTAGAAATTTGAAATGCAGGCAAAGGCTTGAAATGAGCAAAAGGTTAGTTATTCAGGATCTGAAGAGAAAAGGTAGGTTAATGTTTTTGGGGAATGCATTTAAGCACATGCAAAAAATGTTTTTAAAAAAGTTAAAATACTTTTTAAAAATGTCATCTAAAGCACTGAAAAATGCCATCACACACTTAAAATTTATGCTTCTGTAAATCTAACACTGTAACAGTAAATGGTTTAAAACAAAGTCCACTCGTTTCTGGAACCCAATGCCTCACATTGGTGTCACAGAGACAGCGGTGCTTGTTCCAGGTTTAACCACCCTGCATGGGCCTCCCTTGGAACCGGGAGACCTGTGGGCAATGGCTCTGCCCTGTGTCCAGCAGGGAGAGAATACGGCTGTCAGCTCGGACTGGTACCAGTGTTGGGAACTGGGACTTCTGTGGGGAAATCCTGCCACTAACGTGGCACACGGGCAAAAGTTCTGTTCCTCTGTGCTGAAGAACCACAGTGTAACTGCAGCATTTTCTGTTGTTGAGTCAATCCTGCGCTAGGTGTTTACTTTGGTACATTGCTGCTCTCGCCATCCTTTGAGGCAGCTGTTAAATGGTTTGAACACAGATCAGTGAGAGCTGCCTAAAAGCACTTTGAGAATTGTACCGGCACGTTTCCTAGTTAAACCCTAGGGACATCTGACATCAGCCTAAAACACTTTCAAACTTTGTCTGATCCTTCAACGTATTTTGAGGCGCTGTATGTAGTACCTTGCTGGAATAGAATAAAAAGGATTTGCAGATCAGAACCAGAAGCAGAAAGTGTTGGAAAATCAATCGGCAAATGTAAAGAACAAATACATGTTCATCAGAACTGTTGGAATGGATTTATTTACCCAGCTTAGTCAGAATTAAAGAAGCTATAGATAATGTCAAAGTTTGGCAAGAGGAGGTTTCTGTCCCATTAACTTCCCCTCTCCCCACTCCGAGACAGCAATTTCCGAGTAGCCCCACATCACCCCACCAAGATCAGCAACCTGAAACAATTCTGCTCTGAATGAAAAACACGATGATGCTGGAGGAGCTCAGCAGGCCGGGCAGCATCCGTGGAGAAAAGCAGGCGGTCAACATTTCGGGTCAGGACCCTTCTTCAGGACTGAAGATAGGAAAAGGGGAAGCCCGATATATAAAAGCAGAGCAGTGATAGGTGTGCAAAAGAGGTGAGGTGGGGTGGGCACGGGGTGGCGATAGGTAGATGCAGGTACGAGATAGTGATAGGCAGGTGCGGGGGAGGAGGGGAGGGCAGATCCACTGGGGGATGGGTCACAGGTAAGGAGAGAGGGGAAAAAAAAGGTTGAAAAATAGAGGCTGGGAAAAGGGAAGAAGAGAAGAAAGATGGTGGGGGGGGTCTGTGGGGAAGGGTCTGCTGCTCAGTTACAAAGATGTAGTTTCATGGGCTGTTATTTTGGGGTGAGGTTGCGTGGTGTGGGGTAATGACTAGATTGCTGTTTGTATTCTTCAGACAAAGCAGTAGAAGCTGTCTTGAGAATGTGGCCGCCTCCAGCACCCCCCTCTGACACTGTCGATAAGGTGCCTTCTGGTAGCTACCAGCACCCTCCGGGTCATCAACTTGCTGCTTCACAGATGGGTGAGTCTTCTGTTGCAATAATGCAGGACGGAGCACTGCGTTCAGCAGCACATACCCACTGCTACAGACAGTCCAGAAACTGATCTCTCCCCATTGCTTTGGATTCAAGTATACCGCCCAGGATTTCCACCTTCCTTCTAGTCTCTTACTGCATCATTTATTAGCTCCACCCCTGCGAAAAGGTGTACAAGATGATAAGAGGCATAGATCGAGTGGACAGTCAGAGACTTTTTCCCAGGGTGACAATGGCTAACACGAGGGGGCATAATGTTAAGGTGATTGGAGGAAGGTATAAGGGGGATGTCAGGGGTAAGTGGTGGGTGCGTGAAACGCACTGCCGGCAGAGGTTGTGGGGGCAGATACATTAGGGACATTTAAGAGACTCTTAGATAGCCACATGAATGATAGAGAAACAGGGGGCGATATGGGAGGGAAGGATTAGATAGATCTTAGAGCAGGATAAAATGTCGGCACAACATTGTGGGCCGAAGGGCCTGTACTGCGCTGTAGTGGTCTGTGTTCTAGAAAGTAACTTTTGCTTTTCTTTTCACCCCTGTGCTTACTGACCTCTGGTGGTTCCCAGCCAGCAACACCTCTTCTAAATTTCCCAGCCCCTTAAACACATGTCTCCAGAGCAAAATCTTCCCTCTGTCGTCCCCTCAATGTTTTGCTGCTCCAGCTTTGGCCTCTTGAATTTCTTTCTGACTCCTTGCTGTTAGGTGCTGAGGCTCAAAGTCTGCAATTTCCTCCCCAAATCCCTTTTCTTCTTTACCTCTGTCTTTCTTGTTTAAAACATTTGTTCTTTGGCCAAACCCTTGGTCAAGTTTCTGCCAAACCTTCTTGCATCTCCTCTTGAATTAATAAAATCAAAACGAGTACAGCTCCTCCCCAGGGTTCAGCTCCTGTGAACTGCTCGTCACCCGGACAGTTTGCAAGATGGAAATGTGGTCACGGACTGAGTTCCCACACGGCAGAAGATCCCTGCAGCCCCGCAGCAGCTGGTAAATCCATCCCGCCGGTCTCCCAAACACTCGTTTGTATGTATGGGCTGTACACAAATCAGGCGTTTGTGAGCTGGGGAGGACCTGTACTGTACAGAAACTGCCGAAATCCAGAAATGTCTGACTACCATTAATGCTGCTCTCTCTTTAATGTTATCATCAGTCACCCAGCGCGCTCACTCTCTCTCTCTCTTGCTCTCTCTCTCTCTCGATCTCTCTCTCTCACTCTCTCGCTCGCTCTCTCTCTCTCTCTCACTCTCCCCCAACTGTTGCTGTTTCTGATTGATTTGTTAGAAGTTCTGTCTGAAAGCAAACTGTGGATGAAGGAGGAGTTGGGACTTGTGGGGACCAGGAGTTGAGGCCAGGGTCAGAGCAGCTGTGACCACTGAATGCAATGGGCTGGAGGGTGTGTGCTCCACCCCTACTCCACTTTCCTTTATACTTCAAAACTTTTTTTTTGGCTGTATTTTGTATTTTTAAAAGAGAGACCTGCATTTCTGTAGCACCTTTCAGGATCTCAGAACTTCCCAAAGCATTTTATGGTCAGTGGTGTTCGTGTGACCATTGTTATAATGTAGAAGAGACCCAGCCAAGCTAAACTTTCCCACTCCAACATTCTCAAATGTTATAACTTGGGTACAATGTGTTGCCGAAAACTATCCTTTATTCTGGTGAGCAGTTTCAGTAATTAGCAGTGTTTCATTGTGACAGAGAGTTACTACTGTTACTGTCTGAGAGGTAATGGTTCTGGTCAGTAAATAAAGTTTCCCTTACATCCAGATGGCCAAACTAATATCCCAACCACTGCAAGTCCAAGGCCCAGTGCAGATCAAACCCAGCGTCTGGAACGACAGAACAGTCAGAACCACCCTTCACCCACAGGTAAGTGATCAGTTTAACAGCAAAATGCTCTCCTTTGCTCTCTCTGCCGTCCTGCAGCGCTGACCCTACCTTTGGGTGCCAAAGTACTGCTTTCGACAAGTAGTGAAAAAAACCAAAAAACTGGAAATACTCAGCAGGTCGGGCTGCATACAGGGAGGGAAGAACAGTTAACGTTTCAGGTCAATAACCCTTCATCAGAGCTGGAGAATTCAGTAATCAAATCTGTTTTTTCTCGCTCCTCTGTTCTCACTTATCTCCCTTGATTTACATCTCTCACTGACGGATCTCTCTCAGCGATGGGTAATGTTGGCCTGGCCACTGACATCCACTTCCTAACACGAATTAACAGAGAACTTGCACCCATGGTTCATTTTAACAGAAGAAAAGCCAATCATCAAATGGCCATGTCAAATAATTTCTCCCCCATTTGTCTGTATGGTCGTATCTTTAAGACAAGATATCTTTATTAGTCACGTGTACATCGAAACACACAGTGAAATGCCTCTTTTACGTAGAGTGTTCTGGGGGCAACTCGCAAATGTCGCCGTGCTTCTGGTGCCAACATAGCATGCCCACAACTTCCTAACCCGTACGTCAGCGAGCTTTCACCAGCCTCTCTCAGCTGTCAGCACCACTATTTGCACTACAGCCTACCACAGCTTCTCTTGGCCTCCACAACTTAGTTCTGATGATAGTCATCAACCTGAAACATCAACTCTCTTTTCTCCACAGATGCTGCCTGACCTCATAAGTGTTTTACTTGCATTTCTATACCTCAAGATGCGCCAAACTATGTAACAGCCAATAAACCTTTTGAACTGTAGTTACTATTGTAAAGTAGGAAATTTGACAAAGGCGTGAATGCTGCAAGGTCCCAGGAGGTGCTGATATTATGCTTTAATGGATGGTACTAAATATTTCACCAACACTACATCCAAATACTGCAGCTCTCCCCACAGCACTGTAATGGTGCCTTCACTATAACACTGCAATGGTTCAAGAAGGTGTCACACCACCACCTCCTCAAGGACATTTTGGGATGGGTAATGTTGGCCTGGCCACTGACATCCACTTCCTAACACGAATTAACAGAGAACTTGCACCCATGGTTCATTTTAACAGAAGAAAAGCCAATCATCAAATGGCCATGTCAAATAATTTCTCCCCCATTTGTCTGTATGGTCGTATCTTTAAGACAAGATATCTTTATTAGTCACGTGTACATCGAAACACACAGTGAAATGCCTCTTTTACGTAGAGTGTTCTGGGGGCAACTCGCAAATGTCGCCGTGCTTCTGGTGCCAACATAGCATGCCCACAACTTCCTAACCCGTACGTCTTTAGAATGTGGGAGGAAACCGGAGCACCCGGAGGAAACCCACGCAGACACGAGGAGAACGTACAAACTCCTTACAGACAGCAGCGGGAATTGAACCTGTGTTGCTGGCGCTGTAATAGTGTTACGCTAACCGCTACACTACTATGCCTGCCTGTAGCATCTTTGTTTCAGGTGCTTGAAATGTATTCACATGCTTCGTTTGTCTTCTACAGTACATGTTGATCCACCAGCAACCTCAGAGAAAGAGGTGAATTCTGTTCAGACCGACCCAGCCTGCCTGCAGCCCACTGAAAGCAAAACACCTGATCGTCCACCTGCTACTAACAATAACCATTCAAGGTAGGGCACCACAACTCATTCAGTAATGAAGGATGCCCTACTCTGGGATTTGTGCCATCATCTGTCCTTCCAGGGGAAGATCTGATCTTCATGTTGGGAAGGTTTCATCCCTGCTCCATAGAGCAGCTTGGACTATCTCAGTCCACAGAAACCAAATCAAGAGTACAGTTCTCCAGATCATAGTCTTAGATCCCAGAAGGAAGCTGTTCTGCCAGTCATACTCTCAGATCCATTTCTATAATTCATTTTCACGCCCTGGGTGTCACAGGAAATGCCAACATTAATTGACCTTGAAGGTGGTAGTGAGTTTCCCACTCCTTCCTCTCAGTCCTGTAGAATTTTCTTGTAGTTATTTATTAAATTCCCTTTTGAGTTTTGAATCTCCTTCCACCTCCCTTTGGAGCAATGTGTTCCAAATCACAACTTGTTGTACAAAAGGTTCTCATCTCTCCTGTTCTTTAGTCCACTATCTGAGATCTGAGCACCCATCGCCTAATGGGAGTGCTTTAGTTCTCTCTTCTGAACGAGTACATTTCCATTTGTCTCTGCCACTTTTCCCAAGGCAGGGCAACTGATCTCGTTCAAGTCCTTGGTATTACTTCTGTCACCTGTTGAGCTGAAGAGATGCACAGGGTCAAATTTAATTTTTCCCTCTCCTCCCACCCCGGCAAGCAATTGCTGCTATTCACCACCTTTCTAATGAATTGTGGTCAACCATCAGTCAGCTCAGGTTCGCTAGTTCCTGCTGTAGAGGGTAGAATTGGGTGTGATGCAGCTCACTCACAACTCCATGTGGAGTATGGCTGCTCAATGTAGTGTACCCAGATGACCAGTCCAGAGCACTGCTTTGATGGAATTTGGTGAATATTAATTCCTGGGAGAATTTATTGCCTTCCCTTTTGCATTCCTTCTCTGCCATCACACCATCTCCGATTGTTAGGATAGTGTGTGTCAGGGTTTGGGTTAGGGTGAGGGTAGCAGTTGGAGTGAACCTTGATTTTCACAGTTATTTCATGTCTGTGCTGAGCAGCGAGGAATCATCGTTGCCAGTATCAGTAGCCAACAGTAACCACTTCAATGGAGCTGCCACCAGTACTTTCCGAACAGCCCTGCCCCTCGACGCTCCGGTTTGGACCAAGGAGCAGCCACACGAGGAGGCGCTGGAGGAGCTTCTGATACATGGGATGGTGGAAAAGCCAGAGGCAGTCATCTTCAACGAGGACAAGGTGGACAACACGGCCATTGGAGAATGGGGGGAGCGTCTGGTTCACGGCTTCTTGATGCACTGGAAGGAGAGCGACAGTAAGCTGAGGCCAAGTGCTGTGGATTGGGTAAATGAGAAGGGTGAGAGTGGACTGCCCTATGACTTCAGGGTGGTCTTCACATCAGTGTGCCAGGAACAGGTGGACACCTTCATAGAAGTTAAATCCACCGTCAAAGCTGAGAAGAACTTTATACAGCTCTCAGCCCAAGAAGTGGACCTGGCCCTGCAAGCCAAAGATCACTACCACCTGTACCGTGTCTACAGAGCAGGAGACTCGCAGAACGTTAAGCTGTGTCGAATTAAAAACCTGGCACAGTGCCTGCATGCAAAGCAGTTGGAGTTGTTCCTGTATGTGTAAGTTCTGTAGTGATTTTGGGGAAATATTCATTCCACTGAAAATGTTTTTATTGATTTTTATGTATTTTAGGTAAACATGTGTAGTGACGAGTAGGATTAAGAAAAATTGCACTAATGGTAGAAATGTGACAGATCAAGTTGGTATGATATTTTCTGAACTTTTATTTCGAGGAAAAAAATGTTTAATGTTTGTGGGAAGTATTGTACAATTTTACCTTTTTAAACCTAATTTTTTGACAACTGCATGATATAACTATAATGATTGCAATAAATATAATGAATTACATTTGTGAAGATAATTTATCATTTTTAACTCATTCTGTCTTTGGGTATGGTTGACGAAGCCAGCATTAACTGGCCATCTTGAGCAGGCTTGGGAAGTCAGACACGAGACTGCAGGAGGAACTCAGCAAGTCAGGCAGCATCGGTGGAGGCAGAGGGATGGTCGACATTCCGAGTCGAGACATTCTTGTTTAGGTTAGTCTAAGTAGGACTAATGGTCGTCACAGCCTATTTCTGTGTTAACTATTTCACCCAGCTTGGAATTGTGAAAGTGCATATTAGTATCATTGGAGATTTGCCAAGTAACACAACAGCTCAAAGCAGCACCACTGGAAACAGTTACAACCCAGAAGTTTCATTCAAGGAATATAATAGTTTATTTACATAAATTAGGAACAAGTATTTCAATAAATGATTGGCAATTGTGTCTGGCACAGTAATACTCGATCTTCATGCTGAAGTATCAAAGAGTTTCTCAATCATTTCTTCAACCTGCTCCACTCTGTATTTTATGTATTTTTCAACATTCTTGGTGAAGGGAACATTTGAATACCTGTGGGAATTAATGAAGAATTATTTAACAAATAGTTCAGTTACAAAAGCATGAAACCATACATCCAAAGTTAATCAGAGCAAAAAGCTAGAGCTGCTGGAAATCTCAAAGTACTGAAAGCACTGAGCAGGTCATGTATACCCAAAAGGAGAAAACCCGTCATTGACAGGGATAAAGAGCCTTCGTCAGAACTGGAAAAGTGAGAAAACTAGTTTAGAAGTTGCAGAAATGGGGAGCTGTAGAGAGAAGGAAGGAATTCCTGTGGTAGAATCCAGACCCAAGGTATTTGGGAACTAATACTCTTACAAACCCTGGAGGAAAAGCAGAAATTGAAACAAAGGTTCAGCCACATTTGTGAAGGGGAGAAAAACAGCTGGTTACCCAAACTTGTTAAAGTCAATGTCAAAGTCCACAGGATACATGGAGCCCAAATGGAAGATAAATTGCTGTTCCTTGAGCTTATGTTGGGCATTACCGGGGTAACAAGAGTGGGAGGGGTGGGGAATGAAAGTCACCGGAGATTGGAAAGCTCAGACCACTCTTGCAGACTATGCAAAGCGGACACAAAATTTGGATTTGGTTTCTCCACTGCAGAGAAGATCACATTAAGGACACTGTGCATAGATTGGAAGTGCAAGTGAGTTGTTGCTTCCCTGAAAAGGTAAAAGGGGCAGGTCTTAGAGAGAAGGGGACTGGTTGGTGGAGATGGAAGGGTGATCTGGGGAGTGTTTGAGGGATGCTGAACAGGGAGGCTGGGAGAAACCCATTGAAGATGGCAGAAATTACAAAGGATGATCAGTTGTGTGAGGTGGAGGGAGACAACCTTCCTACTACACTTTGATTTAAATTTATTCCCATTTTTAATCCATGGCATTTTCCAAATATTCTTTCCGCATCTGGAGATGTTCCTGCAGCATCATTTCACTGGTGCAGGAGAAGCAGGTCAAAAGATTGGACCAAGATGCATTTCCACAACACCTTTGGTGGACCTGCAGTCAAGTATTTTCAAACAGTTGCAACCAGTGAAATATGGTAAATGCAGCAGGCAAAGGTGGTCTGTCAGTCAATGCCTCAGATTAAGTACCAAGCAGGACACACCCTATATGGCAGTATTCAAAGAAATCCAGATATATCAGTGGCAGATGGCCCTCCATTTAGTGACTCATTTGAACAACGGTACGGCAGATGGCATTCCACACTCCACGCAGCCTTAGTTTGAATGAGAAGGTTCTTCATTCTAAGCCACAGACAACACGGACCTGAATTCTCCCATTAACTTGAAGCACAACCTGACACAGGAACAGATTCATCCATTGCTGCCTCCTACCTCTGCCAGAAGACTCGATAGGCCACGGTTACATTCTCCTTCTGTGCACGCCTGATCTTATCCCTCTGTTCCTTATCAGGGATCGCCCAGGATTTCTGGATTTTGCAGAGTTCTTCCAGTCCATCATTAAATGCCTGTGAAACAAAGTTTCGTTTAAAAGAACTAATCCCACTGAGGAGCCAAATGGAAGCCAGGGAAACCCTCGGAGAACAAGCCCACACAGTGGGACATCCGCACACAGGTTCATCACCTTACTGTGAAAGTGCAGACTCCCAAAGCAGTTGGTGCGTCTGCATGATACTAGGGATCTTGTGTGACAGATTCCAAAGTCTACCAAAACAGGGAAGAACGAGTTACGCTGGCAAACAGAAGCTGCTAGATGGCGATAAGGCACGAGGTGCTTGCTGTCTGTACTACTCCCCATATCACTGTAACCCCCACTCCCTTCCACATTATCTAGGACTGCAAGGTGGGATGTGGCTGCTGGTATGCAGTGCGTAACACACCCAGAGGCCACCTCTGTGGCACTGCCGCAGCACAGATGTGGAGAGGTTTACTCAGCATCTACCTCCCCCACTCTGGGAAGGCTGGGCCTCACCAAGCATTGCAGTAAGCTGAAGCAACCACCACCCCCCCACCTCTCCCAGGTGAGCAGGATCCTGAAGGCCACCAGACTATAGGCAGCCCAGACAATACCAAGGGTCTTGAGGATGACAAGAGAATGAACCTAGTAGCTCTTTCCCTAACCAGATGGTGAACAGTTAGGATGTAGCCCTGACAGTGGTAAGGAATGCTCGCAACACATGATCTCGCCCCCCTCCCCGAGATTCACTCAAAATACTCTCCCCCACCACTGGCTGTAGTGCTGTTGTGTACACAAGGAGAAGGACGCGTTGGTGTCTGTTCTGTTTCACCCCCGACAGCTCGATAACAGAGGACTCGGCCCTCTAAAGGCTGTTCCAGAGGCACAAACTGACTGACGTCAGTTGCTACTGAAAGACCATCCACTTGGCTCAGTGGTTGGCTCAAGACCCGATCTTCCAGCAGCCGGAACCTCCCAGAACTTTGTTGCCTTTGCTGACTGACTCACTTCAACAGGGTGCAACCTATGCAAAGTATTTACGTAACCTCACCCAGAGCTCCTTTGTAGACAGTGTACAGGAAGACAGTCTAGAAAAAGAGATTGCTCAATGCACGACAAAGGTACAAATGAGTGACTATGCCAGGTATTGGTTTGTATAACCTGTGCTTGCGCATATTGTTTTGATTGAAATAGTTATGAAATTAGCATGAACATTTATTGACGTTTGATGGAGACACGAGAGACTGCAGGTGCTGGAAATCTAGAGCTGGAGGAACTCAGCAGGTCAGGCAGTGTCTATGGAGGGAAACGGAGAGTCGACGTTTCGGGTCAAGACCCTTC
Source organism: Pristis pectinata (assembly GCF_009764475.1). NCBI lineage: Eukaryota > Metazoa > Chordata > Chondrichthyes > Rhinopristiformes > Pristidae > Pristis > Pristis pectinata. The sequence continues at coordinate 3,057,510 of NC_067422.1, forward strand.
ATCAGGACTGTGAAGGAGGAGTACAGAAGCCAGAATAGAAGGGTGGGGGGTAGGGAGAGGAGCATTAAGGTTTGATGATTTGTTACTGGTGAAAGTATTTGTGCTCTTAATTACATTGCACATTAAGTATTGAATGCAGTTGTAGGGAGACAATCGGCGTGGTCCCCCAAGCCCTGCTCCCCCCAATGTGGCATTTGGTTGCTGTCAGCAACTGCTCATGACTCATTGCAGCCCACCCATCAAGTATCCTGTAATCTGCCTGCAGATAGGAGGGCTGAATCTGCCTGACCCACAGCCGGGACAATCCTCTGGTTTTGAACTTCAGGATTAATTTTAAATGAATAATTTTCCAAAAAGAGAAGATCAGTTTATGACAGCAGAACAAAGCTGGACAAGACAGAACATGGTGTCAGAACCTCAAGGTCCTGCACAGGCAAAGGTTCATAGTTCACCACACCAGCTCATAATTTTACAGAACTTTACATCATGAAACAATCCCTGGTACTTGTAGAAAAGGAAGGTTAGGACACAAGACTGGAGGTGCAGCAAGGTGGGAGGAGGGAGAGAGAGAGAGAGAAAAAAAATCGCTGTAAATAATGCTTGCAGCCCATTCTATCTTACCTTAAATCGGTCTTTAATTGCTTGCCTTTCCTTATCTTTTAACTGCAAAGTATAAAATGGAAGTGATCACTTCAGAAACTCAGTTCCCTTGTAAAGACTGCTGGTAAAAAGGCATGGGTTACCGTAGTTAAAATCATGCAGAATTCAATCTAATCCCTTGACATACCAACCAGTCCAGCCCTAGGTTTGAGCCAAGTTGCTTATTTTTGGCTACACAGGCCAGGCAGACAAACATAGTGAAAGTCAGCCATAATCTAATGAAATGGAACAGCACTCGGTGAGGTACCCGAGAGTTCCCAACGTCAGTCTGGAGAGGAGGGAGCAGCAGCACAGCCCAGTTAGAGCCACATGAGATGAGAGAACTTTCACATTCTGACAGAATGGTAGAAATATTACTGAACTAGTGGTCTGGTGATAAGAATCCAAATCCCACCACAGCACCTAGGGAATTATTAATTAAATTTGGAATAAAAAGAGCCAAATATCAGCAACAGTGAATGAAACGAAGCCATCAGATTGTTATAACTACCATCCTGCAGGGAAGGAAATCACCTGTCCTACCCAGGCAGGACATCACGTTGCTGAGAGTCAACTCTTGTGTGCAACTCAAATGGTGAGCTGGAATGTCTCAGCAGGATATTGTCAACGCCACCTCCTCAAGGGCAACTGAAGATGTGTCGTAAACACTGGCTTTGGCAGAAATGGCCAGAGCCCGTGAACGGAAAGGAAAGCTGTGCTACTTACTTTAGTTCCGGGCTGGAAGGCAGGTAGGTTACCCTCAGTGAGGGGTGTTGTGACCTTCAACCAGCTGTGAAGATAGAGGTAAACAATAAACGCTGCTGTATGATTTCTTGACATATAGAAGACTCTAGCCCCTTCCCTCTCTCCTTCCCATTGACACCACTGATGCCAACACGTTGTGGGGAGTGCAGTCTTAACACCCAGGCTTCCCCCAACTGACATCCAAGTGCAAGTCGAAACAGTCAGCGGCCAGAGCCCTGGGACCGGAAATCAACATCAATTCCAATAAACAGCTCGCACTTCAATCATTTTTAACTAATTACTTGTGGGAAAGGGAATCTGGGGTCAGATTCAGGATTAGATGTGATGCTTCAACATCCAAAGAGCACACTGATAGACACAGAAAACTCTTGACTGGGGACAGGAGGGCTGGTGATGTCTGTGGAATTGTCCCAGTACTGGTTACCGACTTTAGAAAGGACAAGACTTAAATAAGAGTTAACTAAGATGGAGAAAAGTGCAAATGCTGGAAATCTGAAATACATACAGACATGCTGGAAGCACTTGGGTCAGGCAGCAGATGTGGACAGGGACCCAAGACTCTGTCTCCACAGATGCTGCCTGACCAGATGATAACCTCCAGCATTGTGTGTTTCTATTTCAAGAGTTACCTGCGCTGGTAGGTCTGGAGTTGCTCTTCAATGTGACTCTTGTATGCCTTGTCAGGGTGCTTCTGAGATACCGCTACAAGTTGGATTAATTCGGACCTGTGTGATATCAGACTGGAAGTTAGGAAACTAACTCTGCTTTTAAACTACAAGTAACCGCACTCGGTCACAAAACTTTGACTATAATCATTGTAGGAAGGTAAAGGGCAGCCCAGCTCTACCTGAGATCTATAATGTACAGTGGCATCTGCACAACACACTGAAGCCCACATGGCAGGCAGCAGCTTTCTGGGCAGAATCATAAGCAACTACAAATTTAAATCGGGATAGAGAGGGAATAACTCACAGCAAGGAGAGAGTAAGAGCAGAAATTGGGATCTCTCTCTATATATTTGGACAATTTTGTGTTTGTTATCCTGAGAATATGGAACACAATTAATCACAAACTTACTTCTCCAGAGATTTGAGGATGTAGTTGAAGTTATTGAGAAGGAAGACAGCGCCCAGCGCAGTGTCCTCGTAAACCTTGGCCTTGCTGTGCAAGTTCAGCTGCAAGTTGCCGAGTATTTTGCCTACAGTAAGAAAGGGAATTGCTTTAAAAAATTCCTGATGTAAGCAAGAATCCAGGTACAATGTACAAGAGTTTGTTCTTTATCCAGTCTTCATGTTCTCCGTCACTGAGCCATTCTCACCACCACTCTCTCCTGGCTGCCTGTTACATGTCAGAGATTTAACAGGGATTGCTGGCGGGCTATTTAACAGTGAGAAAGAACCAACCTACAGCAGCTCTGTCCACACGAGTCTCTGCACAGATTCTAGCAGAGGTGAGTGTACAGGAAGCCTCTGGACCTAATAAAATTTATAATACTAAGTAATAGATATTTGTTTAAGTAATGGACCAAAGAATTTAAACAAAGACAGGTATCAGAATCAGATTTATTACCACTGACTTAGATGACATGAAGTTTGTCGTTTTGTGGCAGCAGTACAGTGCAATAGATGAACAGTTAAGGTATAGATCAGTCATCATTCGATAAAATACAAAGCTCAAGGACCTGAACAGCCAATTCTTGTTTCGAATTCCCTTTATAAGGCAATTTAACAGACAACAGGGAAGTCCCTAGCACCAACAGCCATCTGAGCTGAGCACCAGGTACCTTTCCTTTAGCTTTGGATGTCAACAGAGGCTTGCTGGGCAACTCACTTGCTGCATCAGAAGGAATTAGATTCACCACAGCAGAGAGTGGGAGCATAAAATTTAGGATGTGTCATAATCTCAGCAGCACTGAGGAGTTGCATCAGTGGAGCTGTCATTTTGGATAGAAAGTTAAACTGAGGGAACCAGTGTGCTCTCTTTGCTACAAGACCCTATGACCACTGTTTTGAAGAACAGCAAAGTTATCCCTGCTGTCCTGACCAATATTTTCTTTAATAAATTTGCCAAAAACAGATACAGGTCCTCCCCAGGTGTTGGCAGGTTCCAGTCCTGTGAACTGTTTGTAACCCGAACTTCACAAGTCGGAACCGTGGCCAGGAACTGAGTTCCCAGCTGGCAGAAGATGGCTTCAGCCCCACAGCAGCCCGCGGGTCCCTCCCACCGGTCTCCCAAACCCTCGTCCGTATCTATGAGCTGTACACAAGTCAGGTGTTGGTGAGATGGGGAGGACCTCTAACCATTAGTGCACTGTTGTTTGTTAGACTGGCGGTGGACAATTCTGACAGTGACTCGTGCTGAAGTAACACACTATTGACTGTGAAGAACTTCGATGGGGAAGGGCACTGTATAAATACAAGTCCACACTTTTGCCAAATCCTGGATTAATCACAGACCAATTAGGACAAAAAACAAACTTTCTCACAATCTCAGCCCACACTCGAGTGGGAACAAGTCACGACAGAAAAGAATGGAGGGTTCAGCACCAATTTAACAAACATTCACATGCTAGCCATCCCATTTTTCAGCTGCTCGCTTGACTAGATCATGATTCACAACTTATCAAAATAATGCCGGTAACCTGAAACTGGGCAGGTCAGAGCTGGGTAATGGGGGTGCTTGACATAAACAACGGCAAAATGATCAGAGTGAAAAAAACAGCCAGTTCTGCCCCCAATCCAATCAGGTAAAACACTTTACATCAGATCAGATTTCTTTATTAATCACACGTACATCGAAACACACAGTGAAATGCATCTTTTGCGTAGTGTTCTGGGGGCAGCCCGCAAGTATCGCCACACTTCCAGCGCCAACATAGCATGCCCACAACTTCCTAACCCGTACGTCTTTGGAACGTGGGAGGAAACGGGAGCACCCGGAGGAAACCCACGCAGACACGGGGAGAATGTACAAACTCCTTACGGATAGCGGCCGGAATTGAACCCAGGTTGCTGGCGCTGTAATAGTGTTACGCTAACCGCTACACAACCGTGCCTGCCACAAATGGAAATCATTCTTTGCTATCAACACAGTGCAGATGAGGCAATCTTTGTACAATCTGATACCAAACTCTGCAAGGGGTTAATTGTTCCACTTCAGAACCACTGACTACCCAATCTTTGCTGCTTCAGAGAATACAGTGGGCTTGTATTTTACATGTTCAGGTTTCCCCACAGGAGACGAGCTCTGACACACAGTTTCTGCACAGTGGTTGCACTGTGTGCTAACAGCAACATTCAAATAAAACCCCCAGGTAAACTAGATGGGGTGAAAATATAAAAAAAACCTGCAGATACTGGAAATCTGGATAAAAACAGAAAATGCTGGAGAAACTCAGCCAGTCAGGCAGCACTTGTGGAAAGAGAAACAGTTAACATTTCAGGTCTGGGACCCTTCATCAGAACTTAGGGGAAAATGGGTGACCCTGTTTTAATGAAGATACAAATGGCATTACAGCTAATAGTATTTTGTTCCTCTGTCCACAAACCCACAATGTCTATTGTTAAGTGAACACTGGCTCAGATTAAGTTTTAATTACTGTCGAAGGAAAAAAAGATTGAGTTTGAGGTCAGAAGCATTTAATACTAAACGAGGAGTTCTGTTGTTGTTTGCCTCTCATCTGTTGGACAAGATTTTGTCAGAATAATTAGTTCCTTTCCTTGTTGCAGACAGAAACATTTAAAACATGACAAGTTCTGCTGGTAAACACCAGCTACTAAGCTCCCTTTACGCTAAATATTCTTCAGGTCAGCATAGTAGCCAGCATAATCAAAGACCCCACCCACCTGGAACATTCTCCTCTCCTCTTCCATCAGGTAGAAGATACAGCAGCCTGAGGGCACGTACCAACAGACTTGACAGCTTCTACCCCACTGTGGTAAGACTATTGAACGGTTCCCTTGTACAATGAGATGGACTATGACCTCACGATCTACCTTGTTGTGACCTTGCACCTTATTGCACTGCACTTTCTCTGTAGCTGTGATACTTTACTCTGTACTGTTATTGTTTTTACCTGTACTACCTCAATGCACTCTATACTAACTCAATGTAACTGCACTGTGTAATGAATTGACCTGTACGATCGGTATGCAAGACAAGTTTTTCACTGTACCTCGGTACAAGTGACAATAATAAACCAATACAAGGTCAACTGACAGATGCCAACACCATTGCATAATGGTCAACAAATTTAGGAATAACATTCTTAAATAAACATAGGCAGTAAAAATACACACCTCATTATCAACCTGCATCTACTGTCCTCTGGTCAGTGAAATCCTGCTATTGACCAGGTACCTCAACCACCTTCCCCACCCCGTTGTGAACCAATACTCACAGATGTAGTTGCTGAGGAGCCGCCTGTTGAATTCAGAATTGTAGGAGCTGGACGAGGTTCCAATCTCTGCAAGTCAACCATTTCCAGTCTCAGTTATAAAATCAAAATCATCCATTCAAAAAAAACTTAGTTTTAGGGGGTGAGACAGTGGGATAAGGTGCAAAATGTTTCAAACAATGGATGACATCTGGATCTTCAAACATTTCCTCTACTTCCGCCCCCACACCATCTCCCTAGGAACCACCTCGTCCCAGATATCAGCCCCATTGGGATACCAGTGCGCCAGACTGCTCAGAACAGCTGTAATGACAGCCCTCGGAGAAGGGAGGAGAGGGGGGGAGAGAGAGGACAGAAGAAGTGCTCCTTCCAGTACAACCCCGTCTGGTTCATCCACCGAGCCAAGGTCAAGGCGACTTGATCAGGAGGTTTATCTTTGTGCATCCTCTGACAGTCAAATTAATTTCAGCTCAGGCAAAGATCAAAATAGTTCAAAACGAAATAATTTTGAAAGCAAAATAGAATTCTGGAAAACCAAAGGAAGCTGCTAATCTACAACACCATGGAACCCAGTATTTTGTTTGCTCAGTCCCTCACTCGAACTTGCCCCCCTGATGCCAATGGAATGATTTCCCCAATCATCCTCCATCTTCTCACCCAAGAGTGGCCCCACTGGCTCTCCCAGAGGGGTCACTGGTTACCCTAGGACAGACATGCTGATACCCACCAAAGTGCAGACAGGAAACACAGACCCAGGATGAAGAACTAGCCATTCAGAGAGGTAAAGAGAAATGTCTTTACTCTGAGTGGGTGTAGATGCTCATTTAATAGATAAAGGCAGATTTTTGGATTCCAAGGTAATGAAATGCAGTTGCGAGGTGGCCCAGAGAAGGGGAGAGGACAAAACAAATGCTCTCTGGAACTTGGATCACCCTTGGTACTGGCTGGAGACGGAAGGTTACCAGCTCACCCTTCTGGACCACATTCTACCCTGTACAGAGGTGGTTACCAACTCGCCCTTTAGAACACATAGCTGAATAATTTAGCCTATCGGCATAATGAATTATCCAACATAAAGCCCTAGTTTTGGTTAATCTGTCAGTAGTTTTCCCCCAAATTATCTTCCATCCCTGAGCACTGCCCTCTCCAAATCCAACCCCAAGCTCTACATAGACAGGGAATGCATTTAAGAGAGAATAAACTGTTAACAACAGGAAGTAGTAGACACAGTTCAAAACAGCATTGGTTCCACGGAAGTAACATGAACCGACAGACAGATGCCAGAGATGAAGGGACTTACAGATCCATTGACTCACCTCTGGGGTCTAAAGGGATATGGTAAGTGTCCCCCAGAACTATAGGTCAGAGCAGAGCAAAAAGTGCAAAAGTGAAAAGAGTTAGAAGGTCATTAATGCAGAGTAAAATAGTTAAATAAAACAGTGGATGATTAGAGAATGACAACACCAGAGAAGCAGCTTAGGCAGTGGGTAACAACACCAGGCGGACAGTGATGGGGGTCAAAGAGTGGACCTATCGAGGTGGAGGAATTAAGTAATGGACAGACAGGTTTGGCAGTGACGGGAGTGGGGCTTGGTACCGGATGCGTCAACAGATAGGTAGAGGCGTTCAGAGAAAGCATACTAGACAGGTAGTAGCCGGAGGGGGTCAGGGAGTTAAACACAAGACGGGTGGAGGCTGTGGGTGGTTACACGATGGACATAACAGAGGGTCAGGAGTGTCGGGGAATGAATGCAGCATCGCAAAAACCAAGATAAAACAAATTCATGAAAGGCAATGAGAGAAAATATGTTTCTGAAATAAATACCCAATAAAGACTTAAATATGCCAGCAAGACAAAAGCATACAATTTTTGAACTCATTGGCTGGGTTGAAGCTATTTTGAAAAGCTTGAATTTTCAAAAGATCTCTGTCTCGCACTTGTGAACACCACACTACAGATTTTACATTGGCAGGAATTCCTCTGTTACGGACGGGTAAATCTCAAAGAATGGGGAGAGTCACGTGCAGTTAGTGAACCCTATATCGGGCTGCTGGAGAGCTCCCCCTTAAACCAAAGTCACATCACAGAACGTCTGGATGGAAGGATAAAACAACTTGCATCAAACACAAGGCACAGCAACATTCCCACCTGTGCTTCTCTGTACACCTGTAAGTATATTTACCCTGAGATGCTAGCATTGCACTGGCGGTCTCCTGGAAGTACAACAGTTGCTGAAGGAACAATATAGCCTGAAGATAAAAAAGAAAATTCAGTGACTTTACAGCTTCAGGTAGCGAACTTTATAATTTCCACCAATTTCTCCTGACCATTCCCCCGCCTCATTCCAGATCCTCAGCCAGAGACCTCTCTCCACCCACATCTAGCCCCGAGGATGAGCAAGCTATCAGGGTAGAGATGTCAAATGCCAGAGGACATGCTTTTAAGGTTGGGGTGGGGCACAGGTGGAGGGTGGAGTTTAAAGACGACGCCTGGAGTGGGTCACCAGGGGTAGTAGTGGAAGCAGGCAGTCTGGTGGAGTTTAAGAGGCCTTCAGATAGACACATGAATATGAAGGGAGTGGAGGGATGTGGCTGATACACAGCGGGACAATTAGTATAAACTGACATCAAGATTGGCGCAACATCGTGGGCCGAATGGCCTGTCCAGTGCTATCTACCCTGTCCATGGAACTCTGGATGTTGAGAAGGATCGTGCTTCCCCCCTCTCTGCACGTTTAGTGTCCCACTGCCTCCCCCAAGCTGAGCTAAGCTGGCAGGCTGTGGCTCTATCGCACCATCCTTACGCAGTCACACAATGTATTTCTCTGCTGGGCGAGGGAGGCAGCTGTACAATCTCCCATTTACAACTCCTGCTCAAAGCCATGTTTTGTTTCTTACTGTGCACTGGGGATTAACCCAAAGCATACACAGTGCTACAGGACTAAATGGACGTGTCAGCACCCTACCAACGTACATTACTGGTCAGCTCATGGACAGTCCCATCTTTGGGCATGTTGTACTCCTTGTCTGGATCATTCTATGGAAGAACAAAAATATCAAAATGAAAGTCCAGTTGCAACAGCAGAGTTTCCTCAAAGGATGGAGGTCTGTTATTTAGGAGTCAACCTTAAAACTAAGATAGGAAGGTAATTTTTTTTTGCAGAATATGGAAGACATTAAGGACCATTACGAGAAAAAGAAGTGTTGAATACACCACAAAATCTTTGAGCTAGAGCTGGGCTTTAAAAAGGTTTGAAAATAATTGGTCTCAAATGGACTCAGGCTAATGCAAGAGTTGACCAATATTTCACAGGTAAACACTAACATGTACAGTCCTAGCTCCAGCGACTGTAGCGCTTGCAGGACTTTGGGTTCTGGGCCTGTGTGATAACTTCACTGACCCGTCTAACCCCTCGAACACTTTCCACAGTTTGAAACCCACAGTAATTATCATCAACGAGATGATAAAAAAAAAAATCAGAGTCATACAGCACGGAAAGAGGATTTCAGCCTATTCAGTTTGTTCTGATGATCAACCATCCGATTACACTAACCCCATTTTATTCTTTGCACATTACCATCATCTCCCCCCAGAATGTACCACTGACCTACACACAAGTGACAACTTAAACTGGCCAATTAATAACGTGGGCTCTTTAAAGCTGAACTATATTACCATTATACAATCTTTAGCTCAAGGTCAACAATGTTTTACAGAAGACTGTTCACCACATAGAACAAAAAAATAAATTGACTTTAAACCCAAGGGAAACATCACGGACCCACAATTTACCTTAATGCTATCTGCAAACTCCTCCAGTGCCTTAGCACCCGTGGTCTCCATAGAGGTGATAAGTACTGGCAATTTATTCTTTGTGCTGGCGGCTGTGCCCTACACAAAGCAAGCATGGCAGACAATTAGCTCAACACAAGGCAGAACACATTTACCTGAAATAAAAATGCCCCATTTCCCGCAGTTATGGTCACCCAGAAAGGGAAGGCAAGGACAATTCGGGGTTAACAGCTCTACAACCTCAACTGCTTTGAGGCTGGCTGCTCAACCCAGAGGGGCCACACTAGAGACCGCAGATGCTGGAATCTGGAGCAACAATCTGCCAAAGGAATCAGGATTTCGACCACAAATGTCAACAGTCCCTTTCCTCCCACAGATGCTTCTCAACCCACTGAGTTCCACCAGCAGATTGTTTATCAACCCAAAGGGGCATCTGATCAAAAGATATTGACCAAGAGGGTAGCACATTGGTTGGAAAGAAATCCAATATTCCAACCTCCGTTCTGGACGTGTGGGGATGTTGCAAGACTCAAACACCCAGTGCTAGGGGAGGGGGGAAGAAGTGCACAAATGTAATACAGCACCATACATCGGCTGGTTACATATACGACCAGCACCTCCTCTTCCTGTCATGTACTATACCTCTTGTCATATACTATACAGGACGAGGTGGCAGCTTAGTCTCCCAGTTCGATTGCACGTGTACCAGGGAGATGGTACTTGCAAGCCCCTGTCCTCCCACCATTATGTTTGATGCCACAACTGCACTCACCTGCAGAACTTGATCAAATTCCTGTTTCATCAGCTTGAGGTGCTTAAGGATGGGGAATATGTTTAAGACAGCAGAGTAATCATGTCGCATGATAGCCCGGCGCGCTGTGGACACTATATTCTCTCCTTCTACCATCAGAGAGTCCAGAGCTTCCTGTAATAGGAAGGAACCAAATCCAGTCACAGGCTCCAATACCCAGCATGAAGATATTCCTCCTTCCCTTAAACACGAACAGATTCATCCATCAAAATTCTGTTCACAGGACAGACTACAGCCTGCCCCGTTAACAATTTGAGAGAAGTATCACCTGAACAGGCAGACAGAATTATGGTAAAATGATAGGGCTGGCTACAGGTTGACCCAGTGAAGAAACATTCTGTAGTGCCTTTCATAACCTCAGGACGTGCCAGAGCATTTTATAGCAATGAAATATTATTCAAGTGCTGTCACTGTCATAAGGTAGGAAACACGGCAGACATTCTGCACAAGATCAGCTCCCACACACAGATGACCCAAGACAAGCGACCAGATATTCAATTTTTGGAACTTCAATCAGCACAGATCAGTGAGCTGCAGTCTTGCTTCAGAACATTATAGCTTCAAATCCCTTTCAAAATCTCCAGTTGGACTCAGTGCAGTATTAAGGTTACAGGACTGCTGAAGGTTCTCCATTCAGTAAAGGTGTTGAACCAAGGCTCTTCCAAGACAGATCCCAAGGTGCCATTCAACAAGAGGTGAATTGTTCCTCAATACATATTAATACATGACCTCATACTTGCTGTGTGGAAATTAGCCGCTGCAGTTCCTACAAGGAATATTTGATGAGAGATGTTTTGGGACATCCTGAAGTTAGGAAACACACTTTAAAAATGGAAAGGTACAAAAGTGCCCTTGATTAAAGCCCGAAGTCCACCCACAGTGTGATACCAAGGACGAGCAACAGTGCTGTCCAACTCCTGATTGCAACAAGGCTCATGAGGAAATCGGTCACCTGCCCAGCAACACACAATGATTGCCCAATTACAGATGTACTTCTAACCTCCCTCAGCCAGCCCCAGTCTTAAGGGCAGGACAATTGGTTTCAAACATTAAAATATTTCAGCTACTTTACTGAAGCAGGGAAAAAAAATCCTCAAGTTACAAATTCTGACAGTGCTATCTGCTTAATAGAACATTAAAATATGAATCAGAATATGTTTTAATTGATTTAATGGAGAAATATCAATAAGGTGAACAGGTCTGAGATCCCACCTGGATCAGGGAGTCAAAGGTTCTCTTCTGGTGATGCTCAGGAATGATCTCCGTCAGTAACTGGTACTCGCTCTGTGCCAGCTTTACAAAGGCACTGATACAGTGAATGTAAGAATCAATCTCACTGTCCATTATATCCTCCTTCCCTGAGTAAACAGAAGAAAAATTAAGAATGCAAGGAAGACAAGACAGACATTCCCAGTACAAGTTTAGCATTTATTCTGCCTAAGGTTCCACTGACAGGTCACGTTATTCCCACTGGCTGGCGGACGTGGAGACAACGTGCTGACAGGCAGCACCTACTGATACTTGAGAAGGATACTGGGAAACTGACGGGATTGGCTTATCAGACATAGGAACGGAACACGGCAAAAGGTAGCCAGGAGGGGAAGGGAGAGGAAGAAAGCATACAGAACAAGGGCAGGAATCCCTCTGAAAGCTCGACCACCGTTTCTGATCCAAATTGTTCATATGCAGAGTAATCCACTGAGCAAACTTTTTGCCCATGTAGAAAGATGAAATTATCCCTAAGATGACATTACTTTTAAAAATTGCATTTAACACAGTACACTATAATATTTTAAAGCTTTAATTTAAAATGCGTAGTAATGAATTTAATTGGGAAAGACTTTAAAATTACATCTAATGGTGATTTCCACGGCAAATAGGAACACAAAGAGATCTGGAGGTGTGGAAATGCAGCCTAGACCAAGCTTGCTGCATGTGCATTCCCAGTAGGGGTCACTCTTTAGCTACAAGGACCAAGAATAAAAACATCAAGTAGAAAACAAACTGAAGGAACTCAGGCAGTCGAGCAGCATCTGTGAAGGGAAAAGAATTGTCAATGTTTCTGGTCGAGACCCTGCATAAAAACGGAAAATGCTGGAAATACTCAGGTGGTCAGGCAGCATCTTTGGAGAGATAAGAGTCAACACTTCTTGTCGAAAACCGTTCACCAGAAAAGTGAGAAAACAACCTTTAAGCTGCAGAAGAGTGTGGAGAAAGCGATGGTCGGGAGACCAAGACAGACTGAATGACTGAGTGGTAGTGAAGGCTGGTTAATTGTGGTTGATTTGTCTATGAAAAAAAGAAACAAGTAAAAAGAGACGATAGAAAAAGGAGAGAAAAAGAAAAAGTTCTGAAACTGTAAGTAGTTTCTGGAAACCTGGAATAAAAGAATGTGGGAACTACCCAGGTCAGTAACGTCTGTAGGAAGGGAAATTGGTGGTAATGTTGTAACCTAGTGACCTTTCAAAAGAACTTGCCAGTTCTGACACAAACTGGAAAGACTGGATATCTGAAATTGTTGAATTCACCAGAGTCCCAAGGGTTCCCCAAATGGAAGAGGAGCTGTTGTTCCTCCAGTTCATGTACTTCTTGACTGGAGAAATACATGAGGTCAAAGTGAGAACTGGGTGCAGAATCAAAGTGACAGGCAACTGGAGGCTCAGGGTCATCAGTGCAGTCTGAATGGAGGTGTTGTACAAAGTGGTTACCCAGTCAACGTTTGGTTTCTGTAGAGACCACCACAGTGAGTACACTAATGCAGTGGTACAGGTGGATCACTGCTGCCCCTGGATGGTGGTGAAAAGGCTGCAGCTGCACCTGCAGTGATTGTTCAGGAAGGTGACACGAGAAGGGGGAGTGGGTGTTGGGGAAGTGAACGAGCGAGTTGTGAAAGAACAGCCTGTTTGGAATGATTAAAGAGGTGGCATCTCGTTAAAGGTGCCAGTAATTACGGAGGATGTTACATGTGGAGGGCAGTGGGGTGGAAGGCGAGGACAAGTAGAACCCTATTCCTGCTCTGGCTGGAAGGAAAATTGATGAGGGCAGAGGGAGCAGGAAATGGAACAAAGGCGACTGAGGACCCTGCTAACTTTGGCTGAGGAGAAAGAACGTTGCAGAAACATGGTTGTGAAGACTTTATCACCAGAACAGACACAACTCTGGAGAAATGAGAAGATTGGAATCCTTGCATTGGGCAGGGTGAAAGGAGATGTAGTCACAATCGTGTGGCAGCTGTTGATTTGCAAAGGATATTGGCCACTACTCAACCCAATATGGAGAGAAAGTCAAGCAAGGGAGATCAAGTCACATGAAACATGGACCGTTAAACAAGGGAGAGGCACAAGTTGGAGCTGTGCAGGTTCCTGTAGCTCCAGAAAGAAGCAAGTGGAGTTAAAGGAAAAGTTGTTCGATGTGAGAATGACCACAGACAGGAAGAAGGATAGTGGAGGGGGACTGGTTGGACCTCTGTTCGAGGAGGGCCAAGAGGCCATGATGCGGAATGAGAGGAGGAGGAACTGGATGCCCATGGTGAAAACGAGCTGGTTGGGACCTGGAAACTGTCAAAGCGACGGCCAGCAGAGACTGGACAAGGGGAGAAAGAAGTCACTGTATGACATGTTCTGTGGGAAAAGAATGAGCCAAAACAACGAGTGTACTGGGACAGCCTTGGTAGCAAGCTGTGAGAGACTACAGGGCTGTGGAGAGCTCTCCAGAGGAAGTGAGGTGATGGACTGGCGGAGGTGATGGCTCAGAGGGAGGTGTGAGGTGCGTCAGTGTCCTGTAGTTTAACCTCCACAAGGTGGAGGTCAGCTCGTCATACAGTGGCAGCACTCTCGAGTCTGATGACAATGTTGGAGGCGGCCCTCAGTGAGCAGAGTGCTGCAGCTTCAGAGGGAAGGAGGTTACAGTGAATAAGAAAAGTGGAAAAATCGAGAGGCCCAATGTCAACAATGGCAATTAGCAGGGAATAGATCTGGTGAGTAACAGGCCAGAGGAAGGGGTTCAGATGGATCTAGAATTCAAAAAAGATGAAAGTAAAGGTCAGTCTGGTGTGAAGATTCCTGGACAAAGAAATAGGCACAGGGGCAAAGTTGGCTTTGTAGGAGAGCCATCCCAATTCGACCTCTCGCACTGTCCCACAGCTCAAGGAACAGCATCCCATCTCTGCAGTCACTGAAAAGTGAATGGATACTCCATTACCAAATGGATGATATCCAATGGGTAGTCAGGCAAGCTCTTCCAATTCCTGATAGGTTTATAGCTAAAACACCTCTGAGCTCCCCACAACACAACTACCCCCCCCCCCCCCACCGCACCCCCCCCCCCCCAGTCACTCCCAGATTGGGATTATTGTTCTGGGATTGTGCTGGGCAACAACCTTGGCCGTGGGGTGAAATGCTTGCCCATTACTGAATTCAACAAGTTCAGATGAACAGCAAGGTTAGTTGTTTCAGACTGACGAGTTCTGATGGAATAACACAAAACATCTCTCTCCTTGCGTGCTCTGCAGATGCTGTCTCACCTGCTCAGTATTTCCAAACTTTCTCAGGTTTCCTGTAACTGCAGCGATCTGCATTTCTCAGCTTTAGCATCTGTTCTTTCTCCTCTGTAACGGTTCATCTCTTCTATTTACACCTCCTTCAGGCAGATCAGCTTTTCAACCCCCTCTTAGCAGGCACCGTCACCACTTGTGGCATTTGACCTGCCTCAGTCTCCACCCAACACAAACATGTTTCTTCTTCCATGTCTCCCCTACAACTTTTAACCTCTAACTTTTCCCCATTCTGATGAGAGATCAGACCTAGAACGTTAACTAGGTTTCTCCCTCCACAGATGCTGCCTGACCTGCTGCATATTTCCAGCATCTGCAGCCTTTTTCTTTCTGACAAGGACTACTGGTTACAAACTCCGAACTCCTCAGAGCTCCTCTGGAGAGAGATCGAGGATAATGAACCTAATATTTGCCAGAGTTTAGTCGAGTAAGAAGTGATCTAATCGAGTGATTCTGAAGCGGCTTGGCAGAGGAGACAAAAAGATTGCCGGAGTCTGGAGCAAGGGGAGAGAGTCTCAGCAATTTAGGAGCAAGGAGAAATTCCTCCTCTCACAGGGACGGGAATCTCTGTAACTGTCGACCCAAAAAGGAACATGGGTGTGCAGTCACTGAATGCAGCCACTCCTCGAAGTACAAAAGGACTGCATTCCCAGAAAAACACTTCATTGTGCAAAATTCTGTAATTCGAAATGGCTTGTCAAAATGTACTGTGGGTTTTTGGTACAGTCTATTCCCATGTGTGGAGAGCGGCACTCTATTCATTACAGTAAAAAATATATTTGTTAATCAAAAGACACATACCATAAAGGGCCAATGGTACTACGGCAAAAATATGTAAATTAAATATTTGTACATTGAGGAAATTCTCTACATTGCAGGCCAAGATCAATACAATTATGGACATTATTGAATGCAGGGATCGAGAAGTGGACAGGATCAGCCAGGACTTTATTGAATACCGGAGTAAGCTGGGACTGAATTACTCCAGCTCCCATTTTTTACGTTCCTGTGCACATTCTTTCTTCTAATAGATACTCAGAAGTTTGTCGCCTCCGCCAAGGAGGGTGGATTAACCACCACTGGCATGTTACTGGCTCCAATGAGGGGGAGGGAAGAGCAAGGAAGGGAACGCTAACCAAACCCACATTACTCAGCCTGTAATACAACATACCAGCAAAGTACGTACCAGAGGCAAGAACACGAGACAGAACTTTTGTCTGCGAACCAAAATTTGTTGGCATCCAATTACTTGTGTTGAAGAGAAATTTTAAAGGCAATGCCAAGTACTTAAATGCTGCAAAGTCAGAGTCCTGAGGTTATCTAATGCAATAATTACTCTGGTCAGCTAAATGTCATACACATACGAGGAACAAAATTTGAAACAAAAATCAAACCATTTATTTACCATCCCCAACACACTCACCCTCATCTCAGTTAGCCTTCGTTTTCTCCCCTATCCTTGGCCTTCACACACCAAGCATTGACAACATGCTAAGTCAACAGCACAGCCGTCCACCTCCTACACACCACACGTGCCTGAGGTGTCCATTCACGTGTTTCTGTCAATGCCATACACATTTCAGGATGTGTGCATCTGTACTGCGGGAAACTGTTAACCCACCACCTCCACAGTACATCTCATCTCTCAGTCATCATTCTACAAGCAAATCACATCACCCAAGGCTTCCTCACTTAACCAGCCACCAGACAGAATCCAGTGGGTGTAGCTCACAGTGACATTTCTCCGATTTAAGTCACTTGGACAGCCAGTGCGTCACAAACATGTTACTGAGAGAGCGATGTGGCAAAGCCTCCCGTTCACCTTTTCATCAGATTCAAAGTTAGAAAGGGGGGAGTCAGCTCTTTGTAAATTAGAGATTGTAGTGAAATGAACAGTTTTGGTGTGTATCCAACAGCAAAACACGTTGAACTGTTTTCATTTGCTATGTACTGGTTATTAGGATTCATTCAATACTCATTGCTATAAATGGCCTATTATGATGACGACAGTACTGAGGTAACACAGCCCCAGCACATTAGAACAAAATGTCCCACAGAAGTCGATTTATTTTTGTACAAGCAAATCAAATTGTGGTACAGAGCAGTCGCAAGTAAATCAAGACTGGAGTGGTTGAATGACTTACCCCAGTCAAGGTTCAAGCCCTGACCTCTGCTATGGAACACTTACTCCTTCTACCATATCTTTTGACGTGCAGGGGATGCAGACCATGGTGGGATTGAAGACAAATCAGATATACGGTCTGGAAGCCAAAACACCAAGGTCCACGGCTGGATGATGTTAAAGACCCAGACCTTTATTTAAAAATAAAAGTCCTGCAGGAGCCTTTCCTCTATGTCCATTACCCACTGTTAAGCAAGATGAATACATAGCTAAAATCTCAGTGATAAATCATCAGGACATCTGATCTGTTGGGTAGTGGAAGAGAACTAATACTAAACAAAGTCAGATCTGCATTTACTCAGGGCCTTTCGCTACCTCATGATATAGTAAGAGCTGCACCAGCTAATCAGTCACTTCTGAAACATGATCGCAGTTGCAGAGTACAAAATGTAGCAGCAAATATGGACATTGCAAGTTCCCACACAAAAACATTATTATGACCAAATGACCTGTTTTAATTAGATCTTTAACATGGGCTCCTGGCTTAATATCACACCAAAGGACAGCACCTCCAATACCCCCTCAGTACTGCACGAAAATGTCAGCCCAAACCTGGAGTGCGACAAGCCCACAAACTTCAGAGTCGTGCGAGGATGCGACTGAGCCACAGTTGATGCTTGTGGCAGGCACATGAGGAGGAAGAATAATAGAGTAACAGTCAGAGTAATTTACACCTACGTTACAACTGTACAAGTGATGATGTCCCTGCACCCACTGAACACCATCAGCATGGATAACAGCTGCCAATCTCTAGCCCTGTCACAAGGAGCTGGCTCAGAGAGTTACTTAACAGTTCCCACACAGCATTACAGAAATCATTGCACTGCAGGCTGTAACCGTGAAGTGGTCGCTACAACGTGAATAGTGCTCTGCAGCCCTCTCCATCCCAAATACTTTTTTATTACACTGAACAGGCTTTGACTTTCATCAAATTCAAGTGATCATCTTGCTTGTAAATCTCAATACAAGGAAACAGTTTCAAGCCATTACCATACATTAGTAGAATCATATTTAGACTCCTATGAGAAGCTAAAATGAAACAGACAGGAGATAACTTTGCGATATTATAAGAATTCTGCTGTACAATTTGGGGATATTGCCTAGCACCAGTATAGTAGGCACTGAACTCACACCATTTGTCCATTTTCTGACTGTACCAGATGGGAGTGGTGCCTCACACTCAGCAAAAAGGTTTTAGGGATGAAGGGCCAATGAACAATAGAACGGCAGCCTCGCCGTCCTTCTCTAGGTCAGAGGTACCCTCTAAGCCACAGTAGACTCTACAACCCCTCCACTCAGTGAGAGCTGGAGGAGGAGGAACATGAAATGGTAGGGATGAGCAGCCATGAAAGGATACGGAGATGAAAAGAAGGCAAAGGCTCAACATGAAAGAAAAATGTATGCTAGGTAAATTATTCAGCAATTAAAAATTTGAACTGTTATTTCCATGCTAAAATTAAAACATTGTTAAACAAAAAAAGTCGAAGGAGCTTTGCTTTTTTTGTTCTTAAAGTAATATACAACTTACCCATGGGAGGGCCATGCTTCTCATTCAGCGGCTCTGAGAGATGTTTAACTCGCAACTCGTGATCATGACCTGGTCAGATGTTAATTAGCAGAAACAGAAGGGGTTGATCCAGAGCTGCTGAGAGGACGGACTATGGGCACATATGGACATTCTCAAAGAAAACCCTCCCATCAGTTGTCAGACTTTAGAAAGGAGTGCAATCCAACAAGACAATGATTTCTTCTAATCCAAATTTCATGTAGAGTTTCATTTTTTTTTAAATGTCAATCAAAATGTAATTTGTACAGGACTTGGTCTGAGATCCCAAATTCATGAACAGATCAGGGAGGTTGCCAAAGTATATTCATATCTCTTTCTAGCCCACTTACTTTGCCAGTTATGAACTACACCTTCCAGATTTCCATATATTCACCAAGGTGAAGTGGAATAGAGGACAATAGTAACTGGGCCAAGACATACAAGACAACTTATCACCCATTTTAACCTATTCCCATTATAACTATAGAATTTATATTGGAAACTCATTATACAAATTCATCTCACTGACAACAGCTGCCTGCCACTGATGTTACAATGCGTCGACTGGAAGAGTTTTAAGATTTTGTTTATATGTTGCAAATTCCTACAATATGCAAAGAAGTTGGTAAGAAGTGAACCGGATATTTTAATGTACTGAAATAGATATTATAACATTATTGGTTTTAGAATACACTCTACCATTAGTGTTATATAAAATCCTCCTCAGCGTCTGGAATTTCATCTGTTACTAGTTACATACAATCTATCTGTTCTACCCCAGAACACAGACAGGCTGTAGAAGCCACTCCATTCATTCTAGAAGGCACTCCCATCACTGCTAGTGACATATTTGACCCTGGTTTAGAATCCCATCTGCAGCCTGTGGTCAAGAATCCTTTCCATTTGATACTTCCTTCTCATTCAGGACAAGCTCTTTAACTAACCTTCTCATACCCTCTCCTTTCTCTCCTCCCACACCAACCCGATCAGTGACTACTGGACTCAAACCAAGCCTGCAACAGTCAGACATAATTCTCAGCGGATGCTTGCAAGATTGACACTCCCATCCAAAGTTTTAGAGGCGCAGATTAGATGTGTGGAAGTTGCATGAGAGTTAGAATTCTTAGGAAGCAGCAGGTGTGTTAATGAAGTGCAAGACTTTGTAGTAAAGGCAGGAAGAAGCACATCCTGGGTCAAGGAAATGATTACCTTCAATGGGAGTGAGATTAGAAACACCCTTTTTGCCATCCAGCCCATGCTGAGAATATTGTTTCAGAAGGTTCTGAGCCTTACGAATTGTGCCTGTTACCATAGTGATGCAGAAAAGACAAGACCTAGGCAAATCAGTGAGAAACACCAGATCCCTGCCACCAACACCACACTATGTCCAGAGTATTTGCTAGTAAACTCTCGCACCAAGACAGATGTTAAAGCAAAACAAAAAGCTACTTAAAACAGACATCACAAAAACTTAAGAGCAGAGTAAAACATAAAAAAAATTAGATCATTGTTTAACAATCTTAAACTATGTTACATTCCACTTAAAAATAAATTTCTACTTTTACAGTTCATAAACCTTTAACTACAACTAAAAAATATTTCCAATTACTCATTGACTGCATGTTCAGAACCCTCCAATTTCTCCTCACCCAGACTTTTTGTCCAATTACAAAGAAAACTTTGGAGAAACATCAATAACACTGCATACAACTCCCAGCTCCTTTATATGCAGGGGCACGACTTACAAACTTGAATTTATAATATGCCATGAGCTCCCCTTAACCACACAAAACTGTACACAAATTTAGCACAGCGCTAATTTAAACCATTACTTACACAACATTGGAGAACTAACTCAGAAGGTATTAACAGAGTCCAGCCAGCATCTGTGGATCAAGACTCTACTGATTTTTGACAGACAACTTAACATCTGTCAAAACGGCTCTGATTAAAGTTAGAGCACATCAGCCCCACATCTGCCCGGTTTGTAGAGTTAAAAATCTAAACTTCACACCTCCACCCACCCAACCAGTAATTGTACTTTCTGCTCACTGAATAATGCCTTAACTGCTCACATCCATTACCCTCTTTTAGGAGGATGGGGTTGGCTGTTTATTCCTGCTAGTAGTGGAGCCTCCACAATCTTCATCAGAAACACCAGATATTAACAGTAATACATTACAATACTTCAAGTGACAGGAAATTGAAGTATTTAACAAAGCTGGATTTACAGGCAGCAATAAATAAAGTTAAAATGTGGAAGTCCCCTTAGCAAATGCATCAGCAATTGACCTGGGTTAAAATGTGTGGTGTCTGTCAATCTAATCCAACAGCCACTTGGCTGCATTTCCCTTCTCAATAGCTTGAGGACACTGTCTTGGATAAGGATCTAACATGGAAAATGAGAACCAGCTATAAATTATTCTGCCATATCTAAAGCAACCTATTAAAGTCATAAACTGCCCATCGCAGTCTCATCCACTTATCTGTGGAAAAGCACGACCCAAATAATCCCAAACTGTGCAAAAATTTAATTTCTCCAAAGTTTTCAGACATCTTTAGAGTTTTAAATGACACCAAATCACCTAGGATTAGTCAGCACAAACACTACAGATTATGCAGCAACATTTTGCATTAGCCAAAAGCTTTCAATGAGACAAACTACAAACTGGGATACTTTCTTCCTGCAGTAGAGTTTAACATGTGCCACAGGCAGTGGACACAGCACTCAAGCAGGCAATCAAAGACTGGCAAGGCTTAAAGGGCACACACAAGCATGATTTACCTGGGATGAAGACTGCAATTCATCAACATAAAGGAAAATTAAGAAAAAATAACAGTTAGTGGTGAATAAAAAGAATTTTTTTTTAAAAGAAACACCCTCCCTCCAAAAAATGAAACAAAAACAGAACTTTTCATTAATTGATGCTTTTGACCTTAGGAAAGAATTGCTTAAAAAAAATTGTCACAAGATTAACATCCCATAGCTGACTTATTGTCAGCTTGTTGGGAAGTAAAAGGAAGATGACGAGTGGTGGCGAGCAAGAAAAAAAAGGAACAATTAAAACAGCAGCACGATACAAACCTGGTCTCTTGATGGCCTTTTTACTGGGGGTATCTTTCCTTTTGTTCTGCATGGCAGGAGAGTACAGTATGCCAGAGGATGAGCTGTTCTTGCGGAAATGCTCTTTCAGGCCTTTGATTGAGCGATCCAGCTGGTTGGAACGGATTTGGTAATAGACATTCATAAAATCTGCAAGGGAGATTGTACAAGTCAAGGCCAAGGAAGCAAATTGAAATCCAGAGGTAACTATCCCCTTCGAGTTGTAGTTAGGATCTTCTGCATCATTTTATATTGCAACAACAAAACTTGTTTCTGAAAAATAAAATGTATACGGCAACCTTCCTCACAGGAGCCCATTAGAACTACAAATGCACAACAGATCATTTAAAATCTGAATGTGAGGTTTCTACTACACTTGAAAACTGATTGATTCTTACAAGGGAGCCACCCAACGCTTTTTCAGATGCCATCTAATTAACTCCAGACTATTCTCTCATTTCCACAGCGGACTTTGGCATCTTCCTAAGTGCTTACAAAAATTGAAAAGATAGAAGCTTTGCACCGAGCATCTATGCAACCAATGGACTGCCTCTGAGGGAGAGGGACTAGGAAGGGAAACAGAAAAGGGAAAGAAAACAAGTGATAGCAGAAGGAAGCACTGGTGAGAAAGGGTCCCAAACAGTTGGCCAACAGACCAGTCATCTGACACATGAAAACAAGTAGCTTAAACAATTATAGGAATTATAACTGTCCTCATTATAGGAAGGATGTGGGGGCGTTGGAAAGGGTGCAGAGGAGATTTACCAGGATGCTGCCTGGTTTATTGAGTATGCATTATGAGGAGAGACTAAGGGAGCTAGGGCTTTACTCTTTGGAGAGGAGGAGGATGAAGGGAGACATGATAGAGGTGTACAGAACATTGAGGAATAGGTAGAGTGGACAGCCGGCGCCTCTTTCCCAGGGCACCAATGCTCAATACAAGAGGGCATGGCTTTAAAGTAATGGGTGGGAAGTTCAAGGGAGATATCAGAGGGAGGTTTTTTAACCAGAGAGTGGCTGGGGCATTGAATGCGCTGCCTGGGGTGGTGGTGGAGGCAGGTACGTTGGTCAAATTCAAGAGATTGTTAGATAAGCATATGGAGGAATTTAAAATAGAGGGATATGTGGGAGGAAGGGTTTAGATAGTCTTAGGCGAGGTTTAAAGGTCAGCACAACATGGTGGGCCAAAGGGCCTGTATTGTTCTAAGGTTAACAATCGCCAAAGAATAGTTGTGCCCATGGCTCTACAAGAACACTTCAGCACCAAATATCAATCCTTACAACAACCATACTTCAAAAGTACATCAACTATGAAACACTGGTTCCAAACGGTGTTAAGGCACTACTTTTCTCTTTCTAGGGTAGATTGCTGGCTTAATGTTTGTCCCCAAATTGTGCTCATTCACATTGAAAACAACTCATTACTTATGTAAAAAAGTCATTCAAGATCAGTATTTATTGCCCAACCCTATTAGCCTCAGCAACGGTTGGCCACCACCACTCAAGCTGGCCTGATGCAACTGAGTGGTTTCCACTACTTGACTTTTTAAGTTCAGAATTTATTTAATTGACCAAATTAAAACTTTTGCAAAATGTATTTATGCCTCCAGATCATTAGTTCAGGCCTTTGGATTCCAAATCGATTTATAATCACTGCAATTTCACACCCTTTGAATAGTTACCAATAATCAAGTTAGAAGAGGAAAAGTAGGTGGGGTGCTGATGTTCACTATGTTACACCACTGCTCCACAGTACATACCAAGGTTTCTCCCATAATCCACCAACCACCCTGAAATACAGATCAAATCCTGCAGAATATTCTCAGGGAGGTGCTCCAGAAGCACTTCATCTGTTGTCTCAATTTCTTCATCAGCAGCGATCAGGTCCAGGATGACAACGGGTGGCACCGGTTTGCTGTTGCGAGTTAGGAGGTTTCTGAACTCTGATTCTAAAGACTCCTTGCCTTTTTCAAAGAGAAATTTCTGTAAAACAATTCAGAATCATCATTCTTTGAAGAATAGAAGCAATCCTTCTCTGCAGCACAGCAATAATTTCTTCCATGAAAGGGATCTGTTACACAAATCATTGGTGCAATCAACCTCTCCTTCTAAAGTGAATGACTACTGCCAGCGGCTCTCAACTCTCAAACAGCAAGCAGCAAAGCTTCACCCAGTTAGGATCTGTCACCTTAATATTTGAATGCACAAGTCATCAGAGTCAAGCCTGATCCGTCATTCAGATCTGTCCATCACAAAGGGGGTGGTTCACCATGTGGACAGTTTTCTCTTGCTAACCCCAGCAACCCAAGCAGAAGGGAGGAATTGAATCTGGACCTTTTCACCCATTTTGCTTTATAATCCATTTACCTACATCATAGTTTGGAACTTCCATTATCCACTCATGTAATCTTGGGGAAACTGAGAATTTTTATATCTAAAAGCAAACTGCCATAAGCCAAGGATTTGCTTATTTCCCCACAGAAGCAGAGAGAGCCTGAATTTCACACCCAGTGACACGAATTAATATACCAGCCAACTTTGGGGTGCTTTCCTATCTAGTATGAACTAGTCCCATTGTTTTTCCAAATTATCTTGAGGTCATTGATGGTTCGAGGGGCTGAATGGCAGACTTCTGACCCTATAATCACAAGGAGCCATAAACTCCATAGGGACCAAATTTAGGAGCCACGAGGTAATGATGCAGCTCTACAAAACTCTGGTTAGACCACACTTAGAGTACTGTTTCCAGTTCTGGTCACCTCATTATAGGAAGGATGTGGAAGCAATGGAAAGGGTGCAGAGGACATTTATCAGGATGCTGCCTGGTTTAGAGAGTATGCATTATGAGGAGAGACTAAGGGAGTTAGGGCTTTACTCTTTGGAGAGAAGGAGGATGAGAGGAGATATGATAGAGGTGTACAAAATATTAAGAGGAATAGATAGAGTGGACAGCCAGCGCCTCTTTCCCAGGGCACCAATGCTCAATACAAGAGGGCATGGTTTTAACGTAATGGGTGGGAAGTTCAAGGGAGATATCAGAGGGAGGTTTTTCACCTGAAGAGTGGTTGGTGCATGGAATGCGCTGTCTGGGGTGGTGGTGGAGGCTGATACATTGGTCAAGTTCAAGAGACTGTTAGATAAGCATATAAAGGAATTTAAAATAGAGGGATATGTGGGAGTAAGGGGTTAGATAGTCTTAGGTGAGGTTTAAAAGGTCGGCACAACATGGTGGGCCGAAGGGCCTGTATTGTGCTGTACTGTTCTATGATCTATGCAAAACCAAATCACATTTTGCAGCCAATTGTGCCTTCCACTTACCACCCGATTCAGCTCGGGGCTGTCTGGATTGTTGTCCTGGAAGTACTCCACGGCTTTCTGAATCTTTGCCATACAGTTCAGGTATTCCTCCAGCCTTCCAGCAGGACTGATCAGAGAATGGGAGAGGGGTACCACAGATCAGTAACTTGGAAAACAGTCATCTCCTGCTTTATAGAGTCACAGAGTCATATAGCATGGAAAAAGGCCCTCAGCCCACATGTGTCCACACCGACCAAGATGTATATTCAATCTAATCCCACGTCCCAGCATTTGGCCCATATCCCTCTAAACTCTTGTCATCTATATACCTGTTCACATGCCTCTTAAATGTATCTAATGTACCTGCCTCAACCACCGCCTCTGGCAGCTGGTTCCATATAGCTACCACCCGCTGTGTAAAAAAAAAAGTTGCCCCTCAGGTTCTTAATAAACCTTTCACCTCTGACCTTAAAACTACGTCCTCTAATTTTCGATTCCCCAACCCTGGAAAAAAAAGAGAATGTTCACGCTATCTATGCCCCTCATGATTTTATATACCTCCATGAGATCACCCCTCAGTTTCCTGCACTCCAAGGAGTAAAGGCCCAGCCTGTCCAACCTCTCCCTATAACTCAGTCCCTCGAGTCCTGGCAACATCCTGGTACATCTTTTTTGCACCCTTTCCGGTTTAATCACATCCTTCCTATGACAGTGTGACCAAAACTGAACACAATACTCCAAGTGTGGCCTCGCCAACATTTTGTACAATCACAACATAACCTCCCAACTTCTGCTTTGCATTACTCTAATAAAAGTTCATACTAACCCCCTTCAATGCCACATTTTCAATGTAAATTATTGATGAAAACCCTTGCCATTGATTTAATATAGTGTATGCACCCCCCAGAGCAGAGAATGGGATGTTTCAAGCTGAGCAGAAACTTACATGGCAGTAGAACAAGGCAAAGAAAATCATAAATTGAGCATTTATTTCCGTGTTGCTACAGTTATCACTGCATTCTCCCTTACACCTGACCTTTACAAGGGTGCCATTCATGTAATGTTGGATTAAATAGCAAAATACTTAGTTTTTAGGTGTCACATTATAAATTAAATGTCACAAATAAGACTTAGCAAAGCCTGATGGATCAAATCATGGATAAAAGGTTTATCCATACCATGCTGAGAGATGGCGAGTTCAACAGCACACTTACTGTTTTAAACTGCAGCTTGAAAATTAAATATTAAGAATTAAATATACTTTCAGCATCTATGGGGAAACATTAATAGATGGCAGGATTTAGTCTTGAATTAAGCCAGTAAATGTTCTGATTGAAGACAGTACTTCAGAACTTGAGGCTTGGATGATCAATAAATGTTTTAAAACACTTGCCTGTAATAAATCAAACTGCTGTCTAAAATACCCAGCTGTGTAGATTATGCAAATCAGAAGAATAGAGAGAAGTTTTAATAATTCCTAAGGCCTTTGCCTCTTCCCCCAATTCCACGCAGCAGACGGTTTCTGCACTTTCACAAGTGGGAGGAATGAACATGAAATACATGGGAATAAATAAAGTCAACTGTGGGTGCCCCTGTTGACTTTTGACATGGGAGCCAGAGACTTCAAAAGCAAAAGCAATAAAATGAAGGGCAAGCAGAGAAGGAACAGCTTCTGCAGATCTCAAGGTTGCACATTTAGTTGTCTAAGCTCTCTGTAATGGATTTTCTTTCTTAATTATCCTTGCCTTTCTTCTTTCAGACAATTTTCAAAACTTATCTTGTTGACTGAGCTTTTGTCTGTCTGTCCTAATGTTTCCCCCTTCAGTTCGGGATGAAATACACACCTGTGAGGTGCCTTGGTATGGTTTGTTAAATTATAAGTACTAAAGAGAATCGACTCTACTATCTAGTAGCACAGAGAAAGAACGAACAGAAAGCACGTACTACCGAGCTCAAGGACAGCTTCTATCCCGCTGTTTTAAGACTATTGAACAGTTCCCTAGTATAATAAGATGGACTCTTGACCTCAATCTACTTCATCATGACCTTGCACCTCATTGTCTGCCTGCACTGCACTTTCTCTGTAACTGTAACACTTTATTCTGCAATCTGTTATTGTTTTACCTTGTACTACCCCAATGCACTACGTAATGAATTGATCTGTATGAATGGTATGCAAGACAAGGTTTTCCACTGTACCTCGGTACATGTGACAATAATAAACCAATTTACCAATTTCTCTTTCAAGCCTCACTCACCCTTCTTTGATGATCTTTTCTGTATCCTTGGCTACATGATAATAGCTAATGACATGGTCCAAGCAAGACAGTGTCTTGTCCACGTTATCCTGTAGACGCTGCAGATTTTCCGTCTGCTTGTGGACCGGAATGATGGAATTCTCCAGTTGCATCAGTCGACTTTCAAACGATGAAAGGATGGAAACCTAGAACAACAGATGCAGCGATCGGGTGTGATGCCATGCCATACATGGGTTCCCCTAATCCCTAGCAGGATGCTCACAATGCACTGTCACAGCTTCTCAACAATTTGCAGAAGTGATAATCCTCTCTTTGAGCTAAGTGGCAGTCAATAAAGCAGAGGACAGAGTACAAATGGATGTGCTTTCTCACCATGGTTCAATGGTTAACACTGACCTCCAAGACAGAAAATCTATTGTTGAGCACAGTCTCTCCGAAGATCTTTAAGGAAGACAGCTCCAAAGAATCATGACCCTCAGAGAGAAAAAGTTCACCTTGTCTTAAGTCGGCTATCATTTTCAAACAGTACTCCTTGTTCTATATTCCCCACAAACAGGGGGACATTTGCTCCGCATTCACCTTGTCAAAACCCCGCAGGATCTTGCACGTTTCAATCAAGATCCATGACTCTTTTGTACTCAGCAGCACGTCATGCAGTGGTGCAGTAGTGCATACTGTAGTTTTCACACTCTTCTTCCCCATGGCTCAGTGGCCAATCATCCACAGTGGTATGTCTAGTCTGTAATTGGTCAAAATATTCATTGCAAGCTGAAGTCAAATAAACTTCTTACCATGTTTTTTGTCAGTTGGTCACTTTTTTCCAAGCTTTCTCTTATAAATGACAAAGTTTCTTGTTCCTATTAAACAAAATTGGAAATGTAGATTTAATGACCAAGACACTTCAATACTTTGTGTTCAGTGCCACCAGTTTTCTGCAACAGCAGAGTTAACGCCTGTGTCAGGAGATACAGCACAGAAACAGTCCCTTCAGCCCACCACGTCCATGCCGAACTTTTTGCCCACCTACGTTAATACTTGCCTGTATTACGTCCGTATCTTCTACGCCTTGCCTATTCAAGTGCCTGAATAAGTCTCTTAAACATAAGAATTGTATCTGACTCACCACCTCCTATGGCAGTGAGTTCCAGATATCAACTACTGTGTAAAAAAAACTTTCTTGTCAAATCCCCTTTAAAACACTTCCTCTCACCTTAAACCTGAGACCTCTTGGTTTTGATTCCATGTGGAAAAGATTCCAATTATCTGCCCTACCTCAGAAAAACTCCAAACTAATATAGCCTGCTGAAATCCTCCTGCAATGAACGATTACAGAGAGTTCCCCAAATTCTGGGAGTTCTAGCACAAGAGTCCAAAAGGAGAAAAATCAGAGTGCAGGGGAACTGGGATAAACAAACATTTACGTAGTGATAAACAAGTACTAACTCAGGTGGTGCCTCAGTAGCCCTACCTGGCCTCTCTTCAACTGAAACCAATTCTACGGTCAAACCACAGATAGGAAAAGCCTTGGATCCAATTTGTAAGCCATGCTAATACTTCGGTCTGGGTCACAATGTGCACCATAAATGGCTTTTAAACATGAAAAATTTGACAGGTTTTCCACTTTTGGTCATTAGTCAATGGCGAGAATAACTATGCCAATTAAGCTGCTGGCACCTAGAGCCCTGATCTCCACAAGCATTGCCAGAACCTCAAATGATTAATGGCTCTTAGTGGAATAACTTGCCTCAGGCACTAATACCCACTTCTGGCCGTTCCTTCCACCCCACCCCACCCGAGACATTATTTAACTGTGGAAAGCATCAGAACCAAGCACAAACTGTATTTCACCAAAACTCACTGAACAACAGAACAAAGACAGTGACAATTTTTGAATACCAACTATCAAGTCAACCAACACAGAACGGAACGTGAGCTTTGGACCTCCTCGTTTCCAAGGCTTGGGAACCTCACTAGCCAATGATTTCGGCCAGCAGCGGACAATAAGTTATTTTAAAAGAATGGTTTTTCAATTAATTAATCAAAGCATTGGTCAGAATAAATAAATTGTCTAGTGTGTAACGTGTGGCAATCTGAGGAATGGTGACAGTTTAAAAGCCAAGTTCCTGTGAACCAGTTCTATGCACAGTTCCAGTTCAACCATAGCCTCAGCACACGCTCTGGAAATATCTGAAGAATAAATTGAGGAGTTTTATCTGCCTGGAATACACCAGCATACAACTTTGTCTCCTATGGATTTGGGGTGTGTTGAGGGGAGAAGTGATAGCAAGGAAAACAAAGTAAATTTGAGGGATAGAAGATGTGAGCTTTTAGAAGCATCTCAAAGAATGAGTAGAAGAGGCAGATGAGAGTTGACCAGCCTACACTGCAATGTTTGTGTCTTATGTGTGACCAAAAAAAAACCACAAATAAAAAGTTTGGCAACTGTCATGCTGAACAATTCAACACTAGTTTAAAAAAAGCACAAGAGGCACTGGAGGGGTGGAATAAAAGCGGAAAATGCTGGAAACACTCAACAGGTTAAGCAGCATCTGTGGGTAAAGAAACAGCTTCTGGTCCGGGAGTGTAGCGGTTAGCATAATGCTTTACAGCGCCAGAGACCTAGGTTCAAATCCGGCCGCTGTCTGTAAGGAATTTGTACGTTCTCCCCGTGTCTGCGTGGGTTTCCTCCGGGTGCTCCGGTTTCCTCCCACATTCCAAAGATGTACAGGTTAGGAAGTTGTGGGCATGCTATGTTGGCGCTGGAAGCACGGCGACACTTGCAGGCTGCCCCCAGAAAACTACACAACAAGATGTATTTCACTGTGTGTTTCGACATACATATGACTAATAAAGATATCTTTAAAAAAATCTTAATCTTGTCTGAGGAAGGGTCTGTTCTGATGAAAGGTCCCAGACCTGAAGCATTAACTGTTTCTTTCTCCACAGATGCTGAGTGCTTTCAGCATTTTCTGCTTTTATTTCAATTCCCAGCATCTGCCTGTTCTTTTTGATTTTCATCGACTGGAAGGATGGAATTAGATGAAGGAGAACCAAGTATCAACACTGTATGTGTGAAGCTGGTATCTTGTCAACTGATGAGAGAGAGGGGCCTTGGGATAATTTCTTGAAAATTTGGGAAATATCACTGCAGGGAAATGTTCAGAAAACATTTGCTGGAGCTGGGGGCAAGTAGATAGCGAGAACAAAGTTTTCATGAAATGGTATTGGTTTATTATTGTCACTTGTACCAAGGTACAGTGAAAAACTTGTCCTTGCACACCAATCATACAGGCAGCAGTAATATGACAAATCATATCCAAAAACTGCCATTACTGAAAATTACAAAGGTGTCCTATTTAAATAATTCTTTTTGAAATCTCCAATGTACATTTCTCTGGAATTTCCACAAATTTCCTCAATACCACGAGGCTAATGGAAGTGTACTAGTGGACAGGCATGTTCAGAGATTCATGTGCTGAGGAAATGCACCATTTGGCCAATTATATGGGCCAAGATAAATGACAGTTCAAGCTTCAAACTGTTAAGTTTGGGGCAATCAGTCAGCTAGGAATTCCCACTCAACGACTGACTATTGTCAACCTGCTGGAAAGAACTGGGTGCAGCCAGACTGATCCTGCCTAAAATTAGCCCAAATCATATAAAGAAATCCCACTTTAGCAAGCTACAAGAGCACAGCAGAACCTGTAGAATTCCTTCCTTCAGAGAAGGTTGCGGCCTTTCATTTATAGCAAGGTTTTCGATTGAGGCATTTTCCTTATTCACATTTTTTTTTGTCTGTGTTGGCAGTTTACCCATGTGTCCCCCAAAAAAAAATTCACAATAAGATTGGTAAAATTAGAAACAAATGGTGTTACTTCCACCCAGGAAAGAGGAAGCATTTCCTAAATAGGAAAACACAGCAATGGCAAAAATGAGATAAAAAGTCAAATGATGGAATAGATTTGTCCTGACTGACTGACAGGCAGACCCAAGCAAACTAGAATTGGTAATTGAACATAGAACATGAACATAGAACTACAGCACAGTACAGGCCCTTCAGCCCATGATGTCGTGCCGACATTTTATCCTGCTCTATCTAACCCTTCCCACCCACTTATCCCCCATTTTTCTATCATTCATGTGTCGATCTCTCTTAAATGTCCCTAATGTATCTGCCCCCACAACCTCTGCCGGCAGTGCGTTCCACGCACCCACCACTCTCTGGGTAAAAAAAATTACCCCTGACATTCCCCTTATACCTTCCTCCAATCACCTTAAAATTATGTCCCCTCGTGTTAGCCATTGTCGCCCTGGGAAAAAGTCTCTAACTGCCCACTCGATCTATGCCTCTTATCATCTTGTACACCTCTATCAAGTCACCTCTCATCCTCCTTCTCTCCAAAGAGAAAAGCCCCAGCTCGCTCAACCTATCCTCATAAGACATGCTCATAAGACCATAAATTGGTTTATTATTGTCAAACATAATAAATCCATACATAAGCACATTAAGGTAGTACAAAAGGAAAACAAAACAGATCGCAGAACATAGTGTTACAGTTACAGAGAAAGTGCAGTTCAGGTAGACAAATAAAGTGCAAGGGCCACGATGAGGTAGACTGAGAGATCAAGGGTTCATCTTTATGGTAAGAGAAGTCCATTCAAGAGTTTAATAACAGTGGGATAGAAGCTGTCCTTGAGTTTGGTCATGCGTTAATAGTATATCCCAACCTGCATTATTATCAAGTAACATCCTGCCTCAGTGAGTAAATTGGACGGGGGGGGGGGGGGGGGGGTGGAGGGGGTGGAGGGGGGGAGGACGGGGGGCAGAGGTGGGAGGACGGGGTGGCAGTGGGGGGGCGGACGGGCAGAGGACAGGACGGTGGGTGAGATGGGGGCAGTGGACGGGCGGGGGGAGGATGGGGGGCAGTGGAGGGGCAGAGGGGGGAGGACGGGGGGGGCAGTGGAGGGGGGAGGACGGGGGGGCGGAGGGGGAGGACGGGGGGCGGACGGGGGGGCGGAGGGGGAGGACGGGGGGCGGACGGGGGGGCGGAGGGGGACGACGGGGGGGCGGAGGGGGACGACGGGGGGCGGACGGGGGGGCGGAGGGGGACGACGGGGGGCGGAGGGGGGGGCGGAGGGGGAGGACGGGGGGGCGGAGGGGGGAGGACGGGGGACGACGGGGGGGCGGAGGGGGGAGGACGGGGGACGACGGGGGGGCGGACGGGCAGAGGACAGGGCGGTGGGTGAGATGGGGGCAGTGGACGGGCGGGGGGAGGATGGGGGGGCAGTGGAGGGGCAGAGGGGGGAGGACGGGGGGGCAGTGGAGGGGCAGAGGGGGGAGGACGGGGGGGCAGTGGAGGGGGGAGGACGGGGGGGCGGAGGGGGAGGACGGGGGCGGACGGGGGGGCGGAGGGGAGGGGACGACGGGGGGGAGGAGGGGGAGGAGGGGGGACGACGGGGGGGGAGGAGGGGAGGAGGGGGACGACGGGGGGGAGGAGGGGAGGAGGGGGACGACGGGGGGGGAGGAGGGGGAGGAGGGGGGACGACGGGGGGGAGGAGGGGGAGGAGGGGGACGACGGGGGGGGAGGAGGGGGAGGAGGGGGGACGACGGGGGGGGAGGAGGGGAGGAGGGGGGACGACGGGGGGGGAGGAGGGGGAGGAGGGGGGACGACGGGGGGGGAGGAGGGGGAGGAGGGGGGACGACGGGGGGGGAGGAGGGGGAGGAGGGGGACGACGGGGGGGGAGGAGGGGGAGGAGGGGGGACGACGGGGGGGGAGGAGGGGAGGAGGGGGGACGACGGGGGGGGAGGAGGGGGAGGAGGGGGACGACGGGGGGGGAGGAGGGGGAGGAGGGGGGACGACGGGGGGGGAGGAGGGGGAGGAGGGGGGACGACGGGGGGGGACGGAGGGGGCGGAGGGGGACGACGGGGGGGGACGGAGGGGGAGGAGGGGGACGACGGGGGGGGAGGAGGGGGAGGAGGGGGGACGACGGGGGGCGGACGGGGGGAGGAGGGGGACGACGGGGGGCGGACGGGGGGGAGGAGGGGGACGACGGGGGGCGGACGGGGGGCGGAGGGGGGACGACGGGGGGGAGGAGGGGGGCGGAGGGGGACGACGGGGGGGGACGGAGGGGGAGGAGGGGGGACGACGGGGGGCGGACGGGGGGCGGAGGGGGACGGACGGGGGGGAGGAGGGGGAGGAGGGGGGACGACGGGGGGGGAGGAGGGGGCGGAGGGGGACGACGGGGGGCGGACGGGGGGGAGGAGGGGGGACGACGGGGGGGACGGAGGGGGAGGAGGGGGACGACGGGGGGCGGACGGGGGGCGGAGGGGGGACGACGGGGGGGGACGGAGGGGGAGGAGGGGGACGACGGGGGGGAGGAGGGGGAGGAGGGGGGACGACGGGGGGGGAGGAGGGGGAGGAGGGGGGACGACGGGGGGGGAGGAGGGGGAGGAGGGGGGACGACGGGGGGGGAGGAGGGGGAGGAGGGGGGACGACGGGGGGGGAGGAGGGGGAGGAGGGGGGACGACGGGGGGGGAGGAGGGGGAGGAGGGGGACGACGGGGGGGGAGGAGGGGGAGGAGGGGGGACGACGGGGGGGGAGGAGGGGGAGGAGGGGGACGACGGGGGGGGAGGAGGGGAGGAGGGGGGACGACGGGGGGGGAGGAGGGGGAGGAGGGGGGACGACGGGGGGGGAGGAGGGGGAGGAGGGGGGACGACGGGGGGGGAGGAGGGGGAGGAGGGGGGACGACGGGGGGGAGGAGGGGGAGGAGGGGGGACGACGGGGGGGGAGGAGGGGGAGGAGGGGGGACGACGGGGGGGGAGGAGGGGGAGGAGGGGGGACGACGGGGGGGGAGGAGGGGAGGAGGGGGACTGGGGGGACGACGGGGGGGAGGAGGGGGAGGAGGGGGGACGACGGGGGGGGAGGAGGGGAGGAGGGGGGACGACGGGGGGGGAGGAGGGGGGAGGAGGGGGGACGACGGGGGGGGAGGAGGGGGAGGAGGGGGACGACGGGGGGGGAGGAGGGGGAGGAGGGGGACGACGGGGGGGGAGGAGGGGGAGGAGGGGGACGACGGGGGGGAGGAGGGGGAGGAGGGGGGACGACGGGGGGGGAGGAGGGGGAGGAGGGGGGACGACGGGGGGGGAGGAGGGGGAGGAGGGGGGACGACGGGGGGGGAGGAGGGGGAGGAGGGGGGACGAGGGGGGGGAGGAGGGGGAGGAGGGGGGACGACGGGGGGGGAGGAGGGGGAGGAGGGGGACGACGGGGGGGAGGAGGGGGGAGGAGGGGGACGACGGGGGGGAGGAGGGGGGAGGAGGGGGGACGACGGGGGGGGAGGAGGGGGAGGAGGGGGGACGACGGGGGGGGAGGAGGGGGAGGAGGGGGGACGACGGGGGGGCGGAGGGGGGAGGACGGGGGACGACGGGGGGGCGGAGGGGGGAGGACGGGGGACGACGGGGGGGCGGAGGGGGGAGGACGGGGGACGACGGGGGGGCGGAGGGGGGAGGACGGGGGACGACGGGGGGCGGAGGGGGGAGGACGGGGACGACGGGGGGGCGGAGGGGGGAGGACGGGGGACGACGGGGGGGCGGAGGGGGAGGACGGGGGACGACGGGGGGGCGGAGGGGGACGACGGGGGACGACGGGGGGGCGGAGGGGGGAGGACGGGGGACGACGGGGGGGCGGAGGGGGAGGACGGGGGGCGGAGGGGGGAGGACGGGGGACGACGGGGGGGGCGGAGGGGGGAGGACGGGGGACGACGGGGGGGCGGAGGGGGGAGGACGGGGGAGGAGGGGGGGGCGGAGGGGGGAGGACGGGGGACGACGGGGGGAGGACGGGGGGACGACGGGGGGCGGACGGGGGAGGACGGGGGGCGGCGGGGGGGGAGGAGGGGGGACGACGGGGGGGAGGAGGGGGAGGAGGGGGGACGACGGGGGGGGAGGAGGGGGAGGAGGGGGGACGACGGGGGGGGAGGAGGGGAGGAGGGGGGACGACGGGGGGGGAGGAGGGGGAGGAGGGGGGACGACGGGGGGGGAGGAGGGGGAGGAGGGGGGACGACGGGGGGGGAGGAGGGGGAGGAGGGGGGACGACGGGGGGGAGGGGGAGGAGGGGGACGACGGGGGGGGGAGGAGGGGGAGGAGGGGGACGACGGGGGGGGAGGAGGGGGAGGAGGGGGGACGACGGGGGGGGAGGAGGGGGAGGAGGGGGGACGACGGGGGGGGAGGAGGGGGAGGAGGGGGGACGACGGGGGGGGAGGAGGGGGAGGAGGGGGGACGACGGGGGGGGAGGAGGGGGAGGAGGGGGGACGACGGGGGGGGAGGAGGGGGAGGAGGGGGGACGACGGGGGGGGAGGAGGGGGAGGAGGGGGGACGACGGGGGGGAGGAGGGGGAGGAGGGGGGACGACGGGGGGGGCGGAGGGGGGACGACGGGGGGGGCGCGGAGGGGGGACGACGGGGGGGCGCGGAGGGGGGAGGACGGGGGGGCGCGGAGGGGGGAGGACGGGGGGGCGCGGAGGGGGGAGGACGGGGGGGCGCGGAGGGGGGAGGACGGGGGGGCGCGGAGGGGGGAGGACGGGGGGGCGCGGAGGGGGGAGGACGGGGGGCGGAGGACGGGGGGCGCGGAGGGGGGAGGACGGGGGGCGGAGGACGGGGGACGACGGGGGGGCGGAGGGGGAGGACGGGGGGCGGAGGACGGGGGACGACGGGGGGGCGGAGGGGGGACGACGGGGGGGGCGGAGGGGGGAGGATGGGGGACGACGGGGGGGCCGTGGAGGGTGCGGAGGGGGGACGACGGGGGGGCAGTGGAGGGGACGACGGGGGGGCGGACGGGGGCAGTGGAGGGGCCGGAGGGGGGAGGACGGGGGGGAGAAGCGGGGGGGGGGAGGACGGGGAGCGGAGGACGGGGGGCGGAGGACGGACACACCCACCTCTCCCCCCCCCCAGCACCAAGACCACAAGCCCACCCTACACCACTGAACACAACCCCCCCCCGCCAGACCACCAGGTCCCGACCCAAAGGCCCGCTCCCCCGCCGCCCAACCTCCCCGCCCCTCTTTTCACCCCTTCGACGCCCCCAGCGCGGCCCACTCACCTGCCGCAGCTTCTCCTCGATGTCCCGTTTGCGGGCAGACGCGTCCTCGGTCGGGATCATGGTGACGGCCCTTCCTCCCCTCACCTCACTGCAACCCTCACCCGCGGAGCCGCACGGCACTTCCGCCCGGACACTTCCGACACGTCACCGGGAGCGGGAGGCCGCGCCTGTTTCCAAGGCAACGGAGCATCCTGTCCAACATCCCTGCTGATTTCCACCTCTGGAGTTTTGCCATTATTTCCAGATGTTTACACATTCCAGGATTTATTCTACATATGATATCTTCTTGTCTGCTGAAGAATATATTGGAGTGCCAAATCATCAGCTTTAAGGAGAGAATCTGTGACTTCTTTTGAAAAATAAACACAATCCCAACAACCTTCCCCTAAATTCCTCACTTCCCTCCGAGCCTGGTAAGTCAGTTTTATCTCAAGTGCTAGCATCTTATCTTATTTTAAGAAATAAAAACAAGAGTAAGCCCTTGTTGACTACTCCATTATTCATTAAGATCATGACTCATGTATCTCAACACAACTTTCCTGCCTTATCCCCATATCCCATGATTCATTTAATATCTGTTGAAAGTGTCCTGACTGGTTGCATCACGGTCTGGTACAGCAATTCAAATGCACAGGAACGTAAGAAGCTGCATAGAGTAGTGGACTCTGACCAATGCATCACGAGCACATCCCTACCCACCACTGGTAGAATCTGCAGGAAGCGCTGCCTCATCAAAGGTCCTCACCAGCCGGGCCATGCCATCTTCTCGCAGCTACCATCAGGCAGGAGGTACCAAAGCCTGAAGTCCCACACCACCAGGTTCAAGAACAGCAACTTCCATTCAACCATTTGGTTCTTGAACCAGCTGGCACAACCCTTATCACTAGAGTTTAGCAACACTATGACCGCTATGACTTTGATCACTTCGTACTAAAATGGACTTTGTTTTCTGTTTGTTCTAATTGTGTTCTTTCTTGTAACAATTGTGTTTAATTTATGTTTTTCTTGTGAATGCTGCTTATATGATGCTATGTGCCTGTGATGCTGCTGCAAGTAAGATTTTCAGTGCCTATGATAATAAACTCGACTTTGACTTGGGTCTAGATATCTATAGCTCTCATTTTGAATGAACTCAGCTTCTTCACGATATGGCACAGTGAGCTGCATCACATTGCTGGAACTAACCAGGGATGTCCAAATAATGTGAACTGGATTTGTAACCCGAAGTCTCCGTGACATATTATTCATTCCATGGTTGATAATTCGAGACAAAAATTGCTCTTAACTATTAAAAAAAACTCACAGCAAAAGAAAAATAAGGTGATAATCTAGCTCTCAAAATCAAAAGATGAACAATTTAACATGTGGTTCCAAAGACAAGTTATATTTTGTTTTCTTCATGGCTTGACACTGAATGCTGTCAGATCGTTGGTGTGTGAAGGATAGCAAGCCTGACTCTGATCTCTCCTAATACAGGTATCTCCAGCAGAAATTGTGGTATAACAAAAATTAGAAGCTAGAACCCATCCAATTTCTCTTAGGTACCAATTAATACTCCTGCTAGTGTTCAATTGAGATCCAAGGTGAGATCAATACAATGAGTGAAGCCAAGACTCTCTCATCTGAAGTGGTCAAAGATAAGGATCTTTACACTGAGGATCGATCAGAAATGGTACATACATTGAAATGGGTCATACATTGAAATGGGTGTGCCATCAAGGGCCAGAAAATTCCTTGGAGCTGCTCCAACTCTTCCAGCATTATCTGAGCAGAAGTACATTGGAAGCTCAGTTTTTCCAACGTAATGCTCACAGATTGGAGCAAATTCCTTCAATCAAGGTTCCTCCAATTACTTTTTATTAAAATTCACCAACTGACTGGTGGGAACAGAAACTGCTTGCATTTATTCATCAGTTTTAT
Source organism: Pristis pectinata (assembly GCF_009764475.1). NCBI lineage: Eukaryota > Metazoa > Chordata > Chondrichthyes > Rhinopristiformes > Pristidae > Pristis > Pristis pectinata. The sequence continues at coordinate 3,095,859 of NC_067422.1, forward strand.
GACATCCCAAAGCACTTTATAGCCAATGAATTACTTTTGAAATGTTGTAATATAAGAAATAGAATAGACACTCTGTGAACAATGGTATCCCACAACAATATAATAATGACAAAAGAATATGTTTCTGTAGAGTTGATTGAGGAGTAAATATTTTGCAAGAAACTCCTCTGTTGTCCTTTGAAATAAAGCCATGGGTTCTTTTACATCCATAAGAGAGGCAGAGCATACATTTGATGTTACATCAAAAGGACACTCCTCTGCCAGGGCAATGTTCCCTCAGTACTGCACTGGAATGTCAGCTTTGACTTCTGTGATGTGTCTGGCTTCAGTACATTTGAATGTAATGTTGAGAAAGAGAAAGCTGATTTTTTCTCCACTAACTTTATGTCAATTTTGCTCCCTCAATATTATCTGTTTTGACTCAGATGTTGTTGATTCAGGCCCCACTTGGATTCAGTACTGACGAAGTGTTGCTTTGTTAAAGATGTCCTTTGACAGATATATTATCAAGCTGAAGTTTGTTCACGTGGACAAAAAAGATCCCTCAGCATTGTTTACAGAAGACTAGTGGAGTTATTCTGTTGTGTTGGCCAATACTTATCACCAAAACAGTATTTAGTGAGAACTTGCATTCTTCATAATATCTTAAATTATCATTTAAAAACCACTTGGAACGAGTTTTTGATGTGCAGTAACTGAGAAGGCGACACACTGAGAGGTGGCAGTAGCATTCCTGCTACGATGGTCTCTCTCTCCGTGTCGGAAATTTTCAAGACTTGATGAGGTTATGAAAGATTTTTCTTGTCTCCTTTTATTCCTTCTACCTGGAAGAAGACTGTATGGGCAATAATCCAACCCCTATTTGACTTTCCAGGATATCCTCTCATCAATCTTCCTTTCTTGAAAGCAAAATGAGGCAATGCTGAAGTACCCGGGTACCAACTGGCCTACAGTCTTTGGTAGGAAAGTATTCTTTCATTTGTTTAAAATAAAACAAGTGAATGTTGACACACTTTTTCTCTCCACAACTGAAGGGCGGTGAAGCCATTTGGATCACATCTCCATCCAGTGTCGTCCTTGTTGTGATCACAGAATGTGGAAAGATTGATCTGGATCTATGAAGCATGATTAATATCTGCAAGATGCGCACAGAGAACTTATGCACATCACAATATTAATTTGCATATATCACGATTCCATAATAGGCAAAGATCTGGTAGTTTGCTTCCTTCAGACTTGTCAGTGTGGCTCTGTGGGTAGAACATTTGCCTCTGACATAGAACGTTGCGGTTTCAAGTCTCATCCCCTGATACTTGACCATTTAAAAAAAATCTAGGATGATTCACCAGAGATTCTGAGGTTGTGCTGTTGCTCAGATGAAACATTAAATGTGGGCTTCTTCTGCTCTCTCAGGTTGATAAAAAAGAATGACATTATTTTGAAGAAGTTTGTAATAATTCTTCCTTGTTTTCTGGCCAGTATTTATTCTTAAACCAACATCACTAGGAAATATTATAATGCCATTATTACTGCTTGGGGATCTTTCTGTGCACAAGTTGGCAGCTACATTCCTTCCATTACAGCAGTCATCAACCTTCAAAGATGCTTAAGTGGCTGTCAAGAGCTTTAGGTCATCTTGTGGGAATGAAAAGCATTGTATTAATGAAATTTTGTTTTTCATTATTTTGGTTAGTTGAAAAGGTAAAAGTATGTTTTTAAATTGCTTTAGTACAGACCCAAATTCAGACATATGTTGTGGTTAATTGTAGTTAAACCATATGGGTTGGGTTTAAAGTGTGTGCTGGGTCTTTCAACCATAAAAATTGTTCATGAAAATCCTACATTTCTGGAGAAGTAAAGGTTGGAAGCACAGTCTGAGATGATGTTGAAGAACAACGAAGCTTTCAACAATGGAAGAAGAAATTGATAAAGAGAAGGCAATGATTTTCCAACTTTGTTAGTTAATTGAAGAGATGTAAAATGTCCAATAACATTAAACCCAGCAATATAATCTTGAAAGATTATAGATGAGAAACAGAGAGCTTCACTCTAGTTTGTATTAAGGAGAGGGCACAAATCGAGCTGGACTCAATAGTCAATATAACTCAATATAAAAATGGCTCAATCTTCCTAGCAAGTTGTTTACAAGTGAATTCAGGATAGAGCTATGTCTACTTGCTTCCATTTCTAATCTTGAAATTAGTGAAACAATAATAAATGTATCATAGAATCATGAAATCATTGTGGTAAACGAGGAGATCATTCAACCTGCAAATTCCATGCCGGCTCCTTGTACAGCAATTCTATCAGTTCTGTTCCCCACTCTTTCCCCAAAGCCTTGAAAATTACTTACCTTTCAGTCTATCTACTTTCCATTTGAAAGCTTTCATTGGCTCTATTCCCACTACCCCAACAGGCAGCAAGGCTTCAGAACATAACCATTCTCCACATAAAATGATTTTCCTCACATCTTTCCTTATTTGACTTCACAGGACTTTTTTCCCTCTAATCAATCTTCCTTTCTTGAAAGCAAAATGAGGCAATGCTGAAGTACCCGGGTACCAACTAGCCTATGGTAGGAAAGTATTCTTTCATTTGTTAAAAATAAAACAAGTGAATATTGACACATTTTTTCCCTCCATAACTGAAGGGCAGCGAAGACATTTGATGTCCTCCACCTCCATTCAGTGTCATCCTTGTTGTGATCAATTGATTCATCACAGAATGTGGAAAGATTGATCTGGATCTATGCAGCATGATTGATATCTGCAGGATGCGCACAGAGAACTTATGCACATCACAATATTAATTGGCATATATCACGATTCCATAATAGGCAAAGCACTAGAGTAACCGACCAAGCCATATGAATTTGGGATATGGCAGGAAAATGGAGTACCACCAACAGGGACAACACGCAAACTCCACATGGACGGCACTGGAGGTCAGGATTGGACACCGGTTGCTGGAGCTGTGAGACAGTAGTGATACTAGCTGCGCTACTGTGCCACCCAATCTCACAGGAGGAGGTCACTGAAGTGGGATAGTCACCCACAGCCTCTTGGCAATAATTCAACCAATAAAGCCAAGCTTTAAAAGGAACAATTAAGCACACTGTAAAGCATACTTCAGGTACTTGTTGTGACTCAGTTGGTAACACTCACTGAGTCAAATGTTGTAATTTCAAGCCACATTAAATAGATTTGAATATATAAGCTGATTCTCCCAGTGTAATACTGCACTGTTTGAGATCTCATTCGTCAGACAACAACAAATTCCACTCAAGTGGTGCCCCTTATGTAGAACAATATCCCAAAGCTCTTCCAACATCAAAATACCACCGATGGAAATATACAGAAAGTGCCGGAAATACTCAGCAGGTTAGGCAGTGAGCTTTCATCAAAACAGGTATTCCCAACATTTTCCATTTCATGTCCCAAGGCACTTTGCAGGAAGGCAATCAAACAAACTTTGATGCTGAGCCATAAAAGAGATAATAGGGTAGGTGGCCAAAAGCTTGGTCAAATAGGTAGTTTTTAGAAGAGACATATAGAGTTGTACAGCACAGAGAGGGACACTTCGCCCCACCACATCCATACAGACCTTTTATCCCCATCTACACTAATCCCACTTGCCCACATTAGGACTGTATCCTTCTATGCCTTGCCTGTTTAAGTGCCTGTCAAAATGCCTCTTAAACGTAGCAATTGTATCTGATTCGATCACCCCATCAAGCAGCGAGTTCCAGACATCAACCACTTTCATTGAGATATATGAAGGAAGTTCCATACCTTAGGGGCTTGGCAGTTAAAGATATAGACAGCAATGGTGGAGTGATTAAAATGAAGATTTGGAGAAGTGCAGATATCTCACAGTTATAATGCCAGATGAATTATAGATACAGTATTGGAGGTAATTGGAAACAAAGATGTGAATTTTAACACTGAAGTATTGCTTAACTAGGTCAGTAAGTACAGAGGTGATGGGTGAACACAACTATTGTGGCCAAAGCAGAGTTCTTAAAGATCTTATGTTTATGGACAATACAATGAGGGAGGTCAGTCAGGATTGCAGTGTAACATTCATGAAGCGCAACACGTTCACTTGATTGACACTCTATCCTTCACCCAAAACATTCCCTCTGTCCACCACTTGTGCACTGTGGCCACAATGTAGATCAGCATCTCTCCAGCCTGCAAATCCTACCACCTAGAAAGATAGGTGCATTGGAATAGTGCAGTCTACAAATTCTCGTCCAAACACAAGCCATCCTGACTTGGTCCTCAATCAAATTTCTGTAATTTCCTACCTAGCATCAGTAGGACAATAGGATGTTGTCTCACTGTTGGCCTTTCAGCGATACTTCCATATTTCCTTATGACATAAAAGTCAAAGTCATTGTTGTGTGAAAGGCCATGGCCGTCACGTGACACTATTGAGCACTGGTTGAAAGCGACACCACTGTCAATCAAGGTCTGGCTCCACCCACCCATTAGTGGCCACTCTTGACCACTGGTTTCTGTACACACCTTTTGTACCTGGCCATGACCTATTGGACCTTTTGAATTACCTGGGCAGGCTCCACCCAGCTCTCCAGCACTATAAAGAATGCCACATGTGTGTGGTTCTCTCTCTCTTTTGATTGCTGCAGGAATCAAAACCACACCGAAGGGACCATTGGCAAGAGCGTGCACTTCCACAGGGGTTAGGAGTGTCCTGAGTAGATTCCTGGTAGCGTACAGCTGATGCTTGCACAGCTTCAGGGTGTTCAGGCATCGTATTGTTTTTTCCCTGATCATTTGTAACCAGTTCGCTGTGTGTGTGTGTGTGTGTGTGTGTGTGTGTGTGTGTGTGTGCGCGCGCGCGCGCACCTCACCCCATTACAATTTCCCCCACGTTTCGTGATCACCCATGTGCGAGTGTGCATCCGTTCCCATTCATTCTGTTCCCACATTTGTCTTTGTGATTAAATCATTTTTAAAATTCCAAAGACTGTGTCCAGAGTCCTCTACCTTTGAGACCTCAAAGAATCTTTTCTCATAACAGTCAAGTGTATTATCATATGCACAAGGAGACCATTCGGCTCATCAAGTCAATGCCAGCTCTCGGAGCATTCCCATTCCTCCAATAATTTTCTCTATATACCTATTCTGCCCACATTTCCATCAACTGCCCCCAGATTCAATCAGTCATCTACACTCTAGAGGCAATTTACAGCAGCCAATTAATTTAACAAACCATGTGGTCACAGGGAGCAGGTGCAAACCACCACAGACAGCACTGGAGGTCAAGATTGAATGCAGGTTGCTGGCACTGTGAGGCAGCAGCTCTAGTAGCTGCACCACTGTGTTGTTCACATACTGTAAATGAATTTTAAACAAGTCATCTAGATATAACAAAAAAAAAGGATATTTTAGACCTAGGTTCCATTAGTTCTTTCAGGCAAACACAACAAGTTACATAAGACTATTGTGAAGTGTGCAAGAGTTGTCCCCGAGTTCCTGGAAGATATTCTTCTCCCAATCAATATTTCTAAAACAAATTAACTACCCATTGTCACATTGCTACTTGCAGGAGCTTGCTGTGTGACAATGTGTTTGTAAACTAGGATATGATAGTGACAGTATGGTTAAATTACTGGCCTCCTAGCCAGGAAATATGGACCAACAATCCAGAGACCTGTATTCAAACCTCACTAATCTGGCAATTGAATGTAATTAATAATCCGGAATGTGAAAAAAAGAACAGCTAGTCTGAGTAACAATGATCACAAAATACTATATTATTGTAAAGACCTGTTTGGTCAGTAGTGTCGCTCAGGGAGGCAATCTTGGAGTCTATTTTATTAACTCTTAACTGTCCTTCGCATTGGACCAATATGCCACTCTAAAGCAAAAGCAGAGAATGCCATAGTCAGCATGTCAGACAGTATCTGACTAATCAACACTGGTGAAAGTCATTGACCTGAAAAATTAACTGTTTCTCCCTTCACCGATGCTGCCTGACCTGCTGAGTGTTCTAGCAAATTTACAGAATCTGCAGTTCTTTGTTTCTTGACAGCAAGCTCATAGTTTAGGGCTATTAAGGATGAGAAAAAATTCTTACTTGCTAGTGATTTCCAGATTGAAGAAAATGTATTTTTAAAAAAACACTGCGATGCTGGAATCTGGAGCAAAAGAAAACAAACAGCTGGAGGAACTCAGTGAGTCAAGTAGCATCTATGGGGGTGAGGGAAGAAATTATCAATATTTCAGGTCAACACCTTGCATCAGGATTGAGAGTGGAGACGGGAGAGAGCCAGTATAAAGAGGAGGGGGGGAGAGGTGAGACAGGGGCCAGTAGGTGATTGGTGGACCAAGGGGTGAAGGATGACAGGCAGGTGGCACCAGGTAGGGGAGAAGTGGAGTTGAGAGACAGAAGTAGGTGAGTGATAGTTGGAGTGAGGAAGGGTGAAGGATGATGGGTGGGGAGGTATGGAGTTGGGAGACAGAAGCAGGTGGATGATAGTTGGAAGCTGACAAGGAAAAAGAATGCAGATGGAGCTGGGGAGGTGGAGTTGGGACACAGAAGCAGATGGGTGATAGGTGGACCAAGGTGGGGCGCAGAATGACAGGCAGGTGGAGCCAGGTAGGGGAGAAGGGAGTGTGGAGTTGGGAGACCGAAGCAGATGGGTGATGGGCAGAAGCACACAAGAAAAATGCAGATGCTGGGTTTTAAAAAAACCCTTCAGGTCAACAGTGACAGAGTTGAAAATACTTGTAAATAGGACATCCTGAGTTTGTGAAAGCAAGGGGTGCTATATAGAACATTACAGCACAGTACAGGCCCTTCGGCCCACAATGTTGTGCCGACATTTTATCCTGCTCTAAGATCTATCTAACCCTTCCCTCCCATATCGCCCCCTGTTTCTCTATCATTCATGTGGCTATCTAAGAGTCTCTTAAATGTCCCTAATGTATCTGCCCCCATAACCTCTATGAATGTAAGTATTTCTTATAAAGTTCCTGGGAGTGAACATCACCACAGCCTGTCCTGGTCAAATCACGTAGATGCCACGGCCAAGAAAGCTCACCAGTCCCTCTACTTCTTCAGGAGGCTAAGGAAATTTGGATTGTCCCCTTTGACTCTAAACAACTTTTACCGATGCACCATAGAAAGCATCCTAGCTGGATGTATCACATCTTGGTACGGCAACAGTTCTGCCCAGGACCGCAAGAAATTGAAGGGAGTTGTGGACACAGCCCAGTGCATCACGGACACCAGCCTCCCCTCCTTGGACTCTGTCTTTACCTCTCGTTGTCTTGGCGAAGCAGCCAGCATAATCAAAGACCCCACCCACCCAGGACATTCTCTCTTCTCTCCTCTTCCGTTGGGTAGAAGATACAGGAGTATGAGGGCACGTACCACCAGACTTAAGGACAGCTTCTACCCCACTGTGATAAGACTATTGAATGGTTCCCTTATACAATGAGATGGACTATGATTTCACGATCTACCTTGTGACCTTGCACCTTATTGCACTGCACTTTCTCTGTAGCTGTGACACTTTACTCTATACTGTTATTGTTTTTACCTGTACTACATCTATGCACTCTGTACTAACTCAATGTAACTGCTCTGTGTAATGAATTGACCTGGAAGATCGGTTTGCAAGACAAGCTTTTCACTGTTCCTCGGTACAAGTGACAATAATAAACCAATACTAATGAGCCGGGTGGGGAGGTATGTGGTCGGGAGACAGAAGCAGGTGGATGATAGGTGGAAGCAAGACGAGGGAAAAAAATGCAGATGGAGTTGGGGAGGTGGACTTGGGGCACAGAAGCAGATGGGTGATAGGTGGACCAAGGTGGGTCGCAGAATGCCAGGCAGATGGAGCCAGGTAGGGGAGAAGCGAGTGTGGAGTTGGGAAACAGAAGCAAGTGGGTGATAGGCAGAAGCAGACAAGAAAAATGCAGATAAAAACCTTCAGGTCAACAGTGACAGAGTTGAAAGTACTTGTAAATAGGACATCCTGAGTTTGTGAAAGCACTGGGTGCTATATGAATGTATTTCTTATAAAATGCAAACTATTGTTTATTAAATATTTTAGTATCTTGACACTATTTACACTGCAAGCTACTAGGATGAGGTTCTGAGTTTATCTGGAGGCTGTGCTGGTGCTGATGAGAGCTCCAGGGCTGACACAGTGCCCTGGCTCCATGTCCCTCCAGCCCTGCCCCCGCCACCCCGCCCCTTCCACCCATCCTGCACCGCGCGCCTTTCCCGCGAAAACCGTTCAAGACGAGCGAGCGGCAAAAGCCCTTCGCGCCCGTCAAACCAAACCTGATAACGGAAGTCGGGCTTGAGCGGCGCGACCCGCCGACCAATAGCGAGCAAGGAAAAGCCGGCCGCCTGCCAATGAGAGGGGAGAGGGTGGCGGGGAGAGGGCGGGATCTCCGGGCGGGGAGGCCGCCGAGGTTAGGTTGAGCCCGGCGGTGCTTTATACCGGGAGTCCGGGGACGAAGGATTTTCCTCCCTGCCGCCGCCACTCCTCCTCCGTCAGCCGCTCGGAGGGAACCTCCGCGTCCTTTCCCTCAGCCGTCTCGTCGACCATGGCTCCTCACAAGCACGGCGGGGGTAAGAACGCCGTGAAGAAGCCCAAGATCGACCAGATCCAGGCCGACCACGAGCTTTTCCTGCAGGCCTTCGAGAGTAAGTTCACCCCGCCGGCGTTACACGGGGCGCTCCCCGGCTCCCTCCTTCATTATTACATCCTTATCGGGATGAAACAGTGGGTGCGGGGTGTGAGGAGGCTTCACCCCCCTTCCTGTCACCCGCATCCGGCCGGAATGATGGCCCGGGGATCCGACCCTTGACTAGGCCGCGCTACCTGAGGCAGTTATCCCCAACCTCCCCTCCTTCCCCCATTAGTGGAGCAGAAGGGGGTAAATAATAACCCGTGAGCATTTTCTGGGGGGGGGGATTGGGGGGGTGGGTGAGCTTCAGCGTGGAGTCAAGGTTGGGGGTGGTTGGGGGGGGGGGAGGAAGAGGGTGTCTTCAACCCCGACCCATTAAACCAGCTGATGCTGATTTTTATTGTTTGGACTTTTTCGAGTAAAATTAACACAAAAAGTGTGCGCGCGTGTAAGTTGGTGGGGGTGGGAGGGGAGAGGGGGAGGAGGGGGATGGTGGTGGTGTGGTAGTGTGTCGTGAAAGTGCCCCCTTCGTACCATCGATTACATCAAAAACATCTGAAATGCTCAACAGTTGTGAAGCATCAATCGTTAATTTGTAAAGTAATTCTTCGCCCCCCCCCCCCAGTTTTTATTTAACTAAGTCTATAAAAATGTTTCATTTTATATTTTCGAACACTACCCCGCTTTGAAATTGGCTCCTTGATGGGTTGCCGAGTGCTTCCTCGATCCTCTGTCGGCTTGAGAGAAAGATGGGAAAGGTTGGGGGTTGGGTGGGGGGGTTGGGGGTGGAGAGAGAGATTTGCTGGATGAGACTGTGACACGAATTCGTTCACTTTCATTTTCTCAGAGCCGACTCAAATTTACAGATTTCTCCGAACCAGGAACCTCATAGCGGTAAGTTTAATCAAAAATGGGGGAAAAAAATCGTTATGCGATCACTTACTGGAGAGGTGGGTGTGTGACTTGGTAGAGGGTGCGCAGTTTTGGTAAAATCAACCTGATGATCATAACGATTCTCCACGTCAAACGGTCACAGTTGTTTTCAGTTCGTAACCTATTGTGCTGTAAATAAACGTTACTCTTAACATAGGCTATCATTTTAATTTGTTTATATTAATAAACACCTGATATTCACGTTATTCCTCACCCCAGATCACAGAAAAGAATGTTGAAGAGCTACTCTAACGAGTCCATTCTGTTTTTCAGCCCATCTTTTTGCACAGAACACTCACTTACATGTCACACCGATTATCGAGAACGAACGCCAAAAGGTAATTTAAAGCATCTAATGATATTCTTGGTTTTAAAAAAAAGTCAAGGAAGCATTATTTGTTGGTTAAGCCCGTTGTATTGAGTGCAAGTATAATTGGTTTAGTTGGTTCATTTAGCATTAATATGTTGCCATGCATTTGCAGGTGTGTTTTTAATACATTTTTACCTATTATGGTTAAATATGTCAAAAGGAAGAGCCTAATGTAAAATGAATCTGATTTCTTTAGGTACAAGACTTGACAGGTCTATAGGTAAACATGCAAGGAGGGCATGCTGTTTTCACATTTAACTGAAGCCGTTTGATTAATCCTAACTTTTATTGGTGTTGTCTGTTCCTTAAGGGAAAAATTGAATGTAGTAACAATATTTACTGAACTAAATTGTTAAGCATTTCAAAGACTGCATTTTTTCCTTTCATAGACTTCTCTAAGCTGAGTTGAATATTTTTGTTTTAAATTGTAAAATAGATCCTAGTAACAATTGGTTGTAGAAATCCTAACTACATAATTCGTTTTAAATATTTGAGAAAGGATGATATTGTAATGGAAATAGTGTAGTATGAATGGATGTTGATGGTTTGAATAATATAGGTTGCCTTCGTTTACAAACAATCATTATCCTTGCGCAATATCTCAAAGTCAAGGATGTTTTCCGTTGAATTAAGTGAGTCCTGAGATGGTTAATGAGGTTAGTGCAAGATGTACAAACCCCCTAAGGAGGGACAGGCAGTGCTTGTCAAGATGCAGTTGTTTTGAGCTGCTATACAAGCTTAATTTCTGTTTTGATTTCTGAGAATTCTGATGTGCTTATTGCCTTTTCAGAGTGGTCTTGGACTCCCAAGTATCAAGAGATATTACATAGAACAGTACAGCACAGGAACAGGCCCATTAGCACACAATGTTGTGCTGAACCACTTACATTAGTAATAAAATGTCCAACTAATCCCTTCTGCCTACACAATGTCCATATCCTACTATTTCCCTCACATTCATATGCCTATCTAAGAACTTATTGAACGCTCCTATTGTATTTACCTCCACCACCACCCCAGACAGTGCATTCCAGGCACCCACCACTCTCTTAAAAATAAAACTTGCCCTGCACATCTCCTTTGAACTTACCCCCTGTGGCCTTAAATGCATGCCCTCTGCTATTAGACATTTCAACCCTGGGGAAAAGGTACTGGCTGTCCACTCTATCTATGCCACTCATAATCTGATAACCTCGATCAGATCTCCCCTCAGCCTCCACTGCTCTAGAGAAAACAACCTGAAAATTTGTCTAACCTATCCTCAGCACATGCCCTCTAATCCAGGCAGCATCTTGGTAAACCTCTGCACCCTCTCCAAAGCATCAACATCCTATAATGGGGAAACCAGAACTGAATGCAATACTCTAGATGCGGCGAAACGAAAGTTTAATAAAGCGGCAGCATAACTTCCTGACTCTTGAACTCATTGCCTTGACTAATGAAGGCAAGCGTGCCTTACACCTTCATTACTGCCTTAGCAACCTGCCTTGATCCCTCTGCTCATCAACACTGTTAAGGGTCTTCCCATTAACAGTGTACTGTCTCTTTACATTTGATCTCCCAAGGTGCAACACTTCACATTTGGCTGGGTTGAACTCCATCTGCCATTTCTCTGCCCATATCCGCAACTGATCTATATCCCACTGTATCCTTTGCCAGTTTTCTATGCTATCCACAACACCACCAATCTTTGTATCATCTGCAAACTTGCTAACCCACCCATGTACACTTTCATCCAGGTCATTTATGTACATCACAAACAGCAGAGGTCCCAGTACGGATCCCTGAGAAACACCACTATTCACAGACCTCCAGCTAGAATAAGTCCCATCGACCACTACTCTGTCTTCTACGGGCAAGCCAGTTCTGAATCCAAATGGCTAATTCACCATGGATCCCATGCACCTTAATATTCTGGGTGAGCCTCCCATGAGGGACCTTGTCAAACACCTTACTAAAATCCATGTAGACAACATCCACAGCTCTACCTTCATCAATCACCCTTGTCACCTGGTCAAAGAACAGAATCAAGTTAGTAAGGCACTACTTACCCTGCACAAAGCTATGCTGACTGTCCCTAATTAGGCTATGGTTTTCCAAATGCTCATATATCCTATCCCTAAGAACCCTCTCCAGTAACTTCCCTACCACTGACGTGAGACTTATCAGTCTATAGTTACCAGGATTATCCCTGTTTCCCTTCTTGAATAATGGAACAACGTTAGCTACTTGCCAGTCCTCTGGAACCTTACCTGTGATTAGAGAGGACATGGTCAAGGCCCCAGCAATCTCATCTCTTACCTCTCTCAATAACCTGGGGTATATCCCATCAGGCCCTGGGGACCTCTGCCTTAATGCTCTTAAAGAGACCCAACACTGCTTCCTCCTTTAACTAGAAATGCCCTCGCATAGTAGCATGGTCCACACTGATCTCCCTATCCTCCGCATCCTTCTTGGTAAATACTGATGCAAAGTACTCATTAAGGACCTCCACTTTCAAGTACATGTTCCCTCCTTTATCTTTGAGTGGTCCTACCCTCTCCCTAGTTATCCTCTTGGTGTATGTATAGAATGTCTTGGGATTCTCTTTAATCCTACTTGCCAAGGACTTCTCATGGCCCCTCCGAATTCCCTACTTGAGTTCCTTTCTGGCTTCTTTATAATCCTCAAGTGCTCTGTTTGATCCTAGCTTCCTAAGCTTTACATACTTTCCCTTTTTTTTCTTGACTAAATTCACCACCTATCTTGACATCCAGGGTTCTCTTACCTTGCCATCCTTGTCCGTCCTTCCTTACTGGAACGTACCTGTCCTGTACTGTGCAGTTGGTCTTTAAACACCCTCCACATGTCAGATGTGGACTTGCCCAAAAATAGCTGTTTCCAGTTAATTCTCCCTAGTTCGTGCCTAATGCTCTCATAATTTGCCCTGCTCCAATTTGATACTCTCCTGCAAGGTCCATACTTATCGTTATCTATAGCTATCTTAAAACTTAAGGAGTTGTGATCAGTGTTCCTTAACTGTTGTCCCACTGAAAGGTCGGTCACCTGGCCAGGCTTGTTACCCAACACCAGGTCCAGTACAGCCCCTCCTCTCGTTGGACTATCTACATATCGCTTTTAAGAAACCCTCCTGGATGCACCTAACAAATTCTGCCCTGTCTAATCCTCTGACACCAAGGATGTCCCAGTTTATATTAGAGAAGTTGAAGTCTTGAGGGGGGTCTGTAGTATAATCCCATCAGAGTGATTGTACCTTTCTTGAGTTCCACCCACATAGACTCAGTGGATGAGGTCTCTATTACGTCCCCTCTGAGTGCAGCTGTGATATTGTCCTTTAGTAGTGCAACTCCACCCACCCCCACCCCCCCAACTTTTACCTCCCTCGCTATCTTTTGTAAAGCGTTGAATGGGTGCTTAATGTTCCAGGGTTTCCTGTCCCCCCTCAAACAAGTCTCTTATGGCTACAACATCATAGTTCCATGTACTGATCCATGCTCTTAAGTTCATCACACTAACCCATAATACTCCTAGCATTCAAATGCACACACTTCAAACTGTCCGTCCCATCATGTCTATTACTTTGCTCCTGCCTGTTTTATTGGCCCTGACATCTACCTTCCTCTCAATCCCTCCACTTTCTGACCTGGTGCTCTGGTTCCCAACCCCCTGCCAAACTAGTTTAAATCCTTCTGAGTAGCACTAGTGATCCTCCTGGCCAGGATGTGTTTCATTTTGTTTTTAAGGAGATTTTTGAGAACTTCCTGGAAGTTTTTTTCCTGGAGCTTGTTTGCTATGGCAAAAGTCTGGATAGAGAATTTGTTTTGGGAGTCTAGTATTGGGCATGTGGATAATGTGGACAGACCGGTATGATTGGTTGAGTGAGATTTGTATCTTGAGATGTTGGCCTGAGATGGGATACCATTGCTGATTTGCCTGACCTCCAAGTGGGTTGAAGGATTTTTGGAGACTGTCAGTGGTGCTTCTCCAGTGCTTTGAGATATTTGATATAAATTGTGTGTGTCTCAATGAGTGTGGATCACTGGTGTCTCGTACACCATGATCCTGGTTTTGAGGTCTTCCCTCTTTCTTAAGCAGCCAAAGGCACTGCTGAAAAACTAGTGATGGATTTCACTAGTAATCTCATCCCTCACTGAAAAGGGGCTTCTGAGATGCAGAATATGCTCTACACATTCCTAGATTGTTGATCTTTATTAACTGGAATGTGATACAATTGACAGGTGAAGCACCTTTCCCCTGCAAATGAAATGACCGAGGTTAATAAACTACCTCTAATATTGGGAATAGACCAGTAAATTCTCCATAAATTTCCAAGGATCAACCATGGTATTTATTTGGATTCACTCCTGATGTAACTTGGTAATTGACTTAAAGAAGCGAGAAAGGCTAGTATAATGATTTGTTGTATTGAACTTGAAGGAAGGCACTCTTTTATATGCATCAATGGCTTCATTCTTTGCAAGCATTCATTGTTTAGACATTTGGAAAGATTTTTGTCTTTTGTGTCAAAGGCATTCTTTAACTTGGATTCACAGGTATGATTATTGTTTACTGGCATTACTGCAAATTGTATAATATTCTTCTGCATTCAGTATTTCTACAATCTCTGGAACAACATATAATCACAAGATAATGAAGCACGGGAGGTCATGATACAGAAGTATTTTAAGTGAGACATTGATTAGCTTTGGGTTTCAAGTTAATTGACTACTAGAGTCTGTGTTCACAAGTAATGGGTCTTTCATATCTACAAGTAGATGTACTTGCTGCAACATATCCCTGTCGGGAGCAGAAGCTTTTGTGTCTCGTGTTATTCTCTATATCTTGTAGCATCAGTAACCCTTGAAATGGTTTAATTCTTCTGCTTGTAAGTGCAGAATAAACATGAATTAGAAAAGCTCAGAGTTGTACATACCACCGATCTTTCATTTGTTATTTATTCATTCATGTGAAGGATGATATTAACTTTTCCTGAGTGAGTTTAGCCTGTGTTCATTGAAATAAACTCCAGGATAACTTACTGAATATTAACTGCCCAATCTAGCAGATATTCTTGTGAAAAATAGTTGAGGTTTGTTTGGTCATTTGTTATTTAATTCCTATTGTTTGTCATTTTATAGGTACTTCGTTATCTGTTCCACTTCGCCTGTTTAGTATTAAGTGTTCTTGGACAACTTTGCATTTGGTCAATAAAGAAATGAACAATATTGCTGGGGTATGCCTATGGTTAAGCTTTTATACTCATACTGGAAATGGGGAAGGTTTTTGTGGCTTGTGAACTGCATTAAAATACTGCTTTCTCGAATATGCAAGTTATAGGTCTGGGTTTTGGTGGTTATATAGTCCTTGATCTGTCAGTGTAACCAATGTACTGTTCGCATCTCTCTCTTTCTATGTCAAAATCGTTTTTCTTTTGCAGTTCTTCCTTCATGGAGGTTGTTTCCTCCACATTTTAAAGGACCTGTTATATATAAAAAAATTACTTGCTGGAGCATTAGTTGTCACCTAACCCCTCTGGCACTCCTTTATTTGCCAGCCTAATATCTTTGTACAAATATAAATTGATAGATGGGGGTAAGCATTACCTGATTGAATAGAATTGGCGCATTTAAAATTAATCATTTAAGTTGAAGTTGAAGCTGAACTGTTTTGCAGAATCTCGTGTAGTTTCCTTGTCCCATCTGAATCTTAAGCGGAACTATGCAGAGACATTTCTGAAAATGACAAATTTGACAGCTAGTATGCGTTACTAGTGACATTCAGCCCTCTTTCTCCACCACCCTTCTCCCCCACCCCCCACCCCCCCCACTTCCAACATACTAGTAGCATTTTGTGAATATCTGATGGAATTGGATGAATAAGCAGTTTCTTCAGGAAGTGGGGAGGAATGTTTGACAGAATGTTCTTGTACCTCTTTAAAGTGATTCCTTGGAATCCGTAATGTTCTCCCCATAGAGGGAAATAGATCATTCATATCATTGAAAACCAAAAGATAAGAGATTGAGAAATCTAGGATTGGTGTTGCATTTGGAGCTGAGAAATTTTTGGCAAAAATAACCTAAAGTTCTAGTAGTAATAGCTTTTACAAAGTGGTAGAGATTTATCAGAATTTTACTAGTTACTGCTCTTGAATCAAGAAATATTGTTCTGTTTCTTCAAGTGTAAATAATGTGCTACAAGTGGGAACCACACTTTGGAAAAAGATATTTGAAGGAAACTATTTGATGGAAATTTAAATGAAATGCCTTTGATACGTGCAATGATTAGGAAAGAAAAGTTACTTCAAATGTTGCGACATTTGACAGTTTCTTCTATAAGTAGTTACTTCCACTGATAAGTAGTTGGTGTTTAAAAAACTGATGTTGATAAATTTAAATAATATTGATATGTATTGTTTGAATATAGCTCCAGTGTGTAAACAAACCAAAATTAACTGTTTCAGCAACATGATGGAATTTGAAGTTCTATTGGCTATATCTGGTTTATTTAAGATTCCAGAGCATAAAATAACTCATTTTCTGTAGGAAAATATTTGGATTATTTTAATTGTGTTTTTTAGCTTTAAAATTGTTTATACGTCAGGTAGGCACCCTGTTGGATACAGTTGCTGTGTTGATGGTTATCTTTTTTAAGATTTGCTATTTGAATCTATCTCAATTGCAGATGGGTAATCTAAATAGAATCAAGCTTGCCTTTCATGATTACAAGAGGCATGCTCATATGGAATTCTGGCTGTTGAAGTTTATTATGACTGCTAGTCTCTATTATTCAGTATTTACTCAGATTAATTTTTTTTTTGATTCTTTAGTCTCTTGTCTTGATGTAAGCTGCCTATAAAACACAAACTAATTTTTGTTTTTGTGTAACATCTGGGGGAGGAGGTGAGGGGTGCTCTTAGGAAATGTCCAAGAACTTTACCTTCACTTTTGCTATGTGGATGAGGTACAAACAATTTATCCAAATGATTTGTTTTCAGATGTTTATGTAATGAAAGACCTGGCTAATTTTTTTTTTGACATTGAGTGATGCAAGAACCTCAGCCAAGACATTAATTTTGATGTTTAATTGGAATAACTAGATGGGTTGCTGTTTAATATCTGATTCTGTCCATATGGTATTGGAATGTAATTCCAATTGTGTATTCAACTGTGTATTCTGGTGTTTTCTGTCTGATATTTAAGTTGGTTTAATATTTAGTTTGAGTGTTTCATTTGCACATGCTTCTTACTTGCATCTTTTAATCGTAGTTGGAGTGCGCAAAAGGAAGAGGTTTCCTGAAACTAAATACAGAGCCCTTTTTATTTTGCCTTTTTGGTGCATTTGATGAATATGAGTCAAAAATCTGTGTAGTTGGAGAGTCTGGTGAACATGTAATCTAAACTCTGTCTCATAAATAAGACATTATAACTTTAAGCAAACATTTTTTACACCATAACCAAAATAATGAATTTCATCAGCACAGAAAATATATTTCATGAACGTAAAAGCCAATTTTAAAATAGGAAATGGGGGGGGGGGGTGTGGTGGGGGGAAGAGTTGTGGAAATAAGCAATAGTGCTGAAATCATTTATGGACTAGGTGCAAGTGATCTTTGTTTCCTTATGACGCAGGAGGTGCATCAAGTCCCATTTCCCCCACTTATCTCACTAACTTATTCTCTCTGTCATGCCCATCAACTCATCACTGATTTCTACTATCACCCACATACAATGAGAGCAATTTATAGTATCCAATTAACTTACCAGCATGTCTTTGGGATGTGAAAGGAAACTGGAACATCTGGGGGAAACCCATGAAGTCACAAGGAGAACCTCCCAGCTCCACACAGATAGCACCAGAGGTCAGAATTGAGCCTGGATTTCTGGAGTTGAGGCAGCAGCACTAACTACTGTGCTACTGTATTCTTGTAGACAATTCACTGCAGAACTCATTAATGAAAACAAATATTTCAACAGGTCATGAGTTTCTCAGGCAAATTATACATAATTCATCTATTTTAATAATGCAGTGTGATTTTTTTAAAAAAATATTTTTACTTTTTTATCAAATACATAGCTTGTCTATCACTTCATCCCTTACTAACAGTTTGTACTTCATTTAACAATGATTTTCTCCACACACACAAAATGCATTTAAAAAGATCTTTGAACAAAATCTGTGCTGCTTTGTTGGTTGCCTGCTGGATTTAATCCATAAATTTGACGGTTGTGTTAAATGTATATTTATCATGGCATATTATACACTCCATTTGTAAATTTACTTCAAAGTGACCACTTTTGTTTGACTTGATCAGTTTTAAATTTCAAATTGGGAATAGCTTGTTAGCTAATTGAACAGTGTCATTATTTAGTATAGTTGTTATTTCCATTTGTTGTATGAAAACATTACACATTTCAGTAATTCAATGTGGGCATTGCCATTATGTTCAAGATGATTTTCTAGGTGCAAAAAGATGTTTCACATATGTGTGCTATTTCTGTCAGACTAATTTAGACAAAAGTAAATTGAGTAGCTCAACTGCTTCAAGGCTTTTATTTCAGTGATGTTTGTGAAAGGTGATGTAGCTCCTGGGCAGGCAATGTATATCATAGTAACGTTTTATGAACTGAGGATTTGTTTTCGTATATCATTTTGGGAGTCTTGTTGAAGATGAGTGGAAGAATTCCTGGTCTAGGATACTAATCACCAACTCAATTGGCACTATCCTCACTAGTGATATCGTATTCACTTTAGGAAATCTTGCTGTGTTTTGTTCAGTTTAGTCTTTAGTTTGACACTACAGCTTTTGTATCAGTGTAAAGCAAAACTGTGTTGCATTCTTGATATAGTTGCCACAACCAGTCTGTGGTATTTTGTTGTATACTGACACAACCCCCTAAAATTAATTGCCACTCAAGTTGCAGTCAAATGAGTGCCTATCCAAAATGATTTGATTCTTCAGTGAATAGTGGTCATAGTTCGGAGGTTATATTGCACCTCCATTGAATGCTCTTAGTTTTCAGAACAACTTTGGTATTGATTTGTTTTTTTCTTTTTTCCTCAGATTTCCCACCTCTTTTTGAGCATGTAGTGGATTAATTGGACCATTTGTGCACAGTGTGAGCTCATTGTCCATTTGTTTTGTCATCTATTAGTTTCCACTAATGTCAAACATTTAAATTGTGACTCAGTATTGAATTTAGATTTAACTACACATTTTGATTGTAGAACTAAAGAATCATAGAATTAAAGAACCAATACTGTACACCATACTTCAGATGTAGTCTCACCAATGCTGTATATTACTGAAGCATACTATTTGTATTACATTCCCCTGGAAATGATAACACTATGCTGGATTTCTTAATTGCTGTACCTGCCTACTTCTAGTTTTTAAATCATTTCAAAATCCTGATGTAGGATCTCGACTTGAAATAGCGACAGTTCCTTTCCTCCCCACAAATGCTGCTCAACCTGACTTCCTCTAGCAGTTTGTTTTTTTTTGCTCCAGATTCCAGCATCTGCAGTCTCCTCTGTGTCCATTTCAAAATCCTTGTGGTTTTTTTTTCAAGGTAATTTCATCTCATTTTGGCTGTGTTCTTGAAGTCCAACAATATTTTCTTTATTTTGGTCTTCAATGTAAAGTTTCCTGGTCACATCCCTCCAATAGGGAGCTTCACAATTGCTGTGAATTTATCCTCCATTTCTTTCTTCTCTCAACACTGGCTAAAGTGAGGAAAGTATAAGGGTAGAGGTCTGCAAACATCCTCTATGGATGAAGAAAGGAAAGCATTTGGCTTTTTTGGTCTATTCTGGCTTATTGGCATTTTAAGTTTCAAGTCATATAATTTACTCCAAATATTTCTCCACTTTTCTGCACCTTTTCATTCCTGATAATAGCAGTGTTTCTCTTTTAAGCTTGTAATGCTTTTGCCCATTATTCAGCACCTGAAAACACATTTGTTCTCTGGTTTCTGCTCTGCTGTTGGAAGCAATATCTGTTTCTCTGCAAAAATTTTTCTTTTTTTTTCGCCTTTGTTCATTGGATTGTGCACCTTCCTTGGTCAAGGATGCTGTCAAAAAGTTAACTGTTACAGCCAAAAGACATTGTCTCTTAACTTTTCTCAGTGGGTTTAAGGCATTTGATAAGGTTGTGACTTACTGTTTACTTCAGTACTTTTCCTGCACTAACCATAATCTCTTGATTTCCTCAAAACCTATTGATGTCTATCTTGAGTAAGAATAAACAACTCTCTACAGGCCTTGAGTGAATTTAAAGGAAGGCATTTCTTCTTGTCTCAATCCTGAATGGTTGACCCCTTTTGAGATTGACACTTGGTTCCAGACAATGCAGATAGTGGAAATGTCAACTTTTCATCCACCCTGTCAAGCTCCTTTAAGTATTTTCTACATTTCAACAACACGGTCTTATTCTTCAAAACACAACAGTACAGACCTAGTCACCTTAATCTCTTGTGACAAACCTGCCATCCCAGGAATCAATCTACCGAACCTACACTGAACCCCCTCAATTGCAAGTATATCCTCCCTTGGGTAAGGACACCAGACCTGTACACACTAATTCAGATGTGGTCTTGTGTAATTGGAACAAGATGTCTAGAAAGGCCAACATACAATTTGCCTTTCTAATTGTGAGGTGAACCCAGTTGCTGTCTTTGTCATTCTGAGCACCAATGCTTTTTAATCTCACCATGTAAAAATACCTTTTTTTTTCCTGCCAAATTCGATGATCTTCCATTTTTCTACATTATGTTCCAATTGTAATCATTCACTTAGCCTGTCACTATCCTCTTGAAGCCTCTTTGCATCTTGTTCACTGCCACCTAGTTTGGTATCATCAAGAAACTTGGATATATTGCATTTGATCTCATTCAGGTGATTATTATAGATTGTGAACAACTGGACCCCAACATTGATTCCTGCATCACTCCATTGGATACAGCTTCTCAACCTGAAAAGACCTATTTATTCCTACTGTTTTCTTCCCCAGACCAATACCAGTATTATTCCCGCTATGATGCACTCTAATTTTGTTTAATTATCTCTTGTGTAACACCTAATTGAAGACCATCTGGAAGGCCAAATACATAAGATCAACTGGTTCACCCTTATCTAGTCTGCTAGTTACAACATTTTCATTTGTTAAACATGATTTCCATTTTACAAGTGTCAGTTAATTCTGCCCAATTCCATTATTATTCACTACTTGCCCTGTTACTTAATAATAAATTCCAGTATTTTCTATGCTAAGATCAGGCTAACAGGTCTATAGTTCCCAGCTGTGAATCTCCATCCTTTCTTAAGTAATGGGATTATATTTGCTGCCTTCTAGTCTGGGAACCTTTTCAAGAAGTTATGAAAATTTGGAACATGATAACCATCCTGTTCTCTGCTAGTTATGAAGGTCTTTTATCTTGCATGAAGATGGGCACAAATGTTTCTTCAATTTCTCTGCCATTTCTTTATTCTCCAATATAATTTCTTTTGTCTCAGTCTGCAAGGGACCTGCATTAGCTTTTGCTAATGTTTTCCTTTTTGTATATCTCTAGAATATCTTGGACTTTTGTTGCTAGTCTACTTTGTCTTTTATTAATACCTTGGTTGTCATAATACCTTGCCTTTACACAGAACAGGCTCTTTGGCCCACAATGTTGTGCTGACCCAATTACATTAATAAAAGGCCAGTCCCTTCTGCCTACACAATGTCCATATCCTACCACTTCCCTCACATTCATGTGCCTATCTAAGAGCTTCTTGAATGCCCCTATTGTATTTGCCTCATTAATCCTATCCCTAAGAATCCTACCAGTAACTTCCCTATCACTGACGTGAGACTCACTGGTCTATAGTTACCAGAATTATCCCTGTTTCCCTTCTTGAATAATGGAACAACATTAGTTACTCGCCAGTCCTCTGGCACCTCGCCTGTGGCTAGAGAGGGAATGAAGATATTGGTCAAGGCCCCAGCAATCTCATCTCTTGCCTCTCTCAATAACCTGGGTATATCCCCATCAGGCCCTGGGGACATCTGCCTTAATGCTCTTTAAGAGACCCAACACTACTTCCTCCTTTATCTAGAAATGCCCTAGCATATTAGCATGCTCTACACTGATCTCCCTATCCTCCATGTCCTCCTTGGTAAATACTGATGCAAAGTACTCATGAAGGACCTCATCCACATCCTCCGCTTCCAAGCACATGTTCCCTCCTTTATCCTTGAGTGGTCCTACCCTCTCCCTAGTTATCCTCTTGCTCTTGGTGTATGTATAGAATGTCTTGGGATTCTCTTTAATCCTACTTGCCAAGGACTTCTCATGGCCTCTCCGAATTCCCTACTTGAGTTCCTTTCTGGCTTCTTTATAATCCTCAAGTGCTCTGTTTGATCCTAGCTTCCTAAACTTTACATACTTTCCCTTTTTCTTCTTGACTAAATTCACCATCTCTCTTGACATCCAGGGTTCTCTTACCTTGCCATCCTTGTCCGTCCTTCCTTACTGGAACATACCTGTCCTGTACTCTGTGCAGTTGGTCTTTAAACACCCTCCATATGTCAGATGTGGACTTGCCCAAAAATAGCTGTTCCCAGTTCATTCTCTCTAGTTCCTGCTTAATGCTCATAATTTGCCCTGCTCCAAGGATTCTCTGATCTACGGGCTGTTCCCGGGGACACACACAGAGGGATATCAACTGCTGGTGGAAGGTCATCAACTCTGTGAAAGAGGCCCTTTGGTCTGCCCGAAGCTTGTTGGTCTCCCAACACTGAGAAGTCCGTAGGGGAATGCTGCCGATCGGCACATTCCAGGCTGCAGGAGTACATGCTGAGGGATGCACTGAAGCTGGGTGCAGCCAATGCAAGGACTAAGTGGAGAAGGACTAGAATTTAGGGTTTTTCTGCCACTGGAGAGGGAGGGGCGGGTTCAGGTGAGGAAGCCCCTTAAATATTGTAAATATGGGATTGGGGTAGCACCCCAGGGAGCCACACGAGTGGCATCGGTGCTGTTTTTTTAATATATAAAAATGTAACGCTAATTGATCCGTACACGAATGTAAAGGTTTGCACTGTTTTACTGTTGTATATAGTTTTTTTTATATGATGAATAGTTTATTTTGGGATAAAAAATTTTGATACTCTCCCACAAGGTCCATACATCCTATAGCTATCTTAAAACTTAAGGAGTTGTGACCACAGTTCCCTAGCTGTTGTCCCACTGAAAGGTGGGTCACCTGGCCGGGCTTGTTACCCAACATCAGGTCCATTACAGCTCCTCCTCTCGTTGGACTATCTACATATTGCTTTAAGAAACCCTCCTGGGCGCACTTAACAAATTCTACCCTGTTTTATCCTCTGACACCAAGGACGTCCCACATCCCAGTTTATATTAGGGAAGTTGAAGTCTCCCACGACAACAACCCTATTAGTTTTACACCTTTCCCTAATCTGCCTGCATATCTGTTCCTCAATGTCCTGGTGGCTATTGGGGAGTGGGGGTGGTGTCTGTAGTATAATCCCATCAGAGTGATTGCACCTTTGTTATTTTTGAGTTCTATCCATATAAACTCAGTGGATGAGCCCTCCATTATGTCCCCTCTGAGTGCAGCTGTGATGTTGTCCCTGAGTAGTAGTGCAACTCCTCCACCCCCACCCCTTTTTACCTCCCCCTCTATCTTTTCTAAAACATTTGAAATGTTGAAACCCTGGAACATTAAGCACCCAGTCCTGTCCCCCTTTCAACCAAGTCTCTGTTATGGCTACAACATGAACTGATCCATGCTCCAAGTTCTTCCCACTAACCCATAATACACCTAGCATTTAAATACACACACTTTAAGCTGTCTGTGTCATAGTGTCTATTACTTTGCTTCTGCCTCCTTTTTTTTTACTGGCCCTGATATCCACCTTCCTTTCAATCCCTCCACTTTCTAACCTGGTGCTTTGGTTCCCATCCCCCTGCCAAACTCTTTTAAACCCTCCCGAGTAGCACTAGCGAACCTCCCAACCAGGATATTGGCTCCCCTCCAGTTGAGGTGCAACCTGTCCTTGTACAGGTCACCCCTGCCCCAGAAGAGGTTCCAATGATCCAAGAACTTGAAACCCTGCCCCGTGCACCAGTTCCTCACCATTCATTCATCTGTTCTATCATCCTATTCCTGCTGTGACTAGCACGTGGCACTGGGAGTAATCCAGAGATTACTACCTTGGTCCCGCTCTATGGCCTCCTTCCTAACTCCCTATACTCAGTGCTGGACCTCTTTCCCCCTTTCTACCTATGTCATTGATGCCAACTTGCACCACAACCACTGGATGCTCACTCTCCCCTTTGAGAATATTCTGCAGCTGCTCTGAGATATCCTCGACCCTAGTACCTGGGAGACAGCACATCATTTGGTGTCTCTTTCGTGGCCACAGAATCTCCTGTCTGTCCCCCTAACTATCGAGTCTGCTATCACCATTGCTCTGCCTGACTTTACCCTTTCCTGCTGAGCCACAGAGCTGGCCACAGTGCCACTGACCTGGCTGCTGCGGCTATGCCCTGATGGGTCATCCTGCCCTCTGCGTCCCCACCACCCCCACCCCCCAGCGTCATCCAAAGGGGTATACTTGTTGCTGAGGGGGTATAGTCACAGGGGAGTGTTGTTTAGTGTAGTTTCCCAATATACAGTAGCCAACTCCCATGCCCATTGTTTTATTTGTACTTAAGATCCTGATTTTTAGATTGAATTAAATCACTTTCAGTCTTTATCCAGGATATTTTTGCATTATGAACTACAGGGTCCTCAATTAACCTTTTCTCATTACACAATACAAGATATAAAATGGCCAGTTGCATTGTTGGCTCCTTGACATACTGATCTGGGAAAACAATGTCTTGTACACACCACAAATTCATCCTGCACACTGTTCCTAATTTGACTTGCTTAGCCTATATATTGAGTAAAGTTCCCTATGAATGTTACATGCACTGTTATTTCCTGATTAATGTTATTTGCTATATCACCTTCTGTCCTCTCTTTTGCTATTTTGTTGCTCCACCCAAACTGATTCTCCTTGATTTTTCTGAGCCAAGATCCTTCCCCCCTCTCATTCTTCAATGTCAGGGCTACCCTGCCTCTTTTTGCCTATCTCTAGTGAAAGTTAAGCATTCTGGTATGTTTAATTTCTAGCCTTGGGTGCTATGCATGCAGCAGCATCTGGGTCCATGTTATACTTTGCTGAATTGTGCATGTGTGGAAGTCTGGATCGTGTTGTGTGCACTGCAGCTAGATAGCAGATCTCTACATACTGCCGGCAAACCATTAAGGAGCTTGACTTCTTTCAAGATGCATGGCAACTTGGATTTTTATTTTGGCTTTAAATGCTTTTGTTCCACTTCAAGTCAGTCATGTCAGAGTAGTGTTATGTGTGGATTTATAACCACCATCTGTGCTGGAGGGGGTTCTTGTTTTACAATCTGACTTGCTGTTTACACTAAATATCTAGTGGTGTACACTAAACCTTTTGTCAAATTTGACTTCAGTCACTTTTTATTGTGTGGCTTAATTCATTCCTGCTTTGAGTAATTATTTTGACATATAAGCCTTTATCTATTGTTACAAACCTGATTAAGCAATTTCAGTGAATAAATTGGGAGTGTATTCCACTTTAAAAATAACTGGCATCTGGATTATTGGAGCAAGCAGCAGGCTTTAATTTCAGGTTCTACTTTGTAAAACAAAATGGATCATAACCATATACTGAATGATTTTTAACTGGAAAAATGAAAGAAAACCTTTGGCATTGGATTGGAAGTTCACTTTAAAGCATTCAAGTAAGTGCCACACATTTGTTAACCTTCTGAATGCTGAAACACTTTCTGAAAATTACATCCAAGCCATTCTACAAAATGTGAATTTGTTTATGAACTTCATATGTTCATCATGACGGCATGAGAGTGAAATTGAATTGATGGAATGTCACCATCATGATTAAGTTTAATTTTGAATATCAAAGTTAAAAGTAGAGTTTATTGTCATATGCACAAGTACATGTAGCAGCATCGCAGGCACATAGTGTCTGATACACAACATTCACAATAAAAACATAAATTAAATAAAATTCTTTGAGAGAACACTTAGAACAGAAACAAAGTCCATTGTAGTGCAAAGTGGTCTTGGTGATGCTTTGCTGAAGTAGTGATTAGGGTTGTGTAGATTGGCTCATGAACTGAATGAGTGAAGGGTAGCTGTTCTTGAACCTGCTGGTGTGGGACTTCAGGCTTCTGTACCTCTTGCCTGATGATGGCTGTGAGAAGATGGCATGGCCCAGAGGGTGGGGATCTTTGGTTGTTGCTTTGAGGCAGTGCCTCATGCAGATAATACCAATGTCTTCAATAGTCATGGTGAAAATGGCTGTTTGGCTTTTGGTTGTTCCTGAAAAAGGTTACTAGTTCAGCTGCAGGTCTGTCAGTGGTCTGATTATTACCAGTAATATTCTCTTGGCTACCTTACAAATTTGACATTATATGCTACTCTTATTTTGAATGAAAATTGTTAACTCACTGATGACTATTCAGGAATTAACCAGCTTTTAAAACATTAGTGCAGGCAATCTACATTCACAATGATAGTTTGCAAACTGAAATGTGTCCATATCCTTGAACAAAACAAATGCATAAATTTGAAATCTTGACTGCTGCTTATTGTCACTTCAGTACAAGAAATCTTGCCTAATATGCGTGTAAATTTGGGCTAATGTGGCTGAACATAATGAACTTCAGTTGATAAATAGAACAAGACACTCCATTTTCAAGAATAACTCCATCTGAAGGTTAGCATTGCCAAAATGTTGCTTCTCTGCTCAAATTAACAAGGTTCTTTGCAATCTCTCCACCATCCTCAGTTTTTTTCTATTGTCTGTTTTCTGCCAGTAGTTTTCCAGTATTTTGTTTCTAATGACTCTAGCTCATGTCAGGATTGTTTGGCAAATTGACTGGAGCCATGTATCTGAGCCTAATTTTCAGTTTGCAGAGGAAGTAGCAGAACATACTAATTGTCCTATCTGCTCTCCGCCCGCACCCCCTGCCACACTCCTCAATTTTGAGCAAAACACGAGTTCAACAGATTTTGGCTTTGACTAGTCTCCAGGCTAAAGACCAAACTAGGTGATTCTTTGCTGACTAAACATGAGAAATACTGAAGATCACTTTGAATATTTATTTAGGCAGTGCATCTCCTAAACATGTACATGGCATCTATGAATGTTGAAATGCCAAAATGTTTTGCAGAGGCACAAGCAGAAAAAAAGTCAGAGTTAATAACTGAGATAAAGGAAGGGATTGTTAAAATCTTCGACTGGGAGGTGGGGAAAGTCAGGCTTGAATCACTGTGGTTGCAGCATGTGGTCTTTCTAGTTTTTAGAGCAGTTCATGTAATCTCACTCCCCCACCCTCCTAGCCCTTCAAATTTTCTCTTCAGATATGTGGCTGGCTCCTTTTTGAACATACCATTGAATGTATCTTAATACTATCCCTGGCAACACGTTCCGGCCTCTGGCTGCTCACTTTTTGGTTTTGCCAAGTGTCTTTTATTCTGTCTTTCCTAGATAACGACACCACCAAGGAGATCAGTTTCTCTGCCTTGATCCTTCATGATTTTAAACACCTCTTAGACCCATCTCAACTTCCTTTGTTCCAAGGACAACATCCCCAGCTTTTGTCTATCCACATAATTAAAGTCTGTCATCATTGTAATCATTTTAATAAATCTCTTCTAAACTTTCTTTAAAGCTTTTACTACTTCCATAAGGTGTCCACACACTCCTCCAGTTTTGTCAGACATCTTGTTGCTCTTTCTGTCTCTCTCTGCTTCTATTAACCCATTGACTCTCAGACTTATTCTCCTGGCATCCTTGACCTCTCCCTATGAGAGAGTCTCCCTTTGTCTTCTCCATTCATCCCCAACCTTCTCTGCAAAGTTCAGGTGAAGGCCCTTCCACCTGAAACATTCACTATTTCTCTTTTAACAGATACTGCCTGACTTGTTTTATTTTAAATTTAAGATGTGGGAGGGGCAGTGTTAAGGAGATAATGGATCAATGTGAGCTAAGTACCAGCAGCTGATGTTTTGGATGAAGTAAAGTTTGCGGTGTATAGGAGGCTGGATAGGAGAGCATTAAAATCACTTGAGTATGAAGGTGACATAATGAATAGGTAAGGGTTTCTATAGTAGATTGATCTTGTTAATATTAATGTTGAAATAAATTGCTTTAATGGTGATTTTTGCATTTGAATCTTGTCTCTGTTGAATAGAATTCCTGCATGGTGAACAGTTCAGATTGAGTTGTTGGCTGGATTGAGTATGGAATTGGTGATTAACAGTTGTGAAGCTGAAGATTTTTTTTGCACCTCCCAGTGTTTAGCTGGAGGAAAAGAGTGTTAGGTCTATAGTGGAAGAGTTGTTTGAGGTTGAATTTGATGTCATAAGTATGCAGCTTGATATACCCGTGGCCGTAGATGAAGGTGCCTAGGACTGGTATTGGTTTATTATTATCACTTGTACCGAGGTACAGTGAAAAGCTTGTCTTGCATACTGATCGTACAGGTCAATTCATTACACAGTGCAGTTACATTGAGTTAGTACAGAGTGCATTGATGTAGTACAGGTAAGAACAATAACAGTATAGAGTAAAGTGTCACAGCTACAGAGTGCAGTGCAATAAGGTGCAAGGTCACAACAAGGTAGATCGTGAGGTCATAGTCCATCTCATTGTATAAGGGAACCGTTATAGTCTTATCACAGTGGGGTAGAAGCTGTCCTTAAGCCTGGTGGTACGTGCCCTCAGGCTCCTGTATCTTAAACCCAATGGAAGAAGAGAGAATGTGGGTGGGTGGGGTCTTTGATTCTGCTGGCTGTTACACCAAGACAATGAGATGTAAAGATGAGTCCAAGGAGTGGAGGCTGGTGTCTGTGATGCGCTGGGCTGTGTCCACAACTCTCTGCAGCTTCTTGCAGTCCTGGGCACGGCTGTACCAAGCCGTGATAATCCAGATTGGATGCTTTCTACGGTGCGTTGGTGAGAGTCAAAGGAGTAGGTAGGATGGGGCCAATGTCTTTACTTGACGAGTGGGAGATAAAGTGCAGGTCAGTGGAATAATTATTAGAACTGAAATGAGGGTAGCAGAGAGGCTGATAACGGAGAGGAACTGGAGGGTAATGGTAAGATCATCAGGTGGAAAAGATAAGAGGGGTGTATAATGTGTTGCAGGCATTGTGGCAATTAAAGTGATTGAGAATGGTAGTAAACTTATCTGGTTCAACATTGCTGTAATGTGATCATAAGTTAAGAAACAGACAATTGTAATTCTAGCCCTTACCTATGTGACTTGACTGTTGCATGAATTTCATAGGTTGATGTAGGAACAGTCTATCTAGATGGAGATGAAAGCAAAATGCTGGAAACATCAACAGGTCAGGCAGCATCTGTGGAGAGATAAAAAGTAATATTTCAGGTTGAAGACCTTCCATCAGATGGAGACTGGTTTTTAAACCAGCTTCTAAAGCAAACTTTGTAATATCAGTAGTAAATATTTTGCAGTTTGCTTTTTCAAATTGCATTATTCAGTCTAAACCGGGAGTTGCCTGTTTATTTTGGTGCTCTCATGTTCATCTGAGGAAATGAATACATCATGAGTTTTCCAGTGGCACTTTTGTCTTTGTAGAAAAGGCTTTATAATGGGAGTTATTGAATGGTAATTTGCTTATTCATTGCATATAACAAAGGTATCTATGCTATAAGTAAAATGTTTAATTACTCTAAAAGTCATTAAAGGCACAAATTAAGTCTGCTCTGAGTGCTAATTGCATTCTACAACAGCCAAAAGCATTTAAGAATTTGTCTCCCTTGCTTGTTAAGTATTATTAAGTATTTAAGTTTTTGTATTTGCAAGGGAAAATGGGTTCATCTTTTAACCTAACCCTGCTCTCAATTTATTTCAAAGTTTATGCATTTTAATGATTTAATATCATGAATGTTCAGCACTGAAATAAAATTTCACAAAATTAATCCTTCATTAAACTCTCTCCAACTCTGCATCTAATCTGTTTATGCACTTTTGTGATTCGGGGTGAAGAAATCTTGGGCAATGCTCTTAATCAGCTTGTTTATTATGTGACTAATGCTGCAGTTAAGCTTTGTTTTCAAAACCATCAGCTTACCTTGACTCTAGATGTTTTGCAAACTATAATCAGAACAGTGCAACAAATGAAGTGATTCAGGTCGCCTCCAGACTTCATCTGGGACATCGTACCCAATTAAATTTTAGTTGTCCATCTGGTCCAAAAAAAATCTGGGGCACCCTGGTGCCAAATGGCATTGTGATGCCTTGGCTATGACTATAATCCAGAGTACTTTCCACAGGGAAATAAAGACATTGCATTTTGCAGTATTTTTCAATGCAAGGAAAGAGAATATTTTAAACGTAAATAGTTTACTGGTGCCTTTGTAAGATTTAGTTTAATGGTACGATAGAGTGCTCCTTTAAGTTACTGGACTAGCAGCCAGATTTCTGGACCATTGATCCATGACTTGAGTTTGAATCTCACTATGGTAGCTTAGGAATGTAAATTCCAATAATTAAATTAAATGTTTATTTTGAAGGATATTTGTCTTTGCGCGGCAACCATAAATATACTGGATGGTTGTTAAAAAGGCATCCAATTCTCTGCCTTTCTTCGGGAAAGGAAATGTATCATTCCCAGATCTGTCTTATATGGTTGACTCTTGATTCAGGGCAATTAAAAGTAAACAATAATTGTTGGTGTTGCCAGTAACATTCAAGTTCTGTGAATGGCAAAAAAAAAATCTGCCTTGGATGCAGTTGGAAGCAAGTGTAATCAATGGTTAGAATTACTGTATGGATTAATCTTTCATTATGTTCTATGGTACTGAATTTGTTAGCATCTGTTACCAAAATTATAGTCCTGAATTGTCCAGTCAATTAATTCTTTGTTAATCAAACTGTGAGTCTAGTGTCAGGTTTCCAGTGATATACCCATAATTCCTGAGTTTTACTCTTTCTATAAATAAAGATACTTTTTCTTTTCCAATGTATTATTCAAAATACAATAATTACTATATTGTGTATAGTCTTAAAACAATAATGGTTCAAATTGTGCAGCAGTCAAGTCATTAAGCTTGTTGTTAATTGGGCACCCAGGAGCCTTGGGTTGGGAGAGGCATTGCATATTGAGATGGTACTGGGTTTTCAGCTGACGTGTAATTGAATTAGCTAGCACATCGTTGGGACTGAAGTGAATGATGGACACTTTTTAATGTGCAGAATCCTTTCTTGTCACTGCTCTCACATTTGAAACTGCCTTATGCAGAGTTGTAACACTTTGCCATGACTAACAGAATTGGGTTGTTTAACCAAAATTAATTTCCTTTTCAAGCGCAAGAATAATTACTTAGTTACGATATCAATTGAGGAAGGGGAGTGAAGGGAGGGTATTAGGGAGGGAGTGGACTGCATTTGCGTTTTGAGTCAAATTGAACTGCCATGGATTTGGTGTGTATTTTAAATACCGATCCTTGGAAAGTTACTGGAATCGCCTTCAGCATAATTGTATGATGGTTGTAAGATAATATTGAGGATTTTTCATTTGAGCTATGAACCAACAACTTTTTTATGAACCATCTTTTTAATGTAGGGCACGTTCCAAAGGGCTTTACAGAAAAATAAGTTAACAATAGTAAGATGTAGTGGTTATCAAAATCTTGATGAGAAAGATGTGTTTAAGTGAATGACTAATGCAAACTGGGAATGGCAGTTGAGATGGATTGAAACTGCCAGTGATGGACCGTGCAGGAAATGTATGGAAAAACTGCAGTTAGTGAACCAAAAGATATGGAGAGAAATATAACAGTGAAGCAGGTTGCAGGGGCATGTGGTGGTATAAGGGTTAATAGGTAAATTAAAGGCTTTTTTAAAAAAAATTGTTCAGGAAAATAAAAATATGAAGTTCGGAGCAGTATGCTGGGAGTGCTTGAGGGCATTGGGGCAATTCTTAGGAGTACTTTTCAAATCCTTGGGATGCAGAGTAACACTTTAAAACCAATTAAATATTTGAAACATAGTCTCTGTTTTGCGAATAAATACAACAGCCAATTTGTGTACAATCAGCACCAAGGTGATCGCCTGGTTAATTTGTTTTTGATAGTACTTGGGGGAATAAATATTAGTCGGGAACTGAGTGAGTTCCCCTCCCTTTCAATTATCTTCCATTAAAGATAGAAAAATGGAGGAGTATGTGGGAAGGAATGGTTAGATTGATCTTAGAGTAGGTTAAAAGGTCAGCACAACATCGTGGGCCAAAGGGTCTGCACTGTGCTGTTATGTTCTATGTTTT
This sequence comes from Pristis pectinata, assembly GCF_009764475.1. Taxonomy (NCBI): domain Eukaryota; kingdom Metazoa; phylum Chordata; class Chondrichthyes; order Rhinopristiformes; family Pristidae; genus Pristis; species Pristis pectinata. The sequence goes on from NC_067422.1 coordinate 3,128,238, forward strand.
TATGGGAGCATAGTTTAATGTTTAACACAAATGTCGGCATCTGTGATGAGAAGTCCTTAATACAACTGAAATATCAGCCCAGATTGTTCAAATTTTTATTTAGGTCTTGAAGCTATGAGATGGATTTGTGGTCAAACAGCTTGCCAGAACTTTGCACCATCTAATTTAAAAACTAGCTTGTGGTCCTAGAGAAGGTTGGAGTCTGCCTGAAAGTAATACAATGTTTGGAGAAAACAGTCTGTTGTGATTTTTCTTGTTCCATAATGTAGATTTTTTTCCCCTCCTCTTTCACCACCCCCGCCGCCCCTCCCCAATTGAATGCCATGTTATAAGTGGAGATGGGTTCCTTTGGGATATTTTTCTCTGAACAGTAATGCCCCCATGGGCATGCAGTCTATAGGCAAGGGAATTCTGAAAGGAAGGGGTTGCTGTCGTAATTAGCTAGAAATGGATGTTACATTGATACGAACAAAGATACTTTATCAATACAAGAGATTTCAGTGTCATTTTCCAAAGCATATCTCTTAAATGGCCTCCTGCTGTGAACTGGTAGCCTACATGCTGTAAGAGCAATTTTTATTCTGTACCTCAAATTTTTAGTGATTTGTGAACTTCTGTTGCCTGAACTGGTGTAATGTGGGGGTACACCGTAGTTTATACCAGATAAATGAGTGATATTGTTTTTTTTTGAGTTAATTTTGATTCTTTCAAAACTTAATTTTAGACTGCTGGCAGTAGATGCTGTTGTGACTGATAAAGTAGTAGAACGATGCTGTCAAACAGATGAAAGCTAGTACTGTTGTAGGATATTATCTTGTAGGGCAGGAGCATGATCAGGTGGAGCAAGTTAGGCATCCTTGCTGGAATACCAAAGGTGAAGTTATGAGACAGCAAATCATACTTCTGTAAGGTTCATTGTGTAGGTAAAAAGTCTTGTCGTTTTGAAAGGTGATCAAAACCAAAAGAAGTAGGAAATCATGATCAAAAAGTAGGTTTGTTAATTGCGGTGCAGAGTTTGGGATTGGATTTCCAATAATTTCTTTATTGTCTTGCACCATCTCCAGTGACAGAGCAAAACACAAGCACCTAATGCAAAAAAAAGCAGATAAAGGACAGAGGAGCAGTGGGGTAGGCTGCAAAAGAAAGCAATAGGCAATACACCTGTAACTCAATAAACCTTTTATAAGAATGCTTAAAGTCAATTCTGAACAAGGAAATCAAATGCTAAAAAGTCAGACAATGATCAGGACATTAGTACGAAAGACATGGACAAAATTATGCACAAAAGAGATGAGATCAAGAAGAAATGAGGGGGTGGGGAATAAATTCAGTCAAAGACATTCAAATGTGAGATTCAGACAGCTCTTTGCAACCAAATTGGAGGATTTGATTCTCTTGGAGGTTATTGTAGGCATCTAGTATTGAATAAGTGTAACCATTGCTACTTTAATCCCTCAGAGTAAGTACTATGTACTGTGGTGCAGAACCAGAAAGGAAAATCCTGTGTAAATTTCAAGTCTGTACCAAGTTTGTTCCCCCCCAGTCAAGGTACCACTGGGACAAGAGTCAACTAACCAAATTTGTAAGCTTCACTGATCCTCCATCATTGCAGTGGTTGAAGTGTGTACCATCCATAAAATGTGCTGTAGTTACTTACCTAGACTTAAACAACTCTTCCCAAACTCTTAACTTCTGCCCAGAGTAGTAACACCCTCCCATGCAGGTTACCCTCCAAGTTGCACACCATCCTGTCTGGAAATCTGTCACCATTCCTGTCTTGTTGCTGGGTTTTAAATCCTGGAACTCACAATCACTTTATGGGAGCACCTTCAAGACTACAGTAGTTATTTCTGATTTAAATCATTAAAGTTTTTTTAAAATATCCCAAAAGTTAGTACGTAAATTGGTATTTGAAAATCCAAAAGATTTTGTTATATTGTTATTCCTTGTCTGGTTTCATATTTTCACAATCATTTATCTCCCATATGTTGCATTGTGGTATTTATATGAGCAGTGGGATTCTGCAGGAATTTATATCTTTTGGAAACTTTCTGTTGTAGGCAAAGTAATAAAAGAAACAATTCTGAAAATGTGAAGACTACAATGTTCTTGAATCAGTTTTGTATTTTGTCGACAGCCAATTTTCACACAGTGAGGTGAACGACCAGTTAATCTTAAGATTTTCTACAAAATGATACATTAAAAATATCCCATGAGGATAGAGTATAGAAATCCTGAATTTGAAGTAATTGATGTGCCCTTGGTGCTTTCTTAAGATTAATGGAAGATAAAAGGAAAGGACTTGCATTTGTATTGTTCTTTGCATGTACTCTGGTTTCACAGCAAGTGGATTACTTAAATTCTGGAAAATCCGGCACTTCAGTTGGAGAAGCAGGCTATTTATCAACCCATAATGTTGCTTGACGGTTCACACTGAGCAAATCTGTTGTTCACCCTGTGGTCAAATCTCTCAAATTGTTCAAATCATTAATACTTCTACTGAACCATCTTCTGAAATTAGATGCAAAATGTTTGCATTCCTGAGTTTGGGACTGCATTGTGACTGGTTATTTAGCACTTCACTATCCATACATGTACTCTGTACAGTGTTGATCTGTTCTAGCTCTCTTGGCTCAGGGTAAAAATACTTCTCAAGTAAAAGATACCAGAAGACAAAAAAAAAGGTTTATTAGTTTGCCAAATGTGTTTAAAGCAGTGTGTTGAATATGGCCATGAAATTTCCATTCCCTTAGCTAATGAGGTGCATTGGTTTTGTTGTTTATCACTGGTTCACCTGTAGGAACCCCTGTTACAGGATTTAAATTTATAATGTATGGAAAAGGATCAGTAAGTGATAGTTTGGTAATGTGTCAAAAGTGCCTCTCCAAATAAGATACAAATTGCAGTTCGGTTAAATTGGTTGTTCATCTTCCATTTTGTTGTGGAAGAGCCTGAATGTTAACTATCTTCCCTCTAGAGACGTTTGGTGACCTGTATTTACAGTACTTCAAGGTTCCAGATTTTTAGTATTTGAAATTTATTTCTAAAGTGGCATTATTCAGATTAAGTAAAAATTTAAACAGTCGGAAGGGATTTCAACCAAAGTTTGAGTAGATAAGTTAAATATCTGTATCAGCTTCTGATAGTTGAAACTTTATTTTGCAGGAAGACCTTCAAAGTGAATGATATGCTGGCCAAAGTAGAGAAGATGAGGGGAGAGCAGGAATCTCCCAGGTAAGTTGGTTTCACAGTGGTTGAAAGTGTTCTGTAGCTTAATGTGGCTGTTTTGTTCCTTTACTATTTTTAGTAGAATCATTCCAGCACAACAAGAAGTCATTTTTGATTCTGTGCAATGTTTCTTCATCAGACTGCAAAGGTTACAATTGAGAATAGAGGTGGGAATGAGCATTGCTTGAGAATAAGAGTCTGAAGGGACTATAAGCATTGATCTGGTAGATGTGTAAAATGGCAAAATGTTTTTAATTTGGCAAATCTATATACGCCACAGTCAATTAACAAATGACAAAAATGTATGGATTGAAAATTGAGAACTGGGGAATATGTTCCTATCTTAGACTTGCAATAAGATTCTGCATTTTCTCTCCTTTCCCTGATGTGACATTTCATTTTTATTGCTTCCAATTGTTAATTTTCACAAAATCCTAGTTCAAAGTTCGGATCCCTTGGATTCCTCCAGCCCATTAATTTTGAGTCTAATGCAAGAAATAATTTTGTGAATTGTAACAGCAGAAAATAGCTTCCTTGTTGATGAAGGCATAATCCAATGGTTATGAATTGTGCATTAATAGAAAATTGTTCTGAGATTTTTTAAATAGCTAAGTTCTTCTACAACTAGAATCTTCTAATTTCATTGATATCTGGGAATGTGACACAAATAGGTATCAACTGGAGCATCTTTTGTTTCATTGAGGTAAATGTACAACTTTTGAGAGCATTAATTAACCATAGATGAAAATTTGTCCATAATTAAAAAAATTAGTTCAATAGGCGACAAGGTTAATGTGTGCGTGCTATTTGGTGTATGTGGAGGGGATAATACATGACTACTGGTTCTGACATTGTCAAATTTTCATCACTGTCCCATTATTGCAATCAACAGGAAACTGGGTGATTTGCTGTAGGAAGGACAACCTATTAGCTATCTCCCAGTGGAAATTTAATGTCTTGGTGATTGCATATGGACATTAGTACAAAAAAAAGCAAGAGTAGAGAAGTTGGCCCCTCATTTCTGCTGCACCATTCAACAAGAACATACTGTAGTTGGTCTTTCAGTTTAGTGTCACTTTCCAGCATTACTCCATAATCCCTTAATATCTAAAAGTCTGTCTTGAATGTACTTGGTGACAACTTTCTCACCCCTACTAGGTAGAGAATTCCTGATTCACTACCATCTGGGAGAGGAAACAGTCTCTGTCTTAACTAGCTAAATCCTGGCCATTTTAAACACTTCAGCCAGGGCAAACATTGACTCTCTCTCGATCCCTATGAATTGTGTATATCACAGTCAGATAATCTCTGTCTCCTAAAGGAAAGTGTAAGACCTCAGCCTGTTTCAACTGTCTGCAACTAATCACCCAACTTTGTTGCACTCTTTCCTCTTTTGCAAGTTTAATCTTCTGTTGGTAGTCCTGTATATACTTCCTGGTGTTGCCTCATTAGGTCTTATATAATTCTGGTAGTGTCTTAAATCTTTATAATGAAGGCCAATGAACCATTTTACTCCCTAACTGCTTTCTGCACCTGCATGTCCACCATTCCCAGAAGCCTTTCTGCATTCTTCTCCCAGCCCTCACTGCCACTCGCACACACGTTGCCCTTGGTTTCCCCTCCTCCTCTGCCCTTAGCAATCTAGACTGTGATATAGATTGTGAACAGCATGGTCCCTGGTATCGATTCTTTCAACTCCCTACTAGTCACCTCCTGAACCCAAAAACAACACATTTATTCCTATGGTCACTGCCCCTTAACTAGTTCTCAATCAACATCAGTATATCTTGTCTCCCTAACTCCACCAATCCCCTTCCATCCACCCACCTCATGCTCTAATTCTGTTTAATAATCTCTTGCATGGTACCTTAGCAAAGGCATTCAGAAAGTGTAAATGTACCACACCTTGTTTGCCCTTATTTATTATGCCTTTTAAAGAAAAGCCAACAGATTTTTCAAATGTTTTTTCCCTTTCATAACTTCATGTTGATTCTGCCCCATTCCTATTAAGTTTCATCTTACCACATTTTGTATTAATGTTATCAGTTAAAATATCAAACAGTTCAAATAAATTATTTTTAAAAATTATTGGCTCATTGTATTTCCAACACAGTAACATTAGAAAACAAAATCTGATCTTTAAAACTAGTGGTATTAACTTGTACATATGTGAGACTCCTGAAGTTACTGTCAGTTTCATGTGTAATGATATTGAAGCCTATGGTTTCACAGTGGTCAATGCCTTAAATAAGAAATGCACTAAATCCTGTGTCCACTGATTCAGTTGGTACTGTATACTGTTTCTTATGTTGTCTGACTTCCTGTGAAGTTAAGTCTGAACACTTAAATGTGTGTTTTGGCCACAGCTAGTTCCTTGGCTATCTTAACTTTCCTACTCGCCATACTGCAATCAGGTGAAATGAATTGTTTTTAACGATGAATTGTTCCTTTTGACTGATGTTTAAATTGGGTGGATGGAGGTTTACAGAACATGTGTTCATGGCTCACCTGGATTTGAATATTCCAAATAAACTTGCACCGAGATCTGTTTATATTATTAAGAATTACCATATTTTCATGATTACCATATGTATTTGTATTGTATGGTATTGTAAAAGGTGGAACTTGATCCCTAATAATATAGAGCTATGGAGTTGCAATGCCAACTGTTTGGTTCTGTTACAAAGGTTAATTGATGTCTTACAAAAAGGATTGTATGACTAGGTTTTTAAGTAATGAATTACTGTTTTTGCACACAACTGAGCTGCAAGGGAATTGATTTTTTTTTTATTTCTCCCCAGTTTGACAGCTCATTTGCAACTTACGTTTACTGGTTTCTTCCATAAAAATGGTATGTATGTTAGTTATTGTGGGGTCATAGAGAATCCTGAGGGTCCTTATTGAGTGGTGTTACTACACGTTATAGCAGAATATACTCTTAAAATCTCACTTGCTTTTTATTGTGTAATCTCCAGTCCATTTTTGTTCTGTGGAGGCAATAGTAAGGCAGTGGAGGATACATGGTTCATAGTTAGAACTAACACAGTTCTTTATCAATATTTTTGTTTTAAACCAAAATAAAATTCTCACCACAATGTATGGCACAAATTAGATCATGGTTCCTTGCCGTATATTGAGATGTGAGCCGTTCAATGGGAGAACATGCTTGCTATTTGATTTGGGTTATTTAAATAATACAAATTGATGTAACTTTGACAAATGTTTGCTCCTTAAGGCATTGAGCCATAGCAACCAAAATGATTCCAAGTATGCGTTGAGTTAGCTCAACTGCATCCTTGGTATAATTGGTCTTGGTGATCCTGGTTTTGGTGGGGGGGTGGCTGGAAATTGGCCATGGTTAGAGTTTGTAATTACTATCCTATAACTTATGAAAAGCAAGATATGGATATTCCATGAAGGTGAGACAGGGCAGGCTCATTTGTCCACCTGCTGCCATTTGCACAAGGAGCAAGATGTTTAAATAATATGTCCCCAAAAATCCCAGGGAAAAGCAGCTTGCAGAAAAGGAGTGGAGAAGATGGTGAGAAAAGAAATAATTGGGGCTAAAAATGTAAGAAATGGGAACAAGGTTAGGCCATGGGTTCCCCTGCCATTCAATCAGATAATGGTGGATTAAGGGGGAATGGGTCGTAGGATGTCAATAACCAAATGCAATACTGTTTGGGCAAAGATAATTTCCACTTATTACTTCAATGTTAAATGACAATATATCCCATGAGTTAAATAAGTAATTGCATTACAGTGGATTAGGAAACTAGTTACTATTCCTCCTAATTACTTTTCAACTAGTTCTGCATGTGGATGGAATTAATACATGATTTTAATAGCTTTTTGTTTTCTCTTCAACCCTTTTGCATTCTAAATAGGTTTGCCTTATGCTTCATCCTTCATCTTGGTATTGGTTTATTGACCTAGGTAAAATGTATTACCTACACAAGATAACAACATAAGAATGAAATAGATAATGGTTGGGGAACTAAAAGGGTCAGATGAGAATTGTAACTGCAGAAGATCAGTCATGACATTTCAGATTTGTAACCATTCTGATCAAAAACTGAAAAAAGATGTATGTTTTAGTACTTCTGGGAGGAAAATAGAAAGAGGAAGTAGAAGTATGAAACTTGGTTTTTACATTATCTACAAACTGAACCACTGAATGTAAAAATCCATTAGTGACATGATGTGAAATATGAAATGGACAGAACAACTTAGGGTGGGAAGTAAAAAGATGAGATTCACAAACAGAAGCTGGATAAAATGAGAGCATATCCAGCAATTGCAGACTTCATTTTAACATTTAAACAAAAATAATCTGCCTGCCTAGCAGCTTTGTGCTATTCTGTAGAACCTTTTGAGAGGGGGGGAACACTCTACTGGGTCAAAGTTTGCAAACATTAATTTCCAGCAAGAAGCAAGGAGAACTGTTATACAGGTGCTGAGGCAAATGCTATTTCTGTTGCCTGAAGTTAGTTAATTAAGCACAGGTGACCACATTTTTGAGTTTCCCAGATTTATGCAGCTTGACTACCCATTGGAAAATACTTGGCTATCATTTCTCCCCTTCTATTGTGAGTAATTGGTTCCCTGTTGTATGAGTAAATGCAGCTTTCGTTTCTTTGCTTCTGATGCTTTTTCCTTTGAAGCTCTATTCCGTTCCTGTAAAGGTTTAAACCAACAAAATAACAAAAACCAGGAAATGTAATCAACAGTGTAGTCAAATGTAGTTGAACTTTTCCCAGGTCAGTTCAGAGCACAGTGTGATTAAATCTTTTATAGCTCTACATTAAGTGACATAGTAGACCTCTACATTTCTTGCTGAACAGTCAGATGTCGCGGCTAAAATGGTGCGTTTCTGGCCTCCCAGGTCACAGCATCCTCTGGATAAAAGCATGTGCAGGAAACCTACTGTGCCTGTGTGCTGCTTCAGTTCAGCTAGGAGATACAAGAGGGGGTGACCTTGGTGTCTTGCCCTGGTTTTTGTTTTGTTGTGTGGGAAATGTCAGTCCTCCACTTGATACCCTTTGACGGCTTGGCAGAGATTGAATTTGCTGTGGAATGGCAGATGCAACCTCGTGTCATCGTGACATGAAACATTAATATACTGATTCGACTTAACCGGTACGTTTTTGTTTTATTTGAATAGTCTGAGATAAATTTATTAATTTTGCTTTGTAGGTAATTCTGAGAGACTAATAACAAAATTTACCAAAGCTGTGATTAGTTTGTTTTTGCTTTTTTTTAAACTGTTTAAAATCTGTTTTGTGACGTTCTATATTTCGTCCAACTAGAAAAGCCATCTCAAAACTCAGAGAACGAACAAAACTCTGTATCCCTGGAGGTGCTACTTGTTAAAGTCTGTCACAAAAAACGTAAGGTAGGGCACACTGACCTTTTTAATTATCCTAAATGGTAGTGTTGCTTAATGTTTACAATTATGTTTTGCATTCATGGACAATGTAATCTCCAATAATCCCGGAGAAGGGACTTGGAGCTACTGTACATTCACATGAGGATAACTAATAAAGGATGGATTAGTTTGCTTTATTTAAATTTTGGCAGATCAGGGAAAGACTTTCCAGTGGGGATTAAATAAATTGAAAAGAATCCATGCATCCTACTGGAGTAGGTTTGATGTCTCATTTGGCCATTGCATTCTCTGCTTGTGTTCCTTTTGGCAAACGTATCCATTCTTTTCACGATCCTTTTCAGTTAGCAGTCAGGATATTTTAAATTTGAATAGCCCAAAAGAATCAAATGTCCACACTGCAGCTTGTTTGGTGGTTTAGTAAGTGAAGCCTTTTTTTTGCATAAAGGTGTAGCAAGCAGTGCCTCTGGTATGTGGAAGAAAGATTATTGAAGATGGTTGAGCTTAGAACACTGGCTTGAGGAACTGATGTTCTGGAGTGGTATTTGACTTCCAACTAGCACAACCTTTCCCTTTGTGTGAGGTATGCCTCCAACCATTGGAGTGTTTTCCTCCTCGATGCCCTTGACTTCAGTTTTATCAAACCTTCTCGAGTCACTCAAGTGTGTTTGGAATTTGGCACTTTTAGTCCTGGTTAGATCAAAGCTTAGAGTTCTTGAATTGAATGGTCCTGGCAAATCGCAAATCAGGAGCTGGTGAGCAGGTTATTGGTGAGTAAGTGCACATTGGAAGCATTGTCAACAGCATCTTTTGCTTTGCCATCTTAATGTATTACTATATTTATTAATATTATTTATTGCCATTGAATTATGTTGAGAAAAATTTGTGACTTATAGTTGATTGCTTTCTCATATTTAAATTGCCTTTTTTGACCATTCTGATGACATAAGCTATTTAGCTAAAGTTATTGCTGTTTATTTAATGTTTTCTGAACCCGCTGCTTCTTACTGAAATACAGCTAGTGGTTGCCAGTATCCCTCTGATACTTTTCCCCCGAAATGTGTGTTTGTAAAGGTGGAATGTAAGGCAGCCGAGGGCTATTCTATTTTCACCCATTGATGCTGGTGCACTTTTCTAATAAGATCATTCGGTGTCCAACAGACACATGGACATCCACAAGCTGCATTCCAATAAGAGTCAGTGCAGTCAAGAAGAGAAATCAAGTGGACAAAAAAAATTTGTGAGGAAACATTTGGCAATAGGATGTATAAAAAGGTTGGCTTCAACAAGGCAAAGCAATCAATAACAAGCTGCAAAATTGCCTCAAAGCAATTCAATTCTTAATAATGTTAATGTAGCAACAAGAATTTCTGTCTTTCCGTCTCTAGGATTTAATGGTGATGCTCTAAGATGTGATGGTGATGCTATTTCTTTTAGTGTTATTGGTTGTGGTTATACGCTCCTTAATAACACAGGATTCATGGATGGGGGTGTAAATATTATCATTGATAGAGGATTGGTTAAAGGCCAGGAAGCAATGGAAATAACTGGATCAGTTTCTTTTTGGAAAAATGTTACTAGTGGGATTCCATGACTGAGGCTCTCAATAATGCAAATAATATTAATGAAAGTCAAAGAAAGTATGATGTATCCAAGTTGGCTATCCATAAAACACTGGGAAAATAAGCTGCCATGAGGATAGAAGGAAATGGGCTAAGAGAATGGCTAAAAATAAATGACTGGTGGAGTGAAAGATGAAGTGTAGTATTACTCATTCTAATAAGAATAGCAAAGCAAAATATTTTTAAAATAGAAACAAGTAATCCTGGGCTACATATGGAATCTGGAAATGCTGATATGTAAAACAATGCAAACAGCTAGGGAGACATGGAATGTTCACCTATAATTCCATGAGAATTGAATACAAGAATCATTTAATGTAATTGTACTGAGCTTTGAAACCACATACCCACGAAAGGACATGCTTTTGGAAAATGGGAAGGAGAGGGACAAAATGGTAGTAAGAACATAAGATTGTTGCTTTGCTGAAGGAAGTATTAAAAGTTTACTTAGAAAATGGGCATTAATATTGCGTCTGTGAAGGGACAGATTGTGTCAAGTAAGCCAGGGCTTATCCCAGATTTTTTCTAAAATATTAATGTGCAGCATATCTATCCAAGATGATAGAGGAAGTGTTTTATGAAAGCTACTGAAAATACTCAACATCACATTGTTCCATTTCCATGTAATGTTAATTATGTATCAGGGCATGTGTGGGTAGGATTTGAAAGTGTGGGGAGGTGAATGTGGAAATACTTTTGTTGAGGTTTTGATATTTTAAAATCAATCTAGGGATGGGACTGAAACGCAAATATCCTTCCCTTTGTTTTTGCCCATAGCTATAATCAATTTCACATCAGATGACTAGTTTCATTTTCTTGAATAGTAATTTTTAAACTCTAGTGCCATGCACTCCATTTTACTAAAGCTAGAATACACTGCTTGGTTAAGTTATTAAATCTTTACATGGTGATAAAGGAAAGCACAAGACTTGTGATTTCCCCTGCCCACCCCCCCGTCACCTGCTCTTATTAATATATTTCGATGGTTTGCTAACTTGTTCATTTCTTTTCAAGGATGTTAGTTGTCCAATCAAGCAAGTGCCTACAGGTAAAAAGCAGGTGCCTTTGAACCCAGACAACAGCCAGTCCAAACCAGGCAATTGCCCTTCCCTTGCAGTTCCCAGCAACGAGTTTGAGCCTAGCAACAGCCATATGGTTAAATCCTATTCGCTGCTGTTCAGAGTGACCCGTCCAGGCAGGAGGGAAGTGAATGGATTGACTAATGGAGAGATTAATGAAAATATTGGTAAGTATATTTTATCGAGACCAGGGTGAGATGTTCATTCTAGCTGAAACTCTAGCATGCAGCCTTGTAAAGTCTTACGTGATTAAGTCCCAAGTCCTTGCATGTGCATTAAAGGTTATAAAGAATGTGTTAACTTATAAAATGCAAGAAGTGTTGTTCAGAACTTCTAACTTGCCCTAAATTTGTTTTGAAATTCATTTACCCCAAATCAGCCTAACTTGAATTCTATAACAATGTAGATGTAGAAATCTAATTTTATTATAACACTTATCGCAAGCTGTTTTCTCAAACCATAAAATGCTGTATTCACTGGACAGTTTTTAATCTGAGTTCAGGAAATGTGTGAGAAAAGAACTATCATTACTTAATGCCTTTTATAACTATAATGTGTACATAACGTTTCACAACCAAGTAAGTTGAAGTGCAGATACTTTGTAGGAAACAACACCAATTTACACACAGCAAGGTGCCATTTATAGTCTTTAATGTAACAAATTATTATCAAATGGCTTATGATTCTGATTGATGTGATATTAGGGCAAATGACCAAAAGCTTGGTCAAAGATATGTTTTGAGGATTGCCTTAGAGGACAAAAATGGTAGAAAAGTGGAGAAATTTAGAAAGAATCTCAGCATTCAAGAATATTGGCAGTTGACAGTCACCAGTGGTGGAATAATTGGTTAAAATAAATAACTAAATTTTGTTTCTGTGATAGTTGAGGAATACACAGATCTTTGCAGTAGGAATTGAAAACACAACCTTCTAACTGAGGTGAGGGTGTTTCCACTGACCCAAGTCTAACAATTAAATGTGTTGTGCATGGAATGTGCTGACGGCTTCATGCAAATGTCACTGTTCTATATAAGAAATTTGCACTGGGTTTAGTAGCTTTGTAATTAAGCGTTACGTGTCTTGTTTACTGAAGAAAAAAAATTAGTTTGTTTTTCTACATTTAATGTAGACTCGGTGCTCTAATCAAATTTCCTTAAACACTAGTTTATCAGTAGAGGTTGCTGCATTAAATGTAGCTAATTGCTGTCTCCTGTGTGACACTTACATTTAAGAGCCCCTTATTTGAACATTCTGTTCATGAAACTTGGAATGATTTGGAGACGCTGCTGTATTCCCACTGGCATTTGGAATATGACTTATCGATGAGTATTTTCCCCTGCTAAATATTGCCTGTTGCAATCCCCAACACCTGAACATAGAACGTTACAGCACAGTACAGGCCCTTTGGCCCACGATGTTGTACTGACCTTTTATCCTGCTGTAAGACCTACCTAACCCTTCCCTTCCCTCCCCTCCCCTCCCATGTAGCCCTCCAACCTGTTCTCATAAGACATGCTTTCCAATCCAGGCAGCATCCTGGTAAATCTCCTCTGCACCCTCTCAAGCTTCCACATCCTTCCTATAATGAGGTGACCAGAACTGAACAAAATACTCCAAGTGTGGTCTAACCAGAGTTTCATAGAGCTGCAACATTACCTCGCGGCTCTTGAACTCGATATCATAAATAATGATGGCCAACACTCCATATGCCGCCTTAACAACCCTATCGACCTGCGCGGCAACCTTGAGGGATCTATGGACGTGGACCCCAAGATCCCACTGTTTCTCCACACTGCTAAGAGTCCTGCCATCAACCTTGTATTCTGCCTTCAAATTCAATCTTCCAAAGTGTATCACTTCACACTTTTCCGGGTTGAAATCCACCTGCCACTTCTCAGCCCAGCTCTGCATCGTATCAATGGCCTGTTGTAACCCACAGCAAATTTCTACACTATCCACAACACCACCAACCTTTGTGTCATCTGCAAGCTTACTAATCCACTCTTCCACATCCTCATCCAAGTCATTTATAAAAATCACAAAGAGCGGGGGTCCCAGAACAGATCCCTGCAGCATACCACTGGTCACCGACCTCCAGTCTGAATACGCTCCACGTACAACCACCCTCTGCCTTCTATGGGCGAGCCAATTCTGAATCCACACAGCCAAATTTCCCTGGATTCCATTCCTCCTGACTTTCTAAATGAGTCTTCCTTGAGGAACCTTGTCAAACACCTTAGTAAAATCCATGTACACCACATCTACTGCTCTACCTTTGTCACATCCTCAAAGAATTCATTCAGGCTCATGAGGATTGACCTACCCCCTCAAATCCATGCTGACTGTCCCTAATCAGCCTATGCTTTTCCAAATGCACATAAATCTTGGCCCTAAGAATCTTCTCCAGTAATTTATCCACCACTGAAGTAAGACTCACTAGCCTGTAATTCGCAGGGTTATCCCTACTCCCTTAAACAAAGGAACGACATTTGCCACCCTACTCCTGCGGCCAGGCCAAGGAGGACGCAAAATCATAGCTAAAGGTGCAGCAATCTCTTCCCTTGCTTCCTGTAATAACCTTGGATATATCCTGTCCTTTTCCAATGACTTATCTGTCTAATGTTTTTCAAAAGTTCCAGCACATCCTCTTTCCTTATATTGACGAGCCCTAGCATATCAGCCTGTCGTATGCCATCCTCACAAATGTCGAGGTCTCTCTCACTGGTGAATACTGAAGCAAACTATTCATTAAGGACCTCCCCTATCTCTTCTGACTCCAGGCACATGCTTCCTCTTTTATCCCTGATCAGTCCTACCCTCACTTTAGTCATTCTCCTATTCTTCACGTATGTGTAGAACACCTTGGGGTTTTCCTTAATCCTACTCACTAAGGCCTTCTCGTGCCCCCTTCTGGCTCTCCTAAGTGCATTCTTAAGCTCCCTCCTGGCTACCTTGCAATTCTCCAGAGCCCTGTCTGATCCTTGCTTCCTAAACCTCGGGTAAGCTTCTTTCTTCCTCTTTCGTGTCAACCATGGTTCCTTCACTCTACCATCCTTACACTGCCTCAGTGGGACAAACCTATCCAGAACCCCATGCAAGTACTCCCTGAGCAACCTCTACATTTCTGCTGTGCAGTTCGCCAAGAACATCTGTTCCCAGTTTACGGTCCCAGGTTCCTGCCTAATCGCATCATAACTCCCCTTCCCCCATTTGAATACTTTCCCATATCATCTGCTCCTATCCCCCTCCTAAGGCTATGGTAAAGGTCAAGGAGTTATGGTCACTATCTCCAAAGTGCTCTCCCACTGAGAGATCGGAAACCTGATCAGGCTCATTGCCTAGTACCAGGACCAGTATGGCCTCTCCTGTAGTTGGCCTGTCCACATACTGTGTAAGGAATCCTTCCTGGACACTCCTAACCAACTCTACCCCATCTATCCCCTTTACACTAAGGAGGTGCCAATCAATATTAGGGAAGTTGAAATCACTTGTTTTTGCACCTTTCCAAAATCTGCCTCTGTATCTGCTCCCCAGTATCTTTGCTGCTATTGGAGGGTTTGTAGAATACTCCCAAGAGTGCTAGTTCCCTTCCTGTTTCTGACTTCCACCCACACTGATTCAGTAGATGATCCCTCCAGGACATCCTCCCTTTCTACAGCTGTGACACTGTCCCTGATCACCAAAGCCACTCCCCCACCTCTTTTACCTCTGTCCCTGTCCTTTTTGAAACGTAAACCCCAGAGTATCCAGTAGCCATTCCTGCCCTTGTGACAGTCAAGTCTCTGTAATGACCACAATGTTGTAGTTCCTGTACTTACCCATGCTCTAAGTTGATCACCCTTGTACTTGATACTTCTTGCATTAAAGTAGCCCATCCAACTGACAGCAATTTTGCCCTTTCAACTGCCTATCCTTCCTCAGTCCTTCTACACACTGCACCTACTTGTACACCAAATGCATCAACCTCTGACCTATCACTCGGGTTCCCATCCCCCTGCCAAACTAGTTTAAACCCTCCCCAACAGCTCTAGCAAACCTGCCTGCAAGAATATTGGTCCCCCTGCCCTGCCCCTCTTCCTTTACTCAGGGAACTGATCTCCCAGGAGCATTACTTGTAGTGGAGCAAAGTGGCTTGCCTGTGAGCTGACTTGCACATTAGAGTGGATGACCTGTTCCTCAGCTTTGACACATTAATTCTTCCTAAAGACAACATATGCTGTTAGCACATTCATCATTTATTCACTGATGGAAAAACACGATGATGCTGGAGGAACTCAGCAGGCCAGGCAGCATCCATGGAGAAAAGCAGGCGGTCAACATTTTGGGTCAGGACCCTTCTTCGGGACAGAAGATAGGAAAAGGGGAAGCCCAGTATATAGGAGGGAAAAGCAGAGCAGTGATAGGTGGACAAAAGAGGGGAGGTGGCAAGGGCACAAGGTGGTGGTAGGTAGATGCAGGTAAGAGATAGTGATAGGTAGGTGCAGGGGAGAAGGGGAGAGCAGATCCACCAGGGGATGGATCAGAGGAAAGGATGGATAGGGGGGATGGTGGGGGTAGAAAAAGAGGGCTAGGAAAGGGAAGAAAAGAAGAGGCATGGGTGGGGATTACTTAAAGTGGGAGAGTTCAATGTTCATGCCAATAGGCTGCAAGGTTCCAGTTCACTAATATTTAAGCAGCAGTAAAAATGCAGCAAATGGATGGATGTAGATTTTAAAAAAACACTTTAGACACTGGGATTACTTAAGGGTTTATACTAGAGCATATTATCATGTCACTGAGATTATAAAGTGCATTCTTCTTTAGATTTGACAAATCCACCATCATGTAGCATTTGACAAAGTTAAGCCATCTATTGAAAACAATTAGTTATTTATTTCTGAAAGTTAGAATGTGGAAAGCTTTGTGGAATGTGGAAAACACTGTTGTGCAGCTCCTTGAAGTTAAATTTGAACTTTATTAAGTATGCATCTAAGCACTCTAGAAAGGGTACACACTCACTGGTTCCTGATTCACTTCCCAGACTGTAGTTCAGTCTCTGAAAAGCAGCTCCTCACATCATAGTTATTAATGGGAGAGGGCTGGAAATCTTTCCCTGTATCTTCATTACCTGACAATGAGGTTTAGAATCTTCAACATCAACTGAAGAAACCAAACTTGCAATGGTAAGTTTCACTACATGAAGGCTTGCATGCCTGTAGCACCTTTTGAGTCTTGGCGCATTCTAAGTTTGGTCCATCAAGCACCTTTTGAAGCAAGTTCACTATTGTGCGGGAAATGCAGCCAATTTGCACATATGCAGAAGATGACATTCATGTTTATGATTGGGTTAAAAATGTCATCCAGGGAACTGAACAACTGTACCATTGTTAGAAATAGTGGTAGGGAAACTTGTGTCCACTTGAGAGAGTAGGCCTTTTAATACCTCATCTGACAGACACCATCTGTGACAGGAGGACTAAAGGACTGAACTATCTCATGAGCCACAGGTGCAGAGCAGATCTGGCTACACTATCACATTAAACATTGGAAAATAATTACACAAGTGTATAATCAAATGTGTGCCATTTTTACTAGTTATTTGAAACATTTTTAGTGGTTTTTTTTGTGAACTTGTAGATGTATTTTAGTACTGTTATTTGTTGGTTTTCTCTTTTAGTGAGATGTTGGCACTGAATATGCAGATGGAAAGATCTTTCAACATTTGGTATAATTCGCCAGGCTTTATGCTTTGTGATCTAGGGCTTTTTCAGGCTTTGTTGCATTATCAAGGGGAATGTGTTTTGGAGCCATCTTGCATACTACAGCTATTGATATTAATGCTACATCAGCTTGTTCCCCCTGAAATTGCTCTGCAGGTCAGTTTGTGTCTGGGGAGAGAAGTAATTGACTTTTCAGACTGATGAGCACTCATCAGCCATTTGCTTAAATGTGAGTGACATGCACCATTGTCAGATGGTTCTGGATTCACTTTCAATAATTGGAAATGTATAGAAGCAAAAAATGATGCCCCTCAGTCTTCTTGCACTGACGGTTGCTGGCTTTGTGCTTACCCAAGCTATTGTTATAAAAGTGTCTCACTGAGGCCTTGTACTTCCTCTGCTTTTGCACATGTCTTTAGAGCCTGAATTTTAGGCTGTTTGGTTGAGGAAGATTTCAACAAACGTGTGTTTCTATTTCTGAATTTCTGTTGCTGTCAGAATTTCTGTACTTAATCCATGTTAATCTGTTATGTGTGAAGGATATTGTTTATCTTGGATTTGCAGATTTTCTTTTTTGAGCAGCCTAGACTCTTGGTTACATTGCTGACTTTTTAATTGCACTCTCTTTAAACTCATGAAACTTAAAGTGGATTGCTAAGATGCAAATGTGGCTCAATGAATTTTAACGTCAGAAAGTTGCCCCGGAAAATGGAATGTTAAGTGTTTTCTGTTAAATAGTTTTAGTTTGCAGTCAGCATTTTGGTTTAATTCAACTTCTAATTTTACCCTGCTGAACATGATCACACTAAACTTGCAGGAAGATCTACACTTGTTCATGTGCTTAAAATAATGAATCACTGAATTGCCCTGAACCTGATCTTGTAGCACAACAATAATTTAAATCACTACTCCTAACATCAATAATTTTTTTCTCTTTTAGAAGTAACAGATGAGTTGCCAAGTAGGCGCAAACGGAACTCATCTCACAAAGATGATGGGGAGAAGACCTTTGTAGCTCAGATGACTGTCTTTGATAAGAATAGGTAAGCATGTTGCTGTCACTATGATGTACAAGTGAAAGATGTTTGTACATTTATTATACTGGTATGGGATTATTTCTGTTCCAAATTAGTGGCCTGGCAGAGCGGACAACACCTAATCTGATTTGAAACAGGTTAATTGAAGAATCTGTTGTGTAGATCTTACATTTGCATTTTATTATTATCAGCAGTGTTCAGGGGTTTAGTTTGTTTAGATAAATTGCTTGATTTTGGTTAATAAAATAACATCTGTTAATGACGTACGTGAACTTTTGTTTTCTAAGTAGAACTAAATCAGAATAACAAGTCATAGATCTGATGTGATATGTCTGTGCACCAATTCTGCAAGTTACTTAGTGATTTTCTTTGATTTGAAATCTCACCCTGATTTTGGAAGAATAAGTGTAGCCCTGTTGCTGCTAGTGATAAATTTTGCCCTTCACTGTCCCCTTCAGTGCAGTCAATTTTGTCATGCTGGTGCTTTACTCAAACATGCTCAGGAGTTGATGTGTGATCTGCTAATAAATGGGTTAAGTGACGAATACCAGAGACAGTTCTTCAGATTTTTACAACACCCTATAATCTCTGGAACAAAATCCTTTAAACTGAACAAATCTTGTTTTTTTTTCCCCCTCTGTGGGGTTTTTTAGTTCCATCCATATTTAGCAGATTAAGAAAATAACACCCGTGGGATTCAAGGAAAGAGGCAAGTTAACTTTAAGACTGACAGTGGCAGAAGGTCATGGGTTACAGTCTGCAGAAATTTTGTCTGCAGGGATGTATGCAGTGGGGTTCTGTAGGGCTTAGCACTACACCCCTTGCTTTTCATGTTGTATGTAAATAATTTGGACATATTCTGATTCTACAGTTAAGGAATTTGCTAATGATCTCAAAATTGGCAGTGTGACTGATAAGAAGAAACACTTGGCAGCAGGACGATGTCAGTGAACTAGTTAGATGGGCTCAGAAGTGAAGAATGGAATTCAGTCTAGAGAAGTGCAAGGTAGTGTATTTGGGGGAGGGGCAAATGAGATGAGTGAATACACGTTAGTTAGATACAATATTCTTGGAATGCTTCAAATCCGTGAAGATAACAGGATGAGTAGTTAAGGTGTTCAGGATACGTGCAATTTTTGGCTGGGATAAGGTGTTTGTAAGGCATTTGATAAGGTTCCTCATGGAAGGCTTATTCAGAAAGTCAGGAGGCATGGGATCCATGGAAACTTGGCTGTGTGGATTCAGAATTGGCTCACCCATCGAAGACAGGGTGGTGGTAGATGTAGCGTATTCTGCCTGGAGGTCGGTGACCAGTGGTGTCCTGCGGGGATCTGTTCTGGGACCCCTACTGCTTGTGATTTTTTTATAAATGACTTGAATGAGGATGTGGAAGGGTGAGTTAGTAAGTTTGCTGATGATACTAAGGTTGGTGGTGTTGCGGATAGTGTAGAGGGTTGCTGTAGATTACAACAGGATATTAATAGAATGCAGACCTGGGCTGAGAAGTGGCAGATGGAGTTCAACCTGGATAAGTGATGCACTTCGGGAGATTGAATTTGAAGGCAGAATACAAGGTTGACTCTTAGCAGTGTGGAGAAACAGAGGGATCTTGGGGTCCACGTCCATAGATCCGTCAAGGTTGCCACGCAGGTTGATAGGGTTGTTAAGAAGGCGTATGGAGTGTTGGCCTTCATTAGTCGGGGTATTGAGTTCAAGAGCCACGAGGTCATGTTGCAGCTCTATCGAACTCTGGTTAGACCACACTTGGAGTATTGTGTTCAGTTCTGGTCGCCTCATTATAGGAAGGATGTGGAAGCTTTAGAGATGGTGCAGAGGAGATTTACCAGGATGTTGCCTGGATTGGAGAGCATGTCTTATGAGGATAGGTTGAGTGAGCTAGGGCTTTTCTCTTTGGAGAGAAGGAGAATGAGAGGTGACTTGATAAAGGTGTACAAGATGATAAGAGGCATAAGTCGAGTGAACAGTCAGAGACTTTTCCCAGTGCGACAATGGCTAACACGGGGACATAATTTTAAGGTGATTTGAAGGTATAAGGGGATCAGGGGTAATATTTTTTTAAGAGTGGTGGGTGCATGGAACGCACTGCCTGCAGGGGTTGTCGGGGCAGATGCATTAGGGACATTTAAGAGACTCTTGGATAGATAAATGAATGATAGAAAAATAAGGGGCTATGTGGGAGGGAAGGGTAAGAGATCTTGGAGCAGGATAAAATGTTGGCACAACATTGTGGGCCAAAGGGCCTGTACTGTGCTGTAGTGTTTTATGTTCTAGAAGGCAAGCCCAGGGAGGTTGTGCGATAATTCTATAAAGCTAGTTGGGCTACAGCCAAGTGCTATGTACAGTTCCAGTTACCGCTCTGTAGAAAGCTGTGTTAGAGAGCATGGAGAGGAGACTTGGGAGGACATTGCCAGAGATAGGGAATTGTAGTTATAAGGGAATACTGTCTAGGTTGGAGTTGTCCTCTTTGGAACAAAGAAAACTCAGAAGATACAGCTCTGGTGTATAAAGTT
Source organism: Pristis pectinata (assembly GCF_009764475.1). Lineage (NCBI taxonomy): Eukaryota > Metazoa > Chordata > Chondrichthyes > Rhinopristiformes > Pristidae > Pristis > Pristis pectinata. The sequence goes on from NC_067422.1 coordinate 3,148,820, forward strand.
ACAAGGGACCTAGAAAGGGTAAACAGGATGCTATTCCTTTAAATAAGAAGTCAAAGTCGAGTTTATTGTCACATGCACAAGTACGTGCATGTACAGGTGCAATGCAAAACTTGCAGCAGCATCACAGGCACATAGCATAGACCCTGATGAGCCAAATAGCCACCTTGTCATGAATATTCTGATTTTTTTTTTCCCCTCTAATATTCTAATAAAATGGGAAGACCACAGTGAATGCAGGTTAAGTAAGAATTTCATGTGGTCTTTAGAGTGGGTTGGTGTTGGAAAATGTGTTTCACCATTTAAAAATATATTCTGACTTGAAATACTGAATTGAGAATTATCTCTTGGTCTTGGCAACTGTGGGTCTTCGCCCTTAGCAAATTTTGGGTAATCTTTTTTGCTAAGATCATTTGTGTTTAATTAAATCACAACTTAAGAAAAAATAAAGACTAAGGGTTTTTGTTCCAATGAAATTCAGCAAAGGATAGTGAGAGGGCATGAAAATTTTCAATTGTACCTATTTGAGTGTTCTCCACATCTGTGTGGAATATTGCCGCACCTTCTCCTTGAAGCATCTCAACTAATTTGTTCCTTGTTCTTTCTCCTCTCCTGCTTCCTCTCAAAGTTGTCTGTTGTATTTACTTATGTGTGATTTGCCAATCACCATGGTATGGGCTTGGATCAATAAAGAATTGCCTGTGTTTTGGAGCTTACAAAATCTCCAATTTGTGGTATTTAACTGCTTCAACACCACACTCCAGTTTTAGATTTTAAACCTAATATTTCATTTTAACCTATCCTTTGGAAATGAAGCTCACCCTCTTCATTCTTGTAATTGTGCTTAAAGCAAGTTGTAGTATTCTGAATTTGAATGTTCATTTACAGACGCTTGCAGCTCCTTGATGGAGAGTATGAAGTAGCCATGCAGGAAATGGATGAATGCCCTGTCAGCAAGAAGAGAGCCACTTGGGAAACCATTCTTGATGGAAAGGTACATTTATAACCTTTGCCCCTTCCCCACAAACACTCAACCTCCATACATTATAATGTTGAATTGATGTTTATAAGCATGTTAAAACTCATTGCTGTGATAAATGGATGGCTCTTTCTTTACACCACAGGGATAAGAGATTTTCATCTTGCCCATGACGGTGCTGTTATGGATTAGTGGCCCATAAAAAAATAAAAATCTCAAATTTTCATGTTGTGGGAGACTGATGCACAATGCCCTCCCAGGTGGCAAGTTGAAAATCTATTTTGTAGTTTAGATTCTGATATCTATGTTCCTCTACTCAGTACAGTTTTGGAAACTGGCATCAGTTATTTGTGTGCCAAAGCTTACCTTTTGTTAATTACTGTCTTGCTTTGTCTTTACAGCGGTTACCTCCTTTTGAAACCTTTTCTCAGGGTCCTACACTCCAGTTCACTCTTCGATGGACAGGAGACGCTGCAGATAGATCCACTGCTCCAGTAGCTAAACCTCTTGCAACTCGCAATACAGACACCACAGCTGCAGAGACCAAGCTCAACTCCGTGAAACCAGCACAGACCCTCTGTAAGAACCACCAGCAAATATAAAACACGCTGCAAAATGTGTTGTTCTTAGTCCATAAGGATGTCATTTCCAGTACTGTGACTGTCCATCATCTGATTCAGTTGGTCTGTTCTCTCCTTGTTCAACACTAAGCTTGGACCTACTCCCTCATCTCAGACTAAGTCTTAAACAAAAGATTAGGATGTAACTATTAGTGTAAGATTGGCATTTATTGCCCATCCCTGATTGGACTGATAAGGTGGCGATGAGTTGACTTTTGACGGTGTGCTACTGCTGAATAATTTGCTCAATTCTTACTTGCCACCCTCATTGTTCCAAGACTGGAATCTCATCTAGACTCTTGAAGGACATTACCTGTTTTTCAAATAATCCAACATCTCCAAGATCTCTTTATTGGCTTTTTAATTCAAGATTTTAAAATATTTCAAATAGTGTCCCTGGTGGGATATGCACAGTTTACATCATGGTATCTTGATTTATTGTTCCTCATTCTCAAAAGTAGTCAGTGGCTTTGTTAAAATAGTACTAAGATGTTGAGTAGGTGGGGGAGGAAGTAGTGGGTTCTGTATGTTAAATGCCAGGCCCACGAGCGATAGTGGTTACAGATACTCCAAAGGAAGGAAAATTATTTTTCACTCGATCAAGGGATTGGTTGGCATACCAGGGAACATTGCACATTTGCCCCAGAATTTATGTAAATTGCTGGGACTTGCAATGGTTTCTGACTCTGTGTGGAATCATATCTACTCTTTAATGAGTGAATGGCCCCCAGATCATATAATGTGTTTCTGGATAGAAAATAGAACAGTACAGCACAGTATAGGCCCTTCAGCCCATGATGTTGTGCCGACCTATGTAAACCTACTCCACGATCAATCTAACTTTTCCCTCCTACACAGCCCATAACACTCCATTTTTCTTGCATCCAAGTGGATAGATAATGTTCTCTGAAGGAATGAGATTCTTGAAGCTCATACCTGATCATGAAGCTGTCTACTGACAGGGTATCCAAATTGACAGGAAAGATGAACAGGAAAAGAACTGTTACACAAAATTGTAAGTGCCATGACATTTTGGAAGCTTTTAAATGCTGCCCTTCTGACCACAAAGACTCATAGGAGCTTCTCTCACCAGAGTTTCAATAGTTAGAATATCAAATATCTCTGCTTGGCCCTTGGGGTATGGGAGCATTAGTTCTTCTGTGAGCACAAATGTTTAGAACCATAGAACAGTACAGCACAATGCAGACCCTTCAGCCCACAATGTTGTGCCGACCTTTAAACCTCGCCTAAGACTATCTAACTCCTTCCTCCCACATATCCCCCTATTTTAAATTCCTCCATATCCTTATCTAACAATCTCTTGAATTTGACCAATGTACCTGCCTCCACCACTACCCCAGGCAGCACATTCCATGCCCCAACTACTCTCTGGGTAAAAAAAAACCAGCCATTGAACTTCCCAGCCATTACCTTAAAGCCATGCCCTCTTGTATTGAGCATTGGTACCCTGGGAAAGAGGCGCTGGCTCTCTACTCTATCTATTCCTCTTAATATTGGGAAGCTCAGTGCTGTAGTTCCCCAACTTTGCCTCCTGCAAGGCCACATGTGCATATCCAGTGCTCTACCTGCAGCTGGGCTTAGCTGGAACATGTGACCTGAATGATTTCTGGCTCAGTCAACAACATTCAAATATTTCCAATTACAGATGTTCATAATAAAAAGCTTGGAATCTGTTCTATTAATGTTAACATTAATATGGCACCTTTTGTGTCTTGCATGAATAGTCCAGTCAGCATTATGTCAACGTACATCAGTGAGGTGATGCTGATTAAGGGTTGAATGTTTGCCGGGTTATTTGAGTGGATTCTTCTGCTCTTCACTCTTCACCCAAGATCCAGCAAGACCTCAGTTTAATGACTCAATTGCATGCTCTGGTTCTCTGCAGATCCAGAATCTATAGCTTTGTCAGAAGTGAGCCAAATAATGCAATAATATCGCTGAATTGTTTGGTTTAATGCTTTAAATGTTTAGATAAGAATTAATAGGTGTTTAACGTAAGTGCTATTTAAATTATGCTGGCTTAATCATGTTAAATTGAACGCTTCTAACTTGGTAAGATGTACATAATTATAGTCAATCCTGTTTACAGTGTTTAATTATAATGCATTTAGAATACAAATTTGATACTGAATTTGTACTGCACATACCCAGTGTTTTCTTTTTGACTTAAAGATAAGATTAGATATCTTTATTTGTCACATGTACATCAAAACAGACAGTGAAATATAGTTCTGATTTGCTTGAAGCTAAGTATTTGTATTCTTGGTGAGTTATTCAGACTGAATGGAGTGGTTTTAATACACACAAGTTATTCAGGCTGGAAGCAGAGTTGCATGGTACAGAAACAGGCCCTTTGGCCCAGCTCGTCTATGATGACCATCTACGCTAATCCCCATTTGCCTGCATTAGGCAGGTATCCCTCTTTTCCTATCCATGTACTTGTTCAAATGCCTTTTAAATGTTGTAATTGTATCTGCCTCTATCACTTCCTTTGGCAGCTTATTCCATACAACCATTGCCCTTTGTGTGTGTGGGGTGGGGGGGGGGGGGGCGGGGGGAACGGACTTACCCCTCAAATTTCCTTTAAATTTCTCTCCTGTAATCTTAAACGTATGCCCTCTAGTTTTAGATTCTCTCATCCTAGGAAAATGTCTTTATCTACCCTGAGTGTTTTCTAAACCTCGCTAAGGTTGCCCCTCAGCCTCCTAAGTTCCAGTGAGAATAAACCCAGCCTATTCAATCTCTCCTTGTGACTACAGCCCTCCATATTCCAGGCAACATCTGGTGAATCTCTTCCACTATCTTTCTAATGCTACTACATCCTTTCTGTAGTGTGGCGACCAGATCTGTACTCCTGAGTGTGGCCTGACCAATGTTTTGCACAGCGGCAATATGATGTCTCAACCCTTTTTATTATACTCAAAGTCTCAATTTAAAAAGGCAAGCGTGCAGAATGCCACCTTCACCCTATTCACCTGTGTCACCATTTTTAGAGAGCTATGAGCTTGTGTTCCTCTGTACGTCAGTACTCCTGAGGTACCTGCCATGTATTGTACATGTCCTTTTAGTGTTTAGTGCTCCAAAATGCATTACTTCACACTTCTCTGGATCAAATTCCATCTGCCACCACTCTGCCCAACTTTTCTAATTGATCTATATCCCTTTGTATCCTTTCATAAAACTTCTTTGCTATCTACTGCTCCACCAATGTATTACTTGGATGAGAATGTAGAGGGACTAATTAGAAAGGCAGCAAATAGCATGCTGGCCTATTTAGACTTGGGACTAGTGGTTCAATTGGTTTGTTACCTGATGTATCTTCTGAAGTTTCTTGGTTAAATCTTCAGGGAAAACAAATATTCCTCCTCGCCTTCAATTGATATCTAACTGTAAATGCCTTTCTCCAGACCTGCAAGAACCTGATGTATTAAAATGTAGCGACCAGCTTTCCCTGGATTATTTATGTGGAGATTTGTTTAAAAAGTCCTCCCTACATTTCTACCTGTATTTGGCAGTTGTAATATTCCAGGGAAGATTTAAATCTTTTTAATTATACAAAAAACTGATTTGTAATTTAAATGTCTGAAAAATAGGGACAGGAGTAGGCCATTTGGCCTTTGGAGGTGGTTCTGCCATTCAATACTATAATGGCTAATTATCTTTCTCAGTACCATATTCCTGCTGTCTCTCCATACCCCTCAATGCCTCTTGACATTTAGAAATTATCTATTTCTTTAAATATATCCGGCAAATTGGTCTCCATAACCCTATGTTATTGTGAATGCCATAGGTTCACCACCTAAGTGGAGGAAAAAAATTCTCCTCAATTCAGCCCTAAATCTCTGGCCCTGTATTGTGAGAGTGCTCATTCTGGACACCCAACCAAAGGAAGCATTAACCTTGCAACCAGTCCATCCAGTCCTGTCAGAATTGTCTCAATTAGACATCCCCATTCTTCTAAACCTGGTGAACATAAAATCTCTTCATGCTGAAATCCTGTCATTGCAGAAATTAGTCTGGTGAACCTTTTCGGCGTTAAGTCAATGCAAATATATCCTTTCTTAAATAAGGAAACAAAAACTGCACACGATACTCCAAATGTGGACTCACCAGGGCCCTAACTAATTTGTTGCAAGACATCTTGGCTCCTATTCTCATTCTCTTGCATGTCTTTTGCTGCCTTATTTCTTGCAGCACCTGCATGTTTTCTTTCATCGACATGGACAGAAACATTCCAATCTCTTCATACACCAAATTTCCCAAATCTGTCACCATTTAAACAATGCTGCCTTTTTGTTTATCTTATCCAAGTGGATAATCTTGCAATTATCAACATTATAGGGCACCTGCAAAGTATCTACAAACTTGCTCAGTCTGCTTATCCATTATCTCCCATCATCCCTACAACTTGAAACTAACATTCTCACTTTTTCAGTTCTGATGAAGGTTCTTCAACCTGAAATGTTAACTCTTTCTCTTTGAACACATGCTCTGAGTTTCCAAGATTTTGTTTGTATTTCAGACTTCCAGCATCTACATGTTTTGATTTTTTTTTTAAATACTCCTCATTCTCCTGTTATCTCTTCCTTTTATAATGGCCTCTGGCATTTTCCCCTCGACATATATTAGCCTAATGGGCGTGTAGCTCTCTCGCTTCCTCCTACTTCAAATTTTCACAGCTATCTCTAGTACTCAGGGATGCAAGTTTAGGCCCAGAGGATGTAGTGGCTTTCAGTATCATTTAATTTCTCCAATATATTCTTACTCATTTCCTTCAGCTCCTTGCCTTCATTAGGTTCTTGGTTCCCTGGCGTTTCCAGAAGGTTACTTGTGTCCTCTTCAATGAAGACAGACACAATTATTTAATTGCTCTGCCATTTTCTTGTTCCCAATTAAGAATTCTCTAGCTTCTGACTGTAGCAGACCTGTGCCTCATCACTAATCCTTTTCACATTAATTTGTGAGGGTTTGGTATTGTGGCTCTGATCTTATCGGCGTGTTACAATTTAGGTGAGGGAGGAAATATGCCAGAATTAAATTTCAAAAACCTTGGAATCTTTTTCAACAACAACTTGAGTTTCTAAGCTGTTTTAAAACTTCCTGGGCTACTTCACTTAAAGTCCTAAACCAACAGTTGATACCTTCTCAAGCTCCTGTCTAACAGCACTATGACTGTAACTCTTGTACATTGTATGGGCAGCTACAGTCCAAAGTAGCTACTCATCATATTCTCCAGGGGTTCAATGAAGGATGGGCTTTTTCAGCAAAGCCTTCATTCCATGAATGAATTATAAAAACAGAATTAATGAGAGCAAAGCAACAAATTTCACATAATGGAAGTTGGCAATAATAAATCTGATTGAGATATTTAGATAGATGATCCCAAGACTTGGTCAAACATGGGTTGTAAGAAGCCTTTTAAGAACTTCTGCCCTTCTGACTTTGAGACCTGGGTAACTGGAAGACGTAGCTGCAGATAATTGGTGTGCATGTGGTCAGACTTAGAGGGTCCTAGCAATCTTGACACCATAATCAGAGAGGGAAAGGTCATGGATTTGGAAAATTAGCATGAGAATTTTAATAAAATGTGCAGGTCACTGAGCTAGAGGTGTGTGAAAGTTCAAATTTAATTGCAGTAAGCTTTTTTCCACTTCTGCTCAAGCTTGCAAGGGGTGAATACTGGGAGGCCAGTCAGAAGTTAGAGGTAACCAAATCACAGAGAAGTGTTTCAGCAGCAGATGTGTAGAGATTGGAAGTTCTTTGGAGGTGTTAAGAAGTGATCTGGGCAACGGGCAGTCTTTATGGTTGAAATCTCAAATTGTGGCCCTAATGTGCTGTGGTTGAAAATGATCTTTTAGCCTTTGGTAATTGTCACAGAATGGTGGCAGTCAGATGACTTTATGAATTTGTATCATGTTATCGGAGTACTGATCTGATGTTGAAGAGTCCCTATACTTACACTGCAGTCAAGGAAATGTTGGTGGGTAGGGCATGTGACCCACAGAAACTGTCTTATTGTGGAGCAAGGTCAATTTGGTCTGTTTAACTAATTTAGGAAACTAGTGCAACTTCTCCCAGTAAAAATCAGGATAACTTTCTCAAAGTGTAGTGACTGGAGGATGGTCACACAAATTGTGCAATCAATCAGGCTGTCACTTGCAGCAATTTGGTCATGAAGTTTGATTCAGAAGGGAATTGCCCAATCCTTTCTGCTCTTTCTGGCTAGAGTGCTGTAACTATATGCAACCCTTGTTATAATCTTTTAAATGTAAGCAGTATAGCTGATTTAAGTGATAATAGACTAACCATAGCACACAAATGGTGGGTGGAGTGGCCTGTGTACTGTAACGTTGTCCTAATTGAAGAGCAAATCAGAGCAATAGGTGAATTTATTAGTTAATGATTCAGGTCAAAGACCTGTCAGAACTAGGAAAAGTTTGAAGTTCTGAGATGCAGGGAAAGGGGAGAGAAAGAAGAAGAGGTTGTGCAAAGTAAAAGTGGCAAGGGGGCAAAATATGTGTAAATGGAAGCAGCAGAATCATTATCTGAAACTAGAGAAGAAAATACTGTGGATTCTGGAAGTGTAAAGTAAAAAAAAACAAATGCTAGAATTGCTCAGTATAACAAGACTCTTTCCTCTCAAACTTATGCCCTCTTGCTTTATGTACCCCTACCATGGGAAAAAGATTCTGACCATCTGCCCTATCTATGCCTCTTACAATCTTGCACGCCTCTCAGCCTCCTTTGCTCAAGGGAAAACAGGCCCAACCTATACAATCTCCCCCAATAACTAAATTCCTCCAATCCAGGCAATATAGTGGTGTACACAATAGTCCAGGTGCGGTCTAACCAGTGTTTTGTAAAGTTGCAACGTAACATCCCAAGTCTTGCATTCTATACCTTGATCTATGAAGGCAGCATACCATATGCCTTCACCACCCTATCTATCTTCAGGGAGCAATGGGCTTGAACCCCACAGTCTCTCTGTTCATCGACATTCCTTAGCACCCCACTATTTACTCTACATCTTACCCCATTTGAATTCCCAGAATGCATCACCTCACACTTGTCAGAATTAAATTCCATATGTCAACTTTCTTTTTGATCTAGATCCTATAACCTCAGACAACCTTCCTTGTTATCCACAACACCAACTTTCATGTCATCCCACCAATTTACTAATCACACCACCTACATTCACATTCAAGTTGTATTGGAGTTTAATGAGTCTGAAACGTTTACATCAAATCTGGAAGGTTGTTGTGTGTCTAGTCGTAGTTGGAAGAATGAAGTGGTGTTCTGTAAGCTTGCGTTGAAGTTCTTTGGAAAAGTGTATGAGACACAAGACAGAGGTCAGAGTACAGAATGTAGAATTAAAGTGACAGACAATTGGAAGCTCTCATTCACAGTTGTGCATTGAAGAGTGTTCTGCAAAAGTGTTCATCCAATCTGCATGTAGTTTTCCCTCTGCAGAGGAGACAAAGTTGTGTACAGTAAATGTAGTATACCAAATTGAAAGTAGAGGCGAATTATTCTCTTACCTGGAAAATGAGGTTTTTAGAGAGGCAAAGGGGCAGGTTTTGCATCTCTGCACAACTGCTACCTGACTTCTTATTTGTAGTATTTTGTTTTTAGTTTTCTGCATCCTTGGGTATTTTGCTTTCATATGAATTTGAGTGTAATTTAAGTTAATATTTATTTTGTTACTAAAATTGACAGATATATGTTTGTAACTTGCATATGGAGATGCTCACACACAAACTGCAACTACCAAAATGTGTTGGTTGTATATAAGCCTAGCTGTTGTTTGATCTTGAGTATCATTTGTGGTTTGTTTGTGTTTGACTTACTAATAGTTTGCTTGTTCTGAAACTCTTGGTTTCTTAATTTTAGCAAGAGGATCAAATTCAAATTCTGAGCCATTTCCAAATGAGAACTCAGTTGGAATTTACTCTTTGTAATTTTCTCTAGTGCTTTGCATTTAAAGATCTGCATATAATGGTCCAAATTCATCTGAAGTGCAGGCTATCTTTGGAAGGCTACTGGGCTGTCCTTGGCACAGGGAAACAATGAATAAACTTCTTAGGATTTCAGTGCATCAGTAACGTTCATATCACCTTAGTCTCTGGAAAATATTGAATTTACCATTTTTTTCTACTTAATCTAAGTAACCTTCAAATGCATCTCAGCTGAATAAACATTAGAGCAGAATTAAAAGATTTCAGCACCTTAAAAAAAAATCTGAGATCTTGGCTGCTGATGGATGAAATAGCTAGTGTCTCTAGTATCTGTTAACTTTATATACAGCATGTTGTCTGTCTCTCCATTTGTATTTTAAGTGTTGTTACCAGCTTTTGTAAACTGGTGGTCTTATATGATTTTTATACGTGAAATTTCTGTCCAAACTCTGTCCTATTTTATTTGCAGCCACTTTAAAGGAAAATTGTTTCAAGTGCAGTGAGGGTCTTAGCAGGAGTTGAGCTCCCTCACTTTCCTGTAGTCCCTTCCTGAGTATTGCTCACTGCACTAACTACATTTATTTGCCACTCCTCTAGGGTACTGTGAAGGAGATCATCATTAATTTATACCAATACCAACTAGCTCTTTTGAGGTTTGTTCAAAACCAGGGCTGGGTCTAATTGCCCAAATAGCTTTCCTTTTATGAGATTTCATAAAATGTCAGTTTACTAGCATGAAATTTAAAGAACTTGCAGTTATTGTGCCTTCACGATCTTATTATTTCCCAGAATGAGTTTGTTATGGAAGTGGTTTTTGAAGAATTACGCTGTTTTAACATAGAAGGATGGAAGTCAATTTATGCATGGCAATGAAATCTTATCTTGGTCAGGATGCTGAAAGTCTAGTTATTCCTCCAGGGGTGCCTTAGGTTCCTGTAAAGCAATCTGAGGCTAAAAGCATGTTCTACTCCAAGACTAAAATAACTGGAATATCATTAAGTATAGAATGTTTAAATAAATCCTAACCAGGTGTTTACTGTAATCAGTAAATGTTAGAAGGTTGTGAAGCATCTGTGGGAGAGAAATTAGGGTTAAGTTCTCAGATCTGTGACTTGTTTGAACTGGAAAATAGGTGGTAATGGGATAGGATAGAAGCAAAATGTAGAAAGGTGTAAATGCCAACAGCAGTTTGGTAGGTGGTACTTGATCTAGCAGCTTATGACCTGAAATTATAAAATGCTGTTTGAAAGGTGTTGTGCTTTTTCTCTTTTTCATTGAGGTTTATTAGAACAATGTTAAAGGCAGAAGTTGGAGTAGGAGGAATGACAGGACGCTTTGTCACACTTGTGGACTGAAAGTGGCTGCGCAATCTGCATTTGGCACATTCCCTCCCCCACCTTGAGGAGACTGCATTATGGACAGTAAATAGACTGTATTAAATTGAAAGAAGTACAAATACTTTGCCGTTTGAAATATGTGAACCCAGTTGCGGTGATAGCACTGGTGAAAGCAGGTGTGCATCGTGAGTGTGGGTAAGGAATTCCAGATACATACTTTATGTGTAATTTATTTTTAAACACACAGCTGTAAAAGACTCTCTGACAACTGAACTTCAAACTAAAAAGGAACAAGTTTCAATGGAACCACGGCAGAAATTAAGGATATTTTATCAGGTACGGTATAGATGTGTCCATACAAATCTTTTGATATTGAAATTGACAGTGTGGTGGTAGAAAGCTGTAGATTGCAAGGAGGTCTGTGGATTGGTCAGGTATGCAAAGTCCATAAAGGTGATGGGAGGAGCAGCAAAAGGTGGTTCAGAAGGCGTGAGATTATTAATCTCATTGGTTGAGGAAGACCTGGAGGGCAAGAAGTTGTACTGGAATTGTACTAAACACTAGTTAGCCACAGCTTGAGTATTGTTTAGTTTTGGTCACCATACTAAAAGTGTGATTGTGCATATATATAATCTAAAATCTGTAACATTGCTACACTGTTCCAGTTGGAGCATAAGCTGCTGGGCATTTGGATGATTGAGCAGAAGGGTGGGTAGCTATACCCTCTTTCCCTTCCCAACCAAAAGCTATAGTTGTGGGTTGGAGCCAAACCCATGGTTTTTGTTTCATGGGATTGCAGTTGAGTTTAAATATTTAGCTTCAGTCTCATTTCAAACGAGCAAGGTTCTTGGAGTTAATAGAATGTTTTGTAATTGTGGTTCTGCCATTAAAATTAATTCACAGATCTAAATAATCTACAGGCATTCTTTTTCAATAAAATGTAACCTCTTGAAGGTTACCAGTTTTTAGCATCCAGCTTTCTGCTTTGATATCAATCTCAAGATGCACACTGGTACTGGATTTCACAGCTCAAACTAGTTTTGATTAATTATTGCCTGCTACCATGTACTAGGAATATTTATAAGATACAAGATATCTTTACTAGTCACGTACATTGAAACACACAATGAAATGCATCTTTTGCGTAGAGTGTTCTGGGGCAGCCTACAAGTGTTTCCACACTTCCGGCACCAACACAGCATGCCCACAACTTCCTAACCCGTACGCCTTTGGAGTGTGGGAGGAAACCCACGCAGACACGGAGAATGTACAGACTCCTTACAGACAGTGGCTGGAATTGAACCCAGGTTGCTGGTGCTGTAATAGCATTATGCTAACTGCTACACTAATGTGCCTGCCCTTTCAGTTTAACAGTCCATCTTTTAGTAAACTGCTTGTTTGTTGTTTATTTCCGAGATTTATTTTGAAAATTCTATATGGGTACTTTCACATATTGGACAATTAAATGATCTGTTCATAAATGGTATTCATTTCCAACTTTGACACATCCACAGACCAAAAATAAAAGAACTGCTTTACATGGAGGATTTCCCCAACCTGAACCATGCCCTGTGGGTTACCTAAATCTGCCTGCTTGTTAGTTGACCTCTAACAGTATTCTGTGACAATGTTCACATGGCCTATTCCCCTGATCTGAGTCCATTAGTTACAGTACAGCTGTATCAGTTCATAGTTGGTCCTTAATTATGGTTCATTGTTGACTAGTTTACTCTGCCCAGCCCTTAACTAGACTTGTGTCTAAATTCATGAATCCTTTTGGGATTTCTGTTCATCTGTGAAGAGGATGTATTCTTTATGGTGGAGGAAAATTGGGAGAGTCAGTTTGTCATTAATTATAATTTCCAGGTATGTTAAACAAATTGCTGTATGTTAGCTATATTTAAATTCCAGCCTTTTCCCATTAATCGTCATCAGGCCTTCAGCTGTGTTGTTGATTGTGATGTTGGACTCAAAACAAGATGTACAAAGCCATTTTTTTAAAACTATCTCAATTTGTTTTTTGCAGTTTCTTTACAACAACAATACACGCCAGCAAACTGAAGCCAGAGATGACTTGCACTGTCCCTGGTGCACGTTGAATTGTCGGAAGCTCTACAGCCTGCTAAAACACCTCAAGCTTTGCCATAGCAGATTTATCTTCAATTATGTGGTGCGTGTTCTTTATTAAAGTCTCCTAAAGAGACACTGCAACTTGTTGAGAGTAGCTACTATGCTGTCAAGTATGGTTTCCTTTCCTTTCCCTCTTGCTGCACATGTTGGGCTTTATTCAAGATAAAAATCAATTGTGCTTAAACCAAGGCAGGTGTTTTGACTGGTGGGTTGTTCCTTATAAGTATCTCCAAAGAACATCAGCACTTGCAGCACACTGCTGTTTTAATTCTGATTTAGATGATGATCGTGCACAGGCTGGCAACTCTGGAATTTAAAATGCCTACACTTGTGTCTATTGAGGAATCCATATTTTTTAAAAGACCCAAATTTGGTATCTGAATTAATTTATTCTTAACATTGCATATTCCTTTTGAGAATAGATTAAATTTTCAATTTAAGCAGTAGTATACTTTTGTTCAAAGACACTTGAACTTGCTGGTATGTTGAGTAATCTCGGTTGTAACTTGATTGACTTTGAATTCAATAAATTTGCTGCTTGTAGTTATACAGCACAGAAACAGGTCCTTTGGCCCACCACATCCAGGCCAGTTTTTCTTTCCCCATCCACCCTAACCTTGTTTGTCTGCATTTATGTTTGCATGCCTGCCTACTTACGCATCTAGATCTGTCTACAACTTAATGATTGTATCTGACCGCACCACCACCTTCTGACAGTGAGTTCCAGACGTCAGCCACTCTCAGTGTACATATAAAGAAGTCAATACCATATTTCCATATCTCTTGATGACACTAGAATATGCAGGTTGCAGTTTACCAAAGCATAGAAATTTGCATTCCGCGGAAGACCATTTGGCCTACGTCCCTGGTTGTCAACAGAGGTCTTTTAGTTAGTCCCATGATCCTGTTTTCAATCGGTAGATCATTAGGTCACAGCATTTCGTGTGGCGTTTGAGGTACTACTAAGTAGGAAGTACTTCCTACAAAACAAGGTGCAGTAATGGACCTAATCTTAAGGAATGTAGTCATGCAACTGGGTGGAGTATCACTGGAAGATCATTTTGGAGATGGTGATTATAACTTTGTTTCAAAGTAGTTGTGGAAAGTAATAGGAATGGGCAGAAATTAAGGTCCTGAATTGGGGAAAGGGACCACAGGGCTTGGTGTTGGGACCCTTGCTGTTCATTATATACATTAATGATCTGGATGCAAATGTAGGAGGTATGATTAGTAAGTTTATAGATGACAGGAAACATTGCTGGTTTTAATAATAGGGTAGTCTTAGGCTACAGAAATATGTTGATGACTTGGTGAGATGCTCAGAGCAAGGACGTATAGAATTTGATCCTACTAAAAGTGAGGTGATACATTGTGGGAGAACTAATAAGGCTGGGACTATATACAGTGAATAGTAGGATCTTGGAGTATTGAGGAATAAGTTTCAAGGATCCATTGAGGTTGTCAGTAATAAGTTGGTTTAGAAGACACATGGGATAGTTGCCTTCATTAGTTGGTGCTCAGCATAGGAGGTTATGGTACACCTACATAAAGCATTGTTTAGGCCACAACTGAAGTACTGTGTTTTTCCCCTTGAAGCAGAAGATGCTGAGAAGTAACCTGACCGAGCATAAATAGGTTTGGTGGTAAGGAACTTCTCTTCATCGCAGAATCAAAGGGCATAAGTTTAATAAACAATCTGCTGGAGGAACTTATTGGGCCAAGCAGCATCTGTGAAAGGAAACCCTGCATCAAGTCCTGATTGTTGCTCCAGATTCCAACATCCGCAGTCTCTTGTATTGGCACAGGTTTAATGCAAGGTGTAGGAAGTTTAGAGAAGAGATCTGAGTGGAAAACAATTCAACAGCCGGTTAAGCCACTGCCTCAGTGCCAGAGACTGTAGTTCAGTCTTGGGTGCTGCCTGTGTGGACACCACCTCTTACTCCTTAACCAGGACCTCACTAAGATGCATCAGGCCACTGTGCCCCACACTATCACTGACCTCATCACCTCTGGAGACATTTTAGGTCCCATCAACAGCCTCCAACCTCATAGTTCCTCTACCCCGTACTGCACGTTTCTACCTCCTACCCAAGATCCACAAACCTAACTGCCCCAGTAGGACCATTGTTTCTGCCCCACTGAACTCGTGTCCTAGTATCCCGACTCCATTTTGTCCCTCTTGGTCCAGTCTCGTCCCACCTTTGTGACACTTCGCATGCTCTCCACTACTTCAACAGCTTTCAGTTCCCCGGCCCCAACCACCTTGCTTTCACCATGGACATCCAGCCCCTGTACACTTCCATCCTTCATCAGGAAGGCCTCAAGGCTCTCCGCTTCTTTATTGACAACAGACCCAGCCAGTTCTTCACTGCCGCCACCCTCCTTCTGGCATAACTGGTACTCGCCCTCAACAACAACTCTTTTGGCTCCTTGCACTTTCTCCAGACTAAAGGTGTAGCCATGGGCACTCACATGGGCCCAGCTATGCCTGCCTTTTGTTCAACTATGTTGAACGGTCCGTGTTCCAAGCACTCCCCAATTCTTTCTCCGCTACATTGACAACTGCATTGGTGCTGTTTCCCGCTTGTCAATTTCATGAACTTTGCCTCCAACTTCCACCCTACCCTCAAATTCACGTGGTCCATCTCTGACACTCTTTTCCCCTTTTTTGATCTGTCTCCACATCTGGAGACAGATTATCTACTGACATATTTTACAAACCCACTGACTCCCACAGTTAGCTGACTACACCTCTTCCCACCCTGTCCCTTGCAAGGACTACTATTCCCCTTCTGTCAGTTCCTCTGCCTCCACCGCATCTCTTCATATGAAGAGGCTTTCCATTCCAGGACATCAGATGTCCTTTTTTTTTTCCCAGAAAATGGGGTTTCCCCTCCACCGCTATCAATGCAGCCCTCACCCACATCTCCATTTCCCGCACATCTGCCCTCACACCATTCCCTCTCCCCCTCCCTCTTCTCACCCCCCCCCCCCCCCCCCCCCCCCACCAACCCTCTAAACCGTCCTTCCAGGTGAGGCAGCATTTCACCCACGAATCTGTCGGTATCACTTATCGCATCCAGTGCTCCCGGTGCAGCGGCCTCTACATCGGTGAGACCCGACGCAGATTGGGGAGCCACTTCGTTGAACACCTTTGCTCAGTCCACCACAACAGCCAGGTCCTCCCGAGGACCAGCCACTTCAATTCCACATCCCACTCCCATACTGACATGTCCATCCACAGCCTCCTCTACTGCCACATTGAGGCCAGACGCAGGTTGGAGGAACAACACCTTGTTTTCCATCTTAGTAGTCTCATTGATTTCTCTAACTTCTGGTAACCTCTCCCCTCTATTTTCCCTCATTCCTGTGGCCCCTTCACCTCTTCTGTTTCTCCTCTCCTGCCCTCACAATCCACCCACCTCCTTCCCTTTATCCCATGGTCTACTGCCCTCTCCTATCAGATTCCTCCTCCTTCAGCCCTTTGCCTCTTCCACCCGTTAACTCCCATACCATTCTCACATCCTTTCATCCTCCATCCTCCATCCCCCACCTACCTATCTCCCCCCTCTCACCTGGACTCGCTTATCACCTGCCAGCTCGTGCCCCTCCTCCTCCCCCACCCTTTTATTCTGGCTTCTGCCCTCTTCCTTTCCAGTCCTGATGAAGGGTCTCAGCCCAAAATGTTGACTGTCCATTTCCCTCCATAGATGCTGCCTGACCTGCTGAGTTCCTCCAGCACTTTTTGTTGCTCCAGATTTCCAGCATCTGCAGATGTGTTTGGCGTTTGCATTCCCCCCCATGACTTCTTGGGGTTCCTCATGGGTTGGTAGGTTAATTGGCTGCTGTAAATTGCCCCCAGTGAGTGTGAGTGGTCGAGTGTGGCAGAAGTGATGAGAATGTGGTGAGGAAAAATGGTGTAAGTGAAAGATTGATGGTCAGCATCTCAGTGGGCTGAGTGGCCTGTTTCTGTGCTGAAGCTCTAAGAGAGCACCTGAATCACCAGAAAAGGTTAAGGGCCAAATAATGGTAAAGGGGATCAGTGTAGGTGGGTAGACGGTGGTTGATGTGGACATGGTAGGTCGAAGGCCCTGTTTCAGTGCTGTATGATTAAATGTGTTAACGGTTCGGTCCTCACCATCTTTGCGGCACTCTGTTCCAGACCTTCATCACTCACATCTCACCAGCAACAGCCAGTATTTTCAGCTACTTTCAGTGTACTTCTAAATCATATCAAAGCTCTTTTAAAAAAAAATTTAGCCTCATCCCATATGAGTCGCATCCGTTTATAAACATGTGGCTTTTAATGTAGTGGTTGCTCTGTGTAGGGTGAACTAATTCTGTAGTTGCTTGTTACTCCAGAAATTTGCCAGCAGCACAATGTTGGAAGTTGATGCAACTGTTCTGTTGAAATCTTCATGACAGTGAATTATGCAACTTCTGTGTATTTTCTTTGCAGCCTCATCCTAAAGGTGCTAGGATAGATGTATCCATCAATGAGTGTTATGACGGCTCTTATGCGGGGAATCCTCAGGATATTCATTCCCAGCCTGGCTTTGCCTTTAGCCGCAACGGTCCTGTGAAAAGGACGCCAGTGACTCACATCTTGGTTTGCAGGTGAGCTCTGCTGCATCCAGAGAGACGTGTTCATGTTGTGCACAGGTGTTGCAGTTGCCTAGGGCTTCACTACCTTCCTGTTTGCTGTGGGACTTTTCTGTGTTAATTCAACTGCATGTCATGGAGTCTTGGGAATGGTGCACACATTGCAAATTATTGTTTCCATTAACCCACCATCTTCAGCTGTGGATCTGAATGGCACTTGATTCTGTTTTAAGATTTATCCAGTACTGAGACCATGGCATTAAGAAAACCTGTTGGGACTAAACAATACAGCCAAAAAATTATAATCAATTGCGTTATGTCTCTCTTGATTGGAAGAAAATGGACTGGAAGCAGCCCATGCCACACTATGTATACTGATATAAATGATGGGTCACTAAAATATTTTATCAAATTACTAGCAGATTTAATCTTGATCAGTCCAGGTGGAAGAGGAAGAAAATGGGGAATGAGAACAAAATATTAAAAATCAAGGTACAAAAGGTACCTTGAACTTCACATGCTATTTAATTAGATTGTGGCTGATAGCCCCTGACACTACCTTCCTTCCAGTTCCCCACCAAAAAAAAATCCTGACTTCATGGTAGTCCAAAAATCTATTCAGTTCTTAGTGGTAGAGAATTCCAAAGATTCACAAACTAGGAAGAAATTCCTCATTTTCTCAGTCCTAAATGGGCAATCTTTTATCCTGAGACAATACTCCCTACTTCTATGCTCCTCTGTAGAGCAAGCTCTTATAGCTTCTAACCCCTCAATCTTTCTCAGAATCTTGTATATTTCAATAAGAAGCTTTGACCCAATCAGCTCAATCTCTAGGATAGGTCCTAGCCAACATGGTTTTGTGAAGGGAAGATCCTGCCTGACCAACCAATTGGAGTTTTTTGAAGAAATCACAGGTAAGGTGGATAAGGGAGAGGTGGTAGATGTTGTGTATTTAGACTTTCAAAAGGCCTTTGATAAGGTGCCTCACAAGAGACTGATTAATAAGATGAGAGGTCATGGAATTACGGGTAGGATAACAGAATGGGTGGAGCATTGGCTGGTTGACAGGAAGCAAAGAGTGGAAATAAAAGGATCTCGTTCTGGTTGGTTACCGGTTACTAGTGGTGTGCCGCAGGGCTCGGTGTTGGGACCGCTCCTTTTTACCTTGTACATTAACGATTTGGATGATGGAATAAATGGTTTCATGGCTAAGTTTGCGGATGACACCGAGATGGGGGGAGGAGTATGGAGTATTGAAGAGAGAGGAAGGTTGCAGAGGGACCTAGACAGTTTAGGAGAATGGGCAAGGAAATGGCAGATGAGATTCAATGTAGGGAAATGTGCAGTTGTACACTTTGGAAGCAGAAATAAGCGGGCAGATTATTATCTAGGAGGAGAGAAAATCCAAAGTACGGAAGTATAAAGGGACTTGGGGGTACTCGTGCAGGATACCTTAAAGGTTAACCACCAGGTCGGATCGGTGGTAAAGAAAGCGAATGCTATGTTGGCATTCATTTCGAGAGGTATAGTGTATAAAAGTAAGGAAGTGTTAATGAGGCTCTACGGGGCACTAGTGAGGCCTCATTTGGAATATTGTGCGCCGTTTTGGGCCCCACATCTTAGGAAGGATGTGTTGACGTTGGAGAGGGTTCAGAGGAGATTTACGAGGATGATTCCAGGAATGAAAGGGCTTACGTATGAGGAGTGTTTGTCTGCTCTTGGACTGTACTCGCTGGAGTACAGAAGAATGAGAGGGGACCTCATAGCGACATTTAAAATATTGATAGGAAAGGACAGAGTAGATGTGGCTAGGCTGTTTCCCTTGGTGGGTGAGTCCAGGACCAGAGGGCACGATCTTAGAATTAGAGGGTCAGTTCAAAACAGAGATGAGGAAAAATTTCTTTAGCCAGAGGGTGGTGAATTTGTGGAACTCCTTGCCACGTACAGCAGTGGAGGCCAGATCAGTGGGGGCATTCAAGGAGGAGATAGATAGATACCTAAATAGTCAGGATATCAAGGGATATGGGGATAAGGCCGGTAATTGGGATTAGAATAGTTTTTTTTTCTTCTTCCCCCATTTCTCATTTCTATTTCCCTTTCCTTGGAGCAGACTCGATGGGCCAAATGGCCTGCTTCTGCTCCCTTGTCTTGTGATCTTGTTAGAAAAGCCCTTCAAATCTGCATGGTCTCCAAGATAAGTGTATACTTTGACAAAGGAGACCCCAGCTCTGTACATTACACCAGATATGGTCTCTCCAATACCTAGTTTAGAATGTAGGACATAAAACAGTACAGCACAGAGGAACAGGCCCTTTGGGAACTAATTAAATGTCTAACTAAACTAATCCCTTCTGCCTACAGAATGTCTGTATCCCTCCATTCTCTGCACAATCATGTGCCTATCTAAGAGCCTCTTAAAATACCTCTATCATATCTGGCAGCACATTCCAGGCATCCACCACTCCCTGTGTAATAAAAACTTGCCCTGCACATCTCCTTTGAACTTGCCCCCTCATCTTAAATGCATGCCCTCTAGTATTAGACATTTCAACCCTGGGGAGAAAGATACCAGCTGTCTATCCATGCCTCTCATAATTTTATATTATGAGGTCTTCCCCCCCTGCCCCCCCCCCCAATCCTCTACCACTCCAACGAAAATGACCCAAGTTTGTCTGACTTCTCCTTGTAGCACAGGTCCTCTCATCCAGGCAGCATCCTAGTAAACTTTTCTTCTGCGCCCTCTCCAAAGCCTCCACATCCTTCCTATAACGGGGTGACAGAACTGAATGCAATACTCCAGATGTGGCCTAACTAGATTTTTATAAAGCTGCAACATAACTTCCTGACTCTTGAACTCAGTGCTTCGACTAAAAGGTAAGCATGCCATATGCTGCCTTTGCCACCCTATCAGCCTGTACAGTAACTTTCAGGGAACTATGGACTTGGACCCCAAGATCCCTCTGTACATCAGCACTGTTAAGGGTCCTGCTATTAACTGTGTACTGCTCCTATACATTTGATCTCCCAAAGTGCAACACTTCACACTTGGCCAGATTAAACTCCATCTGCCATTTCTCTGCCCATATCTGCAACTGATCTATATCCCACTGTATCCTTTGGCTATCTACACTATCCACAAGGACACCATTCTTTGTGTCGTCTATGAACTTGCTAACTTGCCCATCTATGTTTTCCATGCCATTAACAAATCACAAACAGCAGTGGTATTGTTGACATCAGAGTGCAGCTGAGGCTCTCCGGTGATTAGTTTTGGAGTAACTAAAAGCCATGTAGAGGAAAAGGTCCCAGGTTCAGTGACCTGTCCCTGTTGATGCATTGAGCAATACATGGAATGTTAAGATTGGTCCCTCTGTATGTGCTCCCATTACTTGCATGGATATCAAGCATGTAGTTTGGATTGGGGGCAATGGATTTACTTTTTCCTACCACTTTCTTTTTAAGACCAAAGCGTACCAAGCCTAGTCTCTCTGAGTTCTTGGAGTCTGAAGATGGAGAAGTGGAGCAGCAGCGGACGTACATCAGTGGCCACAACCGCCTTTACTTTCACAGTGACACCTGTCTCCCACTCAGGCCGCAGGAGATGGACGTGGACAGTGAGGATGAAAAGGACCCCGAGTGGCTGCGGGAGAAAACCATTACTGTTAGTAATGTTCAACTCCTTCTGTGCTGCAAATCTGAAATAGAAATGCTGGAAATGTTCAGCAGGTCAGGTAGCATCTGTGGAGAGAGGGCAAAGGGCCTTCAACTTGAAATGTTAGTTCTTTTTTCTCTCTTGCCACAGGTACTGCCTGACATGTCAATTCTTTCCAGCATTCTTTTGTTTTATGTCATGCAAAAACTTTAGATTGGAGATTGTTAGCAAGTTGGCCATGTGAAACTTCAGGCAATGTTGTTGCTGACACTCTGTGCATGTGCTCAATCACCGTTTGTTATGTTAGTGGTGGGAGAATAGGGTCCTAGTGCAGCTGAATTCTGTTCTCACTTGGCACTAAGTTTCACTGCGACATTTAGCAACAGAGACCAGACTTTTTTCAGCTGCCTCCACTGCCATTGTTGAGTAGATACATAATTTTCGTCAGTTCAGCTGGTACCGTGGACTTGGGATTGAATCTCTGATCTCAACCACAGCCGTGCTGCAAATGTTGGTATGGTGATAAAGCTTTTGCAACAGTAATCTCTAGATGTCCATGTCATTAGTACTGTAAAACCACCACACTACAAGTTTCATGGTGATTTGAACTATTTAAGTTGGATTAATTTTCCAGGAGCTCTCTTGAGCCATATTGAAGATGGACAAATTTTCCAGGATGTTTCACCAATGCTTGCTTGAACTTTTTATCATTCTTCTTCCAATAGCAAATCGATGAGTTCACAGACGTTAATGAAGGAGAGAAAGAAGTAATGAAACTATGGAACCTGCACGTTATGAAACATGGGCAAGTCTTGTTCTTTTTTTTAATTATTTGTGCTGTTTCCTGTGAGATGCAGTGCAAGGTGGCTTGTGTTATCTTCTACAGCAGTGGAGTAGTCTGTTTATTTACCAACAGATGGAATTAGTTGCTGTGACACAGGAGGCTGGGCTGGCCATCGGGCAGACTGATGGCAGATGGAATTTCATTGTGTGAAATGATACATTTTGGAAGATCAGATAAGGATAGAACATGCACAGCAAATGGTAGGGTCCTAGGGAATGTTGATGAACAGAGGGATCTTGGGTACAAGACCACCGATCCCTGAGAGTTGCAGTACAGGTAGATATGGTGGTGGAAAATGCATATGGGATGTCTGCCTTCATCAGCCATGGCATAGAATAGAAGAGCAGGGATGTCATATCACAACTTCATTCAACATTGGTTATGCTATAATTGGAGTTATGTGTGCAGTTCTAGTCACCACACTGTAGAAAGGATGTGATTGCACATGAGGGGTTGCAGAGGAGCTTCACTAGGAGGTTGCCTAGGATGGAGCTTGGAGTTACCACTGGAGCAGAGGAGGCTGAGAGGTGACCTGATCGAGGTATACAAAATTATTAAGGGGATGGTGGGGGGTGTGGTAAGTATCTTATTCCCTTAGTGGAGGTGTCTCAGACAAGAGGACCTGGGTATAAAAAGGCAAAAAAATCAAACTGGCCATCTCCCCTCTACACTATCAGTTCTTGATACAGGGTCTTGACCTGAAATATTGACCGTCCCTCTACCTCCACAGATGCTGCCTGACCTGCTGAGTTCCTCCAGCAGCCTGTTTTTTGCTCCAGATTCCAGCATCTGCAGTCTTGTGTCTCCAGGGCATAGGTACAAGATGGGAGTCAAGAGGTTTAGAGGGGAACTAAGGGGGAATTATTTCGGAGAGTGGTTGGGATTTGGAACACGGTGCCTGAAGAGGTAGTGGAGGTGGGTATACTCTTATTTAAGAAGCTTCTAGACAAGCACTTGAATAGCCAAGCATGGAAGGCTACAGACCAAGTGTGAGTAAATGGGACCAGTATAGATAAGTACAGTGGTGGCATGGACATGGTGGGCTGAAGAACCTGTGTCTATGCTGTACGACTGACTCCATCCAGAGTCACTACCCGAGTGCTACTTCAGTAGCCAGCAATCCATCTTCCTGTCCGTTTTCCTACTCCAAAAAATGTAAGCATTACCCCAACTGAGAGAAACCCACTCCTTGCTTTGGGGCTGAATATAAAATCCACCTGTTGTCTCTGCTGCATTAACTGACACTACCCAGTGGCAAGTGCATTGTCTGGGATCAGGCATGCAACTGCATTAAGTATCTATAGCACTTGGGCTTGTGAGACAACCTATTAATAGGCTTTTGTTGCTCCACAGGTTCATTGCTGACAATCAGATGCATCAATCTTGCCTGCTCTTTGTAGAGACTTGTGGACCAAGAATAGTTGAGAAAAGCCTCTGTCGGAACTTTCTGCTTCATCTGGTTAGCATGCATGACTTCAACTTGATTAATTTAAACACCATAGATAAAGTAATGGCCAGGCTTGGTGAGCTGCAACAGAAGCTGCAGAGAGATAACTCTGCTTCAAAACTGAGACAGGAGCCCACAGGTGAAAGTCAGCCGAACAGTGAAGACAGTGGTACTGCCGTGAGAGACAAAACTTCAAGCACTGACATTCTCACCTCAGGTGTCACCAAACAGAGCAAAAGGCACAAACTTTGAAGTCAAACCGTTCACCCAATCTTCTCCCTTGATCCCTGACCCCTCCCTCCTATCCCCTTTCTTTTGTCCTCACTCCCTGTCCCCACCTTTTTCTGGACACAGTGGATCATCACTGAAGAGAGGAGGGGCAAAACAAGGTTTGTTTGTATGCATTGCAGCTGAAGCTGGCAAGCTCCAAATGGACACTGGGCTAATCATTAATTGAGTGAAGCAAGATAGCAGTGTTGTATTAAGATACTTTATTCTTGTAAATGTTGGTGTGTTCATTTAATTGTACTTAATTTAGCTGATGGAGTACAATTTTAAAAAGACATTACATTCATCACAGTGAACCAAGTGAGCACAGTTCATCTGGTTACAGATGTTTTTTGTGCTAATCATTCTTTCTAAAGATCTTATTTTGGCTACAAAAACCAAATATTTCACCCATCATATTGGCAGTTTAAAAAAAATGGTATTGTATAGTTTTAAAATCTATCTCTGAAGTGTTTTTTGTGATAAAGAAATCTCTGAAAGGATTGTGTTTCACTTCATTCTTTTTTGAAAAAAGCATGTACTTTAGATGAAGTATGCTGTATAAAACCATGAGTGTAACACAAGTCCTCTGTTTTTTTAAAAAAAACAAGTGCAATTGAAATATTGTGTATATCTCAGTCTTAATTTCCTTGTGACACAGGAGCAGTACAGATCTGTTCCTGTATGGGAAGGACTTTTTTTAAGTGTCTTTAAAACTTCTGTTTTAAGATGACAGTTCTGCTCTTCGCCCACACACCTCTGTGTCCTTTGCTCTTGCAATAAGCTTTTTTTATGCATTTGTTTTGTTGCTTTCAGCTTGCTGTCATGCCAAAGCATACAAGTGATGTGCTTCATTTAGGTTCTTTTTTTAAAAAGAGAAGCTTGGGGTGGGTAGTAGTGTTCTGCGTCACTTCCTGCTGTTTCACCATTATTTTGTGCTGGTAATGTTGGGGTTGTTTCCTTGACAGAAACTTATAAAGCAGTGTTGCTGCCTTTGCTGTCCTTCCAGTGCGTTATGCTGGGCTTGTCATATCAACAGTAAGGAAACGCTGTATGAAGTAGAATGAACTTAGAGCAGTGGTGCTGTTGCTCCAGAGGTGAGTGGGACTGGGTGAGGAGGGGCATAGAACTGCACAGCAAGGCTGGGCCAGAAGTACTTCATCTCTCTGTGCAGTTGATACTATGACTTTTTATTTTCCTGTTACCAACACACGGTATTTATTGCAGGAGACACTAAAAAAAAAGATGGGAGGTATGTATTTTACACAGTATTTTGTCACATCAGAGAAGTCAGTTATGCAGGTAGAACACATTTCTGAGTAATGTTAATGTTTACAGTTTTATTTCCAATGGAAAAAGTTTTTCCTCCACTACTGGGGCAGTACAAGGAATGCAGGTTTTTGAATTCAGTAAACACTGTGGGCCAATTGACGTTAAGTGTTTATTTTTAAAACTTCCTTAAAGATTACATTTTTTTGTTGTTTTTAGAAAAAGACTTATTTAAAATGAGAGGGAAGGGTGCTGCTGTTCGATCAATATTATGCTGAATTTACTATATCCCATAAGTCAATGATTTTTTTCTTTATTCCCAGCTATATGCATTTCTGTGAATCGTTTTTTAAAGTTGTCTGTATAGTCTCTGCAATTCTGTTTGTGGCTTTGATCTGCTAATGCGGTGCACATGTAAATCAGAACTTTTCTTTTTGTATTTTGGGTTGGGGTGCTGTAGTGTTTTCTTGCTGCTAATGTTTCTAAGCAAAATAATTCTCAGCTGCCACGGATAGTTGGTGTGGTTTACACAATTTGACAGCCCAAGATTTTGAATTAATGCTGGAAATTTTGGATTTCATGATATTTTACACTGACTTTTCCTTTTTTTAAAAGAAACCCCACACCTTCCTGTCAGTTTTTGTAACCAAACTGGTCATCGAATTGTTAATGGGTTTTTCTATTTAAAAAAAAATAAAATAAGTAATTTTCCTACTTCAAACTGAATGCCTATAATGCTAACCTTGCAAAACATTTAAATTAAAACTTAGAAATCAAGATTTTAGACTCCTTAAAGAAGCAGAGCTTGAGTGACTTGGTGATGTGCATGTGCTGATGTTAAACTGAAAGCCTATTGTTGCAGGGTCTTCACTCCCAGTCGTGATCTCCCACTTTCAACCCTACAGTTCCAAGACACGGAATGAAGGGAAAGGATCTGGGTGAGAGGGGCAATAAGTAAAACACAGGCTGTCTTGATCTGTTGTGATGTGCCAGGCCACATCAGGTGCTTCTCTAAATGTTCATTGCTCCTGTTTGAACACCTGTTGTAAAGCTCTCTCTGCCTTTACCAGCCCATACACTAGTGAACAAGAGTAGGAACTAGTGTGACTTTTTGCATCTGCCTACTTTTGACATGCATCTGTAAATGCATTGTAACAAAAGTATCGCCTGTGATCTTCCTGAGCTGACTTCCTTGGTGATTGGAGATAATGCAAACTAAACTATTGTTTAATTATTGGGACCAGGTGGAAGTGTAAAATAATTCTTTGGAGTATGCAGAGAAGTTGTAATGTGGTGCTAAAAATCAAGTTTCACAATGGGCAGCGGATACAGAACTGTAGCATTAGGGCAAGTTGCAGATGGATAATGCTGGGTGGTTGTATTGAGCAGTGAAAGGCTGTTCTAACTGCTCAGTGTACAAATGATCACCAAAATAGAACTGCTGAGTGACTGAGTTTTACAAGGTGGGAGGAGGATCCATGCAGCATAGATTGTTTATTGGCTGATGATTGAGGAAATAAGTTAAAAATGACACTTTAAATTTTGTCTTTAATCTTTCACTGTTCCATTCTGTATTTTTGTTTGGCCATGCATCACATAAATGTAAAACCTCTCCCCACTATGTGCTCTATGTTCATGTGGTGACTACCTTGTCCTTTATTGGTGGTGGGGAGTGAGGTGGGGTGGTGGTAAGGTGTTGGAACAGGGTTGTGACTGGATTATCAAGCTGTGGCTGTGCGGTCAAACAGGCTGTAATTATCAAACCCCAAGATCTTCGTGCTTGAGTGTGGAATGAGCTACTCTGCAAATTTATCCTCCATCCAATTCATTTCAATTTTTCTATCATTATCTCTGAAGTATTTCAAAGCCTGAAGAACTACCTCACCATAGTCACAGTGGAGAAAACTGAATTGTAAATGGGATGTTGCAAGAGGCATAATATAGAATAAAAAAACTGTGATTGTCTACACGTGTGGGTTGCATTTGCATTTATCTATTAGCTGTCTTAATAATTTTAATGCTGTAGCTTTTGGGAACTGTGGGCATAGTGTCATCTATTTTACATTCACTGGCCAGGAGTCTATCAATGTGGGACTGGAATTGTATGTAGAATAGATAAGTGTTTTAAATAACCTGCTCCCAAGTTAGATTTTTTGCAACTTTTTTTTTGGCTAGTTCAGTTTTTGAGTGAAGTTTTACAGCCTGCTGTCCACAACTTCAATACCCTAGGCATTGAAGGGTAAATTATATTTGTGTCACTTGGTTCTGATTCCTCTTTCGTCCTAACTTCCTGCTCTCTCCTACTCCATATCAAGAGATGACTTGCACATCAATATTCATTTCAATGTTACAGCAGTGATCCCTGTCCTCCTCTATGCTTCTAAGAGCTGGACTACCTACAGTATGTACCTCGGCACTGGAAAGATACCGCCAATGTTTTATCCACATCCTCTAAAGTCCACTAGAAGGATAAGTAACCCACTGTCGGTGTACTCACACAGGCCAACATCCCATTGTTACACTTAATTGGCACTGTTACCTGATGCACACCTGTTCTGAGCTCTGTCATAGGAAGGGATTAGCAAGATGCACTCAAGCTGTCTTGGAAAAAAAATATTTAAAGTGGAGAAGAAACATTTGAGATGGGATTGAGAATCTTGTCTGTGCATCAAATGAGTCGATTTGAAGAGACTTGGACTGGAAATGTTAACTGTTTCTCTTTTCCACAGATGCTGTTTTACCTGCTGAATATTCTGATGTTCTGCTTGTACTCCTTTTATAGATGTGTAAATACACTAAGAATCGGCCATACAACATAGAAACAGACCCCTTGCCCCATCACCTCCACGCTGATTCTTTTGCCCATCCACACTAATCCCATTTGTCCACATTACCTCTGTATCCTGTGCCTAACCTGCTTGTCTAGATGCTGCTTAAATATTGTGATTGCATTTCAGATTCCAACTACCCTCTGCATGGAAAAAAATTCCTCCAATTCCCTGTAAATGTTGCTCCTAAATCTATGCCCTCTGTCATGGAGAAAGGTTTCTATCTGTCCTATCCCTCCATAATTTTGTACTTGTCTTTCAGGTTCTCTCTGTCTCCTCCACTGCAAGGAAAACAAATCCACTCTCGTAACTGAAACATTCCATCCCAGGCAACATCCTGGTGAATGTCCTCTGCACCTTCTCTGGTGCAATCACATCCTTCCTATAGTGTGGTGACCAGAACTATACACAACACTCCAAGTATGGCCTAACCAGTGTTGTTGCAATATGACATCAACTTCTATATTCTATGCCCTGAACCATGGAGGCAAGCATGAAATATGCCTCCTCTGCCCAGCTGCATGGCCACTTTTGGACCCTGTGTGCATCTGTCACATTCTGTGCCTATTTTAGAAGGCTAGGCCTAGCTAGCCTTGTTCAGTTGTGGCTATGTCAGATCTATGAACATTTTGGGTCCTGGAAGCCTGATGTAAACTGCATGATGCTATTCAGAAAAATCTTGTAGCTCCACCTTGCTGTCCTGTTCTGTTCTTGGGACATTGCCAATGATATTTATAGACTTGGACATTCCATATGGTGCAGCGTTTGATACAGGGTCTTGGTGAATCGGAATTGATTGTGGGGAAGAGCAGCCAGCCCCACCACTGTGTTTTAAAGGAAGCAATATTAGACAAAGCAATGATTACTGATTTTTTTTGTGTGTATTTTCACTTTATTAGAAAATGCTTATTGCAATACAACTAAATCATGCTTGGCTTTAATCACGTGGCCAGAAAGTTGCAGAGCTTAATAATGAGGTAAAAAGTAGCACAATGAGACCCTGATCAACCTGGAGTTCAGATTCTTTGTGATAACTCAAAGCTCAGTCATGACAGAAGAAACCCTTAACTAGCTGGCAAACATTAAACTTCAAGAACATAGTTAAATTTCCTCATAAAATTACAGTATAGGATTGGCTGTTACTGGAACAGTGCTTTAGCTGCTGGCAGCTCTTTACAGGTGAAATTAGTGGAGGAAGATATTTTTGTTGAAAATCACCTATACTGGGCAGATACCTACATTCAGCCTGAAACCTTTAAATGTTAAGAACACCAAGCTCACAGATACATTAATTTCAACAGCATAACAGTTGTATATTTGCCTACTCTGGTCTGCACTGCTGTATTCTGCCATTGTCTGGCTGAAAACAGGCATGATAAATGGCAAGTTTAGCCCCACACCAGGCAGTGTATTTACTCAGATCTGGTTAGCATTTGAGTTTTAAGTACAATTTGATAAAGCCAATTGTTCAACCTTGTAACTATTCAGGTAGAGAGAGTATTAGAAGATGCAGTTCACAGGATAAGTGATAAGCATACAGGCACTTTTTAAACATCGTGATTGTCCTGCAACTACTTGTATCAACAAATAAAGGCACTTTTCATCAAGTCTCTGAACATTATTCTGGATGTTTCCAAACCCAGTCATTCCATAAAAAGTACATACTTCTCCTGTTTTCTGATATGTTCATAGTAGAAATTTAAATTCATCACATTAAGTACAGCCACCTGCCAATAGAGCTCATGTAGCATAACAATAGCAAGTTGTGGTAACTTTATATAGGTAGTTTTCACTAAATATAGGCACAGCAATTGATAGATGACATGTATAATGTAATTGAAGACTCTAGACTGATCCAGTGATGTCCCATCTGCCCCATTTCATTAAGACCTCTTCACTCCATTTGTAAGCAATTTCACAGTAAAGGTATAAGAAAACAATTCACTAGTGCAGCAGACCATTTCATTTCTACTTAATGTACTCAGTTTTCTGCTGATCAAAAGACTAGAGGAATAGAAGATTCCAGTCAGCACTGGTTCCAAAACTGGCTGTTAACTGACTCAGGAAATCTTCTGATGGAGAACACAAAATGGATTCTTCCATAAAGTTACTATACCAC
Source organism: Pristis pectinata (assembly GCF_009764475.1). NCBI lineage: Eukaryota > Metazoa > Chordata > Chondrichthyes > Rhinopristiformes > Pristidae > Pristis > Pristis pectinata. The sequence continues at coordinate 3,178,890 of NC_067422.1, forward strand.
AGTCTTGGCAGTGTAAAACAAAGCTGCAACATTTGTGATCTAAACACATAGAAGGTTAGTGGGGCAGGTTGCTAGCTGTGTTCAGATATTTCATGGACATCTCACTTGTCATGCAGGCTCAGGCCACAAGGTATTAAAATATTAATTTGTACAATAACCACACACCAACATATCCACAAGCCCTTAACATGCCATCAAATGAACAGCCTGGGATTCACTGAGTGACGTGCTTGGGGAACATTCATGACTCAAAAGCTACTCTATGTAACAGTGTAATTGGACAATGAACAACTATTTTAAAATAATAAATGCTATCTTTTATATTTAAAATACACTCTCAAATTGCACTTACCATAAATGGGGAAAGAGATTTGGGGTAAGGATTGGGCTTTGAAGAAGATATAAAAGTTACCAATAAGTTTGTTAGACATCAATATAAAATAGTTCACATTTGTTCTCCAGCTGAGCCCATCTGTAGTTCACATGAACACAATTTTCTGCTGGGTAGCAGACTGAATACTGAAAACCTGTGTTATACCAGATGCTAGACAGCAGTCTCAAAGGCTGAAAGGAACAATTCAAATACTGGCATTTCTTTCATTTCAAATCATCCCTGGCCAAAGCTCATATTGAAACATGTAAAGAACAGTGCAAGGCTGGGGATGAGGAGGAGAAATCTGGCACTTCTTCAATTCTTAAATCGGTGCTAATGTCTAAAATCCAAATGTTACAATGGCAGCAGTCCACAGACACACACACATTAAAAACAACTGCAAAATTCATCTTGGCTATTCACTGAATAAACAAACTTCAGACTTAATACAACATCATTCTCCACAGATCCCTGTATCAACCTGGAGAACTGTTTAAATATGGAGCATTCTTATTATCTTTTTCACAAGAAAAATTCAGGCACTTTCACCTAGCTTAATATATTTTTTAAAAAAAGCCTTGAAAGTTGACAAAATTGCTTCTTTTCCTTCTCTGTCCCACAAACCAAACAGATCCAATAAGCTCAAGGCTTTTCCAAATATAGGATGTCATAACTAGAATACAAGGGCCATTCTTTACTGAGAGGCTCCAGCTCTTGCACAAGTTTGAGTTGACAGACTTAAGTCCTAACAGATGCCGTTAAAAATATGAGGGGATGCCCTCACTGTAGTCTTAAAAAACCAGCACTTTCCAACCGGGGTACACAAAGGAGCAGCCAAAGTACAAAGCTTCACAGGGCTGGTCCAGCAACCAGTCAAACACCACTTCCCGATTCCCCGAGCTTATGATCACTCGAAGTTTGAAGCTAGTGGCATCGTTGAAGGCTGAACCGAAGCTGACCACTTCCATATCGAACGTCACCGAGGAACCAGTGGAAACACACGGAAGCTGATTGGTCATTTCTTTGCCATTCACAAATACTGCCCCTGAAAAGGGAAAAGATAAAAGCAGTTAACTCCAGCTGAAATTATATGGCCAGCACTTTGGGACTGATGTACAACTGAGCTCAGACATTCCTCTCCCAACAAGCATTCAGGCAGCTATCCCTGTTATGTCTGGGGGAGGGGTGGGGCGGGTGAGGGCTGCATCAATAGCAGTGGGGGGGGGGGGGGGAATACTGTTTTCTGGAAAAAGGTCATCTCCCATATGCTGGAGTGGAAAGCCTCATCACAAGAATTGCATCCTTGCAAGTGACATGGTGGGAAACAGTTGGAATGTTTTGCTGTTTATGGGGAGTGCGAGTTGGTAATTAATTCCTGCCTTTCTCTACCAACCCCAAGATCAGGACATACAGTCTGAGATAAGCTGCATTGGGATAACACTTCACCACGCCTCGAGTCCTCAGTGATGCCAGTGCAAAATATTGGACTGCACAACTGGATGCAATCAGTTACACTGAGTTTTGGAACCTAACACAATCATGGTCCCTCCCTGCACAGCCAAGGCACCAGGCTGCTCTGATCCTGGCTCTGGATCCACTCCCCAGGGGAAGCCTCTCCCCATTATTCAGAATGGAATCCTGGTTGAAGAGCAAAGTGCCCCCAGAGTCTCCCGTTAAATTAACGACTGCTGGTCTTACCCTGAATGAACTGTTCTCATTCCCTGGCTCATCGGATAAATCAATGATTGTTTAAACTCAGCAGAGCTCTGCTCTCACACTCTGTTCAAACTTACTCACACCGTCCTACCACAGTGTGCTATCGATGATTAAAACCTAAACGTAGGAGCTGTGGTTAACAACTTCGCAGACAGGAACAAAACTGGCAATAAAACTGGTTGAAAGTTTAGGCTGCAGACAGGTTGGGGGGGAGGGAAACTGGGGCCGGCTGGCTGACAAAAGTTGGACCAATCTGGGGGGGTGTGAGGTAACGCATTTCGGGAAAGCAATGGGAATTGTGCTAATGCAGGACACCCGCAGGTGCAGAGTAACAAGCAATGCTTGGAAGGCATGTGTCCACAACCCCAAGACAGCAGTTCATGGACATTGGTCATTGGACAGGGGATAGGACAGAACGTGCTAAAACGGTATAACACACCAGTTAGGCCACAGCTGGAGCACCGCCTGTAGTCCTGGTCACCGTATCACAGGAAGGATGCAAGAGGTTGTCAAGAAGCTTTGAGATGTTCAAGAACTGGAGAATTTTAGGGAATACCTCACTGGGATTTTCCTCTTCAGAACAAAGGAGACTGAGGGGAGATACTTGCCGAGAATGGGAAGAAGCTACTTCCCTTTGCAGAGATTTGGGATACAGGTTTAAAGTAATTGGTAGCAGGATTAGAGGGGATTTGAGGAAAAACATGTTTTGTCCCAAATAGCAACTCTGGAGTTCACTGCCTGAAAGGACGGTGGTGACAGAAACCCTCCTCATATTTAACATGCTCCTGAACGAGCACGCGATCTGCCTTAATGGACAAGGCTACGAGGCAAGAACATGGATTACCTTAAATAGTTAGTGTTTCTGGTCAACATGGATACAATGGGCCTAACAGCTTCCTTTTTATGCTGTAACTCTGTGAACCATTAACATGACGTGGGAACAATTTGGGCTCACATTGGTAAATGACATTCACAACACACAAGAACCAGTCAAGAGACCAAAGAGACGTTTGATGGCATTTACCGCCAGTGAATTACTCAGATCCTGAAACTTTAAACAACCACCACAGCTGAAGGAGCAGGTTGGGTATCCCGAGATGAGAACTCCTCAGAGCCTCAGAAACAGTAGTAACAAGTGTGTTGGGAGTACCCTGGATGAGACAGCTCCAACACACAAGGAGCGTGCACTATCCACGTCAAATCAACCCACTGGACTGGCACCACATCCTCTACCTGGAGATAGAGATGGTGCAAGGAAACGCCACTTTAGACAAATTCCCCTCCGAGTCACACACCATCCCGCCTTGGAATTTATGGCTGGGTAGAACTCCATACCCAACGTTACTGTGAAGTATTTTAACAGGGACTGCAGCAGTTCAAGATAGCTCACCAGCACCTTTTTCAAGGGCAGTTGGGTGTGGAAATCAACTGTTATCCTGGCCAGCAACACCCACCACCCTTGGAAAACATTACAGAAGCTCACGAGTCAGGATGATATGCAAGTTCTCAACTGACTATTGGAAAGCTGCCAGAGGGTAGCAAGCACAACTAGTTCTACTACCAATTAATTTAAATCTATATCCCTTAAAATCTCTGTTACATGCCCTTTACTGTTATATTTTTATTCTAGAAAATAACAATTTAACAGCAGTTGGTTATTACTCCCTCTGAGTTCCAGAATGTAAATCAGTCATGGTCAGGTGGACAGTCTTGCATTGCGGAAGTGCCTACAGGTTCACAGAGAAAGTGGGAGAATGATCCTTATAAAACGCTCAGTGACACAGGCAACTTTCAGTTTCATTACCATTGGAGCTGATGCAAACGGCCTTGTCCCTCTGCAGGGATTCACACCCGTTCTGGGGCTCAACACACACTCCGATACTGTCTCGCTTGTCCGGCAGACCTGCCGCCTCCATCCTGGGAACAGAGACAAAAGCTCGTGAAAATATTTCTCAGAACAAGGCTTGCTGGCAAAGCAAAGGGTTAAAACTCAGCAAATCCTGAGGTGGTGGGTGGTGTGAAGGAACTAAAACCTTTCCAATGAAGTACTATAGAGGTGCAGTCAATGTTGTCATGCTAGTATGTGCATCTACCAACAACAAGGAGAGGGGGAGAGGGAGGGAGGGGAGGGAGACACCGGAGACTGCAGATGCTGGAATCTGGAGCAGCACACAATCTGCTGGAGGAACTCAGCGGGTCAGCAGCATCTGTGGGAGGAGAGGAACTGTCGATGTTTTGGGTCCTGCTGCAGGGTTTCGACCTGAAATGTCAACAGTTCCTTTCCTCCCACAGATGCTGCTGACCCGCTGAGTTCCTCCAGCTGATTCTTTGTTGTTACAGAGAGGGATAAAAGATGAGGTGATCTGCTTTTTCGTTGGAGACTGAAGGATCAATATCAGGAGTGGCATTGGAACTCTCAGCCCTGTGACTGGGGAGGAAGGGGCGCATTACCCAACGGGTCACAGCCTGCGGAAAGAAATGGACGAATTCGATGTACGGCATCAACTGCTCCCGGTTTAACTCGACTACACTCAGTTAGAGCCATCGAGCAATACAGCACAGATACAGGACCTTCGGCCCAACCAGTCCGTGCCGACCACGGTGCCCACCCAGCTAGTCCCAATTTCCTGCGTTCGGCCCATATCCCTCCAAGCCCCTCCCCTCCATGTACCTATCCAAGTGCCTCTTAAATGTACTGTTGTACCTGCCTCACCCACTTCCTCTGGCAGCTCGTTCCACACACTCACCACCCTCTGCGTGAAAAAGTTGCCCCTCAGGTCCCTTTTAAATCTCTCCCCTCTCACCCTAAACCTATGCCCCCTAGTTTTGGACTCCCCTACCCTGGGGAAAAGACTGTTACCGTCCACCTTATCGATGCCGCTCATAATTTTAAATACTTCTATAAGGTCGCCCCTCAGTCTCCTATGTTCCAAGGAATAAAGACCCAGCCTGGCCAACCTCTCCCTATAACTCAGGCCCTCTAGTCCTGGCAACATCCTCGTAAATCTTCTCTGCACTCTGTCCAGTTTAACCGCATCTTTCCCATAACAGGGCGACCAAACTATACACAGTTCTCCCAGTGTGGCCTCACCAACGACTTATACAACTGCAACATAATGTCCCAACTCCTATAGTTGGCCCTGTTGGGTGGGTCAAGTCATTCTCTGTTCTGGGAAGAGACTGCCAGGCAGACAGAGGAAAACATACAAGAATGTGCTGAAAGCTGCTTTTGAGAAGGCAACCTCCCCTCTGACTGCAGGCGATCGCAGGCCCACAAACTGTCCAATGCAGAGAAGGAGCACATTGAGAGGTACAAGGAGCAAACGGCCCACTCACCCGCTCCTTCAGGCACCTCCTGCCCCACCCACATTCTCAGGCACCACTGACAAGGAGTGGAGGCACCATCCTTGATCCCCAGGATCTGCAGAAGAGACCATGCTCCTACAACGGGGATCGGCTCTGCGCTCAGAGGTGCTCCCCAGTACTATGCCGTAGTGACACCTTCTCTCATCCGTCACCAGTCTTTCTAAATCACCGCCACTGTGGGAGGCGGCGTTACGATTACCCCTCACAGCTGAAGGAAGACGACGACTCCATCTATTAATGTTGGCCACGGGAACTTTCCACAAAACTATCTAACTCCAGGCGAGATTAAGCAAGGAAATGTTACGGAATCAGCAGGCAGCAAGGGCCAGTCAACAGTAGGAAAGTCATCCACGGGACTTGGACAGTGTGAGCCTAATGGGACATGCGAGCCCTGGTCATTGATTGGCTGCTGTCTGTGGGAGCTTGCTGTGTACAAATGGATAGCTTTATCGTTACCTGTAAAGGTCGGCGGGGATTGTGAAAGGCACAGTAAAAGATGTGGGTTTTTTTTTAAAATATTGTTCAAAAACCTCATTTTGGGGTTTTGAAATTCACAAAGGGAAATGGAACCAAGAACTAGAGGGCACCAGTTTAAGGTGGGAGGGGAAAGATTTAACAGGGACCCTAAGGGGCAACTTCTTCATGGAGAGAGAGTGGTGGGTATATGGAACGAGCTGCCAGGGGAAGTGGTTGGGGTAGGTACAATAACGACATTGAAAAGACATCTGGATAAGTACATGGATAGGGAAGGTTTAGAGGGATATGGGCCAAACACAGACAAATGGGACTGGCTTAGGTGGGCGCCTCGGTCAGCACGGATGAGTTGGGCCGAAGGGCCTGTTTCTGTGCTGTACTCTATGACTAAGTATTCAGGCTTTACTTGGGTGGCACACAGCATCCCTGGTGAGACGTGCCCTGTACCTCCATCAGACTCGAGCCTGGGGACAGTGAGTGCACCCAGCCAATTCATCCCTGTGGATTACATCGCTAATTTCCCCCGAGAATTCACCCCAAAAACAACAATGAAACCAATGGAAATTGGACTGTTCTCCCCCCTCAGACCCAACTCTGTGTTTGTGGACTTCAGGAAGGGGAGGTCAGCAGAACACACACTGGTCCTCACGGAGGGGTCAACGGTGGAAAGGGTGAGCAGCTTCAAGTTCCTGGGTATCAACATCTCGGAGGATCTATCCTGGGCCCAACACATTGATGCAATCACGAAGAAGGCACGCCTGTGGCTCCACTTCGTTAGGAGTTTGAGGAGACTTGGTAAAGACAGATTTCTACAGATGTAGAATGGAGAGCATTCTGACTGGTTGCATCACCGCCTGGTGTACGGAGACTCCACTGCACAGGATCGCAAGAGGCTGCAGAGGGTTGTAGATTCAGCCAGTTCCATCACAGGCACAACCCTCCCCACCATCGAGGACATCTTCAAGAGGCGGTGCCTCAAGAAGGCGGCATCCATCACTAAGGACCCTCACCACCCGGGACATGCCCTCTTCTCATTACTACCACCAGGGAGGAGGTACAGGAGCCTGAAGACCCGCACTCAATGATTCAGGAACAGCTTCTTCCCCTCCACCATCAGATTTCTGAACGGTCTGTGAACACCAACTTATTATTCCTTTTCTCGTACTTTTTATTTTTGTAATTTATAGATTTTTACATCTTTGCACTGTACTGCTGCTGCAAAACAGATTTCCTGTCATATGTCAGTGATAATAAACCTGATCCTGATTCCACGAGCAGGAAAGCCCACTCCAGAAATGAGAACCCTGCCACACACTGAACCCTTTGCTGCTCTCAGCTGATTATCTCTGCAGCCCCCGTGAGAACATAGAACAGTACAGCACAATACAGGCCCTTCGGCCCACAATGTTGTGCCGACCTTTAAACCTCGCCTAAGACTATCTAACCCCTTCCTCCCACATATCCCTCTACTTTAAATTCCTCCATATGCCTATCTAGTAATCTCTTGAATTTGAACAGAAGTATTCATTGAGGACCTCACCCACTTCCACAGCTTCCAGCCACATCTTCCCACTTTTATCTAATTGGTCCTACCTTTACTCTCATCACCCTTCTGCTCTTCACGTAAGTGAAAAATGCCTTGGAGTTTTCCTTAACCCTACTCGCCAAGGCCTTTTCATGTCCCCTTCTTGCTCTCCTCAGCCCCTTAAGTTCCTTCCTTGCTACCCTATATTCCTCAAGAGACCTATCTGATCCTTGCTGCCTAAACCTTATGTATACTGCCTTCTTCCTCCTAACTAGATGTTCCACCTCTCTTGGGTGGAACAAGGAAATCTTTATGCACAGTCCAGGGCTCTGGGAAACCGCGCCAGGAGTATCCAGAGCACTAGAGATTCACTAGGTTGATTCCCAGCAGCTACTGATTGTCCAATGAGGAAACAGAGTAGGTCGGCTCCAAATTCCCACAGCATCCGAGGGGCTGGTGAATCTCTAGAATTCTTTACCCCAGAGGGCAATGGAGAATGGATCATGGGCAGGTACTTAATGACGTAGATACGTCATGATTGGGGAATTGAGAGCAATGGGGAACCGACACAGAGGAGTTGTTGAGGCCAGTGTAGACCAGCCACGATCAGACTGACTGGTGGGGCAGTCTCGAGGGGCCGAGTGGCCTACTCCTGTTGTCTTCAGTTCTCATTGAAAGATAATGTTCTGAGCGGATAGATGCCGGGGCAGGGAGGGATGTTTCCCCTGGCTGAAGAGTTCATAACCGGGGGCAGTATCTCACGGTCTGCAAGACGGGAAGGCGGGACTGAAATGAAGATTTTGCTTCAGTGAGTGTGACAAATTGTTGAAATACTTCTGCCCGGAGTGCAGTGCAGGCCTGGCCATCAAGAATATCCAGAAAGATTTTTGAACAGAGGAGATACAAGCATCAGATGGCGAGTGCAACTGATTACCTTCTTGGTGTTGGTTTATTATTGTCACTTGTACCAAGATACAGTGAAAAACATGTCTTGCAGACTGATCGTACAGGTCAATTCATTACACAGTGCAGTTACATTGAGTTAGTACAGAGTGCATTGAGGTAGTACAGGTAAAAACAATAACAGTACAGAGTGAAGTGTTACAGCTACAGAGAAAGTGCAGTGCAATAAGGTGCAAGGTCACAACAAGGTAGATCATGAAGTCATAGCCCATCTCATTGTATAAGGGAACCGTTCAACAGTCTTATCACAGTGGGGTAGAAGCTGTCCTTAAGTCTGGTGGTACGTGCCCTCAGGTTCCTGTACCTTCTACCCGATGGAAGAGGAGAGAAGAGAGAATGTCCTAGGTGGGTGGGGTCTTTGATTATGCTGGCCGCTACACCAAGACAGTGAGAGGTAAAGACAGAGTCCAAGGAGGGGAGGCTGGTGTCCATCTGTACAAGGATCTCAATGCAAATCACTTAATCCAAAGGCCCAGTCTGTCAAGGCTGGAGCCGATTACAGTTGTGGTAAACATGCCAAATGAGAACAACGATAAACTAAGCCATGAACTACTTACCGGAATGTGAGGGTCTGCCCGCTGGTGTAGGTGGGCTCCTTGGAGTACAGCACACCACAAGTGGGAGAGTCATTCCTCAGTGCCATGTCCCTGCGACTGCTGAGACTAAAGCCCTCGCAGCCCACGATCCACTCTGTGGAGAAGGGTCAGTGTTCAGGAGCGCACTATCCCCAGATGAAGAGCTCAGCCATTTGAAACCGAGTTGTCAGCGGTCAGACGTCAGTGCGGCGGCGAGAGGGGGAGCCCGTCCGCACTGCAATCCCACCTCTGGCTGAGAGGATTTAACTCCCAGTTCCAGGGAGCAGGAGGGCAGTGCTGGGATGAGGGAGAGTGAAAGAAATCAGGCGAGGTTCCTGCTGGGAATTGTGGTGGGACCAGGGTAGGGGAGCGGCTCGGCTCCACAGGGCAGGAGAACTGAAGCCAGCGTCGGAATAAGGTTCGGCACAGCAGAGATTCCAATGCACAAACACGGGATCAAACGGTAGCCCTCTCATAGTGGGGTGTGCGCCTGCACCCCAGCGACACGCGGGGACGGGGGATGGGGGGGGGGTGGGCACACCTGCAACCCGGCGACACGCGGTCCCCCACGGGGAAGGGGTGAATTGGTGAGGACACCGGCAGCAGCCTCACAGAGCCCGATACTCTGGGCAGGGAGACGAGGAGCATCCTGACCCATTACCCCATCACACAGACACACCGAGACCTTATGTTGACTGACCGTGTGCACTCAGGGTGGTGTGTCCCGTCTGTGGGATGCTCCACGGGCTCCACTCCATCCGCCCCTCTCCCCGGGCACACACCCGGAAGGTGTAGCCAACGTTCGTGTCAATGTGCAAAACAACAAATTCCGTGTCGGGTCCAACGTAGACATCTTCAAAGTTGCTGGCTGAGCTTTTACAGAACTGTAACCGGTATTCCTGAGCCACAAAGTCATCGTCGTCCTGACAACGAACCACAAAACATCTGTCACACCTCAGGGAGCTGACAAAGGGTAACTGCTCCTCCCTGCATGCACAGGGCCCACACGTTCCAAGTCCTGCTCACCAGTCAATATCCCTCCTGATTGCATCTACCGGAGGCACATCTATGCTCAAGGATCCCCACTGGAAGAAAATACACAAATCCATCGTGAAGGAATGTTAATGAATCTCTCATTGCTGGAAGCAGTGACACAACACTCACTTTAACCAGTGTAACATTCCTTGATCCACCATCGGGAGTATCTACAGGAGGCGCTGCCTCAAGAAGGCAACATCCATCATCAAGGATCCCCACCATCCGGGCCGTGCCATCTTCTCGCAGCTCCCATCGGGCAGGAGGTACAGAAGCCTGAAGTCCCACACCACCAGGTTCAGGAACAGCGACTTCCCTTCAACCATTCAGTTCTTGAACCGACCTGCACAACCCTAACCCCACCTCAGCAACAGAACACTGCAGATCACCTCTTGCACTGCCGTGGACTTGTCTCTGATTGGGTCTCATTTTTACACTCGACTTTTTTTTTACCTTCACTGTCTTGTATCATTTATGTACAATTGACGTTCTGTGTGTTGTCCATACCTACGTGCCTGTGATGCTGCAACTTTTTCATTGCACCTGTACCTCACCGTACACGTGCACATAACGAGAAACCTGACTCCACTAGTAGATTTTTACAGGACTTGGAAATAATTCTACACATGACATTGTTAGTCCGGACATCTGAGTGTCCACAATACAAACACCGGAACAAGGAGCAGTTGACCACTTGCTCCCTCAAACCTGTTCCACCGGCTGATCCCATTGTAACCTTAACTCCATTCTCCCGGCCACCCCCTGCAGCCTTGTAGATGAGGAACCTGTCCAGCCCCACTAAAAATGTTCAGGAGGTTCTGCTTCCACCATCCCTCAAGAAAGAGTTTCAAAATCCCATCTTCATCCAAGAAAAAACTCAGTCTTAAATGGGTGACAGTTTTTACTTAATGACCCCTAGTTCTAGATTACATCCCTGCCACACCCAACCTGTCAAGATCCTAAGGTCTTGTGTTTCAATCAAGTCCCTTCCATCACAGGCACAACCCTCCCCACCATCGAGGACATCTTCAAGAGGCGGTGCCTTAAGAAGGCAGTATCCATCACTGAGGACCCTCACCACCCGGGACATGCCCTCTTCTCATTACTACCGTTGGGGAGGAGGTACAGGAGCCTGAAGACCCACACTTAACGATTCAGGAACAGCTTCTTCCCCTCCGCCATCAGATTTCTGAACAGTCCGTGAACTCTACCTCGTTATTTCTCTTTTGCACTATTTTTGTAATTTATAGTCACTTTGTGTCTTCGCACAGTACTGCTGCCACAAAACAACATTTCACATCATGTAAGGCAGTGATAATAAATCTGATTCTGATTCTAAACAGATAACCCTAGCCTACTTAACCTTTCCTCAGTAGATAACCTGTCCATTCCTCATACCTTGTCCGAACTGCTTCCAAAATACTTAGCTCTTGCCTGAAATAAAGCGACCAAAACTGTGCACAGTACTCCAGATGAGGTCCCACCAACTCCGTGTACAACTGAACCATAATTGCCCGACAATTCAACTCTCCTCACAATACCAGCTTTCCCAATTACTTGCTGCACAAGCATACTAACCTTCTGGGAACCCTGTACCGGGACCCCCGATCCCTCTTTATCAGTGGCAAGTTAAGGCTGCAGAAACCACACTGGGAGCTACTGAAACGTGAGGACGGGGGCAGCGATGCTGCCAGCCTGCTGACTACAGCCTTTCCCATTCACCTTCCGTCTGTAGCCAGTGCAGCCACTCTGCTCCCCCTGCTGGCTGCTTACCTAACTGCAGGGACAACATTGAGACAAGCTTCCCGTGCTGAGCACCATCATGCAGCAGAGGTGGCTATTCTGCCCATCACACTTGTGCTGGCTTTCTGAAAATACTATCCTGTATTCCATTCCCCTGCTCTGTCCTCATGGTTGTATTTCCCCTCCCCCATTTTAAGCACACCAATTTTGAAGGCACCTATAACTACAGGAACAGCTGGGCTTGGGATTAGATTAGTTCAAATTAGTTTATGGTCACATACACCAGGGCACAATGAACTTCTTTGCTTGCGTGAAGCTCAGAGTAAACGGTACACATGGTAATAATAAATACAGCAATACAGCAACGAGTGCAAACAACAGAATGGTACAAAGATTACAGTGCAAAAAGAGATGTTAAAGTGACAATAACGCAGTAACCAAGAGAGACAGAGTTAAGAGTCCGAGAACGTGGCAGCACCACCAGGAAGGGCATGTGAAAGGGATGATAGGTTCAGAAGTCTGATGACGGTGGGGAAGAAGCTGTTCCTGAGTCTGCACATCTGGGCTTTCAGCCTCTTGTATCTTCCCCCAGAAGATGGAAGAGAGAAGGCAGTGTCCAAAGACTCAGTTAATTCTGGAGCACAGGTCTTCAGTAGCACTGCTGGAATGTTGCCTGGTTTTGTGGCCCAGTGCTGTCAGTTTTGTCAATCAGATTGGCTGGACGCTGGTTCCCGTGATTGTGGCCGTCTCCAGAGGATGCTCAGCCATTCAGTACGTGGTTTCTTTAGCACCCACGTGCTGGGCCCTCCCACTAACTGTTTAACTGCCCCTCACCTGTAAGCAGATGAAGTAAGTCTGCAGAGCTTCCAGGGGACCAGCTGGCTGAGACATCATTTGGCCATTAGTTACCTGCTGTTTGGTACACATTTGGCCCTGCACTGCAGTTTCAGGTGGCTGACACCTCCTCATTTGTTGCTGTTCAATCCCTTTCTACACTGCTCACTGAACCCAGGGTTAATCCCCTGGCTCAATAGTGAGAGGTGAGGGATGTGCCAGTCCATAACGATTAGATTTAGGTGAGGTATGTTTCTGCTGATGCCTGGTGTTGAGCTGCAGTATCCATTCTGAGGCTACCCCATTTAGCACATTTGTAGTGCACAAACTACTGAAGGATTCCTGTGTGGGATCACATCTCCACAAGGACTGTGGGGAGATCCCTTGCACCCATCGGGGAGAGGTGCGCTACATTAGGTGGCAGGGTGGGAAGGAAGCTGAAAAATACCCAAACCCGTTGTGAAGAGACGTTGATCACTTGTTGCTGGAAGCAGTGACACAACACTCACTTTAACCAGTGTAACATTCCTTGATCCACCATCAGGAGTATCTACAGGAGGCACTGCTTCAAAAAGACAACATCCCCGCCATCCGGGCTGTGCCATCTTCTCGCTGCTACCGTCGGGCAGGAGGTACAGAAGCCTGAAGTCCCCACACCACCAGGTTCAGGAACAGCAACTTCCCTTCAACCATTGACCGGCACAACCCTGATCACTGCAGTTTAGCAACACTGTGACCACTAATAGTTGTGTTCTTTCTTATAGAAGTTGTGTATAATTTAGGTTTTTCTTGTGAACGCTGCTCATATGATGCTCTGTGCCTGTGATGCTGCTGCAAGTAAGTTTATCATTGCACCTGTGCACACATGGACTTGTGCAGACGACAATAAACTCGACTTTGCCTCAGCAATGCATCAACTGTAGTCCGAGGGGTACCCAGCCACCCCATACAAAATGAGTTTACCAGGCTCCCAGCACAGTCAGGAGAGATTTCCTTAGCTGTTGGTAAAACGGCCCCTATAACGGAAAGGAACACGACTTGGATTTTAACCTCTGCTCTCCCAATCTGCTGCCTTGACCCAGTTGAATGAGGGTGGGTCAAGGGCAGGAAGAAAACTGCTCAGTGGGCTACCAACTACTCCCACAGGGACAGCATGCTCCAGATAAGCTCCTGAGTTCGACTGAAGCTCTCAGCATAAACGAAGCCCACCCCACACCCATTGATATATTAGGTGGATATGGAGAGACAGCGGGGCCTGCAGGAAGATAAAAGGGAAGAGAGAGGAAATGTTCGCCCCCAGGAATCCCGTCGAAAATCCGCTCACCTTACACCATCGGACAAGAATCCCTCCTGGCCGCTCCGTCAGCTCCTCTATCTGGACGGGAGGCCGAGAAGCTATAGCTCCATGGGTGGAGATTCGGTCCTTGACAAAACCAAGGAAAGATTCATCCAACTGGACCGATAAACACGGCACCTCCACCAGTGAAGGGACCTCAGGCAAACTGGAAACAGGGAGAGAGGAGGGACAGACAGTTCAGTGGAAGGCACTGCAGGAATATGGCAACAACCACCAATGATGTACTGTGCACGTTTACCACTCCAAACCCTTCCGGCATTGCCACACCTCCAGCAGACAGCAACTCTCCAGAAAACATTGAGGATTCAAATTCAACAAAATTGTCTCTGTTGCCCTTGTTAAATAAAGGAACAACATTGGCTATTCTCCAGTCTTCTAGGACCTCACTTATGACTAAAGAGGATATCAAGATCTCAGTCAGGGCCCCAGCAATCTCCTCCCTTGCCTCCATCAGTACCCTGGGATAGATTCCATTAGGACCTGGGGACTTATCCATCATAATGTTTTTCAAAAGACTTTTGATTTTAGCTTCTCATAATTTTGTATGTTTAGAATAAGAAATTGTTCCATGAAATTTTCTTAAATTTCACATGACCTCAATTATCACAGCCTAGAACAATGGGAACTGAGGTAGAAACAGGTGGGAAGTTCAAGGGAGATATCAGAGGGAGGTTTTTCACCCAGAGAGTGGTTGGTGCATGGAATGCACTGCCTGGGGTGGTGGTGGAGGCAGATACGTTGATCAAGTTCAAGAGATTGTTAGATAAGCATATGGAGGAATTTAAAATAGGGGGATATGTAGGAGGAAGGGGTTAGATAGTCTTAGGCGTGGTTTAAAGTTCGGCACAACATGGTGGGCCCAAGGGCCTGTATTGTGCTGTATTGTTCTATGGTTCTAACACTCAACAAACCATAGTGGTTTACAGCTAACTGAAGGTCAGACTGCAAATAACATAGATAATCAGATTTTTTTTAAATGATACTGGTTGTCAGGGAAACTTGGTAACTGTCAAGTATACGAGATAGTGCCTCCAATAGTGCAGGACTCCAAGACTGGGAGCATCAGTCTGCATTGTACCAAAGGCTCTACACTCTACGTACACTTTGAATATATGAGAATTAAGTTAGTTAGGTAAGAAAGTACCTGTCCAGCTGGATTTGCAGAGCTTTCTTTGTGAAGTTTCCAAGTTTTTCCTCTGCTGTGCCACAGAGAACCGCAACCTCTCCTGCAAGGCAACAAGGTTGTCAGCCAACTGGCCATTTCCAGCAATCCCACACTTCCCTCCTTTCCCATTCCCCTACTCCCACACTGTGCAACTTCTAATGTCCAGAAGATGAAAGCTTAACCAAGTTACTCAGACATTTCACAATCAGGGGGAATTTACAGCAGCAACAGGTAACACAGCCCAATGGTCTGTGCTGCGTGAGCTCCTCCTCCACATTACAGACGTGCGGTGAATCAGCTCTGGGTGAGCTCTCATTCCAGCCATCACACTGTACTTCCAAAGAGTTTGTCTACAATGCTTTTAAGTTTAAGAGAGCATTTTTTAAAGCTTACATAAGTTATTACCTGAAGCCTGTAAGCCATTACCACAAGCCTTGAGATTAACAAGTAACCATTCGAGCGGGAGTTGTGCACTATGGTCCTACTTTGGATTGTGTCTTCTGACCACACGCACAGTACGGATATTTCCAACATCTACCCTGTATCTTCCTGTCAACTCTCTCTTCCTAAATTTTCTGTCTTGTCATAAGTGCCCAGATCTTACTGAATGATCCCAATGATCCAAACAAGAACTGAGACTGATCTTTATGCTGTGACACTCTAGGGCAGGTTTGTAATGAACCATGGCCATTCACCGATGCCTTCTGCTCTCAACCCTGAGGAAAAGACAGACTTGTCTTCCATGACCTCAGAACAATTTGCAGCAACTTTTGACGTCCAGTTATTGTGGCAAGGTAGGGAAACACACTCCCACAGCTAGATCCCACAAACAGCAATAACGATCAGATAATCTCGACTCAGATGAGAGTCGAGAACTACACATTGTGCTAAAGGATCTCAGGTCCACCCTGCCAGCTAACATGGTCTCTGTATACCTTTTCATCTAACAGACAGTACCAGATAGTGTAGCCTGCCCTCTATACTGCCTCAAGAGTGCCATTCTGGATCTCGGTGCTCAGTTTTTTTGGAGTGGGATAGAGACACAATACCTTCAAACCTCAGAGACGTGAGGCTATCCAATGAGCCACAGGTCAATACAAGACCTGCCACTTTCTGCCTTACCTTCTCGGAGCAGCTCCTCAGCCGTGTTCACACCATGCTCAATTAACTTCTGACAATCATCCAGAGGCTTGATGCTCTCTTCTTCAACTTTATCCACCTCTTGCAGGAGAAGTATTAACCGTTCATCCAGCAGCTTGATCACTGAGGCCTTCAATTCCTTGAAGTGGCGTTGTAGGGCATCGCGCGTCTCTACGGCACTCCCGTTGATCTGGATAGAGAAAGAAAATGGAAATACAACGATTAAGAACAGTGCTCGACACATCTTGGGATTAGCTAGAACCCATTCTGGCAGAGACTACCAGTACTCTTTCAGTTAACACCATTGCATAACAGTGCAGCTGTGCTTCCTTGAGTCACTGTCTGGAGATAAAGGCAGAAACATAAGCAATTCTGTTCTGGGGTTCAGCAGTTGTAATCTCTGGAGATACCGCCTGGCACTACCTCCTACATTACCCATCCCTTCCCCAGCCGATGAAACCGCAGGTAATTTATTCCAGAGTTCTCTGGTCTTCTATACTCTTGGTCTTTAGTTTATCTAAAAACTCTTGTACGATAAAGACGAACTCTTGATCTCGCCATCTGCCTCGTTGTGGCCCTTGCACCTTATCTGCCTACCTGCACTGCACCTTCCCTGCAACGGCAACACTGCATTCTGTTATTGTTTTCCTTTTGTACTTCCTTGACGTACTTATTATGGAATGATCTGTACGGATACAAGGTCAAACAAAGTTTTTCACTGTACCTCGGTACATGTGACAATTATAAACCAATGACCAAATTCTACAACCTCCATCCCAACCTTCACCTCCCTGCATCCTCACCAGCGGCTCCAGTCACCCAATGTATCTGTGCTCGCTGACCTACAATGGCTCCTGGTAAACAAAAACAAATTTAGAATTTGCATCCTCAAATTCTTCTAGGAGCTCATCCCTTTCCCCTGTCTGTAACCTGCTCCTACCCTACAATTCCCCGGTATCTTTGACCGGTCCCCCCACCCCATTCCAGTGCCTGGCACACCTGTGAATGAATTCCTACACAACTGTGACTCCAGCCGTCTTATTCCCACATTCTGAGGTCCCCTTCCTGAAGCCCCCCACCCACTATCCAGCTCACTCCTTGATACAATTGCTGAAAGCTATAAGTATCACAACTGCAGAGCAGGATTAGGATAAATAACCCCTGTTCAGCCAGCAGTGATTTCTGAACTTTTTTTTTACAAGTCTATAAACCTCTCTGACCACACTTTTGGTCACTGTGGTGTATGTGGGCTTTTCCAGGGCACTCCCTTGGAATCGAGCACGACTTGCTTCCCTTCAGGTTTCTCAGCTGGTTGATGAGGTCACTGGGGGAACCCACACTGCCACCCCCTGGGTAGGAGGTCCTTGGCAGAGTGAGCAAGTGGTTAGTTTGTGAGTGGGTGGACTCTTTCTATCAATTCCACTGGGCTACTGTGTGACCCTGACCCACGAGGTTCTCAGTGAATGCACCTTCTCCATTTGGAGCAGTCCTGGGCCAGGATTCTCCAGGAATAAGTGGAGATGTTGTTGCTTCTCCATGGAGGGGTTTTGGGAATATATTATGGAATAGATGTACATTTCGTGGGGGAAGTACAAGGTTATGCACTTCAGCAAGAGGAATCAGACTACCATAATGGTGAGAACTTCAAATGAGTGGCGTACAGAGGGTTCTAGGTGCTCCTGTGCATGAACGTTAGCAGGCAGGCAAGTAGTTAGAAAGGCAAATGGTATATTGGCCTTTGTTTCAAGGTGATGGGCTGTATCACAAATAACGATGAGTCAGAGTACAGGAAGGAGATAGAGAGTTTAGTGACATGGTGTCATGACAACAACCTTTCCCTCAATGTTAGCAGCAAAAGAGCTGGTCATTGACTTCAGAGAAGGGGGACGGTGCAAATGCTCCTGTCTACATCAACGGTGCTGAGGTCGAGGGGATTGACAGCTTCAAGTTCCTAGGGGTGATCACCACCAATAGCCTGTTCTGATCCAACCATGTAGGTGCCACAGCCAAGAAAGCTCATGGATGCATCACGGCTTGATACGGCAACTGCTCTGCCTGGGACCGCAAGAAACTGCACAGAGTTGTGGACACAGCCCAGCACATCACAGAAACCAGTCTCCCCTCCATGAACTCTGTCTATACTTCTCGCTGCATTGGTAAAGCAGCCAACATAATTAAAGACCCCACACACCCCAGACATTCTCTCTCTCCCCTCTCCCATCAGACAGAAAATACAAAAGCCTGAAAGCACATACCACAGGGCTCAAGGATAGTTTCTATCCCACTGTTATAAAATCTATTGAATGCTTCCTTAGTATGATAAGATGGACTCTTGACCTCACAATCTACTTTGTTATAACCTTGCACCTTATTGTCTACCTGCACTGCACCCTCTCTGTAGCAGTGACACTTTATTCTGCATTCTGTATTGTTTTACCCTGTACTACCTCAATGCACTGAGTAATGAATTGATCTGTATGAATGGCATGCAGGACAAGTTTTTCCACTGTACCTCGGTACATGTGATAATAATAATAAACCAATTCCAATGATTAGAGTTTAGAAATAGGGAAGCATTGTCATGATTGTACAAGGTGTTGGCAAGAACACACCTGGAGTATGGTGCATTATTTGAAAAGGTACATCGGCATTAGAGGCAATCCAAGAGTTTTCACCAGGCTAATCCCTGGGATGAGAGGGTTATCCTGTCATGAGCAAATCGATCTGTATTCTTTGGAATTCAGAACAGTAAGGGGTGATCTTATTGAAACATCCAAGAGCCTTAGAGAGGATGACAGGGTAGATATTGAGATGTTTCCACGAGTGGGAGAATCTCAAATGAGGGACATAGTTACAAGGGAGTGCTCAGTTAAAACTGTGGTGCATACAATTTTTTTTCTAGCAGAGAGGGTGGTTGATCTCTGGCGTTCTCTACCCTGGAAGGTTTTGGAGGCTAGATCATTAAAGGGGTAGACAATTTTTTTGTTTGAAAGATCAGGGAGTTGAAGGCTATGGGGGACTGATGCAGAAGAGCAGTCTGAGACAGAACAGCCATGATCTGGTGGGGCATGCAGCCTACTTCTGCTCCTATTTACTTGTGTTCTTGCCTGGAATATTTTCCTCCACCAACCTGTTAGTCCCTTCCTGTGACAGTGTTTGGTACTGCGTGCCTGCTTTGGGTGTCTGGCATTGAGAATCTGAAATGACATGGCCTGCCCAATGGAACTGACTGTCTGCAAATCTGGCCTCACTGCTGGGGACACTGGCCTGGGAGAGGTCACTGATGTTGGTTCATTTATTCTACCAGTGGATTTGGAGGATTTTGTACAGAAAGTATTGTTATTTCGCCAGAGCTTGTCTGCTGTAGGTGGTCCAAATCTCAGAAGCAGAGGAGGACAGGGATCTCAGCTATTTTGTGGAGACAAGAGACACTGAAGATGCTGGAATCTGGAGCAACACACGAGATGCTAGAGGAACTCAGCGGGTCAGGCAGCATCTGTGCAGGCAGTCCAGATGAAGGGTCTTGACCTAAAATATCAACTATTTTCCTCCATAGATGTTGCCTGACCTGCTGAGTTCCTCCAGCATCTTGCGTGTTCATCTGCTCTGTGCTGGGTCTGTGGTCTTGATCTTGAAGGCACTGGTGAACATAGTTATCAATGCTTGACTTTGCTGAGAGGTGGGTCCCAAGACATGGGAAATGTACACCACCCGTACTGACACTGCAGTCTAGTGTACACTGACAGTACATAGTGATGGGAAGTAATAAATCACCAAGAGACAGAACTGCAAAAACATGCAAACTTTGTTTATTCCAGCCTCCAACTACACTGCACATGTACATTATTAGTAAATGTCACATTTATATCCACTACAGTTACCTGTCCTCGTACTTCCTTGCAGAGCTCCTTGTCAAATGTTCTTCAATAACATTCAGTGAAGCACCTTAGGATACTTTAATCACACTAAGAGCGTTTGTAAATACACGTCCTTGGTGCCGTAATGGGCAAAGTCCTCAAAAAGGTGGAGGGATGTCTCAAGAGGATTTCAAAATAATGAAAAGGTTTTGATGGAGCAGACACACAGTGCGTTTCCATTTGTGGGAAAGAACCAAACTGAAGCCCATCAATGTAAGACAGTCCACAAGAAGTCACATAGGGAATTTGGAAGAAACTTCTCCTTCTGTAGGATATGTGAACTCACCCCATGAGTAGTTGAGGCAAATGATATGGATGCATTCGAGGGAATCCTGTTTCAGCACAGAAGGGGGAAGGGAACAGAGGGTTTTGTTGATGGAATTAGATAAGGGTAGGAGGAGCACAAACACTAGCATGGACAGGTTGAGCCAAATGGCCTGATCCTGGGACATTCATTATAGACACCTTCCCAATGAGGCATCAGGTAGAGTCCTGCTTGGGTGTAAAACGTAACCCACCAGGATCAATCTGAACCTGATCCAAGGCCGAGGGTTTATTTCTTTATAAAGCCAACTTGACTCTCAGCTCAAGGAGCTGAGCTCAGGTACCAAGCCCTAGGTTTATAAGACACAGGCTCAGCCACACTGGGATATTATGCCCACTTGTAGGAAGGATATAAAGGCTTTAGAGAAGGAGCAGATGAGATTTACTAAAATGATTCCTGGAATGAGGGGATTTAGAGAAACTGGGATTGGTCTCTTTGGAACAGAGGAGGTTGTGAGGGGATCAGATAAAAATCAGGGAAGAGAAAGTTTTTATTTATGGAAGGATCCAGAACCAAAGAACACAGGAGGATAGTGCTTGCAAAAAGAACCAACAATAGTGACCTGAGCACGCACGCACGCACATCTGGAATGCACTTTCAGGAGTCATGTTGAAAAATGCTGGATAAGTATCTGAAAGGAAAAAAAAATGCCAGGGTGTGGGAGAGGGACTAGTGGATTGCTCTTGCATAGGAGTCAGTAGAGATTCAACACACTGCACCACCTCCTTCCTTCTGCAATACTGTTCAATTTTAAATCTACGCCAAGGCCGACTATCTTAGCTAGAGTATACCAATGAGTCACAATATTCTTGGGCTAGGGTGGGAATAAAACCATGCACCATTCCCATTACATTTTGCACCCTCCCAAACTCTACTGCCTGCACCCTGCTCACTCATCAGCTACATTATTGCTTCATCAGGACCCAATTTCAGAACTTTCACTTTTATTTCAAATCCCATACAGCACTGTTCTATCACAATGACTCCCTCCAGGTCAAAAATCCTCTCAAGTTCTCTGCACTCCTTCAATTCCGGCCTCCTACTTGTTACCAAATTAAACAGCCCTGCCATTAGCAGCATGCCTTCAGTTACCAAGGCCCTAGGCTCGCTCTCAAAACCCTTCTCAGCAACTTTAAGAGATTCCTTAAAAAAGTCACCTGTCTTCAATCATACACTCTAATATTTCCTTATGGGGCTTGGTGTCAGATTTATTTGATAATGTTGCTGTGAAACTCCTTGCTACATTAAAGATGCTTTATCAGTACGAGCTGCTGCTCCCCAGTAAAGGATAGTGTGTGTGCATGGTGGAGTAGGCCCACGCTGGCTGGTGCTACCTCCTCAACAGACGAATCACCTTCTGATGCTCATCAGGTAACTGGTGAGCTGGTCAAGAGTCCGGAGGGTAACTCCTCCCTGCTGCACTGCACCCACACACGGCAGCTTGGTGTGGTGAGGTGGGGAAGGTAGAGCAGAAGGGCTGCATGTGAAGGTCGATATACTCTGATCCACAGCAGAGATTAAGGATTGGAGTATCTCGGGGATTCATTTCTTAATGACATAAACTGCACTCCATCGTCACTGAGATGGGCACCTGTACACAGCACACAAATTTTACATAAAAGAGCCAATACTTCAACACACCGTGCTGGACATGCAAGTGGTAGGAGCTGCAGCTCCTCCTGCCTGCATTTCCACAACACCTTCAGGATCTTGGAGAATTCCAAAGGACTTTGCCACTAATGCAGCGCATTTGGAGTGTAGTCACTGCGAGAACGTAGAAACACAGCACCCAAGTTGCACAGGGTACGCTCCCATAATAGATAACCCACTTTTAATGATTTTCATGGAGGTACAAATATTGGATAGATCGAAGGGTGAACTCACCTGATCTTTAAATAGTGACCTCTGGATCTTTTATATCCAGAGGGGGCCATTGTGGGCCAGTTTAATATTAAAACCCAAAACACAGTCCTTCTGACAATTCAGCACTCAGCAGTGGGTCCACATTTCATTTAAAAAAAAACACTTGGTTACTCTCCTGCTCTTACAGCTGTGAATGTTGGGCAAAACTGGTGTGGCACAGGAGACCAAAATTGGAGGAATGCAGGGGATTTCAGGCTTGTGGGGCTGGAGGAAGTTACAGAGTCAGGAAGAGGGTGATGCCACAGAGGCATCTGAACTCAAGTTCATATTGTTGGACCATGTGGTTGACTCCTATATTGTGGAGGGCCGGGGCTGTCACATGACAGCACTGTCCAGCACCTGATCGAAAGACACACCACTGTCGATCAAGGCCTGGCTCCACCCCATCCATTAGCACACACCTGATGATTGGCCCTCTCAGCACCTTTGTACCTGGCCTCGGGCCATTGGTCTCCGGTGATCGATTAGTTCCTGCTGGCACTGGGCCATTGGCCCTTTTGAACTACCTGGGCTGGACCACCCCAGCCCTCCAGCACTATAAAAAGAGTGCCCCATGTGCTAGTTCTGTCTCTTTGTTGCACGATTCCTCCGGGGCAACAACGCCAGAGAGACCACTGCTAAGCTGTGCACCTCGACAGGGTTAGAAGCATCCTAAGTTAGGATTCCCGGGGGCGTGGAGCTGTGCCTGCACTGAGTGAAGGGGTGGAGGGTAGCGTATTGCTCTTCCTTGATTGTTTGTACCCAGTTCGTTTTGTATGCGTGCGCGTATTTTACCCTTGTTGCGATTTTCCCATGCTCGCTATCACCAGTGCGTGCGTCCCCCCGTTACCTTTTCCCCGTGTTTACCTTTGTAATAAATCATTTAATTCTAAGGCTGTGTTCAGAGTCCTTGTCTTTCGAGACCTCAAACTTGTCCCACAACAACTCCTAACTGCTTTCTCAGGGGCATTAATGAAAGGACAATAGATGCCAGCATTACCAGCAATGTCCATACCCTGAGAGTGAATAAATAAAAGGTATAAATGCAGACTAGCAAAATACTCTTGAATATGTAGGTAACATGTATTACATATAAAAATGTGGGTAACAAAATACCATAGGTACCTATTAACCTTGGCACAAGTCAGGAATCTCAAGGAAAGGAGGTGGATGAAGAAAGATGCGACAAAGAGGTGTGAACAGGTGAGAGCAAACACTTCCCCAACACTCCTGCTGAAACAAACAATCACCTCGGCTGATATTCACCAACGAGCTGTGCCCACTCAACAAATACTTTGAATGGTGAGTGCGTTTTTTCATCTTTCAACACATTTATAAAAGGAAGTGATGCAACGTGCCACAAAAGCCCCTGTCATTGTTATCTCGACTGACAATTTCTTCTGCAGACTGCAATGAGGAAAAACAGGAAGGAATTTAATTTAACAAAAAGCCCGTGCTTCAGCACAAGTTGCATTCCACTATCTGTTGGTATTGTTACTTGTGCAGGGGATGTAAAGATTTTACAGAGCTCCCAGTCCTATAGAAAACAAAATAGGAAGCCTCACCTGAGACTTAAACATGCCGTTGCTTCTGTTTAATGAGTTCCCATCTCTGTCCACTTAATTCTGTCGCAATTTTTTTTAAATCAAGGAACCGCTCCATCAAGTAAAAGCAGGAGATGTTTTAAATGTCTGCCTCTGGGGACAACAGTTTAATGTTTCAGGCACAACTTCAAAAGGAACACATTTATGTGGCCCAACTAATGCAAATAAACTTGTTATTTTGATTGAATAGGACTCCTCCAATCTGACCTGCTGGCAGCCTAGTGATTATGGAACTAGACTGGGAACTGTCAAGATTTCAGTTCCTGATGAGAATTGAAATAAATGAATCTGGTGACTTGGGGGCTGGCACCAGATTAAAATCCCTTGTGCCCCTCGGGGAGGAGATCCTGCACCCTCCATCCCATCCCACGTGGCTGACTCCATGCCCTCACTGTAATTAGAGTTGGGAAATAAGTGAGGCCTTGCCAGTAATATAGAATCTGAAAGGGTGAAAAAAGGTCAGGACACTCCCACCGGTGGTTGGGCCCCAAGCTCAGTCTCCTGACCCAGCTCCATTTCATTTGTTTCTACCTGATAGGGTGCTTTACACTGGAGTGAAGCAGCTAGGGGCATTTCACCTGGGCTTTAACACACCCAAATGTGTTAAAAGAGATTTACAGTGGGCTTCTATAAATAAAGATAAACCAAGTTTACAACCATGCTCCCAAGTAATATGCATTAGAAGCTCCCTGATATCACTAAGTAAAAGACTAGTGTGCAAAGCAGCCTGCATGAGCTTCTGAATCACAAGCTCATTGTTAATTTTGCACTGTCAGTTTACAGCTGCAAACTGTGACAATATCTAAATATTAACAATTTTTATGCTTAACCTGCAAATTTCCACTTTCCTTATAAAGACTTTTGCACTTCTGGGAGCTTGTTGAGACACAGCCCAGAATTACAGGATAGAACACAGAACAGTACAGCACAGGAACAGGCCCTTCAGCCCACCATGTCTGTGCTGACCATGATGCCAATCTAACTAATCCCATCTGCCTGAACATGGTCTGTATCCCTCTATTCCCTGCCTGTTCATATGTCTGTCTAAATGCCTCTTAATGTTGATGTTATATCTGCTTCCACCACCCCTGGCAGACTGTTCCAGGCACCTACCATTAAAACAAAAACTTAACTTGCACATTTTTAAATTTTCTCCCTCTCACCTTAAACCTATGCTCTCTAGTATTTGAGATTTCCACTCTCAGAAGAAGACCTTACCCTATCTATGCCTCTTATAATTTTATAAACTTCTATCAGGTCACCCCCAACCTCCAATGCTCCAGAGAAAACAATCCAAGTTTGTGCAACCTCTCCTCATAGCTAATGTTCTCCAATCCAGGCAGCATCCTGGTGAACCTCTCCTGCACCCCCTCCAATGCCTCCACATCATTCCTGTAATGGGGCGACCAAAACTGGATATAATACTCCAAATGTGGCCAATAGCTTGAACAACTGCAAATAGGACTTGCCAACTTTTATACTCAGTGCCCCATATATCACAGATAACCCCATATAATGCTCTATGCCTCCTTTACCACCCTATCTACTGGTGTTGCCACTTCCAGGGAGCTATGGACTTGCACCCAAAGATCCTTCAGTACATCAATACTCCCAAGGGTCATCAGTTCGATATAGTTTCAATGCAAAATGGGTTTTGGGAATTTCCATAAAGTCCATTTAGGGGAATATGGTCACAGCACAAAACCGCCCTGGAATTCAGTTGTTTTGCTCAAGACAACTAACTATTGGGGAAAGGGGATAACTAGTGTAGTGCAATCCTGGGATTTAACCACTCCATCATGGGCATTTCTCTACCTCACTCTCCTTCCTTAAAGTTGCTCCTTGACCCAATCTCTGGCCGAGCTTTCGGTCATCTGAATAAACATCGGTGTAGCTCAACCTCATCTGCCTGCAGTCACGTGAAGAACCCTGGGAATCTTTACCACATTAAGGGTGCTACGTAAGTGCACATTCAAGTTCCCTCCTCCATCAAAAGGCGAGTAAAAGGCTTCCAGTTCCCTCTTCCTTCCTTTTCAAGTGGAAAAAGCAGCACTGGGACTCCACACACACAAAAAAAAAATCACATCCACCTGCAGAATACTTGGCTGATGTTTTGAGGAAAATCAGAATCAGGTTTATTATCACTGACATATGTCGTGAAATTTGTTGTTTTGCAAGACAAAGACATACAAATTACTATAAGTTACAAAAATAAATAAATAGTACAAGAGGAATAACGAGGTGGTGTTAATGGGTTCATGGACCATTCAGAAATCTGACAGCAGAGGGGAAGAAGCTGTTCCTGAAACGTCGAGTGTGGATAGATTCAATCTGGCACACTATAACAGCTCTGTGGGAGGACCTTCACCACACAGATCACAGCCATTCCAGAAAATCAGGTTGTAGTAGTCCAAAAAACAACCAAAACAAAAAGGTCTGTGGGGTGGTGGGGGGGGGGGGGGAAGGAATGTTTCCTTGCATTAGTCGAGCTATGTAAATGTGTCCCTTGGCAGTTACACCTGAAATAATAAAAATCTAAAAACTGCGAATGCTGGAAATCTGAAACAAAACCAGTAAACTCTGGAAACACTCAGCAGGTCAGGCAGCATCTGTGGGAAGAGAAACAGAGTCAATGTTTCAGATTGAAGACCCTTCGACAGAACAAAAAGAGGAAACAAAAGCTGCAGAGAAGGTGGGGGATGGGATGTCTCCGATAGAGTAAACCCAGGGTGACCATGGGGATAAGATGTAAACAAGGTTATCTGGTAAATGAGTGAATGAGAACAGTTAGAGAACAAGGACATAGAATTCTACTCTCAAGCACCTCAGAGCTGACCTTCCTTAACAAGTGACCTGTACGCAGCCCTTCTCTGACTGGGGCTCCAGGGAATCCCCAGACTCACGAAATACGGAAGTAGTGAAATGCAGAGCAGGAGGACAAGCCCAGCAGGTCAGGCTGGACATGTCCTCCATTCACCGCTACCACTGGGGCAGAGGTACAGGAGCCCGAAGACCCATACTCAACCATTCAGGAACAGCTTCTTCCCCTCTGCCGTCAGATTTCTGAATGGTCCATGAATCCTACTTTGTTATTCCTTATTTTTGCACTATTAGAACATAGAACAATTACAGCACAATTCAGGCTCTTCGGCCCACAAAGCTGTGCCAAACATGTCCCTACCCTAGATATTACTAGGCTTACCCATAGCCCTCTATTTTACTCAGCTCCACATACCGATCTAACAGTCTCTTGAAAGACCCTAATGTATCAGCCTCCACTACCATTTCCGGCAGCCCATTCCACACACTCACCACTCTCTGAGTAAAAAACTTACCCCTGACATCTCCTCTATATCTACTCCCCAGCACCTTAAACCTATGTCCTCTTGTGGCCACCAATTCAACCCTGGGGAAAAGCCTCCGTTCTGCAAAGCAGTCACCCAGAGTTTAGTGTCTCCAGTGTAGAGACCACAGTGTGAACACTGATTGCAGTGACACTGGATTGGAAGAAGTGCGAGTGGATGGCTGTTTCACCTGGAACAACTGTTTGGGTCCCTGGATGGTGGGAAGGGAAGGTGAGGGGTCAGGTGTTGCATCATCTGTGGTTGAAAAGGAAAGTGCCATGAGAAATGGGGTGGTTGGTGGGAAAAGAAGTGTGGACCAGGGAATGCTGAAAGGGGAGAAGGGAAAGTGTCTGGTGGAATCTCTTTGAAGATAGTGGAAATTGCAGAGAATGATCTTTCAATGCAGAGGCTGGTAGGGTGGAAGACGAGCCCCAGGGAAACTATCTTTGTTCTGTAGCAGAAGAGGGGATATGAGAGCAGAGGTGAGGGAAATGGATGAGATGTGGTCCAGGACTTTGTCAACAGTGGTAGAGGGGCAGCTGTAGTTCAGAAAGGAAAAAAAATTCACTGGCACCTGTATGAAAAGTCTCATCAACAGAGCAGATGCAACAGGACACAAGGACTCCATTCCTCCAGGAGGCAGGGTGGGACGAAGAGTAGTTGAGATAGCTGTGGGAGTCAATAGGCTTCTAATAGATGTTAGCAGCCATCTTATCTCCTAAGATAGAGGACAGAGAGATCCAGAAAAGGGAAGAGTCAGAGACTGACCATGTGAAAGTGAAGGTAAGGTGGAAATTGGCAGCAAAAGGTAATGAAACTGTTGAGTTCTGCACGAGTGTAGGAGGTAACACCAATGCAGTCACCAAATGTAATGAAAAACTGCTGACTGAACCCTGGTCAGATCATAACAAAGACTGTTCCACATATCCCATAAAAAGATAGGCACAACCTAGGCCTATGTAGATGCCCATAGCCACCCCTTTGATCTGGATGGAGTTGAAGGAGAAATGGTTCAATGCAAGAATGAAGTTTAGCCAGGTGAATGAGTATGTTGGTGGAGTTGAACTAATTGGGCCTCTGCTCAGGGAGGGCTCTCAGACCACCCTGAGGTGGGATGGAGGTGTAAAGGGATTGAACATCCATGGTAAAAAGGAGTCTGATGGGACCAGGAAATTGGAAACCGTCAAAATGATGGAGGATATTGGAGGTGTCACAGATATAAGTGGGAAGGGGTTAGACTAGAGGGGAAAGGATAGCGTCAAAGTAAGACAAAATAATTTAACTGGGGCAAGAAAAGGCTAAAACAATGGGTCTACCAGGGCAGTCCTGCTTGCAGATTTTTGATAGAAGTGGGCTTGCAGGGCTGGGACATTACAAGACTGGAAGCTGTGGAGGGAAGATCTCCCGAGGAAATGAGGTCTATGACCATCTGGTTGATGGTGACCTGATTCTTGATGGTGGGGTCATAATCCAAAGGGAGGTAGAGAAAGTGTCTGAGAGCTGACATCTGGCCTCTGCAAGACAGAAGTCAGTTCACCGACCATAGCAGCATCCAATGTTATCATCAGTGGGTTTGATGATAACATTGGGATTGGTTCTCAGTGAATGGAGAGCTGCACATTCAGAAGGGGAGAGGTTAGAGTGTGGGGGGGGGGGGGGGGGCGTGGAAAGTCAAGACGGTCAACGTCACATCTGCAGTTACCAATGAATAGATCAAGAGGAAGTAATGTGCCTGAGAGGTGTCCAGGTGGATCAGGAGTACTGAAGACGGGTGAAGGAATCCACAGTTTGGGATGAAGTCTCCTGGCACAGAGATGGAGGAACAGTTCAACGGCACGTTGAGCTCAAATTCATTGAGATGGGGCTGTAGGGCAATGGAGCCAAAGCGTCTGCCGAGGACTGACTGTTCTGGATCAGAAGGGATGGTGAAAAATGGCAAGGTGGGGGAGTGGGGGGGGGGGGGGGCCGGGGGTGAGAGAAGAGATGTGATCTGAGGAAAGTGAAAGAGGAGAAAGTTCCAGAGGATTGTTGGAATGCAAAAACTGCTGGAGTTTGCCATCTTTGACATCTAGAAGGAAGGGGAAGAGTCATCTATTGTAGCGCCAATGCAGCAAAGAGTAGGGGACGAGGCCAGAGATGTTAAACCACTGCTCCCCTGCTCCCAGGAACAGGCCAATGGTTCTAATTCTGTGCTTTGGAGTGATTCAGAGGACGATCAGGAGCAGCTTTGGAGTGATTCAGAGGACGATCAGGAGCAGCTTTGGAGTGATTCAGAGGACGATCAGGAGCAGCTTTGGAGTGATTCAGAGGACGATCAGGAGCAGCGGAGTACCCAGGTAAAAGATACATGGGGTCACAGAGACAGTGTGCAAGGTCCAAACAGACAACATCCAAGGTCAGGATTGAACCTAGGTCAATGGAGCTCGGAGACAGCAGCTCCACTGGCTGCATCATTGTACCGCCCCACAGCTGGTCCTCCTGGGCTGCTTATTCTCTCCTTGCAAACTGGTTTCCTTGGTTATTGTCTTGAGCTGTAAGCAGCTGCAGCTGGTAGACTGGGAAAACTCTCCTCCCTCTGGTTTGAACCAGTGGGACAGCTCCCCTCTCTCACTAATCAGGGAGTAGTCTCAGGACCCAGGATATTCAAATACTGCAACTGGGGAATAAAATATCATTAACAGCTAAGAGCAGATGGTTGTGGAAATCAGGAAGTAGGAAACAGAGCAAAGGGGCAGGCAAATAAAGAGCTGTGGATAAGGAAGGTCCAGTGATGTGGGATACCAGCACATAATCAGGGCACACAAGAGACTGCAGATGATGGAATCTGGAGCAAAAAAAAAGTTGCTGGAGGTACTCAGCAGGTCTGGCACAGCATCTGTAGAGGGAAATGGACAGTCGATGTTTTGGATCGACACTTCATCTTGACTGCTCCCAGATGAAGTCCAGATTCAGATTAGTTTGTCATATACACCAGGGTACAATGAAATTCCTTGCCCGCATATAGATATGTCAGTGATAATAAATCTGATTCTGAGTAAGCCATATACATGGTAATAATAAATACAACAAATACAGTGATGAGCGCAAAATAACAGATTGATTGGCCTGAAACACCGACTGTGCACTTCCCTCCACAGATGCTGGCTGACCTGCTGAGTTCCTCCAGTGCCTCATTTTTCTGCTACATAAACAGGCCAATGGTAGGCAATCGCTCAGGTAGGCCAAGAGGTGGAGAAGAGAACAGGGAATCTAAGGGGAAATGAAGTGCAGGTGGCAGACAACAGCCTGGGGACATTGTAGAGGAAAAGTCATTTGGATTGCAGCCAAGTAAAAGTGAGATCCAATTAACACCTTAACACCCTTGTAATCTTTTACTGTCTGGGGAGAGACAAACTCCCTGCCCATTGTTGACTGAAGTCTAAGCTTAGATTCAGTTATCAATACATTAGAAAAGTGCAGTTGCTAGTTGGGGCAGAATCTGTGGCATGGGAGAAGTTTCCTTGGCCGTCAGCATCGATGAGCATGGTCGATCCTCTGTGACCCAAAAGCATTTTTCTGTTCACTGGTCATGGCCCATTAACATTGACCAAAAGGCAGGGCTGCCTGCCACAAACTTAACTGCCCATTCTGAATTGCATAAAGGCAAAGAATAGCTGAGGGATTCAGACTCAGAAGGTCCACTGAGTGAAATGATTCAAGTCGGCAAGTCAAGCCAAGCTTATTCTCATATGCACAAATATGGTACGGTACAGGTACAATGAAAATCTTGCTTATAGGTCGGTGCAGTTGACTTTAATGACCTCAAGTTGGAGTGAGAGCATTCAACCACCCATGCCAGAAATGTGTATGTGGACTTCAAGCACAGGCAACTTCCTTGTGACAGAATGTCTCATCACCTGCAACTTCAGACAAGCATCAATTCCTGCTGGTGAAAAGGACCTTTCCTGTCAGATCCTGAAAGTGAAGCCAGTGCATCATTGTCAACACTTGCTGCCTCGAGGCAGCTGGGCTCGGAATGAGACAAATTATCCATCTATTTCTGGACTGCACATTAGCTAGGCCGTGGGAAGAGATACAGTGGTCTTCATCACCCCAAACATCTGCAATGCACAGGATTTCATGCTGGACCGACTGTCATCAAACAAACAGAATGCTGGAAACCACCGGCAGATCAGGCAGCATCTTAGAAAGAGAAAGGTTTCAGACCCAAGACCCTTCAGAGTTCTAATGAAAGACCTCAGACCTGAAGCTTTAACTCCATTCCTCTCTCCACAGATGCTGCCTGACCTGCTGAGTGCTTCCAACATTTTCTGGTTTTATTTCAGATTTCCAGCATCTGAAGTTTTTTGGCTTTTCAGACTGTTCTTAGAGATTCACAACAAGACAAGCATCACCCATTGCTGGAAAGCTATCAACTCTATGAAAGATGCACTCTCATCTTCCCAAACTCCCTGGATTCCCAGCACAAGGAGCTGTCCACAACCAAATGATGCAGACTGGCACACTGAGGTCCAGGACTACATGCTGTGAGACAAGCTGAGGGTTGGTGTAGCAGCCTTTAAAGTTCGATGGGAAAAGGTCACCATGTTGGGGTCTCCTGTCATTGCAGAAAGTGGGGCTGGAACCTGTGTAGAAACCCTTTGGACTGTACACAAAGGAAAACTGATGTCATAGAGCTCTGGGTCTGTACTTGGAGGATAAGGAGGGGATCTCATTGAAACCTACTGGATACTGCAAGACCTGGATAGAGTGGACATGGGGAGGACATTTCCATTAGTAGGAGAGCCCAGGATCCGAGAGCACAGCCTCAGAATAAAGGGACGTCCCTTTAGAACTGAGATGAGATGGTATTTCTTCAGCCAGACGATGGTGAATCTGTGGAATTTGTTGCCACAGAGGGCTGTGGAGGCCAAGTCACTGTGCGCATTTAAAGCAGAGATTGATAGGCTCTTGATTGGTCAGGGGGTTAAGGATTACGAGGACAAGGCAGGAGAATGGCATTGAAAAATAAATCAGCCATGATTGAATGGCAGAGCAGACTCAATGGGCCAAATGGCCTAATTCTGCTCCTACATCTTATGGTCTTACAGCATGGAAACAGGCCCTTTGGCCCAACTCATCCATGCCAACCAAGATGTCCATCTAAGCTAGTCCCATTTGCCTACATTTGTCCCATATCTCTCTTTTAAAAAAATGACAATGTAAATAGAACGACTTGGTGGGTACTGAAAATGGTGACATATGAATGTCCTATGTTAACATTTGCAAATGAGAGATTTCTTTTCAATTTGAGAAAAGACTGTCTGGTGACAGATCACGGGTAGATTCAATGATAGTTTTCTGGTGCTGACAACCAAGCTAACAGTGAAAATACACCCTGCCACAGCTAGCAACTATTGCCCATTATATTGATATCTGCACAACCATAAACGACAGGAGGTCTCATAACCCAAGACAACTGAGATATTATCTTACTGTAGTCCTGCTTTGTTTTCTTCACCTTACAGTATTCAGTCATTTGTCTGTGCATTACCCAGCCCCAACCTACATGGCAGAGGAGATGTTACAGAAATTCACAAGATGTGAATTCACAAATGGATCAAACGTGCCCCAAATGCAGCTGTTTGAGAAACTTCAAATTCAAAACGTGCAAGTCGCAACTTCCTGACTTCAATTCCTTTTGAAAGTTTCTCAGCATGATGCAAGAGTTGAACTGTAGCAAAAAAAAACGGTGTAAATCTGCATTTTGTTAAAGCCCTTGTAGGATCTTATGTTCATGCACAAAGCACCAAAATAGTGTATTTCCATTTCAAATCTGGGTACAAGAGAAGGTTCTTAGTCACAATTATGACAGCACTCTACACGAACTTAAAAGTACTTTAAATTTGAAACAGAAGAATTGTGAAATACACACACACATTCAATCTACAAATAAAAAACATGCTTGTATCTCACACTGTTCACACTCTCCAATGACAAAAAGTTGGACAGGCTAGAAATTAGAAGAAAGAATAGGGGACTGGATTCAAATGTATAAGATCTTGAGGGGTCTTGACAGGGGGTGTGGAGGATGTTTCCTCTGGGAGAATCTACAACTAGGGAACATTGTTTAAAAATAAGGCGTTGCCATTTATGACAGATGACATGAGAATTTTTTTCCTCTGAGGATTGTGAGTCTTTGGAACACTCTTCCTCGAAATTACATAGCACAGCAGACTCCAAGAGCTCAGTGGCCCACTCCCAATTTGTATGTTTGTCTGTAACCAAAAGCTTTATGAGCTAACAAAGAACTTATAAAGAGCAGTTTACAGTACTATTATAATACTGTGAACATAGAAGCCAATTTACAATTGCAAGCTCCTGCAAACAGCAATGAGATAATGACCATACAAGATTGTTTTGGTGAAAACACTGAATTGTTTTCAGTGAAACAAATAATGGCCAGGACACAACGGAGAGTTGTCTTGCACTTCCTTGAGCAGTAGAAATAAGATCTTTTAGCTCTACTAGGGAGATCACCAGATATTCCACCCCTGATATTGGAACATGATGTTAGTAAGCTATCTTTATTAGTCAAATGTACATCAAAACAGACAGTGAAATGCATCTTTTGCGTGGAGTGTTCTGGGGCAGCCCACAAGCGTCACCATGCTTCTGACACCAACATAGCATGCCCACGACGTCCTAGCCTATACGTCTTTGGAATGTGGGAGGAAACCGGAGCATCCGGAGGAAACCCAGGCAGACACAGGGAGAACATACAATCTCTTTACAGACAGTGGCCGTAATTGAACCTGGGTCACTGTCACTGTGATAGTATTACGCTAACCGCTACACTACCGTGCCAGCCCTGGAAAGCCAGTCGTGTCAACTAATAGCTTTCAAACTAGTTGTCTTTACTGCACATTCAACACATGCATTTTTTGTTTCGTCATCTCAATCTAATTATAGTTTGTTAAACTGTACAACACTAGACCTAAAGTCCACTGAAAACTAAGCCAATTTAAAATGCAATTTTCTTCCCAATTATCTTAAACCATGGAGAGTTACCTTGCACTTCCTTGAGTGGTAGAAATAAGATCTTTTAGGTCTACTAGGGAAATCTAAGCCTACCCTTTGAAGTTCCAGGCTGTGCATCAATTCTCAGGATCTCAAAAACAACGGAGTGTGGATATAAATAACCAAGTGGACAGCATGGCGGTGCAGCATTTAGTGCTGCTGTCTTACAGCTCCAGGGACCTGGGGTTAATCCCAATCTCCAGTGCTGTGTGAAGTTTGCATGTTCTCTCTGGGATTCTGCCAGGTGCTCCACTTTCTGCCTACATCCCAAAGACGAGCTTGTAAATCATCTTTTAGTGTAGGATAGTGGCAAAAAGAATCATAGGGGAGTTGACGGGTACGTGTATGAGAGAATAAGTTGCAGGAGTACAGAGAAATGAGAGAAGAAATGGGACTGACGAAATTGCTTCCCTGGGAGGGAGCCATAGACCTGATGGGCTGAATGGCCGACTACTGTGCTGATAGAAATAACTAAGATATAAAGTACATTTCTGCTCACCAAAAGCTACACACATTGCTCCATTATTAAGAAGTCCCATTACATTCAACTTCAGTACTCATAATCCGACTTAGAAGTTGGATGTTCAAGCAGAACTGGAACGTGCAATCTAGACCAACGCTTTTGTCAAAGCCTTTGCTTTGAGAATGGGCTGTTAAACTGATGTGTCAGCTATCCGCCTATTTAGAGGGAAGCAAATGATGCCAAACTGTGAAGGCAACTATAGTGTTCCCTTTGGACTACAAACAGTGTTCATTCTTCAATAAAGCCCAGCAAAATAAACTCATCCTAAATCACGTGACATCCAACATCTAGAAGAATAAGGGCAAGACGTGTGCAGAAACACCAACATTTTGAAGCTCTCCCTAAATCACACACAATCCTGATTAAGAAACAACAATGAGTCTCAATCACTGCTGGTTCAAAGATGACAACATGTCATGTAAACACTCTGAACTCTGAATGCAAACTAAAATACAATAGTGAAAAGAGGTTGCCAAAATATTTACACTTCTTAAAAACTTGGAAGCCCACAAGTTACTGCAGTTGAGTATCATTGGAAATAGCTTGAAGCAGACTGCAATAGTTCAACAAGATCCACTCAAAGAGTAACTTGGGATGGCCAACAAATGCTGGCCTTGTTAGCTATACCCATGGCCCATAAACAAACACAAGATTAAATGGCCAATTATCTCATGGTTATTTGCTGAATATTGTTGACTATGGCTCCTATACAACAGTTGACATTATGATTCAATGGCTGTGAAGTCGTTTGGAACACCCTGAGGAGGCCATGTACATTGGTTAAATGAGAGTTCCTCCTTACTGAATGGAGGCATTATTGCTTCCAAAAGAAGAAAAGTGACTGACCTGATTCCTCGCCTGGTTCAGGCCCTGTAGTCGTTGTTCCAATTCACCTTTGTAATTCTTTGCTGCCTCAATACTCTCCTTGGCTTCCTTAAGTAGCTCAGCCTGAATTTCAATTTCCATCATTATGATCTTCCTCTAAGCACAACAGCGAAACAAAAGCAAGAGAAATTATTAGCTCCACAGATGAATAATGGCGAGTTCAGATTTAAAGTCAACTTTTTATTCCACTTGCCATTCCAACAAAAGTTCCCTAGCCCGAAACATTAACTGCCTTTCCCTCCACAGATGTTACTTGACCCACACAACATTTCCAGCATTTCATCGATAGCTCAAACATTTACTTAATTCTTAATCAGTGGAGAAATTGATGGGTTATGACGATTAAATCTCTCAGGTTATTAAGGCAGTGCCTAGCTGTAGTATGAATACAGACCTGCAAACACAATTATATTTTAAAACGTTCTAAACAAGCCACAAGCCACATATTTTTTCACGTATGAATAAGATTCTGATTATCTAACGACTGCCTGGATTAAATACATGTTGTCACAATGCTGAAAATAAATCTCAATTATCTCAAACCACAACTTAGAAAACAAATCTGTAGTCACGAGTTTATTGATCTGCAAGAGCAGACATCCCGCATCAATACAGATCTAAAACAATCAAACTGCTGCCAAGCAGTGGATCAGTCCTGATCCTATAACCACTCAAGAGCAACAAAGACAATTGCAGGGCAATTTAGAGAGTTAAATAAATGAAGAGGTAGGGAGAACCATGTTGCACAGAGAAAGAAAATTAGGGAAGGACACTAAAACAAAATCGACACGTGGGGAGGGGAGAACAGATATGCTGAAGAGGCAAATGGAAAAGGGATGGGATTATTACGCAAGAAAATAGGAACAGGAGTAGGCCATCATGACCCTCAAGCCTGCCCCGCCATTCAATATGATCTTGGCAGATCTATGCTGGCTTCAACTATTCTTCTGTGCCAGTTCCCCATAACCTTCAAATTTCAAATATTTATCATCTCCACCATAAAAATATCTAATGATCTGGATTCCATCGCCCTAGGGGACAGAAAATTCCAGAGATTTACCGCCTTCACAGCATGGTGCGGAGGCTCCAATGCACATGATCACAAGAATCTGCAGAGGGTTGTCAACTCAGCCAGCTCCATCGCAGGCACAACCCTCCCCACCATCGAGGACATCCTCAAGAGGCAGTGCCTCAAGGCAGCATCTGTCACTAAGGACCCTCACCATCTGGGACATGCCCTCTTCTCATTACTACCATCAGGGAAGAGGTACAAGACCCTCACTCAACGATTCAGGAACAGCTTCTTCCCCTCCACCTTCAGATTTCTGAACAGTCCATCAACACTACCTCATTATTCCTTTTTTTGAGCTATTTATTTTTGTAATTTATATTAATTTTGTGTCTTTGCACTGTACTACTGCCGCAAAACAACAAATTTCACGTCATACAAGTCAGTGGTGATAAGTCTGACTCTGATACCATCAGAAGAAACTTTGATGCATCTCAGTTTTAAATGCCTGGCCCCTTATTTTGTAGCTATGCCCCTTGTTGTTGACTCTCCCACTGGTGAAAACACTCCAACATCTACCCTGTCAAACTCCCTTAGTATCTTGCACATTTGAATAAGGTCACTTCTCATTCTTCTAAACTCCAAATAATACAGGAAGGTCAGAGAAGGACATTAAAACAGGGAAGGAATTAAAAACTTGGGTGGGACACAATATTTGAGGGCCAGACTGACTCCCAAAATCTCTGCTGTGAAATTTAACTGTTCAGCCTCAGTTGAAGCCAACACCTACACTGGCTGCGATTTTCTCTGCTAGACTTCATTGTTTAGGAACATGTATGAATAGTGACCAATATGCCAAGGTTCTGCTAGCTGCTGACACTGGAAAAACTATATCCCAAGATGTTCTAACTCAAGGCCAAAGTATACAAGCAGATTTGCATCATATATTCACAAGTAACCTTGCTCAGTGAGCCAAGAAGAAATCATGAGGGAGGGGCTGAGGCAAACAAAATTCAATCTGGAGGCAGCCACATGACTAGTATCACCCAAGCTCCGAGAGTTCAGAATTCTTTCTTCAGTACAATGTCAATCCACACAGCAACTGATATGACTGATATTCAGCCCTACTCTCCCTACAAACACAATAAAGCAGTATTTCTCACTGTACTTAGATACTGTGGTACCACAGTGAAGACCAGATTCTCGGTTATTTCCACAATCGACACCACAAATCCCAGTTGATGGTTTTATTCTTGGTTGAAATTGACAAAAAAAATTCTTAGGAAGTGACATTCATTTGATTACAATGCAAAACCCAGCAGCCATAATTACATAATCTCTCTCAAAATACAGGTTACTCAAAAGATCACATGGCTATTCCTCTGGGTCAGATACAAGTTGACATTTGTGCTTTCCTTGAAACAATATTGAAATATATCAAGGATCATGCCATGCATTGAAAAACGACTCCACTCAAGTATTATGAATTGATAGTAACACAGCGACAGGCAGCCGTGTAGAGAGCTACACTGAACCAGAGGGACATATGGACAGAATCGGGCAGAGAAGGGCAGACAACCAGGGAGAGAGCAATTGATAGTTAAGGGACTTTGAGAGTTAATTGTGAAGTCATTACAAGTCTCTGCAGCAAATTCATCTAGATCTTTTGTATGATTCATTAGTACAATTACCTGAACATAATACTGAGAGAAAGGGAAGGGATTTTCAGTGTATCAGGAACACACTAGAAATTGAAGCATATTTGAATATTTACTGTGCATTGCAAAAGGTTCATCTGAAAACACAACAAACAGTACAAGCTGCAAATATTTGGTATGTATTTTGGAGGTGATCTAATGTGTTTAAATGATAATGAGTTAGATACAGATTAACAGCACTATCACAGGCCATTTTCTAGACCTTGCCCAAAAAATTTCAATTACACACACCTCAGCACAAAACATTGACAATTCCTCTCCCCCCCCCCCCCCCCACAGAGCTCCTCCAGCAGTTTTTTTAAACCTCTGATGCTCATTACCTATAAAAAGCATACTTTGATGAAGATTTTTGGATAATGGTCTAAATGAAATTTATTAGATTGACTTAGATTTGTTGTTAGGCAAAAGTTTTAAGGGAGATGGAGCAACAGCGGATAAATGAAACTGAGGTATGAATCAGCCATGACCCAACTGAATAGTGAAACAAGCTCTAAGGTAAATGGAAATCAAAAAAAAACTGGGAATCTTAAACCGAGAAAACATTTCTGGAAGCACTCTGGTTCTTCTTTCCATGGATGCTGCCTGACATAGGAGGTCAACAGTCCTTCACTCCGGAGTTTGAGCTCAAAATCTAGAGTTACAGTTGAGTGCAATACTGAAAGAATATTACATTGTTGAAGGTGCTAACTTCTGGACAAAAGTTTGCCACTGTGTCCTACCAGCATTTATCCCTCAACCAATGTCATTGAACAGGTTATGAAGTTGCCATCACTTACCACAAAAGGACCAACCCTTGAAAAAATACTTAATTGATTAAAGTATTTTGGGACGACTTGAGGTCCTAAAGATACCCAATAAGTAGAAATACATTATTAACCAGTCATGATCTAACAGAAATGTAGGCGAGCCTGTTTCACTACTCGAAGCTGTTAGAACAGAAGCCAGACTTGCATTTTTATAGCACTTTTCACATACCCTTCAAGACAGCTTAAAGCAGTTTGAAGCCAGTGGAGTACTTTGAAGTCTACTCACTGTTGTAAAACAAGTTTTTTTAAAAACCAGCCTCCCTCCAAACTCTGAGAACATACACAATTACCACATAGCACAAAAACAGAACGCTGGAAGAACTCAGCGGGTTAAGCAGCATCAATGGAGGCAAAAGGTTTAAGTCGATGTTTCGGGTCACAACCCTGCATCAGAACTCATTCTGCTGACAAAACTGAAATACAACAGTCTTAGTTACACATTAGTTGCCTGCTACAAGAACAGCTCTACCAAATCTTCTTTCCAAACCCAGGGTCAACTCAAAGACACAGCAGCTTGTACTACAAGTTGTGCATAGTGTTGAGTTTTGAAGTCTCAATATTGGAGGGTAATAGCCACAACATTACAACGAATGCCATCCAAACTCCCAAAGATGAACATATGTATTGAAAACTGATCAAATACTGCAAAAGACAGAATTCTGAGCCATTCCTTTTATTTCTTGGTATGGGATTTCATTTACTTGCATAATATGGACAATTATGTACAGATTAAAAGTACTCCTGCCAGAAAAGATTGCACTTAAAAAAACATGTAAACCTGTAATTTGGAGTAAAAAAGAAATGCAGACAAAGCAAGAATCATGTGTAGTGGATGATTTTGACCAAATGACACATAATCAGATGTCACAGTTGATGATACATTTGACTTTTGACTTTTTCCAAAAGCAGTCAAGCATGACAGGTGTCAAAAGTAAAGCTGCACATACACACAAGGTTAACAATTTCCTTCAAGATAAAAGTAATCTATGATATGCAGGCCAAATGCTCTGTGGAGGTCTGGCAGAAGGGGTGTGTGCCCCCAGTGCACGCATACACTGAAGCAGAACATGGTCTCCAGTTCTCTCGGACCTTCTTGCCATTGGAGCAAGACCATGCTCTGTCAAGTCAAAATGGTAGCTGGTGTGCAACAGTCACCCCACATTAAAAGAATTCACACACTGGCCTTGCACACACTCTTCAGAACTGGAGTAGAAGCAAGTCATTCTCAACTCAGAGAGACTGCCTAAGATGACTCATCTAAACAGGATATGGGGCGCATTATACGAGGAGACAATAAGAAAAAGCAGAAAACATCTTCCTGATCCCACTCAAATCAGCTCCTTTGAATTCTAGATGCCAGAGGTGAAAACAGCTGAGGCAGAGTCAGAAATATACAGCAGAGAAACAGGCCCCTCAGCCCAACTCGTCTATGCTGACTAAGATGCTTCTCTATGTTAGTCCCATATTCCTCTAAACCTTTCCTATCCATGCATCTGTACAAATATCTGTTAAACATTGTAATTGTACTTGCCTCTATTACCTCCTCTGGCAGCTTGTTCCATATACCCACCCTGTGTGAAAAACTTGCCCCTCAGATCTCCTTTAAATCTTTTCCCTCTCACCTTTAACCTGTGCCCTCTAGTTTTAGACTCCCCTACCCTGAGAAAAAGCCTCTCATGATTTTATAAAACTCTACAACGTCACCTGCAGCATCCTGTGCTCCAGGGAAACAGTCAGCTTATCCAATTGCTCCTTATAATTCAAGCCCACCATTCCAAGCACCAATCTCTGCAGCACAGCACTGGTCACAGGCCTCCAATCCGAAAAAAAAACAACCCTCCACTACCACCCTCTGTCTCCGACCATCAATCTAATGTTGTATCTAATTTGCTTGCTCACCCTGGATCCCATGTGTTCTAAGCTTCTAGACCAGTCAGCCATGCAGGACCTTGTCAAAGGCCTTGCTAAAGTCCACATAGACAACATCTACTGCCCTGCCCTCATCAATCCTCTCGGTCACCTCCTCAAAAAACTCAATCAAATTCTTAAGATACGATTTCCCACGCACAAAGCCATGCTAACCATCCACAATCAGTCCTCATCTTTCCAAATGTAAATAAACTCTGTCCCTAAGAATCCCTTCAATAACTTTCCCGCACTGATGCAAGGCTCACAGGGCTGTAGTTCCCTGGCTTGTCCCCGCTGTACTTAAATGAAGGCACATTCACTATCTTCTAGTACCTCACTTGTGGCTAACGATGATACAAAAATCTCTGCCAAGGCCCCAACAATCTCTTCCCTTGCTTCCCATAACATCACAGGATATACCTGGTCAGGCTCAATGGATTCATCCACCTTTATGCGTTTCAAGACCTCCAACATCTCTTCCTTTGTAATGTCAATATGCTCCAGGATATCACTGTTCCCTCTCCTGAACTCACTAGCTTCCATGTCCTTCTCTATGGTAAATACAGACAAGTACTTACTTAAGACCTCATCCATTTCCCATGGCTCCATGCATAGATTACCACACTGATCCTCAAGGGGACCTACTGTCCTGAGCTACCCTTTTGCTCTTAATATCTTTTATTCCCTTCAAGGGACTCGCTTGATCCCAGCTGCCTATACCTGTCATGCAAGATGAGATATCTTTATTAGTCACATGTACATCAAAACACACAGTGAAATGCATCTTTGCATAGAGTGTTCTGGGGGCAGCCCGCAAGTGTTGCCATGCTTCCAGCGCCAACATAGCATGCCCACAACTTCCTAACCTGTACATCTTTGGAATGTGAGAGGAACCAGAGCACCCAGAGGAAACCCACACAGTCACAGGGAGAACGTACAAACTCCTTACAGACAGCGGCCGGAATTGAACCCAGGTGGCTGGTGCTGTAATAGCGTCACGCTAACCGCTGCACTACCATGCCTCCTTTTCCTGAACAGACCCTTAATATGGCTCATCAACCAAGGTTCCCTAATTTTGCCAGCCTTGTCCTTCATTCTAACAGGAACATGCTGGCTCCAAACTCTCCCCATCTCACTTTTAAAAGCCCTCCCATCACCTGCAAACAGCCTCTCCCAATCAACTTTTGAGTGTACCAATCTGATGCCATCGAAATTAGCCTACCCTCAATTTAGGACTTTAACTTGAGGACCATTCCTACCTTTTTCCATAACTATCTTGAAACTAATAGAATTATGATCACTGGCCCCAAAGTGCTCCACCCACCCCTGACACGTCAACCACTTGCCCAGCCTCATTTCCGAAAAGGTTGTACCACCCTCTCTCTAGTAGGGCCATCTACATGCTGCTTCAGAAAACTTTCCTGGACACACTCAACAAATTCTGCCCCATCCAATCCCTTAGCACTAAGGCAGTTGTAGTCAATATTAGTGAAGTTAAAAATCACCTATGACTACAACCCTATTATTTCTACACCCATTTCCCTCCATATTTTAAGATTAAGATTTCTTTATTAGTCACATGTACATCGAAACAAACAGTACATCTTTTGCGTAGAGTGTTCTGGGGCAGCCTGCAAGTGTCACCACGCTTCCGGCGCCAACATAGCATGCCCACAACTTCCTAACCTGTACATCTTTGGAATGTGGGAGGAAACCGGAGCGCCCGGAGGAAGCCCACGCAGACACGGAGAGAACGTACTGACTCATTACAGACAGTGGCCGGAATTGAACCCAGGTCACTGGTGCTGGAATAGCGTTACACTAACCACTACACTACCGTTATTTGCTCTTCTAATTCCCACTGACTACTGGGGGAGGGAGGACAATCCCATCAAAGTCATCACCCCTTTCTTATTTCTAAGTTCTATGCAGATCTACAAGGATGCTGCCTGGTTTAGAGAGTATGCTTATGAGGAGAGACTAAGGGAGCTAGGGCTTTACTCTTTGGAGAGGAGGAGGATGAGAGGAGACGTGATAGAGGTGTACAAAATATTAAGAGGAATAGTGAGAGTGGACAGACAGCACCTCTTTCCCAGGGCACCAATGCTCAATACAAGAGGGCATGGCTTTAAAGTAATGGGTGGGAAGTTCAAGGGAGATATCAGAGGAAGGTTTCTTACCCAGAGAGTGGTTGGGGCATGGAATGCGCTGCCTGGGGCAGTGGTGGAGGCAGGTACACTGGTCAAATTCAAGAGATTACTAGATAGGCATATGGAGGAATATGTCGGAGGAAGGGGTTAGATAGTCTTAGGTGAGGTTTAAAGGTCGGCACAACATTGTGGGCCAAAGGGCCTGCATTGTACTGTAC
Source organism: Pristis pectinata (assembly GCF_009764475.1). Taxonomy (NCBI): domain Eukaryota; kingdom Metazoa; phylum Chordata; class Chondrichthyes; order Rhinopristiformes; family Pristidae; genus Pristis; species Pristis pectinata. The sequence continues at coordinate 3,222,524 of NC_067422.1, forward strand.
TGTTCTATGTTCTAGATGTTCACATGGCCTCACTGGCTGATCCCCCACTCCTCTAAGGACTGCGATGATGTTCTCCCTAATCAATAGTGCAACTCCCCCTCCTCTCTTCCCTCCACCTCTATCACAGCAAAAGCAATGATACCCTGGAACATTGGGCTGTCAGTCCTGTCCATCCCATGTTTCCATAATAACTATAATATCACAATCCCAGTTGCCAACCCATGCCACGTTCATTTGCCTCACCCACGAGGTTTCTTCCATTACAGTAAAAGAAGTTCAGCCTATTGAACCTTCCACGCTCCCTGTCCTGCCCCTGCCCAGCGTACTTGCTTGCTTTAACCTCTGTATTTGCTTCAACTTTCTCTTCTGTCACCCTGTTACTTTGGGTCCCATATCAGGTACATGGCAAACCAAGAACTTTGAAAGAAAAATTCTCATGAATCAACTGTGGGCAACACAGAAGATGAGCTCATAAACGCTGGAAACTAGGTCACCCAAGAATGTAGGATGCTGGGCCAACCACAAGAAGTTTCTCCTCCATTGAAGAGAACAATCAGAATAGCACAGTATTAAAAGAAAACAGGAAATAAGAGTGCAGAGCCAAAAATTAACTGTGCAAGCAGCTTTGGAACAGCACAGAAGCACCAAAGAATATCGGAATTCTGAAATGATAAAACAAGAAAATGCTGGAAATGTTCAGCAACACAGGATGCATCTTTGGACAGAGAAACAGTTAAATGTTTCAAGTCAAAGACCTTTTATTAGAACCATACTTCAGAATTTGATCAAAGGTTCTCAACTTGAAATGCTAACTCCGCAGCCTGACTGGCTGAGTATTTCCAGCAGCTTCTGGGGATGGGGGAAGGGAGAGGAGGCATTGCAGTGGGACGGTGGCAGGGACAAAATAGACAGAACTATCATGTCACTTCACAGGTTAATAGATTATACAGATCAATGGAGTACTTTAGGAATAGTCCCCCACAACACCCAACTACCAGGATAACAAACCAAGAAGCACAAGAGCAAACAGAACCACACTGACATTCATTGATTGTCACTCAATCCACAGCTTGGAAACATCAGACTCATTTATTCAAGACCATACCCCTACGATGTTACCGTAATTCATGTTTAAATAAAGTAATTTACTTTAAATGAAAAAGATCAGGGTTACAGCTAAAAGTGTTAATAAACCATCTAATTACCTCCCTCACAATGATTTGACTCTGCCCTTAGTGAAATCCCAAAGTCACAACATCTAGTGGGGGACTTCAACTCAAAGTGGGGCAGAACATGAGGTACAGACAGCTAACCTCTAATACCGTGGCACAGGAAATATAAATGAAAATAGGCAGGGAGCACAAGCTATATTGCTAACAGGAGCTTCGAGTAATCAAAGCTACCCTTTTGAATAAAACAGGCTATGAAGGTGTCCTGGAGACATTGAAGGTCAGGGTATTGGCACCAGTTGATTCGGGTCATCACTACTCTTAGCAGCATCCTCAAAATATGTAGCTACCACAGGAATAACTGACACAGACAACTCCCTAGTGTGCAAAGTCAGGATGTATCCCTTGAAACTTCCCCCCCCCCCCACTCAAAGCAGAAAGGCCACCACGCCACACATCAACATCAGCCATACTTCTTACCCCAGCAAGAACAAATATTTCCTCCATTCCATTCAGCAAGTGTTCTCCAGCACTCAGAAGACAGAAGTGAATTGGAATATAATTTGACCATCACTTACAAGACTATTATCAAAATATGGAAAACAGGAATATGAAATGTTCTTTGATAAGAACACAAAATACTCATGCTGCATCTGTATAAAACTTTGGTTAGGCCACACTTGGAGTACTGTGTGCAGTTCTGGTCTCCCCATTACAGGAAGGATGTGGAGGCTTTGGAGAGGGTGGAGAATGCTGCCTGGATTATAGAGTATGAACTATAAGAGGCAGGACTCGAGGGATATGGACATTTTCTAGGTAGGAGGGATTAGATACGTCGGCACAACATTGTGGGCTGAAGGGCCTGTTCTGTGTTGTACTGTTCTATGTTAAACGTGGATTATCTCCCTGGAGTATCAGAGGCTGAGGGGAGACCTGACAGAAGTTGATAAAATTATGAAAGGCATAGATGGGGTAGACAGAATAAAAATGTCGAATACTAGAAATGTAGCTTTAAGGTAAGAGGGGGAAAGTTTAAAAGGGGATGCGCGGGGCAATTTTTAAAATACAGGTGGTGCCTGGAACTTGCTGTCGGGGTGGCAGTGGAAGCTGACATGATAGTGACATTCAAGAGGCTTTTAGATAAGCAAATGAAAATGCAAGGAATGGAGTGATATGTGTAGGCAGAAGAGATTAGTTTAATTTGGCATCATGCTCAGCACAGACATTGTGGGCTGAAGGGCCTGTTCCTGTGCTGTACTGTTCGATGTTCTATGAAAATGTTAACTGAATTGTGGCCAGGTGATCCATTCTCATCAACTACAGGAGAATCAGAAGAGAAAACCCTGAATGCAGTAAGGGCTGCTCAGAGTCAAGTCCAACAAGCTGCTGACATGGCACCAAGTACTGAGTACAACTCAGTAAGAGCATCCAATTGTCTTCTAACACAGACACTCTTAAAGGCCACAGATCCTCAAAGAAAATAGCTCTACTGAAAATACAGGCAAATCATCTGCAGTTGTTTCAAAAGCTCGGCAGGATTAGTGGTGCACTACCCCCGATATCCCAGGGTAAATATTGTCAGAGGAGGCTCTAGACATTATGGAGAGCCTGGCTATTCTGGATGAGCTGGATATCAAATCCATATGGTGGACCCCAGAGCAGCTGTAATGGACAAGACAGGCTCAAATAACTTGGGTCTCTATGCTGCGGAGTGTGGAGGACTTGCAAGTAATTGGATCAGTTTATAAGATGATGAAATGGTTGAATAAATAGTTTGCTTTGATTAAGTAGATTGGGCAGGACTTGGACAGAAGGTGGGGGGGAGGGTGTCACAATGTTAAGTTATATAAAGGCAGAACAAGATTAGACGGCTGGGAGGTGGTAACTTTAGAGAATTATTTGTGGGACAAACTAGTGACTCACCAAATTCCTTCAAGCTAGAGCTGGAGCCATTTCAGGCTTGTTTGAGGTGGTGAGGGAATGGAGGGAGAGGGTTAGAGAGTTAAAGAAAATAAAAATCTATTTTCTTCTCTCCTTCTCCTCCCCACCGTGGTTATCTGTTTTCTTCTCTTTCCCCAAGATATTTCAGAGGAATAGGGAGAGTTTCTAATCAAAGTATATTACAAGCAATAATTTTTTACCTCCCATTATTGAGCGATCCAATACCAGAGGGCATGCATTTAAGGTGAGGGGGGTAGGTTCAGAACAGACGTGAGGGGTACGTTTTTATTACTGAATGAGTGGTGGATGCCTGGAATGTGTTGCCTGATAGGGTGGTGGAGGCAAATTCATTGGAGACTTTTAAGAGAGGCTTGGATGGGCACATGAATGAGAGGAAAAGAGAGGGATACGGGCATTCCGTAGGTAAGAGGGAATAGCTATGTCGGCACAACATTGTGGGCCGAAGGGTCTGTTCTGTGCTGTACTGTTCTATGTAAAATGACATCACACATGGGCCTGACCAGGTAGCCCATTGGTCATTCCATACCATTTTTAAACATGTTTATCTAGTTATACAATTACATCTTTAATACTTCAGAAAGATACCTCTGATAACATAGCACCCCTTCAGTGATGGTAATGTGAACAGATCTTTGGTGGTTAGGTTTATTTGTTTAAACCTGGTTCTGAAATGGCCCTGCACCCAGTATGGCCTTGTTACAGTTTCAATTCCTGAGTGTTGTGGCACAGCTCTTTCTGATTTCCTCTGGCTTACATGCATCTGCACATGACATGTTCAAGCTCAAACACAGACAACCCCAAAGCTAGTATATTCATCTGGACAAATGAATGTATAACTACTTCTCTACCATGTACAGTTGACCCAAACGCCAGAGGAGCAAACGTGGAACCGTGTTAGTCTGCCCAAGTATAGAGTCAAATAGGCTCAGTTGTACACCCTGCTCTAAAATGGAGAAGTTGATTATAAAGAGAGTCTGGGTCAAAATACTCCAACTTGTTGAACTTAACAACATGGCATTTTAAAGGGAAAAAGAAATCCTGTAGAATGTTCTTTTCAAAAGCAAAAGTTAGAGAATATCAGCTCCCCCCCCCATGGCAAATATATGGCCCACTAGGGTACCAAAACACCTAGAAAAACAGCATTCCAGATGTTACTCTGCTGACATTGCTTAGCTACAGGCGTTAGTAGGTTCAATATTTAGGGTTATTGGCCTGAGAAGATGAGCCCCTCATCATTAGGGCTGGGTTAAGCTCAGCTGCAATGCCCTCCGTGGTTAAATAATCTACCAATCACAAGCTTACATGTAAATAATGAACACATATATTCAACTACTTTGCAGATGTGTAGCTTATGGAAACACCTACAGAAAGCCTATGTTTTGGGTAGAAAGAAAATGGGATGGTGGATTAGAATTGGTTTGTTAGCATTCCAAATCAAAAACACACTCCTCTTCTAAAAGGTACAATCACATGGATAACAGCCAGCTTCTTGGCCATGCTGAACCACAAGATCCTAGAATCTCATAGCTCAGAAACTGAACTGGAGTAGCTATGTACATAATGCCATATACACAAGAGCAGGTCAGAAGCTAGGAATCCTCACCTCCCAATTTCCCGACGCCTGCCCACTATCTAAAGGCTCAGTTCCGGAGTGTGATGGAACACACTCCACTTGCCTGGACGAGTGCAGCTTCAACAACATTCAAGAAGCTTGATACCATACAGGACACAGCAGCCAGCTTGATAGGCACTCCATCCACAACCACTCAGCCCACCACTGACACACAGTAGCAGCAGTTGGACCATCTACAGGATGTCCTGCAGCAACTCACCAAGACTCCTTAGATGGCACCTTTCAAACCCACCACCTCTACCAGCTAGAAGGACAAGGGCAGCAAGAGCACAGGGAACACCACCACCTGGAAGTTGCCCTCCAAGCCACACACCATCCCAACTTGGAAATATATCATCATTCCTTCACTATCACTGGGTCAAAATCCCTCAACTCTCTTCCTTACATTATTTTGGGGATACCCACACCTCAAGGACTGCAGTGGTTCAAGGCGGCAGCTCACCACCACCTCCTCAGTTAGGGATGGGCAATTAACTGCTGGCTCAGCCTGCAAAGCCTATATCCCTTGAATGAATAACAAATAATGGCAGTGTGATTTTAAAGCACATCCAGTAAAGAAGTGTTTAAGAAGGTAGTAAAGCACATCCAGTAAAGAAGTGTTTAAGAAGGTAGTAAAGCACATCCAGTAAAGAAGTGTTTAAGAAGGTAGTAAAGCACATCCAGTAAAGAAGTGTTTAAGAAGGTAGTAATGCAACAGCACTTGAATAAATATCAAAAGAAACCTCAGCCACGTCTCCAGTCCTCAAAGTGGGGTTACAGCAGCAAGTTTGTCAACCACGTGTAGCAGAACCAAATCCAATCCCATTCTTCTTGTTTTCACAACTGGCTAATTCTCCCTCTACCTCCCTCCCAAGCCAGCAAGGGAACTATCAAGGCTGCACAGCCTAGCTGAGATCTGGAGACACAGGAGACTGCAGATACTGGAATGTAGAGCAAAAAACACACCGCTGGAGGAACTCAGCGGGTCAGGCAGCATCTGAGGGGGGAAAATGGACAGTCGATATTTTGGGTTGAGACCCTTCTTAGTGTGGATGACCTAGTGACAATATGGGTATGGGTAGGTCATTTACCAACTAAGGTTCGCTTTTTCTGTTGATCTTCAGGAAACAAGGAGCTGTCATTATTTTCACTATCCTTTAGAGCTGAGAAACTGCTACAGCAGTTCAAGGCTGTATCCTACCATTAATTTCTCAGGGGCAGTTATGATGGGCCTTGTCAGAGATAACTACATGAATAAACAGAGTGCAGCAGGGATGCCACTATACTACTTGTAAAGCATGTACTTCACACACTGCAGCTAGTAAATGAAGAAGTACAAGGCAAGTAAGGCAAGATAATATGTGGTTTCTACACATTTCCGCCTGCAGCAGCTGAACTAGTTTTCATTTTGAAAAGGAGCTTGGAAAAAAAATTGCAAAGGCAAGTAGTATATTAACAGTTGTAAACCATGTAACCACATCCTGAGTTAGTTGATTGGCAAAAAGATGGACAATTTTGAACTGGTATTTGAAACAGATTTAGGGCATACATTAGGAAGTTAGAATTGCACATAATTCAAATATTCAGCTGAACATTTGAGCTAGCACTTAATGCTTCACACAGGCCTCCACCCACCTTACTTCATCTCAACCAATCTACTTAACCTTGCATTCACTTCTCCCTCATATTCATTTCAAGGGTAAGAATACAAGTTCTTCTCCATGCAGCATTCTAATGAAAAGAGATCTGTCCAAACCCCTTGGAGCCCAGTTTCAAGACTGTTAAATTATTCCTCAAATCAATTAATAAAAGGTGCTGCTTCCACCAGTTCACACCATGTATGAAAATAAAGAAATCATTTCCATTTATAAAGTGTTTTTCATAACCTCAGGATATCCCAAAGCACTTCCCAACCAATGAAACACCAGGAAATAGATTAGACATTGCATGTACAGAAAGCTCTCACAAACAACAAAGGTAAAAGACTAAGAAATAAGTTTTAGTGTTTAATTGAGAATAAATATTCTTCAGTGTATTGGAAAGAACATCCCTGCTCTTATTCAAAGAATACTATGGTGGCTTTTACCTCCACCTACAGAAAAACAGGGCAAAGGTATCTTTTTTATAAATATAAAAGATTGCCCGTAATAATCCAGCATTTCGTCAGTCTAGCACCAGATTATCAGCCCCAGCTTCATGCTTGAGCAGATTACATTCCCATTCAGAAAAGAGTAACATGCACTGAGCCAGACTTAACACTAACTCACCACATTCAACAGCACAATATCTGTAATCTTTGTCGAACTGGCAGTGGGAGGCAGGTGTGGAAACAGCAAAGTGAGAACTTTTCAGCACACAAAATGAAGGCAGTATTTCAAAACACCCCGTAGACAACTGTGACAGACCAGCACAGGCAGCTGCATTGCTTCCACATAGCTTCACTATAATCCTGCGACAGAGTTTGATATGTGCACTTCCCTTTTTCGTCCTGCTTGCTTATTCTTATAACCTCCTCCCCCAAGATTCTCTCTCACTGACTACAAGCAGACAACTGCTTTTGAAATGGTTTTCCTTTCTGCCTCCGTATTTCTCCACTTCTCACTGAAAACTAGCCCTCATTCAGTCCCACTGACATCAGCAGTGTTCTTGGACTTAATTTACCACTGAGTCAGTTTGAAAAACTCTGGTGAGAGAACCAAGTGCAATCAAGGCCTCCCCCAATAGTTCACAGGCCTAGAGGAGGGGCACCCTGAAGTCTACTCCAAAGCCCTCAGTGACATCGTCAGTTCTGAAACTGGGTTTATTCCTCTACTTCTGTGTACCATCTCTGACTGGGACACTAGATTGGTTGCTAAAACCATTAGATCCTAAAGCAATCAGAACAACCAACCATTAAAATAAACAGCTCTAAATATGTCAAATCTGAATTTGTTTTTTTTGTCAATGACAGATGATGCATCAGTTTGTCAAATGAATTTGTATGAAATAAACAGCTCTAAATATGTCAAATCTGAATTTGTTTTTTTTGTCAATGACAGATGATGCATCAGTTTGTCAAATGAATTTGTATGATGGATCATTATTAGAATTCTTCAAACCTGGGCTACCTTCTCAGATTTGCAGAGTTCTGTTCCACCAAAGTTCACCAAATTTTGTAGATGATTAGACCCACACCCAAATTTGGCAGCACTCACCATGAAGTTTTCATTTATTCAACAATTTCTTATCCAGACCCTTGGCATTACTACCACTACTGCTAGGATTGAGAGCACATTGACACAAATGCTTCATGAAGATTGGACCTTAAAGCTGCAGTACAGTGTGCACTTTAACTGTATCATGAAATCTTCAGTGCACTGTTCAGAAAATGCAGGAAATATACAACAGGTCCATTTGTCAGACAATTCTGATGAAGGAGTTCTAATCTTGGATGTTTTGAAATTTTATTTTTAAAATATCTTAAAACTACTTTATCAATATGAAATTTAACTACAGCATATACCCATATCATCTTAATTGTACCAACAAACACACCCCAAAACCTTTACACGCTATACAACATACAGCTCGCTGATGAATGATTTTCACACATACCTTTTATGGGCGCAGAATACACTGAACTGTTGCTTCATGGCCAGGGGGTAGGGTGGAGAAAACAGCACTCGTCTGGTTCCATTCTTAGCTACCCTGTTGTAGTCAGAGAATTACCCGTGAATTCCATCTACAGGTAATTTCCTGTTACCTCCAGTATCCTCCCCGAGGATCTAACCTTGGCTCCCTATATCTCATTTACACAATCCTACTAAATGCTGACATCTCCATTGTTCCTAGATTGTCAGAGGGGTTTTCCAACATCCACTGCTAGATGTCTTCAGCCCGTCACAAAATCTGTTCCCTCATTCCATCCCTCTCCCTGGCAACCGTCTAAGAACAAACCAGACTGCACACAATCTTGGGTGTCACCTTCAGACCACCTTTCATGCCACCACTAAACCACCCATGGAAGAGTGCCCCACTCCACGGAAGAGTGCCCCACTCCACCACTCATCCATTTCTTGGTTAACTCCAGACATTATTCCAACATGTTCCTCACTAACCTCCCTTGTTCTACCCTCTCCAAAACTTTTGTTGGTCACCTTCTAACTTGCAGAAAGTTCTATTTACCTCAGCCACTGGCCTAAACTCTTAAATTATGAAACCGTCAACCTCATTTTCAAATACCTCCATGGCCTTGTCCATTTCTGTAACCACCAGCAACGTCATGCAACCCTCATATCTGTATCCAATTGACTCTGTGCTTTTGCTCATCTCTGATTTTCATCAATCCACCACTACCTTCCGTTATTAAGTCTGAGCATTCCTCTCTAAACCTTGCTGCCTCTCTACATTTAAACTCTGTAAAGCCAACTACTTTCACCAAATGTTGTTGATAACTAAAAGAGAATGCCTTGGGACAATGCAAAAGGCACACTATGAATATTCTTGGCTGCGAATTTCAACAACAAAAAAAAAGCTGGACTTGTCAGACATTCACTTCAAGCCTGCTATTTTTAATCAAGTGCCCAACCCAAGCCTTCGACCCACAGAGTGTGATCTTTTTTGCCCTGCCCAAGAACTCCAAACCCAGAAGGAAATACACGTGGGTATAATAAAAATTCTCCTTCGCTTCCTCTGTATTCAATATCACTGCATCATCCCCACAAGAGCCAAGCCAGCACCTGCTTAGCTTGAGATCAGACAGGATCAAGGGTTTCCAACAGCTGGAAATTATGCACATAGCAAAAACTAACAGAGTTATTAATATTGCTGACAGGACACTACCTTTAAATCTTCCCAATATGCACAAAAACAAGTTTGACAGACTAACATTTCCCTCCTCATTTTTTCTGAAAACACTGACTCACATTCAGCTCTGTGGTGCCCGGGCATGCTGTTGTAATACATGAAAAATACCCCAACTATTTTTCTTGTTCAATAAGGCTATTCACTCACAAAGAATATCACAGCCCAGATCCCATTCACGTCTGATATCCACATTTTGCAGTAGCAGGGAGAGTGAGGAGTTGTCACTGGTGAGTGACCAGAGGCAGCAACTGACTGTGACTCAGAATTTTCCTCAGCCCAGGATACAAAGGACAAACTGTTACACCCTAAACCAGCTCAGCACAGACCAGAGATTACACCTGGAACTTTATGGTCTGTATAGTTATAGTTCACACTGGGTGGCCCAGGCTCCACCTCCCTACCTAGTAAGCATAAACAGAAGTCAATAAAAATGTCTTGCTATTGACATCACACAACCTCGCCAATCACTAAATAAAATCCAACAGCATGTATTTCTTCATATAATGCATGTAGAAACATGAGTTCTTATCTAATTTTCTCTTAAGTCTTCAACTGCTCACTATGCTTTAGTCAAAGAAGCTTCAGGACATCTGTACTTGCATTGCCTCAATAACAATTTCCCCCCACATGTAGATACACAAGAACATGGGTAATAGGAGGCTGTTCAGTCTCGAGGCTGCTCCACCATTCAATAAGATCATGACTCATCTTTTATCTCAGCGCCACTTTCTAACAAGGTTGGTGAACTACTTGTGGGGGACTTCAAGCAAAAACTTGCTGCCTTCATGCTGTGGCAGAGACCATAAGGAACATGTGGGTTTATTCAAAATTAAGCTATGTGTAAATCCATTGCTTCATGCACTACAGAGGCACACTCGTCAGGTTGGCTTCAGGTTTGCTTTCTAACTAGTGCTAAATGAGTTAATCTCAATTAAAGCACTGGTTAGACCATAAGTGGAGTATTGTGTCTAACTTTGGTTACCCAAGTTTAGGATGGATGCAAATATTCTAGAGGGTGCAAAAAAAGTTACTAGAATGATTCCAAAGAAAAATGATTTCAGATAAAACATCAAAGAGATGATGATGAGATTGTTCTTCCTGCAGTAAAGATACTCGATAGGTATGTACGAGGCAACGACTGGTGTAGAGGGAAGCTTTCCACATTAGCAGGTGGTTCACTAACTAAGGGAACAGATTTAAAACTTTTGGCAAATGATACGTGGGGAATTTTTCCTCAAAGAACAGATTTAAAACTTTTGGCAAATGATACGTGGGGAATTTTTCCTCAAAAAAAGTTATGATCTGAAATTCACTGTTCAGGAGAGCGGCAGAAAAAGACTCATTCAGTGCTATCAGAAGGCGATTAGAAAAGCACTTGGAGTTATAAGGAAAGAACAGGAGAGTGGGGCTGAAAAGAGCTGGCAAATACTCAAAAGGTTGAGTGGCCTTCTTTCACACTGCAACAGTTCTAGGATGCAATTCTGTGATGAGATGGTAACTGGCTGTAATCCAGCAACCAACCACAGCACCCCTTTTCCCTCCTCGAGAAGATAGACATGAGTGCATGTTGGTTGAAGACAGGAATGTACGCTACAATTTAAAATAAAATCATGCTTATAAAGTACTCAGGAAAAATAAAAATAATTTAAAAGAGGAAAATTTCTGAAGCATTTATAGGGAACACAAAAACAATATGAAAAATGGTGGGGGGGAAGAAAAGTACTGTGATGTTCATCCAATATTCCAGACTTTTCCTTCAGGGAATATTGAGAAACTGAACTGCAATCTTTAAACACAAATTAACTTTAATCTCCCACGGACATCTGGAATTATATCACCACATTTGCATTCTGGCAACCCAAAGCATCCTTCATTTTCATCATCCTTGTTCCAACACAGAATTAGCTGGTCTGGTTTCTGAGCTTTGATTATTTAACTCTACAGGAAGATGTATATAAACATCGCAAATCAACCCGCCTTTAACCTCGCCCATGCTGAATTTTTCTAGCAGACTCACTTAGCTTAAGAACTAATAAATGACACAACAATAAAGAATGCATGCATATTTCTCTCACTGCTTAAGTATATTTCGCAGACTATTAGGAAGCCTTAGTAACAACATACCCCATCTTAATTCAATTAGAATTACCAATATGCAAATTAATCTCTCTTGCCAAGTATTAACATACCACTGGTTCAGAAAAATTTTATTTCTATTAACCTGACAGAAAAATACAAGAGAGAAGCATGATAAAATTAAAAGCATAATACAATTGAAAAAGTAAAAGCTGGAAACACTCAGCAGGTCAGGCAGAATCTGTGGAAAGGGAAACAGTTTGTTTTTGATGACAAGTCTTCAAACTGATGTGTTAACTCTTTTTGGAGACAAAAGACTGCAGATGCTACAATCTAGAGCAACAGACAAGATGCTAGAGGAACTCAGCAGGTCAGGCAGCATCTATGAAGGAAAATGGGCAGTCAACGTTTCTGGTTGAAACCCTTCATCTGGATCCTCCAATCCAGATAAATTCAATCCAAAATGTTGATGTCCATTTCCCTCCATAGATGCTGCCTGAATTCCTCCAGCATCTTGTGTTGCTATTAACTGTTTCTCTTTCCACAGATGCATGACCCAAGTATTTTCAGCATTTTCTGTTTTTAGCATCTGCAGGTTTTTGATTTTTACTAAAGCAACAAACTTCCACTGCAATACAGAAATCTAATTATGTCTTTCCCGTAGAGAAAAATACATTTCTTAACTCACTTCACAATATTTTGGTTTACCTCCTATTAATAATCAAATTTTCTTCATTGCAAGCTGTGACTCAGTTGGCACCATCTCATCTTTAAGTCAGAAAGTTTTGGTTTCAAGCTCCACTTGAGACTCAAGAACAAAAATCTAAACTGACACACCTATGCACAACTCAGTCTTTTGGGTGGGATTATGGGCACTAAAGGGTCCATGGCATTATTCCAGAAAAGTGTAACAGAAGAGAAAGTATCCTGTATATCCTTGTACTAATATTTATCCCTCAACCGCATCACTAAATCTATTTATCATAGAATTATCACACACCGAAAACCATTTGGCCCATTGGGTGTATTCTGGCTCATTGTAGAGCAATCCAATTAGTCCCATTCACCCACTCTTTCTCCAAAGCTCTGCAAATTGTTCACTCTCAAATATCTATTCAATTCCCTTTTGAAGACACTGATTCATTGTGTTTCCAACAACCTCACCTGGACAACTAATTCCAGATCCTAACTCCTTGAGTTAAAAAGAAAAGTTTTTCCTCACATTGTTCTTGTACCTTTGCTCAAAACTTTAAAATGTGTCCCTTACTGCATTAACCATCCGCCTCCCATGATTTATCCTATCAAAAGCAGTCACAACCTTGCACATCACAATCATGTCCCTTCCCAAATGTTCCTCACTCCAAAGAGAATCCAGCTTTTCTCTTCTATCTATTCATGACCACAAATGCTATTCAGGGATCTTTCTGTGCACATTTCATAACTTAATTTCTCAGAATGTGAGCTTCACTGTCAAGGGCTGCACTTATTGTGAGCCATATTCTTCAACCACTTCGATCCTTCTGGAGTTGGACCTTGCAAATCCCCATCAATTGACCAGTCAAAGTGGGAGGGGTATTCCAAATGGCATTAAGAACCTTGGGAGTACACAGAAGCCTTGTGTCAACAGGGGAGAGAGCACACTATTTCATCTACCAGCCCCATCAAGAACCTTCTGCCCTATCTGCAGTTCCCACATCAGTCTGCTCAGTCACTTCAGAAGCAGGGTGGAAACAAGTAATCCTCAGTCCTGAGGGACTACCCTAGAAGGTGCTGGTGATGCTCCCACAGTGATTTTGTGTGGGGAGTTCCAGGACTTAGACCCAGCAGTGATGAAGTAACAGTGATACATTTCCAAGTCAGGATGGTGTGCGACTTGGGGGAACATCCGAACCACCAAGAATCATAGAAGCAATCGTAATGACATCTATCTATCCCAATCCCATTTGCCCACATTAGAGGCCAGGTCCCTCTATGCCTTTCTTATCCAACTACCTGCCCAAGTACCTTTTAAACAGTGTAACTGTATCTGCCTCCACTATCTCCTCTGGCAGCTCGTTCCAGATATTCACCACCTTCTGGTGAAAAACTTACCCCTCAGATCTCTTTTAAATTTCTCCCTTGTCTCGTTAAACCAGTGCCCTCTGATTCTAGACTCCCCTGCCCTGGGGAAAAGATTCTGACTATCCATCCAATCCATGCCCCTCATAGTTTTGTAAACTTCTATAAGGTCACCCCCTCAGCCTCCTACGTTCCAGTGAAAATAAACCTACCATATCCAATCTCTCGTTATAACTACAGCCCTACATACCAGGCGACATCCTGGCCAACCTCCTCTGCACTTGCTTCCACATCCTTCCTGTAGTGTGGCGACCAGAAGTGTACACAATACTCTTAAGTGCGGTCTAACCAAAATCTTTTTACAACTGCAACACTACGTCCCCAGAGGAGGACGAGATGAAGTTTGGGAAGTGGTGTCAGAACAGTCAAGGCAGGGAACTGCAGTGAACAACATCTGGAAACTCCAACCGCGGTACATGGTACACACTGCAGCCACGTTCTACATTACAACCGTGGGGACTTCATATAAAGAGTACAGGACTTCATATAAAGAGTACAGGACTTCATATAAAGAGTACAGGACTTCATATAAAGAGTACTGTGGGTCACCTAGGTGTGGAGGAAGTCGCATTTGAAACAGAAATCTTCACCTCAAAGCTGCCACAACCTTCAGAAAAAGTTCAATCTCAGAAATAGGCGAAGGAGAAACCAAAATAACGCTGCGGACAGGAGATTTTCCCCTGAAGTTACTTCAGGGCTGCCACTGCACCAGTCAATTTGGCCAGCCGCTTCCTACCAAAGCTATTGCGCAGCGCTCTGCCAAACACACGACGCGCCGACTTAAAAGAGGCATTTAAATAGCAACATTTCCCACTTCAACAATACACACTTTTAAAAGACTTACCGCTTCAAAATTGGTTCATCATAAGAGCAAAGCGGAAAGGAAACCCCACACCCGGGTGGAGTGCCCGACAGGATGAGCCAAGGCCCCGCCGCCTTCCCACACGTCAATCAAGCCGGCGCCTGTACCTGATTGACAGCCGGCCATATCCAATCGGTGATCTCATCCCCGCCTGAGGGTGGAGGTTGCCGCCGCGTAGGGGCGGGAGCGGGGGCGGGCACTGGTTTTTGATTGACGGGTGAGCGCGAAGCCGCGACGCGATTGGCCGGTTGGGCGCGGGGTGAAAGGGCAAGGTGGATTGGCGCCATTTCTCGCTGGCCCGAAACGCTTTCGGCGCCTGTTTCAAAGAAGTTTTTCTCCCCGCGTCGTGGGGTAACCGTGGGAGCGGACCGGGGGGAGGGGGGGAAAGGATCTGCCGCAGCCGAAATCTCACCTTAAAACATGTCGTCCATAAGGAATGCGGCGTAAGTTTAACTGACGCCTTTTCCTTTTTATTCTGAAAGCCATTCAGCAGAGGAGGCTTCCCCTCCGGCGGGCCCCGCTGTCGCCGTAAATGTGAGGGGGCAGAAGGGGGGGCAGCGAGATGTGGCTGCACTGCCTTCCACCCCAGGGCTCTTAAAGGTAAGTGTGTGGCTTCCAATTCCCATTGATGTCTGTCAGTATTCTTTGGGGGCGAGTTTTGCTCCGAAAGAGGTCTCGATCCTTTGTCGTCCATTGAAGTCATAATATTTACTCATTTAACGTGACATACTTTAATGTGTGTATTTCTGACTGATTCTCGTGCATCTAAGCCAGTGACCGCGTTACACTTGTCAAATGCTCTTGGCTTCTACTCCCGCAGGTTTCTAAGTGATAAGGGGGGAAGATTGCTGATATGGTTGGGATTCTTGCTATGGCTGATACAGTGGAGGAATATGATCAGGTGAGGATCTGCTCTGTTTTGTTGAACGCTGGGCATGTTGGACTGGGGAGAACACTGACATTGGATGGGTAGGCCACAACGTTCGGATGCTTGACACAAGACTCCCAAAACAGGCGCTTTGTTCTGAGCTCCTTCGTGAATGATTACCGGGTAAACACGAAATTTGACGGTTCTCAAAACTTCGTTGGGAAAAAAAGACCTAACGTACCCACTGACGTATGGGAATGCTTAGTCCATGGATGTTCAAAGTGGAAAAAGAGCATTTGGATTGACACTGAGAACCTTGAGTCCATTTTTTAGGAGCACAAAGAAGCCCAACATAAATGACAGAAGGAACACACTACCAAACTATCTACCCACCCATCCCATTAAGCACCTCCTGCCCCATTTGTGCCAGAGTCTGTTGGACCTATGTTAGCCTCATCAACTTCAGAATCTACAGGACTGGTGTGGAACCAAATCATCATTGTTTGTGAGGGAAAGGAAAAGTTATATAAATATGTTTACGTTTTTATTTATTGCTTTACAAATATAAAAGAGCAGGTTAACAGAAGCTAGAAGTAACTAGAATATGGGATTTTCTTGTCAAATGTACATTTTTGGATGATCTGCTGGTCTAATTATTAACTAAACAGTAAGTTTTAAAATGACATATCCACGTGTTTAAAAACATTGCTGATCAAGGGGATGAAATGTGAAGGTGAAAGGTGCTGTTAAACGTTAGAATTTATCAATGTTAATATTGATTTTGCAGCCGTGTAAGAAGCAGAGAAAGGATGTTGAGGATTCCCCCACAAACACAATCACAAGCTACTTTTCACCAGTATCCAAATCAGTTGACACAACCTCTCCATCACCCAAGTCCAACAACATACTTGATTACTTCAAGAAAACTCAAAGTGGACAACATGTTGCTTCGCAAACATCAGTTGAATGGGAAGGAAAGAATTTAGCAGGAGTACCTGTGAACAATAGTAAAGAATTAACAGCAGCCTTGGAAGGGAAGAACCAAACTCCAAAGAGGAAACGGTCCAGTAAAAGAGTCAATTTAAGCAAAAGGCTCTTGGCCTCAGATTGCAATGAGGTGTTCGAAATTAGTGATACCAGTGACTCAAGTACTGCAGAAGTATGCGACGTGAGGTCTGGTGTTGGGGTTCTTGGCAGTGATACAGCAGCGCTGATTGCTCAGCTTTGCGCAAAAAGCGAGGAACTGTTTGAAGACAACAAGGATGATGTTTCCATTGATCTCGACACCACTACGCGAAGAAAGACAGCAGCAGGAGCCAGAAAGGCAAGATGCAAAGAATCCATAAACTGTACAAGTAGGAACCTATCGAAGAAAGCACAAAAACAAAAGTTTAGAAGGAAAGAGGTGGATTCCTTCGTACAGTCAGATGTTGAGAGTGTGGCAAAGGATGATTGTTGTGAAAGCAGGGGTGAAGGTTCTGTGACCTCCCAGTTTGTGGCCATTGAAGATGAGGGAACATGTCTCAGTGAAAAAAAATTGGAACCAACTACTGAGGAGACTAGTTCCCAGAACAACAGCACTGTTACTGTATCATTTGAGGAATTCATGAAGAACCAAGAGAGTACAGAGGCGTTGGCTGAGAAAGGAGCTGGAATCCATTCTGAAAGTAGTAAGTCTGGCAGCCTCGTAGAAAATACAAGCTTAACAGTCCCTCAGCCAGTATCTCCTAAAACTGTGACTGTCCATGTCCAGGTTCACCCTAGTCCTGTGTCTACCTTACCTCGCATTTCCAAAGTAAAACAGCAGAAGATAGCATCAATCTTTTTGCGGAAGAAGCCGGACCCTGAAGATGAGGTGGCTGAAATCCAAGAAGCAAGCCCACATTCTGCAGATGCTACTGACCCAGCTCCTCCCAGAAGATCTAATGTTGTGATAGCTGAGGAAGAGCTAGAGTTGTCCGTGTTGGACATAACTGAGAAGAGTCCTGTGAAGGCCAAATCCGGTCGTGCTGAAAGGGAGCAGTTTATGAATGCTTTCAGGCAACCCCTCACTGCGGAGCTGGCAAAAAACGGGGTCAAGAAGGTGATGCAGAAGCCAAGAGGCTCAAAGGAAGGAGTAGCAACAAGTGAAGCAGCTGAGGAAGGTAGTGACAATCCCAGCCAAGAGAAGGAAAATGAGGAATCTATCCAGCCTATAATGTGTGCAATGTCAAGCCAAACCAGTAAAGATTCCAGGGTGAAAGTAATAGACTCCGGAAACACAACTACAACAAGGAAGAAACTGTTAAAATGCAGAAAATGCCCCCAGGACATTGGAAAAGCAGAATGTAAAAATGTAGTTGATCTTGAAGGAGAGGAAGCTGATCCCAGTGTGGAAACATCTGCAGAATCAAGACACTCAGTGCATATTGATCCAGCAACAACTCGATCAAGTGAAACCTGCAGAGTTACAAGGCAAAGCCTTAGGCAGCAAAGAGCTGCCTCTGTCTATTGCCTGACTCCAAATAAGCCCATTGCAGTGGACTGCCTAGGTACTCCAGTCCATGTATCAACACCAAAACGCACACACTGGTCTTCAGAAGAAAACAGCATCTACAAAGCAGAAATGCTTCCTGCCGCCTCTAACCAAAGTCCCTTCAGGTAAAGTGTTTTCGAAATATTTACATTGTCACAGTATTGATTGTATCTACCCGATCAACTTTATACTGCTTTAATATATTTTTATTGTAAAGGTATTTGTTTTTAAATCAATTGTCACCCTTCTGAT
Organism: Pristis pectinata; assembly: GCF_009764475.1. Taxonomy (NCBI): domain Eukaryota; kingdom Metazoa; phylum Chordata; class Chondrichthyes; order Rhinopristiformes; family Pristidae; genus Pristis; species Pristis pectinata. The sequence continues at coordinate 3,240,803 of NC_067422.1, forward strand.
AACTGTGGCTATGTTCTAATTAGAATTTGTTTAATGCTGAAAGGGGCATTCAATTAGTGTTAATATGGGAACAGTGAAGAGTTAGGAGTGCAAGGAGGAAGGTATCATCACAAGAGCAGTGTAATTTTTGATTGAAAGTTGTGTTGTTAACTGTTATTTTCCAGCCTTGCCATTAATGGAAATAAACGTAGGTTTATATAACACTATGTTTATAACACTAGGCTAAAGTAGTTGTGTTACAGCATAATTGTATCCCAATAGAAATTACAAATAACTTCCTGTAAAACTAAACTCATTATTAAGTCCACCTGATAAATTACACCAAGGAGTGTTGTGTTGTCACATGCTTCTAAAAAGGTTAAAAACTGTAACTGACTTGGAGATCTTTTATCTCGCATGCTTAAATCAAGCTAGTGCTGAATAATTTGGATCCAAGCTTTTTGTTGTTCTTTGTGTGTGGGGATATTTGATGGGAAACATTTTGTCTATTTGTAAATAATTCCAAAGAAATTGACATGATGCATTGATTTTCTTCTGTCTTTTATGCGAACTTGTTTTTTAAACTCAGTTTTCATCTCTCCTTGATGTCCTACTTCCTGCTTTAGTGCAGTTATCTATGAGAGCTCGATTTGGTAGATAGATCTCCAAGCCACCACTCGTTTCCAGTCTTAGAGAAGCAGACTTACAGCTCAGACACAGGTGATTCACTGGTATCCTGCTACAGAGGAATTGCTTACTCTCCCAATGCTCTAATGTCTAGTCATACATGTAGATAAAAATGAGATCATGCTTGGAAAAAAATTTGAATGTAAGATTCTGGGTGTATGCATGATTGTTGATTACATTGGCATTCTATCTTTGCTGAAGTTATGTGTACAATTTGTAGCAGGATTGCTTTATTGGAGGTGGAATCCAGGCAGAGGTCCGTTGTGGAGCCTCTAATGCTGCCCAACTGTATTTAGCTGACTGGAAAGGGAGACTTTTGGTATTTACAGCTGGTTACATTTCTGGATTTACTAAGTAGAGCGACAGAGCTTCCCACTTTGTTTGAGTTGATGCCCAGGCTCCGGTCTTAATGGCTGATAATTTCTGGCAAGATGTGCTTTGGCCAGATGACTTGGAGACAATAAAAAAGCTTTAGAGTAGGGCTTGTTGCTTGTATGTCTGGCTTATAATGACAGTTATAACACTACATTTTAGTAACGCACCCATGGAGTTTATGATGGGGAGGAGGATTAGATTATATACTTCATATGATAATACATTCTTTGATGTGTTTTGACTGGCTTTATATAGAACAGTACAACACAGGAACAGGCTCTTCGGCCCACAATGTCTACATTGACCACGATGCCAATGTAAACAAATCCTATTTGCCTGCACGTGATCCATATCTCCCTTTTCCCTGCCTGGTCATGTGTCTGTTTAAATGCTTCTTAAATGTTGCTGTCATAGCTGCTTCTACCACCTCCCCTAGCTGCTTCTACCACCTCCCCTGGCAGTGTGTTCCAGGCATTAGCCTCGCAAATTACGCACCCCCCCCCCCCCCCTCAGCTATTCCCTCTAGTTTTTTTAAAGATATCTTTATTAGTCACATGTACATAGAAACACACAGTGAAATACATCTTTTTCTGCAGAGTGTTCTGGGGGCAGCCTGCAAGTGTCGCCACGCTTCCGGTGCCAACATAGCATGCCCATAACTTCCTAACCCATTCGACTTTGGAATGTGGGAGGAAACCCACGCAGATGTGGGGAGAACATACAAACTCCTTACAGACAGTGGCCAGAATCGAACCCAGGTTGCTGGTGCTGTAAAAGTGTTACGCTAACCACTACACTACAGTGCCTGCCTATTTGACATTTCAACCCTGGGGAAAAAGACTCTATCTATCCTATCTATGCCTCTCATAATTTTATGTACTTCAATCAGGTCACCTCTCAGTCCCTGACGATGTAGAGAAAACAATCCAAATTTGTGTGATCTCTCCTTATAGCTAATATTCTCCAATCCAAGCAATATACTGATGACTCTCTTCTGCACCCTCTCCAAAGCCTCCACATCCTTCCTATAATGTGACAACCAGAACTGCACGCTGTACTCCAAATGTGGCCTAACCAAAGTTTTATACAGCTGCAACATGACTTCCCAACTTTTATACTCGGTGCCCTGACCAATGAAAGCAAGCATTGCTGCACACCTCCTTTACCACCCATCCACTTGTGTTGCTGCTTTCAGGGAGCTGTGAATTTGCAGCCCAAGATTCCTCTGTATACTTTCCTCTTACATTTGACCTCCCAAAGTGCATCACCTCATACTTGTCCAAATTAGACTCAATCAGGCACTCCTCTGCCAAAACTTCTATCTGCATCCTGCTGTATCCTTTGATCGCTGTTCACAACTCCACCAGTTTTTCATGTTATCTACGAACGTACTAATCACACCTTCATCCGGATCATTAGTATATGTTACAAACAACAGAGGTCCCAGCACTGATAGTTGTGGAACACTGCTGGTCACAGATCTCCAGTCAGAAAAACACCCTTCTACCACTACCCTCTATCTTCTATACCAAGCCAATTTTGGATCCAATTTACCAACTCATTGTGGATCCCATGTGACTTAATCTTCTGGACCAATCTACCATGAGGGACCTTGTCAAGTGCTTTACTAAAGTCCATGTAGACAACATTCACTGCCCTATCCTTATCAGCCATCATCTTCACTTCCTGAAATGTAAGTATATCCTGTCCCTAAGAATTTTCTCCAACAATTTCCCTATTATTAATATTTTGTTCGGTAAGGCTAGGAGGCGATGTGAAGGAAAGTAAATGAACGAGGTACAAATACAGATCAGCTATGGTCTAATAGAATAGCAAAACCAGCTAGAAGGGCTTGAGTGGTCCACTCCATTCCTATGTTTAGATATCCAGATTTCAGATATGTGTCACTGGGTGACTATCCTAAATCCATGACAAGAATTGGAATTTAAGGTTTTCATAAATTAAATCTTTATCCCAGGTTGTTTGAATATGAAACTTGGCACCCAGACGTAGTGATACCTCATTGTAATTGCTCAGTCAAAGTCTTGAAACTCCTTGTCTAAAGAACTCTGTGGGAGCGCATTAACCCAGTTGATCAAGAAGACGTTCACCATTATCCCATGAGCAATTAGAGGTGAAGTTTCTTTTTAAAAGTGAAGAATAGCAAAGATGCATTTTACATTTAAAAACTAGGTAAGTACATGGAGGGGAATATAAAAGAAAGATTGATTCAGTTGGCTGAAGTTGAACAGAAGAATGCTCGAAGAATGCAGTCACTGGCATAGACCAGTTGGGCTGAATAGCCCCTTTCCATGTAGTAGATACTGTGCGATTTCATAGACGGCTTGGGAGACTGTACAAAAATATTGGAGCTGGTGGTATAAAACGTGAACGTAATGTAGAATGAGATCTTGACTCATTTATGTGATGACTTTTCAGAATGAAGTTTACGCGACTCTCTCGGTCGAGATATGCGGAAAAGGCTAGAGAAGTGGATGAGAATTTGGATTTTACTCCCAAAAGCAACCAGGTGTTTGTACTTTTTGCACAAATGTATTTTGAATGTGATGTTTTAGGTAGCCAGCAATGTGTGCAAATTTGAGCAAAGCTGAAGATCTTGAGACTTGCCTTTTTAAGACTGGCTTTGAATTAGCCTAAGTGAAATGATACATCAAAATATGGCAAGATTTTTTAAAAATCTGCTTTCCCACGTTCACAATGTTAGAGTAGCTACTACGTTTCCAGTGTGCTATAGTTAGGTGCAATCATCTTTTTTTGCAGTAGAGTATAACAAGTACCTGATTAGTTTGGTCTAATATTGGATTGGTATGCAGCTAGTACCTCCAGACCACATGTGCTAGGTTTGCATGTTCTTTGCTTGTGGTTCCCATGTATTTGATCTCTGGTATCATCCATGGATCTCTGCGTATCACTCTCACCACTTAGTAAGCAGATTGTGATTTCAGCTCCACTAGATGTGGTTTAATGCACAATTGAAAGAATTCTGCACTGAGAGAAGTGTTTTATTTTTTGGATAAGATGTTAAACCAAAGCCATGTCTGTGTTCTTAGGTAGACATTCCCTGTTTCTTCGAAGAGCTAGGAAGTTATCCTTGATGCCTTTACCAATATTCATTTCTCGATAAAAGGCAGATTATCGGGACAATATACAGTATGTATCTGTTTGTGAGAGGCTGCTGTGCACAAAGTTACCATGCCACTCCATTACATCATTGACTACAGTTTAAAGCAACTTCATTAGCTATAAAGTGCTTTGGAATATTCTGAGGTAGTAATGGACACAATTTCATTGTGAAAACTTTTCTCATTTCTATTTTTCTATTTGTTAATATATTCTATTATGTAACAGATATGCAAATCCAAAAATTTGGCTGAAGCAAAGAGGCTGGTTGAAAAAGCCAAAGCACAGAACAAGTGCAGAAATCGTGCTGAAACCGTTATGCCGCTCAGGCGGTCAACTCGACAGCAAGCCAGATTCAATGGAAAGTCTCACAGGACTGAGGTACAAGTTCTGAAGATTACAGAATAATAGTTTGATAATCTGTTCCAGTTTGGCATTTTAACTACAATTGTACAGTTTGTCAAACAATACCACACATTTTTGTATGCAACTTGTCAGCTGGGGCATTGATTGTGCAGGCTGAGTGTCATTAAACAATATGATGAAGACTGTAACTAATTGTAGGGTGAACCTCAAAAAAAAAACTGGTTGAGTTGTGGACAAGACAGATAAAATTGCAGAAAAATAATATTTACATTTATTATTTGCAGTAATTTACAAAAAGTCAATAGGCATATTCCTTTCTGGAAGAAAAACAGCTTTAACTACAAGCAATTTTACATTTTAAAAACATTTAAATCAATCCACTATATCATGTCAGTGGAGTATTTTACCTCCACTTAGTAACTCTTGTTTATTTTTTGTAACACAACAATTGGCCAACCACAGTTAATTGCTACAATCCAGAATGTGATTGATTTGGTTCACTGGGTTTGCTGAAACTAGTGAATCTTCAGTCTAGGGATTGTGGGTTTATGCCAAACCTCCTGGGGCAGCTGAGGGGGGCTGCAGTTGATATTCCAATCTGTTATGGTGGAAGACTAGTATTGCGAGATCCACAATTTATGCATTATCATGATTTAGGGTTGGCCTTTTTAGTATTTTGAGCTCCAAAATTACTTAGATAAACGTTGACTCTTTAATGTGATTTCTCTCAATTGAATCCTTTAATAGAAGGGTTATTTAACACACTACCTGAACATGGTATTTTGGGCATTGCTACTGGGAATATGCACAACAAAGATGCCTAATAATGATTTCCCGTGGTGGCACCACAGGTTGATTCACTTTGAAAATGACATCGCTTGCCTTGGATATAAACATGCAGCATAGAGGAGTGCCCTTCAGTTCAGTTCAGTCTTCCTCTGTTTTTCTTCCCCATAAATAAGCTTTTTTTTCTTTGAATATCTATATCTGTTTCCCTTCTGAAAGTTACAATCAGCTTCCACCTGTCTTTCGGGCACCCAAATCACAACAAATAAGCCAAAGTAGGGAGGGTGGTTGAGTAGGGAAATCGTGATTCCTGTAGGATATGGGCCTGCACTACAAAACACATGACCATTAAAAACCTTGCCTTTTATGTTGCTAGCACCTATGAGTAAATAGTACGTGGAGTCTGGTATTTCTCATTTCAACCATTCAACTCCCTCCCTATTTTATGTCAATCCTACAGTCTTCAAATTTTAAACTAAAGAAGGACTTCCTTTTTCCTGTACGTCTTTGTTCCTCTCACAGTTGATTGTATAACATTGTATCTTTTCCATCAGCCACACTTTAAACCTACAGTAATTTTTTTTTGAACTCTTGTTATGTAGATGAATTCAGAAACCAAATTGCACAAAGTAGCAAGGAGCGAATAACCAGCAAATGTTTTTCTAATAGTTTCACAAGGAATGTCATTCAGACATGCGACTGCTTGTTTCCAGTCAGATAGATGCATGGAATCTTTAATCTTCACCTGAGATAAATGCATTCAGCTGATGTTCAGTATGTAGGCTTCCACATGAATAACGATGATGTGGTAGGGTGGAGTGGGAGTTTTGGAAACAATTCTGGGAAGGGAGTCCATTTCTTCAAGAAAGGATGGAAATTATATACGTGCTTCATGTTTTATATTTCATATTTCCTTATGACGTAGGCAGCTGTTCAGCCATCTAGTCTCTGCTGGTTCTCAGAGCAATCCCATTCTTCCACTTATTTTTCCTGTAATCTGTCCCCTCAATGTGACCATTAGCACCACCTGATCCTCCCACTACTGATGCTAAGGGTAATTTATAGCAGCCAATTAACCTTCAGGATGTGGGTGGAGACCGGAGCAGCCAGGGATACCCACGAGGTCACAGAGAGAATGTGTAAACTCCACACAAACAGCACCAGGGGTCAGAATTGAACCCAGGTCACTGAAGAGCTAAACTACCTACAGTACCACCGGTGACCATGCTGTTTAATGCTCTTCAAGAGGAGCCATTGCACCAGTGCAGGGTAATCCCTTTGCATGACACATTTCATTTTTAACCAATTATTTGTAATATTTTGCTTATTGTTGAGATTCCCAAATGCCATTAATCCCAAAAATAAGATTTTGGGTAATCCTAAATGAAAACAGTTTGGTGGAATGCTGTTTTCATATATGGCGTCCTAATTGCTGTCAGGTGTATGAGTAATGCTAGTGATGCTATGTTTTATCATTTTGTTTTACGTAGAACTCTGCAATCAACTTGAATTCAAGTACAGAAAGCATCTCATCGTGTAAGATTCTAAATGAAAAGAAACACAAGAAATTGAAAAATTTAAGTGACGTGTTGGGGAAGAATTTGGGTACAGCGTCAGCAGCCAAGAACACGACGGGTTAGTACATGTTGATCAGATATTCTTTCCAGTGTTACTTTCTTGTTCAGCCTAAATCACTCTCTTCCCTGTGAAACATCCTTTGTGGTAATTTACTGAAGGGTGCAGCTTTGTACATATCTGTGGAGTCTATTTTCTTGCTGAGAAATTGGGCTGTGAAACAGTTCCATGCCAATGCCATTGTATAGTAAGGTGAAACAAGCTTTTGAAGTGATATGTTAGTTTTCCCTCCCCCACCCTCTGGCTCCTTCTCAGCAATTTCTTCTGGGAGATGAAACCAAGAATTGCTGAGAGGTGGGAACTGGCATAAAATTATTACTTCTGGAACCAACATGTTGCATGGCTACACTATCCTTGTCTTAAATTTCAGAAGTCACTGCATGAATTCTGAGGATGTACATTCTCAATATTGAGAGTCACTCTTATTCAGTAAGGCAATTGTGCAATACTGCATAAAAATACCTTCCTGGGTTGGGATTATATTGTGCATATTGGCAAGATCCCAAAAGATTCCTTTGTGATGTGACCAATTTACATTTATATAAAACCATAACATAAGAAATCCTTACATTTCAGACTGAATGAATGGAACTGATGTTCTTGAGGAATAGAATTGAAAAGTCAGGAAATTGTAATGGGAGACTGGCTAGCACAGTGTTCAATTAGTTAAGTTTATAAGTAAGAAAGGAAAAAGAGAAACTGAGTGTGCTTCCATAAAGAGGTTGTAACAGTTTGCAAAAGTAAATTGACTTGTACTGAAGAGATTTTTCCATGCAGAATAATTTACCTAAGAAATTGCATGTAGGTATGCAATAACGCTGTTAAGAGTTACTTCTGTTATTGCCACTAGAGTTTATATGACCTTACAAAGTTTGCACTTTGCTTATTTCCTTAATGGCTTTCAAATATGCTATTTTCTTGTAACAAGCTTGAATGTTTTTTGTTTCATTGTAGCTTAGACTGAGAACTGACTGACCTTTTTTATTAATTCATGCCTGTGTTTTAACCTGTAAATTAGGAATGGCCTTCAGAATGCAATTAAACTTTTGTAGCAAATACTTGTAATGATCCAACATAATATTCTTCCATTAACTGCTATTTGACTTCTTAAAGCGGATTTTATTTTGTCTCATCCCACTAATCTTTGTTCCATCTCCCTGGCATGTCTTTTTTTGCAATTTGAATTTTAATATTAAGGATGCAAAAGCATGAGCGGGTCCAGAAAGGCTTGACAAGAATGGTTCCTGGGACGAGAGATTAGTTACAAGGACGGATTAGTGAACCTGGATCTCTTTTCTTTAAAGAAGAGAAGGCCAAGGGGAGATTTGATAGAAGTATGTAAAGTCATAAGGGGTCTGGGCGGAGAGGATAGTGGGAGGTTTTCTCCTTTGGTGGAGTGATCACGGGCTAGAGGTCACCAATATAAAACGTACAGGAAGAGAATTGATTAGTGACATGGGGAAAAGCTTTTATCCAATGTGTGGTTGCAATGTGAAATGTACTGCCTGCAGATCTGGTGGAAGCAGGTTCCTTATTGAGGGAAGAACTCGAGAAGACGGAACTGGAGAATAGTTCTGGTGGATCCAGCCCAGACACAGTGGGCCAAATGGCCTCCTCCTGTGCTATAGCCATTCTAAGATTCTATATTGCTGCCAAAAGCCTCCTCTGTTTCTAAATTCATAGCACGTCAAATGTCATCGCACATCTGTTGGTAGATTGATAGGGGAATATTGTTCATTATTTTTGTCCATTTCCATCTGCGCTGTGCTTGCAAGCCTTTTCCAATTGTTATATTCGAAGTGCATGTGACTTCTTTCATTGTTTGGGTAACTGGTTTGATTTCAATTTTTGTTTTGATCTAGTTGATGTCAAGGTTGCTTCCATATTTTTAGCTAAAAAAGTGGTCAAAGCTCTCCCGTTGGAACCTATCACCATTCTTGATGAGAGCAGGTGAGTAAATTATTAGCTCTGTGTGTACCTTTTTCATAATGAACAGGAGGTAGCCATTTAGTCCATCGTCCCTGCATTAGCACCTTGAAAAATGGGTATTCGATTAGCCCGATTTTGCAAGACCAAGGAATTTATTTCCTTTTTCAATTATTTTTACAATTCTCTATAAAGTTACTAGTGAATTTGTTTCAACTACCATTTCAGGCAGTGCATCCCGGATCAACCTCGCTTTGTCAATAATTCTCCTGGAGAAATTGTTTTACCGGTGTGTTGAAAGTGCCAGATTTCACTCGACCTGTAGATACGGTTATAATATATGGTTATAATTACATGGTTATAATTGTGAACCATGCCATTATAGTACAAAAGACTAATAAAACAGAATCTATGGAAAGAGAAACAGTTAAAGTTTCAGAATAACAGTTTCTCTTTCTGCAGATGCTTCCTGATCTGCTGGGTTTTTCCAGCATTTTCTGCTTTTATTTGAGATTTACAGTGTCTGCAGTTTTTATTTTCATTTGTAGTAGAAAAGAATGGTGTTTATTATGGAAATCAACTCCAAAACTATCATCAAACTTCTTTTTCTTCCCCCCGAAGTTGTAATGGGTCTGAAAACTCTCAGGATATGAAACAGTTCCGAGCTAAGCGTCAGTTTCTCATGAGTGGTTTGCCGGATACCCTGAAAAAGCACATAGCAAAGACGGCAGCAGCGATGGAGATCTATTCTGCCGCAGGCATTTCTTTCCAAACTGTTGTTCATATCCAGCAAAAAAGTCAAGGTGAGAACATAGAACATCACAGCACAGGAACAGGCCCTTCGGCCCACAATGTCTGTGCTGAACACGATGCCAAATTAAACTAATCCCTTCTGCCTGTGGATGATCCATATCCCTCCATTCCCTGCATATTCATGCACCTATCTGAAAGCGTCTTGAACACCACTATCGTATCTTCTTCCACTACTACCCCTGGTACTATGCTCCATGCACTTACCACTCTTTTTTAAAAAAAAAACTTGCCCAGCACATTCCCTTTAAACTTTTCCCCTCTCATCTTAAAGCTATGCCCTCTAATATTCAACTTTTCTACCCTGGGAAAAAGATGCTGGCTGTGTATGCCTCCAATTTTATAAATCTGTCAGGTCTTCCCTCAACCTCCAATGCTCCAGAGAAAACAATCCAAGTTTGTCCAACATCTCCTTTTATAGCTAATTCCCTCTAGTCCAGGCAGCATTCCAGTAAACCCCTTCAGAATCCTCACCAAAGCCTGCACATCCTTCCCGTAATGGGGTGACCAAAACTGCACGCAGTACTCCCAAGTGGCAACCTCAGACACTGAAGTTCGGGAGTGGTAGTGCCATCTGGAAAAAATGCAGGCTAATTTCGTTTTCAAATTACAAGAGATTGACACATTCAGAATTTTGCACAATGAAAGGAAAGGAGGAATCAACACTACAGCCAAAACCTATCGCAGCATTTTTATCTGCAACCTGCACGGCATCATTCAACCTTGTCACTCCTCCACTTTCTTATCTGCCATATCCCTTGTTTACCTCATGCTCCCGTAATGATGTGCTGCAGGCTTGATGGAACAGTTAGTCTTTTCCAACCTGTCAATTTTTATTTGGTTTGTGCAGTATTTCCACAGTGTTTCCTTTAACCAAAGGTCAATTGCTCTTTTGACATTGCTACTGTAAAATATGTCCCAAATTAGAAGTAATTGTTGTGGCTTAACTATCTTGTGGATTGATGATAGAACCTGTCAGGACGGAGGATATCATTTAAATGGGTTCACACAAAACGTATTAAAATACCTATGTTGTTGCTTCCTGCTGGAGAGTACTTCCAGAAGGAGTCCCTTGCTTGAAGCTATTCAATGCAATGTTTGAACTCATTTCTATTCCTAGCACAGAACTATCCTGAAAGCTAACCTTTAAAGCAAGCAAGCAACAAACAATCTGCTGGCAATCTCTAGAAGAATGTTTGTTGCTCCAGATTCCAGCATCTGCAGTCTTTTACGTCTCTCTTATAAAGCAACCTTTGTTTAACATGGCATATTTTAAAATTAAATATTAAGGAAAACCATTCAAAATGGTTGGATATGTGATAACATCCTTCCATTTACCATCTGCAACACCATAGGGATATTCCATAATAATTTACAAGAAGTTCAAATCTTCAACGGTTCTACATATACTGTAAACTTGCCAGTAGATGCAAATGGTGCAATGTTCATATCATTTAATGACTCAAATCAGTGCATTAGTTGATGTGAAAGAAGGGTTGAACAAAGGAGAAGTTTTAATTCCATTATAACATGGCCATAATATAATCCCCTGTACTCTTGGTCTGCTGTAAACAGATATGCTCTGCAATGCAATGCTTCTGTAATTCGTAAGATCGTATCACTATTTCATAAATTTTCTAAGTGATTTGTTTTTGTCGTCTAGCATCACTACTGTGGGACCTACCATGGCCCAGCTGTGCTATTCTGAATCGGCTTCAAGATGTGAGTGGAAGAGTGGAAGGAATTCTGAAAGGCTCCCTATCTCTTGGCGACTTCTCTGAAGTGAATTGCACAGCCACTACAACTGCATCTTGGATTGGGGTAAGTGTGTCTTTTATAATTTTAATTTGTTGTAGTGATGCTTAATTACTGTAGAGTTCAGTTGCAGTTATGTTTACAATGTCTTGCACATCACTCCAGAAACAAAGTGCTTTTCAATGAGGATGAAGAAATGAATGGAGGATGAGCTAGCATACTAGGCTGGTTCAGAACAGTAGCAAAGGCACAGCAAAGTTACCCGATTTCAGGTCTCAATCTTGGCTCAATGGTAGTAGTATCACCTCTAGATGATCACAGTTCAAATTCCCTAGTAGTTTTCAAAAGGGTCAGATCTCTTTCCACATTTCTGAGAGTTTTGAGCAAGTAATCTAAAATGGTGCTTCCTTGCAGTATGGAAAGGGTTGGGAATTCTTGAGACTGGGCATTAAACCAAGATCTTGTGTGATCTCGCAAGATATTACATACAAGTGTTCCTCAATTTACAAAAAGGTTGGATTCCAGCAGAGTGTTTTCATAATCGGAAAGCTGTTTCCCATTAGTTTCAATGTTAAAAACTCTGGTTACATTCCAGAGCTCGAAAATTTTGGTCAAAGATATTTAAACACAAGTATATGAAGTAATAAGAAATTATTTTATAAGAATTAAATCTTAAATGAAGATAATAAAAGCATATATAATGTACCCTTTCAGGGTAGTCATCAAGAGAAGCGTACAAGATCCTGAAGGGTTTTGACAGGATGGCCGCATCCTCTTGTGAGAGAGGTCTTATGTAAGGGTTTGCTGACTTAAGAAGAGATGGAATGTAATTTCTTTTTCTAAGAAGGTCATGAGTCTTTAGAACTCTCAAAGGACGGTGAGAGTAGAATCTTCTTTGAGGTGGATTCTTGATGAGTAAATATGTTAAAAACTACCTCGAGTAGGTGGGAATGAAGAGTTGAGAGTGGAATCAGATCAGCCATGATCTTAGCCATCGAGTCAAAGTCATAGAGTCTTACAGCATGGAAACAGGCCCAACTCATCCATGCTGACAAGCGAGCGAGTCCTATCTGCCCGCATTTGGCCCATAGCCCTCTAAACCTCTCCTATCCATTTAGTAACCTAGATGGCTTTTAAATGTTGCTAATATGCCCACCTCAACCGCTATTTCTGTTCTGGCAGCTCATTCCAAATACGCACCACCCTTTGCATGAAGAGGCTGCTCCTGATGTCCCTTTTAAATCTCTTGCCTCTCATCTTAAACCTATGCCCTCTTGTTTTTAGCACCTCCTCTCTGAGAAAAAGACTGCATGCTTTCACCCTGTCTATGCCCCTCATGATCTTATATACCTCTATCAGGTCACCCCTCAATCTCCTGCGTTCCAGGGAATAAAGTCCTAGTCTGCCCAACCTCTCCTTGTAACTCAGGTCCCCCAAATCCAGGCAACATCCTGGTAAACCGTTTCTGCATGCTTTCTAGTTTAATACATCTTTCCTATAACAGGGCGACCAAAACTGTACACAGTACTCCAAGTGAGGCCTCACCACTGTCTTATATAACTGCAACATAACTTCCCAACTCCTATACTCAATGCCCCGATTGATGAATGGCAGAGCAGCACGAGGGGCTGACTGGCCTGCTCCAGTTCTTAATTTGTGGTGGCTTTGCTTGTTGAGGTGCGGTGCGGGAGATGAGAGGTAAAGTTGTCATTGGTGTTCGGATAATGAACACTGATACTGGTGAATCTGAGCCTTGTTGGAACTTGTGGTGTTGAAGGTGAAGATGCTTTGTGTGACTGTTGGTTAGATGATCAAGAACCCATAAAGATGGTGTTGATGGACATCCGCACAGCGGTCTCCCATCTGATCAAAAGAGGCGCATTTTTTGTGATGCGATCACATCTAGTGCTGCGCTCCATATTGAGATCACCTTTAAGCAAAATGTGGAACTGCTGGAAGAACTCAGCAGATCAAGCAGCATCCGTGGAGGCGAAAGATGTAAGTTGATGTTTTGGGTTGAGGCCCTGCCTCAGGACTGAGAGGGAAGAGGAAAGAGTGCAAGTATGCAGCGGTGCGAGGGAGGGCTGGGATGGAGGCTGGTAGTGATAGGTGAAACCAGGTGGGAAGGGTACGATGGGCAGATGAAACCAGAGGGGGAAGGAGGGTGGAAGAGGTTGAATGAAGGGAGAAGAAAACTAGGTAGATGTGTGAGTGGGAGGAGAGCACTGGGGGTGTGGATACCTGAAATTGGAAGATGTTCACGCCATTGGGTCATAAGCTACCCTCGGGTACTCTGAAGTGATAGATCAGAGACAGGTAACTTTCAAGATGAAGGGTAAGGTGATCTTTGGTTGCTTTGAAGTCAGGAGCCTTGTTCTTATCCCTTGAGGTTAATGTGCATGAGGGCATCCCTTTCCAATAGAATCCCATCTCAACAACATAAAACAGTTATTTAGGAGAGTAGTTACCTACCTAAATGACTTGTTTCAGCTCCTTGGGAGAATGTCTTGCTGCCATGGTGTCTGCACTTGCTAACCCCCACCCAATTCTCCCGCAAAACAAATATTATTCGGATTTGCACACTTTTTGAAATGTTCAAACCAGCAGTGCCCAGCCCTCAAGTGTATCAGCACTTTCAGAAGACCCACCGCTCTCTTTGTGATCTTTCCAGTCTTGTCAAAACCCAACAGTCTCAATTTTTTCTGGTTTATCATCAAACTCAGTTACATGCCGTTGATTCAGATCTTCTAACCACTTCTTTAACACATTTTACATTTCCACACGTTATGACAATTCTGCCCTTTGTAAAACAAGATTCACTTCCAGGAGTAACATCTTGAGCACTAAATGTCATTTTTACTTTGTTCCCGTTGTCAATGACTGTTCGTACTGTGATGGCTGTAAGGTGTAACAAATGACTAACGTATACCAGATGCTCACCTTTTTCACCTGTTAGTTACTCCCAACTTAATATTAATTGTCATAGCTCACCATGACTTCCCGGAGGTACAATCCTCTGTGCTGCTGGTTCATTGCGAAGCCGCCTTGAGGGATGCACAGAATAAATTCTGACGAATCCCAGTAATGTACTGTTGTTGAGCAAGTCAAAGTGGTGTGGAAATACTGCACGATGGTCATGGGTAGAGATTGACAAATTTTCGTTATTGCAAAAAAAAGCTCATAAGTAAGGATGTACTCTAGACAGTCAATTCATAAATCAAACAGTCGTAAATCAAGGAGTACCTGTAAAAGATATTGTCGCGCTGGTCATAGTACAATTACATTTAGCCTTCAACCCATATACAAAATAGATTATCTGTTTGTTTATCTTGTTGCTATTTTGTGGAGCTTATTGTATCAAATCGCCCACTCCATTCACAAGATTGCGACAAATCCCAAATCTGAGAGGATCTCACTGCAGGATTTCAAGGGCACTCCAATGTTGGATGGGAACGAAATGCTGGCCCTGCCAGCAGTACCTAAGAACAGAAAACTGAATAAATAATATAAAAATCTGCTGCTAACAATTCATCTTCATGATGTACAGATAAGAAATCCTTCCAGATAACCCTCCTGTTTGGAAGAATAAATATTGCTGACCCAGCCCCCAGTCCTGAGTCGCTGCCTGTGATTTCTCCCTATGCCTTTAATTACCTGTTCAGGATGCACAGTGACATGGCCTCTGTTAAAAGACTTCAGAGACATTGTCTTGAATCTGTCCGAAAAGCTTCAACAGCCCACACAGACCAGTTTTACCTGTTATAAAGGCTGTGTTTTTTTTCCCCAATGGTCACTAAATATTTCTGACATTTGAAGACATTTAAAAACCAATAAAATTAAATAATTTAAAACAATTTCTCTTTTCTTCCCTGTGCTCTGCCATGTGGAATCCAGAGGCAAAGCATGCTGCAGATTAGCTTCTAACCCTATCACTAAGTCCAGGACATATACATATTTGACTTTACATGTATAGAAGTGTAAGAGTTGCAGCTGTTCAGATGGGCTGAATGCCGGTGGTTCGAGACAAGATCTGGCTCTACATGTCGGGGGCCCCCACATAATTCAATGGCATAGAATAAACATTTCACCCCGTTTACTGAACTGTTTTAGGGTGGAAACCTTGTGGCTACGTGGAAGTTTCAGTATAACGTACTAACCTTCACCCGAAGTTGTACAGACAGCAGTCATTGTTGAATTTGTGGAAAATAGATTACATTGAATGTATGTCTTTCATTATGCCTGGGACCATGGATTTTAAGGCTCTAATCTTATGCTGCAGTTATCTAATTGGAGGACAGAATTCTCAGAGGACATCCAGAAGTGCTTACTTGAAGAGATAAGGTCATCCAATCCAGAGTTCCCTGTGCGGAAACTGTTCAAACCACTACTCCAGAAACGAAACGATCATTTTGCAGACATGCTCAGAACAGGTCAGTGCATGGGTGGTATTTGTGCATGGCTTTGTTTAAATTCAATTCACTAGGGTTAATGGCATGTATTTTTGGAATTTCATTACAAGTTATTCTACTTCAACTATGACTCTAACAACTGAGTGTTACGATCTTGGACTGTACTCAGCATGGCAGTGTAATCTGGATAGACTCTGTCCAGGGGCAAGCAACTGAAAGAAAAAGCATTCTATAAAAAATGGAATATAATTATCTGTCATGTATCCAGACAAACATCAAACAGGTCTCTTTGGACAATGATGTCATGCATCTCAATTCTGGTTTACTTATCACACCACATCTTCATGTTAGGAGACTAATTGTCTGTTCTTGGACTCAAGCTTAGACTGCATGCCAACTGATTATTTATCAGAGGACAGCTAAATGAACTGTACTAAAAGTTAAGCTATAAATTTATACTAATATATAAATTTTGAAATCCTGTCTATTTCAGAATAGCAATGATGGTTTTCTTAACCTAGCTCAATATAAAATTGAACTTTAAATGGATTTGTGAAGATATCAGTGCACATAATTCAACTAATTATCAAGTGACCTTTGTTCATTACCTTTTCCAATCCATTGTAAATTACTTTCATGGATTAGATTTAAAAGCATCAGGTGAATTACCAAAGAGGTTGCTGTGCATTCTGGTAATTTGGTCAGAGAGGATTGACCAAGGTGTGGTATTATGTATGCGTGATCTTGTTCTTCTGTAGCCTTTCTTCCTCTGTAAGCTTTAGGGCCCTTTTACCTCCTCTGCTTCTATCTGTTGATCATCCTCTGATTGAATCACTGGTGGTCATGTGTTTACCCTTGTTCTGGATCACAGTGGCCATACCTTTATTTACCAGGGCCTTAAACTTTGGAATTCTCTTCCTTAAGCCTCTTGTATCTTTATTGCTTTTTCTTTCCTCCTTTTGAGGGTGTCCTCGATACCAACCAGTATAATCGAGCTTTTGGTCACATAATTTCTCCTTGTGTGCCTTGGTGTCAGATTTCAGTTGCTAACTCTGTTGTGCAGTTGCTTGGAAGTTTCTGCTATATTAAACATGCTATGTAATTACTGCAATGTTTGAGGCTGTTTTATGTGAGATGCATGTTGTAGTTATCTGTACTGCTCTTTAGCCTTGGTATGTTTTTTTAAAATTCTTAGGATCTTCTAATAAAATGGAAAATCCTGTCATAGAACTCGATGCAGTGCCCCAACAAGTGTTATCTGTATGTAGCAGTCCAGAACCACTTTTGGGAAAAAGGAAGAGAAAGGTTGAAAAGCAGGATCAGAAACAAAAAAGGAAAAAAGCACTTGACAGCGAACAGGATTTGATTATCATCAAGGATGAAGAAAATTGCACTTTGGCATTACCCCCAAGGTCTGAGGGCTCCACAAAGAATGGAAGAGGCATCCAAAACCAGAACTGCACAGCTTCTACCAGAAATCGGCTCAGTAAATCTGTTAAGAGAAAGCAGCAGAAGTCTGAATGTGAGACCAAAGTAGCAGAAACTCAGACCACGTCTGCCCCATCGTCTGTTTCTGAATTGACTGACCAACCAAAGAGGGAGGAAGCAGCCACTTCCGATGGTAATGTAGTTTTCATTTCTGAGTAACAATCTTTAGTCAAACCTACATGTTTGATGTGAATGTCGGAACGCCATTCATTCCTTCAAGGTTGCTCTCACCTTCTGCTGGTTTCACTGAATTTATAGAATGATTATTCCTTATTTTGTTTGTTTAATTAATTGAACTTAAATTCCCTGACCATTGCAGTGGTATTTGATCATGTGTTTCTGCTATTATGATACCCTTCCAGATAAAAGGGGAATAATATATCATGATGATGGGAGGAGGCTTGATTGTTAGGTTACCAGGACTCTATATCCAGCTTCTGTGCCACAAATACAAAGGGGCAAAGTGGCTGTATGACATGCTTTGCCTCTTTGTATTTGTGGCTGGTTACAGAAAACATGTTGTTGAAGGTTACCACACATTGGAGGCAGTCTAATTACACTGAACTAATCAAATACAGAGGCTGTCACTTGGCTGCACAGATGATGAAATAAATAAATGTAATTCACCCTAGCATGCCTGCCTTCTGAATTAGCTGACCAACTAAAAAAGGAGGAAGCTGCCGCTTCTGAAAGTAATCCAGTTTTGGTTTCAGAGTACCAATATTTAATCAAGCCTCCAAGTTTGTCATGAGCATATTTACAGCTGTGACTCCATTCATCCCTCTGCCCCTTAGTTCCAATTATTTACCCTGACTGAACATGAACCTGCTCTACTCTGTCATGCATGTTACCACCAAAGACCGAAATCACTGTGTGCTTGTCAGGATCACGAAGTGAGATGACATTTGTCTTAACCTTGCTTTATCCAGAAGTTGAGGACGATTGCAGCTATCTTACTGCTACTCTGTTTTTGAGCAGATGAGCCAGTGGGCAGGGAATTGAACCGTGGACCAGGGTACTGTTGCAACATTGCTTCATTTACCTACTCAGCCATCCAAGGATTATAAATTGTATTATTATGAGAGCATTGGGGAAAAGACCAGTGATCCCTCTTTAATTAAGACACCTGACAGGAAAAAATAGAAAATGTGCATCCAAGCATCTTCCAGTTCTGCTGTTCAACTAAATGCCATAAGAGAAAGGAAAGTGAAATGGGCTTGGCTTTCTGTTTTTTTTTTGCCATTCACCTTTTCTCAAAGGTTTAGTGGGAATCCCAAGCTCGCTCTGTAAGAGAAGCACACTCAAAAGTTGTGTGTTTTGTCATTACACTACATGTTTGGAACAACTTTTAAAGTAGTAAAACTGTTGCAAAAGAGGATAATCAGGCAAAAATTGTTAACAAGAAGGAGATATTAGGAAAGGTAACCAAACATCTGCTTAAAGGTCTGAGTTTAACCCGCATCTAAAGATTGGAGAAAGAGACTGAAGCTCCGAGTCCAGACAGACGAAGCCGTGACTGTCGATTGTGGAGAATATGAGCAGTTAGAGTCTTTGCTCCCCCTGCTGGTGATACCGTGCTATTTCTGATCCCAAAGCAATTTTCCCTCATAATTAAATAGCTTTGGAGATTTTGTTTCTTCGTGGAAAATTCTCATTGACCCTTTCTTTTCAGGCTTGGTCAAGGAAGATCTGCTATGGACAGAGAAGTACCAGCCACAGCATTCCAGTGAACTTGTAGGAAATCTCAATGCTGTCAGGAAATTACACAGGTAAGTGACGAGAATTTACTAAGCAGTCTGAGAATGGCTCCTCTCACTTTCTCTAAATTAGAAATTCCAAAACCTTTGAAAATAATGAATGGAATAGGTCGTTAGATTGGCTAGTTGTTGAATGAAAACAATATTCCCATTTCTTGTGACTATGGCATCTCTCAATGCAATATGGTATTTGTACAGCTGACAGTGTAAATTCTCCTTTCTCTCCTTTCACCCATACACTTGTGCATTTATTGCATTCATTTATCAATTTAAAAGCCAATTACTAATTTAGCAAAATCACGGGGTCTAGTCCCTTATGCAGCTTTTACCTGCTTCAGAATAATAATATCTCTGTCAATTTTTGTCTGCTTAAAAGTTCCACAAAACTATCAAACTTGTGAAACTCAGAATCTTGGAGCAAATCTAAATTAAGGAGCGTTGAATTCTATCTCTGGATTGATGTATATCTGCCATTCCTTTGTCTTGTTCAAGCTTTCTCTTTATTTTGGTCTACACATGCTCACCATTTCCCTTGGTTTTACACTGGGGGTTCAGTTCTGCAAAGTTTGCCAACTACTTGGGTACTTGCACATGTGATCATTCCTCACACATAAATTAGCAATAGTTAGCTAGCTAATGATAGGAGGGGCAGCACGGTAGGGTAGCGGTTAGCGCGACGCTATTACAGCGCCAGCAATCGGGGTTCGATTCCCGTCGCTGTCTGTAAGGAGTTTGTACGTTCTCCCGTGTCTGCGTGGGTTTCCTCCGGGTGCTCCGGTTTCCTCCCACATTGCAAAGACGTACGGGTAGGTTAATTTGGGTTTAAAATGGGCGGCGTGGACTTATTGGGCCGGAAGGGCCTGTTACCACGCTGTAAATAAAATTTAAAAAAAAAGAAATATCTCAGCTAGGCCCAATTCCACCTTTCTCATTGCAGTTCTTCGTTTAATGAGTGTTTGGTTGTCAGCATGGACCGACTCTAGATCTGTGTCATCGTCTCACAGGCATCATTCATTGGTGATTGGGAGCAGGAACTTTGTTCAATCCTCCTATTCCAGAAACACCAAGACTATTAATACATCCATTGCTTCATTAATAGCAACAGTCACTTTTATTTACATAAGCAGCTTTAGCATTATAGAACACTCTGAGGAACCCATTACATAAGATTTGACATCGAGCCATGTAGGCAGATGATAGGACAGGTCACAAAAGTTTTTGTCAGTAAGACTCTAAAATGAGGAGAAAAGTATGGAAATTTAGGAAGGTATTCCAAAGTTTAAAACCCAGGCAGCTGAAGGCTGTTTTCCAATGACAGTGGTAAAGATTGATTATGCAGAAGAAGGCAGGATTGGAGAATCAGCTAACTCAAC
This sequence comes from Pristis pectinata, assembly GCF_009764475.1. NCBI lineage: Eukaryota > Metazoa > Chordata > Chondrichthyes > Rhinopristiformes > Pristidae > Pristis > Pristis pectinata. The sequence goes on from NC_067422.1 coordinate 3,261,290, forward strand.
ACAGAGTATTCAACTACAATCAGAAACCATTGGCAGACAAACCATTAACTTGCTAATGATTTACAATGAGCTGTGCAAATTAGATTTTCGGGCAAATTAATTTGTACAGCCAGATGAGTGCTCAGATGGGTTTTGAATGAGATAAGAAACGTCATTCCATTGCACTCAGTGCATGCATTTGTGTTTTTGACATAGTTGGTTAATGGAATGGAAGAAGAGAGCTGATAAAGAAGAAACAAAAACACAGAAGGAAAGAAAAACTGAAAAAGATAAGAAAGTGGGTATGTAATCTTCTTAAATGTATTATTCTGGGTAATGTTAGAGTTCATGATTTAGTGCACTGTACTACAGAGTATTTCCACTCTGCATCAGTAGAGTTGGAAGTTACACAACTTTGGCATCAGAAACTGATCAGCTTTCAAATGGAAAATATGTCGCAATCACAGTTGCTGTAACTCAGTAGACTAAAATAAAACCCAAGACAATATTAATCCATCAACCAACTTCACGAAGGGATTATCTGCTCATTATCATTTTATTCTTTATGGGAGCTGGCTATGTGCAAAGTTGCTGCCACAATTCTTGTACTGCAAGGTGACTACACTTCAGAAGTGCTTCATCGACTTGAAAGCACTTTGGGTCATCCTGGGTTCATGAAGGATGCTATTTCAATGCAAGGCTTTTTTTTCATACCTTTAGCTTCACAATAAGCTAGGAATTGTGTTGTTTCTTAGTGAGAGGCTACATTGAATAGACAGGTGCACACAAAAAGACTAAAGTCCATCTTTGGCCAACATGGATGCAATGGGCCAAATGGTCTCCTGCCATAAATTTCTGATTCTATGAATGGGTAATTTGGAGTTTTTCCTATTGTCTGTTGCAGAGGTTTATGCTGCATCAATGTTTCTTAATAAAGGCAAATTTGAAATTTAAGCCTATTTTGCAGGCTATGGTAGACTTATTTGGACTTTGGTGCGGGAAGATCTCTGCTATCCTGGGTGTACGATTAATAATTTGTTTTGCCCTGTCACGTTCAGTGACTGCTCATCAGTATCTGCTGCTTCAAATGAAAGGTTGATGAGAAAAAAATGAACTGTGCTAACTAAAAATAAAAATTGCTAAAGTTAAGAGCTGATGGTTGCAATCAAAGTTGCAGTCATTCTCTGGTACTGGCAGCTCCCCACCTTTTTTAGTTCATGTTTATCCAACTTCCATTCTTTTATCCGTAATCCACTCTGTCCTTCCTGCCTTTTTCTCTCTGCAGATGCTTGGGACAACAGTGATTTTAATCTGGAGAGTTCTGGGGATGAAGATTTTTTGTGCAATACAGTCCTAATTACTGGACCTCCTGGAGTTGGTAAAACGGCGGCAGTTTATGCCTGTGCTCAGGAGTTGGGTTTCAAGGTTTGTGTTCTACTTCAGGTACAATGTTACACCGTAACTCCACCAGGGTGTTTTTTTAAGTGCCTGCATGATAACACTGGGTGCTTTCTCAAAGTTTTCCCTAACTGATTGCTTTCATTGCAGTTAATTGTCAGTGGAAACCCTGGTTAGACACACAAACAGGATTTCCAGCAAAATTCACAGATAATCAGGCCAACTCTTAGATCAGATATCTTTATTAGTCACATGTACATCGAAACACACAGTGAAATGTATTTTCTACGTAGAGTGCTCTGGGGGCAGCCCGCAAGTGTCGCCACGCTTCCGGCGCCAACATAGCATGTCCACAACTTTCTAACCCGTACATCTTTGGAACGTGGGAGGAAACCGGAGCACCCGGAGGAAACCCACGCAGACACGGGGAGAACGTACAAACTTCTTACAGGCAGCAGCCGGAATTGAACCCAGGTCACTGGCGCTGTAATAGCGTCACGCTAACCGCTACACTACCGTGCCTGCCCTATCCCTTGTTATGAGTGTGTGATTGTGTGTGCAATCCACATCTGGGTAGTATAGGCGTAAAATATTGCTGTTAACTTTGAGAACTAATTTGTTTGCATTTTGGGAAGATGATGGGGCAGGTGATGTCTAGGTCTTCATTAAATGTTCTGAGTAACCTCTCAGCGAATGTTTTCTTGTAATACAATGCCAGTTGACCCTGCATGTGTTGAAACAAACTACTTAATTGGGTCAAATATTCCTAGCACGTGGGTTTATATCTGTAGGTATTTGAAGTAAATGCTTCCTCGCAGCGGAGTGGCAGACAGATCCTCTCTCAACTGAAAGAAGCCACACAGTCTCATCAAGTTGATAAACAGGGAGGCAGTGCCCTCAAGCCTGCCTTCTTCAGTGGCAGCAAGTCTCTTCCGGCACAAACAGCCAGATCTCCAAGTGAGTATAAAACCTCTGTACCTTTGACAACAATTTTCCTATTTTGTACAGTTCGTCTTAATTTTATGCAACAAGTTATTGTGATCGGGATGTGTTACCTGTTATTGGTGCAGTACCTGATGCTGGTGCAGACAGTTTCAATAGGATTCTTAAAAAAGAGCTGAATAAATAATTGAAAAGGAGACATTGCAAGGGGAAAGGTTGGTAGCTCTTTCAAAGAGTTAAATGGGTTCTTTCTGTCTGAATGATGATAGTTATGAATATTGCCCTATGTCGGTGTGATCATGATGTTCGTTGCGATCTTTCCTAAGGTTCTCTTACTTTGAAGTTAACAGTGGCTGACATAGCATGAGAGAGTAGTTGGGCCATTGTGCCCGCATCGTCAACTTGTGTCTTCCGGATCTTGTATAATTACCTGCACTGGCAAATATAAACCTGACCAGTACACTTGCCTGTGATGAGATCCAGTTTTTCCTGTGTTAGCACACCACTCTTTCCCCTGCCAGTATTGAAATTCCTCACAATGCACAACGTATTGGCCTTTTGTTTTTTTAGTTATTCTTGTTACAACATTGTGACCAGCTCAAGGTGAGCTTAATTTTAGGACATTAGATTTAAAACATTTATCACTTTGCACAAACCATCACGGTCAGTGCAGTCATGCTGCTGGGTAAAGATTGGAAAGCAAATACAGTTAAACTTCAATAATCTGCTGTCCCATTATTTGGAAATTCCAATGGTTTGATATCTGGCTCACCAGCCCCATTTCACACACTTCCTTTCCCGCACACCGGGGTCCTATTTCTCTAGCTGCACTGAAACTTGCCATGTTCACTGGAAATTTTGTTACACAACCGTAACATCTTAAAAATAAAATGAATTTAAAGTGTGTTGGAATATCAATTGGAATAACATCCAATTGTCCAGAAAATCTGCCAGTCCAGCACCACTAAAGTCCCGAGCATACAGAATTCACAGAGTTTACTTTGTAGCCCAGGAGAGGTGTCCCAACAAAAGATTGTACCAAAATTTAGTAGGTATGAAAATTGGGGTAAAAAATGTCAACATAAAACTGCATGTTTAACATTGTAAAACAAATAGGCTGGATGCTGGAAATTTAAACCGCTCAATAGGTCAGGCAACATCTATAGATAAAGAAACAAAGTTAGCATTTCAGATAAACGACCTTTTGTCAGATCTGTTCATTAGATTAGATGTCCATTCTGGTCCATCCCTGTGAATATCAATATTAAAAATATTACAACTGGATATTAAAAGATGTGACAGTACCCTCCAGTCTTTCCCTGATACATAAATATTTTGAAAATCTTAATTATCTTTCTGCTGGATGAAGAGGTGTGAGAAATCAAATCAGTTCAGACTATAGAAAGTTTTGACAAGAAAAGTGTGAATGAAAAAGGAGCTCCTGGTATTCTTGGTCTGTGGATGAGTGTTAATTAATTATTGAAGTCTTACCTTGCTGATTCTTGCCGTGTAGTTTGTTTGCCTTAAAAGAACATCACAGGAGCATTTTGGACAATTTGCCAACGGTATTCAAGCATTGAGTTTTTAAATCTATGTCAAGTCTTCATAGATAGTGGGACCTTTTTGTATGAGGATGTGGATGGATCTCTGTTCCCTCTATATTACCATCATGAACATATTGTTTGTATGTGTGAAGCCATCTTCTGCAACTCTTCATAGGAGTTGCGGCTCTGCTAAAATTACTTTATTCCTTTTCCACAGAGAAAGCAAACTCTCCCAGAAATGTTGTCACATCACCTAGGAAAGCTCCCTTATCTCCCAAGAAAAGAGGATCAAAGAAGACCCTTGCACCAATGTTTTTAGCCAATTTCTTCAAAGTCCCGTTGAAATCTAACAAAAACGAAGAATCAGAAAAGGCTGACAGTCAGATGAGCGGTGAGAAAATAAGTTACATTAAAACATATTTCCCATGGGGCAGGTGCAGAGCAAAAGGAAATATTCTCAATACCGTGTGATCTTGATTGAAATTAGATGATGACTTTTTCACTCAAAGCTGTGAATCATTAGAAATCTTGACCCCGGAGGGTTATAGATGCTGAATACATTCGAGACGAGATATTTTTGTGCAGTACTGAGGAATACAGTAAAGTGGGGGTTGGGGGGAGGGTGAAAAGAAAGAAGATAGGCCATGCTCTTACCGAGCAGCAGAATGGGACTTGTTTCTATTTTATTTCTCTTGTTACAGAAATCACGGGTAATAAGTGCCACACTTTGACACCAGATGATAGAGTGACACTGTAGGGAAATATTCCCTGTGGGGAAAGTGTCTGAAATTATGGAGAAATTTAAGTTTCAAATCCATTTCCCAGGTGTTTTGTAAAAATAACACCTCGCCTGTGCTTTGTTATGGATTGAAGTGTTTACAAGGTTACTAAGTTGACATTGCTGCTTAAAAAATGGAAAAACTTTTTATGAGATGAATAACATTGTTTAATCTATTAAATATCTGGGGAAATGCACATAGTATTAAATGTGGGCAAACTTCAAACACTACTTGGTGATTAAAGTGAGAGCTAGCAGAAAGATTCTGAAGTCATTTTTCTTTATTTAGTCAAACCACAGACTTGTAAGGCCCAGAAAAACGCTCCCCAAGTTTCAGAAGTATCTAAGATTCACACTGGGTCTGAGAGCAAAGACCTGGAAGAGTGTAACAGAAAGAGTGCCACATCGCTCATTTTGTTTGAAGAGGTAGGTTTACAAATACTCACAACATTCAAGCCTGCTTAAGTGAATATCTGGCAGAAGAAAACCTGTACACAATTTATTTTCTACCTTTCACAATGATAGCTGTTCTTGATGAATGTGTATAACATTTCTGAGCTGTAAATGTATGAATTTATTTGTTGTAATTGTTGTATCGCTTTGTTAAAACCCATGTCTGCTTTTGTCAGTCATTTTTCAGCTATCAAGATGCTAAGCTCTGAAATTCCCTATCTAAACCTCTTCTACACTATCTTTGAATCCCCTCTTAAGAGGTTCCTTAAAACCTACCAAGATTTGGGACACCAGTCTTCATATTTCTTAATGGTGTTTGGTATCACATTATGTTGATGAGGTTCCTGTGAAATGTCTCAGGATGTCTTACTATATTAAATATGCTATTGTCAAGCTATTTTTACAAGTGGAAAACAAATACAATGGCAGATGCTGGAATCTAAAACAAAAACAGAAGTGCTAGAAGAAATCAGATGACTCAAAATGTTGACTGGTTTCCTCTTTCCACAGATGCTGCTTGACTGGCTGATTTCGTCCAGCATTTCTGTTTCTATTTTTACAAGCGTTTTGTTTAAATATGAAAATCTTCCAATAACCATTCTGGTGAAATTTCAGGGTCTTTTTTCATTTCAGTGAGGAGCTGGGGCCCCAAGTATTTTGGTAATCTTAGCTTTGAGTGCTTTTCGGTAGGTATGTGAAGAAATAAAACAAGCCTCTTTATGCGCTGCTGATTAAGTTTGAGGTGATCATCATATACCTGTGTAATAGTGAAATGCAGACTACTCGACATTGACATCTCTATGAATCGCAAAATTGTCAACCTTGAAGGTTTTTTTTCCCTCATGCTAGTGGCCAAGAAGTTTCCCTGAGCACACATTTCTGAATAGTTGAATGTAACAGAGACTTCTGTATAGTTATGTACTATTGATTTCTGTATATTTTAGATTAAAACTTTATTATCCACGACAACTTCCAGGATTTAATTCCAATCCAATTTGCATTACTCTGCGAGTTTCTTGCTTTTCACAGTACAATAGGCAGCATCTGCGGAGGGAAATGGACAGTCATCGTTTCTAGTCGAGGCCCTTCATCTGGACTGAGAGAAAGAGGGGAAAATAGCCAGTGTAAAGAGGTGAGGGGAAGGGGCAGAGGAAGAGCTGGCAGGTGATGGGTAGATCCAGGTGAGGAGGGGCGATAGGCAGGTGGAGGAGGGAAAAGTGGAAATGACAGCAGAGGCTGGGAGGGGTTGGGGGAGGCAACAGAGGGCTGCAGATGATGGGATCTGATAGGAGGGGAAGGTGGAGCATGGAACCAAATAAGGGAGGTGGGGAGGGCCAATGGAAACAGTAGGGGGAGGGGACCCAGGGGTGGAGTGTGGGCGATTGGCAGATGCAGTGGATGGAGGAGGTGAAAGTAACAGGGTGAAAGAGGTCTGTGGGTGTGAGAGTGTGTAGGAAAAACTGGGTAGACGAGGAAGAGAGAGAAACGGACAAATGGGGAGCAGGTTACCTGAAATTGGAGAATGCAATGTTCTCGCTGTCAGATTGTAGACTACCCAGGTGGAATATGAGGTGCTGTTCCTCCACTTTGCACTTGGCCTCACCTTGGCAGTGGAGAAGGCCGAGGACAGACAGGTCGCTGTGGGAATAGGAGGGGAATTAAAGTGGCTGGCAACTGGGAGCTGCAGAAGGCCATGACAGACGGAGAACAGGTGCTCGGCATAGTGGTCCCTAGTCTGCTCTTGGTCTCACCAACGTAAAGGAGGTCACCTTGAGAGCACCGAATGCAATAGATAAGGTTGTGAATCTCTGCCTCACCTGGGAGGGCTATTTAGGTCCCTGGATGGTGGTGAGGGAGGTGTAGAGACAGGTGTTACACCTCTGTATTTGCAGGGGAAGGTGCCTGGGGAGGGTTGGTTGGGGAGGGATGAACAAACCTGGAAGTCACAGAGATATAGGTCCCTGCAGAAAGCAGGAAAAGCTGGGGAGAGGAAGATGTGGCCAGTGATGGGATCAAGTTGTAGCTGGTGGAATGTCGAAGAATGATGTGCTGGATGTGTAGGCTGGCGGAGTGAAAGGTAAGGACCAAGGGAACTCTGTCCCTCTTCTGTCTGGGGGTGAGGTCTTATGAGAGCAGAAGTGCGGGAAATGGAGGAGATGTGGGTTAGGACTCCATCAACCACTGTGTCCTGGGCACTTCAGTGTAGACTGTTAAAGAGTGATCTAATTGAGGTCTTTTAAGGTCATCAAAGGACTGAATAAGGTAGATACAACAATTGCTGTTGCCTCTGATGGGCAAGATCAGAACAAAAGGGTCTAGCATATTTAGGAGTGAAGTTCAACAGCATCTCTTTACACTGATTTGGGATGCACTTTCCAAATAGCCAAATCCAGAGAGTAAATTGAAAATTTCAAAACGAAGTTTGACAGACTTTTGTTAGTCATGGGTATTCAGCTTTATATAACCCACTTGGATAGATGGAACTAAGGTTCAGATTAACTGTAATCTAATTAAGTATAGGAACAGGCTCTGGGGATGATGGCCTGCTTCTGTACCTATAAAAGTAAGATAGCTCGATGTGTATTTGTTCTTGAACCTACTGGTTTGTCCTGTTTGAATTATAGGCTCTTGAGGAAGGGCTGTCCTCAGTACTTGTTATTACTGTTAAATCCTGAATCCCTTGGCCAATATCCATTGGTCCCTGAAAATGAAAATTTATTGGTACCAACGAGGTGAGAAATGGACATCTAAATTCCTTTCGTTGATACGCACTTAGATGCACCACAGAGCTTAAAAGCTGGATGCTCCTGTGTTGAAAGAAATATTCAAGGAAAGGGCTTTGCAGTTTTTAATTATATACATTGTTATGTGTGCCTGTTTCAAACTTAGCAACACATATTCTCCTAATTTATTTATAGTTTCCAAGGATCAACATGTACACTCAACTCGCAGTAGGTCACCAAACTCTCACTTTGGATTTACTCATGTTATTGTTCTCTTTCCTAACAGGTAGATGTAATATTTGATGATGATGCTGGATTTCTAAATGCAATTAAGACCTTCATGGCAACTGCAAAACGGCCAGTTATACTCACTACTACTGGTTAGTTTTTGTATTGTTTTTAAAAAGGAAAGCATTGTGTTATTTCCTTACTATTTGCAGTAAGTGGTACGACCCTTAGGAGGGGGATCTTGGGGTGCAAGTCCATAGCTCCCTGAAAGTGAAGGTACAAGTAGATAGGGTGGTAAAGAAAGCGTACGGTATCTTTGCTTTCATCAGTGGGGGCATTGAGTATAAAAGTCATGTTGCAGCTGTATAAAACATCTGGAGTATTAGGTGTATTTCTGGTCACTGCATTACAGGAAGGGTGCAGAGGCTTTGGAGGTTCACCAGGATGTTGCCTGGATTAGAGAGTTTTAGCTATAAGTAGAAGTTGGACAAACTTGGATTGTTTTCTCTGGAGCATTGGAGTCTGAGAGGTGACCCGATAGAAGTATGTAAAATTATGAGAGGCATAGATAGTCTTTTTCCCAGGGTGAAAATGTCAAATACTAGAGGGCATGTCTGTAAGGTGAGAGGGGAAAAGTTTAGTGAGGCTTTTTTTTTACATAGAGAATGATAGGTTTCTGGAATGTGTCACCAGGGGAGGTTGTAGAACCACATACAATAGCAATGCTTAAGAGGCATTTAGGCAGCTTCATGAACAGGCAGGGAGTAGAGGGATATAGATCATGTGCAGGCAGATGGGATCAGTTTAGATTGGCATCATGGTCGACATAGACATGGTGGGCCAAAGGGCCTGTCCCTGTGCGGTACTGTTCTAGGTTCTATTTCCTCATGTAAATTGATTAATAGATAGCAAAGATAGGATAACGTCTGTGGATTTCCCCTAATGAATTGTTCTGTATTCCTTCTCACTCTTAAATTCATTTACCAGAAACTGAGTTTGACTTCCTTGTGATCTCTCAACGTGCGGGCTTTAAGTCTGTAAGCATTGGAAATAGATCAGATCTAAACTATAAAATATATTTTATCGTAGATAGAAATGTCAATGTGCTTAGAATCCACCTGCCTATGTACAGGTACAGGGTATAAAGTGGGGACTTTAATGGTAAATATTTAAACCATTGGTTATCCCCTAGCTGGTTTGTGCCCCTTCTGGGCTCCACACTTTTGGAAGCTTGTCATGGTCATGCAGAAGGTGGAGCACAGACAAAATAGAATGATGCTAGAAATAAAAGACTTCAGTTATGCAGAGAGACTAGAGAAGCTGGGGTCATTGTCCTTGGGAGCAGATTAGATTAAGATTTGAACCAAATGTTAAGAAAGGTCAGATGGAATCATTGAGGAGGTGGGCATCATTTCACTGTCTTTTGCTTAAAATTTTAAACTGTTCTTGTCTCTATCTGTTCAGAAGAATGTTAAGGGACCTGAATTTCATGTGATATGGAAAGAAAGGAGAGCTACTGATTAGCACAAATTTTGCGGGAGGCAGCTAAAGGCAAAAAAAAAACATTAAATATGTTACCTACTAAATTCTTCACTGTTTGAGGTTGAATGGAAGCTTCTAAGCCTGGTCTGTGTGGCACCAAGTTATGATCTTGTGGTTGCCCTAAAGTAAACAGTTTTCCTTGGTCTTAAAGCCAAAAATGATGAACTTGCTGGATCTCCTTCCTCCAGCATTGTGACACATGTACCCAGTCCTCTTGCTATCTCACTACTGTACCTCTGATGCTCCAATGACTGCTAAAGAGCTGGTTGTTTCCCTGTTTGTGAAAACACCTCTGGCTGCTTAAGTATTGCACATCTGAAACTTATCGATCCTTGTATTTGCAATTGTTCTTTAGATCCCAACTTCAGTTTAATGTTTGAATGCTGCTTCGAAGAAATCCGTTTTAAAGTGCCATCTTCAGTAAGTTTCTTTGGATTTTTGCTTGAAGTTTAGTGAACAAAATTCTTGAGTATCAAGGTTAATACATCCTCATAACCAACACTTAATGTTAATTGGTCATTATCATATCATTGGTTATAGATTCTTGCTGTGTGTGAATAGGTTGTCATGTTTCTAATCCAACAGTGACTACCCTTCAAGTGCATTTGGATCTACTAGAAATAGTGAAAGTCAGTACGGTTATTCTAGTTTAAGTCTGAGTGTTATGAAATTCCATCTCCTGCCCTTGTCAGTCTTTATACAGCCCTGACGGGTGCTACGTTATATTCTTACAAGTACCCTTGGCCCTCCAGTCCTTCACCCAAGTGTTGACAAGCTCTCAGAACTGGAACCAAAACCCAATCCATCCCTCGATTTGTATCCTAGCACCTGCGGTCAAGAGGCATAGCCCTGCGTGTGGCTTACTTCCCCTCTCCAGCCCACCACAACTGAGTAACCTCTGTTGTAACAATTCCTCCAGCTGCTGCCACCAGTGAAATACGTTCGGGCCAGTCATCAAAAAGTGTGATCTATGGAACATTTTTGAAAGCCTACGCTCAGAGCTGCAGTTTCAAATATAGACATTCAGGATGTGCCCGTGCTATTCTCAAGCATTCTCTGTGTTTTATAAGCCATTTTGCACATAATATCTGACTCTTAGGTTGTGACATATTTGCATCAATCTGTAGTTTCTCCACATTTACACTAGCACCTTGCCACCCTCTGTCACTATTTTCGGGAGCTAACCTTCCTCTTTTTCACTACACTACAAACAGCAAGAAACTCGGTGGCAGAAAATTACCAGGTATGCGGGACTTAAATGACTTGCGTAACCTGTTTACAAAACTGATTTAAAGTTTGGTCGGGTAATTTTGTTGCAGCAGGAAATCAGTTGTTCAGCATGCCGATCACAGGTGGTGCTTTTAGCCATGGAATGCGAATCATGTCATATATCCCAATGCCTTGTTTTCAGACTGCTCATCTGAATTGGGCACCCACAGCAGTTCAATCTAACCTAGTATCTCTTTTCCCATAAACTTGCAAACCCACCTGTGACAATTCTAATGTAGCTGTTGTGTGGCTCGTGGGAGTGACTTAATCTTGTGGTCAATACCTCCATCATTCTATCCTCTACTGTCCTGACTTCAGTCCACAGTTGGTGCAGAACAAAACCTTGCATGGGACAGGAACACGTACCCCATCTTCACCACCTCCTAGCCTCTGTCGCTTTCTCTATCCTTCCCTTTTCTCCTCCCCTCCTTTCCCCCCCCCCCCCCAAACTGGCTCGATTTACCCATCAACCCCTCCCTACCTTCCCCCTCATCTCTTTGTACTGGCTCTCTCCCCTTTATACTCTCAGTCCTGATCCAGGGTCTCAATCTAAAACGTCAACCATCCTTTTGCCTCCACAGATGCTGCCTAACCCATTGAGTTTGATTTTTGCTCCAGATCTTGGCACCTGCAGTCTCTTGTGTCTCCCTAGCTTCATTTGTTTGCTTTCCAGGAACATTTGTTGATCCAAGTTTTGTCTGCTATTGCTGTTGCTATTTGTGTTCATTCCCTTGCCTAGGATGTTCATTCATCACTTGTCAATTTTTTGAAATTAGGAAAAATGCTGATTACTTGTCTGTTTACAAATTCTGCCCTGGTGAAAAGCTAGCAGGGGATGTCCCTTCCAATATGACTGTAAAGAGTGATCCAATATATAGTCTGATGCAGTTACCCCTTCTATTATTGCAACACCAGCTATATATTAAATAGGAAGTTCTTTCACCTTGTATAAATACAAAAATAACTGCTGGAAATACTCAGCAGATCAGGAAGCATCTGTGGGAAGGGAAACATTTAACATTGAAGGTTGATTTTCATTTACTTGTACCTTGCATTGAGTATTTTGTTTTATTAATTCAGAGCTAGTTTTATGTAGAGAATTACTACTGTCTGAATCAGTGAGGTGGATGCAGGATGCGTCATAGCAATACTCACGGGAAACAAAGCCTATTTATTCACCAAACTGTTTAAAGTCTCTGCAGACCACAGTAAATGGAGCTCATGACCAGTACTGCAGCAAAGTCCCCCATCGACTGTTTATAGACTCGTATTGCACAGAAAGCACTCGTTTGGCCCCTTGTACCTGTTGCAGCCCTTTAAAAGAGCTGTCCAGTTTAGTCCCGTTCACCCTTTCATGTTCCCCTATAACTATGAAAATTGTGTGCGCAAAGTGAATTTAAGCCATATACAGTAGGGTATTCTCCTTCTGTGACTGATGGGGTAAATTACCCAACATAACCATTTTGACTGGTGCTTGTGCTATCACTGTAGAGGACAGTCTTGCCCTTGTTCTCAAGAATATTTGGATTGAAGTAAGGATGATAACATAAGGCCTTACCCTAGTGTAGCACTTAGTGTTCTGTTTTTTTCCCCAAACACTAGACAAATGTTGCCAGCTACCTCCAGCTCTTGTGTCTAGCTGAAAATTTAAGGACTGATAGGAAGGATCTCACTACACTCCTTGCTCTTAACAAATGTGATATACGACAGAGTATCCTCTACCTGCAATTCTGGGTGAGAAGTGGCGGTGGCTATAAAGTGGACAAGTTTCTCCCTGCTGGAGGTGAGTGCAGCCTGTATCACTGTCTCATTCAGGCTTTTTGTTTTGCGATGGTAAGAATGTCGAGGATGGGTGGTTTAATTCTCTTGTTGGAGAAGGCCATTGCATTGTCAGAAAACAGGTTTGAAGATGGGGTTAGTCACTGGCCTGTCAAAACAGGGAGCCCAGTTCTGTTTGGTGGGTTTGGAAACCAAGTCACGTCTCAGCTTAAGGAAACTAAAGATGTTTCCAGTGTTCTTCCAGAATTTTAGTTAGGCAGAAACCATCAGAGCATAGCACCCTAAACCAATTTACCTTCTGAAGGGCCAGCTAACTTGTAAGAACATTGTTGTTAAAAATGGAAGTGAAGGAAGGTTTGTCATGCGCTGTAAGATTCCATTCAATGTGCTCCTCATCCAAGGACAATTTCGCATGTTGGAGTCATAGAAATTTATGTCACAGAAGGAGACCATTTGGCTGGCCAAAGATAGAGCTGTTGGAACTACTCCCAGCACTTGGTCAGCAGTCTTGCAGATAATGGCTTATCTGGGGCCAGGTATAGGTGTGACGAGTGTTTCTGTCGCCACCATGGTCTCTTTTTTTCTTCACTGGTAAAATTTGTGTATATTTATATTCTGTGTGTTGTCTAAACCTACGTGCCTGTGATGCTGCTGCAAGCAAGTTTTTCCACTGTACCTGTACATGAATGTATTTGTGTATGTGACAATAAACTACTTGACTTCACACTTAAGGTGTAAAAACAAAATTCCTCAATTCTTCTCCACCTAAATCTTTGCCCCCTAAATGTTGAACTTTCCACTCAACCTTTCCAGGCCTCTTATAGTTCTGTACACTTTAATTAAATATCCCCAGACCAATGTTACAAAGAAAACAACTCCAGCATAGACGATCTTTCATCATAACTTCTCAAGTTCTGCTAATGTCCTCAGAAACATCGTTCTTCTAAAGTGGTGGCCAGAATTCTCTGCAGTACTCTAGCTGTTCCTCGGCTTGTGTTTTTCACAGTACTAGAATGACCTCCCTGCTCTTGTAACTTCCTTGCCTAATAAAGGCAAGAATCCTGTGCACTTTCTTAACTACCTTGTCGTGTATTGACACATTCAGTTTGTGTGTTCATCTGCCTTTGGGCTGCCGAAATGCTGACTTGTCAAAGGGGAGTCTGGAAGAGAAGAAAAAATAAAAATGGCTATACTCTTAACACAGCACGTGATACAGACTCTGTGTTGTTGCAACTAAAGTTACTACAGTGGTGAAGAGAATGAAATCAACCTGAATCAAATACTGAGAGTCCTGCACATAGTCTGGAACACATGAGTAAACAGCAACATTTTATCATAATTAAACATGTATAGTTTAATGTTTAAGAAAGGCTACGGAGCAATAAAAGACCAACAATTGGGCAGGTAACACAATTTGAGGGAAGAAAAGAAAACTCTGATTCTTTCTTAGAACATTTTGAATGGTGAGGTTAGTGTCAAATGATACTGTAGATGAGAACAAGGCAAGTACAATCCTCACTGATTTGGGCTTCTTATAAGTCTGGTTGCACCAAAGAAGTTAATGGATTTGTCTTGCTCAGAATTTAATGAAACTCTGTCAAGTCCAAGCCAATGCTTATTGCAGAACATCTCGGATGTCTAAGTTAGCACCAAGAATGTAGTATATTGACTTGCACAATTTATGTGTTTGTCTGCCTTTGGGTTGCCTTATACCTGGCGTACCAGTGTTTACCAGCGAGGAAAGTTGGAAGGAGAAGAAAGAATAAAGAAGCCAGCACCTGATTAACGTAGCACATGGCTCAAGCTCTCTCTATTATTATATCCTGGTATCCTCAGGGATCTGTGGACATGAGCTCCAAAACCCCTCTGTTCTTTTATGCTTCCAGTAACCTATTATTTATTGTGTATTCCTTTGTCTGTCTTGCCACCTGGTCCCCACCCAATTATCTCTCAATTCTCTGAATTGAAGTCTATTTGCTGCTTTGTGTCCACTTGGCCAGTCCATTAATAACTTCTTACTGCCCCTGGCATTTTGCTTCACCATTGATGTGCTCAATTTTTGTTTAATTATCTGAAAAATTCTTAATCATGGCCCCTACATTAGCATCCAAATCAGCGAGATATTCTGACCCCTGCAAAACACCATTATGAGCAGCCTACCTGTCACTAAAAATCCCATCAACCATTGCCTCTTGCTTCTTACTGTTGAACTCATTTTGGATCCAAATTGTTACTTTCCCTTAGATCCTGTTTATATTTTTATAGCTTTTTCCCCATATGGAGAATTCTTAGAAGTTGGGCCACATGAGTTTGGGACTGCCAGTGATGCTTCATAAAATTTGGAGATTAACAATGTGTTTAGTATGTACTAAAATACAACCTTAATGTAAAATTATAAATAAACGTTTTATCTTTCTTTGTTTTTAAAAAAAATCTTTTTAATGTGCATTTCCCCATAAACCAAAGGAACGAGTGTAGTTCCAGTCCCACCTGAGAAAGAACCAGTCAGGAATGCTGTTGGTGCTGAAGATACTGGAGAAGGATCATCAAAGGGCAGTTCTGTTGTGGAAATGCAGGATGTTCCCAAATGCAACACAGGATGTGCAGAGAACCTGCTTGGCTTCAAAAACAATGCAGAACCTTCAAACTGCCTCTTTTCCATGTTCAAGGTAATGGTTCCCCACTGTTATTTAACACACAGGCTTACTTTTCCTGTTTGAGGTTCTCGTGTGACACACAACCAGTTGGGTGAAGTACTGTTGAGAGGGACAAAGGAGAGCTCAGTGCTTTTGGCATCTATAGAACTATAGTCCAGTGATAGGGCAATGGAAAAGCAGGATAGACCTGCTGATGAGCAAGTAATCAGAATCAGGTTTATTATCACTGACCCATGTCGTGTAATTTGTTGTTTTGCGGCAGCAGTACAGTGCAGGACATGAAAATTACTGTAAGGTACACAGAAATAAATAAATAATGCAAAAGAGGGATAACGAGGTAGTGTTCATGGACTGTTCAGAAATCTGATGGTGGAGGGGAAGAAGCTAATCTTAAAAAGTTGAGTGTGGGTCTTCAGGCTCCTGTACTTCCTCCCTGATGGTAGTAATGAGAAGAGGGCATGTCCCAGATGGTGAGGGTCCTTAGTGATAGATGCCACCTTCTTGAAGATGTCCTCAATGGTGGGAAGAGTTGTGCCATGATGGAGCTGGCTGAGTCTATAACCCTCTGCAGCATCTTGCAATCCTGCACATTGGAGCCTCCATACCAGGGGGTGATGCAACCAGTCACAATGCTTTCTACCATACGTTAGTAGAAATTTGAAAGAGTCTTTGGTGACACACCAAGTCTCCTCGAACTCCTAATGAAGTAGAGCTGCTGGCACGCCTTCTTCATGATTGCATCAATGTGTCGGGCCCAGGATAGATGCTCCGAGATGCTGACACCCAGGAACTTGAAGCCACTCACCCTTTCTACCACTGACCCCTCAATGAGGACTGTGTGTGTTCTCCCGACTTCCCCTTCCTATAGTCCACAATCAATTCCTTGGCAAGCTAACAGAATAATATTGTTTATTATTAGGTCAATTGAGCACAAGAGTAGGGAGGTTGTGCTTCGGTTATAGGGCATTGGTGAGACCATGTCTGAAGTACTGAGTGTGGTTTTGGTCACTTTATTTAAGGAAGGAAATTAATGCATTGGAACCAGTTCAGAGAAGCTTTATTGAACTGCTACTTGGAATGGGTGGGTTGCTTTTGAGAAAAAGTTACATGTGTCAGGCTTGTATCCACTGGAATTTAGAAGAATGAGGGAGGCTTGACTAATTCAGACAAGCTCATGAGGGCTCTTGACAGGGTGGATGTAGCGAGGATGCTTCCTCTTGTGGAATGGCCCAGAATCAGTAGCCACCTATTTAGGAAGAAGATGAGGTGAACTTATCTTCTTTCAAAGGGTCCTGAGACTTTGCAATTCCCTCAAAGGGCATATTTTTAAGCAAAGGTAGGTTGATTCTTGATGAGCAAGGAGGCGAAAGGTTATTCAGCATGGGTGAGAATATAGAAGTGAGGTTACAATCAGATCAGCCATGATCTTACTGTGCAGTGACCTACTCTTCCTTTGTCTGTTGGCATGTGAGCTCAACTGTTGCAAGATCAACACTGATAGAATTGCCCGCCTGAGTATTTGGCTCCTTGTTGAATCTACATTGGCTCTTTTAAAGAGTAACCTTGAGTGCAAGAGAGAGACAGCATGGGAACAGGCCCTTAGTCACTCAGTTACACTAATCCCACATTATTCTCACTTCTGTTGTTCCCCACATTCTCATCAACTCTTCCCACAGATTCTACCACTCACTGGCATGGTAGAGGAAATTTATAGCAGTCAATTACCCACCAACCCACACATCTTTGGGATGTGAGAGGAAATCAGAGCATCCGGGGGAAATTCACGCGGTCACGGACAATATGCAAACTCCACACAGACAGCACCAGAGGTCAGGATTGAACCCAGGTCTCTGGTACTGTGAGGCAGCGGCTCAACCAACTACACCACTGTGTCACCTGTCTTGTTAGACCAGGCCTCATTCTTTGCCCCATTTTCCTGCAATTTTTTTTTCAAATATTTAACTAATTCACTTGCAAAAGCTGCATTTAAATCTGTTTTCATCACACGATCAGTTATCATTTGGAAAGTATCATGCATGATGTTTAGAAAGGAATTGTCACCTCTGATTCCTTTGCCAAGAACCATTTGAAGAGCTGTTCGCTTGATTGTTCTGGTGGGTTCATCGCTTTTCCCAGTTAGTGAGCTGTGAGATGGGCTGCTTGACTAAAAGTGCCTCTCACTATGGAAACAAGCGAGATAGGAGGGTAAAGCCAGGCTGGCATGAAGCTCACCTGTGTAAACTGGCCTTATGCTCCCAAGAAAGGCAAGTAGTATTCTCTGGATAAGTATACGAACAAGAAAATGGGAATGGGAGTAACCCTCAAGCCTGCCCGTTCAATACGATATGCAGCAATGGAAGTGATTGTCTTGCCACTGAAAGGCGCAGGGCCCTTTAACTAACTAACTATCTAATCCAGTAGGGACGCTTTTGTCTAACTTCTGTAACAAGAGCAGTATGCAACAGTATCCATCCCAGAAGCTGCATTATATTGGGAGGGCCACAGGCAGTGTTCCGCTGACTCTTCTTGATGCTGATCTGTGCCTGTACAATTTGTGATTTGCTTTTCAGCGGGATGTTGTCTCTCTGGAGCAATGGCGAAGTCAAGTGCAAGTTCTCCTGGAGTTCCAGAGGCGGCGGCTGGACTTCATCTTCAATAACTTGGAGTTTCTTCTGCCTCTACCACTGCGAGTCATTCCTGATCCAAAGAAGCCAGAAAAGGTGCTTGTGAAGGAGACGGGGCCTTCTGTCTGCAATTCCAGACAGAAAGCTGGTAATTCCTCAGCCAAGTCTGGCCCCGTAAGAATCTCAGGCAGGATGAAGCGCGGCAGAAAAACTGCCCTGTTTGATGACAGTGACTTGTTTGACAATGAGTTGAATAACAGCAATGCATTTGTTACATTACCAAATGAAATTTCTACCTCATCTTCTGTCGCTGATAAGGCACCGGGAAGCCTGGCAAGTGCAGTGAATGAGAACAATCCCTCAGAGAGCAGGATTAACTCTTCCATTGCTGCTGAAAAGAAGCCAAGGACATTAGCAGAAAAGAAGTGTTGTGAATTGTTGTCTTCATGCCTAGGATCGATAGCTGAGTTCACAGATAGTATCTCGTTTTTGGACTGCTGCCTCAACAGAGGAGTGATTGAGAGCGAGGGCTCATGTGGACAGAGCAGTTACCACTGGGCTGCTGCAGAGATTAAAAATGGCATGTTGGATGAAAGGAGGCTCGATTCAGGAGACTGGTGGTCCTTCCACTGCTTTGGGGAGACGAGAGCGGCTGTGGAAGCCTTGAGCTGGAATAAGTGTCGGTCACAGATCCAACGTGCCATGGACTCGTTTGGCACCAAGTGCGTAGAGTCGGGGACGGAAGTGGCGGAGGAGCTCGTCCTGCACGTTCCAAATCACCAAAACAACAACACGGTGTTCACAGATCTTCTGCACTATCATACCAGGTGTGATTCTTATAATTATTCTGCAGGGTTATATCAGCACCCTTCATCACCATCCTCTGTATGCACACTTCCCCATATCCATATTCAATTGTGATGGGGAACATTTGGGAGAGTATTCCCCAGTGCGTGTTCTGTGATTTTTGTTTTGGCAGCCTGATGGGGGCTGGTGACAGACTTGCGACCTGTTCAATTTTTAAATCATGGAATTGGTATCCAGGACTAGAAAAGTCCTGTTACCCCCAGGATCCCCCATCCAGTGAACCTAGCGCATAAACGCTCGGGCCTCCAGACTTCCTACAGTCCCCTTGTAGGTATTCCCACCTTATCCTTTGATTTTTCTGTCTTGTACAAGCGACCCCCACATAGTTCGGGCAAAAAAATTCAGCCCTTACAGAATTCACAGATTTGAGATGGGGGATAAAACTTGCTCTCATGGATTTTATGTGAAAAATATAAGTAAACGTTTTATTTTCAGCTTGCATTTCTTGACGCGTGTGCAGGTGACACAGCTTCGTATTAAGGAAAATTACAATACGGAAAGTTTTCTCAGAACGCAACAACCTCCCCATAACGCGGAGGTCTCCTGCTGTTTAACAACTTGTGCCATCCAACTATTTCCCAGATATTCTGTCGCTTTTCCTGAGTTCACCATTCCCCTTCCTACTTTCCTTTAATCTGGTTCCTTCTAAATCCTGTTGATCTGATATCTCTCAGTCCTGAGGAAATATCGAATTTACTGAACGTTTCCACTTATTGTGCAAAAAGGCACTAGGTGATTGGCAGTATGTCCCCTGGTTTAAACATACATTCCCTGCACCAGTTCATGGTCACCAGAAAGGCACAGCTACATTTCCACCACAATTTCCTCAGTGGCAGTGTCCAAATCCACAATTTCCATTTCCTCGAAAGGAAAAGACAGCAGATAGATAAAGACACCACCCTGACTTGGAAATGCATCAAAGTTCCTTCATTGTTGCTAGGTGAGAATCCTGGAAATCCTGACTGTGGGAATGCCTTCACCACACAGACCTGTTGTTTACCACCAGCTCAGGCCATTGAGAGATGTGTAAGAAAAAAAATACTGATGCTTAATCCAGATAAAGAGTCAATAACGAGCTGCCAGTGCGGCTGCAGTGTCACTGAAGATGGTGGACCAGTTGAGCTTGCAGTGATTGTTTTTGTCGTGCAGCTTTGAATTACGTGAAACCTTCCCTGGCTTAAAGAAGGAAACGTTCACAAGCTTTACCTCCCAGATCATTATTTTTCTGCCAATAAAGTAGTTTTGAAGTGTATGAACTCGTGATTTCCTGTGTATATTGCACACTGAGTCTCAGTGCAAGGTGAGCTTCTGTGATGGAGTCCTGCAGTGTATGAGGAGCTGTACTGGCAGCTTATCTCAGTGAGCAGAACTCTTTTGGTTGATTCAGAGGTTTACGGGCTCAAACCCTGCTCTGGGAACCAAGTGTATAATCTGGGCTAACCTCCAGTGTACTTCTAAGGGAGTTTTGATGTGTTGGAATGAGCGGTTAAACCTTTTGGGTGGCGTTAAAAGATTCCGTGGCTTTATTCAAAGTGATGTGAGTTTTTCCTCTCCATCCTATCTGATATTGTCCCTTAATCAACGTCCCCAAAGTGTTGTTTGATCATTTATCATATTGCTGTTGGGGGATCTTGCTCTGCACAAATTGAACATAGAACACTACAGCACAGTACAGGCCCTTCGGCCCACAATGTTAGAACATAGAACAATTACAGCACAATTCAGGCCCTTTGGTGCCGACATTTTATCCTGCTCTAAGATCTATCTAACCCTTCCCTCCCCTATTTTTCTGCCAAATTGGCTGCCAAGTTTCCTGCATCACAACAATAAGCTAATTTGAAGATAATCTTTCTTGGCTCTGTGATGTTCTGAGGTTGCAAGAGCACTGTGTTCTTCCCTTCATTTTTGTTTTAAAAAGTGGAAGTCAAAGGGAGAGTTCAGTAAGTTCTGCAGTTCTGTAATGCCACAAATAGAATCTGTTCAAATAATTGACAGGATTTAGCAGTTGATGCTTGTTCTCTGTGAGGTGGGGTTTGCCTCCCTGACTTCTGCAAAATCCAGGAAACTTCTCATCTAAGCTAAGTTTGCGGAATCCCTATCACCAGCGTTTTATTTTTAAATATCTATTTTACAGTCTGACACAGTTTCTATGGGAGACCAGCTGGGCCAGTGTGCTGTCATAGATGTTGATGAGTAAGCAGCTGAAGAGAGAGTTTGTGTAGAGAGAGAGGGAGCTGTGGACTGCAGTCTGGACTGTCTTTTAGACAGGTGTAGGTGAACTGGGACTTGCGGTCATTGCAAACTGGTTAGTCACTGACAACACTGTGTTGGAAGTTGTGAATATAGGAGTACAGGCCAGATTTTAGGAAGCTTGGGGTTTAAACCTTTTTGCTGAACTGCACCAAATGAAAATAGAAGGGACTGGAAACTTCCCGGGTATGTGCAAGTCATGGGTAAAATGAAAGATTTCATGGGGTGGTGGTAGGTTGAAAAAGCCATGGGGTGTCAGTATTTCCAAAGTAGTGAAGTCAAATCGTAATTGAAGAGAAATTGGTGACTGGGTTACGGCAGACAGATTCAATCAGCCACCCCACACAGTGGGAAGTGAAGCCAGTTAGGTGATGCCTGGAAGAAATCTATCTTGGGGTGTTCTAAAATGATTACCAGCTAGTGAAGTACTCCTGAAGTATTGTAGGTAGAAGTGGCAGCCAGTGCATGCACAGTAAGATTCCACCACAGCAGTGATCTGAATAGCCTGCTGAATTAGTCTTAGTGTTAATTCTTGGGTAAATATTTTCCATGCCAGCAGCACAGCTCCATAGAATTTTGAAACAAAGCCCTGAATTCCTTTATGGCTTGGTATCAGAGAGACAACTGCTGCTCTGACAGTCTGGCGTTCCCTGGGTGCTGCCCCTCTGACATTCCAAGAACTCTGAATTACGTGTTCAAGTCCGAGTGAGGTTTGAACCCACAACACCTGATACTGAGGATGTCACCACTGGGCAAGTGATGTTCTGCAGTGGATTGTGTGGAAATCTGTCAATGCAGTCAGTCAACCCTTAGAATGCAGAATAAGGTGTCATCCCATTGTCAGGAGCAAGATCAGGAAGGTGTGACTGATCCCAGGACCCCTTGGTTTTATATAAGGCCTTGTATAGTACACACAGCTGCTGCAGAGCAGGCAGAGGTTGAAGGATTTATTGTAGCCATTGAGAAATGTTCTTGACACACTGAGATTGATTCAGATTAAGACTGGTTTATAGTGTTTGATTTTGCCTTTCCAGAATACCAGCCCTTCTTTCTTCCTGTCACTAATATTTCTGTGTACTTCCCACGTCCGTAATCTCCATTATCATGATTTATTTAGTGATATTTGAGCTCGAGTCAAGAATAAGGGTCAAGTTTCAACTTCAGGCCTTGAGTGCATCAACACTGAGAAGTAATCCGATTTCAGGTGCCACGTTAATCCAAAGCCTTGTGCGATCTATTACCTCTGGAAAGTCCCACCATCTTGGTCAATGTTCCTCCCTTAACCAGCAGGACCAAGTGCAGATTAATTGGTGATTCATCCCAATAATGGCCCGTTTGACCTGCTGTTTGATAATGTATGTAACGGTTTTCCTGTCATGATCTGTTTGACCTTGGGAGTATGGGTTATTATTATTCACATGTTTAAGCAGCAGCATAACTGTGGGCATCAAATTTGATAACTTCAAACAGAATTCCCCACACGTGATAAAATGAAGTAACAAGGAATTTGGGTTAAAGTTATCAAATTTGATGCCCACAGTTAATGCTGCTGCTTAAACATGTGAATAATAATAACCCATACTCCCGAGGTCAAACAGATCATGACAGGAAAACAGTTATATACATTAGAACATAGAAAACCTACAGCACAGTTCAGGCCCTTCGGCCCACAAAGCTGTGCTGAACACGTCCCTACCTTAGAGATTATTAGGCTTATCCATGGCCCTCTATTTTTCTAAGCTCCATGTACCTATCCAAAAGTCTCTTAAAAGACCCTATCGTATCCACCTCCACCACCGTTGCCGGCAGCCCATTCCACACACTCACCACTCTCTGAGTAAAAAAAAAACTTACCCCTGATATCTCCTATATACCTACTCCCCAGCACCTTAAACCTGTAATTAAACATTGTCAAACAGCAGCTGTCAGTCTGTGCAATCATAGGTTAAATGGGCCATTATTGGGATGAATCAATAACTAATTTGCACTTGGTCCTGCACACGATAAAATGAATTAACAAGAGATTTGGGTTAAAGTTATCCAATCTTGGATCTAGCTCCTACCAGCTCACTCTCCTGTCATGCTCCAACTGCCAGAATACGTTTCCAGCAGCTATTATTAGTGCTTTGATAGCAATTAAATCTGACTATCTCATCCAGATACTACTGTACTGATATAATGAGTAAAGCTAAAAGAAATTGCCTCTCCCATTATTTCTTCCTTGTATAAGATGAGTTGAATGAATGTTTGTCATTTCAAGTCTGAGGATATTGCACCCACTTGCTAACTGTCCCATTTACAGGTGCCTAACTTTTTAACTTTCAGTGCATAAAGATTATTTGAAGGTCCTGTCCACAGGTGTGAAATAGGGAGGTCTGCTCTCAAAAGGAGGGAAAGACAGAAAAGACTCAGGAAGTCGGGCAGCATCTGATGTAAAGTTATTAACTGAGGTGTTAACTCTGTTTACCTTGCCACACTACCTGGGCCTACATGAGCCTTTTCTGTCTTTTTCCCCTTTTCAGAGCTAACCTTCCTATTTCATACCTGTACCCAAGAACCCAATCCAAAAGTTGCTGGAAACACTCAGCAGGTCAAGCAAAGAGAGAAACAATTTCAGGTTGCTGCTATTAATCAGCTGAGTATTTTCAGTTTCTGTTTTAGATATCCAGTATCTATGGTACTTCAAAGATGGTCTTTGTTTCAATCACATAGCACCATGTCAATGCTGACCCTTTTTCCCATCTACACTAATCCCATTTTAATAAATTAATAAATGTTATTTACAGCGTGGTAACAGGCCCTTCCAGCCCAACAAGTCCGCACTGCCCATTTTAAACCCGTATTAACCTACCTGTACGTCTTTGGAATGTGGGAGGAAACCGGAGCACCCGGAGGAAACCCACGCAGACACGGGGAGAACGTACAAACTCCTTACAGACAGCAGCGGGAATAAAACCCCGATCGCTGGCGCTGTAATAGCATCACGCTAACCGCTACGCTACAGTGCCGCCCACATTAGGACCATATCCTTCTATGCCTTGCCTATTTGTGTCTGTTTAACTGCCTCTTAAACGTAGTGACTGTATCTGATTTCATCACCTCCTCTGGCAGTGCACTCTGTGTATATTTTTTTTTAATTATCGCTCAGATCTTATTTAAAACCGCCTCTCTCCTTAAAACTGTGCCCTTCTTTTATATCCCTAATAAAGGGAAAAGATTATCTACTCTGTCTCTGCCTCTCATCATCTTGTATGCTTCTATCAGGTCACTCTTCAGTCTCTTTCACTTGAGGGAAAACAAGCCCAGCCTATCCAATCTCTCCCAAAAACTAAGATACAAGATATTTATTTATTAGTCACATGTACATCGAAACACACAGTGAAATGCATCTTTTGCGTAGAGTGTTCTGAGGGCAGCCCGCAAGTGTCGCCATGCTTCCAGCGCCAACATAGCATGCCCACAACTTCCTAACCCGTACATCTTTGGAATGTGGGAGGAAACCGGAGCACCCGGAGGAAACCCACGCAGACACGGGGAGAACGTACAAACTCCTTACAGACAGTGGCCAGAATTGAACCTGCGTTCAATTCAGGCAATCCAATCCAATTGGAGGACCTCCAATCCAGGAAATATCCTGATGAATCTCCTCTGCACTCTCTCCAGCACAATCACATTGTTCCTAAAGTGTGGTGACCAGAACTGCACACAGTGCTCCAACAGTGTTTTATAAAGTTGCAACATAACATCACAGCTCTTGTGTTCTATGCCCTGACCTATAATGGCAAGCATGACGTATGCCTTCTTTACCACCTTATCTACCCATGTTACCACTTTCAGGGAACTATGGACTTGGACCCCAAGGACTGCATTAATAGTTAAGCATCTGTAAAGATGAAAAGTCAGCAACCTGAAATAGTAACTCCATTCCTTTCTCCACAGATACTTCCTGACCTGCTGAATATTTCCAGCATTCTCTGTTTTTCTTACAGATTTCCAGCATCTACAGGTTTTTGCCTTTCAAGGAAACATCAGCCCAGGAGGATCAGGTTTTCTTTTCATCCTTTGATTACATTAACTGACTGTTGTCAGAGACTAGCATAATAATACGTTTAATGCTTCTCCATTCACCAATGGCATGAAATCGACAACCAGTCATTTTAATTTTGCAAGTAGAAATTCAGTAAAGGGTTAGGCTAGAGATGTGTGGTCATAAACACAGCCAAAATAAACTTAAAGTGTGATATCTGGAGAAAACAAATGCAATGTTAGGGAGATTTGAGGGGGACTTTTCCTCCTTCAGGCTGAAAATAGTTTAAATTAAATGCTGACATGTGTTTTTCTGTCCTCCAGCGCTGCATCTAAAAGGATTGATGTACTGAAAACTGTATTCTCCAACAACAAAGCGTTTGTGGGTCTGGGTAACAGACGAGCAAGTGCCATGGAGTATCTGCCAGCTCTCCGCACTATCTGCAGGGCAGAGAAACTGAAAGAGCAGGGCAAAGCAAAGCGCAGGTATGGATCTCTGCAGCTTTGTTTTTAGATTCTTTGCTTGAAATAAACTTCCACTATCTAAGGAGCATGGTTGTTTCACTAGTCCTCATTTCACATCACTCTCTGATTGCTAGAGGTACGTTTCATTGAATGGATAGTGTAGAGGTGAGATTCATCCCACAGATTTACCAACTAAAACAGTTTAAGATGATGCATGATATATTTGGTGACCTCCTTAATAGCGTGTTACATCTCCCTATAATTATTTGATCCTTTATTGACAGCACCTCTATAAAGATTCTGCCACTCTGTTTCCTTTGTTGTACTTGCTTGAGTTGGCTAGTGTAAGTCTACACACTCACACAAATGTTAATACCTGACCGTGATGCAACTCGCATCTTGTAATTAAAACACTACAGTAAGTCCCTGGATTACGAACGAGTTCTGTTTTTGAGTCTGTTCGTAAAGTGAATTTGTATGTAAGTCAGAACAGTTACGTACAGTTCACATCTAGAGTCAATTAGTCCTAAATCACTACAAGCTTCAGTTATTTATTGCTATATATTAAGATCTAAATGGAATTTTGATTCCAGTTTCATTATAATTCCACACATAATGTGAAGCAATCTAAAATACAGCATAACTTGTTATTGCCGGGACGTGTGAAGATTGTCATCAGTTTTATGTGCGTTTGGTGTCATTCATTACAGTACAGTACTGTGGAGCTACAGTTACCACATGGAGTGAATTTTGTGTATTTTCTGACTGACGGACAAAATCAACTTAAGGACATCTGTAGAAACAGACCTCGGTCATTACCCGGGGACGACCTGTCGGGGCAGAGCGAGTGCTGGATGGGGGGGGGGGGGGGGGGGGGGTGGGGGTGGGAGATAGAGATATAGATATGGTGGGTGGGGGCAGTGGGAGAGGGGGCTGGTGACCATTCATGGCATCCCTCATCATTCGGAACTCCTCGAACATCCCTGCCCTGAAATAGCAGTACAGACTTTAACACACGAAATTCACGATCCAGCCGTTCGCCGCCTCCATCACCTGGAAAAAGTCAACACTGACAGGCAAACCGTTCTGTGCCCAGTTCCGTGCCTTCTTCCCGCCATTCGTAAGTCAGGCGTTCATAACCCGGGGACTTCCTGTACTGCATGCGGAGTCCTTCAGCCTTTTACAGACTGTATAGCTCAGAACGGAATCATTCCTCATAATTACAGATGTACCTACGCCCAGCTGAATACTGGAGCTGTAGTCTACTTCTGAGATATTTTAAGATCGTGCTATTGCTAGGTTTCATTAGTGTATTGATACCACTAGAATTATTGCACAGAACTATATTATGTCAGGTTGTCTAACCATTTTGATTCATTCCCATTGCCCCATCACTGATCAGTGATCATTTGGTTTTCCCCCCTAATGTAGAGCTGAAATTTTTAACAATTGAATCCAATGACAAAACTTAGAAGTGTACTCGAGGTGTTTTTCAAAGTTTAGAGGCACAGTGCAGCTACTTCATTCTCCTCCCATTGGAAATTACAGAAATCCAGTCGTGCTCTTTCTGGTTCAGTACATTGACCAAGGTTGGTGATCTGCTGGAATGGGTGACGTGGAGAATTCGGGTGCAGTGGGTTTACATGGGTCATGCCTGCATTGGTAGTCTATGTACCACCAGGCTGCATTTTGTTTTGTATTAGCCTTAATTTGGAACTTGTGCTGTGCAGAAATGCATCTCCACAGATTTGTATCTGCTTTCTCTTTCAGATGTTGATATGTATTTGTTCCACTTATTTTAAATGCACGTTTTAAAGAAGAAAAATCCTGTTTTATTCTTTTATTTTTCCAGATTTCTGCACTATTTGGATGGTGCGCACCTGGAACTGCCTAAAAACACTCTGGAAGCCCTTGCAGCAGATTTTCCCTGAAGCTCCTGACTTGATGGCAATATTATTTGTACAGTAAATTACTACATATTTGAAAGACAAGACAGTATCTTTGGGGTATTTTGCCCCTGTCTCTTTTTGGTACTTGTTCTTGCGCGCGCGCGTGTGTGTGTGTATGTATGTATGTGTGTGTGCGTGTGTGTGTGTGTGCGTGAATGAATATTTTTGTACAGTAAAGTGATGTGAAACTTTGTAGAGGAATGGTGGATTATCTTAATTTAATTGCAGCAGACAACTGTAAGAATGTAAAAATCCAGTGCATGATCGTTTTTCTTTGTTAGTGCTGATTGTGACACTTGTGGAGAGTTAACTACATTGCTGCCAGCAGCAGTGATTTTTAGTCACCCTCCCTCTACAGCTTCACCCAATAATCTCTGAGTTAGAGGGGGAATGATTTTTACAAGATATTGGAGGCAAACAGTTCCAACATTCACGCGCATTCCCGCTGTGATCACTGGATTGGAACCAGGGATTCGAGCCACAAATTGTATATTTTTCTTCCTACTTCCCTGTCCTCGCGGTTTTTGGGAATAGAAGTACTTGAATGCTTTTTGATTAACTATACCTTTGTCTTTCCATGTTGATTTATTACTCTCTTCCCCTTTCAACCAAAGCAACAAGTGCTGGTTATAAATCTGCCACAAGTGTTATGAACAGGACCAGGAATGTAAAGCAGTGTGAACAGACTGGTATCTTCCTCGTGCAGGGTTGACCCTAAGCAGCTTGTAACTAACTTACTCTGGGCAATGACTATCTCATGGACGGTAAAATTTTATCTGAAATTGTGAATGACTGTGGTTCATCATGTTTTCCACTGAAAGGTTTTAATTTCCCAATTTTATATTTCAGGAGTATTATAAAGAATGGGGTGTCCCAGTATTGTATGGTGTGATTGTACACCCCATTCTGACATAAGATATAGAATTAAATAAATCAGAGTCATGCCATTTAACTGCAAACTCCAATACAATATAGAGCAAAAGTCTTTAAGCGAAGTGTTACTCAGGAACTCTGTATTTTAATCATTGGGATACAGGGCAAAATACACATGCTTTTCTGTTTTTTGTGGGTGTAAATTTGGGTTGATAGATTGCTATAGGCTCCTCTCACTTTGCACAGACAACAGCCACCAGTCTGTGCTGGGCTGAGGCAGTGAATGGCCCACTGTCAGAGGGGAGAGGACAACCAGGGTTCTTTCTGTCACTATGTAGGGACCTATCTTGAGCAATGGTCATGTGCAATACCAAACCAGAGATTGTGATTTCAGTAAACCTAGTCACTTCTAAACTCTATGACACGTGGAAAATGTCCTCCACACTATCCATTCCAGCAAGCCCAAAGCTCCCTGAAAGTGGCAACACAGGTGGATAGGGTAGTGAAGAAGGCACTTGGTATTCTTGCCTTCATTGGCCAAGGCATTGAGTATAAGAGTTGGGGCATCATGTTGCAGCTGTACAAAACATTAGTTGCACTGCATTTGGAGTATTGTGTTCAGTTGTGGTCACCACACTACAGAACGGATGTGGTAGCAACAGAGAGCATGCAGAAGAGATTCATCAAGATGTTGCTTCGAATGAAGGGCTGTGGTTATAAGATGAAGGTTGGATTTATTCTCACTGGAATGTTGGAGGCCAAGGGATGATCTTACAGAGGTTTATAAAGGGGCCTAGATAGAGTATTTCCCAGGATGGGGAAGTCTAGAACTAGAAGGCACAAGTTTGTGAGAGAGGAGAAATTTAAAGGAGATCTGAGGGGTAGATTCTCACCCGGAGGGTGGTGGTTTTCTGGAAGAAGCTGCCAGAGGAGGTGGTGGAGGCAGATGCAATTACAATATTTAAAAGGTATTTGGATAGGAAAGGCGTAAAGGGATGCAGGCAGATGGACTGATGTGGCCTGTTTCAGTGCTTTACAGTTCTGTGACTCCATTCTCTCCAGTGAGGCCACTCAAGCTGGAGACAGTGTGGTGCCCTGATTTATTTAGATCCAAATCCCAATTGGACTGACATGATGAAACTTTCTTAGGATTTTTAAAGCAGTACGGTGTCAACTATCAGGAAGCTTCTCAACCCTTTTCTTACAACTTTGAGCTGGAACACCCTAATTCATTAGTAAATATCCTTGTGTGCAAGTTGATGAAAGTATCTGGGGAACAAAAGTCTCTGTGTCTTTAGGAAGAGCAGAAGGCACTTCAGCTTGGCAGCTAACTGTAGACCTGGTTTGAAACTGTTCTGTTTCACAGCTGTCTCAGAATATAAGAGCAACACAAAAGGTGCTGGAGGAATTCAGTGGGTCAGGCAGCATCTATGGAGGGAAATGGACACTTGACGTTTTGGGTCAAGATTCTTCATCAGTCTAGATGAAGGGTCTCAACCCGAAATGTCGACTGTCCATCTTCCTCCATAGATGCTGCCTGACCCGCTAAATCTCTCCAGCACCTTTTGTGTTGCTCCACGTTCCAGCATCTGCAGTCTCTTGTGACTCAGAATATAAAATTCCCCAAACCAATACTCTGCTTGGTTCGGAAGTGGAATGGCAATAACTAGCTCTGCACCACAACTTGAGGAAGATAAGGGAAGATCTCCCAATCCTTAGATACCTCTACAAAGCCAAGTGAAACTTTTCCCCCACCACTTAGCCCAGCACTTCAAAACAAAATGCCCAATCCTTGCATCTGGCCAACCAACTCTGCAAAATGTTTCAATTGGAACTCTTGTCTGGATGTATCCGTGGTGCTGCTGAAACTTCCATTACTGTTGACCTAAAATCCTCCTCCAATTAATCTTTGTTTTAAGTTATCAACGCTTAATGGATGTAAAGTATCAAAACCTGACCTCTGTTCAATTGTGTTCAACACCAACAGGACTAACTTTAATGACTTCAGCTGTCGAAAATAATTCTGCCAGTAGTTTCTATTCCTGTGCCTATTATTTTCAGTGGAAATGTTTTTCCAAATATTTCTGTGTGAAAATGTACTGAAGGACGTCATCTTTTACCCCAGAAATGCCTGGTTGGGTGTTCTGGGGAAACTTAAACAACACAAGCTTTCTTGTCATAATTCCACACCATGTCACTTCCACCCAAGTTGTTTTCAAGTCGTGGGCTGTGGGAGAGAAGCATCACAGAGTGCATTCAAGGAAATAGGAAGCAAATATGGCATGAACTGTTCTGGTTTTTATTAAGATAAGATTTATTTATTTATTAGCCACATGTACATCGAAACACACAGTAAGATGTATCTTTTTGCATTACTGAGAGTGCCGGGGGCAGCCCGCAAGTGTCGCCACTCTTCCGGCGCCAACATAGCATGCCCACAACTTCCTAACCCGTACGTCTTTGGAATGTGGGAGGAAACCCACGCAGACACATGGAGAACGTACAAACTCCTTACAGGCAGCGGCAGGAATTGAACTCGGGTTGCTGGCGTTGTAATAGTGTTACGCTAACCACTACACTACCGTGAAAAGGATCTAAATGCACTGTAACAATAATACAAAAAACACAAACTTTTACAAGGAAGATACCAGACTGAGAAGTTATAAATATCAGGAAACTGGGGGCTCTCTTCAGTGGGAAAGAGAAGACTGAGGGGAGATTAAAATTATTAAAAGTTTTAATGTGGAGATGAAGAAATGTTTCCACTAGATCAGGAGATCAAAACTCAGAGCCATACGAGCAAGTTTGTAATAAATTTAACAGTACAGAAGTTCCTCCTGAATTCTGTGAAAGCAGTTAGAATGTGGAACTTACTGTCACAGGGTCTGATTGCAGCTAATCATAGATTTCTTGAAGAGGAAGCTGAATTAGCACAGACAGAAGGGATTAGAAAAAAATGATAAACTGAGATGGAGATGGCAGAAAACTGGCACCAATCATCGATGTGAACATGAACCAAACAAACTGGATGGTGCAGTCAATTCTCTAATTAATAAAGCAGATTACCTAGAGCAAAACAAAAGAGAATATAAGGACGTCCCTTTAGAACAGAGAATGAGGAGGAATTTCTTTAGCCAGAGGGTGGTGAATCTGTGGAATTTGTTGCCACGGATGGCTGTGGAGGCCAAGTCATTGGGTATATTTAAAGCTGAGGTTGATAGGTTCTTGATTAGTGAGGGCATCAAAGGTTACGGGGAGAAGGCAGGAGAATGGGGTTGAGGGGGAATATTAAAACAGCCATGATCAAATGGCGGAACAGACGCGATGGGCCAAATGGCCTAATTCTGCTCCTTTGTCTTATGGGTTAGGGCCATGATTGTAATCAGACAGTCGTCTGTCCTGTTCTGGTATTTATTGCACCAGGGCTGAGACATTTTTCTTCAAAGCTGGTTGTTTTTCCTTAGGCTAATGTCTGCTGTTGTGATTTTATAGACACAGAACTAGGATCTTCAGCCCACCAAGACCCTGCAAACCACCCAGCTCCTGTTTACACTAATCCCATTATATTCTCCACTTTCCAAGCAACTCCTTAACCCCCACCCCCCAAGATTCTACCCATCATCTACACGAGGGGCAATCTACAGCATCCAATTAACCTACCAACCCACAAGTCTGACACAGAACATGCAAACTCTGCACACAGCAACAGAGGTCAAGCCCAGGCCTGTGGAGCTGTGAGGCAGCAACTCTGCAAGCTGTGTCGCCCCTAAGTTTAGATGCTACATCTCTTGATCTTTATTTTGTGAGGCTTTAAAATCTCCTTTTTACCTCCCTGCTTGCTGCCTTTCCCTGTTGCAGTTATGGGTCCACGAGGTGTGGGTACACAGTACCAGCTCTAGTAATGAAGCCTCAGTAATGCAGACGTTGGTCTCTGTGAGGGCACTGACATTAATGCAATGATCCAGGAAGTGCCGGCGCTGGAATTCTTAGGTGTTTTCTGCAGGTCATCCACGTATCACAGCCGGAGGGGAGCACAGTATACAGCAGAGATACAGGCCCTTCGGCCCAACTCGTGCTCACCATGCAAGATGCCAATCTATTGCCAGTCCTGTTTGGCCCATATCCCTCTAATCCTTTCCTATCTGTGTTCCTGTCCAAATGTCTTCTAAACCTTGTAACTGCACCTGCACCTACCCCTGGCAGCTTGATCCATATACCCACCACCCTGTGTATGAGAAGTTGCCCCCTCAGTTCCCCATCCAATCTTTCTCCTCTCACCTTATGCCCTCTAGTCAGACTCCCCTACCCTGGGAAAATGACTCTATGTACCCGATCCTTGCCTCTCAATGTTGCAAACCTCTAGGTTACCCCTTCGCTCCAGTGAAAATTGTCCCAGCCTATCCAAATTGCTCCTTGTAACTCAAGCCCGCCAATCCAGGGAACATTTCTAGCTTAATCACATCCTTACTATAGTGTGGCAAGGAACCCATGGGGACACATTACACCATGACTTCATGGTGTCAATCACTGGGAAGTTCCTGACTTATGCACATTCTTGCTCCATTCAACGATGTAATTGCTGAAATGTGATCTGCCATTAGCAGCAATAATGGCTTGGTATGTTAGTCATTTACCAACTGGATTCAAAACAATTAGTTTCGTTAATTTGTTTTTACAGGATCTGTTGCTGGCCCTGCTCTAACTGCCCTTGAACTGATGGGTCCATTTCAGAGGGTATTTGAGTCAAAGACACAGGAAACACTGCGTCCTTAAGGTGCTTCATATGAACATAACTCAACCGCCCAAAAGCTTTTGTTGAAGTAGGAATGAAAAGCAGACGTTTAGAGAAAGGTCAGTGGGGGAGCAAGAGGAGGGTCTTATGAAGAAGTATTGGTTTATTATTGTCACATGTACTGAGATGGAGTGAAAAACTCAGCCACCCAGGCAGATCATGCCAGACACAAGTACATCATGGTAGTCAAAAATGCAGAATATAGTGTTCGAGTTACAGAGAAAGTGCAGTGCAGCTAGACAATAAGGTGCAAGGGCCATGACAAGGTAGATTGAGAGCAAGAGTTCATCTTTAGTGTATGAGAGGTCTGTTCAAGAGTCTGATAACAGTAGAATAGAAGCTGTCCTTGAGCCCGGTCGTAGGTGCCTTCAAACTTTTATATCTACTTGTCGATGGGAGAGGAGGGAGAAGAGAGAATGACAGTGGGGGGGGGGGGGGTGGTTCCTTGATTATGCTGCCTGCTTTCCTGAGGCAGCAGGAAGTGTAGACAGGATCAATGGAGGGGAGGCTGTTTTGTTTGATGAACTGGGCTGTGTTCACAACTCTGGAATTTCTTGCGGCCTTGAGCAGTTGCCATACTGAGGTGTGATGCACCCGGATAGGGTGCTTTCTATGGCTTGAAGGAGCATGAGAAGACATGAGCAAAACTGGAGGAAGGTAATCCCCAGGCAGGGGAGATATTAGTTTGCTCAGTGGGGCAACAGAAGAGAGGAAAGTGGCCATCTGGACAGTCTCAGACAGTAACAGTTCATTTGCTTCTTATTGAAGGTGAGGGGAACATTTAAAATGATTTGTCTTCATACAATTCCATGGCTTCCCATTCAGATACTAGCCACCTGTCCAGCCATCAAGAAGATGGTTTTTGGGTAGAAGGGAGAGTTTGGTTCGTAGTCCATCTGCTCCATGGACCTGGGTATTTCAAGACGGTGCTGTCATTGTGTTCCACAGTAGTGAGTATAACCCAGCACTTGCTCATCCTGAATCAGGCTGTTCAAGGGTGGGGGGTAGCCAAGTCACGTGGTGATCTTACCACCAAGGAGTTAAAAGGCAATCTGCATTGCTGCATATTGATCACTTCCTCAGTAACCAACTCCTGCAGTGAACTGACTCTCTAAGCACAAGTCTACAACCCAGAGGGGCCGTTCCACACCCAACTACTTGTTTTCATTTCACTCCCAAACCTGAAATGGAAGTGTTTGCAAAAAATCAGGTAGGACCTGCCAAGCTGCATCCACGTTGTGAACAGAATCAGAGAACCTTTTAATCAGAGAATTACCCTGACCTGGATGAAGGATCGAGCAAGTCTGTCACCTCACAGCCCAACGTGTCAGAATGTACAGCTGACCCAACTCAAGCCCGACACACACAGACAGGCTCCACTGCACTTGGCCCAAGTAAGCAGACTCATTTACTAAAGAAGGCACAAGTAACTCCAGTGAAATCCTTTAATGGTAAATAAAGCAAAACAAGGAGAAATATACAATCACCTGAGTCTAATATCTGAGCAGAATTTAAAAGATTTGCATTTCTATAGCACCATTCACACCTCAAGACATCACCAGTCATTGTTTCCCTCTCCACAGCCGCTGAGGATATCCAACATTCTCTGTTTTTATCCAGAAATGCATCACATCTAATAATAAGTGTTGAGGAGTGAAATCAAACCAGAAATAGTGGACATGTCGCTGGTCTCAATGTGGAGCTGAGTTTAAACCAGTAACACCCACATCAACCAGTACCTGTGTGAACTGTTCACATCAGAATAATGTTGACATTCGGAAAAACACTCAGATATTCAGTGGGGAAGCTGCCACATTTCTCCTCCCCCCGGTGAGGATTAGGTCAGTTGGATACAGCACTCCATTTTTCCTGCCCCACATCCTATGCCTCACAACCTTCCCACCGCACAGATGGACCTACAGCACCAGCTGGGATCAGTTAACTCAGCCCAGGCCTGTGGGTTAATGGGGTTGGCTGGTTTGTGGCCCAACACTATTACCAGCTAAAGGGTTTTACTCAAACTCTGAAAGGGCTGTTAAACTTCAATTTCTTCCCCACACCCTCACCTCCTCTCGATCCTCAGCCAACAAAGGTCAGCTTAAAAGGCAGCCAATTCCCGTCGTAGCTCTCGCCAAAAACAAACCGGGAAACTGAGCAAACAGGCCTTGCAGGAGAAAAGTACACAATTAAACAGAGACATTCTGAAATGTAACCGTCTGACCTTCCCCACACACTGAGCAGCTCTCTGTCCTGAGCTGGAGTATCCCAGGGTGCACCTGATCTTGCTCCCAGTCCAGGCTGTGGTTCTTGCCTGTGAATCAGAAGGTTCTGGGTTCAAACCCCACTCCGGAGACTGGAACAGACACTCTCAGCTCTCACTCCCAGTGCGATATGACACAGCACCAAGAGAGTACTGGACTGGCAGAGGTGCCAAATTTCAGGCGAGGTTTTAAACCAAGACCCTATCTGACCATCCCCACCGATATTTATCCTTTGAGCAACATCACTAAAGACAGGGGCAGGAGGTTGGGGATTGAATGACCATCTGGATTTGACACAACTGTAAAACCTACTACAGTCCAACAATGAACCTGACCATCCAGGGTTGTGTGTAACAGAGTTGTGATGAGATACAGGAAGGTGAACACAAGAACCCAATAGGTCAGTGAGCAGAGATGAGAAGCAAAGTTCTCCTCTGTGAACCTCCTCTCGATGCCAGTAGCAACAAGAGTCCATTCCAACTGTAGTGACGTTTAAGAATTACTAAAGAGAAATTCATAGAAAGCAACTGCCTGCAGCAAAGCATCACACAGTTCTTCTCCACGATCCGGTCCAGCCTTCTGAAACAGCCTCCTGTAACGGGGAAGTGCATCTCGGGGAAACAGCACCCGTGGGTGCTCCTGTGTCACTGAGTCCACCATGAGCTGCTGTACCAGTTCTCTGCCACTGGTGCGGGCCTCGCCCACCATCAGCTGGAAGTGCTTCCCGATGGCAGTGCGCACCACACTCAGCACCCGGTGCCGCCTGTCCTCCAGGTAGTGCGCGCCCAACAAGCCGTGCAACATGGCCTCAATCGTCCGCAAGTGCAGGGTCACGGGGAACAGGTTGGTGTTCTGAATCGAGATGCTGGGCTTCTCCAAGATGAAGAAGTCTGCTTTGGGGATTTTTGACACAGCTGAGGAAATCTGCAAACATGGAAAAGATTAGAAGTATTCACCAGGAGGAAAGAATGAGGTCATTCAGACCATGATAGCTGTGCCGGTTCTTTGGAACAACTATTCAATTGGACGCACTGCCACCTCTCTCCCCACACGGAAAGTGCCCATTAAATGTGTTTCTGTCACCCTTTCACATATTCTTGACTATAGCAACTTGAAGATAAAAATAATACTCATTTAGCAAACCCCTTAAATCAACCTCCTCTGGTACTGATCCATCCACCATACACTTACCCTAGTAGTACTATGAATGGTAGGGCCCTAGGGAGTGTGATGGAACAGAGGTTCCTAGGATTAGTGTATAGTTTGTTGAAAGCTGCATTACAGGTAGACAGGGTGGTGAAAAAGGTGTTTAGCACGCTGGCCTTCATCAGTCAGGGCACTGAGTACAGGAGTTGGGACATTATGTTGCAGTTGTACAAGTCATTGGTGAGGCCGCACTTGGAGCACTGTGTACAGTTTTGGTCACCCTGTTATAGGAAAGACGTAATTAAACTGGACAGAGCGCAGAGGAGATTTATGAGGATGTTGCCAGGACTCAAGGGCCTGAGTTATAGGGAGAGGTTGGCCAGGCTGCGTCTTTGTTCCTTGGAACATAGGAGACTGAGGGGCGACCTTATAGAAGTGTTTAAAATTATGAGCGAGATAAGGTGGACGGTAACAGTCTTTTCCCCAGGGTAGGGGAGTCCAAAACTAGGGGGCATAGGTTTAGGGTGAGAGGGGAAAGATTTAAAAGGGACCTGAGGGGCAACTTTTTCACGCAGAGGGTGGTGAGTGTGTGGAACGAGCTGCCAGAGGAAGTGGTGAGGCGGTACAACAGGATCATTTAAGAGGCACTGGGATAGGTACATGGAGGGGCGGGGCTTGGAGGGATATGGGCCGATCGCAGGAAATTGGGACTAGCTGGGTGGGCACCGTGGTCGGCACGGACTGGTTGGGCCGAAGGGCCTGGATCTGTGCTGGATTGCTCTATGGCTCTGTACACATGGTATAGCAGGTAAACTGGAACAAACGGCATGGATTTGAGAACAAGCGAGGAGACATTTTACTACAATTCTATTGGGCCCTGAGGAGACTGCACCTGGAATGTGACGTGCTGATCTGTTCTCCATATCCCAGGGAGGATATACTTGTAACAGAGGGAAGGCAATAAAGGTTCTTCAGATTAATTCCTGGGAGGCAGCGGATTGTCCACTGAGGCAAGGTTAAGCAGCCTGGATCTTGACTCCGTAGGGTTTATCAGAAAGAGCAGAGATCTCACTGAAACATACAAAATTCTTAGAGTTCGGTGGGTCGTTTCCCCTGACTGGGGTGTCTAGGTCAATCTCAAGATAAAAGATCAGCTATTCAGGACTAACAGCTGAAGATGTCGTCTTCGTTGAGATCGGTAAATCTTGGGAATTCTCTGCTTGAGAGGGCTGTGGAGACTCGGTCACTCAGTATAATTAAGACAGAGATCAACAGATTTTAAGACATTAGAAGAATCGAGAGATATGGGGTCAGTGCAGGAGAGGGGTGCTGTGGGGCAGATCAGCCACGATCTCACTGAATGGTGGAGCAGATCAAGGGTCCAAATGGTCCATTTTTGTTTCTATCTGTTCTCATGGCCGGCAGACCCTGCCGGAACAGCCCAGCCTATTTCCAAGACCCCTTGGATGTGTAGCAGTGTAACACCGCCTGGCTTAAATCGGGAAGAGCTGCCAACGATCGGCAAGATGTTGCATCCTGCCTGTGATTCCCACAGTGACCCGCATCAAGGTGAGGAGCGGACACACAGCTCCCCACGAGCCACAGTCCCACTACACTGCGGTTTCATAGCACCAGGAAGGTGCCATTGAGCCCCTTCAGTCTGTTTCACCTCTCACTTCAGTTGGAGCTGTTCTATATCTTAACTCCATCCACCTGCTTTAGTTCCAGCCCACAGCCTCAGCAGATTTTTGGGGAACAGAGTTCCATAACCCTCTCAGCACAGCCTGGCTCCATCTGTAAACATCTCATCATATTGAATCTCTCTGACAGTTGGTTTTCCAAGACATTCCTGTACGCTCCAGCACTCTGCCGCAAGAAAGGCTCAAGGCCACAGGGAGTTTGCTTCGTATTGAAGAACACAATTATCCCCTGGTTATATAAACAATATTCAGGGAGGGGAATGAAACTGTTTGACCAGGAGAAGGAGATTCGATGTGACAAAGTCACCAGGACTTCATCCAGGGAGAAGCCCAATCCCGCCGGAGGGAAGAGTCAATCCACCTGCCAACTCCTCGCAGATCTCAATCTCGAGAGAACAGCAGCCTCAGGACCAAAGACAGAGAGACACAGAGGATGGAGAGGGGAGAGGGAGAGAGAGAGAAAGAGAGAGAAGGACAGGCGAGAGAGAGAGAGAGAGTAGGACGGGGAGAGGGAGAGAGGGCAGGACAGGGAGAGAGATAAGGGAAAGAAACTTGCAGTTACCTCCTCCAGGTACAGGGAAGGCAAGTATGGGCCCTTCATGTACCGGTGACTCTCCTCCTGATTCCAGTCCAGGACCGTGAGGTTCTGATCCACATGAGCCCATGCAATCCTACGGATTCCAAACACAATCGACACGATGGTCTTCGCAGCCTTGTCAGAAGCAGAAAGGTTTAGTTAGGTACAGTCCCTCCCCACAGTGCAGCTGTGAGACCATGTGCACTACATTCTACATGGATCAGTCACCACTGACCCAACAATTGCCCAGTAAAGCTTTCCACACAGAATATCCAGAGATTCTTAGATAGGCACATGGATATGCAGAGAAGGGAGGGAGATGGTTAATGTGCGGGGACGAGGGATTAGATTAATTAGGAGTCATTGGTTTAATTACTTTGGCACAACATCATGGGTGGAAGGGTTTGTCCTGTGCTGTACTCTTCTATGTTCTGTGTGTATAACACTCTCAACTGAAGCCAGCAGGTTGAAAGTTCAAATGCTTCAAGTATACTACTCAACGCAGTACATAGTTTCCAGGATTCTAACTGTACACCATTTATCTCAACCAGTTTGCTGACCGTATACCTGGTATATTGAATCCAGTATACCAAGCCCAGTATAACTGTGCACCCAGTATATTGAATCCTGTATACCAATTGTGCACCCAGTTTACTGAAATATAGTAATAACAACTCTACACCTAGTCTGCCAGCTATACTGAATCCAAAATACCAACTGTACATTGTTTATTGAATCCAGTGTACCAGCTGTACACCAAGCACACTGAATCCAGCCTAGTAACTATGCACCCAGTATACTGAATCTAGTAGACTTAACTGTACACCCAGTATTGTGAATCCACTATACCGACTGTGCACCCTGTACACAATATCTAGTTTACCATTTGCAGGGCAGGCACGGTAGTGTAGCAGTTAGTATAACACTATTACAGCGCCAGTGACCCGGGTTCAATTCCTGCCGCTGTCTGTAAGGAATTTGCATGTTCTCCCCGTGTCTGCGTGGGTTTCCTCCGGGTGCTCCGGTTTCCTCCCAGATTCCAAAGACGTACGGGTTAGAAAGTTGCGGGCATGCTATGTTGGCGCCGGAAGCATGGCGACACTTGCGGGCTGCCCCCAGAACACTCTACGCAAAAGATGCATTTCACTGTGTGTTTCAATGGACACGATCTTATCTTGTTTTTACCCCAGCGTACTAAATCAACCATACCACTGTGCTTTGCGTATACAAACTGCAGATCCAGGAGTATAAATCAACTCCAGGAAATTAGGAATGGCAACAGATGACTGAGTATACATGTGGTATGCCAGTGTAGGTCCTTCACCAAGGGTACTCCCTAGACTTACCAAAAGCTGTTTTTTTTCCACATCGGGCTTGATAAACTTGAGTCCATGGAATCTCTTCTCTCGTTTCCCTGGCTCCTGTAACGGGCTCAGGATTGACTGACACACTCTCATTATGGTCTTATGTTTGAAGAGTGGCACCTCCAGCAAGCTCTGGAGGTGGGTGAACGGTCCGTGCCCTTCCCTGTATTCCACGATGTTGGCCGACTTCCTGCCCCGCAGCAGTTTGATCCCAGCCAGTTCCTCGCGGGAGGCCGTGTTCAGCACCTGCAGGATGACTTCCCGTTGCTCAGGCGTGTAGAGATCGTCGAGGTCATCGGCACTCGGCTCGGGAGGCGAACAGTCAAGGTGCTGGAACTCTGCCAGCGTGTAGCGGCTGTCTTTGCACTGAGTGCAGCGGAGGAAGCCCTGGTGTAGCACTGCATTAGGAAGCCTGGACCACAAGAAGACACACTGCCGGCCTGCAGAGACACAGACGTAGCCGTGAGCACCGAGGCTCCCACATTCTGCAACTCAAACTCACCCACTCACACTGCTACCCACAACCTAACTCACCACACCTCTGCTCACTACTGCCGATGGTTTAAACGTCAGCCTTATGATCAAATCATTTTGTAAACTCACCCCTCCCTTCCTCTACCCTAAAATCCACTGTACTTCTCCAATCTCAGCCTTATGACAATCCCGACCCCTCTCGTTCTACGACCTGTAGCCAGACCTTCTTCTTCAAGATGCCGCTTACAAATCCCACTACGGTTAGGATGGTCACCTGTCCTGACATCTCCTTACAATGCTCGGTCATATTTCTTTAGAGTGAGTTACCATATTAAAGGTGCTATATAAACACATTATTTCACAGTGCAAGGGGGAAGCTTCACTATAACGTGACAGGATTTTACATCGGTGGGGGAGATGGGTGGGGAGGGAATGTAGGACGGGAGGGGGTGGGTGGGGGGAAGGATGGGTTGGAAAGAGGGGGGAGAGAGGAGGAGGAGGGGGGGGGAGAGGAGGGGGGAGAGGGAGGGGGAGGGGGGGAGGGGGAGGGGGAGGGAGGGGGGGGGGGAGGGGGGGAGAGGGGGAGGGAGGGAGGGGGAGGGGGAGGGGGAGGGGGGGAGGGGGGGAGGGGAGAGGGAGGGGGAGGGGGAGGGGGAGGATGGGAGGGGAGGGGGAGGAGTGGAGGGGAGGGGGGAGGGGGAGGGGGGGAGGGGGAGGGGGAGAGGGGGAGGGGAGAGGGAGGGGAGAGGGAGGAGGGGGAGAGGGGGAGGGGGGGGGGAGGGGGGGAGGGGGGGAGGGGAGGGGGGGAGGGAGGGGGGGGGGAGGGGGAGGGGAGGGGGGAGGGAGGGGGAGGGGAGGGGGGGAGGGGAGGGGGAGGGGGGGAGAGGGGGAGACGCTGCAGGAAAAGGCGCCGCATTGGGAGATCCGCCGCGAGGGGCCGAGCGGCCTCCCCCCGCTCCGCCCCCACCCGGCCCCCCCGGTCCCCCCGGCCCTCACCTCGGGCCAACAGCCGCCTCACCCCCGGCGCCCACATCACCTCCACCCCGGCTCAGCCTGAGCCCGCAGGCCCCGTGCAGCCGCCAATGCCGTCCGTCAGCGCGTCCGGCTGATCCTCCGGCGGGCAACCGTCGCCCGGACGTCAGTTCCGCGCAATGAAAAGCCCGGCCCTCTGTAAGGTGCGGAAATCTTCGCTGGAACTGAGTCCAAACCCCGGTAATACCGAGAAGCCGCCTCCAAACTGATTTTCTATTTTCAAATGATTGCTGTTGTAAATTATTTCTCAAGAACACAAGACAACAGGGGCAGGAGTAGGCCACTCGGCCCCTCAAGCCTGCCCTGCTCATGGCTGCTCTGTACTAGCCCCAACTCCCCTTCTGTGACATTTGCCTTCTGAGCTACTTGTTGGACCTGCCTGCTAACTTTTGTGAACACCTACTTCCCTCTGAGCCTCACTCATTCTCAGTAATGTAACTCAATATTATGGTTAAGCTATCTTTATTAGTCACACATACATCGAAACACACAGTGAAATGCATCTTTTTGCGTAGAGTGTTCTGGGGGCAGCCCACAAGTGTCGCCATGCTTCCGGCATCAACATAGCATGCCCACAACTTCCTAACCCATACGTCTTTGGAATGTGGGAGGAAACCGGAGCACCCGGAGGAAACCCACGCAGACACAGGGAGAACGTACAAACTCCTTACAGACAGCGATGGGAATCGAACCCCGATCACTGGTGCTGTAATAGCATCGCACTAACCACTACGCTACCATGCCGCCCCTCCAATTAAACTCCGATTAAAACTCCTATAATCTGGCACACTCAGGACTTTGGTGGTGCTGGATTTTCCAGACTATTGGAAGTTACTCCTTTTAATGCCCAACACACGTTTCTTTCACTTTTTTACATGTTTCCAGTGAACGCAGTGAGCTTAGAGCGAGAGGGAATTATACAAGCACTCCAGACCACAAACCCACCCACCATATTTGTTCACTTGACCACCCTGACCCCTGGTGTTCCAGATACCAACCCTAACTCCGGCTGCACACCTTGCCCCCCAGCTGGACCACAGCCCCCGACCACATTCCAAGCCCCTTCCTCTGGTTGCAAACCCCACTCACACTCTGAATCCACAGCACACATTCCAGACTAATGACAGAGCTAAGTGCCAAACCATCGGAATTTCTAAACATTGGATGCCAGAATTTTTGGAATTTTACTATAATAAAATTACAAGGGGCATAATAAGCACACAGACTTTCTCCCAGGGTTGGGGTATCAGGAACTAGAGGGCACAGGTTTAAGGTGAGAGGGGAGAGATTTAATAGGAACCTGAGGAGCAACTTTTTTACACAGAGGGTGGTCATTATATGGAACGAGCTGCCAGAGGAAGTGGTTGAGGCAGGCACATTAACAACATTTAAAAGATAGTTGGACAGGTACATGAATAGGAAGGGTTTAGAGGGACATGGGCCAAATGCTGGCAAATGGGGCTAACTTGGATGGGCATCTTGGTCAGCATTGTTGGGCTGAGGGGCCTGTTTCCATGCTAAGTAACTCTATGACTCTAATGTAAGTATTAGGATATTGAATAGACTTGGCCTGTTCCTCTGGAGCTCAGCAGAATGAGCAGGAATCTCACTGAAGCTTGTAAAGTTTCCACGGGGTTCGACAGGCTGGATGCAGGGAGGATGTCTCCCCCAGATGAGGAGTCTAGAACCAGGGGTCAGTCTCAGAATGAGGAGTAGGCCATTAAGGACTGAAATAAGGAGAACTTCCTTCACTCAGAGGGTGGTCACTCTTTGGAATTCCCTACCCTGGACAGCTGTGGAAGCTCAAACTTTGATTGATCCCAATGGAGATGATAGATTTCTGGGTATTAACAGGATCAAGAAGTATGGGGAGAGCGCAGGAAGGTGATGCCGAGGTAGAAGATGAATGCAGTAGCAGAGCCAATGGGCTGAATGGCCTTAATTCCTATCTGTTGGCCAATATTTATCCCTGAATCCACACAAATGAAAGAATGCATTACCTGCTCATTTATGGGAGCTTCAAAGTCAAAGTTGAAATGTCAAAGTCGAGTTTATTGTCATCTGCACAATGAAAAACTTACTTGCAGCAGCATCACAGGCACAGAGCATCAGATAAGCAGCACTCACAAGGAACAATTTTTACACAATTTTTACAAGAAAGAATCAGAATCAGGTTTATTATCACTAGGAGTTGGGATGTTATGGTGAGGTTGTATAAGTCACTGGTGAGGCCAAATTTGGAGTATTGTGTGCAGTTCTGGTCACTTAACTGTAGGAAGGATATCAGTAAGATTGAAAGAGTGCAGAGGAGATTTACTAGAATGTTGCCGGGTCTTCAGGAGTTGAGTTACAGGGAAAGATTGAACAGGTTAGGACTTTATTCCTTGGAGCGCAGAAGAATGAGAGGAGATTTGATAGAGGTTTACAAAATTATGAGGGGTATAGACAGAGCAAACGCGAGTAGGCTCTTTCCATCTAGATTAGGAGAGATAAGTACGAGAGGACATGGCTTTAGGGTGAAAGGGGAAAAGTTTAGGGGGAACTTCTTCACTCAGAGAGTGGTGGGAGTGTGGAATGAGCTGCCATCTGACGTGGTAAATGCGGGCTCACTCTTAAGTTTTAAGAATAAATTGGATAGATACAT
Organism: Pristis pectinata; assembly: GCF_009764475.1. NCBI lineage: Eukaryota > Metazoa > Chordata > Chondrichthyes > Rhinopristiformes > Pristidae > Pristis > Pristis pectinata. Next base: position 3,305,626 of record NC_067422.1, read on the forward strand.
GGACGGGAGAGGTCTGGAGGGTTACGGACTGGGTGCAGGTCAATGGGACTAGCGGAATAAAGTTTCGGCCAGACTAGAAGGGCCGAATGGCCTGTTTTCTGTGCTGTAGTGTTCTATGGACATAAGTGACGTGAAATGTGTTGTTTGCAGCAGCAGTACAGTGCAAGACATAAAATTACTATAAATTACAAAATAAATAGTGTAAAAAAAGGTAGTGTTCATGGGTTCGTAGACCATTCAGAAATCACAACTAAAACAAAAAAAAGTCCATTTTAGTGCAAAGTGATCAAAGTGGTCATAGTGTTGCTAAACTCTGGTGATCAGGGTTGTGCCGGTTGGTTCAAGAACCGAATGGTTGAAGGGAAGTCGCTGTTCCTGAACCTGCTGGTGTGGGACTCGAGACTGCTTTCCTTTATTTCAATAGTGGTTACAGCTCTAACCTATTGCAAGGACTGTGAAGCACTTTTAGATGACACAATGTTATGAAAATCTCTTTCAAACCAGCAGTGATTAATACCACATTATATAAACATCCTCTTTTAAACCAGTTTTTCCTGTACAGGTGAGAATGAGATGGTGGAGGTGTTTATGAATCTTGAATCGAGTTTCTCCATTTGTTCTATCTGTGAAATTGTATGGGAGTCTTCCTCCCAATCAATTGGCTCAACGGGTGTCAGTAATCTTTCCCATGGAGTGGCAGAGGGGAACTAAATTTTTGGGCCCCATATCTAAGGAAGTGTGTGTTGGCCCTGGAGAGGGTCCAGAGGAGGTTCACAAGAATGATCCTGGGAATGAAAGGCTTAACGTATGAGGAGTGTTTGATGGCTCTGGGCCTGTACTCAATGAGGGGGGATCTCATTGAAATCTACCGGATACTGAAAGGCCTGGATAGAGTGGACGTGGAGAAGATGTTTCCATCAGTGGGAGAGTCTGGGATCCGAGGGCACAGCCTCAGAATAAAAAGATGTCCCTTTAAAACTGAGATGAAGAGGAACTTCTTCAGCCAGAGGGTGGTAAGTCTGTGGAATTTGTTGCCACAGACGGCTGTGGAAGCCAAGTCATTGAGTGTATTTAATTGAGATTGATAGGTTCTTGATTGGTAAGGGGGTTAAGGGTTACGGGGAGAAGGCAGGAGAATTGGGTGAAAAAAATTAGCCATGAATCCTAGTGTTTATCCAGTCAACCCCAGTGCACTGGCGGCTGATCTCAGGCGATGTCAGTGCTCTGGGGAAAGTGGCCAAGGTCCTGCACCACATAATATCTCCATCTCTGTAGCTCCTTTCACAGCCTCTGGATGTCCCAACATGTTGACCGACCAATGAAGCACGTATTGGTTTATTATTGTCACATGTACTGAGATACAGTGAAAAGATTTTGTCTTGCGTGCCATCCGTAAGCACCTTGAGGTAGTAAGAAGAAAACAGAATACAGAATATAGTGTTACAGTTACAGAGAAAGTGCAGTGCAGGCAGACAAATAAAATGCAAGGTACTAAAGAGGTGGATTGGGAGATCAAGATCCAGCCAAATGTGAGATGTTGGACTTCAGGAGATCAAATGTAAAGGGACAGTGCACAGTTAGTGGCAGGGCCCTCAAAAGAGTTGATGTACAGAGGGATCTTGGGGTCCAAGTCCATAGCTCCCTGGAAGTAGCTGCACAGGTCGATAGGGTGATAAAGAAGGCGTACGGCGTGCTTGCCTTCATTAGTCGAGGCAATGAGTTCAAGAGTCAGGACGTTACGCTGCAGCTTTATTAAACTTTCGTTTGGCCGCACCTGGAATTGAGTTCTGGTCGCCCCATTACAGGAAGGATGTGGAGGCTTTGGACAGCAGAAGAGGTTCACCAAGATGCTGCCCGGATTAGAGAGCATGTGCTATGAGGATAGGTTGGACAAACTGGGTTGTTCCCTCTGGAGCGGCGGAGGCTAAGGGGAGACCTGATAGAGGTTTATAAGATTATGAGAGGCACAGATAGAGTAGACAGTTGGTATCTTTTTCCCAGGGTCGAAATGTCTAATACTGCTGGGCATGCATTTAAGGTGGGAGAGGGGAAGTTCAAAGAAGGTGTGTGGAGCAAGTTCTGTTTTACACAGAGAGTGGTGGGTGCCTGGAATGCGCTGCCTGGGGTGGTGGTGGAGGCAGATACGATAGAGGCATTTAAGAGGTTCTCGGATGAATGTGCAGAGAACAGAGAGAGATGGACATTTTGCAGGCAGAAGGCATTTAATTACTAGTTTAATTAGTTCGGCACAACATTGTGGGCTGAAGGGCCTGTTGCTGTGCTGGACTGTTCTCTGTTCCATGTTCTCAGAATTGAAGAGTTCCTCTTTTAGCGTATGATACGTCTGTACAAGAGTCTGATAACAGTGGGATAGAAGCTGTCCTTGAGCCTGGTGGTACGTGCTCTCAGGCTTTTGTATCTACTGCCTGACGGGAAGGAGGAGAAGAGAGAACATCCGGGACGGGAGGGGCCTTTGACGATGTTGGCTGCTTTCCCAAGGCAGCAGGAAGTGTAGGCAGAGACCATGGAGGGGAGGCTGGTGTCCATAATGGACTGGGCTGTGTCCACAACACTCTGCAGTTTCTTGCGGTCACGGCTAGAGCAGTTGCCATACCAAGCTGTGATGCATCCGGATAGGATGCTTTCTGTGGTGCATCCATAAAAATTGGTAAAAGTCATCGTGGATATGCCGGATTTCCTTAGCTTTCTGAGGAAGTAGAGGCATTCATTTGCTTTTTTGACTGTTGCGTCCATGAGTCTGGACCAGGACAAATTGTTGCTGCTATTTACACTGAGGAACCTGAAGCTCTCAGCCATCTCCACCTCGGCACCATTGACGCAGACACGGACGTGTACTCCACCCCTCATTGTTAACAGGCGGTCACTGTTGCTTTGTGGGAAACGAGGCAGTGCCTTTTTCTTTATAGGTAGTCCCTTGTGGTTAAAGGGACTGGATTCTCCTCGCCTGTCCTGGTCAAATCATGTAGATGCCACGGCCAAGAAAGCTCACCAGTGCCTCTGCTTCCTCAGGAGGCTAAAGAAATTCGGTTTGTCCCCTTTGACACTCACCAACTTTTATCGATGCACCATAGAAAGCATCCTATCTGGATGCATCACAGCTTGGTATGGCAACTGCTCTGCCCAGGACCGCAAGAAACTGCAGAGAGCTGTGGACACAGCCCAGTGCGTCATGGAAACTAGCCTCCCCTCCTGGGACTCTGTCTACACTTCTCACTGTCTTGGTAAAGCAGCCAGCATAATCAAAGACCCCACTAACCCCAGACATTCTCTCTTCTCCCCCCTCCCATCGGGCAGAAGGTAAAAGAATCTGAAGGCACATACCACCAGGCTCAAGGACAGCTTCTATCCTAACCTGTAACAGGCTCTGGGGGCAGGGTGAACATCCTGTAACAGGCTCGGGGGGGGGGGCGCGGGAAACGATCTGTAACAGTCGCTGGGGGGGGTTGGGGGAAGAACAACCTGTAACGGGCTCTGGGAGGTGGGGAGGGAGAATAACCTGTAACAGTCTCGGGGGGGGGGGCGGGGAACAACCTGTAACAGGCTCTGGGGGGGGAACAACCTGTAACAGGCTCGGGAACAACCTATAACAGGCTCTGGGGGGGGAGCAACCTGTAACGGGCTCTGGGGGGGGGAACAACCTGTAACAGACTCTGGGGGGGGAGGAACAACCTATAACAGGCTCTGGGGGGGGGAACAACCTGTAACAGACTCTGGGGGGGGTGGGAAACAACCTGTAACAGGCTCTGGGGGAGGGAGCAACCTGTAACGGGCTCTGGGGGGGGGACAACCTGTAACAGCCTCGGGGGGGGGAAGCAATAACTTATAACAGGCTCTGGGAGGTGGGGAACAACCTATAACGGACTCAGGGGGTGGGGGGGGGACAACCTGTAACAGCCTCGGGGTGGGGGTGGGGGGGAAACCATACAATGTCCCAGTCCCCGGGATGTAGCGCCTGCCTCACACCCACACGGGGGGGGGGGGGGGTCTGAGGTTGGGTCCGGTGCCGGGAGTCGGGGTCTCTGACCGGGGCTGACACACACACACACACACTGACTCTCTGCGCGATCACCGTCTGCAGATAAACTGCAGCAGAGAAATCCTCAACCGGGACGGTCGCAGCCCCACCCCAGAGTCCCCAGAAACAAAAGCCCCTCCAAAAAGAGAAGGAAATCGGGGGGGGGGGGAACCCCGGGCCACAGAAACCGAGCAGGGAGTGTCTGTTGGAGGAGGGCAGGAGGTTGGAACCTGACTCATGGGCTGTTCTAGGGGAGGAGAGAGAGAGAGGAGCAGCCAGTTCAATCCCCGACCCAGGACTCTGCAGACACTCTCTCTCCCTCTGCTCGCTGCCGGGAAACTCCTGCCCTTCACACAATGGATGACTGGGGCAGGAATAAGACGGCTCTCCTGGAGCTGGTGAAGGAGGGAGCGAACAGTGAATGCGCGGACTGCGGGGCAGCAGGTAAGAGACGGGCCGCCGGCTGCTCTGGGCAGCAGTCGGTCCCCACAGCAGTTTACATTCACTCGCATTTAACCCTTTACATAGAACACAGTACAGCAACGTCGATGCCAAATTAACCCGTCTCTTCTGCCTGCACACTGCCCATATCCCCCCAGCTGTCTAACAGTTTCTTAACCCCTCTATCATATCAATTCAAGAGACTGCTAGATTCGCCAGATAAGCATAGGGAGGAATTTAAAACAGAGGGATATGTGTGGGAGGAAGGGGTTAGATAGTCTTAGGCGAGGTTTAAAGGTCGGCACAACATGGTGGGCCGAAGGGCCTGTGTTGTGCTGTACTGTTCGATGATTCTATGAATATCTGCCTCCACCACCCCTGGCAGCCCGTCCCAGGTGCCCACCTCTCACTGGGTAACAAACTTGCCCCGCACATCTCCTTTAAGCTTTCCCCCTCTCGCCTTAACTGCATGCCCTCCAGTGTTTGATATTTCAACCTTGGGGGGAAAAGCATTCTGTCCACCCGATCTACACCTCAGAATTTTCTAAACCTCTGTCAGGTCTCCCCTCAGCCTCTGACGCTCCAGAGAAAACAGCCCAAGTTTGTCCAACCTCTCCTTATAGCTAACACCTTCTAATCGAGGCAGCATCCTGGTGAACCTCTTCTGCACCCTCTCTGAAGCCTCCACATCCTTCCTGTAACGCGCTGACCAGAACCACACATGATTATTTGACCTGCTGCCTGTATCTGTTGCCCTGAGCTCTGTTTAACCATCGATCCTGGGCCAGATGCACTTTTTGAAACCCTCACTGTAACTTTAAAATGCCCTCTGACCCCTGACACCCCCCACCACTACCATCTCCTCCAGCCCACAACCACTCCCCTCTCCCCCCTCTCCCCCCCCTCCCTCCCCCCCCCCCTTACAGCTCTCTCCCCTTCTGTTCTTCTGGTGATCCCCGAATTCAATCACTTCACCATTGGAGGATACGGCTCCAGTTCTGGAATTTCTTCCTTAAATCTCCCCCCCCTCACTCTCCTCCTCAATCCCTCCCTCACTGACTAAGTGTCAAGTCTCCTGAACTAACTACCGCTCCAAGTGGTTCCATACCAAGTTCTCTGTGTAACCCTCGATGTGAAGGGAGATACTCAAAACTCCGATAATCCAGCACGCACGGGACTGGTGCATATTCCGGACTATGGGATGTTACACTTTTATATCACTTTTTTACATGTTACACATTACTATATTAAACTTCAAGGGAGTTTAAAGGGATTGGGAAATACCCAGCGGGAAACATCCATAATCCACGTTCCTGACACAGAACATAGAACATTAGAGCACAGTACAGGCCCTTCAGCCCACAATGTTGTGCTGACATTTTAGCCTGCTCTAAGATCTATCTAACCCTTCCCTCCCACATAGCCCCCTATTTTTCTATCATTCATGTGGCTATCTAAGAGTCTCTTAAATGTCCCTAATGTACCTGTCCCCACAACCTCTGCCGGCAGTGCGTTCCTCGCACCCACCACTCTCTGTGTATAAAACCTACCCCAGACATCCCCCTTATACCTTCCTCCAATCACCTTAAAATTATGTCCCCTCGTGTTAGCCATTGTCACCCTGGGAAAAAGTCTCTGACTGTCCACTCGATCTATGCTTCTTATCATCTTGTACACCTCTATCAAGTCACCTCTCATCCCCCTTCTCTCCAAAGATAAAAGCTGTAGCTCACTCAACCTATCCTCATAAGACATGCTCTCCAATCCAGGCAACATCCTGGTAAATCTCCTCTGCACCCTCTCTAAAGCTTCCACATCCTTCCTATAATGAGGCAACCAGAACTGAACACAATACTCCAGTGATGACCTCTGGTGTTCCAGACACAGAACCCAGCTCCATACTCCAGACTAATGAGTGAGCCAGACCCCAAACCATCCAGATTTCTGAACAATCGGATGCCGGATTATCGGAGTTTTTATAATGATGTACATGTTTACCAATCGTGGGGCGATCTGCTGATTGACTCACCAGCATCAGCCTTCTGAATGAATCCATTGTCCGTGCATCAGCTGAGCGAGAGTCCCTGCAAATACTCTGCGCAGTGAATCACAGGATGTTCAGGGTCGCAGACCCTGGGGGGGTCCTGGAGGTCACCGAGGAAAGGTGGGTCAGTGATGTCGACCCCCAATCTGACTGGCTGAGCAGGCTCAAGGGGTTGAACCAACTCTTCCCAATCCCAGTGTGTGTGACCTGGGAGCAGGAGACGTCTGAAGGTCTGGACTCTGTTGTGGTACAGCATGTGCTCCTGGCAACTCTCTGCACCCGTCTTAGTCCCCTGGTGATTTATGGGGGGTAAAGTCAAAGTCAAAATGTCAAAGTCGAGTTTATTGTCATCTGCACAAGTCCATGTGTGCACAGGTGCAATGAAAAACTTACTTGCAGCAGTACTGTGTAATGTATTGACCTGTACGATTGGTATGCAAGACAAGCTTTTCACTGTACCTCAGTACAAGTGACAACAATAAACCAATACCATTACCGATACATAGCATCAGAGATCCTGTAGATACCACCATCGGGAGTATCTACAGGAGGCACTGCCTCAAGAAGGCAACGTCCACCATCAAAGATCCCCACCATCCGGGCCGTGCCATCTTCTCGCAGCTCCCATCGGCCAGGAGGTACAGAAGCCTGAAGTCCCACACCACCAGGTTCAGGAACAGCTACTTCCCTTCAACCATTTGGTTCTTGAACCAACCTGCACAACCCTAATCATTGCAGTTTAGCAACACTGTGACCACTTTGCACTAAAATGGACTTTTTTTTTGTTCTAATTGTGTTCTTTCTTGTAAAAAATATTGTTTAATTTATGTTTTTCTTGTGAATGCTGCTTATCTGATGCTATGTGCCTGTGATGCTGCTGCAAGTAAGTTTTTCATTGCACCTGTGCACACATGGACTTGTGTGCCTGACAATAAACTCGACTTTGGCTTTGAGACACATCATTCACAAGAAAAACATAAATTATGTAACACAGTTAGAACAAAAAATAAACAAAGCCCATTGTACTACAAAGTGGTCTTCGTGTTGTTCTGCTGAGGCAGTGATTAGGTTTGTGCCGGTTGGTTCAAGAACCGAATGGTTGAAGGGAAGTAGCTGTTCCTGAACCTGGTGGTGTGGGGACTTCAGGCTTCTGTCCCTCCTGCCCGACGGTAGCTGCGAGAAGATGGCATGGCGAGAAGATGGGTATCAGGGTTTGGGGCATGAACTCTGGTTTGTGTCCCACCTACTGTGGATTTGGCTATAAACACCCAACGAAATCCAGCCTCTGGACTGATGCACAGCCTTCTCCTTGGAAATCCCATCTATTGGCTGCCCATGGTCATCTGAAGTGACCCTAGCCTCGATGCACCGTGGGAGATGTAGTCCTTCTCCAATCCTACCCCTCACTGTTGGGGCCACTTGCCCTGGCGTTACATTTCCCTGACTGTCAGGTCCCTCCACCTCCTTTATTCGATGAAGCAACTAAATGGCTTTTGTAAAACGAGTCCAAAGGCCGGACTGAAGTAGTGTTGCAGTGTCCTGATGATACTTTGCTCTCACTCCACAATTCTTTGCTGACAGATTCCTTGTAAAGAGGGTTAAGTCTGAGGACAGACTGCATTTGAACTTTGTTTAATGGATAAGAAGATGGTGATCTGCCCACCCCACCTCCCTCCCTTTCTTCTACCCTCCACCCACTCCTATCGCATTCCATCACCCACAGCCCTTGCGCACCTGCAGCTATCAGCTCCCAGCCTCTGCTGCTCCTCCATCCTACCTATCACCCCTCCTCCCCTCGATCTACCTATCGCCTGCCAGCTCTTGTTCCACCCCTTCCCCTCACCTCTTTATGCCGGCTCTCTGCCCTCTTCAGTGCAGATGATGGGTCTCGACCTGAAACGCCGACCATCCCTCTGACCCTACACACGCTGCCCGACCCACCGAGTTCCTCCAGCACTTAGGTTCTGGCTCCAGATTCCAACATCTGGAGTCTCCGAGATCATGATCATTTGGGTAAACCAGCATCGGTGGCTGCACCACAGATAAGATCCCTCAAAGTCAAAGACAGTCAGAATGTCTTCTCTTTTATGGAAAGAGATGAGGGGTGAATGGTATTTGTGTAAGATTGATTTAAGGGAGGGAAATGTGCCTCTTAACCCCCTGCCAGACATCGGGGCAAAACGTGGTGGAAACACTCAGCACGTCAGGCAGCACCCATGGAGAGAGAAGCAAAGTTTGACTGTCTGAATCCACTGGCAATGCCAGTTCATGGGGACAGTAACAAGGTGGTTGCAGGCGACAGCCTTTTGTATCTGTTCCATCTATACCCAGCCCAACACTTGCTGTCTTGCTCATAGAAAGTGCTGGAACTGCTCAGCAGGTCAGACGGCATCTCTGAGAGAGAGAGAGAGAGAGAGAGAGCGAGGAGAGAGAGAGAGAGAGAGAGAGAGAGAGAGAGAGAGAGGGAGAGAGGGAGGGAGGGAGGGAGGGAGGGAGGGAGGGAGGGAGGGAGGGAGGAGGGAGGGAGGGAGGAGGGAGGGAGGGAGGGAGGAGGGAGGGAGGGAGGGAGGGAGAGAGGAGGGGGAGGGGGAGGGAGGGAGAGGAGAGAGAGAGAGAGAGAGAGAGGAGAGGAGAGGAGAGAGGAGAGAGAGAGAGAGAGAGAGAGAGAGAGAGAGAGAGAGAGAGAGAGAGAGAGAGAGAGAGAGAGAGAGAGAGAGAGAGAGAGAGAGAGAGAGAGAGAGAGAGAGAGAGAGAGAGAGAGAGAGAGAGAGAGAGAGAGATGTCAGATCTGGGAGAAAATTCAGAGAGGTTATCGACCTGAAACACGAATACTCTACGGAAGCTGCCTGTCCTGCTGAGGGTTTCCAGCATTTTCTGTTTTTGTACATAATGCTTGATGGGTTTTCCAAAAGCTTTCCCTCAAGGTTGCCGCACGGTCGATAGGGTTGTTAAGAAGGCGTATGGAGTGTTGGCCTTCATTAGTCGTGGTATTGAGTTCAAGAGCCACGAGGTGATGTTGCAGCTCTATAGAACTCTGGTCAGACTGCACTTGGAGTACTGTGTTCAGTTCCGGTCGCCTCATTATAGGAAGGATGTGGAAGCTTTAGAGAGGGTGCAGAGGAGATTTACCAGGATGTTGCCTGGATTGGAGAGCATGTCTTATGAGGATAGGTTGAGTGAGCTAGGGCTTTTTCTTTGGAGAGAAGGAGGATGAGAGGTGATTTGATAGAGGTGTACAAGATGATAAGAGGCATAAGTCGAGTCAGAGGCTTTTTCCCAGGGCGAAAATGGCTAACACGAGGGGGCATAATGTTAAGGTGATTGGAGGAAGATATAAGGGCATGTCAGGGGTAAGTTTTTACACAGAGAGTGGTGGGTGCGTGGAACGCACTGCCGGCAGAGGTTGTGGGGGCAGATACATTAGGGACATTTAAGAGACTCTTAGATAGACACATGAATGATAGAGAAATGGAGGGCTATGTGGGAGGGAGGGGTTAGATAGATCTTAGAGCAGGATGAAATGTCGGCACAACATCGTGGGCCGAAGGGCCTGTACTGTGCTGTAATGTTCTGTTTTCAGCCCAGTTTATATTTCTGACTCACTGATCCCCATCCCTGGGAACTGGATTCCAGCCTGTGCCTTACTCCTGTTTATATCCCATTCCGTTCTTTATGGAAACCGTCCGAACTCTCCATTTTATAAGTTGTGCGGTTACAAAGGTTGTGTCAAAGGAACTGTCCTATTGCGAATGCTGAGATTACATTTGCTGGAATCTGAGCGAAGGGCTGTCATCTACATGAGAGATCTGGGTGACATCATGGTCAGGAAATGGCCACAATGACTAAAACCAGCCCGCTCCCAAATCCCAGCTTTTATTGAAAGTATGTTAGGGTTTTACAATAAAATGGGAACAAAATTCTGGTCTTACAGCTGAGTAGCTACTTTGGTTCAGTATATAAAATCCACTGGATTCAAATGTATTAGCTGTACGGAGAGGTTGGGCAAACTTGGGTTGTTTTCTCTGGAGCGTCAGAGGCTGAGGGGAGAGCTGATAGAAATATGTAGAATTATGAGAGGCATGGACAGGGTAGACAGTCAAAGTCATTTTCCTGAGGTGGAATTGTCAAATACTAGAAGGCACAGGTTTAAGGTGAGAGGGGGAAAGTTTAAAGGAGATATGCGGGGTACGTTTTTGGCTACACAGAGTGGTGGGTGCCTGGAACGGGCTGCCGGGGTGGTGGTGGAGGCAGATACGATAAAGAGGCATTTAGACAGACACATTAACAGGCAGGGAATGGAGGGATATGGGGATATAGTGTGCAGGCAGATGGGATTAGTTAGGTTGGCTTCATGGTCGGCACAGACATTGTGGGCCGAAGGGCCTGCTCCTGTGCTGTGGCGTTCTATGTTCTATCCACAGAGCCACAGCACTGGGTCCTGAGTTCAGGTTAAGAATGAGCACAACTGATTTCTTCTCAGACTACAGCACAGGGACTAATCACCACACCCTCTTCCCGACAAGGCAACAATAACAATGCTCCAAAAAGCAGAGGGTGAAAGGGAAGAGACAGCTTCTGCTGGGTGTGGAAATTCAGAACGGGAGCACTCTGGTTGGAAAACACTTCTACACACAGACCGTGGCGGATGATTGGGGGACCCTCCCACAAACTGGGTGTCTTGTTACTTTTAGATCTAAGGTTGATAGGTTTACGTTAATATTAGAGGGTGTGGAGAAAGCCAGGGGCACAGAGCAACAAACAATCTGCCCGAGGAACTCAGCGGGTTGAGCAGCGTCTGTGGAGGGGGGGGGGGGGGAAGAGGAATTGTCGACGTTTCAGGTCGAAACCCTGCATCAGGGCCGACAGTGGAGAGGGGAGATGGCCGGTATAAAGAGGAGAGGGGCAAGGGTGAGACAGGGGCCAGCAGGTGATTGGTGAAGCGAGGAGGGGTGAAGAATGACAGGCAGATGGATCCAGGTGGGGGAAGGGGCAGGGGGAGGGTGGAGGCAGCTAGGATGGTGGTACGTGGGAATACAGGCATATGGAGTTGGATGACAAACCAACTGTGACCTCGTTAAACGGTAGAACAGGCTCGAGGGGCTGCATGGCCTCCTCTTCCTTTGTAATCCTTTGGTGGTAGTTCTGCATGAGGTGTCAGTCACTGAGGAAATTCCTAGGACGCTCTACTTCACTCTTCCCTGATGGAACCTGCAGTTTCCCAGGAACTCTCCTGGAGAGAGGCTCCATATTTTCCCAGTCTCCCTGTGCTTATTTTCTAGGAACAAACAAACTGAACATCAGATTGAATGAGTCCAAAACACCATCTCAGATGCTCAGGCAAATAAACCCAGGGCCCTCCTATGTGGGTCACAAATGTGGGTCCATTTCATTTATAATGGGGACCGGCAGAGAAATTAAAAAATAGCTTGTATATATCTTTGCAGACAAACCCTGCCAGAACGACTAAAGAACTAAGATAAAGAGGAATTTAAGGAAATTAGTTTTAGTTAAACAAAATACTGGAGAGATCAGTTCGACTGAAAGCCAAAAAAGTCCCAAGGACCTGCCGATCTACATCACAGAGTTTTGAAGGGATGGCTGTGCAGTTAGTGGATGGTTGGTTACCTGGAGATTCTGAAATTGTTCCTGTGGATTGAAGGAAAGGGAAATTGACTGCACTATTTAAGAAAGAATGGAGGAGGAGTAAACAGGAAAGTGCCAGCCTCACTCCAGGAGCAGAGAAAATGCTGGGAGTGGATTGAGGAGCACCACACAAAGTTCTGAAAGGAAGTTCAAGTTTGTTGAAGTTCTTTGCGGATGTGACTAGTCGAGTATTTAAACTGGAACCAGTGGATGATGTGGGTTTAGAGTTTCGGCAGGCTTTCCATAGGTCAACAAGGAGTTAGTGAACAAGGTTAGGGCAGTTGGAGTTGGGGGTAATGTAGTGATGTGGATTCACAGAGTGGGAGTTAATGGGTCTCTCTCAGGTTAGCAGGCTGAGACGATGAGGTGAATGCCTCGAGTCCCAGCTCTCCGCAACCTGTAGTTTGATGATGATACAAAACTAAGTGGGATTGAGAGGAGGGAGATCATGAAGGGGATCTGAGAGGGTATGGACGAGCTGAATGAATGCGCAGTAACATGGGAGGTGAAATGTAATGTGGAAAAATGTGAGCTTGTCCACATCAGTGTCCAAAACAGTTTTCTTTAAACGGAGACAGAGTGAGAAATGTTGGTGTTCTGCTCTGGCTCTCATAGAGTCACACAGGTCAGAAACAGGCCCTTCGGCCCAATGTGTCCATGCCGACCAAGCTTCCCATCTAAGGTAGTCCCATTTGCCTGGGTTTGACGCATATCCCTCGAAATCTTTCCTGTCCCTTAATTCTGTTCCTTATTTTCTCATGTATTGCAGCACTGTTGGTCTTTGGGAGGGTTGGATAATGCGGTATCGCATCAAAATGCAGCGGGGAGGGGAGGTGGGTGTCTCCACAGAGTCTTGCGTCAATACTTGTCCCAGAGTCAACACCAATAAAGGCAAGTCAGGTGGCCACTGGAAGTTTATAAGATTATGAGAGGCATAGATAGAGTAGACAGCCGGTATCTTTTTCCCAGGGTTGAAATGTCTAACACTAGAGGGCATGCATTTAAGGTGAGAGGGGGTAATTTCAAAGGAAATGTGTGGGGCAAGTTTTTATACACAGAGAGTGGTGGGTGCCTGGAATGTGCTGCCAGGGGTGGTGGTGGAGGCAGATATGATATAAGATATTTATTTATTAGTCACATGTACATTGAAACACACAGTGAACTGCGTCTTTTTGCGTTACTGAGAATGTGCTGGGGGCAGCCCACAAGTGTCGCCACGCTTCCGGCGCCAACATAGCATGCCCACAGCTCCTAACCTGTACGTCTTTGGAATGTGGGAGGAAACCAGAGCACCCGGAGGAAACCCACGCAGACACGGGGAGAACGTACAGACTCCTTACAGACAGTGGCCGGAATTGAACCCGGGTCGCTGGCGCTGTAATAGTGTTACGCTAACCGCCGCACTACCGCGCTGCTATTCAGCTGAAGAATAGCAGAGGATGGTTTCGATCCATCGGCCTCTGGGTTATGGGAACAGCACACTTCCGCTGCGCCACTCTGCTGCTGGATTTGTCGAGCACAGTTTCTTTATCGTAGTACTGAGTTCTGATCACCATACGAGTTGTCAGCTGATTTATTGCCAGCCACGTCCTTCATAACAGATTCCAGCATGTCCCTATAGTTGGTCTAAAAGTCCCAGCTTTAGGCCGGCAAAGTGGCGCAGTGAAGAGAGCCGCTGCCTCACTGTGCCAGCAACCCAGGTTCAACCCTGACCTCAAGCACTGTCTGTGTGGAGTTTGCACGTTCTCCCTGTGACCATGTGGTCTTCCCCCGGGTGCTCCGGCTTCCTCCCACATCCCAAAGATGTGCGGGATGGTGGATAAATTGGTCACTGTAAATTGACCCCCGTATGTGGGTGAGGGGGTGGAATCTGGGGGGAATTGATGGGAATGTGGGGAGAATAAAATGGGATCAGTGTAGGATTGGTGGGTGCTCGATGGTCAGCACAGACGCAGTGGGCTGATGGGACTATTTACTGAAGGCCATCAGATTGGTTAAGAATCAGGTGATCTCTTAACTAATTAACCAATTTTGCAATATCATTTTGAAAATTACAGAGGTAATATCTGAACTGCCTCCACATGCCTCAACTTTTTGTGATTTTTATTAATGACTTGGATTATGGGGTGGAAGGGTGGGTTGGCAAGTTTACAGACGACACAAAGGTTGGTGGTGTTGTGGATAGTGTAGAGGATTGTCGAAGATTGCAGAGGGACATTGATAGGATGCAGAGCTGGGCTGAGAAGTGACAAATGGAGTTCAATCTGGAAAAGTGTGAGGTGGTACACTTTGGAAGGACAAACTCCAAGGCAGAGTACAAAGTTAATGGCAGGATTCTTGGTAGTGTGGAGGAGCAGAGGGATCTGGGTGTCCATATCCACAGATCCCTGAAAGTTGCCTCACAGGTGAATAAGGTAATTAAGAAAGCTTATGGGACGTTAGCTTTCATAAGTCAAGGGATCGAGTTTAAGAGCTGCGAGGTAATGATGCTGCTCTATAAAACTCTGGCTAGACCACACTTGGACTACTGTGTCCAGTTCTGGTCGCCTCATTATAGGAAGGATGCGGAAGCGTTGGAAAGGGTGCAGAGGAGATTTACCAGGATGCTGCCTGGTTTAGAGAGTATGCATTATCAGGAGAGACTAAGGGAGCTCAGGCTTTACTCATTGGAGAGAAGGAGGATGAGAGGAGACATGACAGAGGTGTACAAAATATTAAGAGGAATAGATAGAGTGGACAGCCAGCACCTCTTTCCCAGGGCACCAATGCTCAATACAAGAGGGCATGGCTTTAAAGTAATGGGTGGGAAGTTCAAGGGAGATATCAGAGGAAGGTTTTTTTACCCAGAGAGTGGTTGGGGCATGGAATGCGCTGCCTGGGGTGGTGGTGGAGGCAGGTACATTGGTCAAATTCAAGAGATTACTAGATAGGCATATGGAGGAATTTAAAATAGAGGGATATGTGGGAGGAAAGGGTTAGATAGTCTTAGGTGAGGATTAAAGGTTGGCACAACATTGTGGGCCAAAGGGTCTGTATTGTGCTGTACTGTTCTATGTTCTATAACATGTCAGCGTCACGTGTGTGAGCTAAGCACGTCTTTGGTGGCTTCCCTCACTTGCCACATGGCCTACTTGGTCTTGCTGCCCCACTGTGTCTTATCTGCAATAAATAGACTCTGAGCTGCGTTGGCTTCCTAAAAATAACCCAAGCGGAAGGTTTTGTTGCTGGTTTTCTTACTCTGTGCAAGAGAACTGAGAACAGTTCAGAGCTTTCTTGGAAGGCTGGGCAGAATTGCGGGCGCTATCCTTCTGGTGATGGGTCACTCGCGATTGGTGGGATAGACTCGAGGGGCTGATTGGCCTCTTTCTAGGTTCTCTCCCTGTGTCTACAAACAAACCTCCAGTCTTGTTCTTCAAGACAACTGGGAAACACCTGCAGGGGCTGCAGCACCTGACGAACATTCCCTGAACAAGTAAATCAAAAAGCAATGATCTATTTAGTACCTGCCCTGATATGTTCTTAATTGGTTCTGTCAATTTTTTGTATGATAATTGCTTTTGTGAAGTAGCCACTGACATTTTCCAATGATTCACCAACATTTTTCAGGGAATGGAGGGCTGTAGGTACAAGGAGAGATTGGATAAGCCGGGCTTACCTTCACTGGAATGTAGGAGGCTGAGGGGTGTTTATAAAATGATGAGGGGCGTAGATGGGTGAGAGGACCAGAGACCTTTTCCCAGGGCTGGGGAGTCTTGAACTAGAGGTTTAAGGTGAGAGGGGAGAAATTTAAAGGAGATCTGAAGGGTTGAGGGTAATGTATTAGCATGGGTAGAGGATTGGTTAACCAATAGAAGGCAGAGAGTTGGGATAAATGGGTGTTTCTCTGGTTGGCAATCAGTGGTGAGCGGGGTGCCGCAGGGGTCGGTGCTGGGCCCACAACTGTTCACAATATACATTAACGATTTGGAAGAGGGGACTGAGTGTAGTGCATCTAAGTTTGCTGATGACACCAAATTGAGTGGAAAAGCAAATTGTGCAGAGGATGCAGAGAGTCTGCAGAGAGATATAGATAGGTTAAGTGAGTGAGCAAGGATCTGGCAGATGGAGTACAATGTTGGTAAATGCGAGGTCATCCACTTTGGAAGGAAAAATAGAAGATCAGATTATTATTTAAATGGTGAAAGATTGCAGCATGCTGTTGTGCAGAGGGACTTGGGAGTGCCTGTGCATGAATCGCAAAAGGTTGGTTTGCAGGTACAACAGGTTATTAAGAAGGTAAATGGAATGTTGGCCTTCCTTGCTGGAAGGATTGAATTTAAGAGCAGGGAGGTTATGCTGCAACTGTACAGGGTACTGGTGAGGCCACACCTGGAGTACTGCGTGCAGTTCTGGTCTTCTTGCTTGAGGAAAAATGTACTGGCTTTGGAGGTGGTGCAGAGGAGGTTCACCAGGTTGATTCTGGAGATGAGGGGGGTAGCCTGTGAGGAGATATTGAGTCACCTGGGACTATACTCACTGGAATTCAAAAGAATGAGATGGGATCTGATAGAAACATATACAATTATGAAAGGGAAGGATAAGATAGAGGCAGGAAGGTTGTTTCCACTGGGAGATGAGACCAGAACTAGGGGACATAGCCTCAAGATACAGGGGAATAGATTTAGGACAGAGATGAGGAGAAACTGCTTTTCCCAGAGAGTAGTGAATCTGTGGAATTCTCTGCCCAGGGAAGCAGTAGAGGCTACCTCATTAAGTATATTTAAGACACAGTTAGATAGATTGTTGCATAGTCGGGGAACTAAGGGTTATGGGGAAAAGGCAGGGAGATGGATCTGAATCCATGGCCAGATCAGCTGTGATGTTGTTGAATGGCGGAGCAGGCTCAACGGGCCAGATGGCCTCCTCCTGCTTCTATTTCTTATGCTCTTATGTTCTTAAGTTTTTTACACTTTTGGTATTGGTTTATTATTGTCACGTACCGATATAAAGAGAAAAGCTTTTGTTTGTGTACCATCCAGACAGATCATTCCATACATAAGTACATCGAGGTAGTACAAAGGAAAACAGAATGCAGAATACAGTGTTACAGTTACAGGGAAAGTGCAGTGCAGGCAGACAATAAGGTGCAAGGGCCACGATGAGGTAGATTGAGAGATCAAGAGTTCATCTTTAACGTAGAAGAGGTCCATTCAAGAATCAGATAACAGCAGGATAGAAGCTGTCCTTGAGTCTGGTGGTTTGTGCTTTCAAGTTTTTGTGCCTCCGACCCGATGGGAGGGGGGAGAAGAGAGAGTGTCCAGGGTGGGAGGGGTCCTGGATTATGTCGGCTGCTTTCCCGAGGCAGCGGGAAGTGTAGACGGAGTCAGTGGAGGGGAGGCGGGTTTCCCTGAAGGACTGGGCTGTGTCCACCCTCTCTGCAGTTTCTCGTGGCCTTGGGCAGTGCAGCTGCATCCAGATAGGATGCTTTCTATCTTGAACAAGCTGCCGGAGGATGTGGTAGAGGCGGGTACATGTACAATGTTTATAAGACTTTTGGACAGGTACATGGATAGGAAAGTTGTAGAGGCATATGGGCTTAATGCAGGCAAATGGGATTAGTGTAGGTGGGCATCATGGTCAGCATGGACGAGGTGGGCCGAAGGGTCACCTGTGATCTCTGAACGTTAAAAGCATGTTCTCGAGGTTCCAGCCTTCAATCCCATCCTGAACTCTCACAGAACCACACAGCATGGAAACAGGCCCTTTGGCCCAACTCGTCCATGCCGCCTGTGTTGTCCAGTGAGTTAGTCCCATCTGCCCGCCTTTGGCCCATAGCATGTTCTGATGGAAGGTCACCAACCCAAAATGTTATCTCTGTGTTTTTCTCTCCACAGTTTCTGCCTGACCCGCTGAGTATTTCCAGCCTTTCCTCTTTTTATTTTGTATCTAAATGAAAGCTTAGGTTTGTTGTTGGGCGACGGTGTGTTTGTGAGCTCTCTGCGCCGTTCAACAGCAGTTAACCAGCATCTTCACACTCTCCTCCCCTCAGATCCCGACTGGGTCTCCTGCACACTCGGGGTGTTTATCTGCCTTAACTGTTCTGGGATTCACCGCGACCTGTCAGGAATCAGCAGAGTTAAATCCATCCGCCTCGACTTCTGGGACGATGCCTCAGTTGAGGTAACAGGAGATTTGTTCTTTTCTTTTTAGGCATTTCCCTTAGGAGCAAAGATGACACTTCCCCTCCTGTTCTGGGGGTGCCGACGTGGGTTTTGAGGCCAGTGTAGGAACGGCAGGTGGGGCAGGAGGTGACTGACTGGGAGTTGGGCGTGGGCAGTTTGTACAGTGTTATTTTATGTTAACTTAGGTTTGTCCTTGTCTTGTAACATACTGTGCTGCTGCTGCAAATGGCTAATTTCATGGCACTTATACCTTGAGTATGTATGCCTAGGACAATAAACTTGAACTTGATGCCACATAAGTGGACCTGTCACTTATGAAGGGTCTCTCTGTGCTCCAGTGGCACTGCCTTCAGGTCCTCAATCCCATCCTGAACCCTCACGGAGTCATACAGCCCGGAAACAGGCCCTTTGGCCCAACTTGCCCATGCCGACTGTGTTGCCCAGCGAGCTAGTCCCATCTGCCTGCATTTGGCCCAAAGCCCTCCAAACCTCTCCTATCCATGGACTTATCCAGATGGCTTTTAAACGTTGCTAATGTGCCCGCCTCAACCACTATTTCTGGCAGCTCATTCCAAATATGCACCACCCTTTGCGTGAAGCTGCCCCTGATGTCCCTTTTAAATCTCTCGCCTCTGATCTTAAACCTATGCCGTCTCTGGGAAAAAGACTACGTGCTTTCACCCTGTCTATGGCCCTCATGATCTTATAGACCTCTATTAGGTCAGCCCTCAATCTCCTGTGTTCCAGGGAATGAAGTCCTAGTCTGCCCAACCTCTCCTTGTAACTCAGGTCCCCCAAATCCAGGCAACATCCTGGTAAACCATTTCTGCATGCTTTCTAGTTTAATACATCTTTCCTATAACAATGTGACCAAAACTGTACACAATACTCCAAGTGCAGCCTCACCAATGTCTTGTATAACTGCAATGTAACTTCCCAACTCCTATACTCAGTGCCCTGACTGATGAAGGCCAGTGTGCCAAACGCCTTCTTCACCACCCTGTCTACCTGTGACACCAACTTTCAGCGAACTATGCACTTGCACTCCTAGGTCCCTTTGTTCCATAACTCTCCCCAGGGCCCTACCATTCACTCTACAAGTCCTACCCTGGTTTGATCTCCCAACGTGCAATACTTCACATTTATCTGGACTGAAAGCCATTTACCAATCCTCAGCCCACACACCCAGTTGATCAAGACCCCCCTGTAATTTTCATAACCTTCTACACTATCTACAAGACCACCTACTTTAGTATCATCCACAAACTTACTAACCATGCCTGTACATTCATATCCAAGTCGTTTATACAAATTACAAACAACAAAGGTCCCAGCACCAACCTCCTTCTCTAATTCGAGAGGTCATGGGCCAGAGGTTCCCACGAGTCATGGGGGACATTGCATTTCTTCAAGGAAGCTCTGAGCACATCCTTGAATCTTCTCCTCTGTTCCCCTCGTGACCTCGTCCCACGACAGACATTGGAATGGAGTCTGTTAAATTTCTGCCGGTTCACTGGACTCTGGGCAGCAGTTGTGCTCAGACAGAAAAGTTACAGGACAGGAGTCGCATTTAGGGGAGGAAAGTGAAGGGCAGCGGGTTTCTTTTTCTTAAAAAGGCATTATTCTTCCTTTGAGTCTCATATTAGTCCAATTATAGACTCTTGAGTAAATAGAGAGATTTATTCAATCCTGTGACTGTGAGATTTGGGTCTAATATCTGCACTGGCTGTGTGTCTGATTCAGAGAGAGAGAGAGAATCAGTGAGAGAGAGAATCTGAGAGAGAAAGAGAGAGAGAGAGAATCAGAGAGAGAGAATCTGAGAGAGAAAGAGAGAGAGAGAGAATCAGAGAGAGAATCTGAGAGAGAAAGAGAGAGAGAGAATCAGAGAGAGAGAGAGAATCTGAGAAAGAGAGAGAGAGAGAATCAGTGAGAGAGAGAATCTGAGAGAGAAAGAGAGAGAGAGACTCAGTGAGAGAGAGAGAATCTGAGAGAGAAAGAGAGAGAGAGAGAGAATCAGAGAGAGAGAGAACCTGAGAGAGAGAGAGAGAATCAGTGAGAGAGAGAGAATCTGAGAGAGAAAGAGAGAGAGAGAGAGAGAATCAGAGAGAGAGAGAGAACCATGGGGGAATCAGGGAAAGAGGGAGAGAGGGAATGAGGGAGAGAGAGTTAGCTCCTGATCAGTCCCCTGGGCGACACTTTGGGATCGGAAGGGGAGTGAGGACAGAGCTCACAGGCTCGGTGAACTTGGAGAGGATAAGACCATGACTGGTGAGGCTGTACAAGCCCCTTGTGGAGGCTGGGTGCCAAGGGGAGGGAAACCAGAGATGGTGTGTTAGCTCCCTGCCTGGTGATGCTTCACTCCCGGGGAGGAGACGATTGACACGTCCTGCTCTGTGCAGGACACAGACTAAAATCCTGGACTTGTCTTTTGCAGGAAATGAGAAAAAAGGCAACCAGGTGGTGAAGAAATGTTACGAGGCAAAGGTCCCTCCTTTCTACTACAAGCCACGGGCTGCAGACTGCAAGTAAGAAGGAAGGACTTCCCTGTGATGAGGATCAGTGGGATTGTGGCAACACCATTCACCAAGTTCCACCATGTCACAGAGATGTACAACACAGGAGGTTATTTTGCCCTTTGTGTCCACGTTGACCAAGTGTAGGGTTGGGTCAGTCCCTCTCAGTCCGCAGTGCCATAGGTTACAGCTCATCCAGGGGCCCTGTACTTGTAGTGAGGGCTTCCGTCTCCAACACCAGTTCCGGACCTCACTGCCCGGCACAGGAAATCATCATTTCCCCAGCTCCCCGCTAATCCTTCTCCCAATTCACTCTGCCCCCTCACCTTTCCATCTCTCTCTCATCTGTATACAAACTGATGGTTGGTGTGGACTTTGATTCCAACTGCCCACCATGAGTCCCTGCCCTTGGCTATTGACAATCTAACACTCCCAGGGTTAGTTCACCCTCAGCTTTGGCCGAGTTATGGGAGAGTTTCAGATTTCTTAGCCCTTGTTGTGTGACAAAGTGCTTCCTGACATCGTGGCCCTCATTTCAAAGTGAAGAAGGCTGCTCTGGCTTCTGCAGGGGACACTTTCCCTCCCCCCATCACACCATGGGAGGGTGCTGCTCCTTGTCTCTGCGCAGAGAACGCGCTGGGTTGTAAATCATAGCTGAACTGGAAGAAGGATTCTGTGGGCTGCTGAATTGGAATTGGTTTATTATTGTCACATGTAGACAGATGCAGGGAAAAAGCTATTGTTAAACGTGCCATTCAGACAGATAACTCCATACATCAGTACCTCAAGGTAGTACAAAAGGAAAACAGAATGCAGAATATAATGTTACAGTTACAGAGGAAGTGCAGTGCAGGCTGACAAATGAAGTGCAAGGGCCATGATGAGGTAGATTGGGAGATCAAGGTCCATTCAAGAGTCTCATAACAGTGGGATAAAAGCTGTCCTTGAGCCCGGTGGTACGCGCTTTCAGGCTTTTGTATCTTCTACCCGATGGGAGGGGGGAGAAGAGAGGGTGACACATTTGGTCCCAGCGCCATCTCAACTCTTCACCTGGTGTTGAGGAGCTAGCAGAGGGAGCAGAAGATCCCCTTTCAACTGGATGAGCTTCGCCCTTCCAGCTCGAGCAGAGTGGCTCAGCGGGTAGTGCTGCTGCCTCACAACTCCAGAGACTTGGGTTCAGTCCCGATATCCATCCGTGAGAAGTTTGCACGCTCCCCCCCCCCTGTGACCACACGGGTTTCCCCTGGGTGCTCCGGTTTCCTCCCGCATCCCAGAGGTGTGTGGGTGGTGGGAGGATCAATGGGGAGACTATGGGAATGTGGGAGAAGGTTACAGGGAAATAGTTGACCTCTTTGTTCCCCGTTCCAGAGTTCTGAAGGAGCAGTGGATCCGGGCCAAGTATGACCGTAAGGAGTTCATTGAGGCCAACAGTCAGTGGCAGGAGACCTTCCCATCAGGAACTGGAGCAGGTGGGAGGTCCCTCCTTCAACAAGTGTGTGCAGTTCTGGTCACCTAACTATAGGAAGGATACCAATCAGATTGAAAGAGTGCAGAGGAGATTTACTAGAATGTTGCCGGGTCTTCAGGAGTTGAGTTACAGGGAAAGATTGAACAGGTTAGGACCTTATTCCTTGGAGCGCAGAAGAATGAGGGGAGATTTGATAGAGGTTTACAAAATGATGAGGGGTATAGACAGAGTAAATGCGAGTAGGCTCTTTCCACCTAGATTAGGAGAGATAAGTACGAGAAAACGTGGCTTTAGGGTGAAAGGGGAAAGGTTTAGGGGGAACTTCTTCACTCAGAGAGTGATGGGAGTGTGGAACGGGCTGCCATCTGACGTGGTAAATGCGGGCTCGCTCTTAAATTTTAAGAATAAATTGGATAGATACATGGACGCGAGAGGTCTGGAGGGTTATGGACTGGGTGCAGGTCAATGGGACTAGCGGAATAAAGTTTCAGCACAGACTAGAAGGGCCGAATAGTCTGTTTCCTGTGCTGTAGTGTTCTATGGTTCTAAATGCAGAGTCTTTAAAATGAAGAACTCACAGGATTGGAATTGTGTACAAATTGACACAGAACAAGAAGAAAGTTCAATGTTTAATCGAATATTTGGTCAAAGAGGTGGATTTTAATGAGCTTGTGAATGGAGTAGTGGAGGGGAAGGGAGGGGAGGTTTAGGGAGGGCATTTTGGATCATTGGACCTTGAGACCTCAAGGCCTGTCTTAATGGGTTTCACTCTCAGAGTGATGGTTGTTGGTTCAAAACGAGATCAGAATCAGGTTTATTATCTCTGACAAATGTTGTGAAATCTGTTGTTCTGCGGCAGCAGTACAGTGCAAGACATAAAGACGTAAAAATTACTATAAGTTAGAGAAATAACTAAATAGTGCAAAAGAGGAATAACGAGGTAGTGTTCATGGGTTCATGGACCATTCAGAAATCTGATGGCGGGGGGGAAGAAGCTGTTCCTGAATCATTGAGTGTGGGTCTTCAGGCTACTGTACCTCCTCCCTAACGGTAGTAACAAGAAGAGGGCATGTTGCGGATGGTGAGGGTCCTTAGTGATGGATGCCGCCTTCTTGAGGCACCGCCTCTTGAAGATGTCCTCGGTGGTGGGGAGGGTTGTGCCCGTGATGGAGCTGGCTGAGCCTACAACCCTCTGCAGTCTCTTGTGATCCTGTGCTTTGGAACCTCCATCCCAGGCAGTGATGTAAACAGCCAGAATGCTCTCCACTATACGTCTATAGAAATTTGCAAGAGACTTTGCCAGTACGTACCAGAAATACTCAGCAGGTCAGGCAGCACCTGTGAAACAGAAAGAGTTAACGTTTCAGGTCGAAGACCCTTTGTAAGAATGTTCTGACCTGAAACTGTTTCTCTCCCTGCGGATGCTGCCTGACCTGCTGAGTGTTTCCGGGTTCTCCTGATTCCAGCATCAGCAGGTTGTTTGATTCTCATTCGCTGTCGTTGCTTCAAGCCTCACTCCCGGGACCTGAGCACAAAAGCCCACTGGGCACTTTGGGACAGCATGCACCCTCAAGGGTGCCTTCTATCAGAAGACACATTAAACTGTGGGCCTGTCTGCCCCCTCAGGTAAATGTGAAGGCTCCCACAGGCACTATTATGTGGGGGACAATATCCCCGATACTCTGGGGCATTAGTCCCTCAGTCAACACAATAACACAGTGCGGTTGTCATCAGCACACACAATAACCTGCGCCCTTAACGAGGGCCCAAGTCACATCACAGGAGCATCCTCAAACAAAACACTGAGCCAAGTGAGGACAGGTGACCAGAAGCTTGGTCGAGGAGGTAGGTTTAAGGAGCATCCTGAAGGACAGGGCAGGTTCTTGGCAGCTGAAGGCACGGCCACCATTAGCAGACAGATAGAAAACAAGATGCTACTGCAGCAGAAGTTGAGCACAAAATCCTTGGAGGGTTCCAGGGCTGGAGGAGATCACAGAAGCAGGAGGTACGAGAATGCAGAAGGATTTGAAACCAAGGGTGAGAATTATAAAACTCCCCAATCTGATGGATCTTGCTGCATGCAAACTAGCAGGCTGCTTCTCCCTGGGAATGTATTTCAGAGCCTTGTGCTTTGGCTCAGCCCAAGGTATTGGTGTTGGTTTATTATTGTCACTTGTACCGAGGTGCAGTAAAAAACTTGTCTTGCATACCGATCGTACAGGTCAATTCATTACACAGTACAGATACATTGAATTAGTACAGACCGTATTGATGTAGTACAGGTAAAAACAATAACAGTACAGAGTAAAGTGTCACAGCTACAGAGAAAGTGCAGTGCAATAAGGTGCAAGGTCACAACAAGGTAGATCGTGAGGTCATAGTCCATCTCATTGTATAAGGGAACTGTTCGATAGTCATCACAGTGGGGTAGAACCTGTCCTTAAGCCTGGTGGTACGTGCCCTCAGGCTCCTGTATCTTCTACCCGATGGAAGAGGAGAGAAGAGAGAATGACCTGGGTGGGTGGGGTCTTTGATTATGCTGGCTGCTTCACCAAGGCAGCAAGAGGTAAAGACAGAGTCCCAGGAGGGGAGGCTGGTTTCCGTGACGCGCTGGGCCATGTCCACAACTCTCTGCAGTTTCTCTGCAGGTCATGAAAGGCGCTTTGTAAATGCAGTGTTCTTCCTCCAGTGGTGGAGCGGTGAAAACTGGGGATGTGCAAAAGGTCCAAGATCACGAGGGGTAGTACAGGAGGACGTGCTGGGCCCCGGGGAGGCTGCAGGGAGATGTGAAAATAAGGATGGGAGTTTCAGAAGTAAAATGATGCAGGGATAAAAGTCAGTGCCAGTCAGCGGGTGTGGGGTGTGAGGCCAGACAGGATCTGCATGCTCACTGACGGATATTTCCCTGTCCCCTGTGAAGGTAACCGAGTCGGATATCTGTGGAAACGGGGCAAGGACAAAGGAAGTTTTCACCAAAGGAGTTTCCAGCTTTTGGAGAAAGAGGGAACAATGCAGTACTTCTCCAAGGAGGATGTATGAGCCTTTAATAAACCTCAGTCTTGCAAAGGCAGTCTCCCTTTCGAATGTCTCTGCCCCTCAGCCTCTGTGGTGGAAAAGGGCAGAAACCAACGACGTGTTGTACAGACGCTGTCGATCAGCCACCGTTTATTTTAATACACTGCCCACCTCAATCGCCTGTCCGTCCCGTACAGATCCCATCAGTCACCCCTCAAAGCCCTGCCTATCGATCGCCGGTTCAACACCCTGCCCGTCACACCAATTAACCCCTTCTGCTCTGCCCCATGTCACTGACTGTTCAATGACCTGTTCTTTGCTTCAGTGTGCGCACAATGCCCTGCCTTGAATCTCCGTTTGAATTAAATATTGGGCTTACTTGATGAAGAGAGAGTTGCCTGCAGAGTCCGGGACAGCAGAGTCATACACCATGGAAACAGGCCCTTCGGCCCATCTGTTCCATGCCAACCAAGATTCCCATCTAAGCTAGTCCCATTTGCCCGCATTTGGCCCATATCCATCTAAACCTTTCCTATCCATGGACCTGTCCAAGTACCTTGTAAATGTTGTTAATGTACCTGCCTCAACCACTTCCTCTGGCAGCTCGTTTCACACACTGACCACTCTGCATTGTTATTGGGTGCTCCCTGTTGGCAATGGTCAGTGTATTGGAAAGGATGTGATTAAGATGTGATGGATACTGTGGTTTAATAGTCTCTCTACATTTTCTAGGGTGGGAACTGGTCTGTCTGGATAAAGGTGAGGTACACCGACACAACACACACACTCGGACACAATGCAGACTAAAAGAACACAGAGAAGGCAGTAATTTAGATATTTACTCTGTGCAAGATAACATGTAAATAA
This sequence comes from Pristis pectinata, assembly GCF_009764475.1. Taxonomy (NCBI): domain Eukaryota; kingdom Metazoa; phylum Chordata; class Chondrichthyes; order Rhinopristiformes; family Pristidae; genus Pristis; species Pristis pectinata. The sequence continues at coordinate 3,331,814 of NC_067422.1, forward strand.
AATGTTAAATATATTGAAAGTCAGAGGGAAATGAAGGGACTGAGATGGTCACCGACAAGCAAATTTCTGCTTCAACAGGGTAAAGGGCCGAAGGGAGTGATTCGGGTGTCAGAGATGAACGCCATATTCCAGCCGGAAAAGATCGGGAATCCCAACGGGCTGCAGATCACCTACCTGGAGAACGGACGCACCAGGAATATATTTGTGTACCACAAGAACGGGAAGGTGAGGGAGAGCGACGGTCCTGATTCACCGGGTGAATTCCTCAAAATTCCCCCACAACTAACACACCCAGACACTGGCCGTCTGCCCGGACACTGACTGTCTGACGGACACTGACCGTCTGCCTGGACACCGACCGTCTGCCCGGATACTAACCGCCTGCCAGGACACTGACCGTCTCCCGATAGTGAATGTTGATTCCCACCACCTGCCCATTACTGACTGTGCAGGAGGTGTCAGTGTCCGGGCAGATGGTCAGTGGCCAGGGAGATGGTCAGTGTCCATCAGACGACCAGGGTCCGTCAGTACTCACTGTGTCCTGACTGTGTCCAGTTACTGCTGCCCGTCCTGTTGACCCTCAGTTCGGTCTGTGGCTGCCGCCCTGCCACTGTCTGTTCTGATACCGTATGCCTGTCCTGATCCTGGTGCCTGTATTCCCTAGGACATCGTGGACTGGTTCAATGCAATTAGGGCAGCTCGGTTCCGATATCTCAAGATGGCTTTCCCCACAGCCAGTGACACAGATGTGAGTTCGGAGTTTGTGTCTGTAAAATAAGATAAGATTTCTTTATTAGTCACACGTACATCAAAACACACAGTGAAATGCATCTTTTATGTAGAGTGTTCTGGGGGCACCTCGCAAGTGTCGCCACGCTTCCAGCGCCAACATAGCATGCCCACAACTTTCTAACATGTACGTCTTTGGAATGTGGGAGGAAACCGGAGCACCCGGAGGAAACCCACGCAGACACGGGGAGAACGTACAAACTCCTTACAGACAGTGGCTGGAATTGAACCCGGGTTGCTGGCACTATAAAGCGTTACGTTAACCGCTACACTACCGTGCCTACCCCTGTATCACTCCGAGATGAATAAACATGCACACGTACAATGTACACATAAATACAAACACAGAGACACATGTTGGTACGGCAACTACTCTGCCCAGGACCGCAAGAAACTGCAGAGAGTTGTGGACACAGCCCAGCACGTCACGGACACCAGCCTCCCCTCCTTGGACTCTGTCTTTACCTCTCGTTGTCCTGGTGTAGCAGCCAGCATAATCAAAGACCCCACCCACCCGGGACATTCTCTCTTCTCTCCTCTTCCATCAGGTAGAAGATACAGGAGCCTGAGGGCACGTACCACCAGACTTAAGGACAGCTTCTACCCCACTGTGATAAGACTATTGAACAGTTCCCTTATACAATGAGATGGACTATGACCTCACGATCTACCTTGTTGTGACCTTGCACCTTATTGCATTGCACTTTCTCTGTAGCTGTGACACTTTACTCTGTACTGTTATTGTTTTTACCTGTACTACATCAATGCACTCTGTACTGACTCAATGTAACTGCACTGTGTAATGAATTGACCTGTACGATCGGTTTGTAAGACAAGCTTTTCACTGTACCTCGGTACAAGTGACAATAATAAACCAATACCAATACCAAGTATGGGCAAAGAAATACAAAGCGAAACATACACATGTACTGAGAAGTGAATGCAGTCAATTACACACAGGCACAAATACTCTCAAAATAACACACCTACTGTTGTATAAACATACTTAACACTGTTGCTCCACAGAGATGGGTTTGTGGTAATGCTGTAACAGGTAGATGGAAATGACACTAGAAGCTACTTCAACTCCAGCCCCCCCCCCCCCCCGAGTTATAGGTGGAAAGGGGAGGGGGAGGGGGGGTTGCGTTCCTAGAAAACGGTCTGTGTCCCGATTTTTCATATCACAAAGCTGCAAGATCTGCGCATATGTCAAGGAATGCAGGTTGGGGGAGAAAGTGTACTGTTTACTTTTCACACATGAATTTTGCAAGAATGAATTTTTGATAGTGATTTGTGAATTCCGTCAGGGTGAATTTTGGTTACCTGAACTGCCGTAATGTGGGACTTTTATGGTACAATACTGGCTCCTAAAGATTACACCCTCCTCTGAATGGATAAATAAAGATTGGCCAAATATAATTCCCCTGAGAGACAGACTGAAATATATTATCGCTGTTTTGTATGTCTCTGTAAAATTTGTCTGTGTTTTGTATTTTTCTCAGCTCATTCCCAAAATAACATGGAATTACGCAAAGGAGGGATACATGGAAAAAACGGGTCCCACGGTATGTACAGAATGAATTGTGTTGTCCGATAGAATCTGCTGCTCTCCCTTGCGATTCTTTTTGGTGAAGTGGATGACACCACTTTAAATCACAGGAGGATGTTGTCAGGTGATGTACAACCCAGTGAAACGAAGATGTGTTGATTCAAGATTACAAACCTCATTCTTGTAAAGTAAAAATAGAGTGGGATCAGCTAGAGTTTAATTGCACCTTCCAGAGGAGTTTCCCATAACCTTGGAAGTGATTGGCTTCCTAATACTTACTTGGAAACAGGAATTTACATAATGTTAAGTAGGAGGGACAAATTTTGCACCAAAACTTTGGAGCTTCAGCTGTACCTTCACATGGGATTTCCCCAAACTCTCTTGTTACCGAATAGCTCTAAGCAGTTGTCCTGAGTCTCGTTGGGCATCTCTCCATATCTGGTACTGAGGGATATTCCCTCTGACCTGGGGGGTGCACCTGGGAAGTGCCCCTCTCATTGACCTGGGAGGGGTACTTTGCACTTGCAGAGCATTAGATCCAGGGCACAGGTTTTCTGTGGTATGTGATGGCTGCTTCATCTACCTCCTCAGGGACTGTGTTGCCAAGTTGGTCTAGAAAGGGATGCAGTGGTCCTTGTCGACAGTTGTCCTAAACAGCTGCATAACCCTGTGATCTATGGGTTGGTCCTAGGGGGGCATACGTCACAGCTACTCAGTGATAGACACACTTTGGTCTGCCTAAGACTTATTGGTCTTCCAGAAAAAGGAGATTCCATAAGTGAGTGCTGCTAACTGGCACATTCCAGGGTGCAGGAGTACGTGCTGACTGACCCACTGCAGCTCGGTGCAGGCACTGCAAAGGCTCTGTGGGGAAGGACTGCAGTCTAGGGTCCCGCTGCCACTAGACACTGACAGACTGGGCCCGGTGTAATACCCCCTCAAACACAAAGTCAAAGTCGAGTTCATTGTCATCTGCACAAGTACGCGTGTGCACAGGTGCAATGAAAAACTTACCTGTGCATTCACAAGAAAAACATAAATCACTTCACAGGTGCAATGTTTGAGTAGTGTTGATGCATTGTCAGAGAATGCTGGTACAATGAACATAGAGACAGACATATACCGGTTGTATTTACTGTATATATTATGAATAAGGTATATATTTGGAAAAAATACAGTGGCTGCTTGAGAACATTCTCTCTTCAAAATAGGTGTCCCCAGGGAACCATATCTACTGGTGTCCTCTGTCTTTTAAAGTTATTGAAGGAGCTTAATAAGCTGGGTGTGAGGAGAATTTTACTTCCCCACGAGGGGGGAACCCAAGCGAGCAGTTGTAAATCTAAGACAGCAGGTGGCACGGTAGTGTAGCGGTTAGCGCTATTACAGTGCCAGCGATTGGGGTTCATTTCCCACCACTGTCTGTAAGGAGTTTGTACGTTCTCCCTGTGTCTGCGTGTGTTTCCTCCGGGTGCTCCGGTTTCCTCCCACATTCCAAAGACGTACAGGTTGGTATGTTAACATGGGTGTAACTGGGCGGCGCAGGCTCGCTGGGCTGGAAGGGCCTGTTACCGTGCTGCAAAATGAAGTTTAAAAAGAAGTATAAAGTTTAAATGAAGTTCACATGAAAGCCCCTTCAGAATGAGGAACAAACTGAAGCTGAGGTCCAGGTTGAGGGGAAGTTAACAGGTTGAAATGGGAGAAGGGACATGTTGATGCAATAAAGGTGAAGTAACGTGAGTGGTGCTTCAAAGCTGGGGAGGATGTCCCGTTCCTTTAAATTGGTTGATTATTGTCACATGTACCGAGGTACAGTGAAAAACTTTGTTTTCCATGCCATCCATACAGATCATTTCATTACACCAGAGCATTGAGGTAGTGCAAGGGAAAACAATAACAGAATGCAGAATAAAGTGTCACAGTTACAGAGAAAGTGCAGTGCAGGCAGACAATAAGGTACAAGGTCATAACGAGGTAGATTGTGAGGTCAAGATTCCATCTTATCATACTAGGGAACCGTTCAATAGTCTTGTAACAGCGGGATAGAAGCTGTCCTTGAGCTGATGGTACATGCTTTCAGGCTTTTGTGTCTTCTGCCCAATGGGCGGGGACGGGTGGGGGGGGTGGAAGAATAAATGGAAATAGGAAATGAAATGCAAGGTGAAATGTACAAGTATCTAAAGGTCCCAAAATGGAAAATTTTACCTTATAAATAAATTTTCTCTTGCAGGAAAAGGAACCTTTTAAAAGGCGATGGTTTACTCTGGATACCCTAGACCGCAAACTGCTGTATTTTAAAGATCCACTGGTGAGTGATAGACTGTCTCCGCAGTAGACAAAGACAGCATCAACACGTCACAAGGTCCGCCAGCATGCAGGGTCAACAGTGTCAAAGTTTTGCACTCAGGAAGCAAACTTGCTGCTGTATGTAAATCTCCTCATTTCGCATCTTAATCTTCAGCTTCTCCTCGTGGAAACAGTGGGTCTGACGGGAGAACAAATGAGTGCTGTGGCCAGGGAGTTTGCCAGAGTTATGACCCACATCTGCTGGGAGACGGTCACAACCAAACCAGCCTCACAATCCTGTTCCCTTCATATGGCCCAGGTCCTAACTCTGGGTCTGATTGGCGTCCGTGTCTCACCACTGGGCTTTATCCACTGATCCTCTGTGGGACCCACAACCAGTTCTCCCCTCTTGTATTTCTACACCAGGCAGAAGCTGACAAACAGTGCATTGGGTGAGATTGGGGGATGCACTCTTGTCTCTGCAGGTCACTCACATTGTAGATTCAATCGTCTCTCTACAGTGTTGAACACACAGCCGAGGCTGACCCTCAGACTGAACTGCTGTCTCCTACTTGTCCTCCAATAATTACTTCTCAGGCAACGTCACTAATAAAACAATTTTCCAGCAATGATCACAATACTGCTTTTGTGGGATCTCACTGTGCATAGATCAGCTGTTACGTTTTCGACTTCAGAACAGTGCACATTTCAAGAAAGTGTTTGTGAGGTGTCTTTTGGCAGTCTGAGATTATGAAAGGTGTTAAATTCTGCAAGGTTCCTTCCTTTCAGGATGCCTATGCGCAAGGGGAAGTGTTCGTTGGGCACACAGAACATGGGTATAACGTGACAGAGGGTCTCCCTCCTGGTGTAAAAGGCAACAAGTGGAAGTTGGGGTTAACGATACAGACTCCAGACAGGAGGTTCCTGTTTACGTGTGAGAATGACCAGGACCTCAAGGAATGGATCAAGGCTTTTAAGGAAGTCATTTCCAAACCCATGTCCCCTCAGGATTACACAGGTAAGAAGGAGTGTACTTATTACTTTTAACAGGGTATCATCTACTGAATATTGAAAGGCCTGGATATGGAGAGGATGTCTCCAGTAGTGGGAGAGTCCAGGACCAGAGGGCACAGCCTCAGAATAAAAGGACGTCCCTTTAGAACTGAGATGAGGAGGAATTTATTTAGCCAGAGGATGGTGAACCTGTGGAATTCATTGCCGCAGATGGCTGTGGAGGCCAAGTCATTGGATGTATTTAAAACGGTTGATAGGTTCTTGATTAGTGAGGGCATCAAAGGTTACGGGGAGAAGGCAGGAGAATGGGGTTGAGAGGGAAAAATAAATCAGCCATGATTGAATGGCGGAGCAGACACAATGAGCTGAATGGCCTAATTCTGCTCCTACGTCTTATGGTCTTATAATCTTATGATCATTGTCCAGGGGCAGGGGTTTACTTTGAGATTTTTGGTATCTGGAGTGCACTGGGCTAGTCTGTGGGAGCCAAGGCTCTGGTTGAGTTTGGGTCTCCGCGTGCCTGTGGCCACTCTTCAGGTATAAGGGGAAGTCTCCAACTCCATGGGCCGTTACTCTTCAGGAAGGTGCTGCCCAGGTTCGGACCATTCAGTTGAGTGACCCAGGCCAGAACCCAGTGTGATGTCCCCTCCCACAGCCCAGAGCCCATTGCTATATCTCTGCAACATTCATTTTGGGATTGACTACTTTAAAAGGAAAAAAAAACCTGAAATAAAACAGGGAATGCTGGAAATAGTCAGCAGGTTAGGCAGCTCCTGAGATAATTGGTTTATTATTGTCACATGTACATCGAAACACACAGTGAAATGCATCTTTTGCGTAAAGTGTTCTGGGGGCAGCCCACAAGTGTGGCCACGCTTCCGGTGCCAACATAGCACGCCCACAACTTCCTAACCCGTACGCCTTTGGAATGTGGGAGGAATGTGGGTGGCAAATGTTGTTCCTTTATTCAAGAAAGGTAGTAGGGATAGTCCAGGGAATTATAGACCAGTGAACCTTACATCTGTGGTGGGCAAGCTGTTGGAAAGGATTCTTAGAGATAGGATCTATGGGCAATTAGAGAATCATGGTCTGATCAGGGACAGCCAGCATGGCTTTGTGAAGGGCAGATCATGTCTCACAAGCCTGATAGTGTTCTTTAAGGAGGTGACTAGACAGATTGATGAGGGTAGTGCAGTAGGTGTGGTCTGCATGGATTTTAGTAAGGTATTTGACAAGGTTCCACATGGTAGGCTTCTTCAGAAGGTCAGAGGCCAAGGGATCCAGGGAAGCTTGGCCATGTGGATTCAGAAGTGGCTTGCCTGTAGAAAGCAGAGGGTTGTGGTGGAGGGAGTGCATTCAGATTGGAGGGCTGTGACTAGCAGTGTCCCACAAGGATCGGTTCTGGGACCTCTGCTTTTCATGATTTTTATTAATGACTTGGATGAGGGGGTAGAAGGGTGGGTTGGCAAGTTCGCAGACGACACAAAGGTTGGTGGTGTTATGGATAGTGTAGAGGATTGTCGAAGATTGCAGAGGGACATTGATAGGATGCAGAGCTGGGCTGAGAAGTGGCAGATGGAGTTCAATCTGGAGAAGTGTGAGGTGGTACACCATGGAAGGACAAACTCCAAGGCAGAGTACAAAGTTAATGGCAGGATTCTTGGTAGTGTGGAGGAGCAGAGGGATCTGGGTGTCCATATCCACAGATCCCTGAAAGTTGCCTCACAGGTGGATAAGGTAATTAAGAAAGCTTATGGGACGTTAGCTTTCATAAGTCAAGGGATCGAGTTTAAGAGCTGCGAGGTAACGATGCTGCTCTATAAAACTTTGGTTAGACCACACTTAGAGTACTGTGTCCAGTTCTGGTCGCCTCATTATAGGAAGGATGTGGAAGCGTTGGAAAGGGTGCAGAGGAGATTTACCAGGATGCTGCCTGGTTTAGAGAGTATGTATTATGAGGAGAGACTAAGGGAGCTAGGGCTTTACTCTTTGGAGAGGAGGAGGATGAGAGGAGACATGGTAGAGGTATACAAAATATTAAGAGGAATAGATAGAGTGGACAGCCAGCACCTCTATCCCAGGGCACCAATGCTCAATACAAGAGGGCATGGCTTTAAAGTAATGGGTGGGAAGTTCAAGGGAGATATCAGAGGAAGGTTTTTTACCCAGAGAGTAGTTAGGGCATGGAATGCGCTGCCTGGGGTGGTGGTGGAGGCAGGTACATTGGTCAAATTCAAGAGATTACTAGATAGGCATATGGAGGAATTTAAAATAGAGGGATATGTAGGAGGAAAGGGTTAGATAGTCTTAGGCGAGGATTAAAGATCGGCACAGCATTGTGGGCCTAAAGGCCTGTAATGTGCTGTACTGTTCTATGTAAACTGGAGCACCCGGAGGATACCCATGCAGACACAGGGAGAACATACAAGCTGCTTACAGACAGAGGCCGGAATTGAACCCAGATCGCTGGCGCTGTAATAGCGTTATGCTAACCTCTACACTACCATGCAGGCAGACAATTAAAGTGCAAGGGCCATGACGAGGTAGATTGAGAGATCAAGGATTTATCTTTAATGTGTGAGAGGTCTGTCTGAGATTCTTGTAACAGTGGGGGTGACCGGAACAGGGTGATTGTCAATGGATCATCCTCCATAATCTCTGCCACAAAACTATCACCAGAACCATCTTCCCATCCCCTTTCAGCATCGTGAATGGATCATTCCCTCTGGATCAATCTTCCACCTCCATTCACCTTCCCGTGCAATGACAGATATCACACCCTTTACTTCTTCCCTTCCCATCATCCAGAGATTTACTTGCACATTATCCAGTTCCATGTCCGAGGGAGGGGAGTATTCACTGCTCACAATGTGGCCTCAGCATTGGGGAAACCAAATGCAGTGTGGGTGACCACTTGGAGATCAACTCCAGTCAGTCCACAGGGGTAAAACCCCAAGCCTCCAGTTGGCTGTCACCTGAATTCTCTCACTCCAACACCGACCTCTGTCTTTTGCCTCCTAGATTCTTCCAGTGAAGCCTCAATGGAAATTTGAGGAGCAGCACCTTATCTTCTGACTTGGCATGTTACGGCCTTGTGGGCTCAACATTGAGTTCAACAATCAGCTGTTCCAACCTTTATATTTCATTCTTGCCTCTTTTCTGCTGGTAATTTCACATGTACGTCTCCTTCACCGGCCTTTTGTTATTCATCAGCCTTTACCCTCCCTTTTCCCCCAGCACCATCTGTTACTGAAGGTTAGAACAGATTCACCCTCTACCAGACCTTCCCTTTTATTCCCTCCTCACCTCTCTCTTCTTTTGCATCATAAAACTTGGTTTGTCCTTTATCTGCCCAGTTCTGGTGAACAATCATGGACCTGAAATGTAGAACGAAGACTCAGTGGGTCAGGCAACGTCTGTGGGAAGGGAAACAGTCAATGTTTTGAGTCTGCAACCCTTTGTCAGAAGTGGGAAAGAAAGGGATGCAAGTTAGTTTTGAGATGGCGAGGGAGAGATGTGTGGAACAAAAGGAATGTCTGTGATAGGATGAGTCAAATGGTTTTATGAGGACAGTGTTCAGCACTTTAAGCTACTGGGCCTGTGTAATGAGTTGTTATGGTGATGGGCCTTGTTCAGCAGGCTGGCTTTTAATGTGTTGAGGATAAGTGAAAAATCATAGGAAAGGGACCTGCTGGGTAAACTAAGCAGGTTAGACAGCAATTGTGGAATGAGAAACAGGTAATGTTTCAGGTGATGGACCCTTCGTCAGACCTGCTGATCTTTTTCTCCATTTCCTGTTTTTGTCTCGGATTTCCAGCATCTGCAGGACTTTTCTCCCCCCAACCTAAAACGTTAAGTTTGTTCCTCCCTCCACAGCGGTTGCCTAACGTGCTGTGTGTTTCCGGCATCTGTCTCAGCCTTCTCGATCCAGGCTGGGGCTCACCTTGCCCTAGGGTCTCCGGTAGTCTGTAGAAGGGCCTGAGGTTTATGCTCAGCTGCACGTTTAAGTCATTTGCTTGACCAGTGCTTCTTCCTTGCTCAATAAAATTCCAGTTTTCCTGAGCCTCCAATCCAGGACATCAGCAGGGTGATACAATGTGTGTTACGGGATGTTGTGTTCCCAGAAAACGGGCCATATTGCAATTTTCCGTATTGCAAAGCCTCACCATTTGCTCTTGCATCAAAAAATGCAGATTTAAAAAAATTGTGTTAATTAATTTTTTTCTACACAAATTCCACGAAAGCAAATTTTATTCTGTATCTCCAGTTTTTGGGTAGCAATTTGTGAATTCTGTAAGGGTGAATTTCCGTAAACACTCCATGCAAAAGACGCATTTCACTGTGTGTTTTGATGTACATGTGACTAATAATCTTATCGAACAGCCCTAATGTGGGGGTTGGCTGTAAAGCGGGGTGAAAATGATCAAATTGGTTTTGTTGCAGAATAAAACTAACATCTTGTTTGTTTTTACACAGTTGAGGCTACCTTGAGACGAAAACAGAGGTGATGATCGTGGAGATCTTGGGCCTGACCCAGTATAGACATGCTATGATCAGAAGATCTTCTTCAGTAGACAAGGGGGATCTTCCATTTGTGGATAATAGCCCGTCGCTGCTCACAGACTAACTAGCCACAGGAGCCATCTGAATGCTCTGTGTGACACAGTGCCCACTGTGTCCTGCGATCTGAACACAGTGTTATTCAGAAATGAGTGAAGCCCCTCTGTCGCTGGCCCTGTGCTTGTTTGAAAGCAGCCATTCTAATTTAGTGGACAGCCAGAACTCGAGTAAAGTGACGTTGGAACTAGAAACCAGGAAAAAGCAGCAAGGACCTTTCAAGCATTTCCTCAGAACCTTTTCCTGCTACTTCACAAGATTTGGAACACAAGTAAACAGGAGCCACACTCAAAGGACTGTTGACATTTCAGCCATTGCTCCTACACTGGGCCATGTATGGATGACTCAGTTGTATTTATACCTACTTTGTTACAGTTTCAGATTGCAATCCTTAATTTGGTTAACTGCAGTCTTCCACTGGAGTAACAGATTAAATGTTTGCCACTGAGTGAATTACCGACTCATTAAAGGTTTTCAGGCTCCTGGTGACACTGTGAGTGAAACACCGCATACAATGCTCAGTCACAGTGACAACGCACATACCCTGCTGGCAAAATTAGTAACAAACCTCCCACATTGAATCGCAACCAAGAATGCAGAGGCAGTGCAGAAACAGGAGGATATAAAGACATGGAGTCTTAAATCTTACTACAGCTGCACAAAGTGCTGGTAAGACCACACCTGGAATACTCTGGGACTGACCTCAACAAATGCAATAGATTGACCTTCGATGGAATACATGTTTGTAATACATATGTGTACGTATGTACAAAAACTTGGATGAAAATGTGGATGGGCAAGCTAGTAAGTTAGCGAACGATACTCAGATTGGTGGCATTGTGCAGGTGTAGAAGGTTGCCAAAGGATACAGCGGCCTGTAGATCAGTTGCAGATATGGGCGGGGAAGTGGCAGATGGAGTTTAATCTGGCCAAGTGTGAGGTGTTGCACTTTGGGAGATCAAATGTAAAGGGACAGTGGCAAGACCCTTAACAGTGTTGATGTACAGAGGGATCTTGGGGTCCAAGTCCATAGCTCCCTGAAAATGGCTGCACAGGTTGATAGGGTGGTAAAGAAAGTGTACGGCATGTTTGCCTTTATTAGTCAAGGCATTGGGTTAAAGAGTCAGGAAGTTATGTTGTAGCTTTATAAAACTCTGGTTAGGCCACATCTGGAGTATTGCATTCAGTTCTGGTCACCCTGTTATAGGAAGGATGTGGAGGCTTTAGAGAGGGTGCAGGAGAGGTTCACCAGGATGCTGCCTGGATTAGAGGGCAGGTGCTATAAGGAGAGGTTGGTCAAACTTGGATTCTTTTCTCTGGAGCGGCAGAGGCTGAGGGGAGACCTAATAGAGGTTTATATTATGAGAGGCATAGATAGAGTAGACAGTTGGTACCTTTTTCCCAGCATCATGTCTAGTACTAGAGGGCATGCATTTTAAGACGAGAGGGGGAAAGTTCAAAGGAGATGTGGGGGTAGGTTTTTGTTTTACACAGAGAGTGGTGGGTGCCTGGAATGTGCTGCCAGGGGTGGTGGTGGAGGTGGAGGCAGATATGATAGAGGGGTTTAAGAGGCGCTTGGATAGGCACATGATTGTGCAGAGAATGGAGGGTTATAGACATTCCGTAGGCAGAAGGGATTAGTTTGGTTATGTGGTTAATTACTAGTTTAATTAGTTTGGAACAGCACCGTGGGCTGAAGGGGCTATTCCTGTCCTGTACTGTTCTATGTTCTATGTCAAAATGGCACTTAGACTCTGAGGAGTAAAATTAGGTAAAGGTTGAACAAGCCAACGTCCTATTTCTGTGTAACTCAGAACATTAAGGGGAAATTCTATGTTTTCAAGATATAAATGGTAAGGAGGTAGAAAGAGAGAAACCATTTCTGCAGGTCGGAAGTCCAGAACAAGGGGATATGGCCTAAAAATTAGACCAGGCCTCTCAGAAGTGAACAATAATATCAAAGCAAAATCCTCAAATAAACACAGAATATAGGGGAAATAACTGGTATCTGTGGAGGGAGAAACAGAGTTAACATTGCATCGTCTTAACCTTTACATTGTGAAAGATCTGAAACATTGTGGTCTGGACCATCTTCAGTTTCCACATCCTTTCCCAGAGCCACACTTAGCACTTCCAGAGCTGCAGTTGTAGCGTGACAACACCTTAGGCTTGGAACTGACTGCTGCCAAAGCCTTTGAATTGTTTCTAAATATTGCTGATAATCAAACATTTAAAAAAAACTTAAGGTAGATTAATTAAAAAAACAAATCATTTAAAAAAAATGTATTAAAGTAGCTTAAACTACCAGAAGTTAACCCTCCCACCTGGATTCACTGATCACCTGCCTGCTTGTGCTCCTCCTCCCCCTCCCCCCCCCCCCCCCCCCCCCCCCCCCCCCCCCCCCCCCCCCCCCCCCCCCCCCCCCCCCCCCCCCCCCCCCCCCCCCCCCCCCCCCCCCCCCCCCCCCCCCCCCCCCACCCCCCAACCCACTTTTTCTGGCTTCTGCCCTCTTCCTTTCCAATCCTGATGAAGGATCTTGGCCTGTTTATTTCCCTCCATAGATGCTACCTGACCTGCTGAGTTCCTCCAGCACTTTTTGTGTGTTGCTCCAGAAGTTAACTCAAGATGAGTTCCAACTTGTCCCTTTTGAACAAGTCCCCCTCCCACCCGGAATTGGTTTCACTGTGCCAAGAATCTGAAGTCCTCTTGCCTTCCCCATGTCTTAAAGCACTGATCTTTCTATTTTGATTCATCCTGGTCCGTAGCACTGGGAGTAATCCGGAGATGACTGACTTTGAGGTCCTATTTAAATAAAAAGGAACAAGGAAAAATGGACACAGAGCCAATGACAGACTAACTGTACAGAATGAGTTTGTGCCAGACCAGGCATAATGTCCTAATCCCATGCCTAAAACAGCATGTGAACTAGAAAGGTTTTCTCAATAACCTGATGGTTTTGTGGACCTTGTGGGAGGCTAGTGTAGAAATTGCAGGGGGCCTGGCAAAGATATTTAAAATGTCCTTGGCCACAGGTGAGGTGCCAGAGGACTAGAGGATAGCTAATGTTGTTCCGTTGTTTAAGAAAGGCTCTAAGGATAAGCCAGGAAATTATAGGCCAGTGAACCTGATGTCAGTTGTGTGTAAATTATTGGAAGGTATTCTAAAGGACAGGATATATAAGTATTTGGATAGGCAGGGCCTGATTAGGGATAGTCAACATGGCTTTGTGCATGACAGGTCACGTTTAACCAATCTTATAGAGTTTTTCGAGGAGGTTACCAAGAAGATCAATGAGGGTAAAGGTGATGGAGGTTGTCTACATGGACTTTAGCAAGGCCTTTGACAAAGTCCCACATGGGAGGCTGGTCCAGAAGGTTAAGTCGCTTAGCATTCAGGATGAAGTAGCCAATTGGATTCAATGTTGGTTTAGCGGGAGAAACCAGAGAGTGGTAGCAGATGATTGTCTCTGACTGGAGGCCTGTGACTAGTGGTGTGCCGCAGGGATCGGTGCTGGGTCCGTTGTTGTTTATCATCTATATTAATGATTTAGATGATAATGTGGTAAACTGGATCAGCAAATTTGCAGATGACACCAAGATCAGGGGTGTAGTGGACAGCGAGGAAGGCTATCAAAGCTTGCAGTGTGATCTTGACCAGCTGGGAAAGTGGGCTGAAAAAATGGCAGATGGAATTTAATGCAGACAAGTTTGAGGTGATGCACTTTGGGAGGACAAACCAAAGTAGGATTTACACAGTGAATGGCAGGGCTCTGAGGTGTGTGGTAGAACAGAGGGACCTCAGAATACAGATCCATAGTTCCTTGAAAGTGGCGTCACAGGTAGATAGGGTGGTAAAGAGAGCTTTTGGTACATTGGCCTTCATAAATAAGGGTATTGAGTACAAGAGTTGGGATGTTTTGTTGAAGTTGTACATGACATTGGTGAGGCTGAATTTAGAGTATTGTGTGCAGTTCTGGTCACCTACCTACAGGAAAGATATCAATAAGCTTGAAAGAGTGCAGAGAAAAGTTACAAGGATGTTGCTGGGACTTGAGTTATAGGGAAAGGTTGAATAGGTTAGGACCTTATTCCCTGGAGTACAGGAGAATGAGGGGAGATCTTGTAGAGGTATACAAAATTATGAGGGGTATAGATAGGGTGAATGTATGCAGGCTTTCCCAAGGTTGGGAAAACTTAGGGGGAAAAGCCTAAGTTTCCCCTAAGGAAATTATGTCCTTAGTGTCCTAACAGGACATAGATTTAGGGTGAAATATTTGAGGGGAATCTTCTTCACTCAGAGGGAGGTGCCAGTGTGGAACGAGCTGCCAGCAGAAGTGGTAGATGTGGGTTCAATTGTAACATATAAGAGAGCTTTGGATAGGTACATGGATGGGAGGGGTATGATCTGGGTGCAGGTAGATGGGACCAGGCAGAAGATCAAGTCAGCATGGACTGGATGGGCCAAAGGGCCTGTTTCTGTGCTGTAGTGCTCTATGAATATGCAGGGAATGGAGGGATATGGACCATGTACAGGAAGAAGAGATTTAGCTTAATTTGGCAACATGTTCAGTGCAGACATCATGATCCAAATGGCCTGTTCCTGTGCTGTACTATGTTCTGTAACTTTAAACTGTACCCCTCAAACTCTGGCCTCTTATGCAAGGGATATGCAGTGGCACTCACAGGTCATCTATTGAAACATACAGAAATTGTGCAATCTTTGTGCCTTGTATAACATCAGGCAAGTAATTTGTGGCCAATTAAGTCCTTCATGTTTACTTTAGAGAATGCAAAGAAAGTTCCCACAAAAAGAGTAGTTACCAGATAATTTTTTTTGTTGATGCTTGTGAGGATTAACCATGTCCAGAAAGTAGGGAGATCTTCAATGATTTCAAACAGTGCCAAAAGAAAGCTTTTAGATCCACCTGAGGCTGGTTTATTTAAAGCTTTGTTTTTCACTAATGATAACTTTGGGGGAGGGGGTGGAAAAGAAAGACATAGTATTTATTCTACAAAGTAAGTTCTAAGCACATCCTTCCATTTAGATGTGGCATTCATTGGGTTATGAATTGATGTGCTTTACAAGAAAGAATGGACTTAGAGACTGAAAGGAATTGGTGTTCAGAGGCACTTGCATGTCCTTGTACATGAATCACAAAGCAAGCATGCAGGTGTAGTATGCAATTAGAAATGCAAACAGCAGATTCACTTTTATTGCAACAGGATTTAAGTGCATTAGTACACATGTAACTCGTTATATTGAGGCATGGTGAGGTTACATTTAGAATACTCTGGTCTCCCTGCCCAAGCAAGGATAATTTTGTGATCAAGGAAGTGCAGCAAAGGTTCAACAGATACTGGGATGGCAGGTAAGGTTTGTTGAATGTGGAGAGATTATGCAGAGGCTTATACTCTCAATAGTTGAAAAGAATGAGGGAATAATCTCATTGTAATGTACAAAATTCTTGCAGTGCTCCACAAGGTAGATGCAGAATTAATAGTTTCTCTGGCTCGAGTGTCTTGAGCTGGGAATGAGTGTAGGCCATTTAGGACAGAGGTGAAAAGAAATTTCTTCACCCAGAGGGTAGTGAAGCTTTGCACTTCTCTACCAGAGGGTGGTAGAGGTTCAGTATATTCATGACCCCCAAAAAATTAAAGAATCAAGTGATATGGTTACAGGGAAGTACCACTGAAGGGGCACCCATGATATAACTAAACATTGCTGGAGGCAGGAAGGACCAAATGCTTTAACTTTTTGTTAACACTTTTCATACCTTTAGAATACCATGAAACAATTAATTACTTTTGATGTGGGGCTACTAACAACAGCAGCAAGCCAGGAAACCACTTTCTATTCAAGATCCACACAAAATAACTAGCCTCTCCCTCTCCAACCACAAAAGGCTGAATGCTTTTATCTTTTGCCTCATGGTGCATTATATGGCCAAGGAGTGGGCTGCACAAGTCGTAGTGCACAACCATACTATGACTAGCTGCTCCTTACAGTTGGTTGTTTTGGAGTGCATTTTTAAAAATAAATTCATTAGAATGGTCACTGACTACCTTGCTGAAAATGAAGGATTCACAACTCAGAAATATTTGGTCTCAATAACCTTAAGGTAATTTCCCATAAGAATTTACTGATTGCCTGGCCTACTGTGGCTGTACCTAAAGGTGATAAGGCATCTGATGTATGCCAGCCTTTGAACATTGTGTATCCACTCAACATATAGGAAGCCAAATGGCAATTTTATATGAATTGAGTTTTAAAAAAAGTGTAAGGGGTGTAAGGTAAGAGGTGACTGGTGGCGAGACCCCATCGGAGCCGGTGAAGGATGGTATGCTGGATACAGGGGCCTGTGAGGGAAAAAGCAAAGAGCAAGGGCTCCATTTGTCTGGGAAAAACTGTGAGGTAGGAGTAAGAGAAGGGGGTGGGAGGTTGAGAGCAGACATGCAGGGAAAGGATGGAGTGCATGTGAAGCCACATGTCCAGGGAGGATATTTCTGAAGTCCAGAAGAGAAAGCCTCATCTTGAGAACAGATGTGGTGGAGATGGAGTGATGTCCCTTGAGGACAGGGAGTTCTGTGGGTTTAGAGTAGATATCTGTGCCGTCAGAGACTGAGACAAAGATATCCAGGAAGGTGTCAGAAATTAGCAGAAAGTGGTGAGTTTGAGGGCAGGTTGGAAGTTGGCAGCAAAGGTGATAAAATTGGCAAGTTCTGCACAAGTACCAAAAACACCAATGCAGTCATTGGTGCAGTGGAGAAGTTGGGGAACAGTGCCCAAGTAGGTTTGGAACAAGTATTGTTCATGTGGCCAACAGATTGACAGGCATAGCTGGGGCCCATAGCTACACTTTTTTGATTTGTAGAGTGGGAGGAATCAAAAGAGCTGTGGCCTGGAATACCCAACACTACACTTGGAGAGAAGGATGAGGGGAGATATGATAGAGGTGTACAAAATATTAAGTGGAATAGATAGACAGCCAGCGCCTCTTTCCCAGGGCACCAATGCTCAATACAAGAGGGCATGGCTTTAAAGTAATGGGTGGGAAGTTAGGGAGATAGTTTTTCCATCCAGCGTGGTTGGTGCATGGAATGCGCTGCCTGGGGTGGTGGTGGAGGCAGATACATTGGTCAAGTTCAAGAGATTACTAGATAAGCATATGGAGGAATTTAAAATAGGGGGATATGTGGGAGGAAGGGGATAGATAGTCTTAGGCATGGTTTAAAGGTTGGCACATGGTGGGCCAAAGGGCCTGTATTGTTAGAAACATAGAAAAACTACAGCACAATTCAGGCCCTTCAGCCCACAAAGCTGTGCTGAACATGTCCCTATCCTAGAAATTACTAGGCTTACCCATAGCCCTCTGTTGGATAGGTACATGGTGCTGAGAAAAATACTCTTAAAAGACCCTATCATATCTGCCTCCACCACCATTGTCGGCAGCCCATTCCACACACTCACCACTCTGAGTAAAAAAACTTACCCGACATCTCCTCTATACCTACTCCCCAGCACATTAAACCTACATCCTCTTGTGGCCACCATTTCAGCCCTGGGGAAAAGCCTCTATCTACCTGATCAATACCTCTCATCTTATACACCTCTATCAGGTCCCCCCTCATCCTCCAACACTCCAAGGAGAAAAGGCAGAGTTCCCTCAACTCGCTTTCATAAGGCTTGCTCCACATTCCAGGCAGCATCCTTGTAAATCTCCTCTGCATCCTATGGCTTCCACATCCTTCCTGTAATGAGGTAACCAAAACTGAGCTATGGTTCTAAACTGTTTAATCCTTCAAAACACCCTCCTTTGCCCCCCCCCCCATCTTGAATGATCAATCTAATCATTTTCTAAAGTTCATTTACTTCCTATTCTTTGCACAACCTCCAGCTCTTATAGTTGTCATTCCTGAATACAATGTTTTTTTTAAAAAGAAAATCCAAACTTATTTATGAATGGTTCCCATACTCCAGTAACACACTGGTAAAGGCCAGTACTATTGTCCTAAGTTGGAATGTGAAAATTTTAAATGTTTCAAAAAAAAGTAAATAAGGACAAACTGATTCCAGAAGGTTCACTAACCAGAGCCTTATAGTCTCAAGGTGAGTGACTAAAACTAGAGGCAATGATTTTTTTTCTTAGCATAGTGCAGTATTGCAATTTGAAATCAATCACCTAAAGGCAGTACAAATAATGGTAACTTCCAAAAATTTGAGTAAAGAAAATTACATGATTTTGATAAAAGATTTCGCAACCATCCCAGTCCCAAACATCTGTTCTGTCCCATTGCCTGATAGAACAAGCAATGGCTGATTGCCTTTGGACCTTTATGCATCATCTATGCATAATTCATGTCAACCATTTCTCCATGATAAATAGTGTAAATACCACTGTGTATACAGATTTGGTTGAGAACGACACTACCCAAATTGGGTGGAGGATGCAATTTTAAAGTAACTATTTTCACTGGCACTTAAAAATAAAATGCAGCCATAGAAATATATTGCTTGGACAACTTGAATTATCTAATTCTTGTGGATTGCATTTTTTGTACTGTAACAGTGCACAGAAGTAATCAAATGATACAGAAATTCCACTTACAGGTTAAGATGGCTCAAAATAATTTTCGGCAGGAAGGTGGTCAGTTGTGCAAAAAGTGTGCCCTCACAACATTATAAAAGATTTATCAATGAATATTGGTGGTTGTGAGAGGGGTGGTGGTAGAGGATAACCTTGGGAAATGAATATCTGGAACAAGTTACTGATTTGAATCCTAGTTTAAGAAACTCAAGCACATTAGACCAAGAAACACCAGACAAAATAGTAACTTTTATTTCATTCAGAAACACTTTCCAAACCTTGAGCTCCTAGAGGATCAACTAAAGAGAATTTTCTTGTAAACTTTGGTGAGCAAATATCATAGCTGCCAATCTGTATGAGATGACAAATAGTAGATTGGTAGACAAACATTCACAACTTAGAAGCTGGAGAAGTTTGTGAAATTTGAATACAGGAAAAAAAAAAGACAAATTGCTTAACAGGGGATCCAAATTGCAGACTGTAGGTTCTGAGCCCCAGAACACACTTCCTTGAATCCCAAATTCCTTGGTCCTAGAGGCACCTAATGCATACGTTGTCAAGTTTGAATTTTATAAACTAGGATTTTAAAAAGGTGCACTTTATCCAGTGAGATGTCATACTATGCAAGTCCCAAAATCAGATCATTCATGATGCATTGTGCCATCAATTCAGCATGGAAGCAAAGACAGATACAACCCGATGCTCCAAAGAAAACAGCAACGTGACCCATAAAGTCCAAGTCTGAACACCCTGCTCATATCAGAGACGGAGAGCTTCTGTCGTCCTGCGCAGCTGTAGAACATCCACCTCATCTTTGCAAAAGAACATTCCAGATGGCCTAACAACTTATTTCACTTTAGTAAAATCTATAAATGAAACGCAATTAGCCATGACAACTGTAATCAATAGAGCAGTGCAGTGCTACTCACCAGCTCAAACTGAAGGTCAGTCTCAGTGTTGCGATGATGTGACATTCCTGGCTCACAACAGCAAGTTCTTGACTTTAAATCAAATCACCATAAAGAACCTTTCAAGCAAATGCCCATGATCACCAGTAAAAAAAACCTTCCAAAGCTCAGGCTTTCTGATGAGATAGCCACTTCCCAGGACAACTCTCTTGCTTGCTTTTATTGAAGAGCAAGAGGATAAGAGGAAGCCATATTTAATCTCAACTGGGAAAGCTACAAATTGAGAGCATCAAATGACATGTCTTCTGACTATTCTGAGTGAAGATAGCTTACAGACTCTGATGTTTAGGAACCACTGATCTACAATTTCAAATCAGTGAGAAACGATTCAAAATCCCACACAACTAGGCAGAATGCGTCAACTGGAGTATTAAAATGCAGCTTCTGTAAAAGTTATCAACCAATCCCAGTTAAGAAACATCATGCACAATTTAACATCAGTTTTGATTCATTTTAATACTCAGGTGATGTTTGGTGAATCAACCAAGCAGCTCGGTGAAAACTTATAAGACATCCATAGTAACTGGAGAGCCCAAATTGTTTAAAATATTGAAAACTATCAAGAGTCATTAATATGGATGTATTCTATGTTAATGAGAAAAAATCCTAGCATGGATAAAGGCACGAGTTTTATTGATCCAACTTTTGAAGACATTAAATCATTTATTTGTTAAATGCACTCAAAAAGGAATTGCTTCTCCATTAGAAGAACTTCTCTTCTGGGTTTATGGTTCTTCCACTCTCCCTACACCCCCAACTTGTCACAATCATTTGGCCATCAATAAATAAAAAGGTACATTGAAAGAGGGAAATTTAAAAAATCAATCTGCATGTGCCACACACGAGCATGAAAGGCTTCCTTACACAATTTTGGATAAGTCTGCCATTGTGACCAGGAGATAACACCTTTTTCACCTCTGGATATAATAGCGCCTTCAAACAAAAAAAAATGTCCCTCGGAGTCAAAGTTGGTTGGCAAATCAACATACTGACAAGATTGAAGTCAGTTTTATCAAAACACTAAAATGCAAAATTGTGTCAAATTTAAATGATCAATACAATCTATTCAACTGACAGTAAAACCTGTATTAAATGTTACACTTTTTAAAAACAAAGTGGCTGGAAACTTTAACCAAATACCCACCAACCTGGATCACTCCCCACTGTGTATGGGTGCATGTGAATGAATACATGGTACTTTAAAGACAGGATTTAAGAATCAGAAGGGGTGGGAGGTCTTGAATAAAAACTATAACATTGACTCTACTTCCAGTTAGTTTACGCTCCATCTTTATTACAGGATTGAATTTCCCAGTATTCTGCTGCTGAAAAAAAAGTGCACTGAAATATTCTGTATCACACCCCACAACATCAATGTTAACACTGAATTTATAAAAAAAATTGCACAGGCATGCAAGGATTCATATACCAATTGTCAAGAATGGAAGCTTAGTTACCAATGATTGAAAGGACCAATGATTAAAATTTCCCTAGACACCAACTCCGGAAAAAAAATCCACTCAAGTTATTTTACTATTTGAATTGCAAAACCTCCATGAATACAATTCTGTGACAGAGTTGCAGCCTGCTTCTTTACAAAGTTGACAATATATGTAATCCTTCTTGGACATTTCTTGTTATCAGCTGTGGACCTGCAAAAAGCACGTACTGGTCCACTCAACACCCACCAATTCCAGCAAGTACAATAATGATGATAAAGCAGTAAAATTTTAGTCAGGGGGCTGATTTTTGGTAAGAGGTGGGGAGTGCAGGCAGGGGGTGGGGGAAAGAAGGGACTGAAAAAAGGTAGGAAGGGTAAACTCTCACCAATAAAAATCATGGAGTCTCAAGTATTTTGTCAGTGATTTTCTACGCCCACCATCAATAAAAATGCCAACTCGAAGCTTACAGACTTTGGTGCCAGCAGCAATTCTTCCCATGAGTACAGAAAATGGTTAATCAGCAGAACACTGGAAAAATGTTACACTCAACATTATGAACCGCTTTCTGGGAAGGCTTTTGTGGTTAGGCAGTGGAATCACACTCCTTTTTCCCCCCTCCAGAGACCTGGGAAACATCAATGAAGATCAGCTAATTCAGCAGATCAGACAGTAGCCACAGGATGATCTTCACCATGGCTCAGTGCCACAGTATTTTACTGCACTCACCCACCAGATCTTCAAAAGAACTAAGTAAATTTCACCTTCACAGTATAATGGACCAATTGGCAAATCGTAAATTGCAGATTGAATGCAACATTCAGCCACAGCTTTCTACGTTTCCCCTAATTTTAAACTTGCTCAGTATCAAAGCAGAGGTATTTTGCAGCCATATGTATAAATCACTCAATAGAGGTTTTAACTGTCGATCACTGGAAAGTTGTGTTGTTATTGACATTACAACTGAATGCCTTTTTGGAAAACTTTCACCACTAATATCCAAGCTGTTCAGATACAAGATACTTACAGATTAAACTAACCTGTACTGCCAGACCTCTTGGCATTTCCTTTCCTACAACGTTAAAAAAGCAAGTGACGGAACGCTGCTGTTATAGTTAACTGAAAAAAAAATTATGTTGGAAGAAAATCTCAGTTTTGGGTGCAGGGAACTTCCATATTAAAAATATGCTGAACATTGAGAACCCAATCATCTGAATGGAAATCACCAATAAGTAAATCCATTTTGCAACAATGCAAATTGGAGTGACAAGTTTTCCATTCAGTGCTGATTTGGTACAAACATCATCATGGTCGCACCAAATATTGTCCACCCTACTTTAACACAAAGGTCTAAAGTTTGTGCAAGAATAAACTCCAAATTTGTATTTCAATGAAGTGGCACTGACCTCTGAAAATGTGGTGGAAAAATGCTCGCATCAAAGCCAACAGTGAGTTAACTGCAAATCCTAGAAATTCCAGTTCATATTTCAGAAATAGGCTCAACATCCTTGTGTTTAAAAAAACCCAAACCTTTATTCTAGTCTCAATGTGTTTGTATCCCGAAACTATTCAGTAAATTTGTTATCTCCTTTCTGCAACAATGTTGGGCACAGACTCCTGCAGTAAAAGGTAACTATTAAAAAGGTTTTTTTTTGTCCTGTGCCATTTAGGGGCTTTGAGCTACAAGAGAGGATATCTGCACGTTCCCATGGACTGTTGAACAAGTGGAGCAAGATTTGATCCCAATCCCCAACCATAAAAAAATCTTCCATATCAAAATGTCAAACATTTGAGAACCTAATCCCCTGAATGAACAAATCATAAACAAAATCAGTTTGCAATGTAAATTGGAGGGATACATTTTCCATTCAATACAGAGCTACAAATTGCACCTCCCCCTTCAGAAAGGTGCCCATTAAATTGTCATCCCATTGCTAAGCAGCTTCTTTACATGGCATCAGTTGACAATTCTCAAAAAGAACAGGACAAATGTTGAAATCTGAACATAGAAAAAGTAAGGAGGAGTTAGAAGTTGAAAGTTTACCAATAGTAACTAGGACGAAGGTTTAAAGCTGGGACCAACATTTCAATCTACAACTGGGTCCATTTGAATTTAACATTTGTCCAGAAGTCCTGAAAGATAAGGTTATTTATGTTCACTGGAAGTAGGCAAAGCTTACTGCTTTCATAAAACCAGGTTCATAGACTTGTCAAAATACAAGAGGCTACCAAAATTGATGCAAACCCAATGGAGACTACAGCAGGTCAGACCTCTTTAGGCATGGGAGTGATATAGAACTTGATAATTACAAATGCTGTAACCCTGTTCAAAAGACAAGAATAAAGCTCAGCTAGTCCAGGGAAAAACCATGGTTACTTTCATGGACATGTCCCTTGAAGATGGTTAAAAGGGGATAACTAACAGTTTGAGACAAATCACATCTGACTAACAAATGAACAGAGTTGAATATAATACATCATATTCACTAAAGCATTTGTTGCATTTACAAAATTTCAAACCCTATTTGATAAAGTACCAGATACAAAACTAGCTGGGAAAATAAAGATGTGGTGATAATTTGGTTTTACAAACAGATCGGGAGTAGGATACACAGCAGATGAACTGTATGCAGTAACTTCTGTTTAAGACTATTTTTCTACACAAAGGAACTTAAGATGGTACAAATCAACTCAGCAATATAACAACCATACTTCAGGAGGTGGTAGATTAGACAAATAGGCAAACACACAGAAGTGTGAACTGATAAAAATTGTGGAAAACATGGAAGTCTAACTGGTTTTATTATGAAGGGGAGGTGCAGAACAGATGGATCTGCAATGCATATTCACCAATTCTTGCACATCATGAAGTTAAAGCAGAGACCTGCACAGGATACGTGGCTTTGTATATAGGGACAAAATTAAAAAGACATCTTAAAATTTAAGTACTTTAGACACATTACGTATAGTGCTGGAACCACATTTTAAGTACGATGTCACAGAACAGAAGAGGGCACAAGTGTTTAAAAGCAAGTGATGTGAAAGGGAACTGCTCCCTCTGGTAACGTGGATTGGTAAATAGGTCCTAGATTAAATACAACTGGCAAAAACTAGTGGGGAAGTAAGATATTTCAGAGATAATGGCCCACAACGAAAAAGGTAGTGGAATTAAATTCAATTAAACAAAATTCAACTTAGTGAATAGACTTGTAGCCTTCAGTTAATTCCACATTACTCTGAATAAACTTGATGTTTCACTCAAAGGCTAGCAGTCACAAATGGCCAACTGGCTGCATTCCGCAAGATTTTTGTCAGTCTTACCAACAGCACCAAACTCTCATTGGTGAGGTTTCTCCACTACTTCAGCTCAATTCTTTGATTTTCAAATCAGGTCTGAGCTGTGTGGAGTCGAGATCTGGATGTTTCTCTGGCCAGCACCAAGGTTTCAAGATGGCAAAATAAAAGCTTACAGGTGCATACAGAGCTAGATTGACTGACAACACGTAATGTTTGCTATGTTCTGAAAATTTTGTAAATCAAGTAATACTTTAAAAATCAATTTACCTACCCTTCCTTATCCAATAATACTTGTTCTTTTTATCTCTCAACACAACCAACTGCATCTGTAACTTTCTGGGGTGATTTTAAATCGCTTCCGATCTGAATTCGGAATCTCGAAGTGTTGCTAATGCAAATTGCCCCATTAAGTAATAATTTTGTTTTTAAATCATCTGCCGAGAGATGTAAATGCATAACTCAGCCAATCGGAGTATGGCAAAATTGATCTTAGCTCATAAAATGATTGTTGCACTACAATATTTAGGAGAAAAATGAAGCCATACATTGGCTATAGGTATGTATATTTCTAATAAGTGAAGTGCTTAGTTGTGATCAAAGTGGTATTGTTATGATCACTCAGTATTAATATTTCTTAAAATAGCAAAGTGTCAGATGATCTTCACTTTTAATTCTACTTCAGCAGCCATTGAATATTTAAAACTGCCCAATCCAAGTGACAAGTTCATTATGGTAAAACCCTGTCTCCAGCATTTTATACACAGTATAATAAAGTTACAACATTAATACCTCTCTGATCCAGGGGTTTTAAGTGCAACCAAGCAATGTCCCACTTGCCAGATACAAGGAAAAAAACTTTTAAAAACCAAAACCTTAGGATAGCAGATTCTTAATCTCTAGAATCAAAAAGGTTCTCAGTCTGTGGACCAGAAAACATTTTAAAGTATGGAAAAATATCTTTAGCTTACAACGCAAAGAACATTAATGGTAATCTAATCTCCACTTTAATTAGTCCCTCATATCCAGCAAATAGCACCTTGCTTTCAGTCAAATTACAATCACAACACATTATGTTACTGAAAAAAGACATTAAAAAGGGCCTTCACCAAACTTGCTACAAGTTTGGGGACAGAGAAATCCAACAGCCACGAAAAGCTGTGAAAGCCCCTGAAAAGGAATAAAATGAAATCTGACTTGCCTCAGACTGAGAGGACAATAAGATTCAGCCACAGCCTGTCCCATGGCAGGGCTACAGGAAGAAGAAATAAATTCCAATTTTAGCATCACGTCAGGGTGGTCAATTGTACAACCATAAACCATGCATTCACTCCACAATCTTTCCAGAAAAGGTTTTTAACTATGTTTTTTGATAAACAAAAAACTGCAGATGCTGGAAATTTGAAAAATAAAAATGGGATATTCAGAAATACTCAGCAGGTCAACCAACAACTGTATTAGGAGGTCATTGATCTGAAATGATAACAGTTACCCTCTCCACAGGTGCTACCTAACCTGCTGAGTATTTCCAACTTTGTTTTTTGCATTTATTTTATTTTACTGACCTAGGTTTTGCCACAAATATGAACTTAAAACACTTAAATGGGCTACTACAAAACATGCAGAGAGAGTTTACAGATATGCAGAACAGCAGTTCATTCCAGAAACATAACCAGTAAGATCCCCCTCCAATACATTTACCTTTATTTTTGCATTAAATCACAGCAACATGCAGTGGTACAAACCTTGAGGCAGTGATCCACAGCTGGTTATGAATAAAGCAACATTAATGTTTCCATCAAGTTTTATTACAATAAGCTTTACAACAGTACAGAAATTTGGTATGCCCTATTTATGTTCAAGATGGTTTTGTTAAGCCCTGAATCCAGCTGGATATGGGGCACATTCAACAGTTACATAATCAAAAAGCAACTGAACAGGTATTTGGGACTGAAACAAGAAATGACACCAGAAGCCCTCACCAAACAACGTTGGGGACACAAAAGTCCAACAGCACCTAAAGTGCTGTGAAGGCCTCATTTCTGATTTTAATTCAAAAGCAAATTTTAATTTACAGAACTTGCCTTTAAAAGGTGGTACTGTATGTTCATGTAACTCCAGCGCCTTCAATTTTTTTTATATAAACGGACCACATTTATTATACTTCACTTCTAAAAACCTAGATGAAACACGAGAAAAGAAGCTATACAACATGAATTGAAATAACATTGGGAGGGTGGGGTGTGGGGAATGGGAAAGGAAAGAGAAAAATACTCCGACAGGGTTTTGCTTTGAGAGTATATGATTTTCTTTTCCCCTGCTAGAGATAAAACATGAACAGTATGTCCCAGTGTTCAGCAAGTTTTTTTTTGTGTGGTCATCATTTAGCAGGCAGGAAGAGGTTTACCAGTTTTTCTTAAAAAAATGTTAAAGTCACTTATTGTCACTGAAGCTTGTCTAGTTAACAGCAAGTTGAGAAAAGGTTGAATCTCCAAACCTATTTATGTAGGTACACCAGCTTCAGTAACGGCCCCCCTGCGACATTACTGGGGGCCTCATTCCCGACATTCCCATTGGCGGCCGAGGGGGTCCACCCTGGTAAGGAGGCACCATAGGAGGTCCCTGTCCATATGGAGGCATGCCACCAGGGAGGTATCCTGGCATTCCCTGGGGAGGGCCACCATACTGACCTGAAAATAAAGAAATTTGGGAATGTTAAGCATAAACTCATCAAATGAAAAAAAGCTACATTTATAAAATTCAGTGGTTAAAATTTAACCATGTTCAGAACATTGCCATTTGGCTGACTGGCACTGCATCCCGCAGTGCCATGCAGCTCGAGCTACCTTCACAAGGGGTAACCCAAAGCTGAGAAGGGAAAACTTAAAAGTGGTCCTTGTTCAAAACAAGTGTGTTACAGATATTCAGCCTTAACTGTTATATCTTTTCACTTCTAGGTCTTGATAAGAAATTTCTCACACAATCAGCTTCTAGCTAGCATAACCAATCTTTGTAATTTTATAGACCACTGCCCTCCATCTCAGACTGCACCTCCATCTTTTCCCTGCCTCTGTTGTCCAGGACTTATTACATCTAACCTTTCCCAGCTCTGATAGAAGATCAATCCAAGATTTAACTATTCCTCCCTTCATGCATTTGCTGCTAACCCTAGCCCTCTGTCGAGAATTGAGAGGTCAGGGAGATACAGCAGAGAAACAGGCCCCTTTAATGCACTGATCATCAAGCACCCATACTTACACTCATCCTATCCCAACCTATTTTATTCTCCTGACTTTCGCTTCAACTCCACTCCCCCACCATGTTCTACTACTCAACTACATACTGGAGGCAATTTACAATGGCCAACTAACCTACCAATCCACGTGTTTTTGGAAAGTAGGAGAAAATCAAAGCACCAGAGGGAAACCCATGTGGTCGCAGGGAGAGTGTGCAAACTTCACACAGGATTAAACCTGCTGGAGCTGAAGTCAGCTGCACTACTAGCTGTGCCAAACACTCTGGCATTCTGTTTTATTGCAAAATTTCCACTTGGATTAAGTACAATGACAAATTACTTTCATCTGGGAAAACTGGAAAGGTCTGGTTAAGTTTCTAAAACATTGTGACCAGATGAGACTTAAAATAAGGTGGTCAAAGTGATAAGCTTTGATAGGAGTACATGAACTGCTTCCAATCAGGAGGATCAGTATCTGGTAGTTACATAACTAAGATGAGTGGAAAAGAAAACAGTGGCAACATTTGGACTACATGGCCTGAAAGTGTGGCAAACATTGACAGGGATATGCAAAAAAGTCACAACCCTCTTTGTAAAAGTCAGCCTGTCTGGAAAAACTACCATAGCTGATACCATGAATAGGCCAAATGCCCGTCCCCTGCAGTTACCATGATCTCTACATTCTTCACTTGGGCTTCATTTAAAATATTCATCCAATTGTTTAAAGTTACTAAATGGAACAAATCCAAAATCACCAGTCTTGAGCCATACCAAGTATTTTTAATGCTTCCATTACTTTCAAATAAGATATCTTTTAGTCACACGTACATCAAACCACTGTGAAATACATCTTTTTGTGTCGAGTGTTCTGGGGCAGCCCGCAAGTGTCGCCATGCTTCCAGCGCCAACATAGCATGCCCACAACTTCCTAACCGGTACGTCTTTGGAACATGGGACGAAACTGGAGCACCCGGAGGAAACCCCATGCAGACACGGGGAGAACGTACCCACTCCTTACAGACAGCGGCCAGAATTGAACCTGGGTTGCTGGCACTGTAATAGTGTTACGCTAACTGCTACACTAGCGTACAATTAACCATTATTAGAACCCAAACACATGCAATTTATTTTAACCTGGAGGTGGCATGGGAGGTCGCATTGCTGTCTGCTGAGGTGGCATTCCTTGTTGTGGTGGCATCATGCTGCCCATTGGCCCAACTGGTGGTGGCCCCATTGCTGCTTGGCCTTGCCGAGGGATGTTACGCTGGTACTTTGGAAACTGAGCTCTCCTTTCCTCCTGAAGGGCAAAGGAAAGAAGATTGCAAAGGCACATTAATTTTTCCCCTGCACAGGACAGAATTCTCGACAAGAATCTGTTATTGAATTTATATCTGCGCAGCAAGGTAACATGTCTTTAAATACAATTCTAGAATGACCCACACTTACCAATGATATATCCTCATCTGGATGGATCAACTTACTAGTTGCACTAGTTGTGGTTAGAGTAGCAGGCTTACTGGTAACAGGGATGGCTGGCTTGGCTGTGGCGCTATTTGATGTGCTCGTGGCGGTGGCTGTAGACTGAGTGTAGGCTGGGAATGTGGGCTTTGGAGGTTCTGTAGTAGTAACAGGCGCGCTGCTTAGGGGTTTAAAATCTGTACCCACAGGTCCGGAAACAGACGGTTGGCTCTGTTGAATCAACAAGAATTATATTAACGATGAATCTAAAAACAAAACAGAAAACAAACTGAAGCCACAAGCAAAGCAAATTAATTTTCCAAACAACATGCTATTCTCAGAATGAAGGTTTACCAGTTTTAATTGCTCTCAGAATTAATCTCAGTGTCAAAAGAAAGGCTGCGCAAATTACAGATCTTCTGATTCAATTTAAACTAGCAAACCTTCAAAAGACTCTGCATCATAAAGCTGTAGGATTGGTGTTTGATTATATGTTTTTAAAAATATAAAACGCTAACTCTACAAAGTAGTACAGCACACTACACCGGATTGACATTACACAGCCCATACACAACTCCAAAAGCCTCTAAAGCTAGTTTAATGCATGCTCAAAAATTATCCTGCAGGTGAAGCGCTGTGAATTAGTCTAACACCAGAATAGATAGTGACTCCCTGCGTACTTGTGCTGCACTAGGAAACAGAGGCTTAGAGGAAGTTGAGAGGTTGGCTGAATTTGATGAAGCTGTAGTGGAGGCTGTAGTTGTGCTTGAAACACGAGTCCCCATCTGAAGCATAAAAAGAGCAGACAGTGAAAATCCTCAACAGCTGCCAGTACTTGACACTGCTAAAAGGATAACCGCCAGAAATTCAATGTATTAAAACCTAGAGGAACTGCAGTTTCCAATAAATATTTTTACTACTTATCCCAAATAAATCCATTCCTAGCCAAAAGTTATCCACACATCAGGAATTTGAATGTAACAGAATGATAAAGTAAACAGGATACCATAACACAGATGACATGCACTTACTTGTCCAGCACTCGGGAAGAGTGGCTTTGCAATGGGGGGTTGTGGACCAGGTCCAGGCAGTGGTGCTCTACTGGGTACACCAGGTGCAACCACAGGTTGTGACTGGGTCATGGATGGTCCTCCTGGACGTGGGACAGGCGGTGGCATACCTAGAAGAGTTAATTTACAAATCACCCATGCTACTCAACTAATCCAGCACTTTATTTATGTTCTGACAGTCAAGTTCCTTTGACTCTTAATTTACTACTAACTCATCAATAGGCATTGAATTACATTCAAATATTAACTGGTAAATTCATAAAACATACATTGAAAGCATAACATTCAGCCAGAAGTGTGCTCTTAAAAAAAATGCTGAGTAAGATTCTAAACAACTCCTATTTTAAGAGACTAATAAACTGCATCTACAAAAAGTGCAAGAACAGCAGAAAAATAAAGTGAACAGCAAAATCTCAGTGAAGGACAGAAATCTGATATACAGGTTATAAAAACGTATAGTACTCAAGTGAATTCCAATGTTCTGCCAATTAAACAACTGCTTTGGTTAAAACACCAACAGTTCCAATTCATAAAGGGAAAACTAACACTGTACCACACCTTGAGCAATCTACAGTTACTCTAAAATTCAAAATCAGATTTGATTCACATTGCAGACATAAATTAAAGGTCTGCAGTAATTTAGTACACTTACAAGATTTTACAATGCCATTTGATGACATGTCAGAACAGGGTGAAGAAACATTATAGATTCACACCTTTATCACCTGTCAGATCTGCCCAGGTTTATTCAAATATTTTGGGTATGTTCTAATTTTCTTTCTAGCTGCTTCTCCTCATGTCTCCCCATTGGTAGTGTAGAATTTATTCTTTTCCCCTCAAAGGAACGTAACTAGTGAATCTCCTGTGGCGTCGTCTCAAACTGAGAGAAGCAAAAAGCCCTTACGGAGTGGCTTGGCACTCTAAGCATGGGGATCTAATGCTCCACCTAATGGCTAAACCCAACATATACGCGACTCTCCACCACCGACCCCCCACAAAAGCATTACAGCATGTAAAGTAGCAAGATCTTAAGGTGGAGACAAGCGAACTTCTTGAACCACTGCAGTCTTTCTGATGAAAATGCTCCCAGATTGGCACTGAGTCAGAAACTCTGGAATTAGGACCCAACACTTAATAAAGAACACCAATATATTTCTAAATCACAATGGCAAACAACTGGGAGGGCACTGAAGGTGGCAGTGTTCCTATGCACTTGTTGCCCTTCTTGATGGTAATGGTTACCTGCTTGGGAGGGGCAGGTTATTGGCTTGAAAGGTACAGTGCATTTTATAGATGTGACATTGTTATCATTGAATGACTACATTCAAGTAAGGAATGTCAAAGAAATGTCTTTTTAGAAAGAAAGCATTTTTCATAGAACAATGGCTGCGTTAGCACAGCCAATTATTCATGAACTGAACAGCTTGCTCGTCATCTCTCTCCAGACTAGGCAAACTTGAAAGACCACTTTCCTTGAAAAAACATTGGCGAACCAGGTGAATTTTTAGAACAGTTCAATAGATGATTGATCACAATTACCAGCTTTTCATTCCCAATTTAAAGGAGTTTAAAATACATGCATGGAGGACGCTCTTTAGTCCAAGACTGTTGGTCTAGTATCTTTACTACACTTTCACAACGGAAATAAACACTTGTATCTGAGACATCCCATCTGTTTACAAGCAAGCTTTGCCAAATAAATCCAAACAAATCATTTGTTATTTATGCAAATGCTTCAGAAAGCTATTTTCTGAAGGTGCTCTTATGCATTGTGTTAATATCTTAAATGTTTAAAATTATTGTTCTCTGCAATACCGACCTAAGTTGCCACCAGCCATTTTCAAATACCCACCAGGGTGCATGCCTGGCATCATGGGTGGCATTCCAGGTCCTGGAGGCATCATTCCACCCATGGGCATCATTCTGTGAACAAAAAAATTAAAATTACAATGTAGCTAGAAACAGTGCAGCCGGGCAGTACAGGGGTGCAGCCTCACAGCTCCAGTGGCCCAGGTTTAATCCTTACCTCAGCTGCTCCCATTTCCTCCCACATCCCAAAGACAGGCTGGTTGGTAAATTAACTGGCTACTGTAAATTACCCCTAATGTAGGGCAGTGATTTGAGAATCAATAGATTACATGGAAATGAAGGGTATAGGACTGATCCCAAAGCTGGCACAGACTTGATACGAGAACACAGATGCTTGGTGAATTTATTCAGTGAATTCAACCTGTGAAAAACTATGGTCCCAAACTGTGCTAAGTTAGATATTACAGAGCTGTAAATGACATGCCCCAGAATGAAGGCAGTGGGCAGTGCAAGGCAGCCAGGGCTTTTGATCCTGACAGCAACCAACTGTCTAGAAGTGCACGTGTGAACAGAGTTGTATTAAACTAGGTGGTTTCAGAAAAAAAAACTCATGATATTCTCTGTTGGAACCCAGGAGACAAATAATGAATTCAAGTAAAAGGACAAGCACCGTGGAAAAAGGCATAAATTATTGAAAAAGTTAATTACAAACACAAGCAGTTTGGTTGAAATAAATCAGGTAATTAGGAGGGTGCACTTACTTTCACCATGATGTCTTATCAAAAAGAGGGAGCAGGACCACGTTTCAGCACAGTGAAAAAAGTCAATATGCTGCCTAGTTTTTAAAAATTCTTATCTTTTAAAACTGATCACAACACAAGTAAAACAAAGCACTGACCCTGGAGGCATTCCTGGCATCACTGGAGGCATTCCTGGCATCATGGGAGGAACACCTGGTACCACTGGTGGCACTCCTGTAGAGGAAAGGAAATTCAACTTTGTAAAAACTGAATTCACGATTAATCTAAAACCACTGGAGAGAGGAACCTGCTTCATGACCTTGCTTGGATGTTTTAACATGGAAATCCTAAACTCGTGTAGAAACTAGCTACAATAACATTGCCACGAGAGAGATTCTGTATGCAAAATCACGTATGGTTAGGAATAGCCATGATGTTTTACTGCCAAGTTGCCTTTAAGCCCATAGCTTCAAAAAGGCAACCATGCACATTTGGAAACAGACGAAATGAAGGAGTCTTCATAACTTCTGTAAATTCCAGGCCCAGCAACTGTATGAAAGGGATCACTGGAGGCATTCCTGGCATCATGGGAGGAACACCCAGTACCACTGGTGATAACTCTACAGAAGAAAAAAATTCAACCATGTCAGTACCACACATCAGGTGTTGTACACTAGATCAATATACAACACCTGATGTACAGTACCAACATTAAAATACAAGCCACTCTATCCTACAAGGAATGTAATTATATATACATGACTGCAAGACCAATGTGTTCAACCAGAACTACAGAAGGAATGGTATAGACCAAGTTCAGATATCACACGTAGAACTAATCAATTTCTATGAAAGAGCTAAGTAGTTCACCTGGAGGAATTCCTGGAGCACCCGGTACATTGTGCATGCTTGACTGGTTCATATTTGAAATGAAGCTCTGCTGTTGCTGCACTCCTTGTTGCTGGTACGAAGTCCCAGCTTCTGTCTCTTCTTCATCAAACTCATCAGAATCATCATCTTTCTGCTTCTTTTTCTGACTTTCAGCTGGTGGAAGATGTAAAAATTTAAACAACATCAAAGAGCAGGGTTTAAGCTCAGCCATCAGGATTGTAGTCACATTGTATATTTCCTCCAGATCCTTTGACAGAGTTCTCCAGTAGGAAACAGGAACATTCAACCAAATCATAACAGATACCTTCATTGTAGGAAAATCTGGACAACGAGGCCACTAGATTGGATTAGAACCCACACAAGAAGGAACTACAGCAGGACTTCTTCCTGTGGCTACAATTCTCTCTCCATTCCTCAACCTCCCTCTCCCCCCAAGAGAGAGAGATAACATCTCCACCTTCATCCAAACACAAGGAGCCCTTCAGTAATAAATTACAAAGTGAATGCATCAATGAATCTTCATTACAGATCTGAAAACTGAATCTCCATTTTGAAATGGTATCAAAAAAATTCCATTATTAAAAATCAGCAGCGTTAGCTAGAATACCCAGCATCTCAGGAAATAAGAAGTTTTGCCTAGATTAATAATCTCTAATCCTACTGTAAAAAGTATGAGGGTTGTCCAAGATTATCTTTCCTACTTTGTTGGACATGTAAAATTCTAGGATTTCTGGCATTGTAACAAGAGGATGACAAGAATGGAGTTTGTTGAAGACAAGTCAGCCATAGATTTTGTTGAAAACTGAAATTTATCGTCAAATATCTGGATGCAGCAATTTCTCACTGTCTAAAAATATTCAAAACCATGAAGTAGACTTGTAACTGTTTTAATAGGGACAAAGTGAACTCTGTACTGCTAAATGTGCTGTTGTTTAGGTAGGATATTTCACAAGCCTGTTCATCTGACTGGACAAAGAAAAAAATAGAACATCACAAGGAGGATTATAGTAGCTCCGCCAATATCTTGGTCAAAACTTATGGCTCAAGAAAGGTATCAAAAACAAATTGATCCATTTTGTTGTTGTTTGTGAAACTTTTCCATACATAAATTATTCACTGAATATCAAAATTTGATACACCAATATGATTCAACAGCCGTGTAGTAATTTGGTACATCAAGGGCAAGGGTCTACATGAATGAAAGTTTGCTTTCAACTTCCATCAGCATGTGTGTAAAGCACCAAGCAACTTTATCACATTGATTAGACATCTCTTGTTCAAGCCATCACCCATGTAGGACAGTTCAGATAATTTCACCTTGTGGTTCCTGTCCAACATCTACTAGAAACTGCACAGTTTGGCAACAAAATTCTGAGTCAAAGTAGCTGCAGCATTTACAATCAAGACTCAGAAATAAAATCCATTTCCTGACATTATAGCAATAACTATAGTTCAGAAGTATTCATCATGTGACAATGGGAGGGCCTGAACAGTAATAAATAAGTTATTTTGCTTTTTATTTGGTTGAGGTTTACAAAATTATGAGGGGTATAGACAGAGTTTATGTGAGTAGGCTCTTTCCACCCAGATTAGGAGAGATAAGTACAAGAGAACATGGCTTTAGGGTGAAAGGGGAAAAGTTTAGGGGGAACTTCTTCACTCAGAGTGGTGGGAGTATGGAACGGGCTGCCATCTGATGTAGTTAATGCGGGCTCACTCGAGTTTTAAGAACAAATTGGATGGATACATGGACGGGAGAGGTCTGGAGGGTTATAGACTGGGTGCAGGTAAATGGGACTAGCAGAATACCATTTCAGCACAGACTAGAAGGGCCGGATGGCCTGTTTTCTGTGCTGTAGTCTTCTATTGTTGAGGTATTTACAGAACAAAATATCAACTGGGAGTCAATCCTGCCAGAAAAAGAAAATTGCTGAAGACTTCACAGCAAATTGTAGATCAATAAATTATGATATCCCAGATATTTACCTTGAGTCTTCTGTTCAAGTAGGCGCCTCCTCTCCTCCATATCTTTTTCTGGAATGCCCTCCATGCCATAGATTTCTAGCTCTATGTCTGTTCTTCCTGGGATTGCATTTGGGACTGCATCTATTGTTTCCTTGTGAACCTAGAAGGCAGAAGTAATCCCCAACGTTTCAAAACAGTTGAGAATACAAATAACATCAGTACAAAGAAAATATTTTAATTTACAGATTAAAATCTAGTTCATTGTGCAATTCTAGAAACCTTGGTAAGGATTGAATCAGCACAGAACAATATTCAACTTACTGTCCGTGTCTATTCAACTAAAGTTTGCCCCATTCTCATAACTCAAAAATTGCTCCATCTGAATTTATCCAATTCTCAACTGGAACTTAAGAATTTGCTCCATTTTCCTTGCAAGAATTGCACTACAGATTAAAACATCCAGATACAAGAGACTTTATCTTTAATCCTGCCTCCAATTCTTTATACCAATCAACAAATATTGTTCTCCAGTCACTTGACCCACCTGCTGTGGATTTTATTTATCCTTATTTACTTATGTTAAGACATGATGATTCGGAACATTTACAAAATCTCACAAGTCTCTGCTGCTCCGGTTTCTGCCCATGTTCCAAGGACGTATGGGTTAGGAAGTTGTAGGCATGCTACGTTGGTGCCAGAAGCATGGCGACACTTGTGGGCTGCCCCCAGCACACTACACAAAGATGTATTTCACTGTGTTTTGATGTACATGTGACTAATAAAGATATCTTGTCTTCCACATAATGGAAGTCCCTCATTCCCTACTACTATTCTGATAAATCTATTATCAGTTTTTGGAAACAAAAAGCCTCAATTAAACATATTAGCACAAAATATAATTGCACCAAAGCACATTTTAGTATAATGTCAGTCACACAAAAAAAACTGAAGAAAGTTGTCTCCGTTTGTATGTTACATATTAGAGCAGTTTCAGAGACATTTCTAAAATCCCTAAATTGAAAGGACAGCCAAGCAGTCCATTCTCAAAACTACTATTTGTTATACTTTTTTTTAAAAAAAAGCTCAGTTTAATCAAAACTTAAACTACACTTCTGAACAAAGTCACAGAACATTTGATAAGCATCTAAGTATCGGCTAATGGCTTTATGTCCAATCAAATTTGCAGCAGAGATGTGGCCATTTAACACTAAAAGTTTTCTTCCTCGGGGATTCACGTAGCAGTAGCATGTGTAAAATCTAACCTGGAATGCCTAATGTACAAGTCTCAAATGGTGCGGAGAAATAGTATTAAATTTAATTTGTACAAAACTATTCTTGGGAGTGCATTAACACATCCTTCATTCAGAATTCAGACAGAAAATTCCTGGATCCACTTTCACTCCTCTACCATAGAAATCCTGAAGTGGTGGGCAAGTCATTTCCTCCAATAACTAAAATACTAAAGCAGTAATCAGTCTTCCCTCGACAAAATCAACCCCCCGCCAATTCCTTTCCCATTTCACCGTCACAGTTGAATCAAACACCCTATTATCACCTCTTTTAATATCTTTAGAAACTAAAACAGAATAATAAATCTTGTGTCCAGAAAAGACACGAATGCAAATTAACAAATTGAGATCCAATCAAATTCCGTTTATTCACCAGCAAATACATGGGGATTTCAAAGACAAAGATTAATAAACAAATTAAAGCTTTGAACAGAATGATCATAATCAAATGGAATACGAACAATCTACTGTAGGGCAGGACATACCTGATTTACAACATGACACTTAGGCCACATCAAGAAATTAAATGGCTGCCTTCTTATTTTGTTAGTCTTAGTACTCAAGTCCATAGCATGATTAAAGTACAATCTTTTCTTGCCTAGTGCATGGATAACCATTTGGTCATATTTCAAAACTATTCATAGGGTGGAGGCATTTAGAAGATGCAAAAACTAGACAACTGCCAGATCATCTGCCAGCAGTGTAATGGATTTGAGTGTTCCATACTACAATGATTTTTTTTTGCACACCATTTATTCAATAACACTAAATATAAAACTTACAATTCAAAAATCTATGATAATGACACAACATCAGTTTCAACATTATTTCAACTCAAGTCATTTTAAATGTGTAAGTAAACAGAACTTACCTGCATGCAGTGAATTGCAAGACCTGGACCTGTATACAACTTTTTGTGGCAAATATGACATTTGAAATGTTTTGCTTTCTGATGCTGAATAAGAATCTTCTCATCATCAAAGTCCCTGTTGCAGTACCTGAACAGCTGTGGTTAAGGAAAGAAATACCTACCTGCTCAAAAAAATACAGATACAACGCCAAGCACCACAAAATTACTTGATTACAATGAACTGAAGTTTAATATTTATAAATATTTAAGGAAAGCAGTTAGGGCAGAAATTGGTAAATATCACATATGATCTCATTAAATAGCTGATTAGGCATGAGGAGTGAATGGCCTACTCCCATTTCTAATTTTATGTACTATCATGTAATATAGTCTTTAAGCTTATTGAAAGGTCTCAACTACATTAAATAAAAATTCCCATTTTACAACTAAGTACATTACATCATTAAAACACATTTCAAAGATGCAAAAGCCAGCCACCTCCAGGGTCCAGAAAAAGAATTTGAACACGAGATCCTTTTGTTTTGGGCGACGCTTACCCTTCATTAAACATTAAAATATCAGGTCATTGCACATTGCTTTTTGAGAAGGACTGCAGTGCATAAAATTCACATTACACATTTCAAAACATGAAAGGTAAATGTTGACCCCAGGGTACAGGGGAGAACCACAGAATCGTTAAGTACTGAAGGAGGCCATTCACCCACAGACTCAGAGATGACAAAGAGGACTTATTTATACCAGGAGTCACAAGAGACTGCATACGCTTGAAATCTGGAGCAACACACAAAGCGCCGGAGGAACTCAGCGGGTCAGGGAGCATCTACAGAGGGAAACGGACATAATGTTGAAACGTCGAGGCCCTTCTTCAGGGCTCAGTCCGGATGAAGGGTCTGGACCCGACCACTTCCCTCTGTGGATGCTGCCTGACCCGCTGAGTTCCTCCAGCGCTTTGTGTGTGTTATGTATACCAGGAAGGTGGAGAGCAACCGTACCACGTCGTAGACATTAACTAACAGGTGATCCTGCAGCTTCAGCAGGCGGGGACACGCTGAGAAACCCTCCGCGGGCCGGACAGGCAACTGCCGCCATTTTAGCGGGGCTGCTCGGCCGCACATGGTCACCCGCAGTAACCGGCCTATTGTCCGGCCACAGAGAACCTACAACCGTAACACCCCCCCCCTCCCCACCCCAGGGCCGTGTTTACCACCCCCCGCCGCTCGCCGCGGGGACCCAGCCCGCCGCCTCCTTTGTCCGCCTGCCCGCTAATGGCGGCCCGAGCCCACCCCCGACAGGATCCGCACCCGCACCGCAAGGATACCAGCACCACGGCTTCATCTGCTTCTTCTTCTTACGGCCCATCCTGAGAGGATCTTGTTGTTGTTTGCCCGACTGCAGAGGCGGATGGAAGACGAGTGAAGTTAATCCCGCCGCAGCAACAGCACGACAAAATGGCGCCGTGCCGCGACTCGGCCCCACCTCATAACATCCGCTCTCGGGATTGGCTGTCCTTATAGAGGGCGGTATCCTAGGCAGCGGAGGGGGGGTGGGAAGGCCTCACCTTAGGGCCCTCTCCTCGGCTCTTCGGGCGGCTCGGCTCGGCTCTCCTCGGCTCCTCGGGCGGCTCGGCTCGGCTCTCCTCGGCTCCTCGGGCGGCTCGGCTCGGCTCTCCTCGGCTCCTCGGGCGGCTCGGCTCGGCTCTCCTCGGCTCCTCGGGCGGCTCGGCTCGGCTCTCCTCGGCTCCTCGGGCGGCTCGGCTCGGCTCTCCTCGGCTCCTCGGGCGGCTCGGCTCGGCTCTCCTCGGCTCCTCGGGCGGCTCGGCTCGGCTCTCCTCGGCTCCTCGGGCGGCTCGGCTCGGCTCTCCTCGGCTCCTCGGGCGGCTCGGCTCGGCTCTCCTCGGCTCCTCGGGCGGCTCGGCTCGGCTCTCCTCGGCTCCTCGGGCGGCTCGGCTCGGCTCTCCTCGGCTCCTCGGGCGGCTCGGCTCGGCTCTCCTCGGCTCCTCGGGCGGCTCGGCTCTCCTCGGCTCCTCGGGCGGCTCGGCTCGGCTCTCCTCGGCTCCTCGGGCGGCTCGGCTCGGCTCTCCTCGGCTCTTCGGGCGGCTCGGCTCGGCTCTCCTCGGCTCCTCGGGCGGCTCGGCTCGGCTCTCCTCGGCTCCTCGGGCGGCTCAGTTCGGCTCGGCTCGGTTCTCCCCGTCCCCAGAGCGGCCCAGAACTACCTGAGCAACAGCTCAACCCTATCCCACTTGTCACCATCCTGTCAGGAAAACCCCATTGGTTTCACCCACGTTTTGCTGCTGCCGAGACTAACTTATTTCTAAAATACGATGGACTCTTGACCTTGTACTCTTGGAGACTTTAATATCCTCTGTATAATCAATTTTTCACTGCATTCTTCACCCTTATGTCTTCCAAAGTGTCACTCGTTTTCCTCCTGCAGCAGGACTATTTCCTCCACTGTGCCAGGGCTCCATTCTTAGCCCTCTGCTATTCCTTATTCACATTCCACCCTTTGATATCATCCACAAGCACAGAATCAGTTTCCACATCTCTAACCCACACGTTCATTCCACTGGTACTGATTGGCATATTCATCTTCCAATCCACAATGCCACATCAAATTTTTCAACTGTCGGGCCCCATCCTCTAAGCATTTCCCATTATCTACCTCTATTTCTTACAGCTTTGTGTGACGTTCAGGATTTTTGAAAAATTTTCCATTGGGACGAATTTTCCATTAGTTCTATGTTCACTGCCTGAGAGAGTGGTTGAAGCTGGGTCACTGACAGCATTTAAGAAGTGTCGAGATGAGCATTTGAATTGCTTAGGCATAGAGGGCTATGGACCAAGTGCTGTGTAATGGGGTTAATAGAGAAGGGTGCCCACTGGTTGGTGTGGACATGTTGAGCTGAATGGCCTGTTCCCATGCATACAATTCTATGACGATTGATCTCACAATCTACCTCATTATGGCCTTGCACTTTACTGTCTGCCTGCACTGCACTTTCTCTGTAACTGTAACACTTTATTCTGCATTCTGTTATTGTTTTCACCTGTACTACTTCAATGCACTGTGAAATGAATTGATCTGTATGAAGGGTACGCAAGACAAGTTTTTCACTGTACTTCGGTATATGTAACAATAAACCAATTTCTCTCTTTCTCAGGTCTGATGGAGGGTCCCTCATCCAAAATTTCAATTGTTTCTCTTCCCACAGATGCTGCCTCACATACCTAGAACATGGCACAGCACAGGAAGAGGCTCTTCAGTTCACCAACCACAATGCCAAATTAAACTAAATCTCTTCTGCCTGTATGTGATCCATATCCCTCCACTCCTTGCATATTCATGTGTCTAACAGCCTCTTAAATGTCTATCATATCTGCTTCCATCACTACACCTGCCTGGCAGCCTGTTCCAGGCACTTACCACTCTCTGTGTAAAATAAAAACTTACCCTGCACATCTTTAAACTTTCCCCCTCTCACCTAAAAGCTATGCCCTATAGTATTTGACATTTTCACTCTGGGAAAAGGACTCTGACTCTATCTATGCCTCTCATAATTTTATATACTTCTATCAGGTCTGCCACTCAGCCCCCAAAGCTCTACAGAAAATGATCCAAATTTGTCCAATCTCTCCTTATAGCTAATACTCTATGATCCAGGCAACATCCTGGTGAACTTCTTCTGCACCCTCTCCTAAGCCTCCACATCCTTCCTGTCCTGGTGCAGGGTCTCGACCTGAAACGTCAACTATCCCTTTGCCTCCACTGATGCTGCCTGACCTTCTGAGTTCCTCCAGCAGCTTGTCTTTTGCTTTCTGCAATGCAACTTACTTCCCTCTTTCTCAAGTCTGATGAATAGTCCTTCATCTGAAACTTTAATTGTTTCTCTTTCCATAACTTGTTGCCTTACCTGCTTGGTTTTGCCAGCATTGTCCATTTTTTGCCATGATAGCTCAGTTTTTCCTATCCATTGTCTAGCCTGCCAGGCAGGTCCTACCAGCTTAAGCAATACACAGACCAAAAAGCTTAATGTGCTGATAACCGTCCCCATGAAGACATTTCGACTTGTCCTACACTTCCCTCCCTCACCTTCTCTCCTACTGAAAACTAACTTGCATCTCTCTCCTTCCCAGTTCAGATGAAAGGTTGCAGGTCTGACTCATTGACCGTTTCTCTTTCCAGAAATGCTGTCTGACCTGAGTTTTTCCAGCATTTTCTATTTTTGCTCTACACCTCTGCAATTTAACTAAAAGAATCAAAAGTAACATTTCCAAGTGGGTCCCCCTGCTCTTTCCCCACAGACTTTCCATTTTTTTTCCACCTAATTTGAAATAGTGAGACACAAGAGACTTCAGCTGCTGGAATCTGGAGTAACAAACAGTCTGCCAGAGGAACTCAGTGAGTTGAGCAGCATCTGTGGAGGGAAGAGAACTGTCAACGTTTCGGGTTGAAACCCTGCATCAGGACTGAGAATGGAGAGACGAGTTGGCCAGCATTAGAAGGGGAGTGGCAGGAAAGGATTCCGAGGTGATTGGTGGACTGAGGACGGGTGTAAGATGGCAGGTAGGCAGTGCCAGGTAGGGGAGGGTAGCGGGGGTGGAGTTGGAATACTGTAGCAGGTGAAATGATGGGAGCAGATAGAGAGCCAGGGAAAAAACAACAGATGAAGCAAGGTGGGGGAAGGGAGGGGGAAGGAGGGAGATAAGCAGGAACACAAAGCGCTCCCAGAGCTGGATTCTGATAAGTAAAGGAGATGAGAACGGGAACCATTAGAGGAGAAGGGAGGGGTGAACAACAGTCGGAACCGGGTGGGGACTGGGGGTGGGGCTGATGCAGGGTTTTGATCCGAAACTTTGACAATTTCTTTCCTCCCACAAATGCTGTTCAACCCGCTGAGTCCCTCCAGCAGTTTGTTTATTGCTCAAAATATTGAGAAATTAAAGTGTTGGTGTTCAGATGAACCCAAGTCTCCTGGTACATGAATCACAAATTCACGTACACTTAGGAAGACAACTAGCATGTTGGCATTTATTGCTAGAAGATTCAAGTACAAAAGCAGATGCTGCTTACAGTAATTGTGGTGAAACTGCACCTGGAATATTTTGTGCAGGTCCAGTCTGTCTACTAAAGGAAGGATGTACTTCCCAATAGGATGTGCAACAGAGGTATGTCCAGGTTGTTATTCCGAGAATTGGGGGATTCTGATTGAGCAAACTGGGCCTATACTCTGGAAATATTCGAGATTCTTATGGGGGCTTGAAGGATAGATTCAAGGATGATGTTTCACCTGGCCGTGGTGAGCAGAACCAGGGGTCACAGTCTCAAAGGACTGGCCATTCAGGACTGAGATTAGAAGAAATTTCTTTACTCAGAGGGAAGTGAACCTTTGGAATTCTGTGCCCAAGAGGGTTGTGGAGGCTCATTAACTGAGTGTATTCAAGATAGAGATCAAGAGATTTTTGGATCTCAAGGAAAGTCAAAGTCGAGTTTATTGTCATGCGCACAAGTACATGTATGTGCAGGTACAGTGAAAAATTTCACAGGCACATAGCATCATATCAGGAACATTCACAAGAAAAACATAAATTAAACATAAATCATACACAATTTTTACAAGAAAGAACAAAAACTTTAAAACTTTATTTAAAACTTTAATTATACAGCACAGTAACAGGGCCTTCCGGCCCAATGAGCCCGCACTGCCCATTTAAACCCATGTTAACCTACCCGTACATCTTTGGAATGTGGGAGGAAACCGGAGCACCCGGAGGAAACCCATGCAGACACGGGGAGAACGTACAAGCTCCTTACAGATAGTGACAGGAATTGAACCCTGGTTGCTGGTGCTGTAATAGCATCACACAAAGAGATTTAAGTGGTCATAGTGTTGCTAAACTGTAGTAGTTAGAGTTTTGCCAGTTGATTCAAGAACCGAATGGTTGAAGGGAAGTAGCTGCTCTTGAACCCAGTGGTGTGGGACTTCAGGCTTCTGAACCTCCTGCCCAATGGTAGCTGTGAGAAGGTGGCATGGCCCGGATGGTGGGGATCTTTGATGACAGATGTTGCCTT
The DNA here is from genome assembly GCF_009764475.1 of Pristis pectinata. Lineage (NCBI taxonomy): Eukaryota > Metazoa > Chordata > Chondrichthyes > Rhinopristiformes > Pristidae > Pristis > Pristis pectinata. Next base: position 3,375,748 of record NC_067422.1, read on the forward strand.
CTTGAGACAGCGCCTCCTGTAGATATTACGAATGGTGTGGAGGGATGTGCCCGTGATGTATTGGGCTGAGTTCACTACTCTGTAACTTCTTACTTTCCTACGCATTCCAATTGCCGTACCAGACCATGATGCAACCAGTCAGGATACTGTCAACAGTACATCTGTAGAAGAGTGTTCAATGACAAACTTAACCTCCTTAACCTAAGAAAGTAAAGACTCCGGCACACCTTCCTTGTGAATGTAATCGAGGGATATGGAGTTGGTGTAGGAATGTGGCACTAAGGTAAGTCATTGAATTGCAGAGCAGACAAAGGTCAATTCCTGCTTTTGTTCTGTATGTTCTTATATTATCTCTTCCAACGTCCCTCAAAGTCACACGCCATCCTGACTTACAAGTATGTTGCATTCCTTCATCATTGCAGGATCAAACTTCTGGAAATCCATATCCAACCAGCACAGTGGGAATGCCTTCACAGACTGCAACAATCCAAGAAGAATTTTCACCACCACCTTCTCAAGACCAACTGGACACATATGATGAGTGCTGGCCTTGCCAGAAAAGCACAAATTCCAAGATTTAAAAGAAATATATTTATCTTCTACTTTTCCTCTTTCCAAGAATAAAGATTATGTGGGTGGTTTTTACATAGTTTCTTTCACTATCATCTGAACTTACAACATGTACTCTGGGAGTTTAACTATCAATGAGATAAAGTTTTTTTTAAAATTCTAGCTATAGACCTTGTACACTCCATGTATTTTTGGTATTTTCGTAGTCCCTTTTAATAGGGTTCTCTAATATCTTGTCCGTATTGTCATTTCCAATATATGAGTCAGGGTCAATTAGAGCGAGCTGGGGGAAGCCCATGCCCAATAACTGATTTCTCTCTTTTTTTGCAACTGTTCTTTCCAAAAATGTGCAGTGTTGATCAGTGAATGTTTTATGCAAATTGTGACAACTTGTATGAGGAGTATCCTCATAATTTTATCTAAGTAGATAAATGGCTAGATTTCTGCAAGCTGAGTTAAATTGAACCTTGAAATGTTGCATTTTGAATTGGCAGCTTTTGGGAAGGTGCCGTCATTGTGTCCTTGTTATACACAGCCTGGTTGGAGAATGTGTGTGCACTGAGATGTATTGTACTTGCATGTTCTTAGTTCAACATGATGTGAATAGCTCCTACATGAGAATAGTGATTATACTTTAAAAGAGTTGGTTGTGAAGTCCTTTAGGATATTCAGAAATTTTTAAATTACCTACACATGTGAATCTTTCTTCCTTCAGGCATGTTACAGCAACACCCTCCGGGATCTTCTCATATTACTGAACGTTATATCTTTGGAGAGAACTTTCAAGAGGTTGAAATAGAGTCACAGAATTTCATGGCATGGAAACAGGCCCTTCCACACTTCGAGGTAGGCATTTTGGTTGGCATGGACGAGTGACTTCAATGCCAGGGTTGATGCAAAATGTTGTAGAGGTGTGATTGGCAAGGAAAGAACAGGGAAAGCTAACTCCAAAGTGCTTGGAACAGGTTTGTCATAATTGACTTTTTTTTTAGCAGAGAGATAAGTACAAGATATCATGGCAGCACCCCCACTTCAGACACTGAGACCTGTTAGGTTCCATCATCACCTGAGCCAGAAGTTGCCGGATGTCTGCATCATCTGCTCACGACAAGTGACTACAACTGCTGGACTGACCCCCACTGATCCACTTTGTCATTTCCATCAATCTGGACCCAAAAAAACAGCAGGAATCGAAACACTGCAGCAAGCAAATCAATCTCAATCTTGAAGACCCTGCAAAGAAAGAAGTTCTTGTTCGACTCACATTCACCCCAACCAACAGAAGCCTTGGCGTGTCCACTTGCCCTGAAATCAACCATAATTCGCATCCATGAAGGGACCAAAAGCTCAGTAAGAGAAGCGGTTCAACCATGGATTACAGGGAAATTAAAAATAGTATTAAATGTAAGAGAAAGGCTTATAAAATTCCCAGAAAAATATTGTAAACCTGAGGTTTGGGAATGTTTTAGAATTCCATAGAACCATAGAACCATAGAACAATACAGGCCCTTTGGCCCACCATGTTGTGCTGACCTTTAAACCACGCCTAAGACTAACTAACCCCTTCCTCCCACATATCCCCCTATTTTAAATTCCTCCATATGCTTATCTAACAGTTTCTTGAACTTGACCAACGTATCAGCCTCCGCCACCACCCCAGGCAGCACATTCCATGCACCAACCACTCTCTAGGTCAAAAACCTCCCTCTGACATCTCCCTTGAACTTCCCACCCAATACCTTAAAGCCATGCCCTCTTGTACTGAGCATTGGTGCCCTGGGAAAGAGGCGCTGGCTGTCCACTCTATCTATTCCTCAATATTTTGTACACCTCTATCATGTCTCTCTTCATCCTCCTTCTCTCCAAAGAGTAAAGCCCCAGCTCCCTTAGTTTCTCCTCATAATCCATACTCTCCAATCCAGGCAGCACCCTGGTAAATCTCCTCTGCACCCTTTCCAACGCTGCCACATCCTTCCTATAATGAGGCAGCCAGAACTGGACACAGTACTCCAAGTGTGGTCTAACCAGAGTTTTGTAAAGCTGCATCATTACCTTGCAGCTCTTAAACTCGATCCCTCGACTTATGAAAGCTAACATCCCATAAGCTTTCTTAACTACCCTATCCACCTGTGAGGCAACTTTCAGTGATCTGTGGATATGAACGCCCAGATCCCTCTGCTCCTCCACATTCTCCAGAATCCTGCCATTAACCTCATACTCCGCCTTGGAGTTTGTCCTTCCAAAGTGTACCACCTCACACTTCTCCGGATTGAACTCCATCCGCCACTTCTCAGCTCAGCTCAGCTCTGCATCCTATCAATGTCCCTCTGTAAGCTTCGACAGCCCTCCACAATTCAGCAAACGATGACGAAGAAATTGATAAAGGTAAAATGGATTATGAGAGTTAAACTAGCAGGAAACAAAAAACAGACTGTAAGAGCTTCTATAACAAGAGGAAATGGCCAGCCGGAACAAATGTAGTTCCCTTACAGATAAGGGAGAATTTATAAGGGGAGTTAGGATATGGCAGAGGAATTAAACAAATACTCTGTGTCGAACTTCACAGAAGGCCCCAAAAATCCTTCCAGCAGCAATGAAGAATCAAGGATCCGGTGCAAATGAGAAAATAAAAGAAATAAATATTAGTAAAAAAAATTAAAGACATTATTGAATCTGAAATCTGATAAATCCCAAGGAGATGATAATCTACATTCAAGAGTTCTGAAGGAGATGGTTATAGGAATAATAATCTGTTTATTTTTTCCCAAAATTTTACAGATACTGGAATGGTTCCTGCAGATTAGTGGGTAGAAAATGTGACCCCAGTATTTAAGAAAGGAAGGAGAGCAAACACAGGGAATTGCCAACATGTTAGCTTGATATTGGCAGTTGCAAAATTGCTGGAATCTACAATAAAGAACGTGATATCAAGACACTTAGAAGATAATAATATGGTTGAGCAGAGTCGACATGGATTTGTGAATGTTTGTCTAATCTAACGGAGTCCTTTAAGAATTCATCCAGCAGAGTAAATGAGGAGATTTATTTTGATTTTCAGTGGCTTTTAATGAAGGAACAATGTCAGAGAACATTGGGGTTAATGCACTAGCATGGATTGGGAATTGATTAACAGAAGGTAAATGTTCATGTTGTACAGCCAGTTAGAATGGAAACACATTAAAGCAGTTTAAAATGTTAAGTGCAGCACCATTCAGCCGAGTGCCAAGGTTCGCAGCGGCATGGGTGGAGATGGAACATGTGTTCAGGGAACAGCGGCCGCAGCCGGAGTGTTATCGCGGACGGACAGCTGACGCTTTCAGGGGGAAAGAAGCCGAAAGATCCCACATCGGGTCCGGGATCGGGGATCGGCCTGGGGTCCGGGGCTGGGACTGGGACTGGGGTCGGGGATCGGCCTGGGGTCGGGGGCTGGGGCTGGGGTCGGTGAGGGGACCGGAGCCGGGAGGGGTGACCGGGCCCGGGCCCGCCATGCTCAGTCAGAGCTCTCTCCAGGACTCCCTGGACGGCGATGAGAAGGAGGCGGACTCGGAGCCGGTGGAGGAGCCGCAGCAAACGGACGCTTACTACAGCCTGTACCGGAGGCAGAGGTCAAGGCCAGCCGCCATTCATTTCTCCTCTCTCTGTTGGCCTCCTTGCCCCCCTCCCCCCCTTTCCCCCTCCCCCCCTTTCCCCCTCCCCCCCTTTCCCCCTCCCCCCTTTCCCCCTCCCCCCTTTCCCCCTTCCCCCCTCCCCCCTTTCCCCCTTCCCCCCTCCCCCCTTTCCCCCTTCCCCCCTTCCCCCCTTTCCCCCTCCCCCCTTCCCCCCTTTCCCCCTCCCCCCTTCCCCCCTTTCCCCCTTCCCCCCTTTCCCCCTTCCCCCCCTCCCCCCTTTCCCCCTTCCCCCCTTTCCCCCTTCCCCCTCCCCCCTTTCCCCCTTCCCCCCTCCCCCCTTTCCCCCTTCCCCCCCTCCCCCCTCCCCCCCTTTCCCCCTCCCCCCTTTCCCCCCTCCCCCCTCCCCCCTTTCCCCCCTCCCCCCCTCCCCCCTTTCCCCCCTCCCCCCCTCCCCCCCCTCCCCCCTCCCCCCCTTTCCCCCTCCCCCCCCTCCCCCCTTTCCCCCTCCCCCCTTTCCCCTTTCCCCCTTTCCCCCTCCCCCCCTTTCCCCCTTCCCCCCCTCCCCCCTTTCCCCCTTTCCCCCTTCCCCCCTTTCCCCCTTCCCCCTCCCCCCTTTCCCCCTTCCCCCCTCCCCCCTTTCCCCCTTCCCCCCTCCCCCTTTCCCCCCTTTCCCCCTTCCCCCCCTCCCCCCTTTCCCCCTTCCCCCCTTTCCCCCTTCCCCCTCCCCCCTTTCCCCTTCCCCCCTCCCCCCTTTCCCCCCTCCCCCCCTTTCCCCCCTCCCCCCCTCCCCCCCTCCCCCCTCCCCCCCTCCCCCCCTTCCCCCCCTTCCCCCCCTCCCCCCTTCCCCCCTCCCCCCTTTCCCCCTTCCCCCTTCCCCCCCTCCCCCCCCCCCCCCCCCCCCCCCCCCCCCCCCCCCCCCCCCCCTCTACCCCCCCCCCCCCCCCCCCCCCTCCCCCCTCTTCCCCCCCCCACACCCCCCCCCCCCCCCCCCCCCCCCCACCTCCCCCCCTCCCCCCCCCCCCCCCTCTCCCCCCCCCCCCCCCCCCCCCCCCCCCCCTCCCCCCCCCTCCCCCCTCCCCCCCCCCCCCCCCCCCCCCCCCCCCCCCCCCCCCCCCCCCCCCCCCCCCCCCCCCCCCCCCCCCCCCCCCCCCACCTCCCCCCCCCCCCCCCCCCCCCCCCACCTCCCCCCCCCCCCCCCCCCCCCCCCCCACCCCCCCCCCCCCCCCCCCCCCCCCCCCCCCACCCCCCCCCCATCCCCCCCCCCCCCCCCCCCCCCCCCCCCCCCCCCCCCCCCCCCGCCCCCCACCCCCCCCCCCCCCCACCCACCCCCCCTCCCCCCTCTCCCCTCCCCCCTCCCCCCTCCCCCTCCCCCCTCCCCCTCCCCCCCTCCACCCCCTCCCCTCCCCCCCTCCCCCTCTCCCCTCCCCCCCTCCTCTACCCTCCCCCCTCGCCCCTCCCCCCTCCCCCCTCCCCCCTCCCCCCTCCCCCCTCCCCCTCCCCCCTCCCCCTCCCCCCTCCCCCCTCTCCCCTCCCCTCATCCCCCCCCCCTCCCCCTCCCCCTCCCCCCTCCCCCCTCACCCCCTCTCCCCTCTCCCCCTCCCCCCTCCCCCCTCCCCCTCCTCCCCCCTCCCCCCCTCCCCTCTCCCCCCCTCCCCTCTCCCCCCATCCCCCACCCTCCCCCCCATCCCCCCCTCCCCTCTCCCCCCTCCCTCTCCCCCCCCTCCCCTCTCCCCCCTCCCCTCTCCCCCCTCCCCTCTCCCCCCCTCCCCTCTCCCCCCTCCCCTCTCCTCCCCTCCCCTCTCCCCTCCCCTCTCCCCCCTCCCCCCTCCCCCTCTCCCCCTCTCCCCCTCTCCCCTCTCCCCCCTCCCCCCTCCCCCTCTCCCCCCTCCCCCTCCTCTCCCCTCTCCCCTCTCCCCCCTCCCCCCTTCCCCCTCCCCCCCTCTCCCCTCTCCCCCTCCCCCCTCTCCCCTCTCCCCCTCCCCCCTTCCCCCTCCCCCCCTCCCCCTTCCCCTCCCCCCCTTCCCCCTTCCCCCTCCCCCCTTCCCCTTCCCCTTCCCCCCCTTCCCCTTCCCCTTCCCCCCCCTCCCCCCCCTTCCCCTTCCCCCCCCTCCCCCCCCTTCCCCTTCCCCCCCTCCCCCCCTTCCCCTTCCCCCCCTCCCCCCCTTCCCCTTCCCCCCCCTCCCCCCCCTTCCCCTTCCCCCTCCCCCTTCCCCCCCCTCCCCCCCCCTCCCCCTTCCCCCCCCTCCCCCTTCCCCCCCCTCCCCCCCTTCCCCTTCCCCCCCTTCCCCTTCCCCCCCCTCCCCCCCTTCCCCTTCCCCCCCCTTCCCCTTCCCCCCCCTCCCCCCCTTCCCCTTCCCCCCCCTCCCCCCCTTCCCCTTCCCCCCCCTCCCCCCCTTCCCCTTCCCCCCCTCCCCCCCTTCCCCTTCCCCCCCTCCCCCCTTCCCCTTCCCCCCCTCCCCCCTTCCCCTTCCCCCCTCTCCCCCCCTTCCCCCCCCTCCCCCCCTTCCCCCCCCCTCCCCCCTTCCCCCCCTCCCCCCCTTCCCCCCCTCCCCCCTTCCCCTTCCCCCCCTCCCCCCTTCCCCTTCCCCCCCCTCCCCCCCCTTCCCCTTCCCCCCCTCCCCCCCTTCCCCTTCCCCCCCTCCCCCCCTTCCCCTTCCCCCCCTCCCCCTTCCCCTTCCCCCCCTCCCCCCCTTCCCCCCCCTCCCCCCCTCCCCCCCCTCCCCCCTCCCCCCCTCCCCCCCCTCCCCCCCCTTCCCCCCCTTCCCCCCCTTCCCCTTCCCCCCCCTCCCCCCCTTCCCCCCCTCCCCCCCTTCCCCCCCTTCCCCCCCTCCCCCCCTTCCCCCCTTCCCCCCTTCCCCCCTTCCCCCCCTTCCCCCCTTCCCCCCCTTCCCCCCTTCCCCCCCTTCCCCCCTTCCCCCCCCTTCCCCTTCCCCCCCCTTCCCCTTCCCCCCCTCCCCCCCTTCCCCCCTCCCCCCCTTCCCCCCCTCCTCCCCCTCCCCCCCTCCTCCCCTTCCCCTTCCCCCCCTCCTCCCCTTCCCCCCCTCCTCCCCTTCCCCCCCTCCTCCCCTTCCCCCCCTCCTCCCCTTCCCCTTCCCCTTCCCCCCCTCCTCCCCTTCCCCCCCTCCTCCCCTTCCCCCTCCTCCCCGCTTTCCCCTTCCCCCCTCCTCCCCGCTTTCCCCTTCCCCCCTCCTCCCCGCTTTCCCCTTCCCCCCTCCTCCCCGCTTTCCCCTTCCCCCCCTTTCCCCTTCCCCCCCTTTCCCCTTCCCCCCCTCTTTCCCCTTCCCCCCCTCTTTCCCCTTCCCCCCCTCTTTCCCCTTCCCCCCTCCTCCCCGCTTTCCCCTTCCCCCCTCCTCCCCTTCCCCTTCCCCCCCCTCTCCTCCCCTTCCCCTTTCCCCTCTCCTCCCCTTCCCCTTTCCCCTCTCCTCCCCTTCCCCTATCCCCTCTCCTCCCCTTCCCCTTTCCCCTTCCCCCCCCTCCTCCCCTTCCCCTTCCCCCTTCCCCCCCCTCCTCCCCTTCCCCTTCCCCCCCTCCCCCCCTCCGCCCCTTCCCCCCCTCCCCCCCCTCCCCCCCCTCCCCGCTTTCCCCTTCCCCCCCTCCCCGCTTTCCCCTTCCCCCCCTCCCCGCTTTCCCCTTCCCCCATCCCCACCCACCCCGCTTTCCCCTTCCCCCATCCCCACCCACCCATCCTCCCCACTGCCCTTGCTCCCCCATCTCCCTGATGTGCATCTGTTGTTTATTTCCCCGCATTGACAACAGCATCCATGCTTCAAAAGAAAGATTTCATTGGCTCCTGAATATCCTGTTGGATTTATTGACCACAGAATCATAATTGTGGCATGTAGTTCTCAGAGAGTTACAGAGAGATACAGCTTAGAAACAGGCTGTTTAGCCCGCTGACAATCATCAACCACCCAGTTACACTAACCCTATATTAATTCTATTCTTGCAATATTCTATTAACTCCCCTCTACCACTCACCAACACTGGGGGCAATTTACAGTGGGCAATTAATCCAACAACCTGCACATCTCTGGGATGTGGGAGGAAACCCACACAGTCACGGAGAACATGCAAATTCCACACACACATCTTTGGAGATCAGGATTGAACCTGGGTCTTTGGCACCGTGAGGCAGCAGCTCTGGTGTCCATGGGAATTAGAAACATCCTTTCTGTGTCTATTCTCTGTCTAACCCTTCGATGACCTGAAAGACCATCTCTCCCTGAGTTCCATCCTTCCCTAAAGGTGTAACCTCTCACTTCCAGCATCATTCTTCATCCTGCCTCTACATCCATTATATAATACGGAGAACACAAACTGTTCACTGCACTTCAAAGGGTCAACCAATGTTCAGAGCAATTTTCTCATAGTTTGCCTTATGTCATCGGAAAAACACCATTTTGCCCATCGAGTGTTTGCTGACTCTCATAGCAATTCCATTCCCCACTTATTCCCCATAACCCACTCTCCACACGTCCATCAATATCCCAGCCTCTGATTCTCTCACCAGCCTCTACACTGGGGGCTACTTACAATAGCCAATCAACTCACGAACCAGCACATCTTTTGAGACGTGAGAGGTAACTGGAGGTGGGAGGTGGTCGACACAGGTGGTCGGAGAGAGAATAAGCAACTCCACACAGATGTCACTGGAGGTCAGAATCAAACCTGGGTCACTGGAGCTATGAGGCATCTTCACTGCCTGCTGTGTCCCTTTCAACATAAGGTTAACATAAGTACTCTGCCTTTTAATTCTATCCTCCTATAAACTCCAATGCTTTGACTTTTTATGCTTTTATTATTAATTAATGTGCCTGTGCTCCATGATCACACTGCCCTTCTATCCCTTTTAGACATTTAATTTCCATTGTATTTGTGGCTTCCTTATTCTTCCACTAAAATGTACCACTTCACAGTTACCTACATTGAATTGCCAGTCACATGCCCAATTCTGCAAGATTATTAATGCCTTAGTCACAGTCGTTCTCTTTTAACCACAACCCTAATTTATACAGTGAATGGGACTTGGTTCTAGACATTATTCATAGATTTTTTTTTTAATGAGGAGGGCCCTTTAAGATCAGCACTGATGGATGGCTCAGTGCCATCCCTATTGGTCCAGTGAAACCAGGCCAATGTTGGTCATGTAGTAGAGGGGGTGATGTGTGAGCAAGGGACAGCTGTCAGGAGGTACAGGTTACATCTTTATAACAGCAATCTCCAGGTAAAATAATGGAGGAAGAAGTCTGGAATCATCGATGCCAATTGCAGTTTGTAGTCGGGGAATTTCTGTTTCTATGGCTAGGTAAACTAGATGGAGTGAATGGCCTATGTACCTTTACTGATCTCTGATCTTCCTCATTTACATGAGGTAGATTTTTTTAAAGTAAGATATATTCATTACTCTTTTATTGGAAAGTCAAGAAAAATTTGGTCAAGGTGTTGCACCTTTTATAAAAGTGGTTCTTGTGGCTCTTAACAATAAGCTGAGGCAAAAATGGAACAGGTCGGGGAAAAGCTACAAAATCAGCTTGCACGGATAAAAAGGAAAAGAAAGGCAAAACAGTGCTGCATAGGAAGCAAATCGTTACACACAGGAAAATCTAAATAAGAAAATGTGAATAAAGATTGCATGGCTATTTCGAATTCTTGAAAACCAGCACAGGACATCTTACACGGAAAGAGGCCTTTTAAGGATGGTTAAAGCAACTTAAAGGAGAATGGGAGTTGTTAGAGCCCTGTGTCTGTAGCCTGAATACAACATGCAAGACTTGTCAATTTAGATGAAGCCTGTTGAGAAAAAGTAAATGGTTGTAATTAGAAAAGAGGAGGGGTGGCAGGCCTGGAACCTTGGAGTGTAGATTAATCTGGAAGAGGGATGGAAAGTTTAGACACACAGACTCGGGTTCTCTTGGACAAAAGTGAAGCAGAAAAGATGTATAAAATGTATCACATTTGCTGAAATGATTAAAAGCAAACCTGGCAGATTTGTGCATTAAAGATTCCATTCATGAATCACATCAAGACCCATATAAACCAGATTAAGTAATGAGATTAACCTATGCCAGATTGGCTGCTTGTACTGAACGGAACACGGTGCTAGTGCAGATCATCAGAATCATGCCACTGTGTTCTATGTGCTGCAGGCTTTCTGAGCTTGTGCATAGTAACGGTCTTAGCTGCTGCAGGCTGGTTCCCGGCAACCCGGTTTATGAATGCTTCCTTCCATCCAACTTGGAACTCACTTGAGTAGATAAAATGAAAATAGTAGCATTTATCATAACCGATTACTGCAAGAATGGTACCAACCTGCAGGAAAGTGAGGGGTGCATTTTCAAAGTGGAGTTGTATAGTGTTTACAACACAGAAAAATGTCAGTTAACACAATTGGTCCAAGCATATTTTAATGCTCTACATGAGCCCACTCCTACCCTTGAATGTTTCCTTCTATTCTTTCCTCACATGTTAATCTAGATTCTTTTTAGTGATGCTGTGCACCTTGACAACAATTTACGGTGCCTATTCTCACCCTGTCTAGGGAAAGAAACGTGCCCTTAATTCTTCAGTACATTCACTTTGGAGAATTCTCTTGCTCTTTGAACACTTGATAGAGCCTTGTTTTAATGTCTCATTTGAAGCAGGCTCCTTCAACAGTGCAGCCCACTCTCTGCATCACAGTGTGAGTGAGCCTGGATTATGTATTTAAGTCTTGGGGGGGGGGGGGGTGGAATGCTTAAATCCTTGCCCTTCTGACTCAGAGGTGGTGTACTACCCTCTGACACAGAATACAAGTGGATATGGCAATAGAGGAATAACCACAAATCATATTACAGGTCTCAGCAACCAGGAGACCTTGGAGATGTGGGGCACAGAAGAACTGGATCATCAGACACTTTCCCCAAGGAAACAATGTCTCAGGAGGATCTCAGGTAATGGAAGCTAGTGGTCTGTTCCCGCACATAAATGTTGTCCTATTAAAATTCATGTGACACCGCTGCAGGACAGAATTCTTAACATTCTGTATTTGAGGGTAAGATGCAAGTAATGTAAATGTAATACAGTGTTAGTTTTGGAATGAATATTGACTGCCTGTGACAGATCAAATGGTTCATTCAGCGAAGTGTTGCTTTGTATTGTCCCACTCTTCCTGGTTGGACCTGAAACTACATTGGGGTTTGGATCTTAGTTCTCTAGGCCAATAATGTAGCCACTACAACACCACGTCAGCCTTGCTTTCCTCGTCCGTTCTTTAACTATGCTGGATGGTGCACCTGAGAACCTTAAAGAACTTGATTAACCAATGCTATGTTGTCTAGACACCAAAACATTCCCACAGTGCCTTTCGCAATCTAAGTGCTTTATTACTAATCAAGCTACTTTTAAAATATGTCTCTATTGTTATATAGACAATTTGCATATTGCAAACAATACAGTAATCAGTAATCTGTTTTAATGTTGGTTGAAGGATAAATATTGTCAAAAACTAAAGCTTTAAGATACCCAAGTGATAGAACATAGAACGTTACAGCACAGTACAGGCCCTTCGGCCCACAATGTTGTGCCGACATTTTATCCTGCTCTAAGATCTATCTAACCCTTCCCTCCCACATAGCCCTCCACTTCTCTATCATTCATGTGCCTATCCTAGGGTCTCTTAAATGTCCCTAATGTATCTGCCCCCACAACCTCTGCCGGCAGTGTGTTCCACGCACCCACCACTCTCTGTGTAAAAATAAACTTACCTCTGACATCCCCCTTATACCTTCCTCCAATCACCTTAAAATTATGGCCCCTCGTGTTAGCCATTTTCACCTTGGGAAAAAGTCTCTGACTGGTGATATTTTTGGATTTAGCCTTCTAAAACAAGCCATGTACAATTACAGAGCACTGGTTAACTCCTGACCGTATCCCAAATGTATAAACACTCACTGGATTTACAAGTTACCAGTCACTCAGCATGGCTGGGTCAAGGTTGGGAATTAGTGTGGGCCAGGGATGTGGTAGTGAATTAAGTTTCCTTAAGTATCTTGAGGTTCAAATAATTCCAGCTGTCTGACATCATGCAGAAAGCCATTCTCAATCACCACATGTCCATATGACTGACTTCCCTTTTGGTGTTGTCAATATGGTCATGATTTTTAAGACCATTTTTTGGGGTCTGAATGGCCTGATGTGGACTATGTGAGGCATAGGGGTGAATGGACGCCAGAGTGAATATTTAGGTTTTTATGACAGTCCAGCAAACTCTTACTGGTTTTCCATTTTTATAGTTTCTTAATAAATTGAACTCAACATCTGAACCTACATTGAGGCTTTAGTTCTTTAGACCAGTAACATAACACTACAACACTTGTGCCAAGCTTGTCTTCAACATCCACTGCCATGTCTAACCTGATTGAGAGCTGACCTCTTCTTGCTCTCAGGATCTTCTCGAAGGGCTTGCTACAGCAGTGCCTCCAGTACCTGATAGAGAATGGCCACTGTGATTCCTTGGGGAACATTTCTTTGATTGGATAACAATAGGTGATTAGGTGATCAATTTATTATCCCCTATTGTTTTTTGGGTTCAATAACTATACAAGGCGACTTTATTCAGTTCCCGAAATGTGAGCCTCCTCCTTCTCTGAGCATTGGGTTATGTGTCTGAATGTGAAATCTTGTCCGTTGAAGGTTATTATTTGTGTGACCCTTTTGTTCTGTTTGGCTGAATGATGAAGCCCTTCTGTTTTCTGCAGCCTCTCTTTGTTGGCCTCCAACTTGTCTGTCATGGCTGAAACAGAGCTTCGAACATTCATGGTAAAACGTCTCAGTAAAGGAACACTTTTTGCTGGAATGGGCACTATAGTAGCAGTGGACTTGAGGTAAGAAAGATGTAAAGAGGTACAGTTGTAAGGAGATTTCCATAACCTCAGCATATTCCCACAGCACTTTACAAGTTACACTCAACAAATTACGTTTTAAAATGTAATTGTTATAAATTAAGGAAGTTCAGTGATTAATTGATCCTTCAACAACAGCAGTGTGATAATTTGTTTGGTGATGCAGGTTGAAAAATAATGATCTGTACATTGGAGAAAACTTCAGCTAGTGCCATGAGCTCTTTGGATAGAACAGATAGATCTTGGTTTAATGTCTTGGCTGAAAGCCATCACTTCATCAGTGCAGCACTTGCTGTGTATTACACTGAAATGTTAACCTAGCTCTTGGGCAGTGGTGTGACTAGAACCCACATTCTCAGAGATGAGAAAGCTAATAGTAAACCAAGCTTCTGCTCTGAATGCAAGAAGAAATTAATTCAAATTCTCAAACTGCCCCAGTAACATAACTTACAACACCTAACCCTAGCCCGCTGCCACGTTTCAATAGATTGAGAGATGACCTGGTATTGGTAGAAGTGAAACTCTAACCAACACAGTAATTTATCTTTTAAATTTTTTTTATTCATAGTAGAGATTTGGGCTTTGCTGACAAGGCATGCATTTATTGCCCATTTCTAGTGGCCTTGAGAAGCTGGTAATGAGCCACCTTCTTGAACCACTGAAGATCTAGTGATGGTAATTCCGAAATATTGTTGAGAGAGATCCAGGGTTTAGACTCCAAAACGTTGAAGGACTGCTGACATATTTCCATATCAGGATGGGGTGTGACTTGGAGAGGAACCTGCAGGTGGTAGTGCTCTCCTACACCTGCTACGCTTGTCCTTCTTATTGGTAAAGGTCGCAGATTGGGAGGTGCAGTCGGAGTAGAAGGTACATGTTGCGGGCTCTGTGTGCCAGTAGTGGAGTGAAGTCTGATCCCCAAAGGTTGAGGACTGGAAACATTTCAGAAGTCAGCAAAGGAAGGATATGTGAATAGGCTAGCAAATGACATGAAATAAATTGCAAGAGATTCTATAGATATGTAAAAAGGAAAGGATTAGCTAAATTAATGAGGATCCCTTACAGACAGAGACTGGGGAAATTATACTGCAGAATAAGAAAAAGACAGAGAAATTAAATAAATATTTTGAGTCTACATCAAGAAATAGTGGAGGACCATAGATCTAGAGTAAATAAGTATCCTAAAGGAATGAGCATTAGCAGAAAACTAGTCTGTGAGAAATTAATGGAGATACGAGAGACTGCAGGGGCTGGAATTTGGAGCAACAAACTATCTGCTGGAGGAACTGAAAGGTGATAAATCCCCAGGATCAGATGAGCTGCATTCTCAGGTATGGAGATAGTGGATGCACTGGTTGTTACCTTTCAAAATTCCAGGATCCTGGAATAGCTGCATATATTGGAAGGTAGCTAATGTAAGAAAGGAGAGAGAGTGAAAACGAGGAAATATAGTGTGTCACTAGAAGGGAAAATGCTGGAATCTATAACTAATAAGTGGTTTAAGAGCACCTGGAAAATACAATGGAATTGGACAAAGTTAACATCGAATTATGAAAGGGAAATCATGTTTGCAAATGTTGGAATGTTTTGGGGTGGTAGCTAGCAGAAGAGATGATGTGGTTGATGTGGTGTGTTTGCACTTTCAGATGACCTTTGATGACCTGCCACATAAGAATTTATGGAACAAAATTAGAGCGCACTGTGTTGGTGGTAGTTTACTCTTCAGGGACTGAGGGTTAGTTCATGGATATAAAACAGTAGGAATTAGATGCTCACTTACGGGTTGAGAGCCGGTGACGCAGGAGCCTCTGGTGTTCGTCGACATCAGTGATTTGGACAAGGAGACCAAGGGTGATCTAATCTGTTGATGATACAAAACTAGCCAGCAGCGTGTGCTGTGAGGAGGGTACAGGGAGGCTTTGGAGGATATAGACAGGGTATCTGAATGGGCAATGGCATGGCAGGTGGAATATAACATGGAAAAATGTGCAATCATCTACTTCAGTTAAAAAAAATTAGAAAAATGGAATATTTTTAAATGGTGAAACATTGAAAAGTGCTGGTGTTCAGAAGGACCTGGGTGTCCTTGAACCCAAATCACTGAAAGCTAACGTAGAGATTCAGCAGCCAATTAGGAAGGCAGACAGTAGGTTGGGTGGGAGCGGGCAGTGGTGCAGTGCTAATGGGCATGTGAGAAAGAATGGGTTACAGGGGAATAGGTAGGAGAATGGGATTGCTCTGAGGGCTAGCATGGATTTTATGAGCTGAATAGTCTCTTCCTGTAATGTAAGGAAGTATGAAAATAATATGATTAATTGTAAGAAAGTGGTGGGAAGGTAAATGGTGAAGCAGATATGGTGAAGCATCCTGCTTTTGACCCTTGTGTATGTATTGGACGTTACTGCCCACATTTCAAGCAAAGACAAAACTCGCATGAAATCACAGAGCAGGTCTCAAGGATCAGCGATTTTGTCACAATGTTTTATCTAAAGAACTCTCACTGAAACATATTCGGCAAGAGGAGTGCTGCAGTTGTTGAAGTTCTGGTGCTTCTCTTGGTGGCGGTGAGTAGTGACGTTTACAGGTGACCTCCAGTAGATGTATAACGTCAGTGATGTAAAGTGAACGTCTGTGCAAAACTAAAGTGTGTCTGTTTTCAGCATTGCCGAGCAGCCTGTTGCTTGTTACTACTGCCTCCTTCATCAGGACCAGCCTCCAGGGGCACAAGGTGACAAACTGGAGTCCGAAGATGTGGTCACTGATTATGTTCTCTGCTTTCTGGGAAGTACTGAGAAGAGCCTTGAACTATATCCTTCAAAGGCACAGACCCCTGACAAGTTTATCCCATGACTTTTGAAGGCCAGGAGGTCCTAGGTTTGTGCTGTGTTAGCTGAACGGAGACAAAGCTGCACTGAGGGGAAGGGGCTCTGTGCTCTGGCTGGTATTCTCTCACCTACACAACAGATACTATTGGGCATGTGTGTGTGGGTGACAGTACAGGAACACACTGGAAAACGTAGGTGAATGGGCAAGGCTAAGCGCTGAACCTTTCTGCAGAGGAGAAAGGAAAATGGAGAAAAACGGAGATTTCATTTTTATAACACCTTTTACGTCCCTTTTAGGGAGTCTCAAAGCACCTTACACCCATTGAAGGGTATAGTTATATACCCATTGTTAACATCATAGTGTCAGACACCACAGAAATGGTCCTCTCAGACCACCAAGTCCATGTTGACCACCAAGCATCCATTTACACTAATCTCATTTTATTCTCCCCACATTCCCATCAGCTCCCCCAAGATTTTACCATTCATTTGCTCACTAGGGGCAATTTACAGCAGCCAATTACCTACCAGCCTGCGTGTCTTTGGGATGTGAGGGGTAACCGGAGAACCCAGAGGAAACCCATGCGATTGCAGGGAGAACCTGCAAACTCCACACAGAGAGTGCTGGAGGTCAGGACTGAATCTGGGTCATCGGAGCTGTGAGGCAATAGCTCTACCAGCCGCACTGATGTGTCATAGAATCATACAGCACAGAATGCGTCTCTCAGCCTACCATGTCCACGCTGACCGTCGTGTGTATCTCTACAAATCCCATTTACCGACACTTGGTCCATAACCTTCTATGCTTTGGCAATTCGAGTGCTCATCTAGATGCTACCTAAATTTTTTGAGAGTCTCTGCCTCTTAGGCAGTGCATTCCAGATCCCAACCACCCTCTGGATGAAATTGTCCCCCCTCTGATCCCCTCTGAACCTCCTACCCCTTACCCTAAATCGTCCAGTTTTAGATGCCACTGTTAGGACATAGAACATAACATTATGGGGAAAACTTCCCTACTGTCTACCCTATCTATACCCCCTCAGCATTTTGTTCAGGCTCCCCTCAGGCTCTGCTGCTCCGAGGAAAACAAACCCAGCCTATTCCGTCTCTCCTCATGACTGAGACGTTCCATCCCAGGCATCATCACCCTGGTGAATCTCCTCTGCACCCTCTATGGCGCTGTCCCAGGTGTAGGAAATGTGGCAGCCAAGCTGCACACAGCAAGCAGTGTGACAAAGCATAATGTGCTAAAGCCTACTTCCCAGAACGTCCCTGGAGAGCTGCACATCAACCAGAGCAATTGGCCTCGATGCTACAGGCTAACAAACTGCAGAAAATCAGCCAGGGTCCCTGCTTAAGGTCACTGTCCAGCTCAAGGTTCAAGCTACTTTATTATCATTCACCCATATGCTATAAAAGCACACGGAGGAACGAAATGTCGTTTCCCCCAGACTCTCACGACAGAGGACATACAATAGAACAGAGGACATACAATAGACACAGACAAAAAATTGTGCAAGTACAAATAGTGCAAAAAACGGTATATACAGGATACAAATTTAGTGCAGAGTTAGTGCAAAACCGAGTTGGACGAAGAAAATACAGAACTCAGTGTGTTGCACTAAATGTATAAACATGTTCAGCGGCAGCCAAAGTTCTTACGCCGTTGTGCAAACCAGGGCTTTTGACACGGCATTTGTCTGAAACTGTCTCCAGGGTATTCAGGAGCCTGACATCCTGGGGGAAAAACTGTTGTACAGTCTAGTGGTTCTGGCCCGGATGCTCCGGTACTGCTTGCCAGACGGCAGTGGGACAAATAGGTCATGGGAGGGATGAGAAGGGTCATCTATGATTCTGCAGACCTTGCGTGTGCACCGTGTGTTATAAATATCCAGGATGGAGGGAAGAGGTACTCCAATGATCTTTCCTGCTGTGCTCGCAATTCTCTGCAAAGACTTACGGTCAGAGATGTCACAGTTACCGTCCCAGGCAGAGATGCAGCTGGTCAGGACACTCTCAATGGTACCCCTATAGAATGTGGTGAGGGTGGGGGAGCCATTCCCCCTGATGCTCACCTGCTCAGTTATCTGCTGAACTCACTGAAAGGTCTTGCACCTATGGGAGACCACACTGTGCTCTTGGATTTTCCCCTCAGCTGCAAGGAGACACCTTTGTACTGGATGACAGGGACAAAATGGAATCCAGGTTTTATGGCAGTGAAAAGTGCAGTCTGTGTTATCTCATTGTGATGCTGATATTGATTTGCTTAACAAGAACATACTTTCAGAATCGAGTTGGATAAGTATGCACAGGGGTTACAGCTTTACTTGTGTGCTAAGGTAAGGGAATTTTCAGTTTACATTGAAAACCCAACCAGTCCATGCTGGCATTTATCTGCCATGCCTGCTCTGTTTGTTCTTATCTCCTTTAAAGCCTATCCAACAAGTTTAAATATTGACATGTCCTTGCTTCTGTAATTAGGTGCTGGAATCTACAACCTTTCAACCCTGAAGCACTCCTAATCTTGTCATAGATTTCATACGTTTAATCTTGTATCTAAATCTGCTCAGTCAATAGAAACAATCTGGTCCTATCACCTGTATCCCATCTCTGCATAATTTAAAATTTCTCCATCAAATTGCCCTTTGTGTCCTATTGTTCTAATGAGAATATTCCCATTTCTTCAAACATTTTTTCAGATCTCTACACCTTTGTACAGGGCAACTTTCGTGGTAAACCTGCAATGGGATCTTTTTCTTGCATTTTGACCTGTCCAAAGTGTGGAGCCTAAATACTGTACAGAGACCACCAACTGTGGTCTTACCAGGGTTTTAAGGTTCACTATTGCATCCACTCAGTTTTAATGTCTCATGGAACTGAAACCCTAAATCTGCCATCCACTACACTCCCAAAAGATCTGGAAATTGTGTTTTTTTTAAACCACTTTTGGAGTTGACCTGTTAGAGAGTGTGTGAAGTTTCAATCTTGCTTTTTTGAAGGCTGGGGAAAGTTAATATGTGCTGCTATTTGTTTAATTTAAATGTTTTGGTGCTATCTGTTGTCTCCACCAGTCTTTTAAGATCACTCCATGACCTCATTCCTCCTTCCAGTTTTTGCCTCCTGACCACCCCAAATTTCATGGCTTTAATGTTGGCAGCTGTCCGTTCAGCAGCCAGAGCAGTGAAATCCCCTCCCTAAACCTCTCCCTCTTCCTCTTGCTCTTTCTCCTCCTATTAAGATGCTCCTTAAAACGTTGTAGGCACTATATAGATGCTAGCTGTTGTTATCTCAGTGCAGACTGTGTAATGAAGCCCCATCCTTCATGGTTTACTACTCACCAGATTAAACTTGTCCGCAGCCACTCTTTAACTTTGTGTTCCTCAGGCCGATGCTGCAGAGCTGCACACCCAGCCGTACCTGAGCAGCTGGTACGACGACGCTGTGCTCTACGTTCAAAGGGTGGTGCAGCTGTTCCAAGACAGGCTTTCAATCCTGCTACGGGCTGTGAGTACTGATCCAGAAAATCGGGGTGGTGTCGTTAACAGTGTACTCATGACGATGAGAGGTGGCCTTTTTTCTTCGCTGGCCTCACCCTCCATCTGAGACTTGCTAAAGTGGTCTTTGTAAGTCTTCAAGTTTCAGCGGGATGTTTGACTCTATACTGTGACTGATCCTATCCTTTCCAAAGATCCAAACACGTGCTCCCTAGGGGTTCACAAGATTGTGATGGGAATCCTTCCCCATTCCCTTGGAAGGCTTTACTGCTGCCCCAGCTAACTCAACCCAGATCATAAGTGCACAAGGAGATAATAAACAGGAGCAGTAGTCGTCTGTGGGACCTGTCAAGCATGCTCTGCCGTCCAATAATATTGGGACTGATCTAATCTTAGCCTCGTTTCTACATTCTTGGCTGTTCCTCATAACCCTTGATTCCCCTATGGAC
The DNA here is from genome assembly GCF_009764475.1 of Pristis pectinata. Taxonomy (NCBI): domain Eukaryota; kingdom Metazoa; phylum Chordata; class Chondrichthyes; order Rhinopristiformes; family Pristidae; genus Pristis; species Pristis pectinata. Next base: position 3,395,573 of record NC_067422.1, read on the forward strand.
CAAAAATGTATCTCAACCTTTAATAAATTCATTGCCTCATCCTTCACAGCTCTCCTTCAAAAGTAAATTGGTTTATTATTGTCACATGTACTGAGGTACATTGAAAAACTTTGTTTTGCACGCCATCCATACAGATCATTTCATCACAACAGTGCATTGAGGTAGTACAAGGGAAAAGCAATAACAGAATGCAGAATATAGTGTTACAGTTCAGAGAAAGTGCAGTGCAGGCAGACAATAAGGTGCAAGGCTACAACGAGGTAGATTGTGAGGTCAAGAATCCATCTTATCGTGCAAGAGTACCGTTCAATAGTCTTGTAACAGTGGGACAGAAGCTATCCTTGAGCTTGGTGGTACATGCTTTCAGGCTTTTCTATCTTCTGCCCGATGGGAGGGGGGAGAAGAGAGAATGTCTGGGGGTGGGTGGAGTCTTTGATTATGCTGGCTGCTTTATCAAGGCAGCAAAAAGTGTAGACAGAGTCCATGGAGGGGAGGCTGGTTTCCGTGATGTGCTGGGCTGTGTCCACAACTCTCTGCAGTTTCTTGCGGTCACTTTTAGAGCAGTTGCCAAAGATTCACGACCCTCTGAGAAACTTCTCCTCATCTCCTTCTTAACTGGGTGACCCTTTGACTTGAAATTATCCCTCCTAATGCTGGATTCCCCCACAAGGAAAAACATCCTCTTGGCATCTACCCTGTTAAACCCATTCGGAATTTTTATGTTTTGGTAAGATCACCTCTCATTCTTCTATTCCAATGATTGTAGACCCAACCTGCACAGTTGTTCCTCATTGGACAATCCCTTCATCCCAAGGATTAATGTAATGAGCCTCTGAACTGCCTCCTATTTATCTTTTTTTAGATAAGATAAGATCTTCATTAGTCACATGTACATCAAAACACACAGTGAAATACATCTTTTGCGTAGTGATTTTGGGGGGCAGCCCGCAAGTGTTGTATTACAGTATAACCTCAGCTTTTAAGATAAGATATCTTTATTAGTCACATGTACATCGAAACACACAGTGAAATGCGTCTTCTTGCGTTACTGAGAATGTGCTGGGGGCAGCTCGCAAGCGTCGCCACGCTGCCGGTGCCAACATAGCATGCCCACAACTTCCTAACTCGTACTCCTTTGGAACATGGGAGGAAACCAGAGCACCCGGAGGAAACCCATGCAGACACGGGGAGAACGTACAAGCTCCTTACAGACAGCAGCGGGAATTGAACCTGGGTTGCTGGCACTGTAATAGCATTACACTAGCAACTCAACTGCATCAGAAACTACACATGTTATAAAGTTAACATTTACCTAATATCCATTTTGGGAGATGTGATATATCTGAAATTACAATGTAACCAGGGTCTGTATATCCCTCCTTAAGTAAAGGGACCAAAACTGTACTCCAGGTGTAGTCCCACCAAGCCTTGTACAATTCTTGCAAGACTTCTTACTCTTGTGCTGTTGGTAGTAAAGGCCAACATTCTCACTTAGCTGCACCTGCATTCTAACATTTTGTGTTTCGTGTATGTGAACACCCAGATCTCTCCGTACATTCTGTAGTCTCTCCATTTAAACAGCATTCAGCTGCACTGTCCTTTCCACCAAACTGGAAGTCCCATGGATTTGATCAGGTCTCTGTAACTTTTGCACTGGCTGTCATCTCACCCAGCAGCCACACATATGGCTCCCACTGGGCAGCAGCCTGAAGCATGATCGTGGCTGACTTTTCTTCCCTTCCAACTCCTCACACAGGAGCACAAGTCTGATGAATCCTGAACCCCTGCTGGAATGGACCCATCATCCTGACCCAGTTCAGAATCGAACCTTTCACCTCTCAGTATTTTTAATTTGTACTGTTCAAGGTGGCAGGGTAGCAAGGAGAAAGCCCAAAGTTGAACTGCATACCAAATCATTGAAGCTGTGGAATTTAGTTCTAGATGCCTTAATGTTAATGTGCACTCTAATATCCAGCTGTTGCAATTTTTTTAGGCTTTGAGTCACACTCCAGTTGAAGTTAAAGGTGCTGACAATAAAATAAAACAGGCTGTTGAAAGGTAAGAAATGCTCAGAACTGTAAATTGAATTTTGTACCCGTTAATTAGCACTGCTGTGCCTGGTAACCAATGTGTTGCTTATCAAGATGTCAGGTGACTTTTAACTTGCTGAGCTACTACTGGGTTCTCGTGCTCTTGCCTCCCCCCGCCCCCCACACCCTATCACCCCCTTCCTCCCCCCCCCCACCCCCCCACAGCCAAAGGCACTGAGATTAGCTCAGCAAAATCCAGGCATCAGAACTGCACGTTTGAGTCTGCACCTTTCTGTGCTCACAACTTGCCTTTCAAGTAGTAAGAAGTTCCAAGGTGTTTCACAGGAGTGTAATTGGGCAAGAACTGAGCTAAAGACATTGGTAGAAGGTTAATCCAGGAGGAGGTTTAGGAAGGAGAGGTTGGGATTGTTTACTGTGGAACAGGAGGCTGAAGGAAAATTTGAGATGTATTACGTTGCGAGGCTCAGACAAATCCATCCTATTCAGCCTAATTCCTCAACCGAGATGTCAATAACCAGGAGAATAGATTTGAGATAATTAGTTGAAGCATTAGAGGAAATTTCAGGAAAGCAAAGTCCCCGAGGTAATGGCAGGGATCTGGAATGCGCTGCACTTGAAAGGACTTGGAAATGTACGGCCACAGACCAAGAGTTATAAAGTGGAGATTGACCATAAGATATAGGAGCAGAATTACCCCATTCAGCCCATCGAGTCTGCTCCGCCATTCAATCATGGTGCCCAATGTGGCAATGAATTCCACAGATTCACTACCTTCTGGCTGAAAAAACTCCTCCTCATCTCAGTTATTAAAGGGACGTTCCTTTATTCTGAGGCTGTGCCCTCAGATCCTGGGCTCTCCCACTGATGGGAACATCCTCTCCACGTCCTCTCTATCCAGGCCTTTCAGTATCCGGTAGGTTTCAATGAGATCCCCCCTCATCCTTCTGAACTCCATCAAGTACAGGCCCAGAGATATCAAACACTCCTCATACGTCAACCCTTTCATTCCTGGGATCATTCTTGAGAACCTCCTCTGGACCCTCTCCAGAGCCAGCACATCCCTTAGATACAGGGCCCAAAATTGCTCATAATATTCCAAATGCGGTCTGACTAACGCCTTATAAAGCCTCAGCAGTACATCCTTGCTTTTATGTTCTAATTGTTCGAAATGAATGCTAACATTGTAGTTCCCTTCATTACTACTGACCAAATCTACAAGTTAACCTTAAAGGAATCCTGCACTAGGACTCCCAAGTCCCTTTGCACATCCGATTTCTGAATTCTCTCCCCATTTAGAAAATAGTCTCCACCTTTATTATTTCTACCATAACCCTACACTTCCCTACACTATATTCCATCTGACACTTTTTGCCCACTCTCCCAACCTGTCCAAGTTAGAATGGATGGCTCTGTTATGGCTGGCATGATCAATGGGTCAAATGGTCTCCATAAATTTCTGATACTGTGAGCGGTGAAGTCATGGGAGAGAACTCCAGAGTTCAGAGCCCAGTCTAAATCTGGCTAAATCACCTAGATTAGGAGAGAGAAGTACGAGAGGACATGGCTTTAGGGTGAAAGGGGGAAGGTTTAGGGTGAATGGGGGAAGGTTTAGGGGGAGCTTCTTCACTCAGAGTGGTGGGAGTGTGGAACGGGCTGCCATCTGACATGGTAAATGTGGGCTCACTCTTAAGTTTTAAGAATAAATTGGATAGATACATGGACGGGAGAGGTCTGGAGGGTTATGGACTGGGTGCAGGTCAATGGGACTAGCGGAATAAAGTTTTGGCACAGACTAGAAGGGCTGAATGGCCTGTTTTCTGTGCTGTAGTGTTCTATGGTTCTATGGCTGCCAATGTGCTGGAAGGAGTGAGGGGTAATCAACTTTAATCCGTTAGCTTGGCCGATTTACCTGACAGTTGATAATAACAAGGGTTAAAAAGAATTGCGGAAAACTGAGAAAATGTGAACAGCTTTTATAATGAACACTGAATCTTGGTCTGTTGTCAGGTTTCTCTGTGCTGCCAGTCTCCAGGGCCTGATGCAAGAGGACACTCAAGCTTCACTGTGTAAGGCAATGGCTGAGGAGCAGCAGAAAGCCATTGTTATAGACTGCAGTGGATCTACTCCCTCTTTCGAAAATGCAGGTAGGAACCTAAAAAGCCACTCGTCTCACTGAGCAGACTCTATTGCGTGGGAATCCTGAGTTTGCCTAAACCCGCTGTGCAGTGATCGCCAGTCAGTATAATGGAACAGCAGGTGGTACTTAGATATGCAGATGAGAAGTTGTAGGCTGTGCATTTAATGAGACTGTGGCAGAACAACTACTTTTTTCCCTCTCTCCGAAAGAGAATTTCAAATCCTCTGAACCAAGAAATTTACCCACATTTCAATCTTAAGTGACCAACTGCTTACATGAGACTAAGCCCTCAAATTCTGGACTCTGTTTAGGAGTAATCTGTTAAATACAAAAAAATGTTATTGTTTAAGTCGAGTTTATTGTCATATGCACAGGGGCAATGAAAAAAGCTTGCAGCAGTATCACATGTAAAGTACATCTACAAATGTGACACTAAGTTTACCACTTTACCATTTAATGTAACGGAGCAGCAGAGCTTCTAAAAATCGTTTAAGGATTTTGCTTCAGTGTTCTGTCTGGCCCTCACCACTGTAAACCTCTCAACTGGGCAACAGAAACACCTACTGGAGTTGATTGCCCAACTACTGGACTTACGTCCTCTGCTCTCTGTTCGTGCCAAAGCTGTGTTGATGGTGATTTCATTGGTATCAGTGGCCCTCTGACGCTGTAGTGAAGAGACAATTCTCAACATGAACTGACATAACACCCCAGCAGGTGTTCACTGTGCTTTCTGTTTCCTCTCTCTGCAAACAGTCTTCTAATGTCATTCTTGGGACAGCGCTGAATGGGGATGTTAGTTGACTGTTTTCTAATCTGGGGCAACAAAATTCCTGTGATTGGGATTAGAAGTTAGATCTGTGTGGACCTCTTTAGCTTACCTCCATCTTAATTTATTCAGCCAGCAGTTGGAGACAACAGACCGGCCACTTTGTAAAATGTCTTTGCCCTGTTATTCTGTGGGTGTCTCTTGTTCTCATCACTTTGTCTTTTCCTGCAGTGAGCAACAAGTTCTGTGAAGACTGGATTCCTTCCTTTTTAAACGGCCTGGAGAGTAGAAATCCTTTCCTCATCAGGCAAATTCTGGAGAACTTTAAATTGAAGGTGACACTGTCCAAGATTTAAGTTGCTTTTGCTTTCTCCAGCAGGTGTTCCTTAGGATCCAGGATTTGGTTCTGATTCTGGTGTTCATACTTGGGGTGTTTGCACATTTCTCTTTTCCTCTCCCGAATGTGCCAGTTCTTGTGTTGGAGTCCTGGAACACTGTCAATGCTCAGTCCTACCTTCAGGGCTCAAGTGTAGACCCAGGAGTGCTGTACTGGTGGTCACAGGTCACAGCTCTGTCACTATAATGTGCATTCACCAGTACTTTAATCCAGTCTACAGTATTGATAAGATAAGATTTCTTTATTAGTCACATGTACATCAAAACACACAGTGAAATGCATCTTTTGCGTAGAGTGTTCTGGGGGCAGCCCGCAAGTGTCGCAACGTTTCCGGCGCCAATATTGCATGCCTACAAATTTCCTAACCCATACATCTCTGGAATGTGGGAGGAAACCGGGGCACCTGGAGGAAACCCACGCAGACATGTGGAGAATGTACAAAACTCCTTACAGACAGCGGCGGGTATTGAACCCGGGTCTCTGGCGCTGTAATAGCATTACGCTAACCGCTACACTGCCATGCCACGTAACAGGACTGGTGAACACTCAGTAGGTCGGGCAGCATCTGTGGAGAGAGAGAGACGGTTGATATTTCAGGTTGCAAACCCTTCAAAAGAACTGGGAAAGTGTAAAAACAAGTTGTGGCGGCACGGTAGTGTAGCGGTTAGCGTAACGCTATTACAGCGCCAGCGACCTGGGTTCAATTCCCGCTGCTGTCTGTAAGGAGTTTGTACGTTCTCCCCGTGTCTGCGTGGGTTTCCTCCGGGTGCTCCGGTTTCCTACCACATTCCAAAGACGTACGGGTTAGGAGCTGTGGGCACGCTATGTTGGCGCCGGAAGCGTGGCGGCACTTGCGGGCTGCTCCCAGCATATTCTCAGTAAAGCAAAAAAACGCATTTCACTGTGTGCTTCGATGTACATGTGACTAATAAATAAGTATCTATATCTTATATATCCTTAAGTTGCAGAGAGGTTGGGGGAGGGGTGGATAGACCAAGGAATCTCTCAGAGTTGCCAAAGAGATCCCAGTGCTTACCGAACCATCCGGTTCATGCTGATGAAGGAGGTTAGAGAGAGAAAGCAAACCCAGGGACGTGACAAAGCTGTAACACACAGGTCAGAGCTGTTGAGGAGAACTGAAACCAAAGGAGAATACTGGAAATGTTCCACAGGTTGGCAGTGTCTGTGGGGAGAGTAAAAACTGGGCTGATGTTACCAAGGGAGTTAATACTGACTCATTTTTACAAGTTACACTCACCCCCCACACATGCACGGAGTTTTGTTTAACACCAGAATATACTGCTGGCAATCTACAGCAGCCAGCTGTTCCTCATATTGCAGTAACAAACTCTGCACAGCCAGAAACCCAAACCTTGGACCACTTTGTCCCAAAGGCCCAGTATCAGACCAGATTGTGTCTGACTCACTGAGCCACATGACAACTTGCTCACCATGTATGAACTGGATTACCGGTTACTTTCAATCTAATATTAACTCTCACCACACAGGCCATACAGGATATGAACAGTCTGAAGCGGTACATTCAACAGGCCGAGATGAACAACTACGCCCTGTTCAAGTGCTTTGTCTTTCTCAAGAACTGTGGCAATGGGGATGTCCTGCTGCGTAACGTTAAGGTGGAGCACATGGAGATGCCGGACGCTCGCAGTGTGGTGAAGGTGCTTGAGGAGTTCATGTACGAGGAAGGTGTGATTACTCCCTCTAACTAACGATCTATCCGTGTCAGACTTGCTTTAACAAAGACTTTACCTGTTGTGCTTCTTGTGGTGGAGCTTCATAGTCACTGATACTGTATTTGTCCAGCATTGCATGGAAACCTGTTTACTGACGCTTGTGAAGTGCCGCACAGGCAGTCTGTGACACGCGTGTCACTGTCGGCGGGTCGTGCCGCTCAGGCAGTCTGTGACACGCGTGTCACTGTCGGCAGGTCATGCAGCAGTATGACGTGGGGCTGTTTCTCTCCAATGCTGCAGGCAAACAGAGAAACAGATCCCTCAATGAAAGTCAGACTTGTGTAGTTGTAAAAAACCAAAAGGATTTACATTATGCCTCGGTTAAACATGGATCTCACCCCTCCCCGATTGAGGAGGGTCAGCAGAATACAGTCATTTACGTTTAACACCACAGGTCTGGAGTAACCAGTAAGGGATTCAGGGATTTGGGAACTCGCCCACGTCAGGAAGAAGGGCACAAACAGATGTGGTGTGGAACACTGCACACATTGACCAAAACAGCTCTGCCTGGGACAATTTTTGGAGTGATGATGTTCCCATAGGAGGGGAATGGGTTAAGTTGGGTTCCCTAACCGAGGAAGTGTGGAGGGAGAGGCAGTGAGAAGGAAGAGCAGGGAGAGAGATGAACAGAAAGGCAACTGTCTTTTTTTTAATGAAAGGGTTTCTGAAAAACTGATCATCGGAAAATATAACATGATGCATTCCAGAGTTATTTACCTTGGCTATCATTAATAGAGCTGATAATCTGATTGCTTAGAAACATGTAGAGAGCAATTTTAGTAAACGTTATCAACCAACACACTACTGGAGGAAATTGAAGCTCCTGAGACCTGTAGCATCACAGACTCAAGACTGACATTCTGAAACATCCCACACTGGAGTGTCTGCTATTAATCAATTGTAAACAGTTGCCATGTGGTCTAGGACTCTGCTATTTATGTGGCTGGTTAAAATCAAAATGTACTTCAAGTTTGTCTTGATTCCAAATAAAATTTTAATATTATGTGTTTTTTGGTGTAGTTCCATCTGCCTCTCTACTAACAGTACTTCAGTCTATCTTATGTTTTGTTAAGGAAAGACTATCTCAATTAATTAAAGTCGATGCTTAGTTGGCAAGGGTGCTGGTCGTCAGGTGGGTCATGTACTGCAGAGCACTGGTAGAGCCCAGATTGATGCTGAAACTGATCTTGCACTGGTTCAGGACAGGACAATGGCAGAAGTGATCTTGAGCACTCTGTCTTGCTCCCAGCCAACTTCCCCAAATATCTTACCTGCGTCATACAAGCTACTTTGGAAGCGTTGGAAAAGGTGCAGAGATTTACCAGGATGCTGCCTGGTTTAGAGAGTATGGATTATGAGGAGAGACTAAGGGAGCTCGGGCTTTACTCTTTGGAGAGAAGGAGGATGAGAGGAGACATGATAGAGGTGCACAAAATATTGAGAGGAATAGATAGAGTAGACAGCCAGCGTCTCTTTCCCAGAGAACCTGTGCTCAATACAAGAGGGCATGGCTTTAAAGTAATGGGTGGGAAGTTCAAGGGAGATATCAGAGGAAGGTTTTTTTACCCAGAGAGCGGCTGGGGCATGGAATGCGCTGCCTGGGGTGGTGGTGGAGGTGGAGGCAGGTACATTGGTCAAATTCAAGGGCTTGCTAGATAAGCATATGGAGGAATTTAGAATAGAGGGATATGTGGGAGGAAGGGGTTAGATAGTCTTAGGCGAGGTTTAAAGGTCGGCACAACATTGTGGGCCGAAGAGCCTGTATTGTGCTGTACTGTTCTGATTCTATACTTTCTGGTGCAGTGATTGCTGAGTTCGAATAAAATGAGCACATCTTAAAAATTCATTCAGATAGAAAACTCCTTTAATGGGATTGCATTCGTGGAATGCTGACATTACCGAATATTGCACCATATATTTGCACTACACCTGGATCCCACAAAGCAGACTTTAGAAATATACCCGACAGAACCTGTTCTCAGACTTTTAAGGCTTTGATCATCCTTCAGCTTTTTAACAAAATTGAAGTTAACAGCAGATTTTTAAATCCTTTTTATTTTTTTTATTTTTGTGCATTTTAGGGGCAAATTTGTTCTGTGAGGTCTTCAGTTTACTCTGGTGTATTGGCCATAAATTAAGGATATTGACTAGACTGGTCAAATTACCTACAGACTATCATCATAAACTCCTTATTTATAGAGTTTGGACAAGTTATGTACACATTGTAAAATCTTATCTATGGGAGTTAATGACACTTGGAGACCAGGTTATTGAGCAGGTGAGTCTTAATAAAAAGAACGAAGCTCAGACGAGAAGAAAATGTAAGGTGTGTTTGGGTCAGTTTCTGTGTCCCTGAGCAGTGTGTACAAACACTGATGCTGCTCACCGCTGTTCCTAGTTCAGGTTGCAATGCAACTCTTTAAGCACTAGCGTTGAAGAATGAGTTAATTCTTCTGAAGATGAGAACTCCCAGTGTAACGTAGCCCTGCTGATACCTCCCCAGAATGAGGGCTTAACTATGGGAAGGCTCTTTGGTCACTGACATCCAAACACCTGCACGTTCCATCAGATTGCCACTCGATGGCAGTGCAGCCCCTTCTGTTTTCCCCCCTCTCCCTGTAAAACACGATGCAATCACCTAACGTTAACTTGGAATGTAGAGTCCCCTCGGACCAGAGCCACATGTGACTGCACGGAGCTGCCATCAAATAACTTGCTGGGTGATGTGCTGACGTCATTGAGTTGCCCCTTTCCATTTGTGGACTCGGAGGTTCCACTGGGGATCCTCAGCACCTTCGGTCTTCGAAGAGCCAACGATCCCTTCTCAGTCGTAGGGGAAAGGGCCATGCAGTTTAAAAAGATAATTCTGGAAATTGAATCCGATTACCAGTAATTCTTCAAAACAAACCATAGGTCAGAATGTGCCCTTCGGTGTGTGAAATGATCTTTTGGAGCAGGAGGAGGTATCTAATTCCTTATCAGATACAAGTGTTGAACCAGTCAGGTCACATCATATCACAAGCTTTGATTAGGCACAGTTGAATCAATTCCCAATGCATCCCGTTGTACATTCATCCGATTGTTTCAAAAGTGAGGTCTCATCTGGGCTGTGGGATCACGCTAGCTGGTCCGGTCTGAGGATTAGGCTGGAGGGAGCAGCCTGATCTCCAAGAGACCGTAGGCAAAGATGTTCCAGAGGATGGCGAAGAACACGAAGACGAGATAGACAAGTACAAAGATCCACCAGATGGACTGCTCATGGAGTTTCTGCTCGTAATTCCTGAGGATAACCACCCCCAGCGTGATGCCCACCATCACTCCTCCAAGGTGAGAGACGAAGCTGGGGTGGGCACAGGAGGGGTGGGTGGGCGGGTGGAATCTCAGCCAGACGGCACGGCCAAACTCCAGACTCACTGAAAAGGAAAGGCAGACTCGTAATTCCTCAGTGCCTGTCACTCGGAAGATTCTCAGACCCACCGCAGGATCATTGCTGTGGTAGTTGTGACTGGAGCAGGTCGCCTGCTTCAGTGACGCTGGCTGCTGCACAGGGGAGAACTCAGAGGTAGGGGAGAGATGAAAGATCCCTTTCGATTCAAATCTCATCCAAAAGGCAACACCTCAGATCACAGTGCACTCTCAATACCAGACTGCAGAGCCTGCCTTCAAGACAACCCAACTACCATCAATTAGAGTCATACAGCACGGAAACAGGCCCTTTGGCCCAACTGATCCATGCTGGCCAAGATGCCCCATCCAAGCTAGTCCCATTTGCCAGCATTTGGCCCATAACCTTCTAAGCCTTTCCTATCCATGGACCTGTCCAACTGTCTTTTAAAAGTTGTTGTTGTAGCTACCTCAACCCCTTCCTGTAGCAGCTTGTTCCATATACATTCCACCCTTGGTGTGAAAAAAAGTTCCCCCTCAAGTTCCAACTAAATCTTTCGCCTCTCACCTGAAATCTATACCCTCTAGTTCCTGATCCCACAACTCTGGGGAAAAGACTGAGCACATTCGCCCGATCTATGCCCCTCGTGATTTATACACCTCTATAAGATCGCCTCTCAGACTCCTACCCTCTAAGGAATAAAGTCCTAGCCTGTCCAACCTCTCCCTATAACTCAGTCCCTCAAGTTCCGGCAACATCCTTGTAAATCTTTTCTGTACTCTTTCCAGTTCAATAACGTCTTTCCTATAGCAGGGCGACCAGAACTGAACACAATACTCCAAGTGCGGCCTCACCTGCATCTTGTACCACTGCACCGTGATGTCCCAACTTTTATACTCAATGTCCTGACTGATGAAGGCCAGCGTGCCAAAAGCCACCTTCACTACCCTGTCTACCTGTGTCTCCACCTTCAGTGAACCACATACTTGTACTCCAAGGTCCCTCTGTTCTACAACATTCCTCAAGGCCCTGCTGTTCACTGAAAGTCCTACCTGGATTTTACTTTACAAAATGCAACACCTCACACTTAACTGAGTTAAACTCCATTTGCCATTCCTCAGCCCACTTACTCAGCTGATCTGAGTGTTGCCACATTTGAGGGCAGGGACTTTGAGGAGGAGGGGTGGGTGAAGAGACACTGCATGGTATTTGGACGTAGCAGGAGCCACAACCTCTGCTCCTGAACTTGAACAGCGTGGACTGATTGCACTGATCTTCACTCAGCATCTGACCCAGCACTGTCTGCTCTGTTTGGCTCAGTGCTAATTGCTGAACCATCAAAGGAGTACAGAGTGATCACTGTTCGGATGCAATATTTCATCTGCTGTCAAACTCAAACCTCGGGGTGTCCCATGGGGACCCTGGATTTACCAAGTCCTGACCCCTAAGTTGACAGCAGATGATGTATGGTCTTTCTCGTACAGAAACACTCAGCACAAATTCTATAGGTACTTACTGCAAATCATGGCTATTCCCATCCGGATCAGTTTGAACTGACATCTCATTCCGGACCAGTTCTGGAAAAGTAAAGCAATGATGAGCTGCTTTGCAGCAATGTGATGCACATTCAGTAAAGACCCCTACTCCTCCCCCCCCCCAACACACGCTAACCCCTACTACACCACCCCCCCAATACTGAAGGATGTCAGTACAGGAAATGGAACACAGTCCAGTCCCTGTATGTGGGGGTATGAAGTGTATTCAGTAACAGTTTGAATTTATATGGTGTTTATTGAATAATGAACATTCCTAAGTTATCAGTTAAATTTGTCAGCAAGCCACCAAAGGAGGTATTAGGGCAGGCAGCCAAAGTGGGCTTTAGTGAGCATCTTATAGGTGGGAAAAGGGGGCAGATAGTTTGGGGAGGGGAACTGCAAAGCCTGGAACTTTGTCAGCTGAAGGCACGGTCACTGGGGACAGCGTGATTAAACTTGAACACGATCAAGAGGCCATAACTGGAGGAGCACAAATATCTCGGCGATTCCAGGGCTGGAGGACGATTGAGGGAGATAATGGGGAAGGAATTTAAAATGAGGAATTGACGAAATGGGAGCCAGTGTTGGTCAGTGAGTACAAAGGTGTCTGAGAATCTGACGAGGGGTCCGTGGGTTGTTTGTGAAGGAGAGAATTTTTTTTATTAAAGAATTCAGCAACAAAACAGCCCCACAGCACCAGAGACTGGGGCTCAATCCTGACCTTGGGTGCTGTCTGTGCGGAGTTTGCAGGTTCTCCCTACGACCGCGTGGGTTTGCTCCGAATGCCCACATTCCCAAAGGTCGGCAGGTTCATTGGTCACTTTAAATTGCCCCTAGTATGTAGGCGAGTGATAGAACCTGGGAATGTGGATGGAGTACAGGATTGCCATAGGGTCAGTGGTCAGTGCAGACTCCGTGGGCCGAGGGGCCTGTTCCCATGCTGTTTGACTCTACGACTTCAAAAGCCTGTATCTGCAAACAGCGAACTTCTTGAACTGCAGGGAAGCTGCCGCCCTTCCTGGGTGTGGCCTCTGTGGGGCTCCAAACCCTCACCAACAGCTCAGTGAAATGGCCACATACTCCACGCGGTGCCCTACCACTGGGGGGTAACTGGGTAGTAAATGGCACCCTTCCCCATCCTACCCGACGAGTGAGACTATATGACTGCTGAATCTCAGCCTGTGTGTCTGGTGTGCTTAGTCGCTACATGGCTGCAGTCTCTTCTTGTGGAAAATGTGTAATTGCAGCGAAGAATCTATTTGTTACGAGTGGCTGTGTGACGTGGATCTTGAGCTCTACTTGTCAGGAACAGTTGGGACCTGGTGTGCTAGCTGTGTCTTGTTACCATGACTATGTTGGCCAGATGAGCAGAGATGAGGGCGTAAACTCCTCCCGAGGAACCAGCCACCGGTGCAGTCATGTCTGCCACTGATGCAGCCAATGAACCTGAGAGGGGGGAAGAGGAAGGGAAGGTCAGAGCAGAGGCTACAGCAGACAAAAATAACACTCCTTTCATACCCACAGCTTGTGCCAGAGTCTCTCACTGCCAAAGAACTACATAGAACATAGAACAGTACAGCACAATACAGGCCCTTCGGCCCACAACATTGAGCCGACCTTTAAACCTCGCCTAAGACTACCTAACCCCTTCCTCCCCAATATCCCTCTATCTTAAATTCCTCCATATGCTTATCTAGTAATCTCTTGAATTTGACCAATGTACCTGCCTCCACCACCGCCCCAGGCAGCGCATTCCATGCACCAACCACTCTCTGGGTAAAAAACCTTCCTCCGATACCTCCCTTGAACTTCCCACCCAAGTAGTGTGTGTGATAGAAGCACCCCAGCAAATCTGGGCATAGGTAAATCCCACAAGTTCCAGGACACATGTTTACACACCATTACTCCCCTGACTTTATACACTGACACACAGATCCCAGGTGCTGAAGCTAATTTATTCCTGTCTCCTTACAAAGCCGGTTGAACATCGAACACGTCTTCCCTGCTGACAGACGTGCACCATCTTGCTGAGGCCCATATTGACTAATTGGTAAAACCTGTTGGGAGTGCTGTCATCAGCTCACTCCCCTCCACTGGCAATCCATCAGCGGGTGAATCAATACACATGACACCTTGTAATGTGGCTGTGACACAGGCTGCCCCCGTACTGAATTATTTACATAGAGCTACATGAGACACGGGCAGGCCATTGGGATTAGCAGACACACACTGGGGTTTATACTTGGGTGAGACTAGTTCACCCTCCTTTCTCCTCTATTCCATTCTCCGCCTTATGTTTACCTGCGCTGTGTGCTTCATCTGAATGTGGCAGTGAGTTCCCCATTCCCACTCTTTGCGTTGAAGAAGTTTCTTTGAATTCTTCATCGGATTCATTAGTGTTTTGGTCCCTAAAGATAGAAGTTTGTTCTCTACAAAGGTAACAAAGGTGACACACAGTACAGGAGCAGTGCTCAATAGTTCTGCTGTACAGAGCAGTACCTTGCATTTAGCTGATGCCATCTTGAAACATTTTACTGCATTAAAGGTGCTATACAGATGCAAGTGTTTGTTGTGGATTTCTACAGCGGTGCAAGCTTCTCTTCCAGCAACACACAAAACACTAGAGGAATTCAGCAGGTCAGGCAGCATCTATGGAGGGAGATGGACAGTCAACATTTCAGGTCGAGACCCTTCGTCTGGACATCTTGCTCAGTCCACGTGAAGGATCTTGACCCGAAATGTCGACTGTCCATTTCTCTCCACAGATGATGCCTGACCTGCTGAGTTCCTCCAGCGTTTTGTGTGTTGTTCCAGATTCCAGCATCTGCGTCTCTGGTGTCTGCAAGCTTCTCTTCCAAGTTTTATCCAATTCTCTTTCGAGATTTACTATTGAATCATTTTCTATGGCCCAGAGATTCCAGACCAGAACTCGTTACCTCACCTGTCCTTGCAAATTTCTATAAATGTACAGTGGAGAGTATTCTGACTGGTTGCATCACCACCTGATATGGAGGCTCCAATGCACAGGACCACAAGAGACTGCAGAGGGTTGTAGACTCAGCCAGCTCCATCACGGGCACAACCCTCCCCACCATCTAGGACATCTTCAAGAGGCCTCAAGAAGGTAGCATCCATCACTAAGGACCCTCACCACCCGGGACATGCCCTCTTCACATTACTACCATCGGGGAGGAGGTACAGGATCCTGAAGACCCACACTCAACGATTCAGGACCAGCTTCTTCCCCTCCGCCATCAGATTTCTGAACAGTCCATGAACCCGTGAACACTACCTCGTTATTTTTTTTTTGCATTATTTATTTTGTAATTTATAGTAATTTTTTGTCTTTGCACTGTACTGCTGCCGCAAAACAACAAATTTCACGTCATATGTCAGTGATAATAAACCTGGTTCTGATTCTGTCCTCGATTCTTTAATCTGTATAATCTGCTTACACCCTTCTCCCCTCCCCTCTCCCCACCGCTCCTGTCTAAAGCAATAATTCTTTCCATATTTACTCTAGCAAGAATCTTTATAAGGTGTAGATGATCAGCTGTAACATTTACTAGCAGCACTCTTAACCACCAAGTCAAGTTATAGGTTGAGATCCACACTGGGCAAACTTTAGACCAACGCTCCCAGTGCAGTACTGAGGGTGTGCTGAACTGTCAGCGGTGTTGTCTTTTGGATAAGCCATTAAAATTAGGTCTCAGTTTTTCTCTCGGATGGATGTAGAAGATCCCACGACATGTTCTAATGAAATACAACAAAATTATCCCAATTCTCCTGACCGATATTTCTCTCAAACAACATCAGTGTGTCTGAAGAATGGATGCAGTGCAGAACTTGCTCTGTAACAGTGAACGTACTGGTTGTAAAAACTGTGTCATCCTGTGGTCACAAAGTGTGCTCATAAATACAACCCAAGGGAGACAGGTGTTGCTGTGATTGGTGGAGGCTCAGCGTCAATCACCTGGTCACATGACCTGCATCTGTGGGGTAAATACGTCCCCTTTCATCACTGATTTGATTTTTCCTGGTCTTTTGGAGATTATTTTCCACCATTTCAAATGTCAAAATGGAAGCTTGTGCAACCGATACCTGAAGGATGCTATTCCCATCATCTACGGCCGCTAAGCCTTGTCCTAGCTAGGATTAGGATGCTTGGCTGGTGTAAGGAGACGTTGAACTGGATCTCAAACCATGCTCGATAGCAATTAAACTAATTCCCTGCGAAGTTCCACCACCAGTGCCGACTTGGCACGGGTTTGACTTTGGCACTTTCTTTGTGTCAGTCCGGCCAAGCCTTATGCTGGTTGGAATGAAGGAGAACGAGTTTAATGAAGGACTTGCAATGGGAAGATCCAAAGTCTGGCTCCTGCTTTCCAGCTGCTTGTCCAAGCCTCAGGGAGTTCAGTGACAGCACGGCAACAAAACCACAGCAAAACAACCCACAAGCTGCTCTGAATTTTAAGCTCTTTCCTTTCCCTTTTACTCAAAACACATCTTCCCTCCAGCTGTAACCGCTCAGTCACTGCCTGATCTGGGTCCCAAGTGCCGGGGTGAGAAACAATTCCCCACAGAGTATATCCTTCTTACACTAACTGTCCAGGAGCTGTCTCACCAAGGCCTGAGCCCGTTCTGGGAACCAGAGTTTCATTCCTCTTCATTCTCATTGTCCTTTCTCATTACCGGATTTTGACATTGACCTTGGGAGGCGAGGTACGACACTGAACCTGGCTCCTGCTTCAACCAATCAGCTCTCCCTACCTGTCCCACCCACCAACCCCTCCCCGTTCCTTACACCCACCAACCCCCTCCCCGTCCGTTACACCCACCGGCCCCTCCCCGTCCGTTACACCCTTTGCCAGGTGATGGATAGGAAGGTCGTTAGAAAGGCAAAGAGTACATTGGCGTTTATTGTAAGAGGTGTGGAGGACGAGAGTAAGGATGTCTTGTTATAGTTGTACCAGGCATGACTGAGACCAGCCTGGAGTGTGGGCTCCCTCCCTACAGAAGGGGGTACCTGCTGGGGGGTACGGTGAAGCCCTCCCCTGCACCGTTACCTGCGAGAGCCCCCGTGAGGTAGATGAAGCTGATGCGGAGAGCTCCGTGGACCATCTCCAGAGGAACACCGACCAGGAGCTGCAGGGTCACGTTGAAGCCCAGGTGCTCGACCCTGGAACAGAGAGGTTGCACACTGCAAGGATGCCGTCAAGCTGGAGAAGACGCATAAAAGATTCACAAGGATGTTACCAGGACTGGAGGGCTTGAGTTACAAGGAGAGACTGGGGCTGTTTTCCCTGGAGCGAAGGAGGCTGAGGGGTGACCTTATAGAGGTGTATAAAATCACAAGGGGCATAGATAGGGTGAATGTCTTTTCCCCAGGGTAGGGAGTATAACACTAGAGGGCATAGATTTAAGGTATGAGAGGGACCTGAGGGGCAAGTTTTTCACACACAGGGTGGAGGGTGTGTGGAACGAGCTGCCAGAGGAAGTGGTAGAGGCAGGTACAGTTACAGTGTTTAAGACATGGGTACATAGATCGGAAAGATTTAGAGGGATGTGGGTCAAATGCAGGGACTAGCTCAGGTAGGCACCTTGGTCAGCATGGATGAGTTGGGCCGAAGGGCCTGTGTGACTCTCTGACCACCCAGCAAAGGCCTCTCCGAACACAGGGATCAGGCCCTGGGCAGCAACACCATTAACTTAATTAATCTCGGTGGAACATTATGCAGGGGCGGGCACGGTAGTGTAGCAGTTAGCGTGACGCTATTACAGCGCCAGCGACCCGGGTTCAATTCCGGCCACTGTCTGTAAGGAGTTTGTACGTTCTCCCCATGTCTGTGTGGGTTTCCTCCGGGTGCTCCGGTTTCCTCCCACATTCCAAAGACGTACGGGTTAGGAAGTTGTGGACATGCTATGTTGGTGCCGGAAGCGTGGCAACACTTGCGGGCTGCCCCCAGAACATTCTACGCAAAAGATGCATTTCACTGTGTGTTTCAATGTATGTGACTAATAAAGATCTGATCTTATCTTAACTTCTTTCCTTTAACTGTGCAGCAGCAAAAAGAAACAACAATGTGACAAGACGTATTAGAACGGTACCTGTGATGAGGGAGTGACAGGGAGGCGGTCATTTAAAATGGGGGTGCACAGACATTCCCTTTTTAGCAGGGGGATGAATCTCAGGAGCTCTCTACTCCAGAGGGTCTTGGGGCTGGATCACTGGGGGGTATTTAAGGCGGAGATGGAGACATTTTTGAAAGATCGGGGAATTGAGCAATGTGGGGAGCTGGCACAGAGGAGGAGGTGAGACTGGCTTAGATCAGCCAAGATCTTATTGAACGGTGGGTCAGGCTTGAGGGGCCGAGTGGCCTCCTCCTGCTCTTATTGTTGTTTCAAACCCAGACCCTGCATCCGTCCTGACGCAGGAGATTGACCCCGAAACATTGACCAACCCTTCCCTCCCCCCACCACCCTCACGGACACTGCTCAACCCGCTAGGGTCCTCCAGCAGGTTGTTTTATGCTCCAGATTCCTGCATCGGCAGACTCCTGTGTCTCCTGTTGTCCTGTGAGTTACATCGAAAGATTGGAGCACCCATCAGTGTTCTTGGGAGTCGAGGTGGAGAGCAGGAGTTTTAAAAAGTGTGTTCAAAATCGTTAGGGGTATTGATGGAGTAACTGAGGAGAAGGTGTCCGTGGGTGGGGGGGTCAGTGATGTGGAGAAGTTTCTTTAGCCAGAGGGTGGTGAATCTGTGGAATTTGTTGCCACAGGCGGCTGTGGAGGCAGAGTCATTGGGTGTATTTAAGGCAGAGACTGATAAGTATCTGAGTAGCCAGGGCATCAAAGGTTATGGTGAGAAGGCGGGGGAGTGGGGCTGAATGGATCAGCTCATGATAGAATGGCGGATCAGACTCGATGGGCTGAATGGCCGACTTCTGCTCCTTTGTCTTATGATGTAGATTTAAGATAACTGACAAAAGAACCCAGGAAAATAAGCGCTTTGTACTCTCAATGTTGTCATGTTTTATAGACTGAAGGGTAACTTTCTAAGTGGGATTAGAGGGACGTTAACTGGAGATACTTAAAGGGTTTACAGGGCAGGGGAGCGGACTGACAGGGGGAGTGCTTTCAAAGAGCCAACACGCACAGATTGGGCTGAATGGCCTGCTGCAGTGATGCAACTTCACCGACATTCCAGCGGTGGGTTGGGCAGCCATGCCGGGTGAGGGGGTCCCAGTGCAGCTGGATGGGAGATACTCACCCCACATGCATGAAGATGTAGCTGAGGTAGCGCCACACCTGACTACGAAGCTGCGGCTGATACACCAGTGGGTTCTTCAGGTAGGACGGGTGTGTGACCTGCAGCACCCACTTGTCCAGGACCAGCCCGTAATAGATGAAGACAACAATCTGTTGGGTACAGGTTCGGATCACGTATTATACATTTACCTGCTCGTGAACACACGCACACTATGCATTTACCTGCATGCGAATACACAAATACACGCACATTATGCATTTACCTGCACACACAGGCACGCACTGACACACACATGCATGCACCCACGCAGGTACATGCACACAAACAGCTGCATACACACATGCATATTATGCATTTACCTGCACAGACATGTGCACACTCACACACACGCGCGCGCGCGCACACACACACACACACACACACACACACACACACACACACACCATGACCCAACACACACCTTTCACAATGACGCAGCGTCCCAAGGTGCTTTGTACCTTTAACAGTAGTCACAGTTGATCAAAGAGGTGGATTAAAAGTGAGAGAGTATTGCAGAGAGTTGGTGAAGTTTTGAGAGGGAAATCCTGAGGTCGGGGTCCCAACAGCTGAAGGAACGGCGGGTGCTTGGGAGGGGCCAATGCTACACCCGGTGAACAGGAAGCCAGGAGTGGAGGAGAACTGAGATCTTGGCGGGTGTGAGGACCGGAAGGAGAAGAGGGCGAGACCAAGGTGGGATTTGAAAGCACAAATTTTAGTAGGAGAGGTGGCTAGAGCAGGAGCACAGGCAGATGGGCCAGGCAACAGGAGGGAGGTACTTGATCATTGGTTTAATATTGTCACACGTACCGAGATACAGTGAGAAACTTCTGTCTGTGTGCCATCCAGACAGATCATTCCGTACATAAGTACATCGAGGTAGTGCAAAAGGGAAAAACACTAACAGGATGGAGAATACAGCGTTATCATTCTTAAAGTCATAGAACTGAGATTTAAAAGAGTGGAACGATTATAACAAATGAAGTGAATAACCTGCTAAGAGCAGCTCACAAACAGGCGACACAGATTTGGAGGGTTTGTGTTTGGAGCATGGATGGCAGGGAGCTGGGGCGGGGGTCATCCCGAAGAGTGTGGGAACAGCAGGGCCCTGAGGGAAAAAGGACATGGATCAGGGCTTCAGGTGGTCAGTGCCGGGGCTGGAACTGAACACAGTAGGTCTCAGCTCTAACAAACTTCCACAGATGTGCTGTTGAAAGTATCCTGACTGGTTGCATCACCGTCTGGGACAGCAATTCGAATGTACAGGAATGCAAGAAGATGCAGAGAGTAGCGGACTCTGCCCAATGCACCCCTCCCCACCATCGGGAGTATCCACAGGAGAACCTGGTGAAGTCCCACACCACCAGGTTCAAGAGCAGCTACTTCCCTTCAACCATTTGGTTCTGGAACCAACCGGCACAACCCCAATCGCTAGAGTTTAGCAACACTGTGACCACTTTGATCACTTTGCACTAAAATGGACCTTTGTTCTAATTGTGTCCTTTCTTGCAAAAATTGTGTTTAATTTGTATTTTTCTTGTGAATGTTGCTTATCTTGTGGGCAGGCACTGTCATGCAGCGGTTAGCGTAACCCTATTACAGCGCCAGCGACCTGGGTTCAATTCCGGCCGCTGTGTGTAAAGAGTTTGTACGTTCTCCCCGTGTCTGCGTGGGTTTCCTCTGGGTGCTCTGGTTTCCTCCCACATCCCAAAGACATATGGGTCAGGAAGTTGTGGGCGTGCTATGTTGGTGCCGGAAGTGTGGCAACACTTGCGGGCTGCCCCCAGAACACTACACAAAAGCTGCATTTCACTGTGTGTTTCAATGTATATGTGACTAATAAAGATATCCTATCTTATCTGATGCTGTGTACCAGTAATGCTGCTGCAAGTAAGTTTATCGTTGCACTCATGCGTACATGTAGTTGCGCCTGTGACAAACTGGGCGGGCGTTGACTGGGCTGCCGAACACGGGCGCGACTTGCCTCCAGAACGGTGACGGTGATCATGAACCAGGGCGGAGGGCAGCAGGTGTAGCTGTCGTAGTACCACCGGCGATCCAGGCCACGGGGCAGGGTCTCGTAGGCGACGTGTCGGATGAAACGCTGGCCCAGGGTGAGGCCAGTCTCCTCCAGCAGTGAGTTGGCACGCAGTCGGCGGTTGCCCAGGAGGATGGCGCGGCGGAAACTGTTGGAACGTTTGTTGCTCATCTGCTTAAACGAAGAAGCACACGCGGGGAGTGAATAACTTCCAAGGACAAGCCTGGACACAGAAAACCGGGAGGCTAAAGAAATTTGGTTTGTCCCCTTTGATTCTCACCAACTTTTACCGATGCACCATAGAAAGCATCCTATCTGAATGTATCACGGCTTGGTACAGCAACTGCTCTGCCCAGGACTGCAAGAAACTGCAGAGAGTTGTGGAAACAGCCCAGCGCATCACGGACACCAGCCTCCCCTCACTGGACTCTGTCTTTACCTCTCGTCGTCTTGGTGAAGCAGCCAGCATAATCAAAGACCCCACCCACCCAGGACATTCTCTCTTCTCTCCTCTTCGGTTGGGTAGAAGATACAGGTGCCTGAGGGCACGTGCCACCAGACTTAAGGACAGCTTCTACCCCACTGTGATAAGACTATTGAACGGCTCCCTTATACGATGAGATGGACTCTGACCTCACGATCTACCTTGTTGTGACCTTGCACCTTATTGCACTGCACTTTCTCTGTAGCTGTGACACTTTACTCTGTACTGTTATTGTTTTTACCTGTACTACATCAATGCACTCTGTACTGACTCAATATAACTGCACTGTGTAATGAATTGACCTGTACGAATGGTATGCAAGACAAGTTTTTCACTGTACCTCAGTACAAGTGACAATAATAAACCAATACCAATACCAAGTGCTGGAGGTGGAGTGTGGTTCTGGAGGATGGGGGTTGGGGGTGACATACACAATCCCCACCACAGCAGCAGTTCCTCAGGCTGAACCAGTTACTGCCGACCCCTCCAGTCAGCTGACTGGCCCCTTTTAAAAAACTGCAGATACTGGAAATCTGAAATAAAAACACTCAGCAAGTCAGGCAGCATCTTTGGAGAGAGGAACAGTTAAATTTACAGGTCTGGCACCCTTCTGATGATGTTCTGAAGGCTTTTCAACCATAAACGTTCATATTCATTCTCTCTCTCTCTCTCTCCCCCCCTCCAAACCCCCCCTCCCCCCCCCCCCCCCACACACACACACACACACACACACACACACACACACACACACACACACCCCCACACACACACACACACACACACACACACACACACACACACAGACGCGTGTTGCCTGACCTGCTGAGTGTTTCATTAAATTATTCCATTTAAAACTCTGGTCCAGGTTCCTGTTAACATTTGCAGAACTCTGAATGCCATCATTACCACGGAAATGAAAGACCTGCATTAATATAGCACCACTGCAGATCACGTTACTTTATCACTAAGGACAGTTTGAATTGTTGCAGTGATCCTTTACAACAAGCCCTCACCCTCCACCCAAAACATAACTCACCCAATCATCTGATTTTAATGATGTAGTTGTGGGGTAGGTGTGGCCAACACACCAAGGAGAACACCTCATGCCATGGGATCATTTACATCTGCCTGAGGGTTGATGTTCCATTCGAGACACAGTGACTCTGACAGAGCTGCACTCCCACATGTAACGATGGAGCCAAGCTCTTGCCTGAGTCTCTGTAGTGGTACTTGGAACTTCTTGTAGAGGGGTGTAAAATCATTAAGCACATAGACAGTCTTTTTCCCAGCGTTGGGGAATCAAGAATAGAGGGTATAAGGTTTAAGGTGAGAGGGGAGAGATTTAATAGGAACATGAGGGGCAACTTTTTCACCCAGAGGGTGGTCTGTATATGGAACGAGCTGCCAGAGGAAGTGGTTGAGGCAGGTACATGAACAGCATTTAAAAGACGGGTCCATGGATAGGAAAGGCTTAGAGGGATATGGGCCAAATGCGGGCAAATGGGACTAGCTTAGATGGGAATCTTGGTCAGCATGGACTGGTTGGGCCAAAGGGCCTGTTTCTGTGATGTATGATTCTATGGTGACATTGTCGAGGGCAGAGGCTCCAGAGGGACTTGTCTGCAGTCCCACCACTGCAGCCATGCCCAGACGGAGAGAAGGTAATGAAGAGGAAATCACATCCGTTCAGATTGCCCCAACTCCTCTGCCAGGTGACGCACCTTGTCCCCAGGTCCTGAGGGGGTGAAGGGTTGTCCACACACTGTGGTAAAGGTCAGGGGGTCATCGCCACTGCTGGTTGTAGTCAAACGATTTAAACTGCTGGTTGCCTGGTTCATTGGGAAAGCCGTCAAGATTTAAAACCTCTTCACTAGGTGCCAAGACAGCTCAGCTTCACTGAACTCAGCTGCACAAGGGGAAAGATCGATATCACGCTCCGTATCCCAGACCGACCTCAGGCACTCAGAGGGTTAACACGAGCTCATCTGTGAACATCTGAAACATGACCCAGAACTGAGCAATCGACGGAATATGTCCCTTGTGATGATAGTAAATAACCTGGGGCTCGTTAACCCATCGAAAGAGAAGTCACGCCCCTCAGTGCCACTGTGGTTTATATTTTAAAGTGCAAGGTATCTGGGAGTGAGTCACCGGCTGGAATTAGTCAAGAGGTTTGGAGAGTTTATATACAGATACAAACATGTGGGCTTAAAGGGTGTAATCTAATTGACGGGTTCGGGGAGTTTATACACAAGATAACAGATTCCTGGGAGAAGTTATGAGCTGGAATCTAATCCAGGGGTTCGGTGGGGTTATATATAGAATAACAGATATCCAGGAGTGAGTTACAGGCTGGGATCTGATCCAGGGGTTTATATATAGAGCAACAGATCCGTGGGGTGGGTTACAGGCTGGGATCTGATCCAGGGGTTTATATATAGAGCAACAGATCCATGGGGTGGATTACAGGCTGGGATCTGATCCAGGGGTTTGGGGTGACAATAAAGGATGAACGTTGACCAGCAGAGACCATGGTCCCACCTTCCATGGGATGTGGAACCATGGTCAGAGACCCTCTAATGCCCAACCCTGATGCCCCTTGAACTGAGTGACTGGCTGCACCATTCCAGAGGTCCGTTAAGAGTTGGCCACCGTGCTGAGGGTCTGGAGTCACACATGACCCACATCAAGTAAGGGTACATACATGAAAATATGAGCAGGAGTTGGCCGCCTGGTCCCTCCAGCCTACCCCGCCATTTAATAAGGGCCACACACTGGTGCCACAGTTGGAATTGGTGCCACATGACTTCAGAGACCCCGGTTCAATCCCAACACCCGGTGCTGTCTGTGTGGAGTTTGCACATTCTCCCTGTGACCGCGTGGGTTTCCCCTGATGCTCCGGTTTCCTCCCACATCTCGAAGGATGGTAAGTTAACTGGCCGCTGTAAATTGCCCCTGGTGGAGGTAGTTTGGGGGCGGGGGGGGGGTTGATGGGGACGGTAAAGAAAAAATAAATGGGACTAATGTAGATGGGTGCTTGATGCCAGCATTGGACACGATGGGCCGAAGAGTCTGTTTCAATAGAACACAGAACAGTGCAGCACAGGAACAGGCCCTTCGGCCCATGATGTTGTGCTGAACTAATTACCTACACAATGTCCATCTCTCTCCATTCTCTGCACATCCATGGGCCTATCTAAGAGCCTCTTAAACCCCTCAATCGTATCTGCCTCCACCCCCACCCCAGGCAGCACATTCCAGGCACCCACCACTCTCTGTAAAAAAACTTGCCCCTCACACCTCCTTTGAACTTTCCCCCTCCAACCTTAAATGCATGCGCTCTAGTACTAGACATTCTGATGCTGGGAAAAAGATACCAACTGTTTACTCTATCTATGCCTCTCATAATTTTATAAACCTCTATCAGGTCTCCCCTCAGCCTCTGCTGCTCCAGGGAAAACAACCCAAGTTTGTCCAACCTATCCTATAGCACATGTTCTCTCTTATCCAGGCAGCATGCTGGTGAACCTCTTCTGCACCCTCTCCAAAGCCTCCACATCCTTCCTGTAATGGGGCGACCAGAAATGAATGCAATACTCCAAGTGCGGCCTGACCAGAGTTTTATAAAGCTGCAACATAACTTCCTGACTCTTGAACTCGGTGCCTCGACTAACGAAGGCCAGCGTGCCACACGCCTTCTTTACCGCCCTATCAACCTGTGCAGCCACTTTCAGGGAGCTATGGACTTGGACCCCAAGATCCCTCTGTACATCAACACTGTTAAGTGTCTTGTCATTAACTGTGTCCTGTCCCTTTACATTTGATCTGCCAAAGCACAACACCTCACACTTGACCGGATTAAGCTCCATCTGCCATTTCTCCACCCATATCTGCAACTGATCTACAGCCCGCTGTATCCTCCAGCAACCTTCTACACTATCCACAAGGCCACCATGTCCCCTGCAAATTTATGACCCACCCATCTACATTTTCATTCTGTTCTGTGTGAATCTCTGATCATGGTTGATTGGCCCCAGGACTCCACCTCCCTTTTATGCCAGTCTACCACAGCTCTCACCTTCCTGATCTTTCAAAAACGTACCTATCTCCTCTTTAAATGCCTCCAATGATGTAGCCTCCACAAGTGTCCAGGGTAGAAAATTCCTGTGATGCACCATCCTCTGTGAGAAGAAATTCCTACCCAAGTTTCCTTCCCTAAAAGGCTTAAAGGACTGATCTTACAACAGTCTGAGAGTTACACAGTCACTGTCACTGAAACCAGATCTTTTGTGTAAACTCCACATTCGTTTAAACAAAGTTCCCCAGCTACTGTGCTGGGATTTGAACCTGCAAACACAAATCATTAGTCCAGGCCTCTTGGATTACAGCCCCACAACATAATCCCTCTGCCAACATTCCCCAAAGGCCAAGGTCTTCACAGTTCTCCTATCAGATCACCGGTTTCACTCAGTCTTCCCGCTGAGGGTGTCCCCGGGCAGAAATCTGAAAGATTCAGTTCCAGACAAAGAGAGGTGGACCTAACCCCTCACCAAGAGCCCGGGTGACTGGGGACAGTGATTTAGGGAAAAGGGCAAGAGATTTAGAGGGGATCTGAGGGGGACCTTTTTCCACTCAGAGGGGGGTGAGTACCTGGAACACACTGCCGGAGAGACCAGTGGAAGCAGAGTCAGTGACAGCACTGAAGACATGTCTGGACGAGCACTTGAATTGCCCCGGTGTAGAAGGGAATGGGCCAAGTGCTGGAAGATGGGATTAACGTGGGCGGGTGCCCAGCAGTCAGTGCGGACAAATTGCCTGTTTCCATACCGCATGACCCTATGACTCCGTGACTGGGGAGAAGGAGATCGGGAGGAGGGCAGGAGCAGGCAGGGATAGGGATCTACAAGAGGGAAGCGGGGGATAGAGGAGTAGGGGCCAGGCAGTGTCGGATGGGGGAGGCTGACATTTGGCGTGTACGGGAGTGGTCTAAGGACAGGAGAAAGAGTGTCTTGGGGCATTGGGTCCCATCCATTCCCCCTGCAGAACATGTCACAGTACAGCACAGGAACAGGCCCTTCAGCCCATCATGTCTGGGCCGACCCTGAAACTAATCCCACCTGCCTGCACATGGTCCGCAGCCCTCCAATTCCCTGCCTGTCTAAACGGCCAATGTTATAGCCCACAGGGGGTTGCCATCCAGCGCAATCAGGGCTTGTTCTGATAACACTGCCCCTGCCCAAACGGATGTCCCATCCGTACTCTTCCCAAATCCGCTCTCCTCCCACTCCTTCTTCCATCCTTTGGATGCTGACACTGTTCCTTCACAGGCAGAGACGCAGCAAGTGTATTCCACAAGATACATTATTTTCATATCCATACTTCTCATTCCTGACCTTTCACCTGCTGCTTCTGTCTGCCTGACCCTAGCCCTCCTGACCTTTCACCTGATTGCTCTGCTGCCCGACACAAACCAGGCTTCAAGCACCACTCTGACACCACAGTCAGTACTGAAGCATTTACTGTAACAGCCATGTGCATTTATATAGTGCCCAGGTACAATAGCCTCATGGTTGTTGCCAGACTATTGATCTAGAGATACAAATTCAAGTCCCACCGTGACAACTGGAATAACTAATTCTGGAATAAAAAGCTAGTATCAGTAGAAGCTACTATTAAACTATTAAACAAAACCCATCTGGATCACTGACGCCTTCATCCATTTGCAGTCTGGCGTCTATGTGACTCCAGACCCACAGCCTGTCTCTCAGCTCCACTCCCAAATGGCTGGTTCAGGGGCACAAAGGACGGATAGCCATTGACACCCACGTCCTGTGGTGAATAACCCTCTTGTGCCCCAGGGAGCATCATCCAACCAGATCTAAGAGGTTCCCAGAAGTTTGGTGAGAGGGATGGAGGGAGGAGTCCGAGAATCTGGGGCCGGGTATCGCTGGGTAGAGGAACGCACGCAGTGCCATTCAGAATTAGAACAGGGCCCTATCAATGTTTACCCAGTGACCACAGATCACTGGCCTTGGTCTGTTTCGAAACGAAAAGAAAAACTCAAATGAAAGCAGAAAATGCTGGAAGGACTCAGCAGGTCAGGCAGCCTCTGCGGAGAGGGGATCAGTTAACGATTCGGACTGGGGCGGGTTCAGCCTCGGGCTCTGGGCCCGGCTCGGCCTCAAGGGATTGGCCCGCGACCTGTGGCCCTCACTCACCAAGTTCACGAAGTCCTGGTAACAGACCCTGCCCTCCGAGCTGCTGTCTGCCAGAGCCAGAAGGACCTCCAGTTTCTGCGGCTCCAGCTCCGACCCGTGTGTTTGCAGAAGGCCCTGGAACTTTTCCCTGCTGATGTAGCCCGTGTTTGCGGGGTCAAACTGTGGACAAAAGGAAGAGAACAGACGTGAATGCCTGGAGACTAACACAAAGGCATTTGGTCAAGTACACAGATAGAAAGGGTTAGAGGGATAAACGCGGGCAAATGGGACTAGCTTTGGTGAGCACCTTGGTCAGCATGGACGAGCTGGGCCGAAGGGCCTGCTTCCATGCTGTATGACAAAGGCACGGCAGAACTACCAACAGCAGCAGCACAAACCACAGGACCAGAGGGCACAACCTCAGAATAAATGGACGTCCCTTTAGAACTGAGACGAGGAGAAACTTCTTCAGCCAGAGGGCGGTGAATCTGTGGAATTCATTGCCACAGACGGCTGTGGAGGCCAAGTCATTGGGTGTATTTGAAGTGGAGGTTGATAGGTTCTTGATTAGTGAGGGCGTCAAAGGTTACGGGGAGGAGGCAGGAGAATGGGGTTGAGAGGGAAAAATAAATCAGCCCTGATCGAATGGTGGAGCAGACTCAATGGGCTGAATGGCCTAATTCTGCTGCTATGTCATGGTCTTATGGTCTAACCCGTCCCATGAGTACAGCACAACAATCAGGGGATGTGTTGGTCCACTGAGGTGATGGAGATGAGGCAGGTCAGTCCTGACCTGCTTAAAGATGCTGCAAGAATTCCTTCCCTTGAGGGGCTGAATGGCCTCTCTCCCTTATGTCAGCAGATGTAATAAAGATGAACGTCAGCATCAAAAGAGACTGGACTGGATGTAGTGGGAACAAAAACCTGGGAACGCTCAACGTCAGCAAAACACCGGCAAACGGAGTATAATGTGGGAAAATGTGAAGACGCTCATTCTGGAAGGAAACCTCTCAGTTGTATTAAAATACAGCAGTGACCTGCACAGACTGCCCTCGAGGCCCTGTGGGAGAGGTAGACAGTGGATCCTGTTGGATGGTTCATCGGTCGAAGTCACCTGGTAGAACATCTCATCACCAGAACATTCAGGCTCCAAGACTGTGCTTGGCCGACGGTGAGAAGGGCCTCCCCGTCAGACCCTCCCTTGGTCCACTGTGGTCCCTGTGGTGGGAGAGGCTGTCATCCATCTCTACCTGGGATGTGCATTGGCCAAGGAGGCTTGGAAGGAGGTGCGGTGGTCTTCGTTGAGATTTGACCTGAATGGCTGCGTAACACAGGACTCTGTGCTCTACTGGCTGCTCCCAGTGACACACACGGAGACAAACAACGACCGCTAGTGGAAGATGATCAGCTCGGTGAAAGTCTCTCTGAGACCTGCTGAGAGGACTGAAAGTTGCAGACCGGCACATTGCAAGGTCTGAGACAAGATGCTGGGGGACAGGGTTTAAAGTCGCTCCCAGAACCTATGGAAAACCCTCAGACATTGCTCATGTAACAGAGAAACTAATGTAACACTGATATCATGTAAATCTTGCAAGCAAATGGAGTGATTTTTCTTGTACCGTGTGTTCTATATTTGCAAACATTATGAATAAAGCACATCTCTGGGAAAATATCCTACAATGTAAAAAGGGAATGTGTCTTAGCCCACAGCACTGTGAAGCACCTTCAGCAGAAGAGCCACGGTGGTTCCAGCAGCGCACACACGGTCACTTAGTGTTAACAGCACAGAAACAGGCCCTTCAGCCCACCAGGTCCACACTGCCCCATCAAGCACCCACCTGCACCAATCCCATTTTATCCTCCTCACATTCCCATCGATTCCCCCCAGATTCTCCCACTCACCCACACACGAGGAGAGCATTTTACAGCGGCCAATTAACCCACCGAGTCGCACATCTTTGAGACGTGGGAGGAAACCAGAGCACCTGGGGGAAACCCACGCGGTCACAGGGAGAGAGTGCCGTCTCCACACCTCACTGAAGGTTGGGGTTGTACCAGGGTTGCTGCAGCAGTGAGGTCGCTGCTCTCCCCAAGCCCTGCCTTCTCAGGGGCAGCTCAGGACGGGCAGCAGGTGCTGGTTTTGCAAGTAATGGCCAGATCCCATAGAATGAGTAAATTTAAAAAGTGCCCGGCTGCAATAGAAATTGGTGAGTTGAGGGAGATCCAATGTTTTGATGAACTGTCCTGGTCCAACCACATAGAGACCATGTCCAAGAAAGCTCACCAGCGCCTCTACTTCCTCAGGAGGCTACAGAA
Organism: Pristis pectinata; assembly: GCF_009764475.1. Taxonomy (NCBI): domain Eukaryota; kingdom Metazoa; phylum Chordata; class Chondrichthyes; order Rhinopristiformes; family Pristidae; genus Pristis; species Pristis pectinata. The sequence goes on from NC_067422.1 coordinate 3,425,939, forward strand.
GTTTGGCTTGTCCCCTTTGGCACCCACTAACTTTTATTGATGTACCATAGAAAGCATCCTATCTTGATGTATCACAGCTTGGTACAGTAACTGCTCTCCCCAGGACTGCAAGAAACTGCAGAGAGTTGTGGACACAGCTTAGCACATCACGGAAACCAGCCTCCCCTCCTTGGACTCTTGTCTATACTTCCCGCTGCCTCGGTAAAGCAGCCAGCATAATCAAAGACCCCACCCACCCTGGACATTCTCTCTTCTCCCCCTCCCATCGGGCAGAAATATAAAAGCACATACCACCAGGCTCAAGGACAGCTTCTATCCTTCTGTTATAAGGCAATTGAACAGTCGCCTAGTACAATAAAATGGACTCTCGACCTCACAATCTACCTCGTTATGACCTTGCACCTTATTGTCTGCCTGTACTGCACTTTCTCTGTAACTGTAACACTTTACTCTGCATTCTGTTATTGTTTTCCCTTGTACTACCTCAATGCTCTGTGTAATGAATTGACCTGTACGATCAGCATGCAAGACAAGCTTTTCACTGTACCTCGGTACAAGTGACAATAATAAACCAATTTACCAATTTTAGGATCAACACTAGCACAGATCAGATGGGCTGAATGGCCTCTGTCTGTGCTGGATGTTCTGTGGAATAGGCTCTGCAGGTCAGTAATGGGGCAGTTGCTACTGGAGCGTGAGGTGGCAGTGGGAGAGGCAGAGGCAGCTGCTGCCTGCACACAGCCAAACGTTCACCAAACACTCTGCCTTTCATCTTTGTTCAAGGATAACTGAGTGCCTGATTCAGCAGAACTGACAGCTGAGCAAAGCTTCGTCTGGTCGACCTCAAATCCTCCTCACCCCCCTACCCAACCCCCGTTCAAATGAAAAGTCTGGAAACTCTGTTTGACAAGAGATGGATCCTTTAGTCAGAGGAGGTTTATTCAGGGTGACAGAGCGAAGCTCGGGCAGGTTTGTCAGAGCCTCCAAGTGGCAGCCGGCCCCTAGATTCACTTCACACCCACTGCTGCCAAGGTCACCGGGAGAGGGCAGGGAAGCAACAATACAAGGCAGCGTCTGCAAGGTTTGCACTGATTGTCTGTGAGCAGGGAGCTAGCAGCAGCTGTCTCGGGGTATAAACTCTGCCCTGAATAACTGCAGTGCGAGAGGTTTGAGCCCAGTCCTGGGCCAGACCCCTCCCACCAAGCAGAGGGGTGTACATGGCTGGAGTGACACTGCCCTTCTCAAAGGCAGCAGCTGTGATCCGTACTGCTGGCAGGAGGCAGGGAACGCTGTAACCTCTAGCTGTAGTTACCCCGGCACAGGCTCCCATCAAACAGGCAGAAGTCCCCTCGCCAGCTCTTCACCAGGCAACAACGTAAATCACATCGGGACACACTGTTGTGCCCTCACAATGGGACAATGAGAAGCCTTGCCTTTCCACACGACTCCCATTACCTCTCGACCTACCCAAGCACTTTACAGCCAATTGTTCTTTTCCTCTCTGAAGTGTTGTCCCTGTTGCAATGTGGGAAACGGGGCAGTGATGTGGGCAGGCTCCCACACTTTCCGTGATAGATTCCTGGCTGAGGGAGAAATATCGCTGGGTATATCAGGGGGAGGTCTTTGGTCTCTGAAATAATGCCTGTCCTCTTTAGTGTGTGCTTTATAGAGCAGACAGGACCTTAGAGCATAGAACAGGCCCTTCGATCCACCATGTCTGTACTAAGCATGATGCCAATCCAAACTAATTCCCCCACGAATGATCCACGTCCCCACGGTGATAAGACTATTGAATGGTTCCCTTATACAATGAGATGGACTATGACCTCACGATCTACCTTGTTGTGACCTTGCACCTTATTGTACTGCACTTTCTCTGTAGCTGTGACACTTTACTCTGTACTGTTACTGTTTTTATCTGTACTACCTCAATGCACTCTGTACTAACTCAATGTAACTGCACTGTGTAATGAATTGACCTGTACGATCGGTATGCAAGACAAGTTTTTCACTGTACCTCGGTACAAGTGACAATAATAAACCAATACCAATACCAATACCCTGCCTGTTCATCTGCCTGTCTAAATGCCTCTGAAACATTGCTGTTGTATCTGCCTCCACCACCTCCCTTGGCAGCCCGTTCCAGACACCTACGCTCTCTGTGTAAAAAAACCTGCCTCCCAAATCTCCTTTAAACTTTCCCCCTCTCACCTTACAGCCATGCCCTCTAGTATTTGACATTTCCACCCTGGGGAAAAGACCCTGACCGTCTACCCTATCTGTGCCTCTCATAACTTCATATACTTCGATCAGGTCTCCCCTCAGCCTCCGACGCTCCAGAGAAAACAATCTAAGTTTGTCCAACCTGTCCTCATAACTTGGATTAGTTGCTCCTATGAAATCTCGCAGGCAGTCCCTCAAGATCGAGGGGGACTTGCTTCCTCTGCAGCCCTGTGGGTTCTGTGCTGGCTGAGGCCTACACGTATAACCTACATGTTTTTTTGGGATGTGGAAGAAAGCAGGAACATTTAGGAGAAACTCACGTGGTCACAAGGAGGACGTGCAAACTCCACACAGACAGCGCCGGAGGTCGGGATCGGATCCGGGTCTCTGGAGCTGGGAGGCAGCAGTTCTCTCTGCGGTGCCACCCTGGGAACAGGGAGCAAGGCAGTGAGGGTGGTGGGTGCTGCCGGGGTGGGGAGGGTGAGATCATGGAGGGATCAGAAAACGAGGTCAAGGACTTCAAGATTGAGGTCTGGCTTAAGTGGGGCCCAAGGTAGGTAAGATAAGATAAGATTTCTTTATTAGTCACATGTACATCGAAACACACAGTGAAATGCATCTTTTGCGTAGTGTTCTGGGGGCAGCCCGCAAGAGTCGCCACGCTTCTGGCGCCAACATAGCATGCCCACAACTTCCTAACCCGTACGTCTTTGGGATGTGGGAGGAAACCGGAGCACCCGGAGGAAACCCACGCAGACACGGGCAGAATGTACAAACTCCTTACAGACAGTGGCCGGAATTGAACCCGGGTCACTGGCGCTGTAATAGCGTTACGCTAACCACGACACTACCATGAGCAGAGGGGCGATGTGTGGTGGGGACTCAGTGCAGGTTGGGACATGGAGAATAAAAGATGGGAAACGGGCAGGAGAGCGGCAAATGGTTATCGGACAGAGAGTGACATCGAGGAGACATTGGGACACGAGGCCCAGGCTGAATTTTATATTTTTTTTGTTTGCTGGAGCCGATCTTTGCTCAGCAGATGTTTGAGGATTTGATGTCTTTTGGCGAACCATTCAAATGTTAATCACTTGCTGCCGATCTTTATCTGCCACCAATTTTCTATGAGCCCAGGGTCCGTGACACTGGCAGTAAAAGCCTGGGGCCTCCTGAGGGGCTCTTTAATCTGACGCACTCTGCCACAAAACCATGGCAACCCAGCAGGTCACAGCTGTGGGCATCACACTGAGCAACAGGGAGGGATGGCTGTTTGGCTGGAACAGGGTACTGCACTGTCCGATCCCACAAACACAGTGGGAAACCCTCCCGGAGTAAACCCCCTCTCCCTCCACCTGCTGAGTCTCCGGAAATTGACCATTCGGGTCCCGGACACGGCGTGGATTAACGCTGAGATGGGGAGGTTAAAGTGACAACATATTTATTAGCTGTCAAGGGGTAAATTCATTTCTCAATTATATAAAAACACAAGGGGGGGGGGGTAGAGAAGGCCAGTTGATTGGGTGAAAGGGGTGTTGCAGAAAAGGAACATCAAAAATAAAAGTAGTAGGCCACTCGGCCCTTTGAGTCTAGCTCCACCATCCTATGAGGGACTGATCTCAGCCTCATCTCTACTCCCCTGTCTGTTCAATATAATCCTCGACTCCCCCTGAGCCTAAAAGTCTATCTGTCTCACGGTTGAATCCAATGACTAGGCCACCAGAGCTCTCCAAAGAGAGAAGAAGTTTCTCCTCATCTCCTAATATAAGATTGGTGTAAAGTGGGTGGTTGAAGGTCAGTATGGACTTGATGGGCTGAAGGGCCTGTTTCTGTGCTGGCCCTCTCTCTATGACTCTACCGCGGGATGAAACGGGCCACCCCTTATTCTGAAATGATGCCCCTCAGTTCCAGTTACTCCCATGAGGAGAAACATCCCCTCCGCATCCCACCCTGGCAATCCCCTGCAGAACCTTATCTGTTTCCAGAAGGTCACCTCTCACGCTTCCAAGCACCCATGGGTGCAGGCCTGACCTGCTCAACCTCTGCTCCCACAGCAACCACTTCATCCCGGGAAACCATCCTGTCAACCTCCTCTACACCGCCTCCAGCTCGGGGACATCCCCCTTGAACAGGGAGACCAAACGTGTGTGAGATGGGGAACGGAAAGGGAGCTGGCAGTTGGTTGGGGAGAGGGGAATAACTGGGGAAGGGTGTGGAGAGTTAGGCTGGGTTGTGGAAGGGGGAAGAGTTAGGGAGGGACGGGAGGGTTGGGGAAGGATGTGGAGAGTTGGGGAGGGGAGTGGATGGATGGGAAGGTGTGTGGATGATTGGAGAGGGGTGTGGACGGGTCGGGAGGGAGGAGCTGGTTGGAGAGGGGGTTGGACTGCTGCAGACTCACCAGTGCCCTGTACAAGTTCTCCCTCCTCTGGTACTTCAGAATGTCCAATCACAACCAGCATTCCCTACGCCTTCTGAACAAAACACCAACAGCCGGAGCTCTCTCCCTCGGAATCCTGTGCGTCCCAGGAGCTGCCCGCTTTTATTCAATAGTTTACCCCCTCACCTTATCCACCCTCTGATTTGTTAAAGGTCTCTGTAGCCTTTCACTGGGCTCCCTGTGGCCAAGGTGACCCCAGGGGCTGATTGACACCGAGGTCTGGGGTCCCGGACCACGTCACCATCCCACTCCGAGCGGGACAGAAGGAGATGAGATCGGGACCTTCCAGAGGGTCTGGGATAAATCTTGGGAGGAGGAACTTGGGGAAAGAGCTGGGAAGTGGGATGAACTGGAGAATTCGCATTGGCTGAATGGTTTCCTCACAGAGTTGTAAAACATGGAAAAGACCCTTCAGCCCATCGAATCCATGCTGACTATCAACTACCCATGTACACTAATCCCATTTCATTCTCCCCATATTCCCATCGCCTCGCCTCCCAATTCTACCCCTCACCTACACATCAGGGGCAAATTACAGCGGCCAATTAACCCGCCAACCTGCACATCTTCGGGTTGTGGGAGGAAACTCACGCGGTCACAGGGAGAACGTGCAAACTCCACACAGACGGCAGCAGAGGTCAGGATTGAACCCGGGTCTCTGGTGCTGTGAGACAGCGGCTCTACCCGCTGCGCCACTGAGCTGCCAGACTGGCGCAGGAGTCATTGTGTGAACCTGTCCTGTGTCCTGGAGGGATGTGGCTTCCTCGCTGTGATCCGTGCCTGGCGGAACCTGGTCCGTGGCTGGACTTCCCATCTCTGCGAAGACTGGGCTTCATGGGCTGGGGAGATCTCCTCGAAACTCTAGTGGCTCTAAATCCCCCTGAGGGGCAAACACGGCACCACACCGCTCAGAAGCAAAATACTGCAGCTGCTGACCATCTGAAATAAAATGCTTAGAAGCACTCAGCCAGTCAGGCAGCATCTGTGGAGAGAGAAGCAGAGTTAATGCTTGAGCTGGGTGACCTCTGTGTTTTTCTCTCTCTCCACAGATGCTGCCTGACCCCTGGAGAACTTCCATCATTTCCTGTTTCTCTGTCACGTTGCTCAGCCCCAGTCTGTGTAATGAAGCTCACCGTAGTCAGCAGTGACCTCCTGCTCCAAGGACACGGACCAGCCAGACACAACGTAATCTAGCGTGTCTGACTCTCCCTTCGCCCGGAATCCCGTGCCTTCCTGTGGGAAACTTTCAGCTGAGGGAGGGGGAAATGTTAACAACAGTGCCAAAACATTCAGTGAAGACTCAAAAAAGACTGCAGACGCTGGAAATCTGAAACAAAGACAGCGACCACTGGAAATACTCAGCAGGTCAGGCAGCATCTGTGGGAGGAGAAACAGAGTTAATGTTTCAGGTGCTGCCTGACCTGCTGAGTAGAGTCATGGAGTTAGGTATACAGCATGGAAACAGGCCCTTCAGCCCAACTGGTCCATGCTGAGCAAGATTCCCATCTAAGCGAGTCCCATTTGCCTGAGTGTGGCCCATATCCCTCTAAACCTTCCCTATCCATGGACCTGTCCCAGTGTCTTTTAAATGCTGTTAGTGTACCTACCGCAACCACTTTCTCTGGCAGCTCGTTCCACATACTCACCACCCTCTGCTTGAAGAAGTTGCCCCTCAAGTCCCTTTTAAATCTCTCCCCTCTCACTTTAAACGTAATCCTCCAAGTTTTTGATTTCCCAACTCTTGGAAAAAGACTGCCCATTCACCCTATCTATGTCCGTTATGATTTTACACACCTCTGTAAGGTCACCTCTCAGTCTCCTATGCTCCAAGGAATAAATTCCCAGCCTGTCCAACCTCTCCCTATAACTCAGGGCCTCGAGTTCTGGCAACATCCTCGTAAATCTCCTCTGCGCTCTGTCCAGCCTTATGACCTCTCTCCGATAACTGGGCGACCAAAACCGTGCACAGTTCTCCAGGTGCAGCCTCACCAACTTCATGTACAACTGCAACCTAAGGAAGTACTTTCAATATTTTCTGTTTTTATTATCCAAGAACATTCTCCCTCCTACTGCGAGGGAACAAGGATGTAGGTTTAAAAAGTCTCCTTTTAACAAAGGCTTTCTCCAGCCCTCTGATGGAAGGAAGTCAGTTTTGTTTGCCAGGACCACCTCCTGCCCCACATGCCCTCCCTGCTCCGGGGGTAAATGCTGGGTGACCAGCACTGCACTCCCCTGAACAACTCTTCCAAACTCAGACTGCAAAGGCTCCGGAGTTATTTTTACGCAGAGCTGAGGTGCCACATTTTCACTGAGAAGGTGTCAGAAGTGACAGGTACAGCGGAGGGTTGTCACGGACACATCAGCAGTGTGATGCACCCCCCGCATAGTACACTGCTGGCGCTGGCTCGGGGAGACGAGAGACCTCCACTGCGATCTGTGTGTCCCAGAAACTCCCCACAACCCCGGCTCCAACTCCCCCCTCTCCCCACAGACACTACCTCACCCACTGGGTCCCTCCAGCAGCTCGTGTGTTGCCCCTGCTCTGTGAAGCGCAGTCCGATCCCAGCCAGCCCACCCCACCCTCACTCGCCACCCTTCCCGACTCCACCCCATGGCCCAGGCTAGGAGGAGCAGGGGCTCTGGGATCAGTTGGGTGATGCTTCCCTTGGTTGAAGTGCTACCAGGTTAGGCTGCAGTCTCCAGCTATTCCCCTTCAACTGCAGCAGGGGAATTGTCACGGGCAACTCCCTCTGCCATCTTCTTTTCCTATTCCCTCCCCGTTCCCTCCCCCATTCTCTCTCCCCGTCCCTCCCCTCTCCCCGTCCCTCCCCTCTCCCCGTCCCTCCCCTCTCCCCGTCCCTCTGCATCTCTCACTCTCCCTCTTCCTCTCTCTCTCTGACCATCTCATTCTCTTGGATTGAATTACTCTAGCGCCCTGGATCGGGGGGTGACGCCCTCTGGGACGTCCTGACAAGGTGAAGGTCCCAGAACCGGCAGCGTTTAGCAACCCAGCCCATTTGCCAGCCACTCCCGTGTGTCACACACTCCTCACCCCCCCCCCCCCCCCCCCCCAGCGCCTGAACCACTTATGGCTGCCAGCACCGGCCGCAGAACGTGACCGGCCCCCTCAGGGACTGTGGGTGGGTGAGGGGTCAGTATGTGTCCCTGCTCCATGGGATAGTGAATTACACAGGTTCTGGGGTCCCACTCCTCAGCCCCACCCGAGCACAGTTTAAAATCTCCCAGTGGGACAAAGGGTCGGATTGGGGGCGACACTGGGTTCAACCTCTCCCCCCCTCAAACTCCCCGACTTTGATTGGATGACCTGACCCTCCTGGGAGCCGTGAGTGGGGGTGTCACAGCTGCCCGACCTGCTAAATCCTCCAGTCGCACAGCCCAGAAACAGGCCCTTCGGCCCATCATCTCCATGCTGGCCAACAAGGTCCTACCTATACCATTTGCATTGACCGGCATCAGGTCCGTAGCCTTCTAAATCTCGGTGGTTCAACTGCCCGTCCAGATGGTCCCTAATCAATGTGAGAGTCCCTGCCTCCACCACTGCCTCAAGCAGGGCGTTCCAGATCCCAAACCCCCTCCCGGGGGGAGAACTTCTTCCTCAGATCTCTAAACCTCTTATCCCTGATCCTAAACCCATCTAAAAGTATCTACACAATCTACACCCCTCATTATAATTCTGCATCTATCAGCCTACCCCCTCACCCCTGCCACTCCAAGGAAAACAAACGCAGCCTATCCAGTACCTCCATCCCAGACAACGCCCTGGTGAATCTCCTCTGCACCCCCTCCACTGCGGTTAGTGACAGCAGTGTTTACAGCATTTGCTGGTCTTGTTTCAGATTTGCGGCCTCTGCAAGATTTTACTTTGGAAGGTGAAGGCGACCGGTGTCCGGGACTGTTGTCGGCACAGAGAGATGGGGCCATACATTCCCAATTCATTCTCATCTCAGCCTCTGCGAAGGTCATGAACTGGACTTCCCTCCATGGGAAAGCACTTGGCCTCATGAGCAGTGAAGTCTCCTGTCGAGGTGTTTGCTTCAAACATTTCAATTCAAAGCTTCACACCCACAGTGTGATTATTTTAAGCAGTTTGGACTTCAATGGAAGAAATCACATGACAGACAGCTCCAAAATATACCAGCAACCTGTCTCAAAGGCAATAGGCTCTGAGTAGATGTTATTCTGGATATTGCACACATAATGTGTCAACAGTGTTATCCTTCTTGGTATTTTTGGAATACATATTGTAAGCTTTTCCTAATACGAATTCCCATGTCCATAACAGGAATTTTCTATGTAAACTGGTCACGTTGCAATTGCAGTGTCCCACCAGAGACAGCACTCTAGTGCCTGAGCTTCACGCCCTGTGCTGCAGACTCTTCTCTCCATCCAACCCAACTTCCCTGTATCCCAAATTTGGTAGACATTTTATCCAGTGTTTTTGAACATTATGTTATCAAATCCTGGTAGAATCGGAGATTTTACCAGACCGTTAAGTCCATGCTCCATCCAATAGAGCAATCTCATTAGTCCCTTTCCTCTGTTCCTTCCCGGGAGTTCTGCAAATTACTCTCATCTGTCTATCCAATTCCCTTCTGATTGATCCCTAACACACCTGCAGCCATGAATCCCGCTCCATAACAACAGTCTGTGTGTGAAATATCTCTCCTCATATTTCTATCTCTGCCCAAAGTTTTACCGCAGTGCCCTGGTCAATGAACCGACCCTCCCTCTCACCAGACCCTCTCTCAGATGCCATGACCTGGTGTAGGCCCTATCCATCAGGAAGGTCAGACGTCTGTTGGGACCCGCCTCAGTGCCTTAATCAATGAGCAAAGACAATTATCTGTCCGAATCATCTGTTAATCAGCATAAAAACAATGGAGACACAGGAGGTTGCAGATGCTGGAATCTGGAGCAACAATGTGCTGGAGGAACTCAGTGGGTTGAGCAGCATCTGGGGGAGGACAGGGTCAGGTCAAAACTCTGCATCAGGACCCGCAGGGTTCCAACCGGAAACGTCGACAGTTCCTCTCTTCCCACAGATGCTGCTGACCCACTGAGTTCCCCCAGCAGATTGTTTGTTGCTTTAAAAACAATCATCTGCTCCTACCTGTTGCTGTTCAGAGATTGCAGAGCACGACTTGGCTCCGTAGCTTCAGGAACAATCAAACGTGGGCTGTGGAGCATCAGGGGTTGTGGTAAGTGCTGGACAGAGGCAAATCATTCCTTTCCCCTCTCCCTGGGTTCAACAGCCAACTGACCGATCCACCCAATCAGAGTCATGGAGTCATACGCCATAGAAACAGGCCCTTCAGCCCTTCGTGCCTATACTGACTATCCACACTAATCCCTTTTACCAGCATTTGCTTCATCACCTTCTTCACAGCTCATTCAGACAAGTGATAATCGTTGTGAGAGTCTCTGCCTCCACTGCCTCCTCAAGCAATGAGTTCCAGGTGAACATTCCTCAGCTCCCCTGTAGACCCCTTACTGCTCACCATAAGCTTCTGTGCTCTGGTTTTAGGCGCCTCTGTTATGAGGAAAGGTTTCTCACTACCCACCCTATCTATGCCCCTCAGAATTTTGCCCCTAGTACCAGGTCCCCCCTCAGGCCCCGCTGCTCCAGGGAAAACAGACCCAGCCTCTCCATTCTCTCTGAGATATCCGAGTAATCCGGGGACGCTGAGTGTGCTGTAAGAGAGGAACAGACGCAGACACCGGGATGCTGCCAAGAGATAGACATCAGTCCAGGCCAAACAGGAACCATCTCCTCTGCTGACGCACAGGAACCATGAGTCATACTGCTTACAGCAGGAAAATCCATTAGAATCCGGCTGAGCTGATAATGGCTCCTCATCCAGGACAAGGCCAATCACTGGTTTAGCAAAAGCAGCTGTTGAGAATTGAGGTGGGAGATGGTGAGTGGGAGGATGGATTTGATGCCCGCAGCTTCCACCTTCCCAGGACAAGAGGGTCAAAGACAGATCTGTGCGCTCCCTGCCCCTCAGTGCCAGCACTAAACCCCCCATTAGTGAGCCTGTCTGATGTAGTGCGATGGACCAACAGTGAACAGGCGTCACCTACAGCCACAAGGCAACAGGTACATGAGAACAGCCCCAAATAATGAGGAACCCAACAGTGAGGATTTGATGTCTCTGGGCCTGTACTTGAGGGAGTTGGGATCTTAGTGAAACCTACCAGATACTGAAAGGCCTGGATAGTGTGGACATACAGAGGATGTTTCCATCAGTAGGAGAGTCTAGGATCCGAGGGCACAGGTCAGAATAAAGGGACATCACTTTAATACTAAGATGAGGAGGAATTTCTTCAGCGTGGGTGGTGAATCTGTGGAATTCATTGCCACAGAGGGCTGTGGAGGCCAAGTCATTGGGTTCTTGATAGGTTCTTGATTGGTAAGGAGGTTAAGGGTTATGGGGAGAATGGGGTTGAAAAAAAATCAGCCATGACTGAACGGCAGAGCAGACACAATGGGTCAAATTCTGCTCCTATATCTTATGATGAACATCAACTCACGTGTGGCTCAGTGGTTAACACCCACACCTCTGGAGCAACAGGTGAAGGGCTCCTGTCCCATTCAAGGGCTTGTTCCAATGATATAACCTAACCTTCCAGCACAGTACGCAGGGAGTGCTTCAGTGTCAGAGTCACTGCCTTACGGATGATGTCAGACACCTGTCAGGTGACACACAATTGACTCTAGGGCACTACTTATTGACCAACACGTGTTCCCACTGCCCTGGACAACACCATCTCAAATAGGTTAACCACTTCTGATAAGGGGATCATTCTTTTAGAATTCAACGACCAGGTAATGTGGTGCCAGGCACCATGTTAAACAAGATTCTCCAATGACCAGCTCATCTAACACATCACCCACACAACACACCCTGTTGCACCACTGACGGGCTCTCAAAGTTTGGGACCAGGGCAGCAGATTCATCGATGATCAGAACTGTGACCGTCACAAAACTGAAAGGTGCATTTGGCCGTGCAAACTTTATGAAATTCAACTCATTTGTGATTGGAGTTCGTGGGGCAACACCAATTTGCACAGAATGTGCACTGGGATAAAAACACTGCATTTATTTCACTAAACAGAGCAGAGGAAAGCACCATGCCCAGTTACAGATACGACACAGACACTAACATGGGACAACTAACACAGACATATTAACGCAAACATAGTTATATCATTTAACAAGAACAAAAATCCAGGTCAGCTTCCCAGTAAATTTTTCACGTAATTACCAATGGGAGTGATCCAACAATTAGCCCAAAGACTCAAGGAGGAAATGTTTATAGTTGAGTTTAAATGCAGACTCACCTGGTCGAAGAGAACCTTCCAGTGCTGGAGGAGGAGGCAAGCCCGCATGTGTAGGAGAGGAAAGAAAACAGAATAAGGTCCAGTGCACACAGCCAGCTGCACCGCATGGCACCATAACACACACTAATGCATGCATGGAGATAATGAATTATGGTCAACTCTTTCCCTGCACGCATTGCATCCAACATCCACACACTGGAACACTGCAGGAACCTCCTCACTTTCCCCTTCTCTCGCTATAAGGTACTGAAGCACATCCCACTCCCCTCCCAGACCTGTCCTGGCTGCAACCTGCTCGGTCTCTGGGTTACAAGGAGCTGGCTTGCGGCTGCACCTTCTAACACTGTAATCGGACTCCCCCACTGGCTCCTGGCACATTAATGGGATCAATAAGTGCAGTGCATTTGAGGAAAAGCTTCACATATTGTCATCAACCCAAAAATCAATGGCAATTAAATGCTCTTCCTCTCTGTGGTACTTCCCCCAATCAGTCAGAAGCAGTTACTGGGTTCTCAGTGCTAACGTTAGGTCCTGGATCATCCCAAAACATCCGGATGAGGCAGGACTCTACTACATCCCAATAAACCATAACATAACTGAATCCCAGCACCCTGCTACTGGTCACCCTGTAAGATGGTGAAAGATGTCATTAAACTTGAAAGCGTGCAGAGAAGATTTACCAGGATGTTGCCTGGACTTGGGGGCCTGAGCTACAAGGAGAGGTTGCATAGACCAGGACTTTATTCCCTGGAATGCAGGAGACTGAGGGGTGACCTGATAGAGGTGTATAAGATCATGAGGGGCATAGACAGGGTGAAAGCACACAGTCTTTTTCCCAGGGAGGGGGAGCTAAAAACAAGAGGTCATAGGTTTAAGATCAGAGGCGAGAGATTTAAAAGGGACATCAGGGGCAGCTTCTTCATGCAAAGGGTGGTGCGTATTTGGAATGAGCTCCCAGAAACAGTGGTTGAGGCGGGCACATTAGCAACATTTAAAAGCCTTCTGGATAAGTACATGGATAGGAGAGGTTTAGAGGGCTATGGGCCAAACGCAGGCAGATGGGACTAGTTTGCTGGGCAACATGTTCAGCACAGAATGGATGGGCCGAAGGGCCTGTTTCTGTGCTGTATAACTGTGACCTGCACAAAGTCTCCTCCTCAATCAATTTAAAACATAACCTTGCAAAAATCTTTAACTCTGGGGCTGGAGTTAAGTCTGATTTGAAAGTATTTCCAACTTTTGTCAAGGAGAAACAATTGACATGGTGTTTGGTGAACTTCATTCGAAATGTCACCGTGGATGCAAATTGCAGACACCTCTTGGGGTTAACCTCGGGGAGAGAGAGGGGGAAGAGAGAGGGGGGTGGGGGGAGAGAGATGGGGAGAGAGGGGGGAAGAGAGAGGGGGAAGAGAGAGGGGGAAGAGAGAGAGGGAAGGGGGAGAGGGAAGGGGCGGAGAGGGGGAGGGGGAGGGGGAGGGAGGGGCAGGGGGATAGGGGAGAGGGGGAGGTGGGAGGGTGAGGGAGAGAGAGGGGGAGAGGGGGGAGAGAGGGGAAGGGAGAGAGGAGGTAGGGGTTGTGTGGGGAGGGAGGGGGAGGGGGATGGGGAGAGGGGTGTGAGGCGAGGGAGGGGAGGGGGAGGGAGAGGAGAGAGGGTGAGAGGGGGAGGGAGGCGGAGGGAGGGGGAGAGGGTGGAGGGGGGAGTAGGGGGAGGCATGGGGGAGATGAGGGGAGATGGGATGGGCACGCACACACACGGGGACCCCGAGACCCTCTCTCTCACACACAGAGACCCCCTCTCTCACACACACTGGGACCCCCTCTCTCATACACGCTGGGACCCCCTCTCTCACACACACTGACCCCCTCTCTCACACACGCTGGGACCCCCTCTCTCACACACGCTGGGACCCCCTCTCTCACACACGCTGGGACCCCCTCTCTCACACACACAGAGACCCCCTCTCACACACACTGAGACCCCCTCTCTCACACACGCTGGGACCCCCTCTCACACACACGCTGAGACCCCCTCTCTCACACACGCTGGGACCCCCTCTCTCACACACGCTGGGACCCCCTCTCTCACACACGCTGGGACCCCCTCTCTCACACACGCTGGGACCCCCTCTCTCACACACGCTGGGACCCCCTCTCTCACACACACTGAGACCCCCTCTCTCACACACGCTGGGACCCCCTCTCTCACACACGCTGGGACCCCCTCTCACACACACTGAGACCCCCTCTCTCACACACACGCTGAGACCCCCTCTCTCACACACACAGAGACCCCCTCTCTCACACACACTGAGACCCCCTCTCTCACACACGCTGAGACCCCCTCTCTCACACACGCTGAGACCCCCTCTCTCACACACGCTGGGACCCCCTCTCTCACACACGCTGGGACCCCCTCTCTCACACACACTGAGACCCCCTCTCTCACACACGCTGGGACCCCCTCTCTCACACACACTGAGACCCCCTCTCTCACACACGCTGGGACCCCCTCTCACACACACGCTGGGACCCCCCTCTCTCCCACACGCTGGGACCCCCTCTCTCACACACACTGAGACCCCCTCTCTCTCACACACACTGAGACCCCCTCTCTCACACACACGCTGAGACCCCCTCTCTCACACACGCTGGGACCCCCTCTCACACACACTGAGACCCCCTCTCTCACACACGCTGGGACCCCCTCTCTCACACACGCTGGGACCCCCTCTCTCACACACACTGAGACCCCCTCTCTCACACACGCTGGGACCCCCTCTCTCACACACGCTGGGACCCCCTCTCTCACACACACTGAGACCCCCTCTCTCACACACGCTGGGACCCCCTCTCTCACACACGCTGAGACCCCCTCTCTCACACACGCTGGGACCCCCTCTCTCACACACGCTGAGACCCCCTCTCTCACACACACTGAGACCCCCTCTCTCACACACGCTGGGACCCCCTCTCTCACACACGCTGGGACCCCCTCTCTCACACACGCTGAGACCCCCTCTCTCACACACGCTGGGACCCCCTCTCTCACACACGCTGAGACCCCCTCTCTCACACACACTGAGACCCCCTCTCTCACACACTGGGACCCCCTCTCTCACACACGCTGGGACCCCCTCTCTCACACACGCTGGGACCCCCTCTCTCACACACACTGAGACCCCCTCTCTCACACACGCTGGGACCCCCTCTCTCACACACGCTGAGACCCCCTCTCTCTCACACACACACTGAGACCCCCTCTCTCACACACACTGAGACCCCCTCTCTCACACACAGGGTCGCTGACACAAAGATTCGCTCACACACTGAGCGAGGGGATGAACTCACGTCCTCTGTTCCCATGGGCAGACCGTCCCTACTGCCCAGCTTCACGATGCCCTCTCCCTGGGGGTCGCCGGAGGCTGGGGTTTCGGTGCTGGGCTCCGGCTTCTCTCCCTCCTCCATCGCGGCCTCGGCTCGGCTCACCCGGGGAGATGCCGCTTCATCCTCCGCTGCTCGCCCTGGGTCCCACACACAGCAACATCAGTCGGGCGCCCCGGGACACCGGGATACCCGCGACTGGCCCGGGACACGGGCACAGGTCGGCGCGACAGCCAGAGGAGGTATCCCGCACAGAGTGGTATCTGAGCCGGGAGATGTCCCGGGACAGTGCGGGATCTGAGCCGGGAGATGTCCCGGGACAGCGCGGGATCTGAGCCGGGAGATGTCCCGGGACAGTGCGGGATATGAGCCGGGAGATGTCCCGGGACAGCGCGGGATCTGAGCCGGGAGATGTCCCGGGACAGTGCGGGATATGAGCCGGGAGATGTCCCGGGACAGCGCGGGATCTGAGCCGGGAGATGTCCCGGGACAGCGCGGGATCTGAGCCGGGAGATGTCCCGGGACAGTGCGGGATCTGAGCCGGGAGATGTCCCGGGACAGCGCGGGATATGAGCCGGGAGATGTCCCGGGACAGAGCAGGACCCGGTCTCTCCCCGCAACAGGAACTTATCCCAAACGTTGAGCAGAAATTTACAGACACCTTCCACTGTTGTTATTTTTCTAAACTTTATCTTAATAAAACTTCCAAAGAAACCAGACAATACCTCGGAAACTATAAATACTTCGCTCGAAGTATTAATTTGCCAATTTCCATTCAAATGTTTTGGTCCCGTGTCTCCCGCTGGTGAACCCCAGCCCTTTCCCGAACGGGTTAATCGGACCGGTACCTGCTCCGGACGGCGCGGCTCCGCTCCTCCGGCTCCCGCTCCCCGTCCCTCCAGCTCCCTCACTCCCTCCGGCTCCCTCAACCCCTCCCCTCCGGCTCCCCCCCTCCCACCCCTCCGGCTCCGCTCCTCCGGCTCTGGTCCCTCCGGCTCCCTCACTCCCTCCTCGAACCCGCTTCCCAGCTCAATCACGCCACGTGTAGTTGAGAACGCGTAAGATCAATAAATATTCTGCAATAAAATCCCTGTAACAAATCAACTGGAGAGACTGTCCCGTCTCAATCCTGTGTGATTAAAGGAGCAAATCTCTCTCAACCCTCCCCGACCCAAAGGTCAAACGGCTGCTAACGCCGGCGTGTACAACACAGATCAACTCTCCCGTATGCGTGAGATAAGCTTGTGCCTGGAATATCCATCCATCATATGGAGGTACAAGTGACACACTTTATTGTCTTTAATCTCCTGTTTATTTGCGGTCTGTACCGTGCACTTCACAGATAAAGCAAATGAAAACTGGGGTAATCCGACTTCAAAAGAGAGGGGAAAAAATGAGACCATCGATAGGTCAGGCAGCATCTGTGGAGAAACAGTTCATGTTTCGGATCACGACCCTTCATCAGAACATTTAAAGTCAAGGAGACGGCAGATACTGAAATCTGGAGCAACAAGCTGTCTCCTGGAGGAACTCAGCGGGTCGAGCAGCGTCTGTGGAGGCAGGGCGGTTTCAGGACGAGACCCTGCATCAAAGTGGCGTTTATTGACATCTGTACAAGTCCATGTGTGCAGGGGTGCAATGAAAATCTTCCTTGCAGCAGCGTCACAGGCACAGAGCAGCAGATAAGCAGCATTCGCAAGAAAAACATCAGTTAAACATAAATTAGACACAATTTTTACAAGATAAAAGAAGCCCATTTTAGTGCTAAGTGATGAGAGTGGTCAACTGCAGCGGTGATTTGGGTTTTGCCGGTTGGTCCAAGAACTGAATGGTTGAAGGGCGGGACGTCACATCACACAAGGACAACTGGTGGCAGGCCCAGAGTAGAATGAAACGCAGGAGATGTGCAGGCGGTGGTCATCGGCAGATGTTCCTCTCTGTTATCCTGAGGGTACCGCCTCAGAATAAAGGGACGTCCCTTTAGAACTGAGACGAGGAGGAACTTCTTCAGCCAGAGGGCGGTGAATCTGTGGAATCTGTCGCCACGGACGGCTGTGGAGACCAAGTCATTGGGTGTATTTAAGGCAGAGGTCGATGGGTTCTGGGGCGGTAAGGGGGAGTTGTTACAGGGAGAACGGGGCTGAAAACAAATCAGCCATGAATGAATGATGGAGCACTCGATGGGCCGAATGGCCTAATTCTGTTCCTATATCTTATGGAGGGAGAGGATATTTCCAGTGCCTTTCCTGCTTCTGTAGAGAGACAAGGCATGTTCGGGTTGCTTGGGGCTGGTTTAACACAGGGGGTGAAAGGTAGCAGGCACCCAGCATTTCCTCCCTCCCCTACAAATAACGTGCAGGTGATATGCAGAATATACCTTTAACTTGCTTCTCCAAATTAAATTCCTGCACACTTCTCTGGTTTTATAATTCCCAGTGGGCTGTGTCCACAACCTGCTAACCTGCAGCTGAACTCCTGGCGTTTAGTATGTGGGACAGAGTCTTTATTTGTTCAGGGACATGGATCTCACCGGAAGCTCATGGTAGTGTAGCAGTTAGCGTAATGTTATTACAGCGCCAGTAACCCGGGTTCAATTCCAGCCGTCGTCTGTAAGAAGTTTGTACGTTCTCCCTGTGTCTGCGTGGGTTTCCTCCGGGTGCTCTGGTTTCCTCCCACATTCCAAAGATGTGCGGGTTTGGAAGTTGTGGGCGTGCTATGTTGGCGCCAGAAATGTGGCGACACTTGTGGGCTGCCCCCAGAACACTCTATGCAAAAGATGCATTTCACTGTGTGTTTCGATGTACATGTGACTGATAAAGAAATCTTATCTCATCTATTGCCCATCCCCCTAACTGTTCAAAACAGGGAGGTCACCACATGGTCGAGTCTGGGTTTACATACAGGTCTGACCAGACCTTGTGAGGACAGCAGAGGTCTTCCCGCTGTCGTTGACCCAAAGGTTGGTCGATGGTTATAAGAACCATTTAAATTTATGGCATAGGAGGCCATTCAGGTCATCTTGTCCATACTAGCCAATAAAGGACTGAGGTTATTCCCAGCTCCCGGTCCACAGCCCCTGCAGCTCAAAGTACTTCAAGGACTCATCCAGGTACTTCTTCAAGAACCAGGTGTAGATGAGGTGACCAGTTTGTGAAGCACCCGTCCACAACGGCCATCCTGAGCTTCCCACCCGACTGGTCTGTCCTTGGCCTTTCCCACTGCCGCGGTGAGGCTGAATGCAAACCAGAGACCAGGGCCTCACATTCCCCTTGGGCAGCCGACAACCCAATGGTGGGAACGTTGAACTCTCCAGTTCCAGGTAACCCACTCCCCCGTGTTCCTTTCCCACTCCCACCGGTCTACCCAGGGTCGCTCTCCTCTTCCATCCCCCTCCTCCGAAGATTCATTCCCATCCTCCAGCTGGTTCCATCCTCTCACCCATCTCTCCTCCGGGGTTGTCTCTCTCTTCATTTACCCTCCCTGACCCTTCCCCCACCTGGCTCCATCATCCTCCCCTTATCTGGTTCCACCTATCACTTTCCAGCTTCTGTCTCACCTTGCCCCTCCCCTCCTCCCACCTGGCTCCAAAGTGATGAGTAGCTCTCCCTCACCAGCACGTCAGGGTTCCAGACTCTTGCCACTCTTTCCATGAAATAACTTTTTCTCAACTTCCTTCTAACTCTTCCACCAGTTAACATAAATCTACACCACCCCTCTCCCTTTTATTGATAAGATTTCTTTATTAGTCACACGTACATCAAAACACATAGTGAAATGCATCTTCTGTGCAGATTGTTCTGGGGGCAGCCCGCAAGTGTCGCCACGCTTCCAGCGCCAACATAGCATGCCCACAACTTCCTAACCCGTACGTCTTTGGAATGTGGGAGGAAACCGGAGCACCCGGAGGAAACCCATGCAGATACGGGGAGAACGTACAAACTCCTTACAGACAGCGTCCGGAATTGAACCTGGGTCACTGGCACTGTAATAGCGTTACGTTAACCGCTACACTACCGTGATCACCTGGCCGAAGGAAATGTAGTTGAATGAGTTAATGGGAGAGGTTAGGGGTGATAACCTCTGGTTACAATTGTGGGATTGGAGCATGTGACCAGATGATTACCACGTGTTATCCCCAGAGCAACCCTGGCCTCACTTGATCACAGATACCCCCCTTTGTCCTCGTTCACTCCCACCAACATTTTGCCAACTTAAGACCAACTAATTTTCTCTCTTTTCTGATGAAGGGGTTTCAGCCCAAATCATTAACTCTGTTTCTCTCTCCACAGATGCTCCCTGACATTTTCTGATTTTATTTCAGATTTCCAACATCTGCAGTTTTCTCTTGATTCCTGTTTGTCTTTTTCTCGGTGTTAGTGAGTGCTCTCGAGCTGAAACAGTAACACCGTGTCTCCACACACATTGCCTGTGTTTTTATTTGTTCTGTAGTAGATTTATTAAGAACACAGTGCGCAACAGAGAACAACAGTTCAATCAAAAATATAGAACCCGTGAGCCCAATATCTGCAAGGTCTGTAGACAGAACATGGATAACAAGCAGTGCAATCAAGGGTGAAGCAAGTTGATCCGAGACCTGACAGATGGTTTGTTTGCGAACTCCGTGCCAGTGAATGGAACACTCTCATTTTGAATGCCTAACTATCAGAGTTAAAGAGAGATACAGCAGGGACCACATGGCCTTCAGCCACAAAGTTGGTGCTATCCATTCACACTATCCTACATTAATCCCCCATTTCTTTTATTTTCCCTACACTCTGATCAACTCTCCCCAGATTCTACCCCTCCCCTCCAAATGAGGGGCAATTTACAGCGGCTAATTAACCCACTGACCCGCACGTCTTTGGGATGTGGGAGGAAACTGGAGCACATGGGGGAAACCCACGCGCTCACAGGGAGGACGTGCAAACTCCACACAGACAGTACTGAGGTCAGGATTGAACCTGGGTCTCTGGTGCTGTGAGGCAGCGGCTCTACCCACTGCGCCAGATGTGAACCAGTCCTCCCTGGTCTGGTAGTTCTATGGGTCAGGGGTAGAGTGAAGCTGCGCTGTGTCCCGTGAGCTGAGAACAGCTCCATCCACCACACCCGCCATCCAGTGCCCACTGGGACAGAGACCCCCTTGGGTGTGGTTTTATTCAGTAGACGGCAGGAGTCTGTGATGTCCCATCTGCAGCCACCCTTCCACTCTATGACTCCTGCTCGATTTGAACTGGGCTTTTGGAAGTCGAAGGCCAGTTATTGTTTATTGGGCAGGTCCCCTGTCCATCACTCCCTCAGTGGCCCCTCACCACTGCAGGGGACAGGAACAAGCTCCAGGCAACATCTTGGCCTTTGTCCTAGTAACGAGGCACTGCCTCAAATTCAGCGTTAGGTTGGGGCAGTCACCTTCATCTGCTTGTCTTTAACCTCAGCTGGATAAGTCACTCCTAAGTCCAGATAATTCCAGATCAGCGGAACTGGTTTGAACTTTCCCTGTCTGTTTTTGTTGGTGGTGTTCATGTTTGGTGAATGAGACCAGGGTGCGGGGTAGAGGTTTGTCCTGGGTTAAGTGGGTGTTGGAGCAAGTGCTGCCTGTTGTACTCTCCCACCGGATATCTGCTTCCGCAGCGGGACCAACACCTGGAGCCAATCCTTGTGCAACCACCGTCCTACTTCTACAGCCCGACCTGGTCTTGGTTTCCTTAATGGATCTCAGTGGATACAAGAGGTGACAAATACAAGGCATTACAGTTGTGGCTGTTAGCTCTGACCTGGGTTTGGGGCAGGAGAGAGGGGTGCATCAGCCTTCCTTCCATTGACCAGTGCTGGAAATGGAGGTGTGATACTGGGCAAGGTTCTCATCAACTGCATGAACAGCCTGTTAATATCAACCGCTTAGCAGATGGTTACTGGGGTGTCATACTGATCTTAGGCTGGTCTTGTATCCACTCTTCTGGAGTGAGAGGCACTTGACTGAAACGTAAAAGATCCTGAGGGTCCCTGACGGGGTGGTTGTGGAGAGAATGTTTCCACCTTTTGGGAAGATTGAGAGTCAGGAGTTGCTGTTTAAAAATAAAGGAGTTGCCATGTCAGACGGACTCTCAGAGGGTTGTCATTCTTTGTAGCTCTCTCGGAGGGCAGTGGAAGCAGAGTCCATGAATATTTTTAAGGCTGAGGGAGATTCATGATAAGCGAAGGGGTGAAAATTTCCTATGGCTGGGCAGAAAGTGTGGAGCTAAGATCACCCAGGAATGGTTGAGCAGAGCCCAATGGGACTGGTGACCTGCTCCTAGTACGTGCGCTGGTACGTTCTTGCTGATGAGCAAAGAGAGTTGGGAAGGAAACAAAGTAAAGTTCATTAGTTTTGGTTGTAAATTGCAGCCCGACTTCAATAAAAAGTTATTTTAGAAAGGAAGGGTTTATACTCTGAATGTTATGGTGCGAGTGGGACCTCTTGTTCCAGGAAGACCTTGAAGAATTTCCCCATCGTTTGCTCGGAGAGATATGCCTCATTCTTCATGCTCTTAAATACATTGCAAATTAAAACATGTTATCATCGTTTGCCTTTCAGCAATTAATTTTGTGCCTCAGATTGTGTGAAACATTCTTTGCGTAAATGGTGCTGATTTGCAGTGTTCCTGAGAGTGTTCCAGTGACTTTGTCATCGAGTGGTTTACCTAGGTGACATTTCCTGCCATTTCACTGCTTCACAAAGCTTATGAAACGACACACGAGCTGCGTCACCGCGCCATTGGAACAACGTGGAAAGTTCTTTGTGCTGCTGCCCTCATGTCTTGCCCGGGGCTTTCCTCTTCCTGCTGCTCAGTAGCAGCGTTTAGGACGGAATTGAGGCATTTCTGGGAGAGGGGAGAGTAACACAGACTGCGTTGGTATTTAAGACGCATTATAGCTAAACGCTGCTGAATGCTATGTGGCCGCCAGGAACAGTACACAGGAACAGTAAGCTAAGGACAGAACGGGACAGGGGTGGAGAGTTAACATGACAGGCGCAGGGTTGCAAGTGGTGACAGGACAGAAGCCTTCTTGAAAGCAGTCACACAATCAGTGCTTGGATTCTCCCAGTGTAGAGGAGACCTCATTGTGAGCACGGAATGTGTGCACTGGGTTGGAAGCGGTTGCAAGTGAATGGCTGCTTTACCTGACGGTGGGAAGGGATGAGGTGAGGGGGCAGGTATTGCATCTTCTGCGGTTGTGTAGGAAGATGCTGCGAAATGGAGAGTGGTTGGTGGGGATGGAAGGGAGGACGAGGGAGTCACAGGGGAACGGATGGAGACGTGGTCGGTGGGGATGGAAAGGGAGGACGAGGGAGTCACAGAGGGAATGGATGCTTTGAAGTATTGGTGGGTGGAGAGGAAGATATGGCTGGTTGGCAGTGTGGGAAATTGGGGGGGTGGGGGGGGTGATCTACTGAAGGTGGTGGGTGGAAGGGAAGGCATGGGTTCCCCATCCTTGCTGCGGTTGGGGGAGAGCAGGAATGGACACAACTAGGAACCCAGTCAAATATTCATGGCCTTGGTTCAGTGCTGCGGAACGCTGTCTGCTGGTCCCAATAACTTCACCACTCCCCAGGCAATCCTTCAAAATAATGAACCTAGGGACTTTCTGCATCCATTTTGAGAGAGCACACAGGTCCACGGCACCTCTTACAGTGCTGCCACACTCTCGGTACTGCACTGGTGTGTTAGCCTGGACCCAGTTGCTTCCAAGTGTCTCCAGTAGAACCTGGGACCCATGGGTTTGACTTTGGGTCAAGAGGACTGAGGGCAGACTGGGCAGAGGTGGGCAGGACTGGTGTAGGTCTGGCAGACAATTCAAGGGCCAAGGGACATAATTACAAAGAGGACAAAAATAACAGGGCTGAGGTCGTCGCTGAGGGCAATAAGTGTGGTAAAGAGGGTAAATGTCACACTAGTGTGTGTCATTACCGGAGCAGGAGGAAAGTTGGTCTGGTAGATGTCGGTGATGAGGTGGTTGAGGAAGAGGTTGAGAGTGGTGACAGGGCAATGGTGGGTGACAAGGAGGATGTGCTTACACGCGAGTTGTGTGATAAGTCGTCTGGTTCTGATTGGGCTCAGCCAACATGAGAAACAGACATCCTGCGTCTTGCAAAGTTGAGGGTTGTGGTAGCTGCAGATGTTAATGCTGTTAAGTGTGGTGGATCCAGTTAAGAAGCACGGGAGATGTCAATTCTCCTTGGGGGGTGGGGGGAGATTGGACAGAAATGGCCAGGACTGGTTTAGATCGGGTAGATGGAGAGAAGCTGTCCCCACTGGCGATAGCTCAAGGACCAGGAGACATTGTTTCAAAGGATGAAAGTTGCAGAGCGCAAGGTACGAGGAGAAACTTATCCCCCCCCAAGGTATTAGCATCGAGGTTGTGGAGAGAGAGCGGGAATATGGTATTGATGTCGAAGATCAGCCATGATTGTATGGAGTGGTAGGACAGGGTTGAAGGGCCGAATGACCCACTCCCACTCCTGTGTTTCGACGCCACTGAACCCCATGGTGTAAAGGGCAGTTAGGGGGTCTTAAAGGGAATTGGACAGACACAAGAGAGAGTGATGTGCCGTGCTGGGAGAGGCACTGGGCAGGTGGTCCACAGGTACCCACCGCGGACTCGGTGACTGACCGCCTCCTCCCACGAGTCTGGTTCAAGGACTTACTGTGTGTCGGCAGGGTCCAGCCAGTGGGATGTCGAATTCCTGAAGTCTGAGATGATTTCCTCTAATAGTCCCACATCGGGGCTGGAGGCCAGTGGTTCATCGTGGTATGTCTGTACAGCTGAAACAAAGACCAGGTGGTGAGTCCCAGCCGCTGGGGAACGGCAGGACACGGGATGGGCAGGAAAGCCACCTCCCTCTCCTGGTTCAGTGGGTACCTGCACTAACTTGGATGGACTTGGGACAGACCAGGACAGAACCGCACTGGCAGGCGATCTCCACCAGAGGGCAAGAGGAGCACTGCTGTTCGCCTCAGCACCCTGAGTGGTGTCTGGGGACTCTGCTGGATGTGATACATAGAGCACAGAACAGCACAGCACAGGAACAGGCCCTTCGGCCCGCCATGTCTGTGCTGACCACGATGCCAATTTAACCTGCACATCTGCTGGCACAAGGTCCATGTCCCCTGCCTGTTCAGAGTGCCTCTTAAACGTTATCACTGGATCACTCCACCACCTCCCACAGCAGTGTGTTCCAGGAACCTGCCGCTCTCTGTGTAAAAAAACTTGCCTCAAATCTCCTTTAAACTTTCCCCCTCTCACCTTAAACCTTTGCCCTCTTACATCTGACATTTTCACCCTGGGAAAACGACTCTATCTAACCTGTCTGTATCTCTCATAATTTTATAAACTTCTATCAGATCTCCCCTCAGCCTCTGATGCTCCAGAGAAAACAATCCAAGTTTCTCCGACCTCTCCTGATAGCGAAGGAGATGCACTCTGAGGTCTAACAGACCTCTCGGGTAGATATTTGGACTATTGTGGAATCGAGGCTTGTGAGAAACTGGCAGGAAATGGGGGCTGTTGCTCTGATTCTTAACCCTGCCACAGAGCGCAGGGCGTCTCTCCATTCAACACGGTTACATCCATGCACCTTGACTCGATTACTCGGTCATTTAAAACTTGAGGGAGGCTTCTGGCATCTGTCCTTGTAGTCAGAGAGGTATTACAAGTGTATAAAATCATGAGGGGCATAGATCGGGTGAATAGTCCTTTCTTCCAGGGATAGAGGGCTTAGGTTTAAGGTGAGAGGGGAAAGATTTAAAAAGGGACCTGAGGGACAACTTCTTATCGCAGAGGGTGTTGTGTGTACGAGTTAGAACATGGACCAGTACAGCACAGAACAGGCCCTACAGCCCACAATGTTGTGCCGACATAGCTAACCCCTCCTGCCTACAGAATGCCCATATCACTCCATTTTCCTCTCATTCATGTGCCCATCCAAGCCCCTCTTAAAAGCCCCCAATGAATTTGCCTCCACCACCCTATCAGGCAAAGCATTCCAGGCATCCACCACTGTCTGAGTAAAAAACTTACCCCTCACATCTGTTCTAAACCTACCCCCTCTCACCTTAAATGCATGCCCTCTGGTATTGGATCGCTCAATAATGGGAAAAAGATATTGCTTGTCCACCCTATCTATGCCCCTCATAATTTTATACACTTCCAACAGATCACCCCTCAGCCTCTGCCGCTCCAGAGAAAAGAGCCCAAGTTTGTCCAGCCTCTCCTCCAGCAGTTTGCCTTTTGGACGGGAATTGTCTGGGCGGTGATGCCTCCCCAGGTGGAATAGCCCGGTGACACTCACCGTGGAGGTTCCCAGCTGAGAATGTGCGGGGGGAGGAGGAGCCAAGGCAAACGGAGCACGAAGATCGGGGGGGCAACGGCGTCAAAGAGAGAGGAGTGACTTACCGGAGGTGATCTTCGACCTGTCACTCACTGGTTTGGGGACATTGTAGATTCCACTCTGACAGTTCACTAGCAAGGAAATAAAACCATCAGCAACTTACTGCATCACTCTCCCCCTCGGCCACCCCTTCCACCCCCTCGGCCACCCCCTGCCCCATCAGGTGGAGCCCTGGGATGTCTGACTCTCCTCTCCCTCTGTGAGGAGCCACTGACAACGCTGCAGGGGTTTTAACGTAACTCCCGCCCCGGGACTAGAGATGTGGGGAACAGCAGGAGCCATCCTTGACCACGGTCTGCACTGGTGCTGACGTCAGTCACACTGCACGGGCGCTGACGTCAGTCACGCTGCATGGCGAAGGCACTGAGGGGAGGACAGTGCTTCCTACTGGTGAGGAGGAGAAGGACACATGGTTCCTGGTTCCTTAATGTTGGTGCACACACAGTCTCCGTACACCTCTCCCTGGTGTACACACTCCTGGGCTACCTCACTTTAATGTACAAACTTCTACAGATGTACTGTTGAAAGTGTCCTGACTGGTTGCATCATGGTCTGGTACAGCAATTCAAATGCGCAGGAATGCAAGAAGCTGCAGAGAGGAGTGGACTCAGCTCGATACATCCCTTCCCACCATCTGTAGTATCTGCAGGAGGCACTGCCTCAAGGCAGCAACATCAAGGATGTGGAAGCTTTAGAGAGGCTGCAGAGGAGATTTACCAGGCTGCTGCCTGGATTGGAGAGCATGTCTTATGAGGATAGGTTGAGCGAGCTAGGGCTTTTCTCTTTGGAGAGAAGGAGAATGAGAGGTGACTTGATAAAGGTGTACAAGATGATAAGAGGCATAAGTCGAGTGGACAGTCAGAGACTTTTCCCAGTGCGACAATGGCTAACACGAGGGGACATAATTTTAAGGTGATTGGAGGAAGGTATAAGGGGGATGTCAGTGGTAAGTTTTTTTTACACAGAGGGTGGTGGGTGCGTGGAACGCACTGCCGGCAGAGATTGTGGGGGCAGATACATTAGGGCCATTTAAGAGACTCTTAGATAGACACATGAATGATAGAGAAATGGGGGGCTATGTGGGAGGGAAGGGTTAGATAGATCTTAGAGCAGGATAAAATGTCGGCACAACATCGTGGGCCGAAGGGCCTGTACTGTGCTGTAGTGGTCTATGTTCATGTCATATGTCAGTGATAATAAATCTGATTCTTATTCTGTACAGTGTTGTTCAGTGTACTCTACTGTCCCTGACGTGAGGAAGTGGGCAGAGTGACTCTCCCCTACCCACCCGGCCCACTGGGGAACGCTGTGGACTGCAGTGATGTTGGGACGTCTGCAGCAAGCTGTATAACCACACGTACCTCTGTCAGCAGCCTTTGGCACCAGACTTGGAGCAACATCTGTCTCCACCTTCTGTCCTGCAGTATCTGGAAATGAACGAAACAAACGTGAGAGGGGAGTGTCGGAGCGGCGGGGAGTGCAGGCACACCGTCGGACCGAGCGGATGACCCCTCCCCTTCACCGGCGGGGTGCCAGGTTTGGGGCCCTGGGGCGGACACCTACCCTACAAATCAACGCACAAAAACCCACGGGGACACAAGATGCTGGAAACTAGGAAACAATCTGCTGGAGGAACTCAGCAGGTCAAGCAGCGCCTGTGGACTCAAAGAGCTAGTCGATGTTTCGGGTTGAGACCCTGCACCCCTCCCTTCCCCTCCACAGACGTTGCCCGACCCACTGGGTTCCTCCAGCAGTTTGTTTCTCTGGCCACGACAACACGATCCGGTCATGGGCACATTCCTGGCTCGTGGGAGCTTGCTGTGCACAATCTGGCTGCTGTGTGACCTCTGTTACAACACCAACATACCTCAGTGCTCGGAACGTGGTCCTGCGTCTTTAAAGGTGCTACAGAAATGCGTCTTTCTTTCTTTGGGTGGGTGGGAAGTACTCACACTGGGATGATGAGAACGAGCGACCCACCCTGGTGATCTGCTGCCTCTCTCCTGGAGCCATTTGGCCCTATCGACCATTCGGCCCCTCAAACCTGCTCTGTCTTTCAACGCACTAATGGCCCTTCCTTCTCCCAACCTTCTTCCCCCCCCAGAGCTCCTGCTGTAACCTGTGTCTGCTCTTCCGCACTGAGCTCCTGATGTCTTCGCATTGCTCAGGACTCAGGACATCATCGTGCTTTTCAGCTTTAGTCTCCTGTTTTGCAGTTGCTGCTGCACTGTAGGAGATACTAACTCATGCACAGCAAGCTCCCACAAACAGCAATGTAATGGTAACCAGTTAGCCTTGTATTACGTGATATCGAGGGACGACTACACACTGTCGCCAGGACACTTGTGGGAACTTCCCTGTACTTCCTCGTTCTCCAATCTCCTGTTAAAGTTACTGTTTAATCCCTTGCACCACACCCTCCTGAACTCACCCCTCTCTCTGGGACTCAACTGCCTCCAGGAACGCCTTTCCCTGTGACTCACGGCTCCCCTATGACCTCACCCTGTGACTCACTGCTCCCCAGGGTCCCCACCCTGCGACTCACTGCTCCTCTATGACCCCATCCTGCTCCCCCAATCCTGGGTCTCCCAAACTCAGCTGAGTGAATGCTGGACACACCCCTGGGAAGGGGTTGGGAGGTGGGGAAGAGGTAGGGAGAAGGGGGGAAGGAGAGGAGAGCAGAAGGGAGAAGGGCAGTTGGGGCAGAGAGGAGATGGGAGCAGAACCTCACCGCTCCAGGACCTGGCACCTGTCGATCTGTACCATACACAATGGGACAGCCGTACTCTCAGCAAATTTAGAGCTCGTCCTCTAAAAATAACTGCAGCAATTCAGGCACGGTAGTGTAGTGGTTAGTGTAACACTTTACAGTGCCAGCGACCCGGGTTCAATTCCCGCCGCTGTCTGTAAGGAGTTTGTACGTTCTCCCCGTGTCTGCGTGGGTTTCCTCCGGGTGCTCCGGTTTCCTCCCACATTCCAAAGACGTATGGGTTAGGAAGTTGTGGGCATGCTATGTTGGTGCCAGAAGTGTGGCAACCCAGAACGCAAAAGACGCATTTCACTGTGTGTTTCAATGTACATGTGACTAATAAAGAGATCTTATCTAATTAAACAGACAGATCTGTGTGTGAGCCAGGACTCTGGAAATTCTCACTGTTACCTTGGGATGGGGGTGTGGCTTCATTGTCCACGGACTCTCCGCCTTCACTGGACGAGGTTACATTGCTGGAGCACATGTTATATGATTCATCTGAAATCAGACACCATAATTAAGGCTGCAATTCCACCCACTCCCAGCAAGTATCCAATCCTACCGCAGACTATCAGTAACCAGGGGTTTGGAGGCAGGCTGGTTAAATATATGTTTATTAACTTTCAGGATTTAACATTTAGTTCCCACCCCTCATTTCCCTTGAGAAGATGGTGGTGAGGCATCCGATTCATGATTTTTTTTTACACCTCTAGAAGATCACCCTTCAGTCTCCTACGCGCCAAGGAATAAAGTCCGAATTTAAGTTCCTCAGCTGTGATGCTGGGACTTGAATTTGGATCACTAGATTGTTAGTTCAGCTCTTGGGGTTACTAATCCAGGAGTTTAACCCAAACTGGTAACTAATGATCACATCACCTGTGTGATCTATGTAAATTCAGTGCATTAAGAGAATTTGGAACAGCTTTAAAAAGACATGTAAGCAATGGATTCTCATAACGTCATCTGATCCCCAATGACCTTTTTAGAGAAGGTTTTGGTTTGGTAGGAAGGTTGGTAGAACGCCCACTGCACAGAGAAGTCTCTTGACTTCATTAACTGATGGTCCCTTAGTGTTGCCGTCTCACAGCTCCAGGGACCAGCTAGACCCTGACCTCAGGTGCTATCTGTGTGCAGTTTGCAGATTCTCCCTGTGACCATGTGGGTTGCTCCGGTTTCATCCCATATCCCAACGTCCTGCAGGGAGGTTAACTGGCCGCTGCAAATTGACGTGTAGCCAGATTCTGCTCTAACCCCATCTACAAGTTTGCAGATGACACCACCGTAGTGGGCCGTATCTCAAACAACAATGAGTCAGAGTACAGGAAAGAGATAGGGAGCCTAGTGATGTGGTGTCATGACAACAACATTTCCCTCAATGTCAGCAAAACAAAAGAGCTGGTCATTGACTTCAGGAAGGGGGGCAGTGCACATGCTCCTGTCTACATCAATGTTGCTGAGGTCAAGAGGGTTGAGAGCTTCAAGTTCCTAGGAGTGAACATCACCAATAGCCTGTCCTGGTCCAACCATGTAGATACCATGGACAAGAAAGCTCACCAGCGCCTCTACTTCCTCAGGAGGCTAAAGAAATTTGGCAGGTGTCCTCTGACCCTCACCGATTTTTATAGATGCACCATAGAAAGCATCCTATCCAGATGCATCACAGCTCGGTATGACAACAGCTCTGCCCTTGACCACAAGAAACTGCAGAGAGTTGTGGACACAGCTCAGCACATCACAGAAACCAGCCTCCCCTCCATGGACTCTGTCTACACTTCTCGCTGCCTTGGTAAAGCAGCCAACATAATCAAAGACCCCACCCACCTGGGACATTCTCTCTTCTCTCCTCTCCCATTGGGCAGAAGATACAAAAGCCTGAAAGCACATACCACCAGGCTCAAGGACGGCTTCTATCCCGCTGTTATAAAACTATTGAACAGTTCCCTAGTACGATGAGATGGACTCTTGAACTCACAATCTACCGTTATGACCTTGCACTTTATTGTCTGCCTGCACTGCACTTTTAACTGTAACACTTTATTCTGTGTTCTGTTATTGTTTTCCCTTGTACTACCTCAGTGCACTGATGTGATGACGTGATCTGCATGGATGGGATGCAAGACAAAGTTTTTCACTATACCTTGGTACATGTGAAAATAATAAATCAATTTACTAATTTACCTTTAGTGAAGGTTAACAGCAAACAAAATCAAAGGGGAGTTGATGGCATGTATGATGACACGTATGTACAAGGTATGGGGAAATGAGAGAAGTAATGGGACCAAGGAGACTGCTCCCTGGGAGCTGACGTGAACCCAATGGGCCGAATGGACTCCTTCTGTGTGCTTGAAAGCCTGAGAACAAACCTCAGGGGCATTGCGTGCGAGGCTACGAATGCCGTCGCCATCCTGTGTGAATATAAAACAACCGACCTAAAAAGTCTGGCGATGGTGACAAAGTCTCGCGGGAAGCCACGGTGGACGTGAGATGTAGAGTGTCCAAAGTGTAGCCCTCACTCTGTGTGTCCGTGGAGCTGAGTGATCCCATGGAATCTTCCCGCTTGGTTTTATCCTGGCAAAGCGAGGCTGCCCTTTGAATCAGGTGGGGGATGTCGTGCCTGGGAAGGGAAAGGACAAAGGTGGGAGGGTTGGGGAGAGGTTCACCACGAAACCGTCCCACTGCCCGAAGATCGAGCACAGGCCTTTAGGCACTGATCCCGCCCCTCCTTACACACTCCTTCCTAGATGTGTGTGAAAGGGCATACACAAACACACAAAACATGAATGTGAAAACATATGCACATGTATGTGCACACACGTCTCTTTCCACTATTCTTAAACAGATACCAAGCCAAGTAAGGTGGGAATAGGACAGATAATCAGGTTGATCAAGATAGTCTACAAGAGCGAGAGAGGTTTGAACAAGGCATCTCAGGCCAGGCTGCCTGTGACGATTGAGATGCTCCAGAAGCCATCAGCAGTGGTGTGGAGGGATGGCTGAAGAACTGGAGGGGGTTGCATTGGGAGGGAGAAGAGGGAATGCGGAGAGAGTGAAAAACAGTGAGAGAATTTTTTAAGTTGAAAGTGTTGTGTAACTGGGAGGCAGGAATGGGTCCAGGCAGACAGGGGTGATGTGGGATTTGAAGCAAGTTGGGACACTGGAGGGTATAATGAGGGAGGTGGCTAGGTGAACTTTGGAACAGTCACGTCTCAGGGTAATGAAGCCACAGACACTCACTTTTACTTCCCAGTGTCAAAGCACAAAGCCACTCGGGAGAAACCCAGCAATCACTGGTGAGACGTGTCAAGCGTTTGGTGACAGGACCAGATGAGAGGTGAGGAACAGATTGTTTTGCAAGAAACTATTCTCATTGGGAATGTGCTGCCTGAGAATGCGGAGAAATCGGATTCCAGAATAACCTCCAAAAGGCAACTGGGCAAGTAGCTGAGAAGGGTTCATATCCAGAGCTATGGGGGCAGGCTGTGGCTCTCTCAAATAGTCAGCTCAGACACAATGACTGACTGTTGGTTAAATCTGCCTAGTGCTGTGA
This sequence comes from Pristis pectinata, assembly GCF_009764475.1. Lineage (NCBI taxonomy): Eukaryota > Metazoa > Chordata > Chondrichthyes > Rhinopristiformes > Pristidae > Pristis > Pristis pectinata. The sequence continues at coordinate 3,458,068 of NC_067422.1, forward strand.
GTGCTGCAGGCTGGACCAGTGTTACTGACTACCCCCGAGAACATGGCGATCCACCTCCTTAAACCCCTGGTGAAGGTGGACCCACGCTGCTGGGGGAGTGAGAGGAGTTTCAGGATTTGGACCCAATGATAACGAAGGACTTGGAGGGGAACCTGTAGCTGGAGACGCCTTGACATGATCCTACAGAAAGGGAGAGCAGGTGGCCTAGATGATGAAGATGATTGATGAGGGTGGGGCAGCGGATGTTGTCTACACAGACTTCAGTGAACGTCCCTCACGTTAGGCTGACCCAGAAGATTAAGGCACATGGGATCCATGGAGACTTGGTAGATTGGATTCAAAATTAGCTCATGGTAGTGGTGGAGGGGTGTGATCCTGACTGGAGGTCTGGGACCAGTGGTGTTCCACAGGGATCAGTGGTGGGACCTCTCTTGTTTGTGACGTACATAAACGACTTGGAAGAAAATGTAGGTGGGCCGATTGATAAGTTTACAGACGACACAAAAATTGGCAGAGTTGTGGATGGCGAAGAAGGTTGTCAAAGGATTCGAGGTAAAACAAGAGGAAGGTCCCATGAGCACTACTCCGGGGTAACCCTGGGCCTTGCCGTCGGATGAAGCTCACCATGTACAGGCCGAGTTCTTCTTCCCAGGCCCCGGAAGCTGCATGGCCTTCCACAGGAACTCCATCCACACGGCGCGCAGGTCAGAGCTCTCCGCAGCCTGGAGCACGGAAAAGGGAGACAAGAGGATGAAATGGGTGCCTCAGGGGTTGTACCTCATCCAACAAAAAGCACAAGAACCGAGAGCAGTGGCTGAGCAGGGTTGGTCACAAACACAGCCTACTTACATAGAACATAGAACAGTACAGCGCAGGAACAGGCCCTTCAGCCCATAATTAAACTAGTAAATAAACACCTAACTAAATTACATACACGCACACAAAATGCTGGAGGAACTCGGCGGGTCAGGCAGCATCTGTGGAGGGAAATAAACAGTTGACATTTCAGGTCGAGACCCTTCACCCTGCTGAGATCCCCCAGCATTGTGTGTGTGTTGCTCCAGAATCCAGCATCTGCAGAATTTCTTGTGTCTCCTAACTAAACTAATCCCTTCTGCCTACAGTGTCTATCTCCCTCCATTCTCTGCACATTCCCGTGCCTGAGGACCTCTTAAACCTCTATCGTATCTGCCTCCACCACCACCCCTGGCAGCCTGTTCCAGACACCCACCACTCTCTCTGTATAATAACTTGCCCCACATGTCTCCTTTGAACTTACCCCCCTCTCACCTTAAATGTATGCCCTCTGGCATTAGACATTTGGGCCCTGAAACACTCCTCTAGACCCACCTTTAGTTACCCAGCAGGGACCTTCACCCCTTTGGTCACTGAATGTCCCCCTGGCCCAGACCTTCCCATTTCTTCTCTCTCCCATACCTGTCCCCCCACATTTCCCTGAAATTTGAAACCATTCACCTTTCTCAAATTACCTCCCAACACTCTCTCGCCAAGAGGAAGCAGCCCAGCTGCTCCTTCACCTCCATGTGACTGGAGCCCCTCACCCCTGGTGCCATTCTACTGAAAAAGGTTCAGCCACCTGAAGTGTTAGCTCTGCTTCCCTCTCCACAGCTGCTGCCTGACCAGCTGAGTGTTGCCAGCATGTTCTGTTTTTATTCCATTCTACAGCTCTGGGACCCACGCCCCGTTCCGATGGACCAGTGATTAGAATTGGATACAACACTCAATGTTTAATGAGGTTTAAAATAACTTGTCTGTTTTTATAATCTGTGCCTCTGTTTATAAAGCCCAGAATTCTGTATGCCTTCTATTCATTTTTTTAAGATATCTACTTAGTTGCATGGTAGTGTAGCAGTTAGCGTAACGCTATTACAGTAACAGTGACCTGGGTTCAATTCCGGCCGCTGTCTGTAAGGAGTTTGTATGTTCTCCCCGTGTCTGATGCACATGTGATTAGTAAAGGAATCGTATATACATCGAAATACACAGTGAAATGCATCTTTTGCGTAGACTGTTCTGGGGGCAGCCCGCAAGTGTCATCACGCTTCCAGCGCCAACATAGCATGCCCACAACTTCCTAACCCGTACGTCTTTGGAACGTGGGAGGAAACCGGAGCACCCGGAGGAAACCCACGCCGACATGGGGAGAACGTACAAACTCCTTACAGACAGCGGCTGGAATTGAACCTGGGTTGCTGGTGCTGTAATAGCGTTACACTAACTGCTACACTACCGTGCCTGCCATTTTCTCAATATAGCCAGTATTCTGTACAAACACTGCAGCCTCCTTCCACCTCTCCCCCCGCCCCACCCTCTCTACAATCGTGCCCTTTGTAACATGATGCCTTTCCTCATTCTTCCAAACTAAAACGTATCATTTTGCACTTCTCGGCATTAAATTTCACCCTCTCCCTGCCATTCCCGATGAAGGGTCTCGACCTGAGATGTCAACTGTCCATTTCCCTCCACAGATGCTGCCTAACCTGCTGAGTCCCTCCAGCATCTTGTGCATTGCCCATTCCACCAGCTCACTGCCCACTACCCACAACCCCAAGTCGCCTCGCCCCTCACGTCTAAGCCACCGACACAAAGCAGGAGGAGCACAAGTCCCAGCAGTGACACACCATCCACCTTCCCACAAGCCTGTACGTCAGCCAGTCACTCCAGTCCAACATTCCAGTCTACCCACAGCCACCTGTCACAGCCTCCACCTCCCTCTGCCTAAAAAATATTCAAGGACGCTGCTTCCACCGCCCTTTGTGGCTCAGAGTTACAAAGATTCCGGGCTTTCTTGAGAGAAAAAAATTCACTTCATCTTGGTCTTAAATGGGTAACTTCTTATTTCTGAAACGGTGACCCCTATCTCTAGATTCTCCCACAAGGAAGTATCCTCTCCACATCCCCGGCCAAGGCCCCTCAGGACCTTATGTCGTTCAATGAGGCTCCTGTTCACTCTTCCAAACTCCAGCAGATACAAGCCCAGCCCAGAGTCATAGAGTTGTACAGCACAGAAACAGGCCCTTCAGCCCAACTCATCTATGCTGACCAAGTCACTGAACTGAACTAGTCCCCACTTGTCTACATTTGGCTCATACCCCTCGAAACTTTTCCTATCCACATACATGTCCAAATGTCTTGTAAACATTGTCGTTGTACCTGCCTCCACCACTTCCTCTGGCAGCTCGTTCCATATACCCACCACCCTCTGTGTGAACAACTTGCCCCTCAGGTCCACTTTAAATCTTTCCCCTCTCACCTTAATTCTATGCCCTCTAGTTTTAGAGTATCCTGAGGAGAAGACTCTGGCCATCCACCCCCCTCATGATTTTATAAACCTCTATAAGGTCACCCCTCAGCCTCCTACACTCTAGGGAAAAAAAGTCCCAGTCTCTCCTTATAACTCCAGCCCTCCAGTTGCACATCCTCGCTGTACCATCCTCGCTGCACCTTCTCCAGCTTCATGACCTCCTTCCTGTAGCTGGGCAACCAGAACTGCGCACAATACTCCCAGTGTGGTCACACCAACGTCTTGTACAGTTGTAACATGACGTCCCAACTCCTGTACTCAGTGCCCTGACTGATGAAGGCCAGCGTGCCAAACGCCTTCTTCACTGCCCTGTCTACCTGTGTCACCACAATGTACCTGTACCCTTAGGTCTCTCTGTTCTACAACACTCTCCAGGGCTCCACCATTTACTGTGCAAGTCCTGCCCTGGTTTAACTTCCCAAACTGCCACCTGCCCAACCTTTCCTCATAAGACAGCCTTCCCATTCCAGGTTTTTAGCTCCAGATGCGAGGGCATCCACTCTGTGCCTACCGGACCAGACCCCTCCATCACCTCCTCCTCAGCTGAAGCTTTTCTGAGAATCTGGCTCTTCAGTCACCCTAACAGGAACAATGCTGGTCCCGCACCAACCCACAATCCACTTCAACTCTTTAAAGTGGGCTTAGGCCAAATTAGCTAACACTGAATTCTGACTTGGTCCTCAATCTAACTTGTAAACAACTACTTGTGTGCTGTTAAACTGCACAATGTTAAAGTTCCAGCCTTGATGATCAGTTTGGGCTGAATTAGTCTGGACTGTGTGTAGGAGGGGTGCTGCAATTAGCCACCAGACCTCCAGGGACTGTGTCACAGTTACTGGCCCAGGTTACTTCTTTAGCACCTGCCAAACCCACGATTCCTACCACAGAGGAGCAGTAGGGCAGCAGGTGTATGGGAACACCACCAACCACAGGTTCCTCTCCACAGCGCAGAAGTATCCTGACTTGGTAAAACATTTCTGCTGCTCATCCATCTGTGACATTGGCTGAGATTTTCTCTCTCCGTTAGTGCAGTCTTACCCACTGGGCATGGCCCTAGACCCTGCTATTGGCAATGCATTACACTCCTTTGTCATCACCCTCTTACTGTCTCCATTAACCCTTGACCAGATGACCCCTACAATCTATCCCCAAGGCAATCCTGGCCACACCCTATCACCGATGTTCCCTTTGTCCTATCTGTTCTCCTTAATACCCTCTGCATCTTAATTACTTCTCTTTCCCAGTTAAGACAAAGGGTAACAGGTAACTGGAAATGTAAGGGTTAAATTGGACATGTAAGGGTTAATGGTGTGCAGCTATTATTCCTTCAACCATGGTGTGTCTATAGTTATGGCTACAAATTGTTCAGGTGTTGGTGAGAAGCAAAGAAATGTTTAAGGCATATCTTGCTTTGCTAAAAGTTTGCTGTAAGCAACTGCCCTAGTACGTGCAACTTCCCACGGAGGCTTCCCATGGATTAAGTATAAAAGGAGGGGCACTAACCTGCAAATCTTTGAGTGGGGATCAGTACAGAGCTTGGGTTACAAGCTCTTTCTCTGTATCCCTCACTCCCGCTAGTGTTAAAATAATAAAGCATTAATTAAACGCTCCTTGGTTCTGCTGTTGTCTGTGCGGGTCATCTTTCACACTTCAACCTGAAATATTAACTCTGTTTCTCTTCCCATAGATACTGCCTGACCCGTTGAGTGTTTCCAGCATTTTCAGTTTTATCATTGGAAATATATCACTGTTCCTTAAACAGCACTGGATCTAAATCCTGGAACTCCCTCTCCAAAGCATAGTGGGAGCACCTTCACCAGAAGGACTGTGGTGGTTCAAGAAGGCAGCTCACCCCCACCTTCTCATGGGCATTGAGGGGTGGACAATAACCTCTGGCATTGCCGGCGATGACCAGATCCTGTAACTGAATAGAGAGGTTCTACCAGGGCTGTGGGCCCTTTCATTTGAAAATCATTGGCCTGAAATGTTAGCTCTGTTCTTTTGCCTGACTTGCTGAGTGCTTTGACTTCAGGTTTCTAATATTTTCTGCTTTTGTTACCTCCCATGTGGAATTACCAAGCCTCACCACAGGACTGCAGCGTTATCTAATCTCCACAGGACCTGCTGAACTTGTGCCCCGACAGTTCCACTTACCAGCAACTTCCTCTTCCCATTCTTCATGACTATTTCAAATGGGTACTCGCGGTTCTTGTCTTTCATTTCTCTCACAGACTGAACCTGTTGGGTAAATTCTGGAGATTAGAACATTTGATCTGCTTGGAATTAGATAGGTTTGTAATCTTTGCTGCTGGAAGTCAGGAACCCCTGCTGTGATATGGACTCCAGCACTGGTAACCAGGAGTTGGACCTAGATGTGGGTACACATGAATCCTTTGTATGTGAACACAGTGCCACCCCAGCTCAGTAGGAACTGATCAATTACATGCCAAGCGGCAACTCACTCTCTGGTCCCTGTTTTCCCCTAGGCTCTGAATCCAAAGCCAGGGACTGCCAGAGGCTGAACCGTCAACTTTCAGATGAGCTGTTAGACCTGTCAGATTAACCCAAGTGATGACAGGTTCATCTGGACAAACACCAGGACAAGTTTCTTCAGTATTGTGGCCAACTTGTCCTCAACCAATACTGAGACAACAGGTGATTTGGTCATTAACCATTGGTGTTTTTGAGTGCTTGCCATGCACAAACCAACTGCCACATTTCCTAAATCACAATTACTACGCTTAAAGAATAAAGCTACTTCATGGATGATAAAAGGCTTTGGGACGAGCTGACGTTGGAAGGTCAACCTGAAATGTTACCTCTGTCTCCCTCTCCACAGGTGCTGCCTGACCCGCTGAGTGTTTCCAACATCTTTCTTTCTCTGTTCTTTCTATAACTCAGCTCTGCTTGTAATTCACTTCTGGGGATTTACAATTATTCAATCAATTAATCAGCTGAAATATATCGACAGTTTGTAGTGGATCCATTTCTGGACATCTACTGCAAATGACCAATCCCTAATGCTAGTCTCGACTGTACCTGACTGCAGACTGTATATGATACATTAATCAAATTCCCAGAATCCAGCCTATAACTCAGTCCTTACAGACAGCGGCTGGAATTGAACCCGGGTTACTGGCGCTGTAATAGCGTTATGCTAACGGCCACACTATCCTGCCATCTTTACAGTGCATCTCTTCAGCTTTCCTTCATTAGCTCAGTAGTCCTGTGTCCATTCATAGAATCCTTGTGGCACAGGTGGCTTTTTGGCCCATCGAGGCTGTACTGGAATCCGCCTGTGCTGCTCTTTCCCCAAAGTACATAAACTCTTCTCTCTTAAGCAGCACAATGGCCCAGTGGATAGAGCTGCTGCCTCACAGCGCCAGAGACCTGGGTTCAATCCCGACCTCGGGTTCTCCCTGTGACCAGGTGGGTTCCTCCAGTTTCCTCCCGCATCCCAAAGATGTAAATACGCCTGGTGTGTGGGTGAGGGGTGGAATGTGGCAGGCAGTCGACGGGAATGTGGGCAGAATAAAATGGGATTGGTATTAATGGTTGGCAGAGACCTGGTGGGCCAAAGGGCCTGTTTCTGTGCTATTTCTCGCTACAAACACCTATCCAATTTCTATTGCAGTAATCTGTACCCTTTCCCGCTGTGGAGGGGGTTGGTCACCTTAATCTGATCAGAGCATTGCTCCACCTCAGCAGTGAAGGTGACCCCTGCACGGATTTTCTTAATAAGTGGCCCAATATTACGCACCATGTATTGAGTTTATTTCAAGGATCTATTATCCTAAGATACAACTTATTCCTGGACGGGGGCCTGAGCTACAAAGAGAGGTTGCGTAGACTAGGACTTTATTCCCTGGAACGTAGGAGATTGAGGGGTGACCTGATAGAGCCATAGAGCAATACAGCACGGATACAGGCCCTTCAGCCCAACCAGTCCGTGCCGACCATGGTGCCCACCCAGCCAGTCCCAATTTCCTGCATTCGGCCCATGTCCCTCCAAGCCCCGCCCCTCCATGTACCTATCCAAGTGCTTCTTAAATGATCCTGTTGTACCAGCCTCACCCACTTCCTCTGGCAGCTCGTTCCATTTACTCACCACCTTCTGCACGAAAAATTTACCCCTAAGATCCCTTTCAAATCTTTCCCCTCTCACCCTAAACCTATGCCCCCTAGTTTTGGACTCCCCTACCCTGGGGAAAAGACTGTTACCGTCCACCTTATCTATGCATCTCATAATTTTAAACACTTCTGTAAGGTCGCCCCTCAGTCTCCCACGTTCCAAGGAATAAAGACCCAGCCTGGCCAACCTCTCCCTATAACTCAGGTCCTCGAGTCCTGGCAACAGCCTCGTAAATCTTCTCTGCGCTCTGTCCAGTTTAACCACGTCTTTCCTATAACAGGGTGACCAAAACTGTACACAGTGCTCCAAGTGCAGCCTCACCAATGACTTATACAACTGCAACATAATGTCCCAACTCCTGTACTCAGTGCCCTGACTGAAGGAGGCCGGGGTGCTAAATGCCTTTTTCACCACCCTGTCTACTTGTGATGCTGCTTTCAACAAACTATCACTTGTACTCCTAGCTCCCTCTGTTCCATCACAAGTCCCAGTGCCCTACCATTCACAGTACAAGTCCTACGCTGGTTTGACTTTCCAAAATGCATCACCTCACCCTTATCTGTATTGAAATCTATTTGCCACTCATCGGCTCACTTCCCAAACTGATCAAAATCCCCCTGTGATCTACGACAATCTTCTTCACGATCAATAACGCCTCCTAATTTTGTGTCATCTGCAAATTTACAGGTTAGGTTGATAGAGGTGTATAAGATCATGAGGGCCATAGACAGAGTGAAAGCACGTAGTCTTTTCCCCAGGGAGGGGGAGCTAAAAACAAGAGGGCATAGGTTTAAGATCAGAGGTGAGAGATTTAAAAGGGACATCAGGGGCAGCTTCTTCACACAAAGGGTGGTGTGTATTTGGAACGAGCTGCCAGAACAGAAATAGTGGTTGAGGTGGGCACATTAGCAACATTTAAAACCCACCTAAATAAGTCCATGGATAGGAGAGGTTTAGAGGGCTATGGGCCAAACGCGGGCAGATGGGACTAGCTCACTGGGCAACACAGTCAGCACGGATGAGTTGGGCCGAAGGGCCTGTGTCTGTGCTGTAAGGCTCTGACACTATAAGTTGTTCAATTGGTAGATCTTTTATAAACAAGACAGTTTGGAGGGAGGGGGGAGTGGGTGGAGAAGTGCAGTCACATGACATTGTTATTGTTCTAGAGATTGGAGAGAGAGAAGCTACTTCACTGTTGGGAGAGTTTAATGTAAAAGGTTAACTTTAAAATCTGAGGGGGTCTTTCAGAAGGAAAATTGGGAAGTAGCCGTAGAAGTATTTTTCTCTGACACGAACAGGAGTGGATGCTATCTCAGTCAATAGCTTTAAGTCTGAGATGGAAAGAGTCTGTAAGAAAGACTTTAAGGAGGTTTAAGGTTTAGTCCCGTAGCAGATGGAGGGAGCTAAATGTCTAAATGGCCATGACCTCACTCAATTGTGAAACAGGCTGGGGGAATGAATGATGGACTGCTAACTGTTACGTAAATGTGGTTTAAACAATGAACAATACTAACAGCTCACAATACTCAGGGAACAAAAAAAGATACTTCAGCATGTTTTGTCAACTCGTTTGGCTCAGGGGTTTGGATTGTACCTGTTCTGTGAGTCATTCAGTGACCTGCTCTTTGGATGTTGACGGCACTGCCTGAATTGTGTGAATTTGCCTCAAGGAGGTTTTGCTTTCCAATTTCCCACGCCTTGTGCCAGTGCAAAGACTCCTTTCCCACAATAGGAGGACAATTAAAACCAGCTCCTCCCGTCCTCTACCCAAAGTGTGATGTACATTTCTATAGCACCTTTCAGGAGCTCAGCATACCCCAAAAGTGTATTACAGTACTGTTGAAATGCAGTCACTGCTCCATTCAGTAGGTTCAGCAGAAGGAGCTGACACAGTCTCTGATAATAACTTTACCATCATGTTTTTGGTTTAGGGCACTTACAGCAAACTGGGAAGTTTGACTTGTAGGCTTTGGAAGCTTCTGTCTGTGTAATATTGAAATAGTTCTACACTGGTAGAATAATGGTGTGGTCTAGAAAACAGAGGCAGTTTGCTCTTCTAGAATTGTAGTCAATAGTGGAATAAATATTTCAGCTCATCCAAAGCAAAATGTAGCATCAATTACACTGTGTTCCAACTTAAATGACAATCAAACCTTGCAGTCAAGCTTGTAACCAGCACTGACCACCTGAGGCAGAAGAGATGCATGGAAGTAGCTAATGCAAAAGAGGAATTAAAGTACAAAAAAATGTTTGCCTTTATCTGTTGCCGAGGCTGAAATTGGGAACTCACTAAGGTGGGGAATTTCAGAGCTGAGTACTTCCCACTACTCTCTGGGTGGGCACAGCAGGTAGTGGTTCAGCCTCTGAGATCCAGCAACCCAGGTTCAATCCTGACCTCCGGTGCTCTGTGTGGAGTTTGTACGTTCTCCCTGTGACCACATGGTTTCCTCCCACATCCCAAAGACGTGCAGGTTGCTGAGTTAATTGGCTACTTTAAATTGCCCCTAGTTTGTAGATGGGTGGTGGGAGAATTAATGGGCATGTGCTACAGGCAATGAGCGGGGAATGGAATTGCTCAGAGCGCCACGATACTCAATGGGCCAAATGATGTAAGGAAATGGCAGAATATTGTGTGCAGTTCTGGTCGCCCCATTACAGGAAGGATGTGGAGGCTTTGGAGAGGGTGCAGAAGAGGTTCACCAGGGTGCTGCCTGGATAGAAGTTTAAAAAATTATGACAGGCATGGATCGGGGAATGAATGATGGACTGCAAAGTGTAATGTGGTTTAAACAATGAACAATATCAGGTCTCCCCTCAGCCTCTGACACTCCAGAGAAAACAACCCGAGTTTGTCCAACCTCTCTAGATTGGAAATGCCTAATACTAGAGAGCACGAAGTTAAGGTGAGAGGGGAAAAGTTTAAAGGAAACGTGTGGGGCAAGTTTGTTTTACACAGAGAGCGGTAGGTGCTTGGAACGCACTCCCAGGGGAGGTGGTGGAGGCAGATACAATAGAGGCATTTAAGAGGCTGTTAGACAGACACATGAACATGCAGAGGATGGAGGGATATGGATCATGTACAGGCAGAAGAGATTTAGTTTAATTTGGTATCACGTTTGGCACAGACATTGTGGGCCTGTTCCTGTGCTGTACTGTTCTATGATATGTAGAAATGCCAACTAACCAGGGCACATAGTAACTCTAAGACTCTAAATGCCTTTAGACACTATATTAAACGTTTAAAACATTGCTCACCATGTAGATGTAGTATTGGCCTCGGAGATGGCACTAGAAAGAGATAAAGTGACAGTAATGTTATTCAAGACATTCATTGAGCAAAGATGCTCGTCAGTAAAGGAGTTGAGATTTATTTTAAAGCAGGGTACTCACTGCCTCACATTGTTTATCAGTGAAGAAAAATAATGTGGTGTTTTGGAGCCTAAACCAGTATTTTGCCCAAGCAAACTTCTGCAGAGAGAGAGAGAAAAAGAGAGAAATGACAATCCTTACTCCTTTAGAAAATTACTATTTAAATACCTTTGTACCACATTCATAAATGAACCTACAGGAAAATAGAAGTAGGTAATAGCTCACCATCTTATCTTTTTGCTTTTTCAAGTATCCTTCAAAGATCAGGTCTTTACCGTTGTCTTCAGAAGCCATGGTGGTGAGGAGCTCGAGACTGATGCTCAGGGGACTGACAGAAAATCTCCCACCGGAGACCCTGGCCGGGAGCTTCTGTTCCCTCGCAACACAGAGCTTATTCTCACAAAGGATCAGCCTGTGTGCAGGTGTATGTGTGAGAGCACCACCCACTTCAAAACTAGACAACCCAGCTTAGCTTGGCAAAGCACTTCCTTGTTCTCTCTGCAAGAGGTTCAGTTTCAGTTAACTCTTTAGGGGGCAAACTAAAAGCAACCTCTCTTTAAAAGAAACACAAGGTTCATTTCCGGTGTTGAACATTTGCAACACTGCACTTAAAAGTTGCACAATGGTAGTCTTTCACCTTAGAGGACGCAAAAATGGAAAGATACAAAGGTAGTTCAGCAGAGTGTTGCCTCACTGCTCCTGTGACCTAGGTTCAATCCTGACCTCAGGCACTGTCTGTGTGGAGTTTGCACATTCTCCGATTGGCTGGATGAGATTCCCCCCCGGGTGCTCGGGTTTCCTTCCATATCCCAAAGGTTGGGAGGTAATTTACCCCTAGTGTGTAGATAGGTGGGGGAATGGTGGGAATGTGGGGAGAATAAAATGGGTGGTTGATGGTCAACATGGACTCAGTGTGCGGAAGAGCCTGTTCCCGTGCTGTATAACGCTGTAACTCCAAAATGCTATTCAGACTGGACTGATAACATTCAGCTCTGTAGATCCTTGCCTTACAAACCGTTTAGCCTTTTGGAACAAGGTTCATGTCGGGCCTCTGAGGGACACAGAGGACTAACGTGAACATGGGTTGGTGTTGTATCTCCATGTTCAGTTCTGGTAACTGGACATTAAGGCCAATATTATCCACACAGAGACATGGGACATTAGATTACCTTTGGAGGTTGAGGAGAATACTGGCAGAATTAAACAGGAAAACAGAGCACAAGGAGAACCATTAACACCGCGGGAGAGATTTAGGCAAAGTTACACAGGACAATCCTGCCGTGAAGATCTGGAGGTTAATTCCCGACCTTTGCTGTGTAGTTGGAGGTTGGTGCGACTGAGAATCCAGGGTTGAGGAACCATTGGTGCATCTCCTCCTCGGACCCTCTTCCAGGCCAACAGCCTCACTGGAGGCCCATCACACTCGGTCAGTCCACTGGGCAGGTCACATTGTCTGCACGCCTGACACCAGAGACAGGCATTTTACCCCAAACTCCGTAACAGCAAGTGAGTTCTTTAAAGGCAGAGAAAGTGCTTCAAGGATGTTCTCTCAAAGTTCCAGTGAGAAACGTAACAAATAATCTGCTGGAGGAACTCAGTGGGTCGAGCAGCATCAGGACTGTTGATGTTTCAGGTCAAGACCCTGCATCAGGACTGAGTGGGGAGGGGGGGATGGCCAGGGGGTAGGGGTGAGACAGGGGCCAGTAGGTGATTGGTGGACTGAGGGGTGAAGGATGGCAGCCAGGTGGAGGGGGAGGGGGGAGGGGTGGAGATGGGAGACTGAAGTCGATGGATGATGGATGGAGGCAGGCAGACAAAAAGCCTCATGTCTCCGTGAAAAACGTAACACTCTCGACGACTTGTGGAGATTGTGGTCTGGGGAGGAGTATCTGAGATGGAATTGAACACCTCAAGTCTCCACACTGGGAGGGACCATCTGCAAAGCGGAAGGAGTGTACAACATCCCGAACAAGTCCCACCTGTCCCGTCAAACACCAGCTGACCATCTGTGCTGCGTTTTCTATAGGACTCTTCAGCCAACTCAGAACTGAAGTGGAAGCAAGTCATCCTTAATCCTGAGGTCCTGTGTAGGGAAGGTGACTTACTCCTAGTGGGTGCTAAACTGCAGCACCATTGGAGGCTTGTGATTGGACTTCCTACCCCTGGGCTAGGGAAAGGTCAGATCCTTGGGGTGGGGAGAAACGAACTGTACATGTAGGAGAGAGACTACTACATGAAAGGGAGTTATGCCCCCATGGGAAAAGACAACAGAATCAAAGTGACAGAACATGGTGAAAGAGAAACCTCATTAAGTTTAAGAAGTTAAAATCCAGCAAACATCAACAAGTGTTGAGGTGCAGGATCTGGTGAGAATGAGTGAAATGGGCCCTCAATGGGTGAAGACACCAAAAAAAAACTGCACGTCCAGGATCAGGGTTGCTATGGAGTCACACACCATGGAAACAGGCCTTTCGGCCCACTGAGACCACCCTGACCATCAAGGACCCATTTACACTAATACCATTTTATCCTCTCCACACCCCAGATTGAGATTAGTCTGGATTGGCATCATGGTCAGCACAGACACGATGGGCCGAAGGGCCTGTTCCTGTGGTGTAATGCTCTATCCCAAATCCCCTCAGATTCTACCCCTCACCTACATACAAGGGGCAATTTACAGTGGCCAATTAACTGACCAACCTGCACGTCTTTGGGACATAGGAGGAAACCGGAGCACCCAGAGGAAACCCACGTGGTCAGGGGGAGAACGTGCAAACTCCACACAGACAACACTGGATTCAACCTGGACCACTTGCATTGTTGGAAAGTTAAATACAAAATAGGCAGAGCACAGACACATCAACTAGGCACAGGATACATTGAAGTACTATAAAATGCTCTTAACAAATAACATTTTAAATTCTCCAGACCAATAGGTAGTAAGTGAATTTCTAGTTGTCCTGGTTCCGGCACCTCTAGCATCAGGAGACGATGAGTTTTAAGGAAGATGACTCATGATTGAAAAGGCGGCTAGTGAACAAAAGGTTCACCCAGATGCTGCCTGGATTAGAGAGTATTAACTATAGGAGAGGTTAGACAAACTTAGGTCGTTTTCTCTGGAGTGTCAGAGGCTGAGGGCCAACCTGACAGAGGTACATAAAATGATGAGAGGGTAGATGGTCCATCTTTTCCCCAGGGTGGAAAGGTCAAGTACTAGAGGGCATAGTTCTGAGGCGAGAGGGGGAAAGTTTAAAGGATATTTATGTTTTTCTTTTACACACAGAGAGTGGTAGGTGTGGCCAAGGGAGGTGGTGAAAGCACATATAATGTCAATGTTTAAGAGGCATTTAAACAGACACATGCACAGGCTTGGAATGGAGAGATACACACCATGTACAAGCAGATGGGATTAGTTTGGATTGGAATCATGGTCAGCACAGACATGGTGGGCCGAAGGGCCTGTTCCTGTGCTGTACTGCATCATGTTCTGTGTTGACACACCATGTAATCCCTGAGGGGTGTACGGTTGTGTTTTCTGACCTCTACAAATACAGCGAGGCATTAAGATGCACAAAACTAGAGCTTCACAGTCTAACACTGAGTCTAAAAGAAGTGTCAGTAGCCTGGTTAGTGCGACAGGTACTTGTTCCAGGCCCTTTACAGGATGGGAGTTATTAGCAAGATTTTTCACACCTTTCTGGAATTACACGAGAAAGCAACTAAATCAAGTTAATAAACAGCTAAACTGATAGGAAGCAATAGGAAGTGAGGATAAATGAAGATGACCTCGTCTTGGGAGCAGATAACATCCACTTACAAGTGCTCTTTAAGGATATTTGTGAGAATCCATAATCTATTCTTCAAGGGAGTAAGAGTTACTGGAAAAAGAACATTAAGGATGACGTTTGAGGGGAAACCAGATAATGTGAAGGAAAAAGCATTGGTCACGTCTTACTGGATTAAATGACGTTGTCTTTAGCTTTCCAGAAAGGCAAATCATGAACTTCCACATTCAGAGATCTCAGTAAGGTGCATGGACTTTGACGGCATGCGTATGAGTGGGGCAGTCATGAGGTTAACGCATAGGAAGAACTGAAACATAGATGATAGGACTCAAGTCAAGCAAGTATCCACTGTGTAAATGAAAGGGTTGCTCACTACACACAAGCATCACCAGTCAGAGACCTTCACCACACAGCTTTTACATTCAAAATGGTTGGTAACCAGAAGAGACAGAGTGAGAGTGAATGGTGTAACAACCCGAGGTGACATGATGAAACATTTTTACACCACGTTTTTGTGATCTAGAATGCACAGTGGTGGAAGAAGGTTCTGAACCTTACAGAAGAGTTGGATAAATACGGTCATACAGCACGGAAATGGGCCTTTTGGCCCAACTGGTCCTTGCAAACCAAGATTCCCATCTAAGCCAGTCCCATTTGCTTGTTTGGCCCATATTCCACTAGACCAATCCATGTACCTAGCCAAGTACTTTTTAAATGTTGTTAATGTACCTGCCTCAACCACTTCGTCTGGCAGCTCATTCCGTATACTGACCAACCTCTGGGTGAAGAAGTTGCCCCTGAAGTGCCTGTTATATCTCTCCCCACTTCAAATACTTGAAGGAAAAATGATTACAGGCCATTGGGGAAAGAACAGTGGAGTGGGAGTCATCGTACAACTCTTCTCAGGAGCTGAAACAAGGATAGCAGGTCAATTCCTTGGTGTTGCATCAATCTATGATTAAGAGAAACGTAGAAACAGTTAGGTCCTGGTTACTACCCAACTTGAGTGGATTGTTTGAATCGTAAACAACATCAAAACTTGTTCATCTGTCCAGAGTCAGAATGATTTCTCTGCCAATTTTGAATGCAGAAAGAGCTCACTTATTGATTAGTCAGAGAACTATGCAGGGCAATGTTTCCAGTGGGGGAAAAAAAGTGCACTTTATATTTGCAGAGCAAAAAATACCCTGCTGGAAGAACTGAGTGGGTGAAGCAGTATCTGTGGAGGCAAAGGGATGGTCAATGTTTCGGGTTGAGACCCTGCATCAAGTCTATAAGTGCAGAGGTGAGACGGCCGGTACATAGAAGTGAGAGGTGAGACAGGCTGGGAGGTGACCGGGGTGGAACCAGATAAGGGAGGGATGACAGACACATGGAACCAGGTGGTGGAGGGAACAGCAAAGGTGAGAGACCTTTGGTTGATTGGGGGGGGAGGGGAACATAGGAGGAGTGGGTTACCTGAAATTGGAAAGTTCGATGTTCATACTCAAGAGGAATATGAAGTGTCATTCTTCTACTTTGCACTTGGCCTCACCCTGGCAGTGGAGGAGGCCGAGGACAGACAGGTCGCTGTGGAAACGGGAAGGGTTGAAATGACATGCAACCAGTCTACATTTGGTCTTGCCAGTGTAGAGGACGCCACATCGCGAGCATCAAATGCGACAGATGACGATGGAAGAGATGTGGGCGAACCTCTGCCTTAGCTGGAAGGGCTGGTTTGGTTTCTGGATGGTGGTGGGGGAGGAGGTGATGGGACAGGTGTTGAACTTGGTGCAGTTGCAGGGAAAAGTGCTGGGTTATAGGGTGGGGGGACTGAATGGACCAGGGAGTTACGGAAAGTGGTCCCTGCAGAAGGCGGGAGGGGAAGATGTGGCTGGAGGTGGGATCCCACTGGAGATGCTGGAAGTGTTTTGTGCAGTTGGCTGCTAGTGGGTGTGAAAGCCAAGGACAGAGGGTTCTGTCTGGGGGGGGGGGGGGGGGGTGACAAGAGCAGACAAGTGCAAAGTGGAGGAAGTGTGTGTCAGGGCTCCATTAACTACATCAGAGAGGAAGCCATGTTTCCTGAAGGAACTGTCCTAGAATGGAAGGCCTCACCTTGGGAACAGAAGCAGTGGAGACAGAGAAACTGAGAGAGTTGGAGTTATGCAGCACAGAAACAGGCCCTTCAGCCCAACTCATCCATGCCGAGCAAAGTGTTTTCCTGAGCGAGTCCCATTTGCTTGTGTTTAGCTCATATCCCTATAAATCTTTCCCATCTGTGCACCTGTCCAAATGTCTTTTAAATAATGTAATTGTACCCGCTTTCACCAATTCCTCTGCCCGTTCCATATACTAACCGCGCTGTGTGTGAAAAGCTTGCCCCTCAGGTCCCCTATAAACGTTTCCCTTCTTACCTTAAAGCTATGCCCTCTAGTCTTGTATAGATCCCTTACCTTGGGAAAATGACTGTGACTATTTATCTTGTCGATGCCTCATGATTTTATACACCTCTATAAAAAATAAACCTATACGAAGGGGATGGCATCCTTGCAGGAGGTGGTGTAGTCAAGGTAGCTGTGTTCTACTGTAGCGGCTGCTACTGCGATGTGAAAGTAAGACACTAGTCGATGAGTTGCAGAATAAAACTGATTTATTTTCCCGCCTTGTGTGGGCCTTTTAAGAGGAACGGCTCCCGCCCACTGAAAACGGAAATGACATATGCGCTATGTCATCAAACTTTTCCCGTGCGTGGGTTCTCCCCGTCGCTCGGGGAAGACAAAGGCCCAGCGCCATCTTGGGCCTTGCCGCTCCGACGACTTGCGACCCGACCGCCGAGCTGGTTCGCTTGCTCGGACGGTGAGTCGCTACACAACTCCCCCCAGAACTGGCGACATGGTCCCCAAGGTTCGTGGGCTGTGCTAGCCGTTGCTTAGGAGGTCAGTCTCTGCGTCGCAGTGTTGGGACCTCGACCGGTTGTTGTAGATCTAAATGGGCTGGTTTGAGGCGGTCCGTCGTGAAGACTTCTTCCTTGCCCCCAATGTCAAAAATAAAGGTGGACCCATTATTCCTGATGACCCGGAATGGCCCCTTGTATGGTTGTTGCAACGGTGCCCGGGGTGTGCCCTTGCGAATGAAAACAAACTTACAGTTCTCGTAGTTCCTTGGGCTCGCAGGATGGGGCTTGACCATGCCGCGAAGTGGGAATTGGTGCCAAGCTGCCGAGCCTCGGGGGCAGTGCATATGCCGAGCAGGACCCAAGGCAGTTCATCGACCCAGTTAGGACCTTTCAGGAGGGCCATCAGGGCGATTTCAGATGGCGGTGGAAACGTTCCACCAACCCGTTTGATTGAGGGTGGTAGGCTGTGGTGGTGTGCAGCTGCATCCCTAGCATGTTCGCTAATGCAGACCAGAGGCTGGAGGTAAACTGGGCGCCCCTGTCTGAAGTGATGTGGGCTGGAACACCAAAACGCGAGATCCAAGTTGTGAGCAGCGCCCGGGCACAGGAATCAGTCGAGATGTTGGATAGAGGGGTTGTCTCTGGCCACCTCGTGAACCGGTCCATGATGGTAAGGAGATACTGGGCTCCTCTTAAAACTGGCAGGGAACCAACAAGGTCGACGTGGATGTGGTCGAACCTTCTATGGGTAGGCTCGAACTGCTGTGGTGGGACCTTGGTGTGTCGCTGGATTTTTGATGTCTGGCAGTGCGGACAAGTCCTGGCCCACTCACTGACCTGTTTGTGCAGGCCGTGCCAGACGAACTTGCTGGCGACCAGTGGGATAGTTAATCTGATGGACGGGTGCGCCAACCCGTGTACTGAGTCGAAGACACGTTTCCGCCAGGCTGCAGGAACTATAGGGCGGGGCTGATCTGTTGCGACGTTGCAAAGGAGGGTCTGCTAACCTGGACCGACTAAGAAATCTTGGAGCTGCAGGCCCGAGACTGCGGTTCTGTAGCTAGGCAGCTCATTGTCGGCTTGCTGTTCGTCAGCCAGGGCCACGTAGCCTACACCCAGGGACAGGCTGTGGATGGTTGGTCTGGAAAGCGTGTCAGCAACGACATTGTCCTTTCCGGAGACATGTTGGATATCCGTTGTGAATTCGGAAATGTAGGACAAATGTCGCTGCTGATGAGCTGACCAGGGATCGGAGACCTTGGAGAAGGCGAAAGACAAAGGCTTATGGTCAGTGAAAGCAGTGAAAGGCCTGCCTTCTAAAAAGTACTGGAAATGCCGGACTGCCAGGTACAGCACTAGAAGTTCCCAATCAAAAACGCTGTATTTCAGTTCGGGTGGTCTAAGGTGCCTGCTGAAAAACGCCAAGGGTTGCCAATGGCCTTCGATTAGTTGTTCCAGTTCTCCACCAACCGCGGTGTTGGATGCGTCCGTGAGGTCAGTTGGGACGTCTGTCCTAGGGTGTACCAGCATCGCGGCGTCTGCCAGGGTGTCCTTGGCCTTAACGAAGGCAGCTGCGGCCTCGTCGTTCCAGGCGATGTCCTTGCCCTTGCCAGACATCAGTGAGAACAAAGGGCGCATGATACGGGCTGCTGCAGGGATGAACCGATGGTAAAAGTTGACCATCCCCAGGAATTCTTGCAGGCCTTTGACTGTGTTGGGACAGGCAAAATGGCGGATAGCGTCTACCTTGGTGGGTAGGGGTGTCGCTCCTTCGCTGTTGATTCTGTGGCCGAGGAAATTGATAGAGTCGAGTCCGAATTGGCACTTGGCCAGGTTGATAGTGAGGCCGAAATCACTGAGACGGGAGTACAGTTGGCGGAGGTGGGAAAAGTGTTTTTGGCGGTCACGGCTGGCAATTAGTATGTCATCTAAATAAACGAACACGAAGTCCAGGTCACGGCCTACCGCGTCCATCAGCCGCTGGAAGGTCTGCACAGCGTTCTTAAGGTCAAATGGCATTCGAAGAGGCCAAATGGAGTGATGAGCGCAGTTTTGGGGATGTCGTCAGGGTGGACCGGGATTTGGTGGTACCCCCGGACGAGGTCCACCTTGGAGAAGATGTGGGCCCCGTGTAGGTTCGCCGCGAAGTCCTGGATGTGAGGGACGGGGTAGCGGTCTGGGGTGGTGGCGTCATTCAGCCTGCGGTAGTCGCCGCAGGGCCTCCACCCGCCGGTGACTTTGGGGACCACGTGCAGGGGGGAGGCCCAGGGGCTGTCTGACCTGCGGACGATCCCCAGCTCCTCCATGCAGTGGAACTCTTCCTTTGCCAGGTGGAGCTTGTCTGGAGGTAGTCGTCGTGCTCGGGCATGAACGGGTGGCCCTGTGGTAATGATGTGATGCCGCACCCCGTGTTTGGGCATCGAATTTGTAAACTGAGGTGCCAAAACTGATGGGAACTCGGCTAGGAGCTTAGTGAACTCATTGCCAGACAGGGAAACAGAGTCCAGGCGTGGGGCTGGTAGGCTGGCTTCTCCCAGGGAGTAGGTTTGGAAAGTTCTGGAGTGCACTAGCCGCTTCCCTTGCAGGTCGACTAACAGGCTGTGGGCCCGAAGGAAATCGGCTCCCAGGAGTGGCTGGGCGACGGCGGCAAGGGTAAAGTTCCAGGTAAAACGGCTGTCACCGAATTGTAATTGAACTGTACAGGTACTGAAAGTTCATATCATTGTGCCGTTTGCGGCTTTTGAGTGCAGGACCCTGGTGCCTGCTATGAGTGTCGCGGCTGGTTGGGGGCAAAACACTGACCTCTGCTCCAGTATCGACAAGGAAACGACACCCAGACTGCTTGTCCCAAACGAATAGGAGGATGTGTTGGTGGCCAGCCACCGTAGCCATCAGCAGCGGCTGGCCCTGGCGTTTCCTTGAAACTTGCAGGGTGGGTGGCATCAACTGGCCTCCACGCCCCACCTCTGATGGTAGAAACACAGCTGGTCGCCAGTGTTGTCGTCTGTTTCTGGGGTGTGGTCGCTCCGTTGCTGGGACTGGTTTAGGTAGGCATTGGGCCCATGATCTGGTGATTTGGCCGACGGACCACCCGCTCTCGCGTTTGGCCTTCCACAGGACATCTGCCCGGGTGGCTACCTCACGTGAGTTGCTGAAATCGGCATCGGCCAACAGCAGGTGAATGTCGTCGGGTAGTTGTTTGAGGAAGGCCTGTTCGAACATCAGGCAGGGCTTGTGTTCCTCAGCCAAGGCCATCATCTCATTCATCAGGGCCGATGGGGATCTGTCCCCCAGGCCGTCGAGATGAAGCAGGCAGGCGGCGTGCTCGTGACAGGAGAGGCCAAAGGTCCGAATAAGAAGGTCTTTGAAAGCCGGGTACTGCCTTCCTTCCGAGGAGACTGGATGAAGTCTCCGACCTGGGCGGCTGTCTCCTGAACCAGGGAGCTGACCACGTGGTAGTACTGTGTGGAGTCCGAGGTGATCTGCCGAAGTTTGAATTGTGCTTCGGCCTGGTCAAACTGGACGCGGGGCTGAAGCATCCAAAAGGTGGGCAGCTTGAGTGCCACTGCATTGGCTGCTGCATTGTCATCCATTGTATGGGTCCAAAATCTGTTTGGACCGTCGGGGTCACCAATGTAGCGGCTGCTACCGCAATGCGAAAGTAAGACACTAGTCGATGAGTTGCAGAACAAAACTGATTTATTTTCCCATCTTGCATGGGCCTTTTAAGAGGAACAGTTCCCGCCCACCGAAAACGTAAATGACGTATGCACTACGTCATCAAACTTTTCCCATGTGTGGGTTCTCCCCGTTGCTCGGGGAAGACGAAGGCCCAGTGCCATCTTGGGCCTCGCTGCTCTGACGATGCGCGACCCGACCGCCGAGCTGGTTCGCTTGCTCGGACGGTGAGTTGCTACACTACATCCATTGCTGGCATCCTTGGCTGTGAGGCACTTTATTGCATCTTGTGGATCTGAATAACACTGCAGAAATGCAAGTCTGTGCGTTCACTCCGGAGCCCATTCCCTCAGATAAGAGAGACTGCAGATAGTTGAACCTGGAGCAAAAAAATTGAGCTGCTGGGGGGACTCAATCCAAAACATCGACTGTCCATTTCCCTCCACATCTGCTGCCTGACCCGCTGAGTTCCTCCAGCAGCTCCTTTGTTCCCCTCAGGTAGGAGATCTCTCTCCTGCTTGATTCACTCTAAAGCCCTAGGCAGTGTTAACACTGTATTGGCCATTTCCTGACTGCAAGAGATTTGCACAAAGATTTGTTTTTGTATAACACAATTACACTGAACTTTGTATTGAGTTACAATTATTTGCAAAGAACCTTTAGAATACAGGATTGTGAGCCAGCCTCTAATCCTTTGACTCACATTCTGGAAAATTTGCTAAACTCTGCTATGTAATGCAACTAAATAGTCTGGGATGCCTGTGTAAACAAGGGATTCTTTGTGTTAAATCCAACAGCAATATCTCAGGTACCCATCAATTAATTCACTTACATAATCTTGGAGAAGATTGAAACCACTGAGCTGGGAACATCAACTGAAAATGAAAAAAAATACTGCAGATACTACGAACTTACCAGAAGGAGCTGGAGATACCCAAAAGGTCAGTCAGGATTAGTGGAGCAGGAGAATCAATGGACCAGGTCAATGGCCCTATATCACATCAACCTACATTAACTACTTCCCTCTTCACAGATGCTGGTTGAGCTGCTGAGTATTTCTAGCATTTTTTGCTTTTAGATCTAATTTCAGCACCACGCGATGTTAAAGGCCAAGAGAACGAACTTTAACCCTATTAACCTGGAACGGAATAACAAAACTCTGGTAATAAGAGGAGAAGGCAGATTTCCAATTCACTCCATCACCCTGTCTCCAAACCTTTTACAAACAAGCATGGGAATATTTGATAGAATACTTTCAGTCTTGAGAAAAAATTATTGCCCAAAGAAATTAACTATAAGAATGTACGATATAGCACGTTGATATTTATTGAAATTGTTTGAAAAAGTCAAGGATGAAAAACAATGTGGTGCAACAGTTATTGGTTTAATATACAGGAAGAACGGAAATTCATTGTAACAGAAAAGTTGCTGTGTGATACTTTAGAGTTAACTGTAAAAGAGAGTGTGGAACATGCAACTACTACACACTAACAAAGCAATAACTGCACTGCCTTTGCATTGCAACACAGCACAGATCAGAGAAGTAGGAAGTCTCTTCCTTTATTTACTTGAGTGTTATCATGGGACCTGCAAGGCCTATGTTCTTTCAAGTGCAAGACCACCTTTGTTCTTTTTCCACCTGCCTTAAAGAACGATACAGAATAGTCTGAGTGACTGAGGGATGGTGGGGTGCGAGGTGGGGAGTACCGGGAAGAGACAGAAATAATACAATGCCTGTTGCCTCTGATACAAAACTAACTTACTGGGTACATAAGGGATACCAAAGTCAGCTTTACTCAAAGAAAAAAAACACAATGGTTGCTATTCCTTGTAAGCTGATACCCTGAGAAATATATCTCTTGGTGACTCTACTCTGTGCAGACGTGCTTCCTTGGAATTAAAATATTAAGTAAAGAATAAATAAAACTCCCTCATTGTTTTAACCACCAGGCAAGGCTGACTGGTGGCTCAAGTTCTAAATATCCACATGAAACAACCACTCTGTAACATTCAACTTGTTGCACTATGGGGCTAGGGAAGGCTAAATGTAGAGGGCATCCTAGGGAAGCAATGCCATTTGTGGATTGTGTAGTTATTTACAGTATTTACACAATTATATCCCTTCTGGGTACCCGATACTGGCGGTTTTGAAGTACTCTTGCATGACAGGTACCCTAGAGTTATTATTTGTTGCACACGGCAAAACAGGGTCTGAAATGGCCGAAGAGTCAGCACAAGTCTGAATCGTTCTTTCAGATATCACGTAGCTACTGGCCAGCTTGACCCTGCGTATTTTGTTCTCTTGCACCCCTACCTTTAAAGAAATGCTTGCATATTAAAATAAAAACACTCAGAATATTCATTGCAGCCTCTTGAAACTGTTTATAAAACTGAAATGGTGACCGGATGATGCACTCCCCTTCTGATCACCGTTGTTTCAGTAATGCTTTGTACACAGCAAATCCCAGGACAGCAAACACCGTGGCCCCGAGGCTTGCTCGAAGCCAGAAGGTTGAAGTCTTCAGGTCGGCCTGTGTTGTGTGTCTGAAAGGAAGCAAATATTTACAGTAAGAGTTGAAATTTTACAGTCCAAATTTAAAGACCAATACGTTTTTAAAGTCATGCTCAAGCACAAAGATGTACTCTTTAAAAGAAAAGTTCTAACTTTCCTCTCACAGACAGATCAATGATGCAGTGACATGACAATGGCAGACATGCTCTTTGTACAAGAGGCCACACTGTGCACTTGCAAAGACAGAGGCTGTGGGCTGCAATAAAACTAAATGCTCCTGCAGTCTAAAATACAACATGAGAGGTGGTTACTGAGCATGCTCAATCAAGCACTGAGCCAGACTCCTCACAGTACGACAGCTTTGTGAGTTGGTTAATGCGGCAGCATTAGGTAGGTCTGAGTTAGTCAACTGTACAACATGAGAGTTTCTTTTTAATAGAGCTGCTAAAAAAAAATAATGCAATCCAGCCAAAGATACATTTCATAATCTTTAAATACCACTTTAACATGCCTCTTCCACTGGAAACATGTCAGTAAGAGTTAAGCACAGAATATATTAGTGCTACAATTATTACATTCAAAAATGCATTAAAACATAACCGAGCAACATTTGAAAAGTATTAATGTTTTAAGTTTGCTGGGAAAGCTGCTGCTTATTTTAAGTTTTCTGTCTTGCAGCACTTGCAGTTCTGTACCATCTGAATGAGTTTGATTCAGCAGCACATTTACAACTCTGATGTAACATGAGCAATATTAATGCCGTAATCCCCACACTTGGTCCGTCAGCTCAACACCAAGGTGGCTTTTAAATAACGAAAATTTACACCATTAAATCCTTGATTTCAGAATCAGAATTAGTATCACTGACATATGACGTGAAATTTGCTGTGTTGCAGCAGCAGAACCGTGCAAAGACATAAGATCTATAAATTACAAAAATAAATAAATAGCGCAAAAAAAGGAATAATGAGTTATTGTTCATGGGCTGTTCAGAAAACTGATGGCGGAGGGGAAGGAGCTGTTCCTGAATCGTTGAGTGTGGGTCTTCAGGCTCCTGTACCTTCTCCCTGATGGTAGTAACGAGAAGAGGGTATGTCCCGGATGGTGAGGCTCCTTACTGATGGATGCCACCTTCTTGAGGCACCGCCTCTTGAAGATGTCCTCGATGGTGGGGAGGGTTGTGTCCACAATGGAGCTGGCTGAATCTACAACCCTCTTGCGATCCTGTGCATTGGAGCCTCTGTACCAGGTTGTGAATGCAACCAGTCAGGAATGTTCTCCACCGTACATCCTTTCATGCTAACTTGGGGACAAGAGCCCAACTCTGCCTCAGCTCGTCTGTGGCTGAAACCCTCACCCTGCGATCTGGTTAGTTCCTATTTTCTATTCTGCATAAATCTGAGGTTATCCAAAAATCTTAACTACCACCTAACCCTGTGTTTACTGAAGCACAACGGCTCCTGGGTAAGCTTGCAAATTTCTACAGATGTACGGTGGAGAGCATCTGACTGGTTGCATTACCACCTGGTATGGAGGCTCCAATGCACAGGATTGTAAGAGGCTACAGAGGGTTGTAGACTCAGCCAGCTCCATCACAAGCACAACCCTCCCTGCTATCGAGGACATCTTTTGGAGGCAGTGCCTCAAAAAGGTGGCATCCATCATTAAGGACCCTCACCATACGGGACATGCTCTCTTCTCGTTACTACCATCGGGGAGGAGGTATAGGAGCCCTGAAGACCCACACTCAATGATTCAGGAACAGCTTCTTCCCCTCCACCATCAGATTTCTGAATGGTCCATGAACACTACTTTGTTATTCTTTTTTTGCACTATTTATTTATTTAGTAATTTATAGTAATTTTATGTCTTGCACTGTACTGCTGCTGCAAAACAACGAATTTCACGACATACAAGTCAGTGATAACAAACCTGATTCTGAAATACTTTGATTTTTAAATTCTCATTGCTATTTTCGAATATCTCCATGGCCTTGCCCGACCTTATTCCTGCAACATACTCCAGAACACACACACAAAAAAAAGGCCCTGCTATTCAATTTAAGTACAGCTGACCTGCTATCTGCTCCAGGTCTTAATTCCTCTTCTACATCCATTCCCATAGACCTGAATTCGCCATCCTTTTAAAAATTTATCTACCTCCTGTTTAAATACAC
This sequence comes from Pristis pectinata, assembly GCF_009764475.1. NCBI lineage: Eukaryota > Metazoa > Chordata > Chondrichthyes > Rhinopristiformes > Pristidae > Pristis > Pristis pectinata. The sequence goes on from NC_067422.1 coordinate 3,483,920, forward strand.
TGATTGATCCAGTCTCCACAACCCTCCTGGGTACAGAATTCCAGAGGTTCACCTTCAGTGAAATAAATTCCTATGCACCTCAGTTTTAATTGACCACCCCCTCATCTAGATTAACCATGTTCTCTTGTTTGAGACTCCCCCATTAGTGGAAACACCTCAACATCTACCCTGCGATGGTCCCTTATATATTCAATATGATCCCCCCTCCTTCCGCTAAACTCCAGCCTCCCTGCAATAAAGGCCAATATGCCACTTACCCTCCCAACTACTTGCTGCACCTTCCTTCTTTTTGTGACTCATCACAAGAACACCTAGGTGCCTCTGCACTTCACTCACTTTCAACTTCTCTCCATTTAGGTAATCCACCTTTTGATTTCTCCTACCAGGTGCACAACCTCATACCTCCCACTTGCTAAGTCTTTGCTCTCTCAGTGTCTATAACCTGTTGCAGAGTTCAAACATCCTCATCACCACATACCCTCCCAATTGTTCTACTCCTCTGAGGTCTCGGCACTCCTCCAATTCTTGCCTGAATTTAATGGCTCCACCATGTTTTCATCTGTCAAGGCTCTAAACCCTTGGAATTCTCCTCCTAGACCTCTCTCCTCTCTTTGATTCATCAAGCAGCTCTTTAAGTCTTCCTTCTTGGCCCTTAACTGCCTTGTAGCTCAGTGTCAAATTTTGTTTGATAACACTTTTGTAATTGCCCTGGGATGTTTTACTTCATTAATATATTAAAAGTGTTGTACAAATAAGTTATTGACGATGTTATTATAGTCATAAACAGGGAGATGTCAAACACCGGGCACAAGGAACTAAAAAATTATCAGATTTTCTAGTAATTAGTTAGTCAACTTTGGTTTAATTAAAAATATGTTGAGATAAACATCATATCTGCTTTTAATAAAAGGATAATTTGAAGCTACATGGAAACAAGCCCTTTAAGAACAATAAGGAGATGCTTTCAGGAAGAAACTACATTTTAATACAAAGCTTCCAAGCAATCCCTTTTCTGAAGACTTGTCTAATTGTTCCACAGTTTTGACATAAGCATTATGGTAATTTTAAAAACTTTACTCTTAAGGAGTAGAATATTTTAGTAATCTTTACGCACAAAAATGCTGTATTTTTATACAATCAAATATGGATTTAGATCTTCCATGCACACACACATTGCACGGGTACTGCTGTGGAATTGCCTGTGGAAAAGACGGTGCAAAAATACTTCAAAATGATCAGCTGTTGGCAGCTGTGGGTGGCTGCCTATCGCCTTCATATATGACCAAAGTTATTCAAATTAAAATACTTTAAAAATAAACGAAACAATCCAAACACACAAAAATTACAGAGAAAGTATACTGCAGCCATCATTAAATTTCACTGGCTCCTAGTATGCAATTCTGGACTGTATATACATATTACCCTCAAACATTGTGGTCGTGTGATATTAAATAACAAAACAGGTTTTCTCCCAAAGCTCAGCTTCCACATTCAATAATTCCAGCATTCTTTTCAGTGTAAATTTATTTTCCACATTCACTACAGACCAAAGCCTCCGTATCTCATCTCCTGTATGTGTCTTGGATGTTTTCAGTAGCTGTGTTGCAAATAGCCGGGGAAAATATAAAATAAGGAATGAATGATATGAACAGTCAATTTACACATTTACTGGAGTGTGGCTGTAATGGTTAACGGTGAATCAGTTATTGTTTTCAAGTGACAGCCATAGTCTGGCTTAGGAGAATTTACTCTTTATACAGTTACCTGTCTTCAGGCTGTAAACTGCGGGCACCAGAAGAACCCATGAAGATAGAATCTTCAACAAAGCTCACGGCGTGTACTTGGTGAACGAGACTGCCTTCATCATTCGCCAACAGCAAAGCACCCACCTCGTCTACTCGGTCTTTTAACCTTGTGTATATATATACACACACACACACACATACACACACACACGTAGTTCATAACATGGCACAAAATAATGCGCAAGTCAACCCTCTGCATTACACAAGTACGAATTCCCAATTGATTGGTTAACGATTTAATTCAAGGAGCAGTCCTGCAATGATTAAGCTTTATTAATAGAATAGAATATTTGAATTGCTATCCAGAATGTTTAAATTCTCAAAATACTTCTTTAATTTTAAACACATTGAGGATGACGGAGGTGGTTTAGAGGGGGTGGAGTGGGAATCTAAGGGTCCGTTCGAAATCAGTGTCAGTCCTATACAACAAACATTGATATCAAAGTGTGCGCACACAACCTAGGTTTCTTTGGAATGGATGAACAATAGTTATGTGGAGATTTTTGTTTCCTATGTAGCAATGGAGGACAAGAGATTCAATACAATTAGATTTTAAAACAATTGTGATCAGCTGAGTAGGCAAAGACCATTTCCTCTGACTGCAGATTTCTAGTGTGCACTTGTGTGGCTCTGAAATCTGTCCCGTGAGAGTTGTGCATCATTCTGTTCACACCTTTATCATGAATCATGAAGCTATGCCAGCAAGGTGAAGCTTCTGCAAAAACTAGACAGCACGGGAAGGGTTAAATACCCAAACAAATTAAAGGGTAAGTGCTTGCAAAAGATCAAGGAGGGTGGCAGTTGTGCTGGATCAATGACATTTAAAAAGAATCACTAGGGCGGTTAAAGTAAAACAAACATGAAAACTGGACTCAAACAGGTAGTTTATGAAAGCCACACACTACGAGGAATTACTTCTACTGAATAGGGGAAGACAGTGACAGGCCAGGATCACTGGAATGTTTGAGGGGCTTAAACAGTGGGTAAAAATAATAAACAGGTAAAGAATTTAAAATATTACTGCTTCTGAAAGTTTCTGGAATTAAATAACAATTAGTGAGCAATGCAAATAATAGATGCAATTAGATGCAATTGGTTCTGTGCAAGAAAAACTTGGGTGAAAGATAAAATGCAACATGATGGAGCAGCTTGGTAGAGCTAATGAAATCCAGTTGCTGGTTTAGATAAACAATGTTAGAAGTACACCAAGGGTACTTTTTACTGAAGATTATTTAAAAAAATTGGAGTAAATATAATTTAAAACTCCAAGTTCAGTTATAATTGAAAATGAATAAATTTGAAATCATTCCCTTTTAACAGGACTGCCCCTTCAATACTAACTCACATCAGTCACCTGCTGCTTACATCATATCAGCTCTTACTCTTATTAAATGACCAATTAAAACCAACGCTGACATCAATAGATCAGTCTGTTAGTGACAAGCAGGCTGCAGGCACTTGCTAACTGAGCATGCTCATGTCCGGTCAATTCAAGTTAGAGAAAAAAAAATCAGTGCAGGTTAGAAGGGTCATTTTGAGGCGAACAAGAATTCTGCTAATGGCTCAGAGATTATTGGTGCAGTGGGCCTCAAGCACCAGTAGACAATCGAGAACAGTAGCAACAAATACATCTGGAAAAATGGGCCAGCGGTAGGCATGACAGCGATAAATTAATTCATAATAAGCTAAAACTGCAAGTTAAGGATAGCAATAATTCAGATCCAACAGCCAAGTATTAAGACAGTTACACCTGCATTTCACTTTGAAGGCAGTTACACTGCAAGATGGATGAAAAATGACCAACTGTTTGATACAGTGTTGAAGCTCTCAACTAGGACACACAAATCTGAATACCAGTCCCAAGTTGTTTAAATTCTGATGTCCATTGCAAGACAAAAGCTGTGATCATCATAGCAGAGTCTGTACAAAGTGCAGCCAATGTGGGAAGGTGGGTGGCGTTAGTAGGAACAAGAAATAGGAAATGTGGAATTCTTTTTTCAAATATTGTTTTACTGGGTTTTCCAGTGAGTAACTAAGGAATGTGTTGATGGAAATGAGCGTTAAACACCAGAGGTACAAAAGCCAAAGTTCAATTGCTCATAAAAAAGTTAGCAGCAGTTATTTTCCACAGAATGAACAGTACAGAAATTAGTTAAGAATTCGATGGTTGACTCTAAAGCAAGTAACCAATTGCCCTTTCAACAAATGATCTTGGTGCAAGCACAGCATTGGTTTAGAAATAAATAAGGACAGTTAGAGCCACCGATGTCAGGAGACCTGCTGCATTCATCACCTGCAAGTCATCTACAGCGATTAAATAAATTGTGGCAAATACCACCAAAGTGAAATCCTGTTAATGAGAGCCAAGAAAAATTAAACCAGAAACCAGAACGTGAAAAACAAACATAATGACATTAAAAACAGATGACAAACTGATTTTTTCATCTCAGGGCAAACAGGAAAATCTTTCCAAGATAACCCAAGCAAGCAGAGGAAGAATATATAACAGACAAGATTATGCAATATAGTTAATCAGTGCTGTGATCTGGCATGGAAACTGTTACAGACAAGCAAACAAAATTAAAATGAACATCTAAAAAGAACATTTAAAAAAAATATGGCACTAAGTTATCCTCAGTTTGCCTTTAATTGTGCATGCAATATGAGTCTTAAGTTATACAAAGGCAAGTGCAATAATAGTAGTTCAAACCATCAAGCTTTGGGATTAAAAAAAATTAAAAATGTAAAAATAAGATCATGGCATATTGGAGACACAGGAGACTGCAGATGCTGGAAATCTGGAGCAACAAACAAAAGGCTGGAGGAACTCAGCAGGTCAGGCAGCATCTCTGGAGGGAACAGTCCATTTCCTTCTATAGATGCTGCCTGACCTGCTGAGTTCCTCCAGTGTTTTGCTCATGGCACATTGGGTTGGGAGAGTGTGTACATTTTTGACATTTATGAGACTGGAATCATGCAACAGTACAGGACAAATGATTCACATTCACCTGGAAATCTAAAATTACAACCTGAACTTTGATGAAGTTGCAAAAAGAATTTAAATTTCACCATGGGCTTGAAACTTAACTGGTAGGTTTATATTCTGCCTTGCATTCTAACAATCTATTCAAATTATGGGAAAATTAGTTAAATATCATTTTCTGGAGCTGAGGTCCATTCCATTATATGACCAATATTCTAATGGAATTAAAGTAGCTAACAACTTGGTGCAAGGGGGAAAAATATCATGATTTTGAACACCAGTGCCAAGCTTTCAAGAGGATTTCAATCAGACAACTATAAAAATTGAAAATATTTTTCAGTTTTAAACTTTCCGGTGATAAATTTGATTGGTTAGAACCTTTTGTTCTGTGGGGTAAGTTAATTCAACAAAAAGCCAAATAAAAATCTGTATTTATAAATATCAAATTTAGTTTAAAAAATAACTTTTCACCCACAGCATAACTCTGGATATCAATTAACGTGCATTTGTACCTTTTTACTTAAAGGTGATCAGAGAAAGGATCTCTGGCTGATTTCCCTCTCACTAAGGTACTGAGTACAATGACTCTGCTACCTGTGACCTGGCTGAATTCTGTGAACTCCCCATGGGGCAGGAGTTGAACTCGGGGACCTGCTAGTCTGACTCAGTTGTGCAGTCTTTCCCAACTAAGTCAGTGCACAAGTTACTTTCTACAGCTCGGCAGATTTTGTAGATTTAGGATTTGATTAACGTACAACACAGGTCTACTACACATTGACTTTACAATTCAAGAAAGTAGCTTAAAAATATTCTCTCCTTCATCAGTTCATTGCCTTTGCATGGGTCAGACTGGTGCGGTGAAGGGAAGAGAAAACTGAAGAAATATGTGAAAAGGGCATTTAGTTTCAAATCAACAAGATTAGTTTATCTCCAGTTTGCAAGTTCCAGATTAAACCATTACATGGTTCATGTGTTTCCTTGTATACCCAGAACTCAAAGGATCCCTTTTGATACTATTAGCATGAAGGTTTGAACTCCCAGAACAGATTGAGTGTAGTAAAGAGCTTAGCAACCCCAGCTATTAATAACGGTAAAGGGCATTGCAGACAGAAACCAAACAATACAACCAACATAGGTGAGGATTATACCACTTTTAAACAAACCCACATACCGCTCACTGGATCATGTAAATTTACAGGATTTTAACAATATTAAGCTCGCTCACACTGCTGTATACTTCCCATACAGAAAACTGATTGGTATTAATTTTTTGAATTGGTTTTGCAATATGGAGATTGCTATATTCAATTCTTACTTGGTAAAGTTAGCAAACCACAGGAAAGTAACTTTAAATTTACCTAATAATATTTAATAAAATCCCTCTCTCCATTCACCCAACCCAAAAATATATTTCCAATTTTGTAAACCTGAAATTTCAGTTTGAATATGTTAATAAACTGAACACCTTAAAATGCAATCATTACAAGGAAGCATTTGATCAAAATATCAGGACTCTTGACAGTGTTGGTTGTACTCTGGGCTCCTGTACATTAATTATTCTTCAATAGCCACCTTATTCATGGCATATCCACTGTTATTGTTCTCCCCAATTTACATCACTTACCTGAAGGAAGGATAGGCTGTTCCACATATATGAAGGCAATTAGCCGTTAAACTAAGGTGCCTGAACGTGGTCTTTGAACTACTCTAGGGAGTTACATATGGAACTGTATTTGACCCCAAAATATCATGTGGTTCATTCCTAATTTCAGTTGCATAATCTTTGAAAGAGCTAATGAGGTAAAACGAGGCAATACCCTCACTTTCTCTTGGGTGTTCGAGTCATTAGTTTTTTTGTTCAGCAGCAATTTGATCACCAGTTCTGTGGTAAGGGTTTGTATGAGCAGCATCAGAAAGTGGGTGGAAATTCCCTGCCATTATCTTCTGATGCTTGTCCACAACTGGCTCAGATATTGCAATTCTAATGTCAAAGCTGTAAGCTGTCTACTAGTTATATACTGGAGCGTTTGAATTTATTTTGAGAAAAATATGCCATTGAAATTTCAATCTTTTAAAACTAGATGGGTCTTGGATAGAAGTGTGAAGTGGTGTATGTGAATCAAGGAATGGAAATCTCCAATGCTCTATTGAGATGGGAGTTACAAAGAAAAGGAAATGTAGCAAGGGATCAGGAATTGCTGCTGTATGTTTTTCTTTCAACCTAGGTTTAACTGTTAAAAGAATCTTGTGGGAAGTTTGAAGTTATAGCTGAAGAAAAGAGTTGGTGCTATTCAAGTTAGAGGCAGTACCCTGGAAACCATATGGATATTAATTTCTTCTCTGTGGGGCAACTATTGAAGTCCATCTACTGAACACAAGGAATATAAATCCAAGCCATGGAAGTTTATGAAAGCACAGTCTAGTTTGCAAAAGCAGTTTTGATAACTTCAAGAGCTTATTAGCACGGCTTACATCGCCAACTTTCTGAAACGATCCACTTTTCCCCCGTTCTAGGTACTCAGCTTCTCCTTGCACCCTCTCCCATGCTGATTTTGCGATTCAATGCAACATCTCCAACTCGCTGGCACTAAACCCCAAAACTGATAAATGCTTTACATTCTCCCTTCAATCCACAATCTGGGGTAAGAATAAACTCAAGGGATCTAGGAGGAAGTTGCAAACTGGATTATAAAGTGCTGCAGGATGGGAAACAGGTTAAATTAACAAAGATTTCAGGTTGGGTAACTGACTAGCTGAATCCAAAGACCTGGTCAGGTTTTTGCTAGGTTTGATGTTGGGAGCATTCCAGTCCAGGATTTAACTGCATAAATTTGACTCACGATAAACAGAAAATGCTGGAAATACTCAGGCAGGTCAGGCAGCATCTTTGGAAGAGAAGCAGAGTTAACATCCCATAAATGTTTGTGTTATTTTAGAGGAGTATTTTGCTTGGAATGTCAGGAAGTGTACACTACTACAAATGGGTGTTTTTTGTATTGGGATTACACCTAGACTCTAATTATCTGTTCAGATGGAGGTGAAAAAAAATCTCATGACATCCTTCAAAGAAGGTAGGAGCTCTAATAGCATTTTTACCAACATTTCTCTCTATTGCAAGGCAGGTTAACTGATCACTTAAAGCACTACTGTTTACACAATCTTGTTGTCAGCAATCTAGCCGAGACATTTGCTTCCTAACAACAGTGACCACACTTCAGAGCAAGTCTATGATTATCAAGCACTTTGGTGTTCTCTGGAGGAAAATGGGACAAAATAAACGCAAAAGCTTCCTTTCTGCTTTAAGTACTGTCAAAACTTGCACATGATGCTGAGATGCATGGGAAAACAATGTTCTGATAAAGAATACAGTCCAAAATGATTATAGAAACAGCAGACGTGGGCATAAAGCTGAAAATAACCTTGAGAAACACAAAGTACTTAACACTTGCTGAAGCTGAAATGGAATATACAATGCAGAAAATTTATTTTCAAAAAGTTTAGAAGCAATCAAAATGTTGGAAATATTTCTGTTACTTTATATACATATAAATAGAAGGATGTGTGTTATAAAGTATAAGGCAGACCGCAAAAGGTAAAAAGGTAGCAGCAAAAGTATGATTTTCTATTAAAATGGTTCTAGGTTCGCTACTTGCCAGTTAAGGGAGAATTATTTTTTACTCAAAACAATAAAAGGTATTTCTTACCGCAGTGTGGACACCATTATCAAAATGAAGGAAGAAAAAAACCTGAACAGCAAGTTCTTTATACGGGAATTAACTCTAATTTGTGTAATTAATTTACACAAAATATTCAAAAACTGAATCTTTAATTAAACCCAACACTAGTGAAGAGAAGTGTGCTGAATCAGTTTCCAAGATCAAGATGAGCCAAATATCTTTATTTAAGATCTATACATTTCAGCACAGAAAACTAAGTATCACTTTGCTATCGCACTGGGTGTTAATTCTAGCCTCCTATCCCTCACATTATTACTTCACATGTTCAACAATAATCCAAATAGACTTGTCATTGCATCCACCTAGTGGGAATTATAGAATCTCAGTTTAGTGTTTCCAAGTTTTTAGCAGACAAATTGTAAAGCTCTAATGACCTTTTCTTCAACTCCCCCAACCCCCATTTACTATTTTTTTTAGAAATTTAAAGAATATTGAACCTACATAAGATATAAAAATACAGAGCTTTAATGGGGGACAGAAATTCAGACGCAAAGAAACCTTGGTTTGACACTGCTCCTCCTGCATCACCATGGGAGATTAACAGGTACTTATTAAATTCACATATATCCAGCTGTTATGTAACTATGTATACATTTCAGTCCAGCCCTTGGACATTTGGGGTCCTAACCTCAGTGACAATGAGTATTCAGGACAGAAACAGGGCTGAACCGAATCATTAATGTAAGATTGGGTACAGCAGTGTCTAAATATCTCTGGTCAGTTAAAACAATGGCTACTTTATTTTTACAGACTACATACGTGACAGTAAATATGTACATGTAAAACCTGTGTATTAATGCATAATATCAACAGATACTTTCCACGTGTATATTCTGTACATTGGCCTTTTAATATGGGTCCTGTATCTAACTGAAACATTACACAAAGCACCAGCTCCTCCATCACTGGTACATCTCATCTAACTTCGAAATTTTAGTAGATGGTCATTTCATTACAATTTTTACATTTAAGAGCTATACAATACTATGTAAAAGATGTAATATCTTAAAATATGCTCAGCATGTGTTTGTATTTGACCAGTGTACAGCTGGTTTCATAAAGCTGTCCTACAACACTGTTATAATGCAGAGCTCTACACTGAAAAAGCCAAGTTCAACACTGATCTGAAATAACAAATATTCCTAAATGATATAAAGAGAAATATGCATCTAACACATCCCTCTCCTCATTTATGCTGCATAATGTGATCATACAGAATTTTACATAAAATCATCTCACCCTTTAATGCAAATTTTTCCATTGGAAGCACATTTCGCTAGCCGTTAAGAACTGTTGCTTCTACTTCAGTACACCATCTAGGCTGAGAAAAGTGCAGTCTTTCAGGACAGCCCCAAGGCTGAGAATCTGGCTGTATTTTAAGAGAGTCTAGAAGACGGTCTAGATGCTGCAGTTCTATCTGAAGAGCTAGACGTTTGTGCTAGTTTACTGGCCAAAGTCTTGCCCTCAAACAGCACTACTAAAACCAGTAAACCAAAGCTAGCACCGTCAACTAATTTATCATTCTATTTCAGACTGTGTTTCTTTTGAATGTGTAAAAGAGCTCCCATGTTTCTTGTTAAACAGTTGATACAGTTAATTTATATTCAGTTTGTTAAACTGGGATTTTCTGTGATAAGGTAATGTGTAAAGATCCCCAGATATAATGCTAATCTACAGAAATCCCTATGAAGATTTTGAATCCATGTTTGAGATTGTAAAAAAAAGTATGTAAAAAAGAAGCGCGGGCTTTACCTGATTTATCTTTGTTTTAAGAAAATAGAGTCACACAAGTATACAAGAACCCATCTCTACTAATCCTGTTTTCCACCCCTAGATGTGTACCTTTGAATGCCTTGATGATTCAAGTGCTTGTCCAGTTACTACTGAAACGTGACAGTTTCCGACACCACCAGCCCCTCAGGCAGTGCATTCAAGGTGCCAAACAGACCCCAGGTGTAAAAAATTCTTCCTCAAATCCTCTCTAAACCTCCTACCCCTCTTCTTAAACCTCTGCTATGGAGTAAAGTTTCTTACTACAGTAAAACTCTGTCTGGGATCTAATTACCGCGCTCCCTTCCACTCACCGGAGGGGGAGGTGTTCCAAGCTATGATCTCATGGGCCCTAATCTTTTGGACCGCCCTCCCACGTGAGACCTTGTCAAAGGCCTTAATGAAGTCCACCTCAACTACATTACTCTCATCAATACACTTTGTTATCTCTTCAAAATTTTCAAATCAAATTGGTCAGACAGAATCTCCCCCAACAAAGCCATGCTGATCAGCTTTGATTAATTCTTGCCTTCCAAGTGTAGATTAATCCTGTCCCTCAGAATTTGTTCTAATAACTTCCCTACTACTGTCTGGCTAGCTTACCCCTATTGCTCTTCTTGAACATGGGTAACACATTTGCTGTCTTCCAGTCATCTAGCACCTACTGCCCTTGTGGCTAGCAAAGATTTACAGCCCCAGCATCTCCCTTGCCTCCCATGGCAGGCTGGAATACATCCTATCGGGCCCTAGGTATTTATTCACCTGTAATCCCAGTAAGACATCTAATACCTCCTCCCTATTAATGGTAACTTGCTCTAGAATTCAGTTGTCCCCCTCGCTACAATATCTTTAGCCTTTGTGAAAACAGAATACATTTAAAACCTCACCTACATCGTCTGGGGTCAGGAACAGATTGCTACTTTGAACGCTACTGGGGCTTTCTTTGGTTACCGTCTTGCCCTTAGTTTTTGAGATGTAGGTGTCAGTGGCAAGGCCAACATTTATTGACAGTTAAGACTGGACCTTGAGAAGGTGGCGGTAAGTTAGTATAGTGTCTGGCTTGGAGGGGAACATGTGTCTGGTGTCCTTCATGATAGTGTTCATGGGTTTGGGAGGTGCCTCTGGAATAGATCAGTGCATTTTGTAGGTGGTATACGCTGCAGCCACTGTGTGTGGTACAGCAATTGAATGTGTAGGGTAGCGGATGGAGTGCCAATCAAGCTGGCTACTTTATCTTGGGCGGTAGTGAACTTCGAGTGTTGGAGCTGTACGGGGAGAATTCTGCTCAGCACTCAGGAATCCTTTGGCGCAAGAAGAGGGAATATCTGTTCAGCTTCTTTTAAACTGATAACTAGTATCTTATGTTTAGGAATGACTATTTGCCCCCATTGAATTCTTCATAAAGCAAGGTACATAAAGCCTTGACTGACGACGTGGATCATGTATGAGTAGACATTGGTATGTTAACCCCAATCAACTGCTAACACACAAGGTAAGCAGAGAGCCACTTAAGCTTATTTAATCCGTGCACACAGCTATGATCATTAGAAACTTTAATGGTGTATGGTAAAAGATGGTTCTTTTCTAAATCTTAAAAATGACTGTGCATTCACTTTGGCCAAAATGGATGCACAGAGACAGAGTCTGACTATTAATTTAAGAGGAATCAAACATCACATCCTGCACTTTTGCTCATCTGGCAGTGTAAATGTAGCAGAATCAGTTCAATGACTAATTTCTTTTTAACATTATGTTTACTGAAACATTTAATATCCTTCCTTCCACAGGTAATCTTTCCAGACTTGCAAGCCAACTTTCAGCAGAATCATCAGGCAGTGACTGACAGGAAATTACCAAGTTTAGTTAAAACCACGCTCATTTTAATGGCTGTCATCATTCTTCCATGTGAGGTCAAGGGCTTCAAAGGTTTTTTTCCCATGAATAAAAGCTTTTAAAAAAAAATCCCTCAAAATTAAAATCCTGAAATTGTAAATAAACCAGTGGATATGCTGAGTGAAGCTGACTTTTGAAGATTACCCGGCCTCAGAAAAACATAACCAAAAAACCTTCTGAAACCCAGTAAATAAAAGGAAGAACCTGTTAAGAACTGTAGTGTAGAATTTGGTCTTTACAGATTGCAGCAAGTCTGAGTTGAGGAAGTTCTGACAGATGCAAAATGTACACCTGTTGCAGGTGCATAAACAGCGTAATCGGGCATGGCTGCGGAAACACACAGAAGTAAGGCAGTTGAGTCGCCGCTTGCAAAAAAAAATTAAAAATAAAATAAAACACAGATTCACACGGTTCTCAAAATTGATTGCAAAGTCACCAAATGTCCAATGCCAGTCCTGAACAAATCTCACTAACTCCCCATAGGGAGAACACACAACATGCGACAATCCTACAGGAACGAAGTAAGTAAATCTTACCAGAAAGACCAAAAACAGTGATAACTAAATGAAGCAAAAAAAGGAATTGCAACACGAGAAGTTTTTTTGTGTATAAAAGACAATGTGCATCTGCAGCAATTCCAGCGACTCTGGATTTGAAAGAAAATAATACCAAGCCTTTGTATTACTCTACTGCATCACTGGCTGCCATTCCTCTACCGTAGTCAAGAGTTTATTTTTACAAAGTTTTGTCTATTTTAATAAAGCAAGAAAAATAATTGCATCTCGGATGAATCCAATTAATTCAAATGAATATACTGGATGCCAGCTGTCATACTGTCAACAGCCTGCAGTTATTACACATTTCAGAAGCAATTTGCATGCACTTAATTTCATCACATGCTACAAAGAGGGAATGGGTGTTTGAGTTTGAACCAATAATAACAGCACACTCTGCAAATAAACTGGATTTGAGGGGCTATGAAATAGAAATATCCCAGAAAGTGGAATTCCAATGATCATATATTCTGCTCCATTTCACAAAGGATTGATAAATTTTAGTTGGTTTCTGTGCAGCCCATTAGATTGGCCTGTATTTTGACTGGTAAAATTCTGTGCCTCTGATTCTCATTTCCAGCTCCAACCTTTCAATTCAATTCTAAAGTTCAATGAAATCAAGTGCCTAAAGTTTGTTCTTGAGTAAATACTCAATATTAAAAAAAACGTTAGCAACATTTCAGCTATTGGGAAGACTTCAGGTGAACAAATGATCTACTCTATGAGGGCCTGTACAGAAAAAGCCACAAGGCTAAAATCATCATTTTTAGTTGATTTTGTCACATGTACATTGGATTAGCTGCAGCCACCAATCCTGTGCTATAAACTGGAATTTGAATTCATATCTTATTTTCAAATTGTAGAATGCAAGTGCAGCAAAGAGTAACTATTGTATCATGCAAAAAGTCACATCAGAAGAGCCTTCCTTCATTTAACAAAAATAATAATCATTTTGAAAATAATAAAATAAGCCTCTCTTCAATCTGGCCTCTTGTACTTCTAATACAAAGCAGGAAGTATGGGACACTCGTACACTACTCCAGAAAAGGAGAATATAATTTAAGAAAAAGATTGACCAACAAGAAATAATTCATTAATTTTCTTTGCAGATGTCTATGTAACAAGTACTGGCATTAGAAAACTTTATGGGAAGTGTGAGGCTGACAGAGTGGAACAATCAAAAAACTCAGCTTTCCTTGCCGACTGTCCCCATCTCCCAGTTACTCCATCTGCAGATGTGAACTCAATTCTGTCCTGATAGATGGCCATGTCAAATCTCCTGCTACACACATTTGTGTTTGCTTTAAGAATAAATTAAGAAAATTAATTATTCTAAAATTTAATATTTCTAAGATTTGGTTACAAACTTGTATTCATTGAAGTATCACCTACAAAAACGACCCAAGCCAACCACCTGAATCTATCAATCATTTATGGTCATTTTTCCTCCAGTTTTGCAGAGTATTCCTGTTATTTCAGCTCAACTTCTAAAACAGCGCTCAGTCTGTAGCTAACAATGGGAATCCATGCATATCTTAACGAAACACATGCAGCACTATGGTGACATGACCGTCCTATACTTACGGATACATAGCTATGGTAGTCACTTTGACAAAGAAGTCTTTGCTTGGTGGGCCAACAGTATTGCAGGTATAACTTTGTGGTGGTGGCATTTTGTGTTTATTGCAGAACTCAGTGGGAGAAACGTTGTGGCCCTGTTTAGCTTCATGCAGGTCTGACTTTGCAGCTACGATAATACATGGTGTTTTGCTGTCAATGAAGTGTTGCTATCGTCATCCAAAAAATAAAAGAACATATACTCATTAGTTGCAGTTTTAGGTATAATGAGAGTGATTAATTAACACTTGTCTCTCAACAACTTTTACCCCAAGTTTAAAAATGGCTTCCAAAATGAACTGAAGATGGGAAATGTGAAAAGGTGACATTAAATTATATAAAAAAATATTGTAGAACTGAAAACTTTGCCAACTAGGGGAGTCCAAAACTAGGGGACATAGGTTTGGGGTGAGAAGGGAAAGATTTAAAAGGGACGTGAGGGGCAACAGAGGGTGGCAAGTATATGGAATGAGCTGCCAGAGGAAGTGGTTCAGGCTGGTACAAGAGTGTCATTTAAGAAGCACTTGGATAGGTACATGGAGGGGCGGGGCTTGGAGGGATATGGGCCGAACGCAGGAAATTGGGACCAGCTGGGTGGGCACCATGGTCGGCATGGACTCATTAGGCCAAAGGGCCTATATCTGTGCTGTTTTGCATTAACTCTCTACTCCTCTCCTAGACATATTCTGGAATGGATAAGGTCCCATTTTGTAACATGTGAAACAGCTATTATCTAATAGGAAGCAAGACTGCAAGTTTCAGCCAGTATTTCATCTCTGGGGAGGCCGTTGACAGTCTGCTTGTGACCTATCCTGCTACATGGAAATTCCAAAACAGGAAAATCCACACCCAACATTATTAGAACAGCTCCTAGTCAATGGAGCAGCCACGGCATGGAAATCATAAAAACCCTTTCAAGGGTTCCTCATTCAGAATATTGGATATGGATCTGTCAAATGAATGGTGGGTTTCAAGGGTTAAATGCAACTTCTGGAGAAAATGCTGAGACAAATTTGATGATATCCTGGCATCTCAGGAGCCCCATGTCAAAAGTGAGGAACTAGCCTGCTCCTACTAGACAGGTGGCTATAAACTTGTCACCAACACTTAAAATATAAATAAATGTGCTTCACTGAAAACCAAGGTACTGGCACAAAAGCATTAGACTGGTTAATTACCATAAACTTGTCTTACAATTATTGCTCCAAATCAACTATAGGAAAGAAGATTTTATCCTTATTATAACTACATGAGCACACTTTTAAAAAAGGTCAATGGATAAAGACGAGGGGCAGGAATCAACATAGAACAGTACAGCACTGGACAGGCCAATCGGCCCACAAATCCTGGCTGGCTTTTCCCTTCCTTACTTTGCTGCATCCCCATTACCATCAGCTAACAAAATAATGGAGAATTCAACCTGGAGCTTTACTGATCTACAGAACTCAATTATCATCAACAAATGAATTATAAGTTAACAAGTTTTTAGAAAAATTACTCCCTCTTCCCCGGCACTCCTTCATCATGCACCATCCCATTGTTTCCAACCAACGGCAGGTCACTCCAGCAGGACTGCAGCTGTACATCACCCAAGCATTATGCTGTTGTATTTATTTCTGTGCACGTGTATGTATAATTTATGTTAACTTATGTTTGTCATGTACTGTGCTGCTGCTGCATAAAGCTAATTTTCACGGCATTTATACCCTGCGTATGTGCGCCCACAACAATAAACTTGAACTTGAAGCAGGAATGTGGACGTGAGCAGCCGCTTGATTATTTTGTGCCATGAGGAAGTGCAGGCCTCTAATTGTGAAGTAATTAGAGCACAAAACGTATCCTCTTTCCATGTTTTGCTCAATGGAACATAACCCATTGCACTATATCATCTCTCCTCAATTATTCAAATGCATAGAAGCATATTTTCCCCCAATACATTTGGCACAGCATTTGATTTTTTTTTAAGTTTGCACTTGATATTATTTTATTTAGTTGGTCAGTGAGACTTTTAAAATTAATATATTCCTGTAACCAACTAAATGTAAATAGCTCTACTGGAGAAGGGGCTACACTCAACCTCCTCTTAGGAAGGGCAAGTGGTTGACATGTTGATGGAGAGCATTTTGGGACCAGTGATTATAATTGTATTAGTTCCAAGATAGTCATGGATAAAGATAGGATGGGTCCTCAAGTTAAAGTCCTAAATTGGGGCAAAGTTAACTTTGATGGCAATAAGCAGGAACTTGTGAAAGTTATTGGAAGAGGCTGTTTGCAGGTAAAGAGATGTTTGTAAAGTGGGAGGCTTTTAAAAGTGAGACAGGAAGAGTTCAGGTCCAACGTTCCCATTGGAGTGAAGGGCAAGGCTGGCAGGATTAGGAAATGTTGTTTACAAGGGATCTTGAGGGTCTGGTCACAAAAAAAGAGGCATATGTCAGGTAAAGGCAGTTGGGATCAAGCAAATCCCTTGAAGGGATGTAGGAGTACATTTAAGAAGGAGGGCAAAAAAAGGGGGCCATGAGATATCACTGGCAGATAAGATAAAGGAGAATCAAGATAAAGAAGGTTATACAAATATATTAAGAGCTAAAGGGTAGCTAGGGAGAGAGTATGTCCCTTAATTCATGCATGGAGCCACAGGAAATGGGGAAGATCTTAAATGAATACTTGTCTATATTTACTGTGGAGAGGGACATGGAAGCTAGCGAGTACACGGGAGGGAACAGTGATATCCTGGAGCATATCAACATTATGAAATAGAAGGTGTTGGAGGTCCTGAAACGCACAAAAGTGCATAAATCCCTGGGGTCTGACTGGTGATGTTATGGGAAGCAAGGGAGGGGATTGCTGGGGCCTTGGCAGACATCTTGCAACTTCGATAGTCACAGGTGAGATACCAGAAGACTGGAGGAAAGTTAATGTCGTGCCTTTATTTAAGAAGTGCAGCAGGGATAAGCCAGAGAACTACAGGCCAGTGAGCCTTAAATCAGTGGTGGTAAAGCTATTGGAAGGGATTCTGAGAGACTGCATTTATTCCCATTCAGATAGGGAAGGACTAACTAGGGATAATCAACCTGGCTTTGTGCATGGGAAATAAGGTCTCACTAGTTTGATTGAGTTTTTCGAAGAGATGACCAAGAGGAATGACAAGGGCAGGGCGGTAGATGTTGTGTACATGGATTTTAGAAGGTCTTTGACAAGGTCCCACATGATAAGCTAGTCTGAAAAGTCAGAACAATGGATTCCAGAGTGACCTAGCCAACTGGATACGAAATTGGCTTTGTGGTAGGAGGCAGAGGGTGGTAGTGGAGGGATGTTTTCCAGACCGGAGGTCCGTGACCAGTGGTGTGCCATAGGCATCGGTGCTGGGTCCGCTGTTGTTCATCATTTATATTAATGATTTGGATGAGAATATAGGTAGCATGATTAGTACGTTTGCTGATGACACCAAAATTGGTGGTAGAGTGGACAGTGAGAAAGTACAACAGGATGTTGATCAACTCAGACAAGTGTGAAGTTAAACCAGGGCAGTGAATAGCAGGGCCCTGGGGACTGTTGTTGAACAGACAGACAGACCTAGGGGAACCAGTACAACGTTCCCTGAAAGTCATAGCACAGGTTGACAGGGTGGTAGAGGTGGCATATGGCACGCTTGCCTTCATTGGCTGAGGTACTGAGTACAAGAGTTAGGACATCATGTACAGTTGTACAAATTGTTGGTAAGGCCACACTTATAGTATTGTGTGCAGTTCTGGTTGCCATACTAGAGGAAAGATGTGATTAAGCTAGAGAGGGTGAAGTAATCCACAAGGATGTTATCTGGATTGGAGGGCTTGAGTTATGAGGAGAAATTGGATAGGCTGGGTCTGTTTTCCCTGGAGCAATGGAGGCTGAGGGGTGACATGATAGTGTCACCCCTATCATTATGAGAGGCACAGACAAGGTAGAGAGCCAAAGTCTGTTTCCCATGGTAGGGGTGTCTAAAACTACAGGGCATGGTTTAAGCTAAGAAGCAGGAGGTTTAAAGGGGATCTGACGGGCAAATTTTTCACACAAAGAGTAGTTGGTATCTGGAATGAGCTGCCAGAGGAGGTGGTGGAGGCAGGAACAGTAACAATATTTAAGAGGCATCTGGACAAGTATTTGAATAAGCAGGGCATAGAAAGAAATGGATGCAGGCAAGTGGGATTAGTGTAGATAGACACGATGGTTGGCATAGACACAGTGGGCCAAAGGGGAGGAAATCTGCTATTCTTACCCACTCTGGTCTATGTGCGACTCCTAACCCTGAAATGGTTTAAGCAAGGCACTCAATTCAGATGGCAATTGGAAATTGATATTAAACGTCAATCTTCCCAGTGGTGTCCACATTTGATGAATGAATATATTGTGAAAATAGGTCGAAGGGAACAAGGGATGGATTGCACAGAGGGTAAAGAACCAAAAGAGAAAAGGAGAAGGCAAGAGGTATGGTGAGGCTGAAGGCCTGGATCAATGATGAGAATAGCCCAAATTAAGTGAAGATGAATATATTCAATGGCCATTTGGATGAAGATAATAGTATGAATGAGGGTTTCAGTACTTGGAGATGAACTAAAGAGCTGAACAAGGTCAGTTGGTGATGAGTTGGGTATGAGGTTTGAGATTGAGAAGTGGAACAATACACTATTTGGTTAATGAAGAAACCAGGAAGGTGATGGGATCAGAAAAGAGATAGAGTGTCCAGACAAGATGGTGTTAGTCTTAATAAAGTCAAGTCGCAAAAAAACAATAGCTCAAGTTGTCAGACAACAACAGACAGGAAAATGAGGGTAGCACAGATAAATTGGCAGCATTATGAAATCTGACCTCATGATTACATAACTGAAGGGCAACAGATAGATTAGAAATGAGGGGAAACTACAGATGAAGCTTTGAGTCCTCCATGAGTTATTGTCTGAGCACAAGATAACTAATGCAGATGATGCAAAGACTGTGATAGGACTACAGCCACATTATATGATTGGCAGAGATGGAGCAGGAAGGTTAGAGAATAACAAGTAGATTGAATGGTCAACTCCTGTCAAAGAGGTGTGATAAAGCCCATGACCTCAACTAGTTCAGCTCTGGCTTTGGACTGAACTGACAAGATTTGAGCAGCAAGGGATGGGCAGAGTAACATATTTTGCAGTTGTGGAAATGGCACCAAGATTAGTAAGTACAAATGAATGTAGGACTTTCTTCTTCCCCCTGCCCCAGTATATTAAAAAATAACTTTTCCTAAAGTCTGCTAGAAAATTATTCAAAATTTCCCATTCTACTAAAATGCAAAAGTATCGGTAGAGGATTTAAAAACAAAGAAAAATGTGATTATAATTATGAAAATATATAAAATTAATAGAAAATATGTAGAAATTGTTATACTAAAATTGGACATACCTTAAAGATCCTTGTACAATACTCAAATGATTTGGGATTGCTGACATCATACACAAGGCAAACAACATCACAAGTGGTATCAGAGGCAGAAATAAACTCAGAATCAGACAAAACCTCATGTAGCTGGAGAAGAAAAGATACAAATTTAGACTTAATCTTTGTAGTTAAAACAAAGCACTGAAACAGAATACATTAAATCCCAAACTGGATTTGGGTCACAATCAGCCACGTTCCCACTGAACAACAGAATAGGTTCAAGGAGATAAAATGGCCAGCGTCTGTGCCTAAGTAATGTTTTATTTTACATTAGTGGTATTGGTATTCTAGGGCAATCTACCAAGCAAAATGTTAATGATCAAGAGTGTTGTGCATTCCCACTATCAGGCACCTCTGCTGCTATTTATTGGCCAAATTCTAGTAGATAAAACTCCAATAATCCAACCTCTGATTGTTTGGAAATCCTGCTGGTCCGACAATTCCCACTCATTAGTCCGGAATGTGAGCGTGGGGTTCAGAGTGCAAACATGGTAAGTGCCCAGAGCCGGGGGTCCAGAGGGCAGCTGGGGGTGGGCAGCTAGAGCCAGGTTTGGAGACCAGAATACCAGTGGTCAGGAAGATGGGCAGGTTTGGGGCCAAAGCTAGTGTTCGGAGTGCTTGTACATTTTCCTTTCCCTTTAAACTCACTAAATTCAAATTTATTATACTATGTGTAACATTTTTTAAAAGAGTGAAGAGTTTGGGTACTAATAGGAGTAACATCTAGTAGTCTGGAAAACCTGCCGAAGTCCCAATGGTGCCAGATTAATAGAGTTTTATTTGTACCATGATACACAAAATAGTTGGATTTCAACTGATGTAATACCAGGTATTAACATTAGAGGGTGCCAAGAATAAATAATCCAAAGAGGGGAGTGAACTGCGAGATTAAAGTAGTTCGAAGGTTTTTAATCTACAGAGATGGGAAGTTGAAAAGTGGCTCCATGAAGAAGGAAACCAGAATATTTCAAGGGATGTTGGATTTATAGCAGAGAAAAAATTTAAATTTGTTTTTGTTAAGTTCAGTCCATAACCAGGGGTTCATTACTACATGGATGGCTTTAAATGATTCTTTAATGTTTAAAACATCACAACTACTTGGGAGGTGTGTCCACGTGCATGCATGCAGAGAGAAGGAACAGCATTATTTACAATATTGCATTCCGTTTTGAATCAAAATGAGCTGCAATGTTATACAGATAAATACTAACAGGGACAGTAACTTCAACTGTACCAAATACTTGCAACATTACAAAGGGAAAATTCATTTGAATTCCAATAAATCAGCACCTTTTTGACCAGAGTTTCCTCTGCTGAAGTGGAACTTCCATCACCATAATAAAAGAATGCAGAACTTTGTCTTACTGCAATTTTACAGACATTCTTTATGCATTCCTGTACTGAAGATGTCTGATTACCTAAATAATTATTTGAAATGGACACATCTTCAAATAAGTAATTTAATAAATGTTGACATAGATTACTGCATAGTATGACTGATGTACACCTTCCTCCAGCAACCCCTTCTCCCCCACCTCTACTAAAATTTCCTGCTGCTGAATAATAAATCCCCGACCCTCTTATAACTCACCTGACCATTGTGGGTCAGCTCGGCAGTGAATATCAATGGCCTATTTGGTGTTGGGGAGGTGTGCAATATAGCTAAGCCAATCATAACTTTACCAGATGTCCAGCAAAAGTTCTCCTAAGAACAAGGACCAATGGGCAGAATCACAACCTCTGCAACGGCTGAAGTCAGTTGACTTAGCACCAACAAGGAAAATTATGAAAAGTACTGGTTGATTTCTATACAAAGTATCCTGGAGTCAAAGACTGTGATTACCCTGTATTATACCAACTTTAAGGCCAAATCCACATGGAAAGTTTGAACAAGACTATGTGCAAAAACAAAGAACATACGTCAGGCTGCTTCTAATTGATTACAGCTCAGCGTTCAACACCATCATCCTCTCAGTACTAATCAACAAGCTTCAAAACCTAGGCCTCTGCACCTCCATCTGCAATTGGATCCTCGACTTCCTTATCAGGAGACCACAGTCAGTACAGATCGGTAGTAACATCTCCTCCTCGCTGACAATCAACAAAGGTGCACCTCAAGGATACGTGCTTAGCCCACTGCTCTACTCTCTCTACACTCATGACTGTGTGGCTAAGCACAGCTCAAACGCCATCTATAAATTTGCTGCTGACACCACTGTTGTTGGCGGAATCTCAGGTGATGATGAGGAGGTGTACAAGAGTGAGATAGATTGGCTGATTGACTGGTGTCACAACAACAACCTCACACTCAATGTCAGCAAGACCAAGGAATTTATTATGGACTTCAGGAAGGGGAAGTCAGGAGAACACACACCAGTCTTCATTCAGTGGTGGAAAGGGTGAGCAGCTTCAAGTTCCTGGGTGTCAACATCTCAGAGAATCTATCTTGGGCCCAACACATTAATACAATCACAAAGGCGGCACACCAGCAGCTCTACTTCATTAGGAGGAGATCTGGTATATCACCAAATACTCTTGAAAGTTTCTACAGATGTGCAGCGGAGAGTATTCTGACTGGTAGCATCACTGCCTGGTATGGAGGCTCCAATGCACAGGATCGAAAGAGGCTGCAGAGCATTGTAGACTCAGCCAGCTCCATCACGGGCACAACCCTCCTCGCCATTGAGGACATCTTCTAGAGGTGATGCCTCAAGAAGGCGACATCCATCATTAAGCACCCTCACCACCCTGGACATGCCCTCTTCTCGTTACTACCACCGGGGAGGAGGTACAGGAGCCTGAAGACCCACACTCAACGATTCAGGAACAGCTTCTTCCCCTCCACCATCAGACTTCTGAACGGTCCATGAACACTACCTTGTTATTCCTCTTTTGCACTATTTATTTATTTTTGTAACATAGTAATTTTTATGTCTTGCACTGTACTGCTGTACAAAACAACAAATTTCACCACATACAGTATATCAGTGATAATAAACCTGATTCTCAAGGATAATTTATGTGGGGCTTGCAATATTCCAAAGGACTGTAGATATAATCAATACTTTTGATGAAATTTATTAAAATATTTTTAAATATTTAATTCTTGGAAATACTGGTACACCCAGTATTTATTGTTTTCTTTGAGTAGGTGGAACTGCTCCCACAATGGTTCAACGAGTGCAGAAGTGAATGCTAGGAGTACAACTAAATCGGAGGTGCCAACCAGGTGAAGTTGCAAAACAGGATAACACGTGATCAACAAAAACAGCAAACAATAGGCACAGCGAAGTGATCCCACAACCCATAGGGCAGATCAAAGCTCTGCACTCCTGATGAACAATTAAGCAGCAAATGGGAGGAGCTGGGATCCCATTCTCAAAGATAACAGGCCCAGTAGATGATTGTTCAGCTGGAAGTGCCAAGTGGATGATCCATCCTGGCTTCCTCCTGAGATCCCTACCATCATAGAAGCCAGTCTTCTATAATTTTATTCCCTCCATGATATTAAGAATTGGACAAGAGAACTGGATACAACAAAGGCAATGAGAGCAGTCAATGTCCTCCCTGTAGTACTGAAGATCTGCACTCTGGAACTACCTGTGCCTCTAGCCAAGCCGTCCCAGTACAGTAACAGCACTGACAGCTGCCTGACAAAATAGAAAATTGCCCAGTGATGAACCACCCTCAAAATGCAAGGCAAACTCTACTAGAGGCAAGGCAATACTTGATCTTATCTTCGGAAATGAAAATGGGTAGGCTGTGGAAGTGTCGACGGGGGAACACTTAGGGAACAGTGGCCACAATTCTGTAAGTTTCAAGTGGCCACAATTCTGTAAGTTTCAACGCAGTTATGGAAAGGGCTAAGGTCAGTCCTCAAGATAAGGGCTTGAATTGGGGGAAAGCCAATTTCAATAGTGCAAGGGAGGACCTGGTGAAAGTAGATTAGGAGCAGATACCTGTGGGTTCAATTTCAGCTGACAAAAAAAAAGTTAGTAAGAGTTCAGAGCCAGCATGTTCCATGGGGTGAAAGGCAAAGATGGCAAGATTAGAGAACTTTAGATGCCAAGCGATATCGAAGGACTGATTGTGAAAAAATGTAAACATATGGCAGGTATAGGCAACTGGGATTGAGGGAGTCTGTAGAAGAATATGGAGTGTATAGGAGGGAATTTAAGAAAAAAAAAATTAGGAGGGCAAAAAAGGTGCCATGAAATATCTTTGCAAATAAGATTAAGGAGAATCCCAAGATATTCTATCAATATATCAGGAGCAAGAAGGTAGCCAGGGAATCAGTGGGTCAGTTTCGGGACCAAAGGAGTAATCTATGTGTGGAACCAGGTGATGTGGGTGAGGTCCTAAATGAATACTTACCTGTATTCACCATGGAGGACACAGAGGAGAGCGAGTTCAGGGACAGGTATGTGGATATTCTAGAGGTGGTCAGTATTAAAGAGGAGATGGCAGATGTTATAGTACGCACAAGGATTAATAAATCCCCAGGGTTAGGGTTAGATGAGGTCTATCCCAGATTTCTACAGGAAGCAAGGAAGGAGATTGAGCAAGGAGCCCTGATGGAAACTTTTGCACTTTTGTTAGACACAAGCGAGGTGCCAGAAGACTGGAGGATAGCTAATGTTGTCCATTTATTTAAGGAGGACGACAGGGATAAGCCAGGTAACTACAGGCCAGTGAGCCCAATGTCAGCAGTAAGGAAATTATTGGAGAAAATCCTAAGGGATAGGATTTATGTACATTTGGAAAGGCAGGGGTGATCATGGACAGTCAGCATGGCTTTGTGCCGGGGGATATTCTGTCTGAGTAAATTGATTGAATTTGATTGAGGAAGTAACTAAGAAGATTGATGAAGGTGTCTGAATGGACTTTAGTAAAGCAGTTGAAAAGGCTGGCTGGTCCAGAGGAACACGGGTTCCAAGGTGAGCTGCCGAAATAAATCCAGTATTGGCTTGGTGATAGGAGGCAGAGGGTAGTGGTGGAAGGATGCTTTTCTGATTTGAAGTCTTTGCCAGTGGTGTACCAGTGCTGGGACCCTTCTTTGTGATATATATTAATTACTTTGATGTGACTGTAGGAGATATGATTAGTAAGTTTGTTGATGACACAAAAGTTGGTGGTGTTGTAGACAGCAAGGAAGGTTGCCCAAAGCTACAGCAGTCTTGTATAATTTGTGTTCTGTGTCTTGTTGTCTGAATCTATGTGCCTGTGATGCTGCTGCAAGCAAGTTTTTCATTGTACCTGTACCTCCCATACATAATAAACTCGATTTGACTAAACATTAGGAAAATCCAAGTGCCAGTTTATGAAGATGTCCCACAAATAGCAAAGAAATAGCAAATGACAAGTTAATATACTTTTCTTGATGTTAAGGAAAAAATGTTGTATAGGACAATGGGAACCTCTTGAAAAAGCCCCAGGGGATCTTTTGTACCCAACTGAGCCACTTTAATGAGAGCCAAGGTTTGGCTTTATTGTGTCCTCTGAAATATGCACTAAAATGTCAGCCTAAGTAATTGTATGTCCTAACTTTGAGGCACTGAAAGTACTACCACTTAAATAAGCTGAGATATTCAGTGGTTGGTGGTTAGGGCTTTAGGGTGAAATCCTTGCTGTTCAGAACAATAATGCAAAGATACATTGACAGAGGTTACAAGCTGCAATGGAAACTATCCTGAAAGACAAACCCTGAAGTTGATGAGATTTTCATCTAGTCGAAGGGTAAAACCTTAATGAAGCCAAGTGCTGAGACTAGGGGAAGCTTCTGCACAAGACCACAGATGCTGAGACAGAAATTATTGAGCAAGTCCAAACTTGGTCCCAACAATGATAACTTAATTATAGCTTTCTCCTTTTATAGGAATACTTGTTCAAAAACATTAGGTAAGTACTAGTGCCATAATATCATTCTCTTTTTCAAAGGTTATAATAGGGCACTGAATAAATCAAGTGGAATTACTACCAAACAAATGAATCATATAATGAAGTTATATAGCTCATATAACTTAACATTCTCTTAAAACATTTCTTACTGAAAATGAGTGAGGTTAGGACAACTTTGCACCACAGAAGATCAAAATGTACAGATATTCTACTCATTTCTATTATGTCCATACAAACACCTACCAGTAAATACTTTTCTTGCCCATATACATAAGTTGTGTTTATGGCGTAAAGTGACTTGTGTTCTTCTTTTATTTGTCTTTGTTTCTTTGGGGAGAAATAAAACAACATGATGACATTTACAACTTCTGAAGAGAAGATCTCAAATTCTGTCACAAAGCAAGTTGATTAGACATTGGAATGTACACAAGCAAATGCATCAAAAACTACCCAAGCAGACTATGACTAGTTTTACCAAGTGCTTCATGCATTCTAGTCTCTCAGGGAAGTGAAAAACCCAGAAAGGAACATTTAGGAAGATAAAGCATTGATATCTTCCTCTGCTATACAACACTCTAGGGCAATTCAAGAACATTACACATCTAGCTACATTCTAGTACCATTTGCTTAGTCCCAGACAACACATGAACAATGTTCTAAAATTCAATTAGTCATAGACGATCAGTTTTGTTCGAATGCCCATTCAAAGCTTCAATCCTGTTCTTGAAATCAATGGTTCATTGGATTTAAAGCAATGCATGAAATTAATGGGCTAGGATGTTGCTGGCTTCTGCCAGTGCTGGTGGGGCAAATCCATCTGCTGATCCAAATCTGAGTCACCTTTAGTTAAAATGGTGATGGTGGGACTACAGATTAGTAGAAGGCAAGTTCCTTTCTTTACAAGCGTTCAAAGTAAAGCAGCCTCTTTAGTTTGCCTTGCCATTCAACAATACATTGGTTAATTTGACCATAACGTCAACTCCACATTCCTGCCTCTAATAATCTTTGACCCCGTTGTTTATCAAGAATCTATCCATCTTAAAATATTCAAACACTCTGCTTCCGCTGCCCTTTGACGTGCAACCCTCAGGAAAAAAGAAAATCACCCCATCTGTCTTAAATGGGTGCTCCCATGTTCTAGAATCTCCCATTAGAAGAAGGATCTCCACACCCACCACGCCAAAGCTCCTCAGGGTTCAATCAATTCACCCCTCACACTTCTAAACTCCAGCAGATGGAAGTTTAGCCTGAACAACTGCTCCTCGATAGACAATGCCCTCATTTCTGGCATCAGTTTAGACAGTTTTCTCAGAATATCCTTCCTTAAACAGGGGGACAGTACTGTATCCAGTATTCCAGACTAATGCCTTGTCTAACTGAATCATAAAACCTTCCTACTTTTATATTCAATCCCACTCACTATAGAACAAAAATATTGTTATAGCTTTCCCATTTGCTGTTCCTGCACAGTGGTAAAATAATAACCCTAAATTATTTTAATGCATTTTAACGTGTGCTTAATATTTTTCTTTTAAAAATTATATCAAAGACTTAAAAAAAAAATCCCTCAAAACTTTTGCCAGCAGCAAAATTGTCAGCAGTCATAGCACTCAAAGCAGTTTTGGAGGTGGTGCCAGAGGCCCGGTGGCCACTCAGACTGGGATACTTCCATCCAGAAAAACATTCCATCTACAGGTGGACCAGGTGAGTACAGGCACAGGAAGGCTGTGGGCTGCAATTCGGGAACAGAGACACTGGGCCAGCCACATCTGACCCAATATTTCACAATGTTTAACAGCTGATGAGAAACCTTTTCCACTTTTCTAACTTGTCTCGTTAACCAAATATTTGTGATACTTCAAAGAATATATTTGGTTACATAATTTCTTACATCAACCACACCATTTTAAAGGTTTGAAAAATAGCATTCTGAATAGCATTTGGATCTGAGGATACAGCCTCAGAATAAAGGAACGTCCCTTTAAAACTGAGATGAGGAGGAATTTCTTCAACTAGAGGGCGGGGAATCTGTGGAATTTGTTGCCACAGAGGGCGGTGGAGGCCAAGTCATTGGGTGTATTTAAGGCAGACATTGATAGGTTCTTGATTGCTAAGGGGGTTAAGGGTTACAGGGAGAAGATGGGATAGTTGGGATGAAAAATAACATCAGCCATGACCGAATGGTGGAGCAGACTTGATGGGCTGAATGGCCTAACTCCACTCCAATATCTTATGGTGTTATAGCATTCATTTTTCTTTGACCTCAAATTCTTTCTCCAAAAACTAGTGAAATTCTAAAGAAATCCTTTCTTAAATCAATCTTGTGTCAAATAGTACAGTGGTTAAAACACTATCCTTTTAACTCTTAATCCAGATGTTAAAACAATAGATTTAAACAATACTTAAAACCAGAAATTTAAACTATATGTTTACTAAGTTCAACCCATATGAAAATTAACATGGGTTTCATACTAAGTTAATCTGGGAGAAAGATATTTCAAACTAGTGTAATTTTGGTGTTTTAATGAAGCTCTGATCTGCGGAGAAAAAATATAGCTTACAACTAATTCTACATTCAGCTTCATCAGGTTAAAATCTACAGCAACCATCTGCTGACTCCACTCCTCACCCAACCACACACCCCAAAGTGATTTTAGTCTTTTTCATCCTAGATACACAAATTATCATTGATAATGAATGTTCAATCTGCCTTTGACATGACTCTGGGAGATGCACAGGCAGAACTTAACTTTAGTAAGTAAGGAACGAGTAGGTCTGATGAGTAAAGCACTTTGTTTGAACTCACTCCTCTTATTTGTAGTGCATGCTGTTATAATTACCCTCCTCAATATATCATCAAACGTTCAAAACCGTCAATTCCCTCTTCATTGAGAATAATACAGAATCTTTCAGACTTGTAGAAAATCTACAATTTTCCTGCACCACTAAATCATTAACCACTAAAGTGATCCATGGTACACTTTTGAAGTTGCACCAATATGCAAAAGATTTTAAATATTTTGCAGTATCCTCAATAATAGGCAATTGTAATTTATACTTTATTCTAATTTGATACAAAGCTCAAAGTTGGGCAATTGTCCAATTAATTTGGAGGTCTAGGTCTTGCATGCACTAAAATATAAAACTACAGGATTTGAATATTTGGAGATACTTACTGCTAAGTTTCGGCCCAGAAAACCTTGCAGAATTCCAGTCTTGCCGCAGTTTTTCATGCCTATAATGTTGCACTGAAACACATTTCTTTGTGTTTGCTTTTTCTGCAGATCCAGTTTTTTATCTCTAGTTACTGAGGGAATATAAAGCATGGTTTGTGAAATCTTTATCAGGCAAAGTAAATTTGCTTTCTACTGTATGGAAGCTAAATCTTAAGGATAACATATTGTTTTCAATTCAGTTGCAAGAAAAGGGCAAGTTTTTAAAGAGGGGTTGAGGAGCAGAGAGAACTTGGTGTTACAGATATACCAATCTCCTAAAATAACAACTTAGGTTTGTTAAGATCGTTAAAAGCCAACCAAGCATTTCTGGGAGGGATAGATCGGAAAATCTGTTGAATGTTTTAATAAAACCTTGGTTAGACCAGAGAATAGTGAATGATTCTAGTCTCTGTATAAGAGAAAGGACATAGAGGCACTCAAAGCCGATATCAGAACTAAGAACTTTTGAGGTAAGACAGGCGGTGTTCTGACAGAAGTCGTAAATATGGACAGGTTTGAAAGGGTAG
Source organism: Pristis pectinata (assembly GCF_009764475.1). Lineage (NCBI taxonomy): Eukaryota > Metazoa > Chordata > Chondrichthyes > Rhinopristiformes > Pristidae > Pristis > Pristis pectinata. The sequence continues at coordinate 3,513,370 of NC_067422.1, forward strand.
ATGTAGAGAAGATGTGGATGAGACACAGCCAAAATGGTAATTAATAAATCCAATGAAGAAATTCAGGAGAAATTTCTTTACACAGAAGGGCGCGAGAATATGAAACCTGTTCCTACAAGAGTTGAGACAAACAGAATTCATACACTCACAGGAAAGCAAGAATAAGTTTTAGAAGAATGTGATGATATGGTTAGAATAGGAATGTAGAAAAATTTGTGGGGAGCATAAACACCAGCATGGACCACCTGAATGGTTTGCTTCTGTGCTGTATTTACCATGTAATATCTTTCAGATGCTGGTTTTTCTTCAAAACAAAATCTCCCTCAATTTCTTATCCAAAACTATTTCTCTCATATTCTATTGCTAGCCTATAATTTTTATGAGGGCATGTCACTTTCAGCTGTGGTCATTACTAATAAACAGGGCTGCATGGCAGTCTCCAGAAAAGGTTAATAAAATTCCACTGCATACCTGTGATAGATGCTGCTTGTGGCTCCTGCTTCCTTAGGATGAAGTATCCTAAGTAAAGTAAATAGTCTACGTCTGCAGGAATGTTAATGCTGAACCCAATCCTACCCTCACAAAAAGGCTACACTTCCAGCATGCAGCAGTGGTTTTACACTACAGGAAAGGACACAAGTGCAGAATGCTGCCTCCCAGCTCAGATAGAGACTGCAGAACAACTTTCTTGGTAAATTAGTTTATACTTGGTAAATTATTGTCACATGTACTGAGGCTTAGTGAAAAAACCAAACATACCTTTTGGTGACATGCCGAATAACTTGATACATGGGGGGAAACAAAGCAAAGTAATTTAAGTTGATCTTCCAGGTCTGCGAGTTATTTATTGATATAATAAACACACACTGAGTGCCTTTATAATTCCTCTCAGATCTGTAATATTATTTGCTCAAACTCCTGTTGCTCACAAGTTAGTCACTACTTTCTCCACTCTATTATAGACCACTCAAATAACTTCAGGTCTTGGTACTAAAGTCAAAGGAGTAGTTTAAGAGATTCAGATCAAATACACTGTGATCCCCAGAAAAGGTTAAAAAATTCCACTCGTACCTGTGATAGCTGCTGCCTGAGATTCCTGCTCCCTTAGGATGGAGTATCCTAGGTAACCTAAATATTCTAAACATCGCTGGACATCGAGGTATGTAGTCAGCCTGATTTAGAACACAAATATGCAGCTATTTAGAAAGTTACTAAGTCACCATTTTACATAAAAAGCATATATTGAAAACAGTGCTCAAAAACCACAAAGGAAAATGACTCACGTCCACTGACAAATATAACCTTGATAGGTGACCCATCCCCTGTCATTGGTACAAACAGTGTTATTGACATCAGGACCCCAAGGCATATAGGGAAACACTTTGAAAAGATCTTTTAGTTCATCAGGAGACAATGCACAGTCCCGATCCTGAAAAACAACACAGAAAATTGATAAAGAATCTCCATTTTTATAGAACCTTCAATGTTGATTAAAAGATCAGAATACTTCAAGGAACATTATCGGACAAAAATGAACAGGGGGATAATTTGAAGGAACGACAAAAAGTTAGGTGAGAGGTAGATTTTAAAAGGTATTTAAAGAAAGAGTTAAAGTTAGAGAGTTCAAAAGGCAAGAACCACATTATTTAGGGCTTACACAGCTAATGGCTACACCAACAACAGTTGACAAAGGAACGGAGAATGGATAAGAGCCCAGACTTGGAGGAATGAAGAGGCACAGCGGGGATGTGGGGCTCAATCAGGTTATGGAGATAGTAAAACACAAGGCTTTGAAAGGATCAAACTCAAGAAAGGGAGCTTTAAGATGAGGTCATAAACTCAGCAGGTCAAGCAGCATGCCTGGCCTGCTGAGTATCTCCAGCTTCTGCAGTTTTTTTTACATTTAGTCTGGTGGTACAGGAGCCAATGTAAATCAGCAAGCACAGAAACGATAAAAGAATGGGACTTGAAATATGTACCAGAATGTGGTAAAATTTGGTATGCTACCCAAGAAATAAACAGATATGGACGATACTTTTAAAAATATATTATGCTAAACGTCATTATGGAAGTTGAAGTATATATTGAAAACCGTGCTCAAAAACCACAAAGAAAAATGACTCACGTCTACTGACAAATATAACCCTGATAGGTGATCCATCCCCTGTCATTGGTACAAACAGTGTTCATAGCCTTCATAGAAAATGGGGCTGAAAAGTTCAGTTTGGTATCAACAGGACAAAGGTGCCAAAGGAAGATGGTAGAGCACAAAAGAGGTGTATGTCTCAAGGATACTGGCCTTGACATTCTCACTGAAGGAAAAATAATGGATACCAAACAAGAAGGTAATAATACAAGAGGAAGCAAAAAGAATTGGGAGGTGGTGCAGAGGTAGAACTGGCCACCATTAGTATATGTGAAACGTTCTGCACAGCATATCTACAGAAGGTGATTTCAGGGGGTAAAAACTGAGTTGAAATTGGGAAATGAGAAGGGCTGGAGAGAATGAAGGTGTTTTGTAAACAGGGGACAAGGGGATCATAAACAGGCAAAAATGAGATGGAATAGACTAATAAGTGCAGAAATGAAGAGGAAATTAAATTAATAAAACACACAATATTGCACTTATTATCAGGCATCTGCAGGCTCAGCTCACCAAATCATGTTTGTCAAAAATGCTTTGTAGGAAAAGATATGCATGGTGATTTAGTTCAGTTGTGCAGTCCGAAGGAACTTTTAATCTGCAAAAAGAGGAAGAATGAATTCAGTTGTTGCCCACATAAAAGTTTTAATCAGGCTAATTAACTTGCACAATCCAAAAGAACTGCAGAACACTTCAATATTCCATTATTGTGAATGTGACATTGAACAATATGACTAAACAATGCCACTCTAAGGCTTGGATCTTAAAAAATGACCTTGCATCAAAGACTCTGATAGAAAATGTAGACACAGGGCAGAGTAGCAGGACAGAGCTTAACTTCAAAATCAGAAAGTACCCATACATCAATCCAGCTAGTGTCCTTTGGTTTCTCTTTTAGGTTGTAATTAAATAACAGCTTTATTTATCACTCCCTAGCATCTAAAGTTCCACTGATGACTTCTCATTCCATACAGCACCTCACAGATTCCCCCAGGCCATGAGTTTGGGAAAACTGGGTGAGAAACTACAATATTTTTACTTTCTAGCTCTTCATAACAGTCAACACGTATTCTTCCCCCAACCACCACCCATTTCTCTCCAATCCCCAACTGTGCCCTGCAAGCCCAGCCAAAAACTGACTCTGAAATTGCTCAAGGTTAAAAGATAATTTCAAGTACAATATCTCAATGTGTTCAGGAGAAATTAAGAGGTACCAAGAAAACAACTTTAGTTTTAAATGGGAGGGAAGGAGGGAGGGAGGGAGGAGCAAAGAACAAGTGTGGAACACAGGAACGTTGACTGAATAAATAAAGGACCAAAACTAATCTGGTGTCCCGTAGCTGCAGCCCACTGTATTTTTTTTGCGCACGTTATTGCCATCAGATTACTTATTTTAGATGTTAAACAAAACTACCTTTCGGACAGTCAAATGTTTTGGTTATCTATAGAAATAAGTTATGCTACCAAATTTATGGTGATTAAAAACATACAAGGTGGTACAATTTCTACTTTAGACTGTAATTAATAAAACGAACTGCAATCATCTGCCTGAAACGACAAATTAAAAAACTACAAAACAGCCTGCTGGAGGAACTCAGCATGTTCAGCAGCTGTGGGGGGAAAGGAGTTGTTGACATTTCGCGTTGAAATCCTGTTGCTTAACCGGCCGAGTTCCTCCAGCAGATTGTTTGTTGCTCCAGCTTCCAGCATCTGCAGATTCTCAAGTCTCAAGACCAAAAGAAAACAAAATGCATGAACTACAACTGCTGTGATGAAGGGAATTGGCTTTGAGCATCCATGTTGACTGTCCCCATGGATGCTGCCTTACCTGCTGAATATTTCCAGCAGTTTCTGTTTTTATTTCAGATATTCAGACGTCAGATTTACAAGCTGAATCTTTAAAAAAGACGGGAATACCAATTATACTTGATTCATTGAGAAACTGCAATAATTTATTCTTAATTTTTGGAACTGCTGTTATGAAAATTCCTTATTGGTAGAGCAAGAGTGCGCAGCATCTTAAAAACATTAGAACACCCATATAAATTTCAGATGGGGTCTAAATTTTAGACTTCTTCTTTAAGTTTCACACAAAATTTTTTGTGACTATGGAGACTGGCAACTTAGGGATAGTTAATAATAAAGTTGCTCTGCATTAAATAATTGCAGTCATTGCAATTAAAGTTAATTAACTGAACATGAAGTTCTGTAAAATGCTTACGTGATAGACACAATGCAAGTTTTCAGAACATTTATATCAAATTTTTTTGTGGCTGAAGAATTTAAGTAAATACTCGCATTAAAACTATTAGCTTATTTTCTTTTCTTATTGGCTACAAAAAGTAATTATTACTCTAGTCCAGAAGCTGAGGGCAAGAGGACAGTTTGTCCTGTGATTTAAGAAAACTATCACTTTTGCAGTTTGGTACAATATGGGAAACAAAACTCTCCAGTCCTTTAGTTGATTGAACACTAGATTCTCAGTTACTTTTTACCACTCTGATCCTGCAGAAAAGTTCCTCCACACATTCACAATAATTAAATATCACTACTGCTTGAAAAATACTACAGAAGAATGTGTAGGTTCAATACATACATTGGAAATAGATATTCATGTGTAAGTTCCAGGTCATCGTCATATCCAAACCGGCGCAGAACAGTCCAAGTGGTTTCATGTCTCCCTCTTTGTATAAATAGTGTATGCAAAAATAAAAAACCTGCAACACAGAACAGACAGTACGACTGAGAAATTAGTATCACAACCCTTCTCCCTCACTATGCCTAGCCCTTAAACCCATCGAGCTACAACAAACAGGCTTGGGAACAGAAATCTTCAATTCAAAGTCAATACTGTAACAAATTAGAGCAATGAAACAATTCCATCTGGGAACTGAGAAAGTTATATATTCTAATGCCACTGGTTGGGTGTGAATGCATTATTTGGACTAACACTTCTACCTACCGATAGAGCCCAAGATGTTTAGACTGCCCTTCAAAGTTGTCCGCAGCACTTCCTGAACCATGGAAATTCCCAATGTCCTGACCAACATTCCTTTCTTGAACAATATCTCCAAAAAAAATAAACTAACTTTCTCTCATAAGATATCTTTACTAGTCATATGCACATCGAAACACACAGTGAAATACATTTTTTCGCGTAGCGTTCTGGGGGCAGCCCGCAAGTGTCGCCACGCATCCGGCGCCAACATAGCATGCCCACAACTTCCTAACCCGTACGTCTTTGGAATGTGGGAGGAAACTGGAACACCTGGAGGAAACCCATGCAGTCACGGGGAGAATGAACACACTTCTTACAGACAGTGGCCAGATTTGAACATGGGTCGCTGGCATTGTAAAGTGTTACGCTAACCGCTACACTACCATGCCTGCCCCCTCATCACTGTACCTGCTTGTATGAAAAACAGCCACCACAATTGCCTATGTTACACTCACTATACAGCACACACTTCATTCTACCTAAAGAATTAATGTGGAACAGCTATGAATTTGCCTTTCCTGTGTTGGGGGGGGGGGGGGAGAGGTTGACTCAAGTTTTCTCTCCTAACTTCAGGCCTGTGATGACCTTTATTAGAACTGTGTGAATGTGGATCAGAACTGAGTCATCACAGTTACAACTATAATGTCTACACTTATAAATGAGGAATGGGTAATGAAATAAGTGCATGGAATGATGCCCTACTGAGGAATCAGGGCCTGGGTAAGAAGGGGCGAGAATAAAGTGGCAAATAAAAAGTTTCATTTTAATAGGCACCAAAGTTTAATAGAGATTGAGAGCTTTGAGCTGCAGAGGGATCTGGGTGTCCTGGTGCATCACTCAAAAAGGCTAGTATGCAGGAAAGCTAACAGATCATTATCACTTACTGTTAGGGGAAATGAATACAGAAGTAGGGAAGTTATGCTTCAGTTATAATACAACACTGGTGAGACCTTATCTGGAGCATTATGTTAAGTACAGATCTCCTCATTTAAGGAAGGATGTTTGTGCATTAGACCAGAGAATATTCACTGGACTGATACGTGACATGGGTGCCTTATGAGAAAAGGTTGGACAGGGTAGGGAAGTATCTGCTGGAGTTTAGGACTTGACTGAAACACAAGGTCCTGAGGAATCTGGACAAGCTGGATGTGGAGAGGATGTTTTCTCTTGTGGGAGAATCTAGAACTAGGAGCCACTATTTAATGATAATGGCATTGAACATTTAAGGCAAAGATGCCACAAACTATTTTCCCTCAGAGGATTGTAACTTTCTTCCTCAATGGGCAACAGAAGCAGTGATAGACAGGAAATTGATAAGCATTGTGGGTGGGGGGGGGCGGTGGTGGGGGGGAAGGGTTATCAGGGGTAGAGGGGAGAGTGGAAATGAGATTAAAATCAGAGTTTACCAAAAGGAATTTGGACATGTACTTGGATAGGAAAGGTGTAGAGGGAAGCAGACCCAATGGGGTCAAATGGAGTTAGCGTAGATAGGCATCACAGTTGGCATGAAAGAGTTCAGTCGAAGGGCCTTGTTTCTGTGCTGTTGAACTCCATGGCTCTTAGCTGGATATCAAATAAAATGAAACTCGGATATTCTGATATCCTTGGGACTATGGAAGTGCACTGTGTAATGAATTGACCTGTACGATCGGTTTGTAAGACAAGCTTTTCACTGTACCTCAGTACAAGTGACAATAATAAACCAATAATTATCCTGACCATTGGATGTTACTCATATTTATTTTTATTTCACTTTTTTCATGTTACACAGTAGCACAATAAAATTTCCAGTGAACTCAGTGAGCTTAAAAGGATTGGGAAGATCACAAGTACTCTGGTCCAGCTACAAATCTACCCACCTTCCTGACCCAGATCCCGGTTCCAACGACATACCTAGCCCACAGTCTGGATTCCGGCCCTGTCTGCACTCTGGACCTCCAGTTTTGGCCGCTCGCACTCCAGACTCCTCAGAGTGATGAGTGAGTCAGATGCCAAACCATCAAGATTTCTGAACAGTCAGATCTTGGATTACTGGAGTTTTATTGTACACCTAAACATGACGTGCAGTGCAGAACCTGCATCGTATTCAATTGTCATGTCAGGGCTGCGTTTACATAAGTGAAGCACTGAGTGAGGTCCAGGCACCAAACACAGAGATTGAAAACATCATATACATCTAAGTCTAGGAGGCCACGCTAACAGCGTCAGCACAGAAAAGGGTAAAAGGAAAGGAAAATAGATGGTCACACTCAAAAAATATATATAAATTTGGCAAAGGAAATAAGAGAAGTACATCAGTCAAGAAAGACTTCTAATTGCAAAGTTCACATATGCCTTTGGTGAAGGCAAACATCTACTGACACACGTGATCACATTCCCCTCCTCTGGCAAGTCAGGCAGAAGTCATATAATGACAATTCCCCTCTTGTGGCTATGTAAGTGGATGCCCAGATTGGGAAGAATTAAATTTTTGAATAGCTTTTGAATGTACGCTTACAATTATTTGACTGGCCGTTTCACTAGATAATGTGATATAGCTGAAGTAACAGTAAAATGGCTGCCAATCTTTTAAATTCCAATAGCATATTATCAATTTTAAGTAAAGAACTTCACTGATTTCCTGTTTAATAAAACCCAAGAGGTCATACCTCTAAGTTAAACAACAATTTAAGGTTAAGATGGCCAAGTTCTGACATCACAAGATAGATTGAAAAGAGTCATACAAGTTGGACGGGTCAAATTTCTGATATTACAGAATGGGGAAGAAGAAAAATTACGAGGGAAGCTCTACACTACTGTTGATTCAGATTACCTTCCAACGTCAATCCATTATCAGCAACACCATTGCTCATGTTTTTCCGCACTACGTTCTTCACATCTTCCAAAGCTTGAGGTGCCAATGGAGTGTTAAAACAGGTTCTCTAAATTAAATACATTGATAAAGATCACCAAATACTCAGCCTTAGCTATGACATAGTTTATATGTTGCCCCCATGACTAACCTGCACACTGGAGCAACTCCACTATTCAGATTACTTAGACGATTTACAGCATTTGGTTACTAACACATTGTTTAAGGAGAACCAGGAAATTTCCATTTAAATGAAGGTTTATTAAATCCATCTGCTTCTATTATTTATCTACCTTTCCTATCTTTACTTGCTTCATTAAAGCCTTGCCAGGAACCAAAAACAGCAATTTTTAAAATAAAAAAAGGAATGCAATTAAACACAGCACATATGATTTTTAAACGAGGTTTGTGACACAGTTGAGGGTCAAAGTTTTAGGTGCATTAATATAAAAAGAATGGCAACAGTAATCCCGAAAGGGCCAATGTTTATTCAGCTAGAAGCCTCCCACCATTCAGCAGTGCAGTTTCCAAAATGAATCACTAAATGGCTTGCTGATGTAAAGGCTGTGAAACTCTAGTAAACTAGTAGTTAATCAGCAAGCTCTCCTGCTAATCCAGCCAATTTCCACATGGAAACAAAGTTAAATACTGGCAGTGATGGGACAACATGGACTGTTATATTCTTTAATTGATGACCTACCTTGTTACCTGATCTGTTTACCAGGAATTGGAAAGTTTGTTCACAGGTTTTTATTGATCATTACCTCTAAGGATACATAATTTGGAAGCAACCAGCGTGGACTTTTCTTGCTAAATTGGAAATGAATGATAAATGCTGTTACGGACTCAGTGAATATCCCTTTAAGATAGAGAGAGAGAGAGAGTGTGTGTGTGTGTGTGTGTGGCGTGCTTACGTCAATAGAAGATAAAGGACGTAATGACGTTGTTGAAGAAGAAGAGAGAGAGAGAGAAGGGAGAGAGACACCAGCCTGCTAGTTTTCTCTATCGATGGATGAGAAACAATAACTGTGTCTGCCACTGAAATCCATGTATGGAAATTGGAAGTAATCCGGTGGAGTTCACTTTGTTGCTGACCTGGAGAAGGAAACAGGTATTTGTGTGGACGACCACGATTCGGATGCTTTTCGGGGTGAGGAAGTCACTACCGAGTAAACACTGAAGTGTCGTTTGGGTTCCATCGTGGAACATTTGGATTTCGTATTTACTCTCTCTCTGTTTCTCTACATCTACGTCTTATCTTCTGACAACGGTGGTTGTTGAAGAAGCCCTTGCTCATGTTTCACCTTATGGCTTGCGGAACTGAACTTTAAGAACCATTCCTGAACTTGGAGTTTGGGACTTTGCCACACACACACACACACACACGAAGAGTTTAGTTTTGGGGTTAACGTTCAAGGTTTAACATTTTTGAATTCTAATATACTAACATTTTTACTTTTATTTTACGTATTATCATAAGTAGTGATTAATAAAATAGTTTTTAACACTGAATCAGGCTCAGTGTGTTTCTTTTGTTGCTGGTTCGTGACAATGCAATGCCAGCAATTTCCTATGAAGAAATTTTTCTCTCATTTAAATGGTCTTTTATAAAAAAGATCTTCAACTTTTATAAACACTATTTACCAAGTTCAACCAGCAAATTATATACAGGAGGATCCAATGTTTGCAGCTGGCTGTTCTAATTAGAAACATTTCCAATACTGGGAAGCAGTGTTATTTGGATGTGTATACAGGCTAGGTTTGTACCTGGAAAAAGTTGAGTTCTGCATCATTGAGAATCCCATCATTATCCTGGTCTGATATCTTAAAAATGCGTGTTAGGGCTTTGATGCAGGCAGGTTTCATCTGTAAGTACACAAACATCGTAATCAAATTGGGTAATGCAAGTTCCTACTTTGATCACCTAAATTAAAAAGCAAAAACATATAAAATCTATGACTCAATCATTCAAGATTCATGCTTTAATCTTCGAAACCAAACCAAACTCAGGCTTTCATAAGCTTTGCCAGATTGTCTGCTAGTTCATGCCCAGAACTCCCCAATCTCTGCAGCACTAAAACTGGAAGAGGAAGGACAAAATAGGGAGATACCCTGAAAAGATCTGTAATTTATAAAATGACTTCCATAATCTCAGATTGTCTAAAAGTACTTTTTCACCAGTACCTCTGATGTACTATGTGAAATTTCCAATCCACTTAAAGACAGGTTTTGCAGTAGCACAATTATTACTGGACTAGTAATCCAGTATCTTATATTAATAATCCAGACACACAATTCCCAAACATAAATTCAATTAATTTTGTGTATATAAGCTACTAACAGTAATTCTAACCTTTAAACTGCTCAACCATCATAAACACTCTCTGGTTAACTAATGTTCTTTAGGAAGAGAAATAAGACATCTTCCTTCCCTCAGTGAGAGGAGAGGTGTTACGTAACGAAAAGCCTTTCTTTTTAACCTGGTCTGACCATAGAACAGTATAGCACAATACAGGCCCTTCGGCCCACCATGTTGTGCCGACCTTCAAACCACGCCTAAGACTATATAACCCCTTCCTCCCACATATCCCTCTATCTTAAATTCCTCCATATGCTTATCTAACAATCTCTTGAACTTGACCAACGTACCTGCCTCCACCACCACCCCAGGCAGCGCATTCCATGCACCAACCACTCTCTGGGTGAAAAACCTCCCTCTGACATCTCCCCTGAACTTCCCACCCGTTACCTTAAAGCCATGCCCTCTTGTATTGAGTCCTGCATTTAACTCTAAGTTTGTAGGAATGCTTCTGAATTTATCTAGCAAGCCTTCGGTTGGATTACATCAATAAAACAAAGAACAAAAGTTGACAATTCACTTGGTAATACTCTCTGCATCATACTTGGATGTGACAGGAGCATATCCAGTTGACCTACAAGTCTTCCTAATTAGAAGCAGTGAATTTGTGCCTAAATCAGAAGAGCTATCAAGTCAAACAAAAGCCTGATAGTCATCAGAACTTTAATATTCAATCACCACCTCAGAACCTCTCCCCACCCCACCCCGTCACTATTCCTGGCTGCGCTCCACTGGAGCTTGTGGCCAATTATCCCTCTCTCTGTTCTTCTGTACACAGGGGCACAGAATGCACTCTGAAGTGGGAAACTTTAACATGCTTCATTAAGTGGGGCTCAGTAATTCCGCCATTGACTGAGTTCTGAAGGCCATTGTTTCCAGACTGAGTCTGCAACAAGTGGTGAGAGAAACAGCAGGAAAACCATACAAGGCCTGGTCTTCACTAATCTACAACAGTTGGTGCTGTAGCACAATTATTACTGGACTAGTAATCCAATATCAGACACACAGGAGATAATGGGCTAAAAACAGTGCTGAAAACACTCAGCAGGTCAGGCACCATGACTGGCTACCTGCTCTGTTGAGTGCTACCAGAATTTTCTGTTTTGATTTCAGATTTCCAGCAGCTGCAGTCTTTTTATTTTCAATTAGAGAAATGGGTACTTGGCCACTAGTGCCCAGGTAATAATGCTTGCCTAAGATAATGCAAAAGACAATACTCTGTGAAGAGACAAACATACACCTATGCAGAACTGCCTTTACCTCTTTCTCTTCTGGGCAGTAAAGCGGACCCGTAGGGTGCAGAACAGCTTTCTGTGCATAGTAAAACAACTCAGAGATATTCTTCAAGTTTTTTGCTGAACACTGTAAAATAAAAAAGTAGACCTCTAAAATTTATTTTGACTAGTTTAATTATTATAGTAAAACTTTAATATGGAAGAGTTGCACAAAAACATTAAGATTTCAACCAAGATGGTTATTTTGTAGTTAAATTCAAATACAATTAAGACCAGATAATAGTGTTCAAAAAACAGGGGTAATTTTATTACTGTTGCCTTAATGATTCTTTCTCGTAAACACATTAAAATCATTACTCAAAAGAACATGCAAGGTTTTATAAAGTTAAAATGATAATGAAAGCACGCTGGTCTAGTCAACTAAACATAAGCCATGAATGTACAGTTACTTTAAATATTATTTGAGATGTGGGTATTACTGGCAATGCCAGCATTAATTTAGTAGGTTTTGAGAAGGTGTTGGCAGACTACCTTCTTGAACCACTGCAGACCAAGTAACAAAGACAGAGAAACAAGAGTAATAAATCTTCCAGCTTTTGTACAGTCTGGAAACAGAAGTACAAAAGTAATTGAATAAACTAAATTCAGGAATGCACTTTTTTATTGTGAGAAGACACATTCTCCCTTAATTTCAACATTCGCCAACAGTAAGACACAAGACGGTGCAGAATATAGTAATAATTCAAATTGACTATTTAGCTCTAACATGATTTTTAATGAAGCTATTGAAACTTATTGGTTATTCTCTGTGGTAAGTGTAAGTTGGGCGGGGGGAGAGCGCGAGAGAGAGAGTGTGAGAGAGAGAGAGAAACCCACGTTGTTATATGTAGTTAAGTAGTTTTGGTGGTCAGTTTAATTTAATATTTTAAAACTAATTCAACGCTGCTTGGTTCATGACTGTAATCCCACCAAGTGTGCTTCTGAAAGGATGACCTACCTCAACACAGGTCTCTATCTCTGTGTACTGGTTCATTATGGGGAGAATAGCTTCCATGCTACTATGTTCAACCAGATCAGATTTGTTTCCAACCAGTATGAGGGGCATTCTGGAAACAGAAGATAAGTGTATAGGAATTCCAATAAATCAAATGGTCATTGGATGTTCAAGAGAACAGCTTTGCAAAGTTTAGTTAATCTTTAATATAGATCAGTCAAACTTCACTTGGCTGTAAAGGCCCACCTCATGACTTAAACCTGGTAATTCCATTTAATTCACAAGTTAATAACTAACCTCTTCTAATTATAAATTGAGAAGTTGATACTCTATATTAACATTAGCTCCTTTTACTGACTTTAACATTTTATTGGCCAACAAGCTAAACACAACCAAAATAATAAGTCTCTTTAACCCTTTGGCAATCCAGCCATGCAAAACAATTGTTTGTATTTAATTTCACAGTACCTGCTATCCTTATCAGTCCTGTCATTTATTAGAGGAATCCATCTACTTGTTACCTGCAACAGACAGATATTTGATTTTGTTGCAACTCAGGTTTGAATTTAGCAAGCAACCAAGCAAGTCTAATTGTTTCTGTAAGCAACTAATGTATTACAATACTCTTTCAAGCCTTTGCTTATGACTCGGTTTAAAATTTGAATTATACATACCTTGTCAATGGAATTTCTGTTGTTGACAGCATACACTATACAGATCACGTTAGCCTGCAATAGAAAAGTGTAAAATAATGAAGCAGACTTAAATCAATAAGTACACATAAAAATACAAGTCACCATTTCACTGACATTTGCATTTAGTATTTAATTAAACGGGAAAATTTGTAACAGCACAACTTATTGATTCACTGCAGAAAGAGCAAATCAAATTTAGAATTCTGAAATAACTGATATACTTCCCTCACCATCAGCACAGACACTCTTAAAAAAACATTACCTTCCTTCATAGCAAAGAAATAAATAATTATGAGAAAAAAAATTACTACAGATACCAGAAATCTGAAACAAAAACATGAAAAGTTGGAAATACCCAGTAGGTCAGACAGCATTTGTGGAGAGAAAAACAGTTAACCTTTCAGGCCAGTGATTAACTCTGTGTTTCACCAAATGCTGCTGTTACCTACTCAGTATCTTCAGCATATTCTGATTTTAATTCAGGAGTTATCTTATGAAGTTGAAATCTTACCCCAGAAAACAACTGGAAATACGGTATATTGATTAGTAAGGCAATATGGAATATAATTATTGGTCAAATTCTCAGTACTCATCAGCAAGTGTGGCAGTCTTTTGATTCTACAGAGAACTTCTGTAAGTGATATTACATTAATTTCAGACTCACCTTGGAAATTTCATTGTGAAGTTGTTCCTCTGTCTGCTCTGCTTCTGTTGGTGAAAAGACAATTACGCAAAGATGGTATAATTTCCAATTTTGTCTGAGACACTTACTTAATCGTATTAAAGAAAATCACTGGAAAGAAAAAAATTGTCTACATTTGAGAAATTAACACAATTATGGAGATACGACACAAAGGCACTTTAACTTAATATTATACTTCACCAGGAACCCCCCACCCTTCAGAAATGTTTTACAAAATTCTCACAATTAAAACCAAAGACATTCATAAATTTCATCAGTGTGAAGTTATGACTTGGTATACATCCAAGCAAAGATCTCCATTGCAATAGCTCCACAAGACAAAAAACATCAGGTATAATGTGGGAATAATGGAATAAAGTACAAACTATTCAGTACATTGTCAATGCATCCTGTTGCACAATTCTAATGAATTTGTGAGAACTGATCTAAATTCATATACTACAATGTGTACAATAATGCTGTTAATTGAATCCCATTAAAAATACAACTTTCTAATCTTGCCACTCCTCAGTCTTCTTTAAAGGCAAATAAAATATTTTAAGCCAAGCCCACACCCAAGAAGACACCCACGCACCGCATCACTTGAGCAAGAATGTTTAAGATATCCAACTGTGACCTGTAAAGTGTAATGCAATAGCTTACTGAACACAACCTATTTTGATGAAAGACCCAAAATGAAAATGTCAGACTATTCACTAGGAAGGTTTGTAATTACACCCCAGAAGAATTACCTCTATTATAGAATGTTGCAGTATTGCAGACCCCTTCTCATAATACAGCTAGCCCTGGCTGTTCGATATGCACTGGGAAAACAGTATTTGTTGCAATAAAATCACAGGATGAAATTATTAATTTCATCAAAAGGAGTAAATTGAAAAAGTTTACAACACTGAGGCAGAGTAAAATTATATTGCTTGAAGTATCCTGTTTCCATCAGTTATTTTTACAATATCAATTTCAGCTGGCACTGGTTAAATTCAAAAATCAACCTATTGTTAATATTTAGAATTACTGTTTAAAATAAATGTTGGTAACTATGACATCAGGGATAAAATAACATGCTGAATTTAAAGCATGTGCTTTATTCATAGGCTCAAGATAATTGAACTATTTAAATTGGGGATACCTTGTTTAAATATGATTTTTAATATTGCTTTTGGAAAAATGTGTTTCAATAGCTCAAAATGCCAGTAAGATGGGAGAGGCTGTTACTGGATTCAAATCTACTAAAAGACTTGTTGCCATCTGATGATGGACTTTTCTTTACCTGAATAGTCTACTATGTGTGTGGGGACCTTCTCTGGAGTTACATCTGCGGGGATAGTGATTTCTTCTGCTCGTAGAGGAACCTTTCAAAAAAGAAATAAATGCATAACTGTATGTAATTCAAATGTTGTTTTTAAAAAAAAGATAGTTAGCACGGTGTGACTTAACCAAAAGCTGGGTCATGATAATTAACACAGTCCACGTTTAAATTTATGAAAATAGGAAGTTGTGTAATATTTCAGATCAACGATCTTTTATCAGATCTATTTGAGCAGTAGTTTTTAAGCAGACCTTTGGCTGTGTACAAGTTAGTAATGTAACTGAAGTACGCAGGTGGGTAGTTCAGGAGGTGGAGCATTCCTTCTCCTATATAAGCTGAGTTCTCTGTGCTTCTGATGCACACACTCAAGATTCTCAGTACCATCCTGAATGCTCTTTCACTTTGGTTGATAATGGGTCATGGATTCCCAGGTGTCAGTGGGGAAAGATGCATTTTTTCCCCAGGTTTGGAGAACATCCTTGAATGTTTTCCTCTATCCATCTATCAGAGGGTAGTTGGACAGGTACTTGGAAAGGCCTAATGCAGACAAGTGGCATTAGTGTAGGTGGGCATCACGGTGGGTATGTTTGAGGTGGGCTGAAAGGGCCCATTTCTGTGCTGTACAATTCTATGATTCTGATCTCTTCCCACGACAGATTTCAAAATGGCATATCTGTTTTGGGAGTATGATGTCAACAGCATGGCCTGCCCAACAGAGTTGACTGAGTGTAATTAAGGCCTCAATGCTAGGGATTTTGGCTAAGGACACTATTGGTGGATTTGAAAGAATTTGCAGAGACACTGGTTGGATCTTTTCAGTCCTTTGAGGAAGGTGGTGTAGGTAGTTCAAGTCCCAGAAGCACACAAGAGGGCATGAACTGCTCCCACTCTATAGACCACGTGTTATGTGCTGGTTTCAGGTCTTGACCTTCACTTAGGTGTTGGTGCCCTGAAGGCAAAAGTGAACTTTATCAACAATATCTGCCAATGAAATAGTTCATTATTAATAATAATAATATTACTACATCTCTGGTTGTCAAGCACTGAGGTTATGAAAAGTACATTTTTCTTTCACAAGTATAGGAAAAATATTCACAAGATTAACATCAGCAACTTCAAGATTTTTTAAAAGAATTACATATTTCATTAGTAAAATAGCATAAAATGCATTGATGGGTGGGGACTGGAGTAAGGGAAAGTGAGAAGGAATACACGTAGCCCTGCTTCTGGAAAACACTGCAATGATTTGTAAGATCTGCTGTAAAGTATAATAGGTTTTAATATAATTTCCCCATTTTCTAAGAAGATTCATTTGAAATTTTGGCATGTGATGACATCAATTATGAGGAAGCAGAAGCTCTTCTTGAATACTTCTCAATCAATGTATGGCATCGATCTTAGAACATTCCCCTGTATATGTCAATATATCAACTTACATTCCAATAACCGTGTATTTCCAGAACAAAATAAATTTAAATAAAGATAGTGAAAGATTGATGCTGATAATTAAATGCAAGAGCTACAACTAGAGCAAATATCCACAGCCAGAACTGCACGAGAGTCTGAATGCATCAGCCAGATGATACAGAGAAAGCAGAGAGAAAACTAAAACATTATGGGTGCATCAAAGAATGACAGTGTAGGGTGGTATTGCTTTGGTTGTAAGGTCATGCTTAAATGTTAAGTTATCTTTAGAGAAATTATAGGAGAATTTAAACTTTGAAATTTTTCTCAAAGTAATGAAGTAATATTAAAAAACTGATGAAGCTTAAATTTAATCAAATTATCATTAAAACATTATATAAAAATATTAACTCCTATGCTCAGTAATGGGACAAAAGCCGAGCAGGTTATACCAATTATATATTGATCTTGGGCATAATTGTCAATTAGCACAAGAAAGCATACAAATTGTACTTGCAACGGAACCATATTTACTTTAAATAAGCTCTACCTTCCTCCACTGCCCCCCCCCAAAAAAAAGATTCACCCAGCCCCATGCAATGCTTCAGTCTCTCTCTATCGTTTCAAGAGCCCTAGAAATTCATCCCACGAAATCCGAGCCATTCAGTTCCAGTTGTGTTTGTATTTCTTATTCAGAGGTTTGATCTGTTTTAATTACGAGTCTGAATATTTGGAAATAACATCAAATATTTCGGTCTCATTGGTGGACTACGTTTAGAACATCAAGCTATATTAGCATGCAGAAATGTAATTTAAGTAAATTAAAATGAACTAATTTAATATTAATCATGATGGCTCCTTGGAATGCATCTTTGAGGTGTTTATTTTTCCTACTCCCAAAGGCACTTTATCACAATTAAAAAGAAATTGTGACTGTGGCGCACTAATGAAGAGTGGCAGCACAGTGGCACAGCTAGTGGAGCTGCTGACTCACAGCAGCAGACCCCAGGTTCAGTCCTAACCTCTGATGATGTCTCTGAGGAATTTGCACATTCTCCTTGTGATCATGGGTGTTTCCTCTGGATGCTCTGGTTTTCTCCCACATCCCCCCGAGATTCGAGGGTGGGTAGGTTAATTGGCCATTCTAAATTGCCCCTAGTGTGTAGGTGAGTAGTAGATCCTGGGGGGAGTTGATGAAAATGTAGAGAGAATTAAAAAATGGGATTAATGTAAATGGGTGGATGACAGTTAACATAGACCCGATGGGCCTCTTTCCGCATTGTTTCCCTATGAGTGTAAACTTGAAATCTTTGCATCTGGAATAGAGGAAAAAGGAAGCTTCACGTTGGTGGAGCTATCAACGAGGTCAGGCTGGGAAGGATGTAAATATGGTCACAGATAGAAAGTACTCCTCTGTTTTCAGCAAGAACAGCCAGGTTCTCCCAAAAGTTAATATTTTGGTTTGAAAAGCATTATTCATGATCTAAGGTATAATTTTTCAAATGTTCTACAGATAATTTTCAGAGAATGTGACAAGATAAACAAATAGCTGCACGATTAAACAAAATCAAGATATCCGTTCATAGTCCGCAAACCACACTACACCAGAAGACCTGCAATGAACAGTAGGTGAAGACTGAGACCAAGAAGCAAAGGCTCCATGCGAGCAGGATCTCAGGTTTGAGCGAGTTCAAGCAAAGAGGGAAGCAGGTGGCAACACGGTCAGAAAACTTCAAACTTATTCCTTTTATGGGCTTGTTGGGCTGTAAATAGAGAATCAACATCGTTGGCTGAAGAGTAGTAAATCCTCCTCACCCCATCACCTAGTTTTCAGATTTGTTCACCATATCCACTGTGAGAAAAACATCTAATCGAAAAGAGCAGCAAGAATTTGTTCTTAATTGTATTTGTTCTTTCACAGCAGAGACAAGGAAACATCTTAAACAAATTCAAACATGCAAGGCTTCAGGGTTAAAGTTTGCCTGTGACTGCTGTAACCAAATGCCTTTGTTATAATCTTCAGGTTTTGTGCATTCTAAATATACTTAACCCTGTTAATTGAATCCCAAGTACACTGTGCTGTTTCCATTCTCGTGTTCACAGAAAGAAATTGACAGATACCAGGAACCAGGTCATCTTCCTATCCTTTTAGCTAGAGAATGATGTGAAAGAAAGAAATCTATTTCCCATTTCTTTCTCCATAGACTTGCAAATTATTCAACTTCAGGAACATATCAATCTCTTTTAAAAGTTAGCATTGAATTCCATGGGCTTTCTTGCTGTGTATTCCAGATCATAATAAAAATTATCTATGCAAAGTAAATGAATATGATTTTAATTATACAGTTACTTTAGACACTATACTAGAACTACTTTAAGAGATTGCTTACCATTTTACATCAGGTAACATGTTCCTAATTATATGCAGTTTGCTTCATCTGCTCTTGGTCAAAAATTCTGCTGACCCAAACTTTGTGAAGAGCGAACAGGAAGAAATAAAGAAACACGGAGGTATTACCTGGACCACTTGGCTCCAGATTGCAACACTACCTTGGTCCAAAAATTCCAGAGGTAAAGAGAGAGAGATTGCCTTGATACGAAGGCAACTTTTGGCTAAATGAAGCTCTGGTAGAAATGAAATCTACGGGCATCCAAAGGATAACAGTCCAATACCTTGCACAAAGAGGATGGTCAAGGATGTTGGAGGTCAATCACTCCAGGCTCAGGATATCATTGCAGGAGTTCCTCAGGGCAGTGTCCTTGGCCCAACCACCTTCGGCTGCTTTAATAATGACATTCCTTCTATCCAAAGATCAGATGTTTACTGATGACTGCACAGTGTTTAATCTGATTTGCAACTCTGAAGCAAATGAACAACATTCTGGCATGGGCTTATAGGCAGCATGTAATATTTTCACCACAAAACTGCTGGGCAATGACCATCTCCAACCACCGCCATCAGGTGTCACCACTGACCAGCCACATAAATACTGTGACTATGGGAACAGATCAGAGGCTGGATATCCCAAGGTTAGTAACTCATCTCTTGACACCCAAAGTCTCTCCACCATCTACAAGTCAGGAGTGTGAAACAATACTCTCCACTTGCCTGGCGAATGCAGCTCCAACTCAAAAACCTCAGCATGATCCAGGACAAAGCAGCTGTTTTATTGCTACCCCATTCATTACCCTATACATTCATGCCCTATACACAGAGGCTACAATGAGTACCATCTGCAAAATACAGTACAGTAACTGTCCTAGACCAATGCCAAATCAGTGACCTCTAACACCAAGAACAACAAGAGTTTCAGGCACAGGAAAACACCAACATCTACCTGCTCCCCTCCAAGTTACACATCATCCTGACTTGGCACTTTGTTGCCTTGTACTGGTACTCCCTCCCCTAGAACACATTCATCAGAAAGACAGCAGTGGTTCAAGGCAGCAACTCACCATCACCTTATCAAGGGCAATTAGTGAAGGACAATAAATGCTGACCTTGCCAGCAATGCCAGATCCTGAAAAATTAAGACATTAAAGAAAAAGCCTAAAGAAAAAGCTCAGGAAAAAAAACTGGCATAAGCCTTTGCCAGAAGTCCTGTGCAATAGTTTCTATGGTAAATACGAAGACATTGAAGTAAATTTTACAGAATGTCTTCTCCAACTCCTTAATACAGTCCTTCTCCTTGTCCTGAGAGCATTAATCAATCTTAATCACCAAATTAAAATGCATTTGAGCAACTATGTTATTTCAGTTACCACATCCTTGCTACCCCTGAAATCTGAAAATATGGACCCAAATTAATCAAAATTATCAAAGTTTGTAGCAGCACAACTTTCAATTGAGAATACTGCCATCAAAATTAGGGACCAGTTACCTGAATATAGAGCAGTGAGCAACCTGGCAACAGTGTGCAAAGTAGCTTCACAGCTAAAAGTGGATTCATTTATTTTTCTTTAGATAATATGCAAAGGAACCAGTGAGCCAAAATAATTTTATGAAGGTACAATAATCTGGAACACACTGTGTGGAAGGGGAGTAGAAGCAAATTCGAAGTGGAAGCATCTTTCAAAATCGGAATGAGGTACGTCTTCGAAATTGAATAATCTGAAAGCTATGTAGAAAGAACATGGAAATGAGAATACAGGAAGTCCCCAGGTTACGAACGAGTTCTGTTTTTGAGACTGTTTGTAACCTGATTTTGTGTGCAACTCGGAACAGTGTCCACGCATGCGCACTTGGGCCGGGGATCGCGGTAGCGCATGTGTACTTGAGCCGGGGATCGCGGCCGTGCATGCGCACTTGGGCCGGGGATCGTGGCCGTGCATGCGCACTTGGGCCGGGGATCGCGGCCATGCATGCGCACTTGGGCTGGGGTTGGGCCAAAGAAGGTGTACCGCCGCCGTGGTAGGATCGGTGGTCGGGCCTGCTGACGAACCGACCACGAAGGTCGGTTCGTAAGTACGGATGTTCGTAAATCGGGGACTTCCTGTATTTTACTTCAGATTGTTCAAAAAGCTAACATAACAATAATGGTCTGAATTATCTTGTCTGCTGTACGTTGTATGATTCTACCATAATCTGGTTTCAAGAAAAAGTGAGACAACAGGGACACATTGTCCTAAATAAAAAAAACAATTCACATACCTCTTCAGGAAACTCTTCACTGACCAGAGACATAATCAAAGATGTCTTCCCAACCTTAGCTGCACAAAGGAAAACAAATAACTTTATTCTTTATTCACAATCACCTGTCAGCATATCAGGTGGTTCACCAGAAGGTTTTGATTCATTGCTAACATCTAGTGAGGTGGCAAGGACACTACTAGAATACATATAAATCGTAGCTTGCTTTCAATGATTGTCTGCTTCATAACTGTCACATCCTCATTGCTCCCAAAGAGGTTTACTCAAAGAAAAACTGGGAAGTATGAAAGTGCCGAAATCATACAGGGAGGCAGGCAGCAGCCTACTGAAGAACTCCTTGGGAAGAACAGCAATTCTAACAAGCACCTGACAAATTCTCATCTGTAGCATTGGAAACTTGCATGTGCCAAAGGTTTGCCTGAATCTTTGTGGGTTACATAAAACAGTCTTTGTTTCAGTTCTACACAAAGACTCCTAACTATTTTTCCAGTACATCAGCAACTGGATTGGTGTCGTTTCCTACAACTACACAGAACTCAAAAATCTCATCAGCTCAATTTCCACCCTGTTCTAACTTTCACATGGACCATCTCTGACTTTCGTTCTCAATCTTTCCATCTCAATCTCAGGACCTAAGAGCCACACACACCTTTTTTTGCAAGCCTACAGACTCCCACAGCTATCTTAATTGTGCTTCTTCCCAGCCTGCCCCCTGCAAGGACCTCATTCCATTCTCCCAGTTCCTCCACCTCTGTTGTATTTGTTCTGATGAGATTTTCCACACAGGTGCCTCTGACATTGTCTTCCTTCCTCTTAAGCCATGACTTACCCTGCCAGTGTGGACAGGGTCTTGACTGCTTTTCTTCTATTTCCAACACCACTGCTCTCACCTCCTTTCCTCCTGGACAAAGCATGGAAAGAGCTCCCCGGTCCTCACCTTCCACCCCACCAGCCGCTGCATTCAATGGATCATTCTTTGCAATATCCGCCAGCTCCGACAAGATACCACCACCAGACATATCTTCCCTGCCCTTCCCATTTCAGCACTTTGAAGGGAAGTATGAAAGTGTCAAAATCATTCAGGGAGGCAGGCAGTAGCCTACTGAAGAACTCCTTGAGAAAAACAACAACTCTGAAAACTCTCCATCCCCACCCTGCAGCAGTTACCCATGCAACCACAGGAAATACAACACCTATCCTTTCATTTCTCCCCACCATACAGGAAACCAAATAGTCTTTCCAGGTGAAGTATCGATTCACTTGGACTTCTGCCAACTTAGTGTACTGTGCTTGGTGTTCTCAGTGTGTGAAATGATATTGATCTCTTACAAACTAAAATTGGTGCAAGGAACCCCAAATAACCTAGCATTCTTCAGAATTATACTGCTACCTTCATCGTGGTGAGGATCCAAAACCACTTTGGCAGCAGACAAAAATGATTGTATAGATGCACAGAAACACAAAGAAAGAAGGACGAAGCCATTCAGTCCTTCGAGCCTGCTCTGCATTCAAGAGAATCAGTCATGATTGTACATCACAATATCATATTCCTGCTCTCCCCACACCCCTTGATGTATTTTGTGTCTAGATACCAAACTATCTCCTTCTTAAACAGACTTCACAATATTTACTACTAAGTTTCTACGTGCTCCACATCCACATTGTGTCAATGCATAACCAATCAAGCTTATATTTAAACCACTGTAAGATTAATAAGGAACCTCACTCATAATAAAATTTATAGAAATTCTTTCCAGAAGAATTCACCTTCACAACATTCCCTTGGCACACTCACTAATGTACTAAAGTCTAAGTGGCTCTCTTCCTCCATTAATACTAACAGCATTTTTTTTTCAAAGATGCAATAAGACTGCCAGGCTGCCCTCTCAAATGGATGGCAATATCCACATTTAGTAACAGAGTAAAATCTGCAGGTTCAACAATTTTTGAAAGCCTGAAAGCTTTTTTGTTTCAATCAGTCTATAACTCCAAGCAAATAAAACTATAAATGCTGCACCAACAGTGGAGCAAAGCTCCTTTTTCACCTTTGAAAACAGGTTTCAACATTTCAACAGAACCAACTCTATCAGTCTAATAGAATGTTCTCTCCTTAGTGAACCAGCCTGACTTGTATGTATTAGTGTTGTACTAACCTTAAAAGACCAAATGCATACCGTCACAGTGAAAGATCAGGTCTCAAACTGTTTCAGAAAATTAGCAAAGATGCCTCTAATTCTGTACTCAAAACTTGTTATAACCAGTAGGCAAAATATATCTCACCAATGTAAATAAAGTAAGTTACTGATAAACCCACGGACTAAATGCAATGTCAATGGCAGTACAATGTTCAAGTTGGGCACAAAGGAATAGCTGATAAGAAGCCAGGTGGAAAACATGCTGCATTGACCAAAAAATTAACAGAAGAAATTAATGATGATTTGAGTGGCATTTCTCAGAGCTCAAGAAATACTGCAGAAAATCCAGGGGTGAGCAGATGATAAGTGTCATGCCATTGTACAAGAACAGGGCGTGAAACTGGTAATTTCAGGCAAGATAACAAACATCTGTGTTGCTAAGACAGCCTAAAGGCATTCCACGTGATGCTGTGAGTGGGTACTTTGTACGCAGCCAGCACTAGCTTCAGAAGGACTAAGTCTAATTTTAGAAACATAATAGGAAAGGGTATTTTCCAAAAAATATTTGACAACGTTTATAACATTAGGTTAGGAGGAAAGCATAATGCTGCATATGAAAACAGGACACAGTGGACGATGAGATACTAAAAATATTCAGTCTGGGAGAGACGTAACCAATGATTTTCTCAAGGATTCTATTCTGGGACCTGTGCTATTTACAGTATTAGGATGATGTAGATCCAGATGCCTATAGTAGTGTTAACAACTTAGTTGTGGGTGGGCAATGTACAAAAAACTAATGGACTGTTCTCAGATTGAACAAATTATGTACATGTCAACTTTCTTTAACAAAGAATAAATAACTAGTCATGAGTATTAAATTCACATAGTCTGAGCAACGTCAATAAATTAGAAACCTGATACAGTATGTGTGTGTGATATAGACAAACTTATTTTGAAACAGAGAGACTAAAGGAGGTAGGACTGAGCAGCTGAATGACCTTTCACGTTCTAGATTTTTATCTGTATTTGTATTTACGGTATACATGTTTGCGCTTCTGTGTGAGACTGAAACAAATAATAAGACAATATGCTACCTCTGGTGAGACTCCAGCTGTAACTTAACCTAATTGTATCAAAACACTGGTCAACTTGCAAACAACAGTCTAATTCAGAAACAAGATGGCTGAACCACTTATGAAACTATATTAAATATATTCATTTAAAACCATTGCAACAGCAAACAACTGACTCTCTCCCCATTAGCAGCAGGGAAAATGAGAACTGTCTTGACATACTTTATTCCAGTAGCAGCAGGTATCAACTTCATTCCTGTGGATCTTCTAAATTGCTGACCACGTGGCCCCACTTTTCTCAGCACTCTAGATGGAATGGCAAGTGATAGAACTGAAAGGGTAGGGGGTGAAATCTGGGGGTAAAGTTGGGAAACCTGGACAGTTGCAGTGTCAAAACTTGTATTCCAATTGCAAATGTAAACATGCCAGTACATTTTCAAAACCATGGTAGAAGGATAAAACTCAAACTGACAGTCCTGATTTCATGGCCACTCTCCCTTTATTTGATTTAGTAGATGCACTAATCCTAAACAAAGCCTATTGGAGATTTTCACAATCATCACTAGAGGGAGACTGTTTATCCTGAAAATTTATTTTAGAATAAAAACTGTAAGACAACTGACATTCACAATAATGTAAATTTCTGATATAACTCAATCTCTAGAGGATGAGTCTCTTACATTTTAGATTGCTATTTTCTCTCAGGAGTCTATAATTCTATGAAAACAATTTCAACAGCGCCAATTATATTAACAGATATATTTCAGAATCGAGTTTACAATTTTACCCAGGTTAATGGAAGTCTGAAACCAAAATTCAAATTGTTTTTCCAAAAAGAATACACTCCAAAATTCCTATTGTTGGCTTTATGCCATTGATTGTCCAGCATGCTAGTCCAACTTTGTGCACAAGTCATGAGTCAAACCAGGCGGATAATCATCACTTCATCTAAAAACACACAATTAAAGACTATGGGATTATATAGGACTGCAAGCATTGGAGGAGGCCTTCAACCCCCCTGCACCTGCTCTTCTATTCAATGAGATCATGGTTTATTTTTTCACCTTGGCATCACTGTCCTGTGCTAATCCCACATCCCTCAATTCTCCTAAAATCCATCAATTTATGACTTCAATATACTCAACGACTGAGTCTCTACAG
Organism: Pristis pectinata; assembly: GCF_009764475.1. NCBI lineage: Eukaryota > Metazoa > Chordata > Chondrichthyes > Rhinopristiformes > Pristidae > Pristis > Pristis pectinata. The sequence continues at coordinate 3,539,081 of NC_067422.1, forward strand.
CCCTCATGGGAGAGAATTGCAAAGATGAACAGGATGAAGAAATTCATCTGGTAAAGGAGCTTCTCATCTCCTCACAGCCAACCATGAAACTGTGACACTTGCTACCAGAATCCCAGCCAGGGGAAACATAACCCTTTATCAACCCTGTCAAGCACCATTAAGAATTTTGTATCTTAATGAGGTCATTTCATTCTACTAAACTCTAGAGTACAAGCCTAGCTTAATCTCTCCTCCTGGGAGAAATTTCCCTTATCTCAAGAATCATTCTGCAAACCTTGGTTACAATCCCACTTTGAAGTATACCCTTCCTTAGAAAGGAAAGTCATACCTGTACTCAATATTGCAAGAACAGTCTCATTAGGGCCCTATATCACTGCAGTAAGAGGTCTTTACTCTTGTACTCAAATCCTATTGCCAGCATATTGTCTGTCTTCCTATCTGAACATAGAACACTACAGCACAGTACAGACCCTTCGGCCCACAATGTTGTGCTGACATTTTATCCTGCTCTAAGATCTATCTAACCCTTCCCTCCCACATAGCCCCCTATTTTTCTCTGCTATCTGCTTACCTAACCTGCATATTAACTTTCAGTGATTCAGGTTCAAGGACACTGAAGTGCCTCTGAACATTAATTTTTTTCAAACTCTCACCTTTCAAAATAATAAATTTTTCTACTTTATCTATCAAAGTGGATGATCTCAACCTTCCCCCACATTATATTCTTGTCTTGTCCTCATCTATTTGCTTAGCCTGTTTATAACCCCATGAAGCTCCTCTGCATCTTCCTCACAATTCATGCATCCAACCGGCTATCATCAACAAATGATATAGAATGGGAATGGCTGGAGCTCCAGCACATATACCCCTGGAATCCTGTTAGTTACAGCCACCCAAACCAAAAATGGCCTGTTTATTCCTACTTGTTTTGGACCAGTTCTCAATCCGTAGCAGTATATTACCCCAATCCCAACCCAAAACCCTGCAGGTAGTGTGGTTTACTCCAATTCACAGTAAATATGACTACAGCTCCTGTACCACTGAACCATAAAAACTCCCAGATAATACTGCTTAGAAAGTCATTGTTAACTCATCTCTTCTGGTATTGTCACCAAGGACCACTTTCCAAATGAAAGCTTGGGAAAAGATTACTTAAATGGCAGTTACTGAAATGCTACCACATGCAGCAATCAATTCATGTGAGCTGTTTCATAATAATCCATTTCTGGTTAATTTCAAGGGTACTAATCTCTGGATTGCTGCCTGTGCCACGTGCCAGTGAGAGTAAGAATAGGTTGATTTGGCAGATGAATGCAAGGGTGAGGAGTTGGTGCAGGGTTTCAGATTTGTTAATCATTGGGATCTCTTCTGGGGAAGCTATGACCTGTACAAAAGGGATGGGTTACAGCTGAACTGGAGGGAGATCAATATTCTTGTGGGCAGGTTTGCTAGAGCTGTTGGGGAGGGTTTAAACTAGTTTGGCAGGTGGATGGGAACCCGAGTGATAGGTCAGAGGTTGGTGCATTTAGCGTACAAGTAGATGCAGCATGTAGAAAGACTGTTAGGAAGGATAGGCAGTTGAAAGGGCAAAATTGCAATCAGTTGGATGGGCTACTTTAATGTGAGAAGTATCAGGGACAAGGGTAATGAACTTAGAGCATGGGTAAGTACATGGAACTATGATGTTGTGGCCATTACAGAGACTTGGCTGTCACAAGGGCAGGAATGGCTGCTGGATATTCTGGGGTTTAGATGTTTCAAAAGGGACATGGACAGAGGTAAAGGGGGGGCGGAGTGGCTTTGCTGATCAGGGACAGTATCACAGCTGTAGAAAGAAAGGATATCCTGCAGGGATCGTCTACGGAGTCAGTGTGGGTGGAAGTCAGAAACAAGAAGGGAGTGATGACTTTATTGCGAGTACTCTACAGACACCCCCCCCCAATAGCAACAGAGACACCAAGGAGATCAGGAGGCAGATTTTGGAGAAGTGCAAACACAACAGGGTTGTTGTCATGGGTGATTTCAACTTCCCTAATATTGATTGGCACCTCCTTAGTGTAAAGGGGATAGATGGGGCAGAGTTTGTTAGGTGCGTCCAGGAAGGATTCCTGACACAATATGTGGTCAGGCCGACTAGAGGATAGGCCATCCTGGATCTGGTACTAGGCAATGAGCCTGATCAGGTTTCAGATCTCTCAGTGGGAGAGCAATTTGGAGACAGTGACCATAACTCCTTGACCTTTACCATAGCCTTGGAGAGTGATAGGAGCAGATGATATGGGAAAGTATTTAATTGGGGGAGGGGGAATTATAATGCTATTAGGCAAGAATTTGAGAGTGCAAATTGGGAACAGATGTTCTTGTGGAAGTGCACAATGGAAATGTGGAGGTTGTTTAGGGAGTACTTGCATAGGCTTCTGGATAGGTTTGTCCCATTGAGGCAGGTTAAGGATGGTAGAGTGAAGGAACTGTGGTTAAGAGATGTAGAATATCTTGTCAAGAGGAAGAAAGAAGCTTACTTAAGGTTTAGAAAGCAAGGATCAGTCAGGGCCCTAGAGGGTTACAAGGTAGCCAGGAGGGAGCTTCAGAATGGACTTAGGAGAGCTAAAAGGGGGCATGAGAAGGCCTTGGTGAGTAGGATTAAGGAAGACCCCAAGGGATTCTGCACGTATGTGAGGAATAGGAGGATGACTAGACTGAGGGTAGGACCGATCAGGGATAAAAGAGGAAACATGCCTGGAGTCAGAAGAGGTAGGGGAGGTCCTTAATGAATAACATTGCTTCAGTATTCCCCAGTGAGAGAGACCTTGATGTTTGTGAGGATGGTGTACAACAGGCTGATATGCTAGGGCACACTGACATGAGGAAAGAGGATGTGCTGGAACTTTTGAAAAACATTAGGACAGATAAATCACCAGGGCCAGACAGGATACATCCAAGGTTATTACGGGAAGCATAGGAAGAGATGCTGCACCTTTGGCGATGATCTTTGCATCCTCACTGGCCACACGAGTAGTGCCAGATGATTGGAGGATGGCAAATGTTGTTCCTTTGTTCAAGAAAGGGAGTAGGGACAACCCTGAGAATTACAGGCCAGTGAGTCTTATTTCAGTGGTGGGCAAATTACTGGAGAAGATTCTTAGAGACAGGATTTATGGGCATTTGGAGAAGCTTAGGGTGATTAGGGACAGTCAGCATAGCTTTTGTGAGGGGCAGGTTGTGCCTCACGAGCCTGACTGAATTCTTTGAGGATGTGACAAAGTATATTAATGAAGGTACAGCAATGGATGTGGTGTATGTGGATTTTAGTAAGGCATTTGATAAGGTTCCTCATGGAAGGCTCACTCAGAAAGTCAGGAGGCATGGGATCCAGGGAAACTTGGCTGGTTGGGTTCAAAATTGGCTCGCCCATAGAACACAGAGGGTGGTGGTAGATGGAGCGTATTTTGCCTGGAGGTCAGTGACCAGTGGTGTTCCACAGGGATCTGTTCTGGGAACCCCACTCTTTGTGATTTTTATAAATGACTTGGATGAGGATGTGGAAGGATGGGTTAGTAAGTTTGCAGATGACACAAAGGTGGGTGGTGTTGTGGATAGTGTAGAAGGTTGCTGTAGGTTACAACAGGACATTGATAGGATTCAGAGCTGGGTTGAGAAGTGGCAGATGGAATTCAACCTGGAAAAGTATGAAGTGACACATTTTGGAGGAACAGAGGGATCTTGGGGTCCACATCCATAGATCCCTCAAGGTTGCCACGCAGGTTGATAGGGTTGTTAAGGCGGCGTATAGTATGTTGGCTTCCATTAGTTGGGTATTGAGTTCAAGAGCTGCAAGGTAATGTTGGAGCTCTATAAAACTCTGGTTAGACCACACTTGGAGTATTGTGTTCAGTTCTGGTTGCCTCATTATAGGAAGGATGTGGAAGCTTTAGAGAGGGTGCAGAGGAAATTTACCAGGATGCTGCCTGGATTGGAGAGCATGTCTTATGAGGACAGGTTGAGCGAGCTAGGGCTTTTCTCTTTGGACAGAAGGAGGATGAGAGGTGACTTGATAGAGGTGTACAAGGTGATAAGAGACGTAGATCGAGTGGACAGTCAGAGACTTTTTCCCAGAGCAAAAATGGCTAACAAGAGGGGGCATAATTTTAAGGTGATTGGAGGAAGGTATAGGGAGGATGTCAGGGGTAAGTTTTTTTTTACACAGAGGGTAGTGGGTGCATGGAATGCACTGCTGGCAGAGGTGGTGGAGGCAGATACATTATGGACATTTAAGAGACTCTTAGATAGGCAAATGAATGGTAGAAAGATGGAGGGCTATGTGGGAGGAAGAATTAGATAGATCTTAGAGCAGGATAACATGTCGGCACAACATCGTGGGCCAAAGGGCCTGTACTGTGCTGCAATGTTCTATTTCCTTAAAAGTATAATAAACCATACCCTTCTTAAGCATGACAAAAGAGATTCTGCAGATGCTGGAATCTGGAGCAACACACACGAAATGCTGGAGGAACTCAGCAGGTCAGGCAGCATCTATGGAGGGAAATAAACAGTCGATGTTTCAGGTCGAGACCCTTCAACAGGACTGGAAAGGAAGAGGACAGAAGCCAGAATGAGGTCGGGGGATGGGGAGGAACGCAGGCCAACAAGGTGATAGGTGAGGCCAGGTGGGTGGGGAAGGGGGGATGAAAGGGAGTGATGCAAGAAGCTGAGAAATGATAGGTGTAGGTAGAGAAATCGATGTCGAGGCCATCAGGTTGGAGACTACCCATGTGGAATATGAGATGTTGTTCCTCCAACCTCCTCCCTCACCACCATTCAGGGCCCTAGACAGTCCTTCCGGGTGAGGCAGTGCTTCACCTGTGAATCGGAGGGTGTTATTTATTGCATCTGGTGCTCCCACCTCTACATCACTGAGACCAGACACAGATCGGGTGACTGCTTCTTGAGCGCCTTTGCTCCAACTGCTGCAAAAGCAAGGATCTCCCTGTGGCCATCCACTTCAATTCCACATCCCACTCCCATATCTACATGTCTATCCACGGCATCCTCTACTGTCATGTTGAGGACAGACGGAGGTTGGAGGACCACCACCTCATATTCCGCCCTGATAGTCCCCAACCTGGTGGCCTCAACATCGATTTCTCTAACTTCCGGTACCCCTCCCCCTTCCCCCCACTTTGTTTTCCCTTATTCCTGTGGCCCACTCACCCCTTTTCTTTCCCCTCCCCTGCCCTCATGACCTGCCCATCTATTCCACACCCCCTTCCTTTTTTTCCATGGTCTACTGCCCTCTCCTACCAGATTCCTTCTTCAGCCATTTGTCTCTTCTACCTATCACCTCTCAGCTTCTTACATCTCCCCCCTCCCCCACCCACCTACCTTCCCCCCTCACCTGGACTCACCTATCACCTGCCAGCCTGTACTCCTCCCCCTCCCCCCACCTTCCTATTCTGGCTTCTGCCCTCTTCCTTTCCAGTCCTGATGAAGGGTCTCGACCTGAAATGTCAAGTGTTTATTTCCCTCCATAGATGCTGCCTGACTTGCTGAGTTCCTCCAGCATTTTGTGTGTGTTGCTCCTTCTTAAGCATGACTCTCTTATTTAAATTATGTATTAAGAATGCTTTATTTTGGAAAAATTAAACAGCTTAAGAAAAATGAAAGAGCTTACATATTATCAAGGCTGCTGATTCTGCTGCCGACATGTTGCCTGGCAATTCTCAAACCAACTCCTAGCGGGAAATCTCTCATCCATGTTCAAAGCCCATTCCAACCATAAAGCCTATAATTCAGCGAGTGTACTGCTGTACATTAAATCGAGTCACCTATTGACAAGTCCAATGGCACAATTTGTAAAAGAGCAGAGAAGCCTTCCCTGTCTGAGGTTAATAATGAGCTGTAATCCAAGGGAAAACAGCTTGCTAATTTACTCATTTAGAGTTTGTGGATTCTCATCATGTAGGATTATCATATTTACCTATATAACAGTGCTTTCATTTCAGAAGTAATAGAACTGTTATTGGTGCTTCCTTCCAAATTTCCACCAAATCCATTGAACTAGCCACAATTCTGATGAAAGATCACCGATCTGATACATTAACCGTTTCCCTCTCCACAGATGCGGTTGTCACACTGAGTACTTCCAACATCTTTTGTATTTTTGGTATTGGTTTATTATTGTCACTTGTGAAAAATTTGTCTTGCATACCGATCGTACAGGTCAGTTCATTACACAGTGCAGTTACATTGAGTTAGTACAGAGTGCATTGATGTAGTACAGGTAAAAACAATAACAGTACAGAGTAAAGTGTCACAGCTACAAAGAAAGTGCAATGCAATAAGGTGCAAGGTCACAACAAAATAGATTGCGAAGTCACAGTCCATCTCACTGTATAAGGGAACTGTTCAATAGTCTTATCACAGTGGGGTAGAAGCTGTCCTTAAGTCTGGTGGGACGTGCCCTCAGGCTCCTGTCACAATGTTCTGCTTGGCCCTCCAATGGCACACAACTTCCCATAAAAGTAAAACAAAACAAGGATGTCAGAATTCCTCAAATGCACATTACTAATGAGTAGCTCAATGTTTTTGGCAGAAATTTGAGAAGCTACCAGCCCACCCTATTAGGCATAAAATGACATGCTATGACATCTAAAGAGGTAGGATAAATAGAATTCCATTAACAAAAAGATGCATTGCAGAAAATTACAGAAGATTACTTTGAAAGTATTTTCAGCTTTATAACCTCCATCACCAAATGCTCCAAGTGACACAACAAACTGGATAAATATTGCTCGAAATTCCTGAATTTCCTACCATCATTCCAGTACAGCACCAACAAAGACAATAATGGAAAAAGGTGATGGCCTGCTACATTAAGCAGTCATGTTACAGGGCTAGTAATCCAGAGGCCTTGGCAATTGTTCATAGATATGATTTTGAATCTCACCACAGCAACTATTTAAATTCACTTAATCAAACAAATCTAGTATCCGCATTGATAAACATGAAGCTACTGCACTGATGTAAACCCTGTCTGGTTCACTAATGTCTATTAGGAAAGAAAATCTGACATCCTCACCTGGTGTGGCTCTAGACCGCACACTAAAGTAGTTATCTCTTTACTGCCTTTAGCTTGTAAGTCAGTTGCACTCTGTTTCTAGCACAAGTATCTTAAATTCACTTTCTCAAAGCTAACTAGGTTGGGCAACACACACTGACCTTGCCGGCAATACGGTCACTGAGAATCAACAAAGAAAGTTGATTGTCCAAACTTTTAACAGTTCTCTATAAATGGTGATGGTAACTTACATTAAGCATAAATGTAGCAAAGGCAATCACAGGTTGCATATTTAAAGTAAAGTGGGCATAAAAGGCATTGTGGAATGTGCTGTTAAGTGAATTTTAGAGAACCAGTTATACAGTACAAAGTTTTTGTCTGAATGGTAACCTGTTGATTTCAAGCAGAGAATTCATTAATCTTGTACATCAAAGTAAGTTCTGAAGTAACCCAAGTTCAAAGTAACCCATTCTGGTGTTCTAGTGCAGTCTGATGTATCTGTCTCACCTAATGGATCAACCAGATTACAGAAAAGCTCGTCAACAATATGAAGCCAGAAAGTGATGAATAATTGCTTCACAACACGTGCAGATACTTTGTTAGTGTAATCTATGCCCACGTGTCTATTTAGTCCATGCAGTTTGGGAGACAAGTACCACCTTAATTCTGATTGATGGATTTATATTTCAGTGTGAACTAAAAAGAATACATATGCCACAACCTACCCTCAGGTTATGAGATTGCTTGCAAGTAAATTCTTGCTAAATAACCTGTTTTGTTGTATGTTGACCACCACTCTCCCACCCACATTCCCTCAACAATCTCCAGTGGCTTGGACGTGTACAGGCATTAGTTCAGCCACTTCCAGTCCAATGCTATGTTTACTGCTGTGATTTATAGTCATCTTTTCAGTACATTGTGGCCAACTAGAGAAGCATAATGGTCTAACCTATGGCATTCGCCAACACAGCAGTAAAGTACTCAGAAAGCAAAAGCTGGGCAAAGCATAAACAAGACATTCTGAAGACAATGTCCGATTATTTTCCCAAAATGTTTAAGAGGGAAATCTTGGGTTTCTACCTTCATTCACCAGAATGTCAATGACAATTAAAGAACAAAAATAAGTTAAAAACAAATACATCCACTGAAAAGAACATATAAACAACCCTGAATTTGGAAGTGGAGAAAATGAAAAGGTCTTATTGACAAGGAGTTACAGCAAAACACAATAAGGCAGGAGAAAGGAAATATTTTGCCAGCTGTATTTTTCTTCAAATATATTTTTCCCTACTGTCAGTTAGCAAGAGGAAGTCAGCAGAGAATTAGCTACAGGAATAGTGTGGGACAGGCAGATCCACATAAAAGCCTCAAGCTGTTGTCAATGGTCAAATGTGATTCTTTCTTAGCCTCAGATGTAATGCCAAAAGCAGTAGAACTGATAACTGGTGGTTCCTACTTGAACATCAAATTGAACCAATATTACTGTAACCAATTCTGAGAGCACTTCTTTCTCCAAGACACTGCAAGAACAATCCATTGAGATATTATAAGAACATTGCTAATTCCCTTCTCACACCCATTATCCATACTAGCCTCAGAATCTATCATGGCTGCTTAGCTTAGAAATAACAGTTAAATGATTGTGGATTCCATTCTAGAGGCTTGAGCATATAATGTCTAGTGGAGGGACATCTGTAAAGACAGAGGAGCTACCCTTTGGATGAGGTGTTAAACCAAGGCCCTATCCTCTTAGATTTAACACAAATCCCATGTCATTTCTCAATTAAGAGCAGGAAATTTTTGCTAATATCCTAACTAATATCTAGACTCAAATCAACACCCGAAACAGATCATCCAGGCTTTCTTTCAGCACTGTTTGTGGAACATATCATATGCAGTTTGGCTACTCCATTTCCTCGATAATAATGGCTATGCATAAAAAGAACATCATTGGCCTTTTTATAGTTTTTTTTGTTGTACTATCATGAAAAGTTCCATATTAATGCACATCTTTCTTCCACTAAGGTCAGGAAAAAGTTCAGAGAATGTGTTGATATGGCAATTTTCACTTTGGTTGGTTGAATAGTGAATACTGGCCAGCACACAAGGAAAACTTCCTGCTCTTTGAACAGTGCCATGGAACATTTTACATTCATACTTGAAAGAACAAACAATACCTCATTCTAGATCAGATAAAGACGTTTCTGGAGTGAGGTTTAAACCCATGATCTTTTGATCCAGAGGTGAAACAGTTACCCACTGAGTAACAGACAGACCATTTACTTAGGGAGTGGAAGAGAGTGACAGGGTGAGGGGAAGAGTGCAGAAGGATAAGATAATAAGTTCTCGGGTTGGGGAGAGAGCTATAATTACTATTTATATTACCCCAATCCTCAAAGGCTACCGGCTAAATGCATTTTTTAGCTTGCAATTTCACAATCATTAAACTGAGTGGAAAAGCGGAAAATCGGAACATCTCAGCGTCAGACGAGATCTTAGGTCAGAAGCTTAGCGACCAACAGCAGCTGACGCTCTAAACTCGACTTCAGAACAACTGATCTACTAGTGACAGCACACGAGGTACGTCTGAGAGTGCATCAACCCTGAGTGTCACACCACTGTCACTTAATGCACGACTACGTTGAAAAGAGAAAGATACTAGGATGAAGCAAGGAAGATTTACAGGGGAAGATGCAGAGAACATACCTACACAAAGGAATGTGGGGCAGAGGAACAGATACAACCTCCAAGAGAGAATTGCAAAACTAAAGATGTCAATTAATTCCAATACAGACGAAAATGCATTTGTTTCCTTCAAGGCGCTAACTGACCGGTTGCCGGTGCCAGCCGGTAGCTCTCGTCCTGACACCTTGCAGCCTCTAACCTCCCTCGGCTTCAGCCCGTGGGAAGGTCATAGTTACAGGGACATGTTCCACTACCTCAGTGGCTGGCCCAGTGGTGGCGACCCTGTCCTGTCACCCCCTCCCGCTGCCTGCGCCCGGGCCTCGGCACAGGCCGGTTCAGTGTCCCCACTCCCCCACTCACGTTCTCCCACCAGCAGAATCCGCACGTCCTTCCTCATCTTTGCCGCCAGGCCTGGTGGCGGTTGGGCCCGACCAGGAGCAGAGTGTGGCCCGGTCTGCCGGGAGCAGCCTCGGAGCACGGGGGAGGGTTAGGCCCAAGCCCAACGGCCGCTGATTTCTCTTCTCCAGGCGGGGAACTGGATGTCCCGGCGGTGAACACTCCCTTCGGCCGTGTCAGCCTTCCTCAAAGGCCACACATCGCGGATACTCCACACTCCATTACCACGCCTGGTCTCCCCTGTCACCCCCTCCCCGCCGCCGCGCTCGCCGTTCGTCCTCTGCGCTCCTGCTCCCGCGGGCTGCGTGCGCGCCCCCCAACTCCGACGTGCACGTCCCCGTCCCCAAATCCACTTTGCGTGTCCTTCGCTTGTCCAGATGAAAGCTGCTCCACCAGATTCAGGGTGCACTCTGCCAAAGTCCACCAGGGGTGCCCCCGATTTATCCCGCATTCTTCCAACTCCACTAGATTCACCATCTCCATCAGATTCGCCTACTCTCTTGCAGGTCCACTAGATTCACCATGCTCCCCATCTCCATCAGATTCGCCTACTCTCTTGCAGGTCCACTAGATTCACCATGCTCCCCAGCTCCATCAGATTCGCCTACTCTCTTGCAGGTCCACTAGATTCACCATGCTCCCCAGCTCCATCAAATTCGCTACGAATGACTCCTCCAAATTCAGCCTACTCTCTTGCAGGTCCACTAGATTCCCCATACGTGTGTGCCCCAACCTTACCATACACTTTCCCTAGTTCCATCATGGAACATACTGAACAGTACAGCACAGGAACAGGCCCTTCGATCCCTGCCGATCATGATGCAAAATTAAACGAATCCCATCGTTTTTCCCCAAAAGCCAGGCATCCCGGTTACTCCTCACTCCATTACCACAGCCAGATCAGATTCACAGTTCGTCTGAGGTCCTTCACACCTTGCTCCACTTTGACCATTTCTGACACTCCTCTCCCTTTCATGGATTTCTCTGTCTCCATCTCAGGAGACAAACTATCCCCCGATCAACCCACTGACTCCCACAGCTACCTAGACTACACCTCTTCCCACCCCAATCTCCTATCAGGATGCCATTCCCTTATCTCAGTTTCTCCATCACATCTGTTCTCAGGATGAGGCTTTAAGTTCCAGGACTTCAGAAATGTCCTTTTTCAGGAAATGTGGCTTCTCCTCTATCATAGTTGATGTAACAATCACACATATTTTCTCCATTCCTGGATGTCTTCTCTCGCCCACCCCCTCCCTAGAGAGGAGATGGAGTTCCCTTGATCCTCACCTATCACTCCACTCGCCTCCCCGTCCAGCATATCGTCCTTCGCCATTTCTGCCAGCTGCAATATGATCCCACCACCAATCACATCTTCATCCCTCCACCAGGGACCACTTGGTTGTGACTCCTAGGTCTGCACATCCCTTTCGACCCACCCCTCCCAGTTCCCTGGCACTTTCTCTTGCATCTGTAGGAGGTGCAATACTTGTCCCTGGGTACGAATGTTGTGAACTTTGAACTTTCCAATTTATATAAGATATCTTTATTAGTCACACGTACATCGAAACACACAGTGAAATGCATCTTCTGTGCAGAGTGTTCTGGGGGCAGCTCGCAAGTGTCACCACGCTTCCAGCGCCAACATAGCATGTCCACAACTTCCTAACCCAAACATCTTTGGAATGTGGGAGGAAACCGGAGTACCCAGAGGAGACCTACACAGACACAAGGAGAACGTACAAACTCCTGTCACAAACCAGCAACAAAAGAAACACACTGAGCATGATTCAGTGTTAAAAACTATTTTATTAATCACTACTTATGATAATACGTAAAATAAAAGTAAAAATGTTAGTATGTTAGAATTCAAATGTTAAACCTCGAACGTTAACCCCAAAACTAAACTCTTCGTGTGTGTGTGTGTGACAAAGTCCAAAACTCCCAGTTCCGGAATGGTTCTTAAAGTTCAGTTCCGCAAGCCATAAGGTGAAACATGAGCAAGGGCTTCTTCAACAACCACCGTTGTCTGAAGATAAGATGTAGATGTAGAAAAACATACAGAGAGTACATACGAAATCCAAATGTTTCACGATGGAACCCAAACGACACTTCAGTGTTTACTCGGTAGTGACTTCCTCACCCCGAAAAGCATCCGAACCGTGGTCGTCCACACACAAGTACCTGTTTCCTTCTACAGGTCAGCAACAAAGTGAACTCCACCGGATTACTTCCAACTTCCATACATGGATTTCAGTGGCAAACACAGTTATTGTTTCTCATCCATCGATAGAGAAAACAAGCAGGCTGGTGTCTCTCTCCCTTCTCTCTCTCTCCTTCTTCTTCTTCTTACTTCTTCAACAACGTCATTACGTCCTTTACCTTCTATTGACGTAAGCACGCCCCACACACACATACACACACTCTCTATCTGAAAGGGACTTTCACTGAGTCCGTAACACCTCCCACCTAAAAAAAATTTTTCCCAAGAAAAATTTAACCGCGCATACAGTTAGTAATGTTAATAATTATCATGCTACACAACTACAGACTATCAGATTAGTACAGATACATGTTTCCCATTTAACATCGAGAAAGACAATCAGCAATCACATTATCTTTGCCTTTAATGTGAGTTATCATGAGATCAAACTCTTGCAAAATTAAACTCCAGTTTAACAGCCTTCTGTTCTTGTTTTTGACTCGGCTCAGAAACACCAATGGGTTATGATCTGTATACACAGTCAATGGTTTCTGAGCGGTGCAAACATATACACTGAAATGTTGCAAGGCTAAAACAAGCGACAGTAATTCTTTCTCTATGGTGGAATAATTCTTTTGATGCTCATTAAATTTCTTTGAAAAGTAAGCTACAGGATGGTCAATATCATCAAGGTCACCCTTCTGCAACAACACAGCTCCTGCAGCTTCATCACTGGCATCTACTGCTAATGAAAATGGCTTTTCAAAGTCAGGTGTTCTGAGCACAGGATGGTAGCATAAAATGGCTTTCAGCTTCTCAAATGCTTCTTGACAAGAATCTGTCCAAACAAACTTTACTCCCTTCTTCTGAAGATTAGTTAGGGGAAGAGCAATATCAGCAAAATTTTTACAAAATTTTCGGTAATATCCAACCATTCCCAAAAATCTTCTAACAGTCCTCGTACCTGTGGGAATAGGGAACTCAGATATTGCTTGAACTTTTGCCTGAACAGGAGCTTGCTTGCCTTGACCTACAACATAACCAAGATACGTCACAGTGGCATGGCCAAATTCACTTTTAGCCAAGTTAACTGTAAGGTTAGCCTTGGAAAGTCTTTCAAACAACCTTTCTAACGCAGAGATGTGATCCTCCCATGTATCATTCCCAGTCACTAAGTCGTCAATGTAGGCATCTGTATGTTTTAACCCATGAATCACTGAATTAATCATTCTTTGAAATGTTGCCGGAGCATTTTTCATTCCAAATGGCAAAACATTGTATTCATACAATCCAGAAGGGGTTACAAAGGCTGAAATTTCCCTTCCTCTATCTGTTAATAGAACACACCAGTACCCTTTTAATAGGTCAATCTTTGTAAGAAATTTTGCCTTTCCCACTCTGTTTATGCAATCATCCACCCTAGGAATAGGGTAAGCATCTGACTTTGTTACAGCATTCACTTTAATGTAATCTGTGCAAAATCTAACAGTTCCATCAGGTTTAGGTACAATAACACAGGGCGAACTCCAATTTGAAGTAGAATGTCTAATAATATCATTTTCCAACATGTATTTTATTTCCTGATCAACAAGTTTACTTTTTTCTACATTCATTCGATATGGGTGTTGTTTGATTGGTTTTGCATCCCCAACATCAACATCATGGGTAATTATCGATGTTCTGTTTGGAACATCTGGGAACAGATTTTTAAATTTTAAAATTAATTCTCTCATCTGTTGTTTTTGTGAAACTTGTAAATGGTCCAACTTCGTTTCAAGGTTCTCCAGGATATTTTGGTTTTTTAGTTTTGATGGAACAATATTTGGTCTAAATTGGTCTTCCTCAACATCAACATCAGGCATTCTAGAAACAACCTTTACACCATCCACCAAGGCCACAACTGAATCCCTCTCATAATAAGGTTTTAGCATGTTTACATGACAGAGTTGGGTTTTCTTGCGTCTATCTGGTGTTTTGATTATATATGTTAGATCAGTCACTCGAGATTCAATAACATAGGGTCCAGAAAAACGAGCTTGCAAGGGATTATTTTGGCTAGGGAAAAATACCAACACCTTTTGCCCCACTGCGAATGTCCTAGGCCGAGCACGTCTATCAAAATATGTCTTCATTCTTATCTGGCTTGTTTTCAGATTCTCTCTCGCTAGCTGGCAGACTCTCTCCAACCGAGTTTTAAATTTTTGAACATAGTCCAACAGACTCAAGTGAACTTCCTCATTAACCCATTGTTCTCTTAACAACTCCAAAGGTTCTCTCACCCTATGTCCAAATACAAGCTCAAACGGACTAAATCCTATTGACTCCTGGATCGATTCTCTAACGGCAAACAAAAGTAAATGGATACCTTCGTCCCAATCCTTGGTGTTTTCAAAGCAATAAGTCTTCAGCATATTTTTGAGAGTAGAATGAAATCTCTCCAGAGCTCCTTGAGATTCTGGGTGATATGCAGATGATACAATCTGCTTTGCTCCCAGCTCATAGACTATTTGTTGAAAAATTTTTGACATAAAGTTACTACCTTGATCAGATTGGATTTCTTTTGGCAAACCAAACAAGGTAAAAAATTTTACAAGAGCCTTTGACACCGTCTTGGCCTTAATATTTCTAAGAGGTATTGCCTCTGGAAATCTAGAAGTGGCACACATGATGGTTAACAAATACTGATTTCCAGTCTTAGACTTTGGTAAGGGGCCAACACAGTCCACAATCACCTTCGAAAAGGGTTCACCAAAAGCAGGAATTGGCTTCAAAGGAGCCACAGGGGGTTTTTGATTTGGTTTACCTACCATCTGACATGTGTGGCAGGTTCGACAAAACTTCACCACATCTTTTCTCAAACCAGGCCAATAGAATTGTTTCAAGATCTTCCCTACAGTTTTATTCACACCAAAATGACCACCCAAAGGCATACTATGGGCCAGGTTTAAAATCTCATCCCTATAAACTTTTGGAACAACAACCTGATGAATAACTTCCCATTCCTCAGTAACAGGAACATGAGGAGGTCTCCATTTCCTCATTAACACTCCATTTTTGACATAGTATCCAATTGGCACTTTTTCAATCTCCTCACATGAGAGAGCTTTTTCTTTCAATTCTGTCAACTCAGGGTCCTTTGTCTGTTCCACCATAAAATCCTTCCTCGACAAAGACAAATCTTTAAATTCAGGCTCACTATAAGGATGTTGATCCTCCAATGAAGACAGAAAAGTCTCAGATAAGGCATCATAATTTTCTTCCTGTTTAGGACTGTCACAAGGAACTACATCAGACTGCACCGGACTGTCTGTCTTGGCTAATTCTCTAGCTCTAGCTCGAGTCACCGCACATGATGGGTAAACATCTGGATCATTCTCAGACTCATCAATCCTTGGTTTGGTTGTTAACCGTACCACAGGATCACTTTCTCCATCTGCAAGGTCATTTCCCAATAACAAAGAAACTCCTTCCACTGGCAAACTAGGTCTTATCCCTATCTCGACTGGTCCTTCTACGAACTTTGACTTTAAAATCACCCTGTGAAAAGGGACAGACATGGTCTCACCTGTAACGCCTCGTACTAGATTTACTTCACCAGTGTCACTTTCTTCACCAAAATTTAAAACACTGTCCAGCAAGAGAGATTGACTAGCCCCAGTATCTCTAAGAATTTTCACTGGCACCTGGGGTGACTCATCATTCAGTGAAACAAAACCCTCTGATACATACGAACGGAATTCCTTTCTCACCTCCTCCAACTTTTCCGCTTTTCCCTCTTGCAAGGACTGATCTTTAACAGCATCTCCTGAACCTTTTTGATTTTTAATTGCCTGAAAGCAAGCATTGGGCCCAGCTTCCTTCTTTTTCTTCAAAAGGGCACAATTAGATATCACGTGGCCAGGTTTCCTACAGTAATAACAAGTACGCTCAACAGGTTTCTCCAGCCCTGGCTTCTTTTCATCTTTTCCTTTTTGATTACCTCCCAATTTAATATCTGGTTTACCTGGATTGTCTTTGTAACTCTTTTGAAAGGTTTTAGGTTGTCCCCATTTGGATTTATGGGTTAAAGCATAATCATCTGCCAACCTAGCAGTTTCTTGTAAAGTTTCCACTGCCTTTTCATTTAAATATGTTGTTAATTCAGCTGGAACACATCTTTTAAAGTCTTCCACCAGTATCAATTCTGTCAATTTATCATAATCCCCATCTACATTTTTAGCCAGGCACCATCGTTCAAAACATATTCTCTTTCCATTGGCAAATTCCATATAAGTCTGATCTGCAGATTTCCTCAAGTCTCTGAATTTTTGTCTATAAGCCTCAGGGACCAATTCATAGGCCTTCAAAATAGCTTGTTTTACCTTGGTATAATCAGCTGCATCCTCAGCAGACAAAGCAAAATAAGCTTTTTGAGCTTTACCTTTAATCACACTCTGTACCATAAGAGCCCATCCTTTCCTTGGCCAGTTTGAACTCACAGCAACCTTTTCAAAATGTTGGAAATACTGATCAACCTGATCTTCTTCAAACGGAGGGACTAATCGAACCTCCCTGCTGGCTGAAAAACCATCATCAGAATCAGATTCCAAACTCCTACGCTTCATTTGTAACTCATGCTGCCTCTGTTTTTCCTTCTCCTCACTATCCAGCTCCATCCTCTTCAATTCCATCTGCTTCATTGCTAGATCAGCCTCTATCTTCATCTGAGTTAGCTTTTGTTCGGCCTCTATCTTTAACTGGGTTTGTTCTCGTTCAGCCTCTATCTTTGCCAGCTGCACCTGTGCCTCAGAAATTGCTATTTCACTGCCAGGAAACTGTTTTAACACTTCCTTCTCAAACACCTTCTTTTCCACATAATGGCCAGCTATCAGTCTCTGAATATCTGCCTTTCTCATAGACTGCTTTACTTCTGTAAGGTTTAACCTTGTAGCAATCTTTAATCAAATCATCCTTTTTCGCCACCTCCAATCCCTTTTGGGTTGGTGACTCCAAAAATGCCTTAATATCCATTGCTGCTGGTTTCCACACACACAAGCCAATTAAAAAGAATTTATCAGACCTCCCTCAAAAATCTTTGGATTGAATCCCGAACGAATCTCGTTAACCTTGGGAACTATCCCGGACGAGCCCCCAATTTTGTCACAAACCAGCAACAAAAGAAACACACTGAGCATGATTCAGTGTTAAAAACTATTTTATTAATCACTACTTATGATAATACGTAAAATAAAAGTAAAAATGTTAGTATGTTAGAATTCAAATGTTAAACCTCGAACGTTAACCCCAAAACTAAACTCTTCGTGTGTGTGTGTGACAAAGTCCAAAACTCCCAGTTCCGGAATGGTTCTTAAAGTTCAGTTCCGCAAGCCATAAGGTGAAACATGAGCAAGGGCTTCTTCAACAACCACCGTTGTCTGAAGATAAGATGTAGATGTAGAAAAACATACAGAGAGTACATACGAAATCCAAATGTTTCACGATGGAACCCAAACGACACTTCAGTGTTTACTCGGTAGTGACTTCCTCACCCCGAAAAGCATCCGAACCGTGGTCGTCCACACACAAGTACCTGTTTCCTTCTACAGGTCAGCAACAAAGTGAACTCCACCGGATTACTTCCAACTTCCATACATGGATTTCAGTGGCAAACACAGTTATTGTTTCTCATCCATCGATAGAGAAAACAAGCAGGCTGGTGTCTCTCTCCCTTCTCTCTCTCCTTCTTCTTACTTCTTCAACAATGTCATTACGTCCTTTACCTTCTATTGACGTAAGCACGCCCCACACACACATACACACACTCTCTATCTGAAAGGGACTTTCACTGAGTCCGTAACACTCCTTACAGACTGTGGCTGGAATTGAACCCAGGTTGCTGGTGCTGTAGTAGTGTTATGCTAACCGCTACACTACCGTGCCTGCCCATAGCTCCTAACCTGTACGCCTTTGGAATGTGGGAGGAAACCGGAGCACCCGGAGGAAACCTACGCAGACACGGGGAGAACGTACAAACTCCTTACAGACAGTGGTGGGAATCGAACCCCAATCGCTGGCGCTGTAATAGCACTACACTAATCACACACTTCCTGTGTTCTTTTCCCACTACCGGTCCACCTAGGTTCTTGTTCCCTTTGTTCATCTTTTCCATCCACCCCCTATTTCTATAGATTCACTGCCCTCCTCCACCTGGTTCCATTTGCCCATCACCCACACACTTATCCACTTGGGTTTCTTCTCCCTTGGTTCACCTTTCCTACTCCCTATCTTGTTCCATCATCCCTCCTTTATCTGGTTCCACTTATCACCTTCCAACCTGTCTTAACCTTCCCCCTCCCAACCTGGTTCCATCTGCCAATCACCCCCTACTTCACCTGGTTCCACCTATCACCTACCAGCTTGTCTCACCCCTGTATATGGCCTATCTTCCCTCTACACTGTCAGTCCTGATGCAGGGTCTTGACCTGTTCTTGTCCAGATTCCAGCATCTGCAGTCTCTTGTGTCTCACTTTGGTCTCCCCTGGAGTGTCCTCAGCCTCGCCATTTTTGCTGTGCTATTTTCTCGTTAATGTTGCCATTGCTTTCTCTCTGCCCACTCCACAGCTTGTGACCTCATTAGCGGTTTTCTCACCCCAGGACAAAGTGTTGTATCGTAAGAAATACAGCAAGCCAATTTGTGCACTACACGATAGCACAAACTGTTAAGAAGTAGTGGACTTTAGTGATATTCTTTAATGGATAGATATCAGGACAATAAGGACTCCCCTGCTGTTCTTCAACATAATGCCATGGGATCTTTCAATGGCACCTGAGAGGATAGAACCTTTGTAAAGGGTCTTATCTCATTTGAAAGACAGACCCTGAGAGTGTGCTCAAGATTCCAAAGATGGACTTGAACTAACAACCTGAATGACTCAGAGTTTACCTGAGCCACCCTTGACACATGGTGACACCTGACTCTGGTTAAATAGCTGTTGGCCTATCTTCACATTAGTGGGATGACTTCAATGGAAACAGGTAGATAAAATTTTATTAATGGGATTATTTTAGTGCATCTAAACTTATATCTATATTTTTTCTTGACATGGATTGACAAAATTAGACCAGGGGTTCCCAAATATTAATACTTGGACATCACTTTCAAGACAGAGCAGAAGACTTCAGGTGATATTTTTGCACATGAAGATTTCTGTATTCACTTGGGGGACAACTAATGGTTGTTTGATGTTGTGGAGATGAGGCTCACGAGAAGTCTGAAGCTGGTTGTATCTTGCAGGTTGAGGTTGCTTCAGCAGTGGGTAAAGGGCTTGACCCAACCTGGGTCACTGCTAGAGTCTGACAAAGATAGATTCCACAGGTCAGTGTTTTAATTTGCCATCACTATTGGCCCTTCCCCTTTTTGTTATCACTCTAATCATCCATCCAACATCCCCTGATCATCTACCCAACTCACCTCTGAACATCTGAGTGATCTCTTCCCTCATCCCAACCCCACAATCCTTGATCCATGCCAACTCCCAACCTAGTGATCTCTTACCCTCACCTCTGTGAGGGTCTTCAACAATCTCCTTTCTGATATCCCCCTCACTACACAATTGCGCAAGCCCTTGACCGTGATCCTCTCCCCAACTTGCTTCCTCTGCAGTCTCCATCCTCCCATAATGGCAGAGTGTTCACCTTCTGTAGATCAAACTCAGTTGCCATAACTTGGGTTTCCCTGGTTTAGACATTTAGCTTTAAACCACAGAATTATAGTCAGACAGAGGAAAATTATAAAATAGATGAGGAAGGCTATCATTTGGTGCTTAAAAAACAGAAAAACTGATAAAACTCAATATGTCATGGGTTATTCAGCTCATCCA
Source organism: Pristis pectinata (assembly GCF_009764475.1). Lineage (NCBI taxonomy): Eukaryota > Metazoa > Chordata > Chondrichthyes > Rhinopristiformes > Pristidae > Pristis > Pristis pectinata. The sequence continues at coordinate 3,559,278 of NC_067422.1, forward strand.
TCCAGATGGCTTTCTAATCCTTTCAATGTAGTTAATCCCTAAATATGTGGTTTTATTTGGGTCAATTGTTCACTAAACACTATAGGAATTGGGGGGAATAAATTTTGACTTGCATCAGAGTAATCCTCCTCTACTGTTAAATTCTTCTAATAAAAGTGATTATAATCTAATGTTTGGAAAACATGTAATTATGCTGAAGGAGGCCAGTGTACTTCTGTCTGGTTTATTTGCTGCTCTTAACAATACAGGTAACTCCTGCATTTCAGGGTGGTGGTGATGGTGGGGTTTGCATTCCTAGGAATTAGTCTGTATTGCAATTTTCCATATTGTGAAATTATATCACTTGCACATGTGTCAAGAAAGGTGAGTTGAAAAAAAAGTAGCGTTGATTTACTTGCCCATGCCCCCTAAATTCCTTGAGTGAATTTTATTCCATATCTCACATTTTTGGGTGGTGATTTGTGAATTCTGTAAGGGTGAATTTCCATAACATGAATGGCTGTAACATGGTGGTGGGGGAAGAGAAGAGGGGTAAAAAGGGGGTTTGTCACCTGTAATTGAACATTGGAGACCTTTGACTTGCTTTCAATAATGAGGTGGTATTGCTTGCATGATTGCACATTACCAGTGTCTACCTTGGATAATCTATCTTTGCTATTGCCGGAACAATAAAAGGTCAAACACACCCAATTATTGAAGTGCATTCTCACCATCATGTACATAGACATAAGAACAGGAGGAAATTAATCAATTCCTTAACCTGTTTCACTCTTCCACAAGGTTATGGCTGATCTTTATCCTCACAGCATTTCCCCACTTTGGCTTCAGATTCCTTAATGCCCTTGGTTGTAAAATGAAAAGAACAGTCCCAGATTTAAAGGCATTAACTGAGCTAGTATGCATTTTTAATGAAAAACCTATACTTCTCCCAGCTTTAATGAAGAATTATTTCCTAACTTTTCACTTCAGTGGCCTGGTTTGATTTTAAGATTTGCCCCTTGTTTCAATAGTGAAAGTTAATCTTTGTAGTAACATCTTTCTTCTTTCTGAAAATTTTATCATATTTCCTATCAAAATACAAAATTGGTCTGAGAATATGTATTTGGGTATGGAATTACATGCTTTTTGATCAGATACCTCCTGTACTGGTCCATAAAACTCATGGAAATAAGATTCATCTGCAAAGATTGTGCAATAAACAAATTGACCACCAATCGTTAAAACTCCTGTCCAATTTTTATTTCAATAGAAATGAAAATCTAATGAGGCTTATAATAGGCAATTTCTTTTGATTAATTACTTTATCACATTAATTTCCAAAGGCATTTTATCCTTGTGGGTGCCATTTACAGTGATTCACTGGAAGAGACTAGGTTTCCATCTTGTAGCAAATCAATATTTCTAAGATTTCAATTTTTAAAAAGGTCTATAAATGTACAATGCAAAGATGTATACCATATTCAGATTACCCACAAGTCGACCTCCTCCCAGATGTGCAACAGCTTGTCATAAAGACAATCAATGTTCCTTCAATAATAAAAAATCTAATCTCTTATCAGCAAGTAAATGAGTATGCAAGAGCAACAGGATACAACTCTTCACATTGCAGCAAGGATGTGATGGCACTAAAGAGGCCATTAGGAGATTTGAGGATTTTGGCAGGGATGGAAAAGTTTGTTACCAAGGCAAGATGGACTCAGTTCAAGGTATTTTTTATTGAACAGAAAAGACTGATGGAAGCTTCATACATTTATACACTGAAGTTCTGGATAGTATGGATAGTAAGATCATCTTTCTATTAGTAGTAGCACCAATAATTAATGAGAATAACTTTAAAGTTATTCCCATATTCTATACAAGGAAAACAAAAAAACCTAGTGGATAGGTCCCTTTAGGAGAGTACTGAGGTTATCTTAGAACTGTTAAAACAAATGGTAAAATTACAGACAGATTATTGCATACATTCAAGTCACAATGCTGCAGAAGATAGGATTACACTGGAGAGGGCACAGATTTGTGAAGATGTTGCCAAGATTGGAAAATATCATCTAGGCTGGGTTTTTGTTTTAGGAAAAAAAAAGACCAAGGGAAGATTTAATTGAAGAACAAAGTTTTGAAAAGACCCGGATACTACAGACAGAAAGAACCCATTTCTCTTAGAGGGGACCAATGACTAAAGGGATGGGATCAATAGGTAGAAAGAGGAGAGTTAAAGGAAAGCATTTCACCCAGGTGGCAGTGGTGGTGGGGGGAGGGGGGGGGGTGTTGGAACTCTCTGCTACAAAAAGTAAGAGACCAACCACTTAGGATAAAAAAAAATGCTTGGTTGAGCACTTGACGTCCTGCAGCCAACAGTGCAATGGACCAAGTGCAGGACAATGGGATTTGCCTGAAGTCTTTTAAAGCTGCCACGTATTTAAATTGATGATGGCCTCCTGGTTTCACAAAACTATGATTCTGCAAATGTCTACACTTCTGCACAAGGGCAAGTTCCCAACATCAATCATGGTGTGAGAGACACCAAAAAGAAGAAAGATGCTTCTTTCTGTGCCCAGGGGAAGTCTATCCAAGACGTATAGATGAAAGGATTGTTGAGATCTAGGAGGACATTGCCCTTACACACTTTTGTTGTGAATTGATGATTGTGGAGAAAATAGTGGAGATAGAAAAATGTTTAAGTTCAGTAGATTTCTCTGCTGCCCATTAACTAATCATCGATTAAGATTACTGTACACATATGGTGATGAATTTGCTTATCAATGTAAACAAAAGCTACAAACAGCTACTCATATGTGTAAATCAATAGTTCTGTGGAATAAGAAGCCTACAGTGAAGCACATACTTATGGCTAATCCCACCATTGGGAAGCACTCCACAAACCAGACAGGTAGTGTAGCGACAAAGTACAGAATGCAATCAGTGCACAAGCACTCCCAATGTTCAAAGTCTCTAAAGGCTTTATTAGATATCTTCATTTAGAGCTCTTGTAGAACTGTATACAATCTCATTTAGTTTGCAATAAAAACAAACTGCTGGAGGAACTCAGCAGTTCAAGCAGCATCTATGGAGGCAAAGAAATGGTCCAAGTTTTGGTGTTGAGACCCTGCATCAGGACAGTGTAGAGAGAAAATAGCCAATATAAAGAGGCGGGATGAGACAGGGGCTGGTAGATGATAGGCAAAACCAAGTGAGGTGGATGGGGATGATGAGCAGATGGAGTCAGGTGGGGGAGGGAGAGCCCAGAGAGACAGGCTGGTGGATGCTAGGCAGAAACAGAAATTAGGCAGATGAAGCCAGGTCGTGGGGGGTCAAAAAAAATCTGTAAATTTTCCCAAGCATTATTAAACCTCTTTTGCCAACTCTTCCAAGTTCATTCAAATGCTAAAGAGAACATAATCAATGTTGTAAAGACTGAAATTAACCATGCAACCAGTTTCAAACTCCCTCTCCACCCCATCCCAAGTCTACCAGTCTGCGATTTCCTTCCCATCTCCCCACCCACTTGAACTTGAAGCTATAAGAATTGGGGACAGAAGTAGGTTTTCTAACTCTTCAAGCTTTCTCCACCATTCAATAAGGTCATGACTGATCCAACCTTCAAGTCCACTTTCCCCACTCTATGCTCATTCTTTTACTGATTACATCAAGAATTCAACCTCCAGTTTTCTTAGGCAAGGAATTCAAAAGGTTCACAACCCTGAGAAGAAATTCTCTCTCTTCAGTCTTATTCTTTGCCACCTGGTCCCTGGTTTTCCCAGGAGAGGAAAAGTCTTTCCAACATTTACCCTGTCAAGCCTGCCAATAATCTTTTTATTTCAACAAGATTAGCTTGTTCTTCTCAACCTCAATGAGTACAGATGCAACCTGTTCAACTTTTTGCTCACAAGAAAACCCTTCATTCTCAGGGTTATTCTTAAAATTGTCTCCAAAGTACATCTTTCCTTAAATAAAGGGACCAAAACTTTTCATAGTACTCTAGATGTGGTCTCACTTATGCCTTGAGCAGCAAGACTTACCTACTTTTATAAACCAATACCTGCAAAATAAAAGCCAGTATTTCATTACCCCTTCCAATTACATGCTGTGCTAGTATTGTTTCATTTAAGGCCCTTCAAATTCCTCTGTACTACAGATTTTGTTGCCTTTCTTCATGCAAGTAATAACCCACAACCATTTTCATTCCAAACTACACTTTCCCCACATTAAGCTCCATTTGCCAACTTTCTGCCCACAATCTTACAACTCCCTCTCTCTAACCTGTTTGCATCCTTAGTTTGCCTTCCCACCCACCTTTGCACAATCTGCAAATACGGCCATAGTACAGTTAGTTCCTTTTTCTAAATCGTTAATATTTATTAACAACTTCAGTCTGAGCACAGATTTCTGCAACATCCCAGTGGCCAACCTGAAAATGAAATCTTTATCCTTTCTCACTGCGTCTAGCTAGTGAACGAACCCTCTACCCATTCTGATATAGTATTTCAGAACCCAGAATTATTATCACTGACTTATAGGACATGCAATTTGTTGTTTTGCAGCAGCAACTGGAACTGCAGTACAAAGACATAAAATTACAAAACTAAACAGTGCATAAAAAAGGAATAACAAGGTAGTGTTCGTGGGCCATTCAGAAATTTGATGGCGGACTTCCAATTCCACACGGACGTTAATGATTAAGAGAGACACAAGTGACTGCAGATGCTGGAATCTGGAACAACACACACTGATGTAGGGGTTTGACCTGAAACGTCGACAGCTCCTTTCCTCCCACAGATGCTGCTCGACCCGCCGAGTCCTTGCAACAGATTGTTTGTTACTCCCGAATAATTAAATTTACTTCCAAACTCAACCAGTTACCAGTAGTTACCTGCTTAATCAGCTTGCCTTTAATATGCTCAGCCTTACTCATCCATCTTTCACTACATCAGACCTCCATTTCCCGTGCCTTGAGGAATTCCCGCTCAGGTTCTGGCAGCGGGCCGACGGCGCATGCGCTGCAACGCGACGTGACGCGCGAAATTCAAAAGGTGGCGCGCGCGGGACATGCCCAACAGTCTTCGGACATTTGTGTTGGGAGCCGGTTAAAGAGCGCATTGACGGGCTCATCGTCTGCTTAAATTACATATTAGTTAGTCCACACTCGATAAATCCGCTTGGATAACGCATTCATCGCGACACGAACGATCAATTCGACGGAGTCTAGTAATTCCAGTTAAATAGTGCATTCATAAGAGAGCGATTTACTATTAATATTAATCCATCGTCAGGCTACTTTACCATTAAACCATTAATTAAGTCGCTGTCTATTAATCTGTTTGAATGTTCTATTAATGACACCTGGTCTATTGATCTGGTTGAATGCTGTTTTATTACAGTCATGGATTTGTTTAATTGATATATTACTTAATTCAAGAATCTGCCAGTTGTAAAACATTAGCTAGTCTGCAGAAACAAAAGGGTAGCTAGGACAGATTGAATTAGTCATTTGCAAACAGGAAGATGTGAAGGCATTCTGTATAGGTAGTTTTGTTTTTTTTTGGTGCTTTAGCAAGAAATTTGCTTCAAATTTGCAAGTCTGAGGTATTGGTTCAGGAAAATGGTCATCCCTGGAATTGAACAAACACAACCACACATCTGCACAGTGTGAATGAAGTATTGTGGTTGCTAAATAATGGTCTGTTTCTACCCAGAGGATGGTGAGAATGTGAAACTCATCACCATAAGGAAAGATTAGTTAAATCTGTTAATGGGGGAGCTGGCTAAATGTGTAGAAGGTCTATGTGGGATGTTATGTTGTAGTTGTACAAGATGTTGGTGAGGCTTCACCTAGAGTATTGTGTTGAGTTTGGTTGCCCTGTTATATTAGGCTGGAAACAATGCAAAGGAGATTTACGAGGATGCTGCCGGGACTTGAGGGACTGTGTTATAGGGAGAGGTTGGGCAGGTTAGGACTCTATTCCTTAGAATGTAGGAGAATGAGGGAAGGCCTTATAGAGGTGTAAAAAATCATGAGGGACATAGATAGGGCGAATGCACATGGTTTTTTTCCCCCAGGTAGGGGTGTCTAAAACTATAGGGTATAGGTTTAAGGTGAGAGGGGAAATATTTAAAAGGGACCTGAGGGGCAACTTCTTCATTCAGAGGGTGGTCTGTATATGGAATGAGCTGCCAAAGGAAGTGGTTGAGGCAGGTACAATAACAACATTTAAAAAGCACTTGTACAGGTACATGGATTGGGAAGGTTTAGGGGGATATGGGGCAAATGCAGGAAAATGGGACTAGCTTAGATGGATATCTTGGTTGGAATGGACAAGTTGGGCAGCAGGGCCTATTTCCAGCCTGTATGGAACTTCAAAAGACCTACAGTACAAAAACCGGCCATTCACCCTACCACGTCCATGTCAACCAGTGGACACCCATCTGAATTAATCCCATCTTTCATGTAAGATCTTAAGGAGCTTGACAGTGTAGATGTTGGGATGTTTCACGAGTGGGAGAGTCTCGACCAAGGGGACTTAACTACAAGATAAGGGGCCAGTCATTTAAAACTGAGGTAATCAGAAATTTCTTCTTGCAGTGGGTGGTGAATCTCTGGAATTCTCTTTTACAGTGTGTGCTGTGGAATAGAGGGGTATAGCACAGGAGTTGAGGCCAGCATAGATCAACCATGATATTAAATGGTGGGATAGGCTTGAAGGGCAGATGGCCTATTCCTGCTCCTATTTTCATGTGTTCCATAGCCTTTTATGCCTAGGTAGTTTATTTGGTGTGTGGGGGCTGATCTGAAAGGACTTGCACATTGATGGAATCATTTTTGTTTTGGAAAAATGCTAATTATTTTAAATCATTGGTAAAATGAAGTCCTGATGACAAGCATCCTTGTAAATCCAGTCATATGCTGCAAGTACTCCAGTTTGTTTCTCTTTGCAGGAAAAGTGATAAGAGGATAGCACGTTGGCGCAGCTAGTAATGGGTTTCCTCCAGTTGCTCCAATTTCCTCCCACGTCCCAAAGATGTGCAAGTTGGAATTGGTCACTGTAAAGTTCCCTTAGCATGAAGGTGAGTGATAGAATCAGGGGTAGTTGACATTGTGGGCAGAATAAACAAATGGAATTAACATTAGGTTAATGCAAATAGGTCGGTGTGGACTCAATGGACTAAAGGGTCTGTTGCCATGATGTATCAGTCTAAATATAAATGTTGTTCTTCAGAAACTGAATACATTGACCTTGATTTGATACAAGCCCCATTTTTCTTGTGCTGAAAGTGCAAACTGGCACTGTTCTTGCATTGCAGCATGCTTTCAAAATTTGGTTTTATTGAGTATAGGAAAACTAAATTTCTGGAATGGAATACAACACAAATGCTAATTGACAATGTAGCTGCTACAATATTGCCATGATGCAAGAACTCAAGGACAATTTTCTTTCACTAGGAATGTTTTAATTTCAAAATATGAATAAAATATGCAATACAGAACTTTCAAGTCGGTGTTTTTTAAAAAAAAAAGCAATTAGTTAACATTAGCCCATCATCAGTTATTATTTATGTCTAATCCTGAATAAGCAGTTCATGGGTTTTAACACAGATTTCAACTAAGATAAGATCTTTATTAGTCACATGTACATCGAAACACACAGTGAAATACATCTTTTTGCATAGTGTTCTGGGGGCAGCCCGCAAGTGTTGCCACATTTCCGGCGCCAACATAGCGTGTACACAACTTCTTAACCAGTACGTCTTTGGAATGTGGGAGGAAACCAGAGCACCCGGAGGAAACCCATGCAGACACGGGGAGAACGTACAAACTCCTTACAGACAGTGGCCGGATTTGAACCCGGGTCGCTGGCACTGTAAAGTGTTACTCTAACCGCTAGTGTGCAATGGCAGGACAGCCCTCAACTGTGTTCCTGCCTCGTACAGTTTTGAAATGGCTGCACTCAGCTTCTGTGTGTTCCTCAGCACAGAGTCCTGCACATTTTGAGCTTGCCAGTTTGCAGCACTCAGTTGTGGACATCTTGCTCTGGAAGACCCTTGAGTTTCAGGCATACTGGAGATTATCCTTCACTGTGATGAATTCCCAGAAGCAGTTGATATTTGTTTTGGTGTGCATCGCTGCGAACTTCTCATTCCGCACAAGATTCTGTATTATGAAACTATTTGGGGCCAACCTCAACAATACCTCTGCATTTTTTCCCAGACCCTCTTGGCAAAGATGCGCAGAAAGAGATGGGTAGTAGTCTCGCCTCCAATGTAGCTGTCACAAAGTCAGTTTGTGGTATGGCCAATGTTCTGACTGTATGTGAAAGATATGACATGGAAGGCCTCTCTCACCAAAAACCAAAAAAGGTCTTGGTGTTTGTTTGGAAGCTTTGGTGAAGAAGCCATTCTGCCAAGTGACTTTGACAGTCATAGAGCAATACAGCACGGATACAGGCCCTTCGGCCCAAGGAATCCATGGTGCCCACCCAACTAGTCCCAATTTCCTGCATTAAGATAAGATATCTTTATTAGTCACATGTACATCGAAACACACAGTGAAATGCACCTTTTGCGAAGAATGTTCTGGGGGCAGCCTGCAAGTGTCGTCGCACTTCCAGCATATCCCTCTAAGCCCCACCCCTGCATGTACCTATCCAAGTGCTTCTTAAATGATACTATTGTACCTGCCTCAGCCACTTCCTCTGGCAGCTCATTCCATATATTCACCACCCTCTGTGTGAAAAAAGTTGCCACTCAAGTTCCTTTAAAATCTTTCCCCTCTCACCCTAAATCTATGCCCCCTAATTCTGGACTCCCCTACTCTGGGGAAAAGACTGCTACCACCCACCTTACCTATGCTCCTCATGGTTTTATAAACCTCTATAAGATCACCCCTCATTCTCCTACTCTCCAAGGAATAAAGACCGAGCCAGGCCAACATCTCCCTATAACTCAGGTCCTCTAGTTCTGGCAACATCTGTTTGAGGAACTATCTCACATGAGCTGCTGCCTACATTTTCTGCAAGGCTCTGATGACATTTAGCGCAGAGCAGTACCAAATTTAGTTGTGATCAAGGATATTTTGGATAAAATGTTCTATTAAGGACAGAGTACAGAATGGTCTAACTAAGAAAAACGTTCTGAGGCAAGGTGGCTAGACCCATCCTTTGTAACAGTGGAGATGGATAGAATATCAACTCTTGGTATTTGAACTGGCTTTTCTTTTTACCTCTCGATATATGCTAACTGATCTGCCAAATTTTTTGCATTTCCTGTCTTTAGTTTGGATTTCCAGCATCTGAGTTATTGTGCTAGAGTAGTTTTTACTGTCAATGATAATTCTTTAAGCTGACTAACTTCTTGGCCTGCTTGATAGCAACATGGTGGATACAGAGATTGCCTAGAACTGACAAATGACATCAGGCAATTTTGGAGGAGGGGAGACACCTGAGACTGCAGATGCTGAAATCTGGAGCAACAAAACAATCTGCTGGAGGAACTCAGTGGGTTAAGCAGCATCTATGGGAGGAAAGGAAGTGTCGATGTTTCGGGTCGAAATCCTGCATCAGGAATGAGTGTGGAGAGGCAAGATGGCCCAGTATAAGAGGAGAAGGGGAGTGGTGAGAGAGGATCCATGAGGGACTGAGGAGGGGTGTAAGATGACAGGCAGGAAGTGGCCAGGTAGGGGAGCTGAGCAGGGGTGAAGTTTGGAGACAGTGGCAGTAGGAATGAGAGATGGAGTAGACAGAGTGAGAGGAAAAAGGGGGAAAAACAGATGGAGTAAGGTGGGGGGAGGGGAGAGTGAAGATAGGAGACGGCTGCTGGAGAGAGATAAGCAGGAACACAAAATGCTACCAGTGCTGGATTCTGATCAGTAAAGGAGGTGAGAATGGGAACAATTAGGGGAGAGGTGAATGGCAGTTGGAACCAGATGGTGGGGGGAGGGTGTGTGTGAAGTGGGTGGATGGAACCAGGAGGGGGACAAAGATGGGTGAATGGGGGCTGGGGTGTGTGTGGGAAAAGGGACAAAAATGTGAGAACCAGAGCAGGATCAGAAGGAAGTTAGGGAGGGGAAAAAGGGGATTACCTAAAATTGGAAAACTCAATATTCATGTCATTGGGTTGTAGACTATCCAGCTGGAATATAAAATACATGTTACAATATGCAATTTATATCATATATCATATTGTTTTACACACACCTTATATTTTATAACCAGCATTACATTTCAGCACTCAGATTAACAACAAAGTCCTATTAACAATAACATCTGATTAATAACGAAGATCAAACAATAAAGACATATTATCAAAATAATAATGAAATAATGGCTGATCTGGTTTCATATTGACAAGAATTTCTTGAAACACCTTCAGGTATATTCTTGAAGAGCTGAACAATTTCCAGACTTTATAATTCAGCAATAATCTTAAAATACCACAAAAATTGGACTGCAATAGCCCATCAGTAATTATGACTTGGGACTGATTTTTCGGCAAAGGAACAACCAGCTGATCCAACAGCTGGTTGGGGAGGGGAAAATGGATTACCCAAAATTGGAAAACTCAATATTCATGCCATTGGGTTGTAGACTATCTAGATGGAATATAAAATACATTACAATATGCAATTTATATTTTATATCATATACAATATCATATTTATATCATTTTATATTGTTTTGTATACACCTTATATTTTATAACCAGCATTACATTCAATATTACTATAAATATCACTGAACCAATAGACACAGTAGTGTAGTGGTTAGCATAACACTATTACAGCACCAGCGAGCCAAGTTCAATTCTGGCCACTGTCTGTAAGGAGTTTGTACGTCCTCTCTGTGTCTGTGTGGGTTTCCTCCGGGTGCTCCGGTTTCCCCCCACATTCCAAAGGCATACGGGTTAGGAAATTGTCGGCATGCTATGTTGGTGCCAGAAGCATTACGACACTTGGGGGCTGCCCCCAGAACACTCTACGCAAAAGATATATTTCATTGTATTTCACTGTACATGTGACTAATAAATATCTTAACTGATCAATTTTTAACATTTAACTATGAACTTTTGGACTTCTTATCAGATTTATTGCTTCCATCTGTCCTTTTGAGCTTTAACTTTTGCAAAAGGAACAGCCATGGCAGAGAGCAATATCTTTCAAGTCTGGGATTATGTTGTTTTTGCTGCTATGGTGCTTGTATCTGCAGCAATTGGATTTTTTTGTGCTTTTAAAGACAGTAGGTCTGGACAAGAATCAACTGAAGAGTTCCTAGTGGGAAGTAGGTGAGTACACATTTAAAGGTTATCAGAACAAACTGTTAAAAATCTAATACCTCTTGTAAAAGCGTCTTATAATTAATAAAAGAACCAATGATCATGCTTCATGGAATTAAAGGTTGTTTGTTTCTTTTTTAAATAGACAGATCTCTGCATACCCAATTGCTCTTTCATTGGCTTCGAGTTTCTTGTCTGCCATTACAGGTATCTGTATATTGCACTATGAAAAATCTTAATCATATTTACATCACATTGTAAATTGCTGAGCATAATTGAAGCTGGTCTGTAAACATGTTAAGCTGATGTTCCCCTTTTATTAAATTGTACTTTTTCTTCTGCGGATGTTAAGTCTCCTACATGTTCATTCCCCTACAGTATGCATCAGTGAGTCGATGATAGCTTGGAGCTCAGCCTCCAAGCCTCTGCAAGTGCCAGCTGCCAACTGGAGACCAATAACTTAGATTGGAGTAACCTTAGTTTTGGAGTGGGGGAGACATGGGTTGAACAGTTTCCCCTTTGTCCTGTAGATTGGCTCTGCTCCAGCAGGAAACCTGTAAAGAGACTCTTGCCTTGTGTCACAAACCAGCAACAAAAGAAACACACTGAGCATGATTCAGTGTTAAAAACTATTTTATTAATCACTACTTATGATAATACGTAAAATAAAAGTAAAAATGTTAGTATGTTAGAATTCAAGAATGTTAAACCTCGAACGTTAACCCCAAAACTAAACTCTTCGTGTGTGTGTGTGTGTGACAAAGTCCAAAACTCCCAGTTCCGGAATGGTTCTTAAAGTTCAGTTCCGCAAGCCATAAGGTGAAACATGAGCAAGGGCTTCTTCAACAACCACCGTTGTCTGAAGATAAGATGTAGATGTAGAAAAACATAGAGAGAGTACATACGAAATCCAAATGTTCCACGATGGAACCCAAACGACACTTCAGTGTTTACTCGGTAGTGACTTCCTCACCCCGAAAAGCATCCGAACCGTGGTCGTCCACATACAAATACCTGTTTCCTTCTACAGGTCAGCAACAAAGTGAACTCCACCGGATTACTTCCAACTTCCATACATGGATTTCAGTGGCAAACACAGTTATCGTTTCTCATCCATCGATAGAGAAAACAAGCAGGCTGGTGTCTCTCTCCCTTCTCTCTCTCTCTTCTTCTTCTTCTTCCTTCAACAACGTCATTACGTCCTTTACCTTCTATTGACGTAAGCACGCCCCACACACACATACACACACACTCTCTATCTTAAAGGGACTTTTACTGAGTCCGTAACACTTGTCTATCAGAAAACAGCAGAACTTGTTTGATAAGAATGACCAGAACATCAGGAGCTAATTAGCCAGAAATGCAAGATGGATAGGAAACTCCACCATCTTCCAAGGAAAAAGAAACAGCTTTATGCGCACCTGAAGGACAATGTCCAACAAAAGATTGCTAACGTAAAGTGTATGTGGTAGGTGGAAAGAGTGCATGAAGACTAGCAACTTGCTGATAACTGTGACATACATGGATTCTTCAGCGGTATCGAGAGCCCAATTAGCTGAAAGTCGAAGATGTTGGAGAACTTATCAAGGAATGAGCAGCAGTTAGCATCTATTAGAATGCTTCTAAGAAGTTCACAACGGTGTCACCGTCCCTGATGTAGGTATCCTTCACTCCAATCCACTGCAAACTATTCAATCCAGCCTCACTGCCACTGCAGAGTGACAAGTTGTTGAAAAGGCTATAAGATGATGGGAAAACAACAAGGTCTGGAGATCAGATGCTAACCCTGTTGAAGTTTTATAACTAGGCAGAGAGGAACTTCACAAACAAATTCACAATTTCATTTCCCATATATGAGAAGAAGTGGACCTGCAAGGGGGCTTCAGAGATGTTGTAATTATGGCCATATTCAAGAAAGGAGATAAATATAATTATGGTAAGTATTTAAGGCTCTCCCTGCTGTGTGCCACAGGAAAAGCCATCCCTAAGGTCCCCTTAAACCATCATCTGTTAGTGGCCAAAGACTTGCGTTTGGCCTCACCCTGGAAGTGGAGGAGGCAGAGGACAGACATGTCGGTGTGGGAATGGGGAGGGGAATTAAAATGGCTTGAAACCAGGAGTTGCAGAAAACTATGGCAGACAGAGAACAGGTGCTCAGCAAATCAGTCGCCTAGTCTGTGCTTGGTCTCATCACTGTAGAGGTGGTCACATAAAGAGCACTGAATGCAATAAACAAAGTTGGAGGAGGTGCATGTGATTGCACGAAGGTAAATTGGTTTATTATTGTCACATGTACCGAGGTACTGTGAAAAACTTTGTTTTGTCTGCCATCCATATAGATCATGTCAGTGCATTGAGATAGTGCAAGGGAAAAGCAGTAACAGAATGCAGAATAAAGTGTTGCAGTTACAGAGAGAGTGCAGTGTAGGCAGACAATAAGGTGCAAGGCAATAATGAGGTAGATTGTGAGGTCAAGAGTCCGTCTTACTGTACTAGGAAACCGTTCAATAGTCTTATAACAGCAGGATAGAAGATGTTCTTGAGTCCGGTAGTACATTCTTTCAGGATTTTGTATCTTCAGTTCAATAGGAGGGGGGAGAAGAGAGAACGTCTGGGGTGAGTGGGGTCTTTGATTATGTTGGCTGCTTTACCGAGGCAGTGAGAAGTGTAGACAGAGTCCATGGAGGGGAGGCTGGTTTCCGTGATGTGCTGAGCTGTGTCCACAACTCTCTGCAGTTTCTTGCAGTCTCGGGTGGAGCAGTTGCCATGATAAGCTCTAATGCATCCGGATAGGATGCTTTTTGTGGCGCATCTATAAAAATTGGTGAGGGTCAGTGGGGAAATGTCAAATTTCTTTAGCCTCCTGAGGAAGTAGAGGCGCTGATGTGCTTTCTTGGCCATGGCATCTTCATGGTTGGACCAGGACAGGAACTTGAAGCTTTCAACCCTCTCGACCTCAGCAACATTGATGTAAAAAGGAGCATATGCACCGCCCCTTTCCTGAAGTCAATGACCAGCTCTTTTATTTTGCTGACATTGAAAGGTTGTTGTCACCCACTGGGCTCTCTATCACCTTCCTGTACTCATTGTTATTTGAGATTCAGCCCACTACAGTGATGTCATCTGCTAACTTCATCTATAAGTTAGAGCAGAATCTGGCCACACAGTCTTGAGTGTACAGGGAGTAAAGTAAGGGGCTGAGGACGCAACCTTGTGGGGCACCAGTGTTGAGGATAATCATGGTGGAAGTGTTGCTGCCTAATCCTTACTGATTGCGGTCTGTTGGTCAGAACGTCAAGGATCCATTTGCAAAGGGAGGTGTTGAGTCCCAGGTCTAGGAGTATGGAGATGAGTTTTCTTGGAATTACAGTGTTGAAGGTGGAGCTGTAGTCAACAAATAATAGTCTAACATAGGTGTCTTTACTATCTAGATGCTCCAGAGATGTGTAGGGCCAGGGAGATGGAGTCCACTGTGGACCTGTTTCAGCAGTAGTCGAATTGCAGTGGGTCGAGGCTACCTGCGAGGCTGGACTTGATGTGTGCCATGACTAGCCTCTCGAAGCACTTCATGATGGTGGATGTCAGCCACCGGGTGGTAGTCGTTAAGGCATGTTACTTTATTTTTCTTTGGTACCAGGATGATAGTGGTCTTCTTAAAGCAGGTGGGAACCTCAGATTGAAGTAGGGAGAGGTTAAAAATGTCTGCAAATACCACCACCAGCTGATCAGTGCAGGATCTAAGGATACGGCCGGGGACTCCATCCGGGCCAGATGTTTTCCATGGGTTCACTCTGGAAGAGTGATCTGATGTCTGCAACGGTGACTGTGGGTACAGGTGGATTGGAGGCTGTCGGGGTGGGTGTGACATTCCATTCCCCTTCAGTTCAAAATGTGCATTGAATGTGTTAAGCTCATTGGGAAGGGATCACAATCAGATTTATTATCACTGTCTTATGACGTGAAATTTGTTGTTTTGTGGCAGCACTACAGTGCAAAGGCATAAAATTATGATAAATTACAAAATAAATAGTGCAAAAACAGGAATAATGAGGTAGTATTTATGGGTTCATGGACCGTTCAGAAATCTGATGGCGGAGGGGAAGAAGCTGCTCCTGAAAGGTTGAGTGTGGGTCTTCAGGCTCCTGTACCTCCTTCCCGATGGTAGTAACGAGAAGAGGGCATGTCCTGGATAGTGAGGGTCCTTGGTGATGGATGCCAGCATCTTGAGGCACCAACTCTTGAAGGTGTCCTAGGTGATGGGGAGGGTTGTGCCCATGATGGAGCTGGCTGAGACTAAACCCTCTGCAGCCTCTTGCGTTCCTGTGCATTGGAGCCTCTGTACCAGGCTGCGATGGAACCACTCAGAATGCTCTCCAGCGTACATCTGTAGAAATTTACAAGAGTCTTTGGTGACATACAAAATTTCCTCAAACTCCTAATGAAGTAGAGCCGCTGGCGTGCTTCTTCATGAGTGCATCGATGTGTTAGGCCCAGGACAGATCCTCTGAGATGTTGACACCCAGGAACTTGAAGCTGCTCACCCTTTCCACTGCTGACCCCTCAACAAGGACTGGTGTGTGTTCTCCCGACTTCCCCTTCCTGAAGTCCACAGTCAATTCCTTGGTCTTGTTGATGTTGAGTGTGAAGTTGTTGTTGCGACACCACCAGCCAGCTGATCAATCTCACTCCTGTATGCTTCCTCGTCGCCGTCTGAGATTTCACCAACAGCAGTGGTGTCATCTGCGAATTTATAGATGGCGTTTGAGCTGTGCTTGCCCACACAGTCATGCGTGTAGATGTGCTGTTGCGTTCAATGTCAATGATGAAATATCTAAATATCAAGATATCTTCATTCACTATCTACGTATAATTGCTAATGTTCTTGGGTATATTTTAAAGCAGGAAGATATTCCATACCAATTTCCTTAATGTGCAATTCTGTGCCAGCATTCCTAAGGTATCAAAATTCAAAAGCAACATTGCTATTCTGTAATTGGTCACTGGAAATTTGACTATAGTACCAAAACCTGTTTGTCCATAGAATTCGGGAATTTTTAATTGTAAAATGTATTTTTATGCATCCCAGTTAACAAACTCTGCAGCAAGGTACCACAGTGACTTCCAACTCTCAGCATATTAAAGATGTGTGTGTGTAATTATATATACATATTATTTATATTGTGGTGAGTGATAGGGTTAATAATGAAAGCAGATTCAATTGTAACGTTCAGTAGAGAGCTGGAAAGATATCTGAAAGGAAGGAATTTGCAGGGCTAAAACATGAAGGAGGGAGAGTAGGACTACCATTCAGCCTATTGAATCCACCCTGGCTCTGTGCAAGATTGGTCTTGCATAGAACCAGGGTGGACTCAATAGGCTGAATGGTCTTTTTCTGAAGTGTAACTATTCTACGACTATACGTAAAGGTAGTCACTATATCTGCATAAATGCACTATTCATACCTCAAGTATTTAAATATCTGATCTCTGGAAGGTGGATGAAGGGGTGAAATCATACATGACAAAAAGGAATTTAGGATCGTGGTCTATTCTATTTTCAAATCCCTAGTAAATCTTATGGAAGAATATAATAGTAGAATTATTGCAATTACAAAGCAGTTTCTGTTTGATTCTCAGGCATGTTACTGAAACCTATCCTAGTTTCCAAGGCAATCAGCCAAAGTAATTTGGAGAAAGGTTTAAAAAGTACTACCATAGTGTATTTTAAATGAACCAAATATTAACCTAAGGAAACAATGATGCTTGTATCTGAAAGATATTGGAAAGAATTGGAACCACCATACAAAATTGAAGAAAGGACAAGAGTCAAAATTCATCTGGAATTGTTGAATATTAGATAAAAGAAAGTACAATATAGCACTGAATTTAAGGCCAAAGTGAAGGAGGAATGACAAGAATGTAAAATACCAACAGTGTGGAGACCGTTGAGAAGAACACCTAGTGAACTTGCAGATAAATTGATATCAACTATGAATCCAGTTCGTTAGGAATAATACTAAATTCTGTTAAATTTATTTAATTCTAATGAAGATTTAAAATAACAATGGCACTTTTAACATAGCAAAGTGTCCCAGGGCATAATTAAACAAAATTTCACACCCAGGCTGCATTAAGGACATGTTTACTTCTGATGACCAAAAACTGAATTAAAGAAGCATATTAAGCAGCATCTTAAAAGGGGAAAGTGAGGACAAGGTATTCTTAAATATTATTAAATCATGAAAATAATAACTATTGGATCAAAAGTATCATAGCTTATGATATCAATAAAACAGCTGAGATTCTTTTTCAGTCCTGATGAAGGGTCTTGGCCCGAAATGTTGACTGTTCTTTTTCCCTCCATAGATACTGCCTGACCTGCTGAGTTCTTCCAGCATTTGTGTGTGTTGTTTGAGATTTTTTTTGTTTATTTGTGTACATACAGTACAAACTCAGTGAAAGTCCCTTTAAGATAGAGAGTGTGTGTGTATGTGTGTGTGGGGCGTGCTTACGTCAATAGAAGATAAAGGACGTAATGACGTTGTTGAAGAAGTCAGTAAGAAGAAGAAGAAAGAGAGAGAGAGAAGGGAGAGAGACACCAGCCTGTTTGTTTTCTCTATCGATGGATGAGAAACAATAACTGTGTTTGCCACTGAAATCCATGTATGGAAGTTGGAAGTAATCCGGTGGAGTTCACTTTGTTGCTGACCTGTAGAAGGAAACAGGTATTTGTATGTGGACGACCACGGTTCGGATGCTTTTCGGGGTGAGGAAGTAACTACCGAGTAAACACTGAAGTGTCGTTTGGGTTCCATCGTGGAACATTTGGATTTCGTATGTACTCTCTCTATGTTTTTCTACATCTACATCTTATCTTCAGACAACGGTGGTTGTTGAAGAAGCCCTTGCTCATGTTTCACCTTATGGCTTGCGGAACTGAACTTTAAGAACCATTCAGGAACTGGGAGTTTTGGACTTTGTCACACACACACACGAAGAGTTTAGTTTTGGGGTTAACGTTCGAGGTTTAACATTCTTGAATTCTAACATACTAACATTTTTACTTTTATTTTACGTATTATCATAAGTAGTGATTAATAAAATAGTTTTTAACACTAAATCATGCTCAGTGTGTTTCTTTTGTTGCTGGTTCGTGACAAAATTGGGGGCTCGTCCGGGATAGTTCCCAAGGTTAACGAGTGTCGTCTGGGATTGTACCCCAGATTGACGAGATTTGTTCGGGATTCAATCCAAAGATTTTTGAGGGAGGTCTGATAAATTCTTTTTAATTGGCTTGTGTGTGTGGAAACCAGCAGCAATGGATATTAAGGCATTTTTGGAGTCACCAACCCAAAAGGGATTGGAGGTGGCGAAAAAGGATGATTTGATAAAGATTGCTACAAGGCTAAACCTTACAGAAGTAAAGCAGTCTATGAGAAAGGCAGATATTCAGAGACTGATAGCTGGCCATTATGTGGAAAAGAAGGTGTTTGAGAAGGAAGTGTTAAAACAGTTTCCTGGCAGTGAAATAGCAATTTCTGAGGCACAGGTGCAGCTGGCAAAGATAGAGGCTGAACGAGAGCAAACCCAGTTAAAGATAGAAGCTGAACGAGAACAAAAGAGATTAGAGGCCGAACGAGAGCAAACCCAGTTAAAGATAGAGGCCGAGCGAGAGAAATTAGAGGCCGAACAAAAGCTAACTCAGATGAAGATAGAGGCTGATCTAGCAATGAAGCAGATGGAATTGAAGAGGATGGAGCTGGATAGTGAGGAGAAGGAGAAACAGAGGCAGCATGAGTTACAAATGAAGCGTAGGAGTTCGGAATCTGATTCTGATGATGGTTTTTCAGCCAGCAGGGAGGTTCGATTAGTCCCTCCGTTTGAAGAAGATCAGGTTGATCAGTATTTCCAACATTTTGAAAAGGTTGCTGTGAGTTCAAACTGGCCAAGGAAAGGATGGGCTCTTATGGTACAGAGTGTGATTAAAGGTAAAGCTCAAAAAGCTTATTCTGCTTTGTCTGTTGAGGATGCAGCTGATTATACCAAGGTAAAACAAGCTATTTTGAAGGCCTATGAATTGGTCCCTGAGGCTTATAGACAAAAATTCAGAGACTTGAGGAAATCTGCAGATCAGACTTATATGGAATTTGCCAATGGAAAGAGAATATGTTTTGAACGATGGTGCCTGGCTAAAAATGTAGATGGGGATTATGATAAATTGACAGAATTGATACTGGTGGAAGACTTTAAAAGATGTGTTCCAGCTGAATTAACAACATATTTAAATGAAAAGGCAGTGGAAACTTTACAAGAAACTGCTAGGTTGGCAGATGATTATGCTTTAACCCATAAATCCAAATGGGGACAACCTAAAACCTTTCAAAAGAGTTACAAAGACAATCCAGGTAAACCAGATATTAAATTGGGAGGTAATCAAAAAGGAAAAGATGAAAAGAAGCCAGGGCTGGAGAAACCTGTTGAGCGTACTTGTTATTACTGTAGGAAACCTGGCCACGTGATATCTAATTGTGCCCTTTTGAAGAAAAAGAAGGAAGCTGGGCCCAATGCTTGCTTTCAGGCAATTAAAAATCAAAAAGGTTCAGGAGATGCTGTTAAAGATCAGTCCTTGCAAGAGGGAAAAGCGGAAAAGTTGGAGGAGGTGAGAAAGGAATTCCGTTCGTATGTATCAGAGGGTTTTGTTTCACTGAATGATGAGTCACCCCAGGTGCCAGTGAAAATTCTTAGAGATACTGGGGCTAGTCAATCTCTCTTGCTGGACAGTGTTTTAAATTTTGGTGAAGAAAGTGACACTGGTGAAGTAAATCTAGTACGAGGCGTTACAGGTGAGACCATGTCTGTCCCTTTTCACAGGGTGATTTTAAAGTCAAAGTTCGTAGAAGGACCAGTCGAGATAGGGATAAGACCTAGTTTGCCAGTGGAAGGAGTTTCTTTGTTATTGGGAAATGACCTTGCAAATGGAGAAAGTGATCCTGTGGTACGGTTAACAACCAAACCAAGGATTGATGAGTCTGAGGATGATTCAGATGTTTACCCATCATGTGCGGTGACTCGAGCTAGAGCTAAAGAATTAGCCAAGACAGACAGTCCGGTGCAGTCTGATGTGGTTCCTTGTGACAGTCCTAAACAGGAAGAAAATTTTGATGCCTTATCTGAGACTTTTCTGTCTTCACTGGAGGATCAACATCCTTACAGTGAGCCTGAATTTAAAGATTTGTCTTTGTCAAGGAAGGATTTTATGGTGGAACAGACAAAGGACCCTGAGTTGACAGAATTGAAAGAAAAAGCTCTCTCATGTGAGGAGATTGAAAAGGTGCCAACTGGATACTATGTCAAAAATGGAGTGTTAATGAGGAAATGGAGACCTCCTCATGTTCCTGTTAATGAGGAATGGGAAGTTATTCATCAGGTTGTTGTTCCAAAAGTTTATAGGGATGAGATTTTAAACCTGGCCCACAGTATGCCTTTGGGTGGTCATTTTGGTGTGAATAAAACTGTAGGGAAGATCTTGAAACAATTCTATTGGCCTGGTTTGAGAAAAGATGTGGTGATGTTTTGTCGAACCTGCCACACATGTCAGATGGTAGGTAAACCTAATCAAAAACCCCCTGTGGCTCCTTTGAAACCAATTCCTGCTTTTGGTGAACCCTTTTCGAAGGTGATTGTGGACTGTGTTGGCCCCTTACCAAAGTCTAAGACTGGAAATCAGTATTTGTTAACCATCATGTGTGCCACTTCTAGATTTCCAGAGGCAATACCCCTTAGAAATATTAAGGCCAAGACGGTGTCAAAGGCTCTTGTAAAATTTTTTACCTTGTTTGGTTTGCCAAAAGAAATCCAATCTGATCAAGGTAGTAATTTTATGTCAAAAATTTTTCAACAAATAGTCTATGAGCTGGGAGCAAAGCAGATTGTATCATCTGCATATCACCCAGAATCTCAAGGAGCTCTGGAGAGATTTCATTCTACTCTCAAAAATATGCTGAAGACTTATTGCTTTGAAAACACCAAGGATTGGGACGAAGGTATCCATTTACTTTTGTTTGCCGTTAGAGAATCGATCCAGGAGTCAATCGGATTTAGTCCGTTTGAGCTTGTGTTTGGACATAGGGTGAGAGGACCTTTGGAGTTGTTAAGAGAGCAATGGGTTAATGAGGAAGTTCACTTGAGTCTGCTGGACTATGTCCAAAAATTTAAAACTCGGTTGGAGAAAGTCTGCCAGCTAGCGAGAGAGAATCTGAAAACAAGCCAGATAAGAATGAAGACATATTTTGATAGACGTGCTCGGCCTAGGACATTCGCAGTGGGGCAAAAGGTGTTGGTATTTTTCCCTAGCCAAAATAATCCCTTGCAAGCTCGTTTTTCTGGACCCTATGTTATTGAATCTCGAGTGACTGATCTAACATATATAATCAAAACACCAGATAGACGCAAGAAAACACAACTCTGTCATGTAAACATGCTAAAACCTTATTATGAGAGGGATTCAGTTGTGGCCTTGGTGGATGGTGAAAAGGTTGTTTCTAGAATGCCTGATGTTGATGTTGAGGAAGGCCAATTTAGACCAAATATTGTTCCATCGAAACTAAAAAACCAAAATATCCTGGAGAACCTTGAAATGAAGTTGGACCATTTACAAGTTTCACAAAAACAACAGATGAGAGAATTAATTTTAAAATTTAAAAATCTGTTCCCAGATGTTCCAAACAGAACATCGATAATTACCCATGATGTTGATGTTGGGGATGCAAAACCAATCAAACAACACCCATATCGAATGAATGTAGAGAAAAGTAAACTTGTTGATCAGGAAATAAAGTACATGTTGGAAAATGATATTATTAGACATTCTACTTCAAATTGGAGTTCGCCCTGTGTTATTGTACCTAAACCTGATGGAACTGTTAGATTTTGCACAGATTACAGGAAAGTGAATGCTGTAACAAAGTCAGATGCTTACCCTATTCCTAGGGTGGATGATTGCATAGACAGAGTGGGAAAGGCAAAATTTCTTACAAAGATTGACCTATTAAAAGGATACTGGTGTGTTCCATTAACAGATAGAGGAAGGGAGATTTCAGCCTTTGTAACCCCTTCTGGATTGTATGAATACAATGTTTTGCCATTTGGAATGAAAAATGCTCCGGCAACATTTCAAAGAATGATTAATTCAGTGATTCATGGGTTAAAACATACAGATGCCTACATTGACGACTTAGTGACTGGGAATGATACATGGGAGGATCACATCTCTGCGTTAGAAAGGTTGTTTGAAAGACTTTCCAAGGCTAACCTTACAGTTAACTTGGCTAAAAGTGAATTTGGCCATGCCACTGTGACGTATCTTGGTTATGTTGTAGGTCAAGGCAAGCAAGCTCCTGTTCAGGCAAAAGTTCAAGCAATATCTGAGTTCCCTATTCCCACAGGTACGAGGACTGTTAGAAGATTTTTGGGAATGGTTGGATATTACCGAAAATTTTGTAAAAATTTTGCTGATATTGCTCTTCCCCTAACTAATCTTCAGAAGAAGGGAGTAAAGTTTGTTTGGACAGATTCTTGTCAAGAAGCATTTGAGAAGCTGAAAGCCATTTTATGCTACCATCCTGTGCTCAGAACACCTGACTTTGAAAAGCCATTTTCATTAGCAGTAGATGCCAGTGATGAAGCTGCAGGAGCTGTGTTGTTGCAGAAGGATGACCTTGATGATATTGACCATCCTGTAGCTTACTTTTCAAAGAAGTTTAATGAGCATCAAAAGAATTATTCCACCATAGAGAAAGAATTACTGTCGCTTGTTTTAGCCTTGCAACATTTCAGTGTATATGTTTGCACCGCTCAGAAACCATTGACTGTGTATACAGATCATAACCCATTGGTGTTTCTGAGCCGAGTCAAAAACAAGAACAGAAGGCTGTTAAACTGGAGTTTAATTTTGCAAGAGTTTGATCTCATGATAACTCACATTAAAGGCAAAGATAATGTGATTGCTGATTGTCTTTCCCGATGTTAAATGGGAAACATGTATCTGTACTAATCTGATAGTCTGTAGTTGTGTAACATGATAATTATTAACATTACTAACTGTATGCGCGGTTAAAATTTTCTTGGGAAAATTTTTTTTTTAGGTGGGAGGTGTTATGGACTCAGTGAAAGTCCCTTTCAGATAGAGAGTGTGTGTGTATGTGTGTGTGGGGCGTGCTTACGTCAATAGAAGATAAAGGACGTAATGACGTTGTTGAAGAAGTCAGAAGAAGAAGAAGAAAGAGAGAGAGAGAAGGGAGAGAGACACCAGCCTGTTTGTTTTCTCTATCGATGGATGAGAAACAATAACTGTGTTTGCCACTGAAATCCATGGATGGAAGTTGGAAGTAATCCGGTGGAGTTCACTTTGTTGCTGACCTGTAGAAGGAAACAGGTATTTGTATGTGGACGACCATGGTTCGGATGCTTTTCGGGGTGAGGAAGTCACTACCGAGTAAACACTGAAGTGTCGTTTGGGTTCCATCGTGGAACATTTGGATTTCGTATGTACTCTCTCTATGTTTTTCTACATCTACATCTTATCTTCAGACAACGGTGGTTGTTGAAGAAGCCCTTGCTCATGTTTCACCTTATGACTTGCGGAACTGAACTTTAAGAACCATTCAGGAACTGGGAGTTTTGGACTTTGTCACACACACACACGAAGAGTTTAGTTTTGGGGTTAACGTTCGAGGTTTAACATTCTTGAATTCTAACATACTAACATTTTTACTTTTATTTTACGTATTATCATAAGTAGTGATTAATAAAATAGTTTTTAACACTAAATCATGCTCAGTGTGTTTCTTTTGTTGCTGGTTCGTGACAACAATAAAACTCTAAGATGTGCCATTCTCAACAGCTGTCAGATAAGTTTAAGCATAGGGGACATTTGCAAACTGGAGTACAAAGTAAAAAGTATATGGATACCAGTCACCTAAAGCAGAAAAGATTCCCGAAAGTGGTTTCACTAATCTTAAGAATAACCACTTAACAAAGAATTTTTCTTCCTGGCAGAGGATGATTAACCACCAGCCCCCACTTTAAACATTCATTTCCTCCACTACTAGTGGACTGTGGCTGAAATACTGCTTGTGGTGCAGCAGTCTGCTAAGGTCCCTTCCTAAACCTTCAACTTTCATTGAAGGACAAGGATGGCAGGTACATGTGAATGGGATCACAAACAATCCAGATATGGTCATGTAACATTATTCCTTCTTTGTCATTGGGATAAAATCCTGTTCTTTCCTACCTAGAAGCACTGGAGGAATATTTTCATCACATGCGATTCAAGCAGAAGAGCCATCAACATCCCAACAACAGACAGTTACAGAATAAATCTGACCTTGTTATATCAGCCCATATTGCAAGATTTTATTTAAATGGCTCTACTAATAACAATTTAGAAAAACTATATATCTACATGCTCAGTTGATACATATGATAAATCCTGTATTCTTGACATCAGATAACAAAATTGCAATAGGTTTATACACATATGAGAGTGTAAAGTACTATTTTTGCTTAGTGAGCCTTTGCTAACTATTTTTTGCAGTAATTGGAAATCCAACTGAAGTATACAGCTTTGGGATGATGTTTCTGATGTTCGGCTTCACTTGGTTCATTACAATGACAGCCACTAGTCTGATCTACATTCCACTGTTCTACAGACTAAACATAATTAGTACTTATGAGGTAAACAGTTTTTAATTTTCACTTCCAGTTTTTACTTTCTTCCTATTGTGTTCTTGTTAATGGACTCTTACATCCTCTAGTTCAGTGCGACACAACTTTTCATGGGGAGGGTAGGATTTGTAATCCAAATCACTTCTGAGGTCCACTAACAGAAACGTGTTTTATTTTAACGATACAGGAAGTCCCCGGATTACGAACGAGTTCCGTTTTTGAGTCTGTTTGTAATTCGAATTTGTATATAAGTCGGAACAGTTACATACAGTTCACATCTAGCGTCAATTAGTCAAATGTTTGTCTTAGTATATAGTATATATTTTGCCTAAAACATCATAAATATAATAATGCAGTAATAATAATAATAAATGTAACTACAGTACAGTATTTATAATTGAGAGAGAGAATGTGTGTGTGTATAGGTATAAAAAACATTGAAGAAACATTTCTTACTGTTTAGATAGAAAAAAATAATGATTAAAGGTTAACACTTACTCTCGTTCCAATTGATGTCTTGCATACCGGAAGGAGCCTTAATTAACAATTGTTCTCCCTCGGGCTGACAAACCGCTTAAAACGTGCAGTGTTTTGAGCGTCGCGCAAAGTAGTCCGCCCGTTCGGTAGTACGAACCATTGTGTGTAACTTGATTTTTAAAAAAAAAATATAGGCTTTACGGAGGTCGGTTTGTAAGTACGGGCGTTCACAACCTGGGGACTTCCTGTACTTTACGGATGCTGACAATGTTTAAAGACACAAGTGCTGTGGTTCTTGTTGCTCCACATACTGCTTCACCTACCACCCTCACTGCTGCACTCATCAACTTGCTGATACTTTCAACCTTGTAAATGACCTCAACATCTGCCCATAAGGTAGAAAATTCCAGGTTGGGCAGCACCTGTGGAGAGAGAAAAAGATTTAAAGTTCAGGTCAATGATTTTGAAAATGTTATCCATGTTTCTGCTTCACAGATGTTGCTGACCTGCTGAGTCTTTCCAGTATTTTCTGTTTATATTTCAAATCTCCACCATCTGCAGTAGTTTGTTTTTAAAAAGCACTTGCGCCTTTTTCAGATTGTTGAGAAGAAAGGATTTTATTTCAATGGACCAACTAAAGCCCAGTCGTCACTAGCACTGGTGGAACCCTGACACAAATGGAACTTCTGAAGTAAACTCCAAAGCCATTCAGTAAAGAAAAGTTATGGTGAAAGTATTTTTTTAGAAAACACAGCTCTTCACGCCTTCCTTTCAGAGGACAAACATTTACCATTTAGTTGAGAAGCTGGATGCCACATCCTCCACAGTACTACCGCTGGTATCTATGGACTTAGTAATGTCACAGGTTGCTTCTTTTAAGGAGTTGAGGTTGCCCTAGGATTTCGCTGTTTTACTCCCATAACCTCTGTTGGTACTACAAAAAAAAAGGCGACCCATATCAATGTTAAATGGGACAACCAATTTCTGTTTCAGCTGCATGATTATTGATAACCCTATGGCTGGATTAGCTAGGATTGTGAGTGGCCAGATGGGACTGAAGTGCCAGCTGGGTGGGTTAATTGTGGTCTGTAGGTTGGATGTTGTGCACCACAGCTCTAGTTAGTATGGAGGAACTTTGAAACATAGACTTCTTTGTGACTCCAATATTCCCAGTCGGAAATGGCAAACTGAATACTGTGCTGGTTTATTTGCCTTTAATTTTAGATTTCCCTAATCTGTACTATACACCATTTACTAAATGTGAGTCTTAGACCTTCACTTCCACTTCCACACAGCTACTATATATTTTTTGCAAATTGTTTGGTAATGAGTCCATCACATCTTCACTCTCCTGTGTAGTTAACTCTCTTCTTCTGGATGATTACTATGCTAAACGTAGGGAATGTCTTTTATTCCTGACAATAATACATAGCGCAGGACATGAAGTTTTTTGATTGGGAACCTGAATAATTGCTACCAGAGGAATGGGCTCTTCAAGCCCAGAAGGTGGCGCTAAGACCTTCTTTGTAACAGTTTATCTGTTTCACAGACAGTATGGAATGTGGTTATGTGGACTTCAGTAAAGCATTCAACAAGGTCCCTCACCCTAGGCTGATCCAGAAGATTAAGGCACATGTGATCCATGGAGACATGGTAGATTGGATTCAAAATTGGCTTGGCCATAGAAGACAAAAGGTAGTAGTGGAGGGGTGTTATTCTGATTGGAGGTCTGTGACCAGTGGTGATCCACAGGGATCAGTGCTGGGACCTCTATTGTTTGTGATTATATATGATTTGGATGAAAATGTAGGTGGGCTGATTAGTAAGTTTGCAGACAGCACAAAAATTGGTGGAGTTGTGGATAGTGGAGGAAGGTTGTCAAAGAATACAGAAGGGTCTAGGTCAGTTGACATATAGGTAGAGTAATGGCAGATGAAATTTAATCAGGACAAGTGTGAAGTGGTGTACTTTGGGAGGTCAAGAGTAAGAGGAAAATATACAGTAAATGGCAGGACCCTTGGGAGCATTTCTGTACCCAGGGATCTTGGGATGTATGTCCATAAGGTAGAGAAAGGTGTACAGCATGCTTATCTTGATTGGTTGGGGTATTGATTATAAGAGTTGGCAAGCTGTGTTGCAGCTATATAAAACTTTTGGTTAGGTCACATTTGGAGTATTGTGTGCAGTTCTGATCTCTACATTACAGGAAGGATGTGGAAGCTTTGGAAAGAGTGCAGAAAAGTCTCACATAGATGTTGCCTGGATTAGAGAGTATTAGCTATAAGGAGAAGTTGGACAAACTTGGATTGTTTTCTCCAGAGTGCTGGAGGCTGAGGGTCCACCTGACAGAAGTATATAAAATTATGGGCAGGTGGATAGTCAGAGTTTTGATCCCCATGATAGAAATGTGAAATACTCGTGGGCATAGGTTTAAGGTGAGGAGGAGGGGAGGTTTAAGGACATTTATGAGGCAATTTTTTTTTACACAGAGAGTGGCAGGAACTCACCCCCAAAGGTAGAAGCAGATATAATAGCAATATTTAAAGGGCATTTAGACAAGCACATGAAAAGGTAGGGAATGGTCCATATGCAAGCAGATGGAATTAGTTTAACTTGGCTTCATGGTCAAAAGGGCCTGTTCCTGTGCTATATTGTTCTACGTAATATGTTGCTAGGCTGCAGCTGCCACCAAAAGCCTATGACTGCGCAACTTTGCCTCCATTTAGATGAGTTATCTGTGCAGAGACTAGGAAGCCTACATCCAAAGTTTAAAAAGTGCAGAGTCTGGGGTACCCAGTGATGGAACATTTCAAAATCAACTTGCTATTTGATTTGACTGATGCTAACTTCTGTGTATTTGGTGTTCATAGGTTGTTTAGTTCTGAATACAAAAAGGGTGAGAAATTGAGGAGAACACTATTTATTTGCTAACATTACAAAAATTGCTTCAACAAAGATTAAAGGTGTTAACAGCTTCTTTCCTGATTTCTTGTAACAGTTCACTATTGTTTTTGCCTTCTGCAACTTCAGGTTTAATCTTATGAAGACTGCATTTCATCTCCTTTTGTTTCCTTTCATGCCATCGTAACTTCAATCTGACTGTGGTATTTTTTTACCTGAAAGTGAAAATTTCTTTCCAAGTCCAAAACTATTCCTGTCATAGAAAGATACAAACTAGTAGAAGGACTAGGCCACTTCAGCCCTTGGGTTGTTCTACAATTCAATGAGATGTCATTGATCTGAGTGTAACTTCAGCTCTGCATTTCCACTTACTCCAGCAAACTTTAGTTCTCTTGCTTATTAAGAATCTGCCTTTTCTCCTTCCATCCCCTTTGAGAAAGGTTCCAAAGACTCCCAACCCCTGAGAGTCAAAATTTTACCTCATTTCTGACTTAAATGGACAACTTATTTCATACAGCAACCCTCTAGTTCTAGATTCTGCCACAAAATGGAAAAACCCTCTTCACATCAAGGCCCCTTTGCATCTTGAATGCTCCAATCAAATTCACTCTCCAAAACTCCCGCAAATTCAAGCCAAGTTTGTCCAACCTTGTTAGCCAACTTGCCCATCCCGCTATAAATGTAAAAAAAATCTTCTCAGAGCTGTTTCTAATATATTTACAGCTTTCCTTACATATGGGGCCATGGTTCTACATAATATTAAAGATGTAGTCCCTATATAATTGAAGCATAACTCCCAGCTTTTGTATTCAATTCCCCAGCAATGAATGATAATCTGTTAGTTTTCCTAATTACTTACCCTATCTGTACACTAACATTTAGTGAATTATGAGGTAGGACTCCTGCATCTCAGAACTCTCCAATCTCTTACCATTTAGATAATACACTATTTTTATTTTTCTCTTGCCAAAATGGACAATTCTACTCTTTCCCATGTTGTTCTCCAGTTTCCAGATCTTGGCATACTCATTTAACCTATCCATATCACTTTGCAGCATCCTTAAGTCCTCTTCACAACTTACTTTCTCACCTACCTTTGTTTTATCTGCAAATTCAGTAACTATATCTTTGGTGCCTTCATCCAAGTCATTTTATATAATAGCAACAAGTTGAAGCCCCAGCACCAATTCTGGTGGCACACCATTTGTTACATTTTACTAATCAGAAGAAGTTCCATTTTTATCGACTATTTTCTGTTACCCAAACAATCCTTCATCCATGCCAATATGTTACCTCCTATACCATGAGCTTTTATTTTCTGCAATAATCTGATGTGGCACCTTAATAAATGCCTTCCAGAAATCTAAGTATGGTATATCCACTGGCCTGCTTTCATATACATCACTATTTCTTTGAAAATCTCCAATAAAAAGGTCAAATGTGATTTTCATTTCACAAAATTGGCAAATGGGAGAAAAAGGTTAGCATGGACGTGGTGGGCTGGGAGCCCCACTTCTATGCTGTACAACTCTATGACTAAAACCATGTTGATTTTGCCTGATTCCCTTAATTTTTTTTCTAAGTGGCTATGCAATATTGTCTTTAATAATAATTTCCAACATTTTCCCATGTACAGATGTTTAGTTACTGGCCTGTAGTTTCCTGTGCTCTCTCTTTTTTGATTAAATGAATTTCATGTGCTATTTTACAATCTAATGGAGTCTTCCCTGAACCTAGGGGATTTTGGAACTTTAAAAGCAATGTATAACTGTCTCACCAACCACTCTTTTTAAAATCCTAGGATGAAGCCATCAGGACCTGTGACTTTGTCAGTCTTTTAAAGTGTGTTCAATAATCCAAAATCCCGCTAGGCAATTTTCTTGTTCAATGTTTTTTTTCTATTGTGGAAGCTTTCCCTTGATCTAAGTAGTTTTAATGTGGAAGACAAGAGACTGATCCTGTTAGCAGTGATCAATCATGTTACTGAGAAACTGATCTAAGAAACAGTGAATTGTCTCTAAGATCAATAGTGCTGTTTATGCATTACTTTTTCATCTAGAATGATTGGGATATCAGTATCAGGTTGTAGCTGATGAGCACACCTGGGTTTGTTTGTTTTTCAGAATCAACAAGTTCATTTCCTACTTCTTAACTTGCTAAATTCTGTTGGACCTCTGATTTTTTTTTCATAAACTTGACAATATAGGTTTGTTGCAGGTATCTTCCAAGGTGCCCCTAAATAGTATAAATTGTGGAAGAAATACTATTAAACTCTCTAATGACATGCATCTATTAACAATCTTACTTTCCAAGAAAAATAATTCTAGTATTGAAATGTTATGAATTATTGGGGCCATATAGGTGTTAATGAGCCTATAGTGGAAGAATCTTGACTGAGATAAACTCAGAATAAAGTAGTTATTCTTTGGTTATGAATCAAGATTAAAGCTGACAGAAAATTGTTTTTTACAGTATCTTAACAGAAGATTTGGAAAGATGGTGAGATACCAAGTTGTTTGTTGCTTCATGATATATATGGTAAGTTCAAAGGTACATTTAAAAATGCTTTTCAAATTGTATGTGATTGTCATTGGGTTTTAATACTATTCCTATAATTTCATGTGATTTTGTGTAGTTCCTCTTGGCACTTTTTTGGGCATGTGGACTTTACATGCATCACCAATGCTAATTGTTTGTCTTGCCAACAACTATTGGATTCCCAAATTTTCCCTTAATGAAATGCAATGGCAAATTCTGTTGTTATGAGTTGCTATAGTCTGCTGGGTGCTTTTATTTGGAAAAAATTGTGTTTTCTTTTTATTTTGTTCCACCGGTACTTGCTCAAGGGCCACTAATCGGCAGGATGGCAGATGTGAGATTCCCCCTCCAGTTCCTAAAGGCCTTGAGACCAAAGTGTCAAAAGACTTAATTGCCACACCTGTTTAAGCTGGTTTTCCCTGAGCTTCAATTAGTGAATTTTACCTTTCTGATTGGGGGCAGGGTGGCACTTTTTAACAGCCCATTCTTAAATGATCCTGAGAGATGTCTTCATGGTCTGCTACTATCCTTGTAGGGGATGCAACCAAGTGACCTCCAGGCCATTTTAGAGGGAGGTTAGGAGATGCCAGTGATGCTATGGATGTGGTGGTACATATAGGCCAGAGTGAGCAAGAATGGAAGATTTCCTTCCTGAAAGGACAATCTGGTGGCTTCCAGGTCACTTTTACTGATGCTAACTTTTTATTCTGGATTAGTTAGTTGAGCGAATATAAGTTTCCCATTTGCAATAGTGGGACTTGATCTCGGGTCATCAGATTCTTTGTCCAGATGTCTAGATTACTGTAAAATACATTATGCTACCTTTCAATGATAGAATTCATGAAAGTTGACTCCTCGTCCACTCATCTACCTTGTTTTCTGTGACTCAGTTTGTGAACTGTTCTTATCTTGGTCCTTGGAATCACAATCTCTGAGCTGGTGCAAGGCATGGAAATGATGGGTGATGAAAAAAAAATGGAGGGGGACAAATGTGCTAAAGGTGCATGGTGACTATTGCCCTCATCATCTTGTCAAAACTATTTCAATAGGAATTTCCTAGGGCTTCTCGTGCTTTACGACTACAAATCTCGGCAGTAGGAAGCCACCATTTTTTGTCAATAGCGTAGTGGTTAGCACAACGCTATTACAGCGCCAGCGATCAGGGTTCCGATTCCTGTCGCTGTCTGTAAGGAGTTTGTACGTTCTCCCGTGTCTGCGTGGGTTTCCTCTGGGTGTTCCGGTTTCCTCCCACATTGCAAAGACGTATGGGTAGGTTAATTTGGTTTAAAATGGGCGGCGCGGACTTGTTGAGCCGGAAGGGCCTGTTACCACGCTGTAAATAAAATTTTTTAAAAAATTAAAAAAAAACTGGGATTGTGCTCCACTCTCCTACAGTTATGACAGTTGATCAGAGAAGACTCTGAGGAGTATGACAATGTATTAAATAATGAGCAAAATATGCCTTTGAAAGCATTTCCCTTTGAAGGAAAACATAGAGAATAGATTTGTCATTGAGCCCCTTGAGCCTGTATCCCCATTCTGCAGTGGGTGGCTGTGAACTAAGGCATATACTGTATATCTACCTGTTCCTCCATGAATCCCTTATACCGTACTTCAGGTTAACAAAAATCTATCAACCTCAAACTTAAAATTAACATTTGACCTAAAGTAGTTGTCGTCATAGAAGAGAATTCCAAACCTCTACTACCTTTTTGTGTGCAGAAGAATTCCCTAATTTCATTCCAGAAGCACTGGCTCCATTTCCAGACTACAACACCTAGTTCTAACCCCCTTAGCAATATCTCTATCTTTCTATCCTAACTCTATCTATATCTTGGAAAAATAGTTCAAATCACCATTTAACTTTATGAATTCCATGAATTAAACCCTTAATTATGTAACTATGTAATTTGTACCTCCTCCAACATTTCATTTCTAAGGTCTGGTATCTATAACTATTCTCTTAAGTTGTGGTCCAAACAGAATTTTGAATTACTTCTATTCCTCTGTATTCCAATATAGATATGGAGGCAAGCATTCCATTCAACTTTTTGATTATTTTCCATATCTGTGTTTGACAAGATTGAATGAATTGCAAATCCAACTTGGAAAGCACATCATGTTCCCGCTGCTGAAGCCTGGATACAAGAGGTTTGGGGCTGGAAATTGAACACATTGTGGCGACTCACCGTCTAGTCGGGCGAACCGGCTCGGCAGTCGGGTCGCGCGGAGTCGGAGCGACGAGGCCCAAGATGGCGGCGGGCCTCGTCTTTCCGATCGATGGGGAGAACCCGCGCGCGGGAAAGTCCTGATGACGTAGGACTTACGTCATTGCTGGTTGTTTTGGGCAGGAACATTCTCCCTTAAAGGGCCCGCGCAAGGCGGGAAAATAAACCAGTTCTGTTTGGCAATCCTCCGAGTAGAGTTTTGTTTTATTCCGCGGTAGCAACCGCTACATTGGTGACCCCGACGGTCCAAACGGCTTTTGGACCTGCGAAATGGACGACAGCGTAGCAGCCAACGCAGTGGCCCTCAAGCTGCCCACCTTTTGGACACTTCGGCCCAGCATCTGGTTTGACCAGGCCGAAGCGCAATTCCACCTTCGGCAGATCACCTCCAACTCCACGAAGTACTACCATGTGGTTAGCTCTCTGGACCAGGAGACAGCCGCCCAGGTTGGAGACTTCATCCAGTCGCCTCTGGAGGAAGATAAGTACCCGGCTTTCAAAGACCTTTTGATCCGGACCTTCGGCCTCTCCCGTCGTGAGCGCGCCGCCCGCCTGCTTCATCTGGATGGCCTGGGGGACAGATCCCCATCCGCCCTAATGAATGAGATGCTGGCATTGGCCGAGGGACACAAGCCATGCCTGATGTTCGAACAGGCCTTCCTCGAACAGCTCCCCGATGACATCCACTTGTTGTTAGCTGACGCCGACTTCAGCAACCCCAGTGAGGTAGCCGCCCGGGCAGATGTCCTGTGGAGGGCCAAGCGCGAGAGCGGTTTGTCCGTCAGTCAAATCACCAGGCCGCGAGCCCAACGCCTGCCTCGCCCGGCCCCAGCAACCGAGCAGCCACGCCCCAGGAACGCAGACGACGACACGGGTGACCAGCTGTGCTTCTACCATCAGAGGTGGGGTGCGGAGGCCCGTCGATGCCGCCCACCCTGCAAGTTTCAGGGAAACACCAGGGCCAGCCGCCGCTGATGGCTACGGCGGCTGGCCGCCGACAGAGCCTCCTCTTCGTTCAGGACAAGAAATCTGGACGGCGTTTCCTCGTTGATACTGGAGCGGAGGTCAGTATTTTGCCCCCGACAGGCCGCGACACTCGTGACAGGCCACCAGGTCCTCTACTCAATGCCGCCAACGGTACAACGATACGGTCTTTCAGCACCCGTACGCTTCAATTACACTTTGGTGGCAGCCGTTTTACCTGGACCTTTACCCTTGCCACCGTCGCCCGACCACTCCTAGGAGCCGATTTCCTTTGGGCCCACAACCTGTTAGTCGACCTGCGAAGGAAGCGGTTAGTCCACTCTAGCACTCTCCGGACCTATCCCCTGGGAGAAATCAGCCCACCAGCCCCGCGCCTGGACTCCATCTCCCTTTCTGGCGACGATTTCGCCAAGCTCCTAGCCGAATTCCCATCGATTTTGGCACCTTCGTTTACAAATTCTAGGCCCACACATGGGGTACGACACCACATCATTACCACAGGGCCACCCCTTCATGCCCGTGCACGACGATTACCTCCAGACAAGCTCCGCCTGGCAAAGGAAGAGTTCTGTCACATGGAGGAGCTGGGGATTGTTCGCAGGTCAGACAGCCCCTGGGCCTCCCCCCTGCACATGGTCCCCAAAGCCACCGGAGGGTGGAGGCCCTGCGGCGACTACCGCAGGCTGAATGACGCCACCACCCCGGACCGCTATCCCATCCCTCACATCCAGGACTTCGCAGCGAACTTACACGGGGCCCGCATCTTTTCCAAAGTGGACCTTGTTAGGGGATACCACCAAATCCCGGTCCATCCGGATGACGTCCCCAAAACTGCCATTATCACCCCATTCGGCCTGTTCGGATGCCGTTCGGCCTTAAGAACGCCGCGCAGACCTTCCAGTGGCTGATGGACGCGGTAGGCCGAGACCTGGACTTGGTGTTCATTTACTTGGATGACATACTGATCGCCAGCCGTAACCGCCAGGAACACCTTTCCCACCTCCGTCAGCTGTATTCCCGCCTCCGTGATTTCGGCCTCACGATCAACCCGTCCAAGTGCCAATTCGGACTTGACTCTATCGATTTCCTCGGCCACAAAATCACCAGCGACGGGGCAACACCCCTACCCGCCAAGGTGGATGCTATCCGCCATTTTGCCCGCCCCGACACAGTCAAAGGCCTACAGGAATTCCTTGGGATGGTCAACTTTTACCATCGTTTCATCCCTGCAGCAGCCCGTATCATGCGCCCTCTGTTCTCGCTGCTGGCTGGTAAGGGCAAGGACATCACCTGGACTGACGAGGCTGCGGCTGCTTTCGTTAAGGCCAAAGACGCCCTGGCAGACGCCACGATGCTGGTACACCCCAGGACTGACGTCCCGACTGCCCTCACGGTAGACGCGTCCAACACCGCGGCAGGTGGGGTACTGGAACAGCTACTCGAAGGCCGCTGGCAACCCTTGGCATTTTTCAGCAAGCACCTTAGACCGCCTGAACTGAAGTACAGCGCTTTTGATCAGGAACTTCTAGTGCTGTATCTGGCGGTCCGGCATTTCCGATACTTTCTAGAAGGCAGGCCTTTCACCGATCATAAGCCTCTGTCCTTTGCCTTCTCCAAAGTCTCCGATCCCTGGTCAGCTCGTCAGCAGAGACATTTATCCTACATTTCCGAGTTCAAAACTGACATTCAACATGTCTCCGGAAAGGATAATGTCATTGCTGATGCACTTTCCAGACCAACCATCCACAACCTATCCTTGGGTGTCGACTACATGGCCCTAGCTGACGCACAGCAAGCCGGTGACGAACTGCCCAGCTACAGAACCGCAGTCTCGGGTCTGCAGCTCCGAGATTTCTTGGTTGGTCCAGGTCAGCGGACCCTACTTTGCGACGTTGCGACTGGTCAGCCCCGCCCTATAGTCCCTGCAGCCTGGCGGAGACGCGTTTTTGACTCGGTACATGGGTTGGTGCACCCGTCCATCAGATCTACTGTCCGATTGGTCGCCAGCAAGTTTGTCTGGCATGGCCTGCGCAAACAGGTCAGTGAGTGGGCCAGGACTTGTCCGCACTGCCAGACGTCAAAAATCCAGCGACACACCAAGGTGCCACCACAGCAGTTCGAGCCTACCCGTAGGAGGTTCGACCACATACACGTCGACCTCGTGGGCCCTCTGCTGGTTTCAAGAGGAGCCCGGTACCTCCTTACCATTGTGGACCGGTTCACGAGGTGGCCTGAGGCAACCCCCCTGACTGACATCACAACTGATTCCTGCGCCCGGGCGCTGCTCACAACTTGGGTCTCACGTTTTGGCGTTCCTGCCCACATCACTTCAGACAGAGGCACCCAATTCACTTCCAGTCTCTGGGCTGCATTAGCGAACCTGCTAGGGACGCAGCTGCACACCACCACGGCCTACCATCCTCAATCAAACGGGTTGGTGGAACGTTTTCACCGCCATCTGAAATCGGCCTTGATGGCCCGCCTGAAGGGTCCTAACTGGGTTGACGAGCTGCCTTGGGTCCTGCTCGGCATACGCACTACCCCCAAAGAAGACCTCCGCACTTCGTCAGCTGAGCATGTATACAGGGCGCCACTAGTTGTCCCCGGGGATTTCATACCTGCCCTTCGGGACCAAGGGGAACAACCCCCAGCAGTCCTACAAAGACTGCGCAAGAAGCTTGGCGCCTTGGCCCCAATTCCCACCTCACGGCACGGTCAAGCCCCATCCTGCCAGCCCAAGGAACTACGGGACTGTAAGTTTGTTTTCGTTCGCAGGGGCACACCTCGGGTGCCATTGCAACGACCATATGAGGGACCGTTCCGAGTCATACGGAATAACGGATCCACTTTTATTTTGGACATTGGAGGCAGGGAACAGGTTTTCACGGCGGACCGCCTCAAACCGGCCCATTTGGATCTGCAACAGCCTGTCGAGGTTGCCACGCCGCGACGCAGAGCCTAAGCGGCAGTTGGCACAGCCCACGGACCTTGGGGACTGTATCGCCGGTTCTGGGGGGGGTTGTGTGGCGACTCACCGTCTAGTCGGGCGAACCGGCTCGGCAGTCGGTTCGCGCGGCGTCGGAGCGACGAGGCCCAAGATGGCGGCGGGCCTCGTCTTTCTGAGCGACGGGGAGAACCCGCGCGCGGGAAAGTCCTGATGACATAGGACTTACGTCATTGCCGGTTGTTTTGGGCGGGAACATTCTCCCTTAAAGGGCCTGCGCAAGGTGGGAAAATAAACCAGTTCTGTTTGGCAATCCTCTGAGTAGAGTTTTGTTTTATTCCGCGGTAGCAACCGCTACAACATTGGATTATAAGGTCTACAGGAAGGAGAGAAAATCTGGTAGGGGTAGGAGTAGCAATAATGATAAAGAATGAAATTGCTTCCATGTTAATAGACAATAAAACAAGAAGATACAGAGAGAAAACTTTCAGGATACATTGAAAGTAGATATAAGCCTTTAATGGGAGTTGTACATTGGTCCCCTGGCACCAGCAGCCTTTATTTTTATTGCATTGCTCTCATTCCCCAGGAATAGGTCTTTATTTTTAATACATTCTTGTATGCTTTACCTCTTGGTGTGATGTAGTTTCCATTTATGATAAGGACTAGTATACTCTATTAATAGTGTCATTATAGACAAAAATATGAAAATATAATTGCTTTGCATCTCTAAATATTGCAGAGGATAGCATCCCAAACATACCAAGAAAACTAATACTGAATCAGGAATGGACGCTCATTAAGTTAAGATCAATAAATTAATAGGATCAAACAAAATAAAAGTACAAAAATCCCCTGCACCGGATGGTTTCCGTCTCAGGATCTCAAGGAAAATAATGTGAACAATTGCCAATGCACTAACCATAATCTTCCACCATTCTCTCAATTCTGGAACCGTTCCTCTAAATTAGAAAATTTCACAAAGTACTCTTGCAATTTAAAAAAGGTGAGAGAGGGAAGCACCAAAATTGGATCTATTGGCTTGACATCTCATGGGAAGTTTACTAGAGTCTATTAGCAAGAATAGAATCACTGAACACTGAAAATTTTCATTTGATCTGAGACAAGCAGCATGGATGGGTCTTGCCTGAGCTAACTGAAGCAGTGGACAGGAGATTGTCCATGATGTTGTTTGTGTGTACTTCCTGATGGCACTTGATGAAGTTCTTTATAAAAACTGTTAACTAACATTGAAAATTAAAGATAAAAAAGCAAGGATTTGACATGGTTAGGAGGTCAATTAGCCGAATAGGAGATAGAGACATGTGGGCAAAAACATAATTAGTGTTTTCACAAAGCAATTTATTTACTGTATTTACTAAAGGCAAAATAATGAGGAGAGCCACATATCAAGGCTTGCAGATGAAACAAAGATAGGTGCATTGGTAGCATCAAATTGCAAGAGATATTAATAGATAAAGACTGCAAAGCTGTGGTAGATGGATTTGGGTGTGGAGAGTGGCGGTCATTGACTTTGGAAATGAAAAGAATGGATCAGTACTTTCTAATTGGTGGACAGATAGAAGCAAAGAAGGTTGGAGTAAAAACAAAGTCCTGCAGATGCTGGAAATGTGAAATTAAGGTATGAAGTGCTGGAGTCATTTGGTGGGTCAGACAGTATCTGTAGAGTGAGAAATTGAGTTAATATCTTTGGTTGCTAATCCTTCTTCAGATTTCTCTCTCCACAGACACTTTATGACCACCTGAGTATTTCCAGCATTTTCTGTTTTATCTAAGGTGAGAATTGTAGAAATATGGTGTAGGAGCAGTGCAAAGGGAGGCCATTTGGCCCATTGGACCAACACCAGCTCCTTACTGGAGTAACTTTTTACTACCATCCACTGACCTCTTCTCAACAATCTTGTAAATTTTTCACCATCATACATTTATCCAATTCCTTCTTGAAGGTCTCTGCAGCCTACCTCCATCACATCTGTAGGCAGTGCATTCCAGATTCGAACTAAGTCTTGTGTGGGGGAACCAAAGCTTTACCTCAAGTCTCTCTTAATTCTTGCTCCCTTTATTTTATACCTGTGACTTTTAATCCTCAACCCCACCATGAAAGGGATCACCCTATGGGGTGGTGGTGGGAGGGGGGTTGTCACGGTGGTGCAATAGATGCTGCTGCTTCACAGCTCCAACAATACAGTGGTGTCTATGTCAAGTTTGCCCTCTCTTCCTGTCACAGCATGGGTTTCTCCTGGGCATTCTTGTTTCCTCCTGGATTCCAAAGACAGTGATTGGTAGGTTAATTTGGCTGCTGTAAATTACCCTTAGTGTAAGTGGTAATCAGGAGTATCAGGATGGAATTGATGGGTATGTAAAAGAGAATAGGTTACCGGGAAATAAATGGGGAATTGATGGTGCCGCTTTGAGAACTGGCACAAACTCAATGGATCAAATGGCCTCCTTTATTGTAAGAAAATACGACATTTTAATGAGTCAATAATTTGCTTTCAGTTCCACAATATCTTTAGTTTATATTCTCTTGAGAGATTTTATCAACTAAAAGTCCATATAAATAAAATGATGCACAACCTCCCAAATTTTTCAACAATCACTATTGATTCCAGATGAGAATTTACCCAATTAATTCATATAAACTAAAGGATAATTCCTGGAGAATGTTATCCTAGAATTGTTGAAAATTGTGGCACAGTTGGAGATCATTCAGCCTATTGTGGAGATCACTTGGTCCATTGTATCTGTGTTGTTCGAACAAGAGCTAACCCAGTTCTAGCTTCCAGCACTAGGTCCTTTGTCCCTCAGGTGAGGGTTCTTCAAATACATATCCCAGTACTGTTTAAATGTGATGAGATTTTCTACCTTTACCACCCCTTCAGGCAGTGAGCTCCAGACCTCTATATCCATTAGACGAAAAATTTTTCCTTGTCTCCCCTCTAATCAATGTTCTTGGTTTTTGACTCCTCTGTTAAGGAAATAAAATCCTTTCTGTTTACCCTACCTGGGCCACTCATGATTTTATATAATCCCTCAGCCTTTGCTTCCCTAGTTTATCCATTCTTTTGTCATGCCTCAATTTTCATGTCCTGGGAACATGAGCCATGAACTTGTTTAGTGTTCCCTGCTTATATCCCAAGATATCCTAACATCTAGAACTTTGCAAAATTGAACATGTTAACCAATGAATTCTTTTTAGGCTTTTAATTATAAGAAAAATGATTATGTCGAGTGGATGTAAGACAGATCCTGATCACGTTATTAATTTGTATCATCGGTAATATGATTTTCTTTTACTTTTCAGTTCTTTTATCTTGGCATTGTCACGTATGCACCGTCATTAGCACTAAGCCAAGGTAAGTGACATATTTTCTCATGATACTTGTTTTGTTTAATGTCCATTCCATGCTGCAATGAATATATTAGCTTTCGCTTAAATAGAAGACTGTAGTTCATGCTTCATGGATAGGATACTTCTGAGTTGGAAACATTAGGGTTCAACTTCCACTCCAGAAAAATATCCATGAAATTCAGTGTAGTACGTTGAGTGCTGCACTTTTGGATGAGATGTTAAAATGAGCAGGGAAGTTCTTCCTTAAGTACTGGCCATGGCCAATATTTATCCCTCAGCCAATGTCAATAAATCAGATTATGTGGCCATTATTGCTGGCAGGAACTTCTGTCATGTTTCCTATCTAATGACAGTGATTAAACTTCAAAAGTACACTGGCTACAAGGCACCTTGGGGCAATCTGAAGAAATAATATGCACAATGTAAGTTCAAACTTTTACATATATTAAGATACTGTATGTTAAAATATTCATGTTGGTTGGCTTGTGTCATGTGCAAATCTATATTTTTGAGGGGTGTGGGTATTTTTAATGATATTATTTAACGTGCTTTTTTAATTGTAATCAATATCCTCTGTCGTATTTGATGGGTAGTCACACTTCCTAGCATAAGTTGCATAATAAATATTTTGAATAATAATCTCTTTAAATTCGAAGATAATGGACAAGGCAATGTAGAGGATTAACATGCACCCTCTTTCTAAGAATGACTTCCAGGCTGATAGAGGAGTTACCAGCCCAGCCTCCTTAATTCAGTAGTTGGTACAATGAGACAAATACAATTACCAGTAACTATGTTACAGCAGATTATATATCTCGGTATACTAAGGTTTTGCAGTGCTATTTAGAAGAATTTAGAGGCACGGTAGTGTAGCGGTTAGCATAACGCTTTACAGCGCCAGCGACCCGGGTTCAATTCCGGCTGCTGTCTGTAAGGAGTTTGTACATTCTCCCTGTGTCTACATGGGTTTCCTCCGGGTGCTCTGGTTTCCTCCCACATTTCAAAAGACTTACGGGTTAGGAAGTTGTGGGCATGCTATGTTGGCGCCGGAAGCGTGGCGACATTTGTGGGCTGCCCCCAGAACACTCTGCAAAAGATGCATTTCACTGTGTGTTTCGATGTACATATGACTAATAAAAATATCTTATCAAAGCTGTAATCGCATGAGGATGAAAACAGATTTAGCATTGACTTTTTTAAATCCGTTTTGGGAATTATAAGTCATAAAGGCAAGTTGAACGCTTGCTGCCAACACATTCTTTATATTTTAATGCCACTTAAATCTAGCCTTCATATGACCTTTGACCTCACCTATAATGTACTGCTACAAGTCCATATCATCTGCCCTTCCAAATGGCAAGCAGTGGAAACTCTGCTTCTAATTATATGAAATGTAACTGCAAAAGTATTATCAGGCCTTCAGGCACCCTCATTGAGAGGCAAGTTAGCCATCTCACTTGCCATTAACCTTGTCTGCAATGGCTATGTAAATCAACCTCAGTGGCTTTAGTGCCACAGCTTCCAAATCACTTATTATGGTGTTACGAATAGATTCCAAGGTACTGGAGGACCCTGTTTTTTTAAAAAAAATGTCTTTTCAACCCTATGATCTCTACTGTCAGCTGCCTCACTAAAAGTTAGTAATATCTTCAAGAGTACTAATACAAAGATAAAAGTCCAGAATACTGGAAAGTTGAAATACAAGCAGAAAATAATGTATTATTAACGGCCACGAGGCATTTGTGAAAGCAAGCCACTTAACTTTTAAGGTTAATGCCTTTTCTGGCAGAGCTGGAAAATGCTTGAAATTTGTTAGTTTTTAAGTATAGGCTTTGGGAAAGATGGGAGAGTGTGAAAGAATGAAAGAGAAATGTCTATGATAGTGTGAAAGGACCTAATAATTTAAGCAACAAAAGAGATGAACAGCAAGGCAAAGAGTGGCTGCAAGGAGAAAAGTGAGGAACAGAAGGCAAGTCTGGAGGAGCTGTAAATAGCAATAGCAGAATACATGCCAATAACTGTCATCGAAGAAAATGGGGCAGATATGATCTGAAATTAGTGAATGTCATGATGTCTCCAGAAAGCTTTAAGGTGCCTAGCCTAAAGGTGAAATGCCATTCTTGGAACTTCTACTGAGTTTCATTGGAATGTATAGAAGACCAAGGATAGAGAAGTCAGAGTGGGAGAAATAAAATGACCAGAAGACCGGCATAACAGTATCTCGCTTGAGGATGGATTTGAAGTGATTCAGCAAAAAAAATCATCCTGCCTGCATTTGTTTTCCCCAGGAGAGAGAGGGCTGTATTGTGAACAGCAGATGCAGTATTTAAAATTGAAAGAAGTACAAGTAAATCACTGCACTTGTGAGAAGAAGTATTTGAGGCACTGAAAGATGGGAAACAAGGTTGTGAAATGGCAGGTATTGCAACTTGTGTGGGAAAGAGGAAAAGTGATTTTTGGTAGTTTGGAAGCAAGGTGATGGTGTGGGGGTGGCTTTAGCGATTCTCTCCAGTTTGTATTAACTGTCTTTATTTTTATTTCTGCATTCTTCCTGTGTGGCCATGGTTGTTATGAGGGCATGTTATGCTTGCAGTTTTATTCCAAAATATGGATGTTGGCTAAACTGATGAAATCAGTAAAAATGTTTGCAGCACTGTATGGCTGGTTATGGATTTGGCTATGATTGCCTATGTTCATATTTCTCAAGACTGCCCGCTCATTGCATCATCTTCACCCTTGAACCCCCAACCTCATTTTCTTTTCTCTGTCAAAACAATGTCCATGATAACTTCCAAGAATTTTGATGCCTTCCCCATAGCAAACATGTTCGGATGCATGTTCACAACTGTCATATTCTTCTCTTTCTACTCTTGCTATGTCTCTATCAGTTCCAACACATTCTATCCATTTTATGCTGTAACAGCATATTGCAGTAAATTAGAGGTCCCTCTGTTCCATTGATAAGGAACCATTCAACAGTGGTATTCCTGCTATTATTTTATAATTCATTTTTCGGGGTATGGACATTGCTGACAAGTTCAGCATTTAAAAGCTATCCATAATTATCCTTGAGGAGGTGATGGTCATAGTGAACAACTTTCTTGATTTGTAGCAATTTTTCTGAAGATACTCTCGTTGCATTGTTGAGTAAAGAGTTACAGCTTTTAGAACCAAAGATAGTCGGAGGCTTTTCCCCAGGACTGAATTGATGGCCACAAGAGGACATAGGTTTAAGGTGCTGAGGAGTAGATATAGAGGAGATGTCAGGGGTAAGTTTTTTACTCAGAGAGTGGTGAGTGCATGGAATGGGCTGCCGGAAATTGTGGTGGAGGCTGATACGTTAGGGTCTTTCAAGAGACTGTTAGATTGGTATATGGAGCTGGGTAAAATAGAGGGCTATG
This sequence comes from Pristis pectinata, assembly GCF_009764475.1. NCBI lineage: Eukaryota > Metazoa > Chordata > Chondrichthyes > Rhinopristiformes > Pristidae > Pristis > Pristis pectinata. The sequence continues at coordinate 3,603,107 of NC_067422.1, forward strand.
GGTAAGCCTAGTAATTTCTAGGGTAGGGACATGTTAGGCACAGCTTTGTGGGCTGAAGGGCCTGAATTGTGCTGTAATTGTTCTATGTTCTAACCAAATGGTGATAGATTTCCAGTCAGGATCTTTTTGACTTGGTGGGTGGAGGATGTTTCCATTCATCTGCTGCCCTTGTCCTCCTTGGTGATAGAGGTTATGAATTCAGGAGATATTGTCAGAGATGTCTAGGTAAGTTCTTGCAGTGAGCTTTGTTAATCATGCATATTGCAGCCACAATGCACTGGTGGTGAGGAAGTAAATGTTCATGATGGTGGATTGGTGCCAATCAAGCAGATTGTTTTGTCCTGGATGCTGAGGAGCTTACTGAGTGTTGTTGAAACTGTAGTCATTCAAACAATTGATGAGGATTGCATCACATTTCTGATTTATGCTTTGTAGATGGTGAAAAAGTTTTGGGGTGTCTTGAAGTGCGTCATTGACCAGCATCTGACCTGCCCTTGTAGCCACTGTATTTGTGTGGCTGCTCCTGTCATGTTTCTGTCAATGGTAACCCCCCCAAGTTGTTGATGGTGGGTAACTTGGTAATGGTATTGAACGTAAATGGAACGTGATAGACTTGCTCTTGTTGTAAATGATTTGTGGCTTATGACTAAAAGTTGTCTTAGTCTTGCTCCACGCAGTCATGGATTGCTTAATTTGTTAAGAAGTTCTGAATGGAATTGAACATTGTACAATTACCAGCAAGCATTCCCACTTTTGACCTTGTGATGTTTTCAATGAACCTTGCATGAAATTGCAAGGTGACATTGATAGCCCTGCATCAAAGATTATTGCAGAAAATGAAAAGTATAGTATGTAACATATTGGCAGCTGACAGGAATAGATGTATCTATCTGGTTGGAAAGAAGTATTAAGTGGCGCGTGCCACAGGGAATGGTGCTGGACCCCCAACTTGTAGCTCCTAAGTTGTATAATGAGTTATTTGAAGGCACCAAAGGTATGGTTGCTAAATTTGCTGAAGGTTCAAAGATCAGAATCAGATTTATTATCACTGACATGTTATTTAAAATTTGTTGTTTTGCAGCAGCAGTACAGTGCAGAGACATAAAAATCTATAAATTACAAAAATAAATAAATAGTCCAAAAAAAGGAATGATGAGGTAGTGTTCATGCATCGTTCAAAAATCTGATGCCTGAGGGGAAGGAGCTGTTCCTGAATCATTGAGTGTGGGTCTTCAGGTTTCTGTACTTCCTCCCCGATAGTAGTAAGAAGAGGGCATGTCCCGGATAGTGAGGGTCCTTAATGATGGAGGCCACTGCCTTGATACACTGCCTCTTGAAGAGGTCCTCAGTGGCAGGGAGGGTTGTGCCTGTGCTGGAGCTGGCTGAGTCTACAACCCTCTGCAGCCTCTTGTGATCTTGTGCATTGGAGGCTATGATGCAACCAGTCAGAATGCTCTCCACCACATATCTATAGAAATTTGTGAGAGTCTTTGGTGACATACCAAATCTCCTCAAACTCCTAATGAAGTAGAGCCACTGGCGTGCCTTCTTTGTGATTGCATCGATGTGTTGAGTGCAGGATAGATCCTTTGAGATGTTGACAGCCAGGAACTTGCTTACCCTTTCCACCGCCGACCCTTCAATGAGAACTGGTGTGTGTTCTTCTGACTTCCCCTTCCTGAAGTACACAATCAGTTCCTTGGTCTTGCTGACGTTGAGTGCGAGGTTGTTGTTGCGATACCACTCAACCAGCTAGTCTCCTTCACTCCTGTACGCCGCCTCATTTCCATCAGAGATTCTACCAGCAACTGTGGTGCCGTAGATGATGTTTGAGCTGTGCCACACAGTCATGAGTGTAGAGAGAGTAGAGCAGTGGGCGAAGCACGCATCCTTGAGGTGCACTTGTGTTGATTGTCAGTGAGGAGATGTTGTTACCAATCTGCACTGAATGTGGTCTGCCAATAAGGAAATCGAGGATCCAGTTGTAGAGAGGCCCAGGTTTTGAAGGTTGGTTATTAGCGCTGAGGGAATGATGGTGTTGAATGCTGAGCTGTAATCAATGAGCAGTAGCCTGACTTATGTCTTGCAGTTGTCTTGGTGCTCCAAAGCAGAGCGGAGAGCCAGTGGGATTGCATCTGCTGTAGACTAGTTGTGGTGGAAGGTAAATTGCAGCAGGTCCAGGTCCTCGCTTAGGCAGGAGTTAATTCTAGCCATAACTAATCTCTCTAAGCATTTCATTATGGTAGATGTAAGTGCTACTGGGTGATAGTCGTTGAGACAGCTCATCTTGCTCTTCTTGGACATCAGAATGATTGCTGCCCTTTTGAAGCAGGTGGGGACCTCAGACCGCAGCAGTGAGAGGTTGAAGATGCCCTTGAACACTCCAGCCAGTTGGTCGGCACAGGTTTTCAGTAGCTGGCCAGGTACACAGTTGGGGCCTGAGGCCTTGTGATGGTTTACCCTCTTGAAGGATATTTGGACATAAGATAGGTTAGGTAGGTTAGAAAGTAAATTGTGAAGAGGATGCAAGGTAGCTACAAAGGGCTATAGATAAGTCAAGTGAGAAGGCAGTGGAGAATATTGGAGAATAATATGGCAAAATGAATTGTCCATTTTGGCAGGAAAAATAACAAATTAACCATTTTATCTAATTGGTGAGTGATTGCAGAGCTCTGAGATACAGAGGGATCTGGGGTGTCCCAGTGGATGATTCTCAAAAGACTAGTTTAAAAGGCAATTAGACGGGAACACAACCAGGCAGGGAATGAAGGGATAATAGACCATGTGCAGGCAGATGAGATTAGTTTGGAGCAAAAAACAAACTGCTGGAGCAACTCAACGGTTCAAACAGCATCTGTGGAAGCAAAGGAATAGTCAATGTTTTGTGTCAAGAACCTGCATCGAGACTGAGAGTGTAAAGAGGAAATAGCCAGAATAAAGAAGCGAGGGTGAGGCAGAAGCTGGAAAGCGATAGGTGGATTCAGGAGAGGATGGGCAGATGGAGGGGTGGGGATAGCAATGGACACTGGGAGGTGATAGTAGAGACAACAAAGGGCCGCAGATTATGGAATCTGATAAGGACAGTGGTGAGTGGAACCAGATAAGGGAGAGATGCTAGACAAAAAGGGAACAGTTGGGGAGAGGGGACAGGACAGGATAAGGGACCAAGTGAGTGGTGTGGGTGATAGGCAGACCAGGTAGGGGGCGAAAGAAACTGGGTAACCGAGGGCTGTGGTAGGAGGTTTTGGAAATAAGGGGATGTGCATGTGGGCCTGAGTGGATCAGGAGGAGAGAGAAAGGAACATGGGGTGTGTGGGTTACCTAAAATTGGAGAATTCAATGTTCATGCTGTTGGGTTGTAGAATACCCACACGGAATATGAGGTGCTGTTCCTTTAGTGGTGGAGGAGGTTGAGGTCAGTGTGAGAATGGGGAGGGGAGTTGAAGTGGCTTGCATCTGGCAGCTGAGGATGGCCATTGCAGACAGAGCGATGACATTAGTTTGGACTGGCATCAAGGTCGGCGCAGATATCATGTGCCGAAGGGCCTGTTCCTGTACTGTTTTATGTTCTAGTATGCAGGTACAACAAGTAATTAGGAAAGCTACAATGTTATTGTTTATTATGAGGGGAATTGAATACAAAAGAAGGGCAGATTACTTCAGTTATAGCTGGCATTGATGAGAAACAAATCGAGTATTATGCACAATATTGGTCTCCTTTAGGATGTTTACTATGTTAATATCTGGAATTGGTGGGTTGTCTTGTGAGGAAAGATTGGACAGGCAAAGTGTGTATCCATTGGAGTTTAGAAGAGAGAGAAAGCAGTTGTTTGAAACACAATATCCTGAAGGATCTTGACAGGGTGGATGTGGAGAGTATGCTTTTTCTAGAATTTGTGGTCAAAAATGAGGATTACCAATCTAAGGCAGATGAGGCAAACTTTTTTCTTTAATGGTTGTGAGGCTTTGAAACTCTCTTTGAATATTTTGAAGGCAGAGATAAGTTTTTTTATAAGAAAGAGAATGAAAAGTTACAGTGGGTAGACTGGAGTGTGGAGGTTACAGTCGTAACAGCCATGACCCTATTAAATGGCGAAGCAGGCTCAAGGGACTGAGTAGCCAACTCCTGCTCCTAATTTATGTGATCATATGAATGCAGTGTGTTGTGCAGTATTTACCTTGGAGTAACACAGGGATGTGTCAACATTGCAGTCATCATAAGACCTTGGGCAAGAAGGGAAATATGGTTATTTTTTACCTTGCCAGTGTTCATAAATTCATTGGATTTTTTACATATCTATACCCTTTGGATGAGGAACACTGAATTTTTTCACGAAATATTGCTGCTGTTCAAAAGGTGATTTTCAGTTCCATTGAGGGCAGCTTTTCTTTGCAGCACTTAGAGTTATTACAGCTGTTGTACTTTATTATGACCTCTATATTCTGCATCCTACAAACTTAAACCCTTAGATGTAAGCTATAACATACTGATAAGTATCTTTCCCTGACTACTAGCAATTAACTTTGCAGTTCCCATGCATGTTATTCTTTAACTTGAAATATTACTCAATCTTTAACTCTAGGTGATTTGAACATAAATCATCTGGCGATCACTCAGAATGTAGTATCGCTCTGACTACAGCTTCCTACAGTTGCTAATATTTGTCTTGAGCTCTTCTTTATTTATAATCCAATTAAAAATCACACCTGTGACAATTTGATTGATGTACACTCTCCCTGATTGTGCCATCTTCATTGTATTGAACTAGTACGTGACCCTGAACTGTCCAATATAGTAATTTTGGATATCCAGCTTTTGGCACAATAAAAATGCTTTGCAGGGAAAAAAGTTTGCAATCAATATTTTGAAAGACTGGGTCTTATTTTAGGGAGATTCTGATGTTTATACTTTCAAAAGACTTTTGGGGACAGGAATAGATTCATTTTGCACCATTTGTTATAAATGTGTTGATCTACAACCTTTTGGTCACATTGCAAAGTATCCAGATGAAAAAAGGGGGAGAAACAGCAAATGCTGGAAATAGTTAGCAAATTAGGCAGCATTTCATAGAATGTTGTCTGACCTGTTGGGTATTTTCAACACTTAGTTTTTATTTCAGATTTCTAGCATCCGCAATTTAAAAAAAAATTCATTTATTGTCCGGAGGGAAAGTTTGTTTGTATAAACAAATACTTCAAGATTTCCTTTCAGCTTACAGCCTGTTTGAAAAATTCAGTACTGAAAATCCACAGAATATTATTTGCTGTGAGTGTGTTTAACAGACTTTATTATGTATAAAGAAGGTCCCTGTAAGCTTGTCCAAGTAAGCTTCTCACCAAACTCTGAGACCTAGGAATACCTCCCTCTGTAACTGGATCCTTGACTTTCTAACAAATAGACCGCAATCAGTGAGGATAGGCAGCAATACCTCCGGCATGATTATTCTCAACACTGGTGCCCCACAAGGCTGTGTCCTCAGCCCTCTACTCTACTCCCTATACACTCATGACTGTGTGGCCAGATTCTGCTCTAACTCCATCTGCAAGTTTGCAGATGATACCACCGTTGTAGGCCGTATCTCAAACAGCGACGAGTCGGAGTACAGGAAGGAGATAGAGAGCTTAGTAGAATGGTGTCATGACAATAACCTTGCCCTCAATATCAACAAAACAAAAGAGCTGATCATTGACTTCAGGAAAGGGGGCAGTGTACATGCGCCTGTCTACATCAATGGTGCTGAGGTCGAGAGGGTTGAGAGCTTCAAGTTCCTGGGAGTGAACATCACCAACAGCCTGTCCCTGTCAAATCACGTAGAAGTCACGGCCAAAAAAGCTCACCAGCACCTCTACTTCCTCAGGAGGCTAAAGAAATTTGGTTTGTCCCCTTTGACTCTCACCAACTTTTACAGATGCACCATAGAAAGCATCCTATCAGGATGTATCACGGCTTGGTGCAGCAACTGCTCTGCCCAGGACCGCAAGAAACTGCAGAGAGTTGTGGACGTAGCCCAGCACATCACAGACACCAGCATCCCTTCCTTGGACTTCTCGTTGTCTTGGTGTAGCAGCCATCAAAGATCCCACCCACCCGGGACATTCTCTCTTCTCTCCTCTTCCATCAGGTAGAAGATACAGGAGCCTGAGGGCATGTACCAACAGACTTAAGGATAGCTTCTACCCCACTGTATTAAGACTATTGAACAGTTCCCTTATACAATGAGATAGACTATGACCTCAAGATCTATCTTGTTGTGACCTTGCACCTTATTGCACTACACTTTCTCTGTAGCTGTGACACTTTACTCTGTACTGTTGTTGTATTTACCTGTACTACATCCATGCACTCTGTACTGACTCAATGTAACTGCACTGTGTAATGAATTGACCTGTATGATCAGTTTGTAAGACAAGCTTTTCACTGTACCTCGGTGCCCTGCTTTTATGTAACAATGGCAGGCAGTTGTACTGTAAGGAATACTGTAAGTATTGAAGAATACTTCTGTGCCTGTCTTGAGTGGAATTAGTGGAGAATGGTTGGTGGCAGAGGTATGGATCTCACCAGAAGCAGAATGTAACTAATGTCAAATAATTTTAAATTTTGATTTCAACAACAAATTGAATTTATATAATACCTTCTGAGCAGGCACGGTAGTGTGGCGGTTAGCGTAACGCTTTACAGCACCAGCGACCAGGGTTCAAATCCGGCCACTGTCTGTAAGGAGTTTGTACGTTCTCCCCGTGTCTGCATGGATTTCCTCCAGGTACTCCCGTTTCCTCCCACATTCCAAAGATGTACGGGTTAGGAAGTTGTGGGCATGCTATGTTGGCGCCAGAAACATGGCGACACTTGCGGGCTGCCCCCAGAATACTCTACGCAAAAAGAGGTATTTCACAGTGTGTTTCGATATACATGTGACTAATAAAGATATCTTATCTTATATATTAAGTTTAATAAGACATCCCAAAGTGCTTCACAAAATGCCAGATAGATACTCCTGATTTCACAAATTGCACCTCCAGTGCCATAACAATTTTTGTTCCTTTGAAGGCCAGGAAAGCATGCATACTAATGTAGGGAATCCCTGCTTTGGCCTGCCAACCAATAGCCATTTTTTTTGGTGTAAAGAAGTTCTGTTTTCAACTGGCCACATTGCCACCCTAGCTTTAGGTTGGAATGGTGTGTAATAACTTTTGGCCTGCTGGCTGATTTCTGTCAGATTTACAGAGAGTGCAAATCAGAATAACTGGTGTATGCCCCTTCGTTATTGCATGAAACATTTGTTAATGTGACTTGTCTAAGAAATTGCTGCCAACAAAGCTGGGTTTTCAAAATTGGTCCAGTATTTGCATATGTCTGAGGGCACCATAGCACAGTAGGTAAATCATCACACCAGTTTTTGAAGGCCTAAACTTATTGATACAGTAATAAGGATTTGAATATCACCAAGGCAACTGGGAAATTTAAATTTGGTTAAGTATATCATTTTGGAATAATTAAGTTAGGATCAGTTGTGCTGACCATGATTCTGCTGGATTCTCATAGAAACCTATCTGATTCACTAATGTCCTTTTTGAGAAGGACATTTGTTGTCCCTGCTTGCTCTAACCTTTGACTCCAGACCCACATCAATGAGAGTGACTGTTAACTGCTCTCTTAAATGTCCCAACTACTCAGCTCATGGGCAACTTGGGATGGGCAATAAATTCTGACCTAACTGCCAATGCCCACGTTCTTGCAATAAATTAAAATAGAGGAATGGTTACATTGCTGCGATTTATTTTTCCACGTAGTAATTTCTGATCATTTAGTATTTAAATAATGTGAACTTTTTCTCAATTGCTTTTGCAGTTACTGGAATAAATTTGTGGATTTCCATTGTAACCACAGCGTTTGTGTGTACACTGTATACAGCACTAGTAAGAAATGAATTTGAATATTTACTGCAATGAGTAATTATATGGTTAGACAACTCTGAGTTAATTTGGATAGTACATGAGACGGGTTGGGATTGCAGTGCACAATTAATCCATTCTTGGTTGCAAAGCAAACAGCATGCTAATTTGATTCAATTTCCTTGTGATTAAAAAATGTATGTATCGATAGATTCTTAGAAATCAAGGGAATCAAGTGATAAGGGATTAGTGCAGTAAACTCATACTGGGGTAGATTGGCCATGATCATATTGAATGACAGAACACTCATGAGGGGCCAAATGGCCTACTGCTTCTATTTCATTAGTTCTTATGTATGCAGCCAGTGCTAACTGTAAAATTGATGAGCTACACACATCAACAGAGGTCCCAAAATCCGAATTTGGCAGACCCTGCAATTTCTAAGCGGGTTGTGCATGGTTTCTGAGACACATGCTGATAGTTGTGCAGGAGGTGAATCTGACCTGGCAAACAATCAAAAGCATGATATAGAAGAGAGCAAGCCTCAAGGTTTTGGATCCTGCAATGGAGGTTTGGATGGAGGAATTGGAAAGTAGGAGAGTTGCACAATTTATACAGGACTCATCAGATAATAGTAGAGGATGGCTGTAGACATCAATGCCATGTCAAGCCCCAAGTATACGGATGCACAATTGTTAGAACTTCAATGACTTTACAAGAATAGTGAAAGTTGATGAAAGCTATACCCTACAAACCTCACCTCCAGTTTTAACCACTGCTCAACTCCCCACATTCTAATTATTCATTTACAAACAATTTCCATTAATCAGGATTCGTATCTAATATTCCTATGCTTCATCGGGTCCTTAGACAGTTAGCATAGCTGCACACTTCATAACCTCATCTCACAACATATGTACACTGCCAGCTGTTCAACCATAATAGGCACATCACCCAAAATACGTAATATTTACTGACACACTTACATCTTTTGCTGTCCAAAGGGGAAATAAGCATGCTTGTAAGTCCTATTCATGATGGAGGAGATGTTACTGGCCATTATTAAAGTGTTCATTGCAGATACTGTGGCCAGTCTGAGAGCACTAATGTAAAACAGAGCACCAAAGAAAGCTGAGTTGAAGGCGGTGACTGAAGGCACTATCAAAAAGGTACAGGAGAGGTACTGGCAGTACTGAGGTAATTGTGCAGTTGAGCAATGTTGCACAAATAAAAATTGGCAATTTCAGTGGTTAGAATATTGCATTTGAAGATAATTTCAAGTTTAACAGGCCACTCTCCTCAGGCTTTGATGTACATGTATTATAAAAGATAAACATTTGTCCACCTACCAGTGCATGAGAAAGGATTAAAACAGCAGTCTGTTTAACAATTCAGGCAGCTGTGATGACGAAAATTGTTTGGCCTGATTTTGAACAGGAATGACAGTAGAGAAAAATTGGTAATAGGCCAGGGAGGTGGATAGGTTTTTGCTGGCAAATGGTGTACTGTACAACATTCATAGTCCAGGGTTAACTGCATAACTTGCAGCATGGATGCAGTTTGCTCGACTTAGCTACGTTGTTTCCTTTAACCACGTACAATTGCAGGGGGTGTGGTGGACATCTGTTTACGTGGAAATGTTTGAAGAAATTCTTGACCCCAATGTCTGCTTCAGCTCTGGTGTGTATTCTACAGCCTGGCAATTTAATGTGTTAAGCTTAAATGTAATTAAATTGCACATGAGCCTCAAAGGACAAGATGTGATTGAACTGGCAATGTTAGTCTATAAAAACTTTTTTTTAGCCTTATCACCTCACACGTGGCCATTAATTTGAATCTATTCTTTATATTCCTCTCAGGGTGGTATCAAAGCTGTTGTGTGGACAGATGTTTTCCAACTGTGCATCATGGTAATTGGCCTTCTGACAGTCCTGATTCAGGGATCAATTCATATTGGAGGTTTGAAAAGATTTGGGACATTGGCTGAGAATGGTGGCCGCCTTAATTTTTTAGAGTGAGTACTTTTGTATATTATTGGTTGGGGGGGAAGACGTTACAGTCTATAATCTCATGGCCTAGCATATCATCACTCTACTGTCAAGTCAGGGGATCAACATTAGTTCATTGAATAGAGCATGCCAACAACAACACCAGGTGAACCTCAAAATAAATTGTCAAGCTGATGAAGCTGTTACACAAGGCCAGGTGCATGCCAAGCACTGGAAGAAGCAGTCTATTGATATAGTTTGATGGTGCTGATCAAAATTCTGCAGTCCTGCTGCATCCAATCATAGATAGGAAGGAGGGGCCTCCACTTACATCCTCTTCCTCAATGATGTCAGAGCCCAGCATATTGAATTCTAAGAAAAACTGCAGCATTTGCACTCAACTTCATGCAAAGATGTCAAGCAGATGTCCCATTGGCCTTCTGCTGAGATCATTCCCATGACAGAAGATAGTCTTCAGCCAAGGAAAATCACTCCTTCCAATGAGCCCTAGCAACCTCCTGGCTATGGTGTTGAACCTTGTGCTCAAGAAATGGCTGCACTATTCCAATACAACTAAAACAAATATACCTGTTAACATGGAAAATTGTCCACTTATGCCATTTCCATCAAATGTGGGACAAATTCAATTTAGCTTATTTCCCCACCAATCTAATGTCCCAAAATGATGGAAGTGCAGTGGATATTTCTTCTTGTGGGAGAGCCTAGAACTAGGGGTTGCTGTTTAAAAATAAGCTGTTGTCCACTTAAGACAGATGAGGTGAAGTTTTTCTCTGAGAGATACGTCTTTGAAACTCTCTTCCTCAAAGTCTGAATATTTTTAATGCAGAGGTAAATAAGTTTTTGATAAGCCATCCTATTCATGAGGAATTGAGCTTACTTGGATCTAAATATCCCATTTAAAATCCCCAGATTTCACCCTTAGCGCGCTATCACTCCATCTAGATTAGTGTGGTGAGGTTCCCACTTGCTTCATGCCCGTTCAGATTTTTTGCATTCAGATCAGAATTGCCGTAACCTGAGCGGGTAAATAACTGCTCACATTTAACCTCAGACCAATCAATTGTTTAAAGTGGGAAGATAGTCAGCTCAATGACAAAATTGTAGTTGATCAAGTAATAGGGAGTTTTTATTTTCCAGCTTCAACCCTGATCCAAGGAGAAGGCACACCTTTTGGACTATAATAGTTGGAGGCACATTTGGATGGACAGCAACATATAGTTGTAATCAAGCACAAGTACAAAGATACCTAGCCTGTAAGAGTGAAAAAGAAGCAAAAAGTAAGTTGTCTTGGTTAAAAGCAAGTTATTATGGTGCAGCTAATAGAGTTAAATCTGGTTCAATCCTGACCTCTAGTGATGTCTGCGTGGAGGAGTTTCTATGTTCTCTCAGGACCATATAGGTTTTTTCCAGATGGTCCAGTTTTCTTCCACATAGCAAAAACTTTTGGGTTGATAGGTTAATTGTCCACTATAAATTGCCCACAGTGTATAGATGAGTGGTAGAATCTGGGGTAAATTGATGAGATGGTAAAATGGGATTAATGTATGATTTGTGTAATGGGTGCTCGATGGTCAGCAGGGACAAAGGATCTGTTTCCATGCAGTATGCCCCTGTCACTTCTGTGAGACCACATTTTGAGCACCAAATACAATACACTAGTTTGGATGAAGTGGAAGTGACTCACTGCTTCACCTCAAAGGACTGTTTGCACCCCTGCATGATGGAAATGGAGGAAGAGCATGTGTTGCATCTCCTGTAACCGCATGGAACGGTGTCATGAAAAGGTGAGATGCAAAACATAACCATATAGTTGCAAAGTGAACTGTTTCTTGGAATTCTGAAAAGGAAGGCAAGGCCATGATTGTGGGATCTTCATTGAAGATGGTGGAAGCTACAAAGATGCTGCATTGAATATGGAGGTTGGGGAGAAAAGGAGGTGAGGACAGGGAAGCTCCTTCCTTGTTCTGGCCAGGCAAGGAAGGGGTAAGAGCAGAGGTCCAGGAAATAGATCAGAAACAATTGAGAGCTCTGAAAATTATGGTACAGGGAGACCATAGTTTAAGAAAATCGAAGGCATCAAAGCACCTGTTTGGTTACTGTTTGGAACTGAGAGAATGGAATGGAGTCCTTACAAAAAGCAGGGTGGAAGAAAATGTAGCTGAGGTAGCTGTGGGCTTGTGATAGATATTGGTTGCTAACCTATCACCTGAGACACAGAGAAATCCAGAAGGGGAAGGGAAGAGTCAGAGATGGATGGAGAGCAGGATAGAAATTGGCAGCAAATGCTAAAGAGTGTTTGAATTCTGTATGAATACAGAATACATAGTCAATGTACTGGAACAAGAGTTGTGGCACTCCTGATTTATTTTCTCACTTTTTGATGAAGGATTTTCAAACTGAAAAGTTAACCTTGCTTCTCTAGAACCTGCTAAGTGTTTCTATCATTTTCTGTTTTTATTTCAGGTTTCTAGAATTTTCATTTTTAAAAAAATGTTCATCCTAGAGATAGCATGATGAGGCAGATTGGTTCCCACAGGGTTAATGCAATAACCAGATGTTATGACTATCTAATTCCGAATACTTGAAGATACGAAGCTGCATAAATATAGTATGTAACCTGCATTTCATAGGATAGGATTGTATTTCCACCATACTTTTTATTTTAGATTTCCAGCAATTGCTGTGTTCTGCATCTCACAGTTCCAACACTTTTTCTTTGTTTATATTTCTGACAAAGGGTTATTGACCTGAAATATTGACTCTGTTTCTCTCTCCATAGCTGCTGCCGATCTTACTGAGTATTTCCAGCATTTTCTGTTGATATTTAGACATTTCAGCCACTACAATTTTTCACCTTTCAGTTGGATTGCAGGGAGTTGCTTTTCATTGCGTGAAGATTTGATTTAGGAGAAGCTTCCCAAAGACCAAAAACCTTTGCAATTAATGGGGAAATGAATTCCCAAAACTATAGTTTCAAGCAAGTGATGACATTTATTTATATAAAAGGCTTAACAATTGTGTTTTTATGAGTTCCTCTCAGCTAAACAATACCTGTATAAAGCAATATCTGCAAACACCAATACTGTGATAACCAATGTGGTAGTTAGTAATATATTTCAAAAGGATGTAAGCAGATCTATGAAATGGGCATACAGCCAATGGAATTGACAGGGAGAAGTGATAAATGATACATTTTGGTAGAAAGAACTAAATACTAAAGAGGCTACAGATAGATTTAACGACAGAGCAGGCTTGTTGTTACTCCAGAATCCTATTAACAGGTTTCTGCCACTAGTAGAGTTGATCACCTTGTAAGGTCTTGAAAACTCCAAAGTAGCTGAACAATTTCAGGGCCTCAAGTCAAAACAATGAATTATAATAAAACAGAAAATGTTGGAAATACACTGCAAGTCGGGTAGCAATTGTGGAGAAAGGGATAGAGTTAATGTTTCAGCTCTATGATCTTACACCTAACTGGCTGAGTCTTCCCAGCATATTTTTTATTTTGGATTTCCATCATCTGCAGTATTTTGAATCATTGAATTACAACATTGTTAAGAAGTTGTTTCTTAGATGAAGTTTAGATCTTTTTTAATTGGCTAATTTTACTTGTCTTTCCTGTCTCCTGAGTTTCAAGAATAAGTTTTCCAATATTCACAATTTCAGATTTCTGCATGATTTTCAGCATTCATTATAAGGTTATATTCTAGGCACATTTCATTCAGATTTTAATACTGCAGCACTTCATAAGCATGTAAAAAGAAAGCTCACTTTGTAAGTATCATGCAAAATGAATATTTCTACTTTATTGCCAACAGTCATTTCTGATTTCACAGAGCTATATTTCTGAACTGGATTGGTATGATTATTGTTCTTACAACAGCCTGCCTGTGTGGTTTAGTTATGTATGCTGTTTATGAGACGGTGCGATCCAATAAAGGCAAACAAAATTAGTAACACCAACCAGGTAAACAAACATTTAGTTCTTTTTTAAAATGAACTTATTTGTGATAGCATGCACTGTAGCTTCAGTTCTGTTTGCATATTAGATATGATCTCTAATTACTAAATCTAAATTCATAACTTCAAATCTAAAAGTTACCACAAAAGTTCTCCCACAGTAATGACTATACAAGCTCAGGACAACAATACCCCAATTAAAATAAGAATGAAAAGACATTTGAGAAAGAAAGTGATAGGTAACTAAGATTCTGATTAAATATAAGGAAGGTAAAACTCAGGTACAGATAGATTGTGTCCATTCATATTAAAGAATTTAGGAAGATACAGAGGATGGGATTTTTTACTTGTATTTAATGATTCTTTAGAAATGGAGATAGTGCCGGAGGACTGGTAGGTAGGTTGTCCACAGTAAGAACAAGCACTGGAACTGTAAATTAAGTAACTTTGCTGGTAGAAAGAAGAAAGGAATTGTTAATCAAAGCTATAACTGAAAAGCATCTAGAAAGCAAAAATAGAAGTTGGCACAGATTCCAAAGCAAAAACCATGCTGACCAAAGTTGGCCTAATGACCTAGAAAATCTCCTATGCTGATTTTTCATAGCAGATGAAAAAGCATGTTAACAATCTCCCTCATGCTATTTGAAATGTTCTTTCTTAAAAACATTGCAAAATTTGTTAGTGCCATTTCCAAAATTGTGCCAGTGCACAGCCTTGTGCAATGCTGCTCTATTTCAGGATCAGCAGATGTTAGATGTTGAAATTTGTATGTTAGACGCACCTTTCCTCTGACCTCAAGAAGTAGCCCTTGGGTTATACCACATACAACCACTTTTTCAGGTTCTTGGGGTGTGTTGCAAAGGATGAGTTCTTGCCACAATGATGGAAGTAGGGTTGGTATAGTCCTCCCAGGCAGCCAGGCAAACTTGTGCAGGCCTCTGAAGAGCAATGTGCACGTAAGGCAGCTGCTTTCTGCAAAGGATACTGCTGGAGGATGGTTGCCAGGGATATGTCTGAAAGAGCATGAGTGTCTTTAGTAATGCCTGTAGTTTGGGAACCCTGCATTGCATGCTGTTCCAGTTGTAAATGGAAAAGCCACATTCACTAAAAATGGATGGTTCCCTATTTTCTGGTAGAACTGCTTCTGACCATGTTAATTTAGCAGTGGCCAGCAAAGAGTCATAGGTAGCATATATCAGCAGAATCAGCCATCAAAGGAAGATTTCTGAGAGTCACAATGGCTTTCCCTTGACTTTGGGAGCAGTGCAGGCATTTATGTGGGATTTAGAGGTAATAGACAACCTCAAATGATAAACAAACTTTTCAAGCAGGATGAATAACTTTCCTGCACTTCAGTCAGTGCTGGGTTGTCTGTCTGATTTATTTTTATTACGTTCAATATAGTGATTAACATATTTGAGTGGTTTGCTAATATTTTCAGAGAGCAGTTAAGAGTAAAGTATTCTACTGTGGGTCTGGAGTCACATTTAGTGCATCTTTCTCTGAAAGATGTTAGAGAATCAAATGGGTCTCTAGGTCCCCCAGTTACTTAAATGAATTTTAATTCACTGGCTGCTGTGTGAACTGTTGCTATAGACTGCTTGGTTACAAACTGAGCAACTTAACTGTTATAACACCTTACACATGATGCCACTAGTAATATAACTGAGCCAGCATTCATGTGCTCAAGCAGTGTTTCTATTGCCTGGACTATATGGAATGATTAACCAGATTCATGGTTGACTGTTGCCTGTTCCATCATAAGAAACCAAACATACCACCTGCTAGACAGCACAAACTGTAGCAGAAGAAAGAGGGAGAGTGGCTTCATCAACAAATGTCTTCAGATTCCAGAGCTCTCATCGTGAGAGTGGAAGTTAGGCCAGATTAGGTTGAGGTCTAATTAGGTTTTATCATCTTTTCTTCTTTTGACTGATACAATGTCAAATGAGTTTGATAACAATTTAATTCCTACATGTTAGGGCCTCCATTTTGTCTGGGAATAGCCCCTGTACCTGTTCCTACCAACAGTCCCCCTCTTTCCCCAACCCCTAGCCATCCAATCCACCTTTAGTTGAACTTGCAGAAATCTCTCTCGGATTTTTGTACCGACTCTGGTTCCTCTGCCTCTACCACACGAGAATTCCACCCTAAGAGCATGTTGACTTTTGAGTATGTTGTGCCCCTTCATCTGGAATTCACATGGAATTAGCATTCCTTAGTTATTTGGGATGATTCTGCATGGAGGAGAAGTTCTCAACACTGGAGTCCTGTTGCTCCAAACTGCTCTTCTTGTGGGCATTGGTTGTCACTTCTGAATCGTTTCATCTATAAGTGGTTTACTTCACTTGGTATGAATTGTTATGGTACTTAATACTTTACATGTGTCATGCCTACTCCCACGGACACCTCCCAGCCTGCACATGCAGACATCTCTCAGTCTCCACCCAGCTGATAGGATTCACCTGCTGCTCGTTCCAGACTCGTCACCTGCAGCCTATTTAACCTCAGTTCTCATCCACAGCCTTTGTTCACTCATTGAACCAGCTGGTCCCAATCAGTTGCTCCTATCTTTACTCTCCCTGCCTAAGACTACCTTGTTCCCTGTGGTGTTTAGTTTCTATTCTCTCCAGTTTTGGGGTTCCTCGTGGCTTGTTATTTTGCGGTCATCATTCACTGCTAAATTGTCTCCACTGCTCTGCTTTTGGGTCAAGCCTCCTCTACAGCTGTGACAACATGTGGAGAGTTTGCTTTTGTTGTTGATACAACTATGGAGGAAAATTAAGTTAACATTCAGTGTCTATCCTCCATCAGATTCACTGATGCTTATGACTTGTCTTTTAAGGCTATATGATTGATAGGCTAAATATAAAATGGGAATATCACTTTATATATTGACATACTTCTTTTCAATAACATCAGTAGATGGGAAAAAATAAAAGATTTTTCACTTTGGGAAGGACCACAGCCCGGGTCCATTAATTTTAATGAACATGAAGTTATGAGCTGGACCACAGTTTCCTAATGTGTGTTCCTGGTATGTGTCAGAAGTACTGAAAATCTTAACCTTATCTACCAAGCTTTTAGGAAAATCAATGTTAACTAAATGAGGAAGAATCAAATAAGAATCATGATCCATTTTAAAATAGTTTACTTTATTTTATTTTCTCTAAAGCTGATGCCATTACTGGTCGTGGAGATTTTGAATCAGACACCTGGAGTAGCTGGACTCTTCGTTGCCAGTGCATACAGTGGTACATTGAGGTATGTAACATATCACCTTTAGGTTCAGGAAGATGCAAATTATCACCTGCATAATCATTGACACACCACTAATGCCACATGAAGATGCTTTAGGCAGTTAAGACATAATTTATTTGTAATTATGACAAAAGCTGCCGTAGCATTTGAATTATAGCCTGCAACGCCATCTTTGCAAAGCAAGACTTGGAACAGTTCTTTGGGATTCTGTTATACAGGTTATTTGCATACTTCTAGAGTTGTTGCATTTTATTACTAATCAATAAATATTCATATTATTATAAAGTAGAACCAAAGCATTTTTCTGAGAGTACTGAGAAACAAATAGAATAAAATGCAGTTCATCTGCAATGTCAGTATAATGAATTGTAGCTAATATACCTAATCTAACATTGGTGTTATGTGGTCTTGGGGCTAATTAACATTGCCTCGTACAAGAACTGTCTATGTTGGGCCACTCCAGTTAACTAAGGACACAAACTCTACTGGTCAAACTCAATCTTGTAGGAATTTCCAATATAGGAGCAACAAGTGAAAATGGGAAAATATAAGTCAAGTAAATTCTGTTTTTCTTTTGTGTCTTAATGATTTTAATTATCTTTCTAAAAATTACTTAAGCTTATTTTAGTTTAGTTATTAAATGTCCCTGGTCAGGGTATTCTAGGGGCAGGGTCTCAGAAATATGAACCCACCCCCAGCCCCTGTGTAATTCAAGTGGGAGACAAGTCTTGGTAATGGATCTTGTAAAGCTTAACTGTGAGAGTGACAAAAGCTTTTCACTAAAACAGTCCCCCCCCCCCCATTAATTGAATCCGGTATTTATATTATCAGCAAGAATTGTCGATCAAGAGTCTATAAAAGTTGTAGATCTGCTTTAACTGTACAACTTGACATTTTTTTAATACTATATTTTTATGAAACACAAATAGAAAATGCTGAAAGTACTCAGCAGATCAGGCAGCATTTTAGAGAGAGATACACAGTTAACATTTCAGGTCAAAACCTTTCATTAAAACTAAAGTTAGAAAATGAGCATGTTTTCAATTGCAGAGCAAGGAAGAACAAGGAGTGTCTGTGACAGGTTGGAATGAAAGAATGATGGTGCTGGCTGTGAGAGGGTGAAGATTTGTAAATGATCCATCTGGAGAAGATGTAGCTAGAAGGAGATGATTTAACACAGAGGAGAGGTGGGGGGGGGGGGGGGGAATGCTGGAACTCAGAGACAGAACACTGCAGTTGTTGGAAATCTGAAATAAAAGAGAGTGCTTGAAAAACCCATCAGGTCAAGAGCATGAAAATCAAAAGTCTCCAGATGCTGGAAATTCAAAATAAAAAACAGAGTACCTAAAATACTCAGCAGGTAGCATCTGTGGAAAGAGAAACAGGGTTGTTTGTCATAATGTTTGTCCTATTGCGTCAAGAAGGATTTATGGAGGAAAAAAGAATTGAGTTAAATGGCCAGTTCTGATACAAACTGGTTATCTGAAATTGTAGAATTCATTGACTCCTGAGGGCTGTAACATGCATAGTCACAAGATGAGATCATGTTCTTTGTACTTACATTAGGCTTTGTTGGAATAGTGTAAGAACCATAGAACAATACCTCCCACATATCCCTCTATCTTAAACTAAAGGCAGAGATCAGATTGGGATAAAGTTAAAGTGAAAGGCAAATGACAAAACAGAGTTACCCTTGGGAATTTAGTGGAGGTGTTTTGCAAAGCAGTCACCCAATCTATACTTGGTATCTTCAATATAAAGGAACCACACCATGAGTACCAGACACAGTACTCTAAAATGGAAGAAGTGAAAATGATTTGCTTCACCTGGAAGGATTGTATCCCTGGATGTGGGGAATGGAAGAAGTAAAAGGACCTGTGTTGCAACTCCTATAGTTGCAGGCGAAGCTTCAGTAGGAAGGAGAATGGGTGTTGGAGGTGGAAAAATGAACCAGGGAGTCATGGAAGGAGCTGTTTCTTCAGAATCTTGATAAAGGAGAGCAGAGGAGGGGATGCAGTGTCTAGTGATAGCATCATGTTGAAGGGAGGATTTTCTTTTGCTTTTGCAACTTATGACTAAATTTTTTTTGAAGTGGTAATAAGTAAGTTTGATAAGGACAGTGCATTTGATGTAGCTTATATGGATTTTAGCAAGGTTCTTAATAAGATTCCACATGACAGACCAATCAGAAAAGTAAAATCCTGTTGAACCATGGGCAAATAATATGTTGGATCCAAAACTGGCTTGGTGGTAGGAAGCATAGTGTATTAGTGACAGATAGTTTGATTGAAAGGCTGCTACCAATAGGGCTCTGCAGGTCATGGTATTCTGCCCTTGCCAAGGTGATATATGACACTAATTTAGACCAATATAGAGGATATGGTAATGAATTTTGGAGATGATACAAAAAGCGTCCTCTTGGTAACTGGTGAAAAAGAAAGCCAAGACTGCAGGAAGCCATCAATGGGCTGGTGGGTGGAATTCAATCTAGAAAAATGTAATGAATTTGGGTGAAGGTTGGTTGTGAGGATGCAAACAAAGCAGGGAAATAGACAATAATATTGCTTGAATTCTGAATTCTATTTTATAGAAGAGTGCCCATGGAGAAAACACAGGACTAAAGAACTGAAACCAGGCTTTTTTAAAACCTTTGTAACATAGGAGCCTGTGGGAGACATAATGGGAGTTTCAATTTGAGGGGCCTAATTAGAAGAGAAAGGGTTTATTTTTCTCAGCAGAGTGTTCAATGTTTAGGGACTATAGATTTAAAGTAATTGGGTGAATGATTAGTGGGTAATTAAAGAAACATTTTAGCCACAGAGGGTAGGAATCTGGAACTTGCTATCTGAAAGGGTGTTAAAGGTAAAACCCCTCATTACATTTAGGAAGTAATTTGATATGCACTAGATATAGCATACTCTACAAGGCTACTACCAAAAACTAGAATGTGGGATTAAGATGGTAATATATCTACTACTGGGACTGATATGATGGGTTGAATGTCCTCCTTCAGTGCCATAAATTCATCTCTATAGTGACCTCTAAAATTTAAGCTTGCACTTGCATATTATTTAGATTATGCAATCAATATTTACACCATTTTTGAGTTGTACTGGTACCAGTCAGTCAGCTGTACTGAGGAACATTTTTAACTTTTAGCATTTCTGCTCAGTTTTTTTTTCCCAAATAATTGTTGAGAAAATATGAGAACAAAGCAATGTTTCTTGAAGGTGAAAGCTGTGTTTAAGTATTTTCTTTTACAAATACTGAGGTGGTCTGTGTTTGTGTGAGAAAGGTGGATAGAGGGATTAAAAGAATTTTGATCTTGCTCATCATGTATACTGATCTTAGAAAAGGGCAAAAAAACAGTATTAACCTTAATCCTGTTTTTCTTTCTCCATGGAATGCTGTGTGACCTGCTGAGTATTTCCAGCACTTTTTGTTTCTATTTTAGATTTCCATCATCTACAGATTTTTGCTTTTCAGTTAAAGAGAGACAGGTACTGGAGTCAAAGACAGTGAAACAGGCCTAGGTATAGGAGAGATTATCTTCTTCACTTAATATTAAATTCATTTTAAGAAAATATGCCTGTTCAATTTCAAAGCATGCTGATCATTGCATCTTAGTTCTATGGACAGTTGGAAAAGGACCATACTAATAAATTTGTTTTAATGGTTTTTTTTGATCTGGGTGGTAAGGGCAGCATTTATTGCCCTTGTGAAACTATTGGTCTGCTGCCTTCTTGAAGCACTGTAATCCTTCTGGTGAAGGTACTCCTTCAGTGCTGTTGAGCAAGGAATTCTGTGATTTAAACCGAGTGACTATGAAGTACAGGCAATATATTTCCAAGTCGGGATGGTTCATGGTTTGGAGGCGAACCTGTAGCTGGTGGTGTTCCCAAGCACCTGCTGCCTTTGTCCTTCTTGGTAATAGAGGTTTGGGAAATGCTGTCTGGATGAGTAACTGTAGCACATTTGTAGGTAGTACACAGTGTAGCGACAGTACTCTAGTGGTGGAGGAAATTAATGTTAAGAGTAGTGGTGAGAAGTAACTTCAACGTAAAAAGGACAGATATAGAAAAAGGTAAGAAGAGTTGCATCTTTCTTTGAAGTTGAATTGACAAAAACAGTTTGGGTCAGAAATTGGAGTGCATTTTGAAAAGTGATCATCTCAAAGTCTAATTTGATGAGGTGATGTTCTGCAAGACTGGTGCCAAAAGTGCCCACGAGGGTTCTTGCCAGAACAGTGCTGGAAGTGGGCACAATCTACGCTGACATTCCACAAATTCTTTTTTAATGAGGACATTCTGAATGCATGAATCGGGCATGTGGATGAACTGTGGGTAGGAAAGAAAAAGAGCAAAAATGCAATATAGTCCTGTTAAGGTTTTAGGAATGATATCTTGCAAATGGGCTTTATAGATGCCCCAAATAAGGATGGCAAACAAACATAGCAGAGTCGTAAGGCAACCAATAAATGGCTGCAGGGAGGATGCAGAGAGCAATGTTGCTAGTTTAATGAGAATTCAGGCTTCAGAATTTTTAAGAACTCCGATTATATTGTTGTGTAACTCAAAATTAGTAAAATTATTGCCAAACAACATCCTTTGCAAAGTCTTTAATTGTTTAAAATTTTAAGTAAAATTAAAAAAAAAATTGTAAACATTTAATTTTCTTGTTGACAGCACAATATCTTCTGGCATCAGTGCTATGGCTGCAATCTTTGTGGAAGATTTTATAAAACCTATCTGGAAACCCTGGGAACAGTTTTCTAATACGAAGAAGACTCTGGTCACAAAGCTCCTAGGTTGTTTTTTGATGAAAACATTCTTTCATTTTATTTCACTTTAATAACAATCCAGATCCAGAACAGTTACAAATGTATGCTTGAAGACTTGGTGAGCATTCTGAAAGGGATCTTGTTCATATCAGCCTATCAAAAGAATATAGCAAACAGTGAAGATCTGAAATCAAATAATAAGTGCTTGAGATAAACAGCAGGTCAGTCAGCAGCTGCAATAAAAAGAAAATGGGGGGAAAAAAAGAAAATTAAATAGTAAAAGTTGTAACACTCCTTTATATGGAAGTTCATTCTATGGCTTGATCGTACTTTGAGTGATGAACTTCCTTATGTGACTCTTAAATTTGCCATTTTCCATTTTAATCTGTATTTACTTTTCCTATGCTTCCAATTTGTATTCAAATATTTGTTTTACAGGGATGTTATCAAACAGAATATAGTAAAACTGATAGTTCACTATCTGACAGGTGATATTTGCTGCACTTCCAACTCACTGGGGTCCTGGTTCCTGCACTCTTTTTTTAGCTTGCCTGGTTCACTTTGTAACATCTAATAAAAGGGATGTTAGGTTATTAGTAGCATCCAATACTCCAGAAGATCTGCCAGTTTGGGACAATGAAAATCTTGAGCTTGCTGGATTATTGGAGTTTTAGTATGACGCTGAGACACACAAGATGTTAGGATTTCAAATACATGGCTTAAAATCAAGACATTGTTTAACTCGAAGCCGTTGTTGGTCAGCAAGTGCAGAGTGTTGGGTGAACAGGACTTAATGGAAGTTGGGCCATGGGCAAAAGATTTTGGTTTTGGCTTCAGCCCACTTTTTGAACTGAAAATCAACTTTCAAAGGCCTTTCTAGATTACTTTGATTTTTGACCCTAAGATCCATTGACCTTCTCTGCAGTGCTTCTAGTCCTGGACTGCCTATTTTGTTTCCAAATAATACATTACCTACCTTTCCAGTTTTCTATTATTTTAGATTGATCCAGTCAACGTAATTCAGCAAGAATATTGACAAAAGTGTAACTGGCAACATTTATTGGAAGTTATTTTAGGAAGTTATTTTAGGAAGTGTGTATTTTTCTCTTATGATCTGTTATTATTGTGATTTATTTCCTAGAAACTATGCATCATGATGTCTATTACGTACATTACAACTTCTTTATGGACTTCTCTTGACCACTTTTAGATTAGGGGAAATTGGTGTCTGATCCCTAAATTGGTACATAAATTCAGATTAAAATTAATACTCTATTTTAAAAAATAATTACTGTTTTAATGATGCAATTTGAAAAAGTAGTGTTTTGCTTAGAGTAATTTATTATTCTTTAATCATGCAGCTATGATATTTGGACTTGCTACAATAGGCCTGGCTGGGGTAGCTTCTCTGTTACAGGGAAATATAATTCAGGTAAATTTATTCATAGAATTTTAATAATTATAGTTTATTTTGCTTGCCTGTCAAAATAATGAATGTAACTCTGAATGTAAACATATTTTCTGTCATATTCAGGCATCATTAAGTATTGCAGGAATCATTCAAGGACCCATACTGGGTGTATTCACTTTAGCAGCGTTATTTCCAAAGAGCAATGGGAAGGTAAGATCATATTTTGCGAAAGCCATGACTAAGTCTAGTTTTAAATGCACATTGGAAAGCATGACACTAGAATTTGATAGACCATGTTACAATTTCCTTTTATTATAACAACGGCATTTTAGTGATAAGACCTCCATCTGGTCTAGAGAAGCAAAGATTGCACTGGCAGCTGTGTTTGCAGGTTTGTAATGTTAGTGTGAAGTAACTAAAGCATATAGAACACAAAATTCTGATGACTAAGACAAATCTAGATTTGGAATGGGACCTGGTTTTATTTTGGGTTCTGCACTGTGTAAAATGTCAGGTCATGACCTCAGTCCTACTCTTGCCCATCCCACACCCAACCCCCTAACAAGTTGTATTCCACTGATTCTGTGATTTATTCAGATTTCCAGGATCTGATTTTTTTTTTTTTACTTTTTTCCCAATAGCAAAATGTCAGTGCAAATATTTTGGCTCATCCTGGACAGACCAGGCTTCCAATACCCATTTGCTCACCTAAAAGAACACATATGAACAGAATTTTTTTTTTTACCTTGTTTTATTTTTATTTAGGGAAAAGGTTCTGTGTGATGGCTGTTGATGTGCCCTATTTGAGAAAAGGCCTGCTGTCATAGATATTGGTGCATTTACAGTCATTTCTATCCTCGTCTGTTAATGGAGTAATTTATTAAATTTCAGCACCGGACATTTAAGACAATTTTAATTTTGCTCAGAGATTCATTTTACACAATGAATGGTACTGGCAATAAAAGGATAGGACCTGCTGTTTGACTGCACTATCAACCACAGCTTCTGTCACTTTGATGATTGAGAGTGGACTCAATCATCGAGTAGTAATTAGTTGGATTGGCTTTATGCTGCTTTTTGTCAACAGGCTGCAACCTGGGAAATTTTTCGCATCCTCAGGTAGAGGCCAATATTGTAACAGTTGTGGAACAGCTTGCTGAGAGGCCCAGGTAGTTCTGGAGTGCAGGTCATAAGTACTACAGCTGGGATATTAGCTACTCCCATAGCCTTTGCTCTCAGCCATTTCTTTGTATCATGTGGAGTTAATTGAGTTGGCTGGAGACTGGCCTCTGTGATGGTGGGGATCTAAGGAGGAAACTGTGAAGGATCATCTGTTTGGTACTTGCAGCTGAACATGCTTGTAAATGCTCCTTTGCACTCGTGGGTCCCGCCACTGTTGACGATAGGGATGTTTTTGGAGTCTTCCCTTCCCCCTTGGCTGTTTAATTGGCCACCACCATCCATGACTATATGAGGTAGGACTGCAGAACTTCAAGATGATCCAGTGGTTAGGAGATTGCTTAACTTTGTCTATTTCTTGCTGTTTTTAAGGTTTCTTGGATGTGTTAAAACTGCATTAGGCTAGCACCTCATATTTAGGTATACCTGATGCTGTTCTTGACATGCCCTTTTATCTTCCTCATTGAACCAGGATTGATCCCTAGCTTGACAATAATGGTAAAGTGAGGGATACATCAGACTATGAGGTTATAGATTGTGATAGTATACATTCCTGCTGCTGCTGATAGTCCACAACACCTCATGGGTGCCTAGTTTTGAGCTGTCCCATCTGTTCTGAGTCAATTCCATTCAATACGTTTGTAGTGCCACACAATTTGATGGAGGTCATCCTCCATGTCAGGAGCAGCATCTCCAGAACTTAGTGTAGTATTCCTAGGGTTGAGAAAAGATGGATGTGGTTTTTTCTATTGTACTTACTATAGCCATATGGATGCCAAGAATTTCCAATTCATAGTCCTGTTTCTTTTGTTATAAAATGCATTCTGTAAATAATAGGAATTTTTATTACTTTTTCACCTTTTCCAGGGAGCATTTGTAGGTTTGTTTGTTGGATTGTCGCTTTCCCTGTGGGTAGGAATTGCTGCTCAGATCTATCCACCAGCTGATAAGTTTACTGGATTACTTGCAACATCTATATCAGGCTGTCTGCCATCAAATTTCACCACCTCAACTCCTATGAATGTAACACCACTGCTAACTACTATTACATCTCCAAATCAAGAAAGGTAAGTCGATAAGTTAACGTTCAACTGAGTTTGTTGCATTTTTAAAAAAAATCTTTAGTTTTGCAATTACTCTTGTGTATGATTACCACCTAACTTGAGGTTTATCCTGCTAACATTTACAAGGATGTATCAGTGTTTGAAAATGGGTAACTTAATGAAAATTTAATCTTGATAATATTTTTTTCAATTCTGAATCATTTTCCTCTAACCAGCATACATTTACCAGAATGATGCAGGAGCTTAAATAATTGTGAATAGTTGCATAAATATTCTGTATTCCTTCAAGTTTAGAGATTAAGAAGTGGTCTAATTAATGTATTTCAGATGATGAACTGATTTGGTAGGGTAGATGCAGAAAAAAAGAATTGGTGAAAGGATACAAGGAGAAAAGGGCTTCAAAAAGAACTGAACTCTTTAAAAGATCATTCTCTGTGAACATAATCCTTTTTGAAGTGGGAATCTGCAATTCTCTCCCTCAGAAGTCTGTTGATGATGGTTCAATTGAAGATTTCAAGACCAAAATCAATAGCTTATGAATATGAGGGAAAAATAAGTCAATAGAATTGGAATGGAATGGCAAAAATAACATAGGAACTAGAGTAGGCCATTTGACTCATCCAAAGAGATCATGGCTGGCTTTCTACCTCAATATCATTTTCTTGCCCTTTCCTCAAATCCCTTGATTTCTTTAATATCCAGAAATGTATCAATCCCTGTTTTGATTGCAATCAATGACTGAGCCTCTACAACAGTGCAGTATAAAGAATTCCAATCATTCACCATCTTCTGAATGAAGAAATTTCTCATCTCAGTCTTCACTTTGAGACTGTAACCCCTAGTTCTAGGATCCTCAGCCAGGAGAAACATCCCTGGAATTCTAGAAATGTAATAAATTATTAGGAACTTATTAAGATCTACATTAGACCTACATTAGACTATTGCAGATCATCTTTCAAAGGGGTTTTGCTTGTATTAAGCATTTTTCTTTGTTATTTGTTATTTTCTACTGATGGTTACATCACAGAAGTGCTTAATTCTCTTTTAACTGTTTTAGAAATGATTATGCATTTCATTTAGCAAGACAATAATGTGCAGTTCAATTGTGGTTCCAAAAAAAAAGACATCATCAGACCTTGAGTGCTGTTTTAACCAGAGGCCAAAATATTGAGACCATTGTTGCTTTCCTGCCAGGTGAAGATGACAGGAAGGGGACCTAGGGTCATAAGCACATTCAAACCAATTAGGCTTTGCACATTTAAGTCCTCCCTAACTTATACACCTCATTAAGATCCAGAGCTATTATGTAGAGTGGTGACAAAGATAATGAACTGCTAAATGAATGTGATATAATATTACTGAGCTACTAAATGAATGTGATATGATGCAATTTAACTTTTGAATTATGTTTTTTTTGTCTTAATGTATTTCAGACCCAGCATAGTAGAAAATTTCTACTCCTTATCTTATCTCTACTACAGCCCAATTGCTTGCCTGAGCACTGTATTTGTTGGCTTAACAATTAGCTTGGTAACTGGTAAGCAACAAATAATATTTTAATGCATCAGCGTGACCTCAAGGATTATCAGAATCAGGTTTATAAACAAATTTTCAATCAGGTCTATCAATTATAGGATGTAGTTAAAGATGCTGTGAAAGAGGTAGGCTTGAGGGATGTTCTTGTAATTACCTCAAAATGTGACAATACAAAATAGTTTAAGCAAGGTTTATGAAAAATGCATTTCAAATGATTCCCTTTTTTTTTAGAACCTATAGCACGTAGTTGCAGGAAACTCATTCTAGAAATTTATTAATGTCATAAATGTAAGTTAGGCAGACAGCATCAGCAATAATGTCATTTCAAAAAGGTAATTGACGGGACAGATGAACAACAGCAAGGGCACTGCGGAGTGGCAAGTTTAGGAACAATAAGCAGTTGTCTCCTCAGAGAATATTACTTTTTCCACACCTCCTTTCATGGCAGCAGTCTGAGCTACTGCTGTGGCATTCGTATCTATGATGAAAACTGTCCATACTACAGCTAAAGTTGTGAGATTAGTTTTTGGGCACTGCATTATGGTGGGCTTCATAACTAGTGATAAATGTGGCCACCCTTTTCATTTTGGAAAGGGTGGGGGCCATGCTCTGCATTTGATCTTTGGCAAGGTCAGCTACTCTTCGCTGTTGTACAGGACAGCGCAGCATAAACAGTTCTATGTTCTTTCTGTGCCCATCTCTCTCTGACCAGGCATTGGCTGAAGTAGGATTAGGTATTCACTATATCAGCCTCAACGTTTTTGCATGCAGCCTTTAAACATAATGGCTGACCATGCCAGAGAGTGCACCATGGTATTTTGACATTGCGTGGAAGGTCTTGGAAGAGGTGCAAAGAAGAAATTAAGTGCTCAGAGACAGGAAGAAATTACGCAGGGGCAAATATCAAAAGCATGGTTCTTAGAACTTGAATACAGGATAAGTTCAATTATATCACATGAATTGTCAAGGTGAGTGAGTTCATTTTTGGATGGCAAATCCTACCAACAATTTCTATTAATAAAGACTCAACCCAGCCGTTTATATAAGTTGCACATCATACTGATATAAAATACAAAGCAGGAGGATTGTTGTATAGCAAGAGTGAGGTATAAGGCCATGCAGAGATTTTGGAACAAGGTTGACAATTTTAAAATCATGACATTACCATACTGGGAGTCGTGGTAAGATAGCAGGCACAGTAGTGATGTACGAACGGTATTGGTGCAGATCAGAACATACGGCACACATCAGCATGGTCTTAAGCTTATTGAGAATGGGTGATAGGAGATTAGTTTACTGAATATTGTTATTTTTAAATTTGACTGTTCCAACGTTATGGATGAGCTTTTAGGGGCCGTTGTGAGAAATCCACATGGCTGTCACGTGACAGTAACGACTCTGACCCCCCCCCCACTGACCGGAGGACAGCATTGCTCCTCTGATCGGCAGTGATACTACTGTCAATCAAGGTGCGGCTCCACCCACCCCTCAGGTGTGAGAGTACCTTTTGCATCTGAACCTGCCTGACCAGTATCCTTTGTCTCTGAACCTGCTTGACATTGGCTGTGGTAGGAACCTTTGTCTTTGACTTCACACCATTGGCTCATTTAAACCACAACAGTGAGGCTCCACCCAGCCTCCTAGCACCATAAAAAGGGCTGCTTCTCCTAACCCTTCCTCTTTCGACGACCCCAGGAGTAGTGAGACAACGCTGCAGAGATCATTGGTAAGAGTGCATCACCACATGGTCAGGAAGTGTTTCACTCAGACCCGGAGCGTTAAGGGCCAATGCTAGTGTGGGACAGGCATTGAAGTGTTATATCCTGAAGTTGTGCATTGTTACTGTGTGCTTGTGTGTATTAGTGTGTGTGTGTGAGAGTGTATTTTACCCCAGTTGCGCTTCCCCTCTCGGGTTCGTGGTATACTGTGCATGAGTGAGCATGTGTCTGTTCCCATCCATTCTGTCCCGTGTTTGCCTTTGTGATTAAACTAGTTTTGGTCTACAAAGCTTGAGTCCAGAGTCCTTGATCCTCAAGACAGATAAAAGAATGACCACACAACAGGGGCAGATGAACTGTAGCAGGAGAGAAGTAACATAATGTTACAAAGGTGGAAATAGGCAATCTGGATGATAGCATGATAAAATGGTTGGAAGTTTATCTTCAAGACAAATATTCCAGGAGGATTAGAAATTGTCAAAATAAATTTGAAACAATGGGATAGCTGTGGCAGTGAATACCAAGGATTTAATAGAAATCTTATAAAATTGTGAAGGATTTTGACAATGAAAGGATAAGAATATTTCCCGTTGTTGCATAGTAAATAACACTCCAATGTCAATTGGAGATTAGAAACAGAAACATAGAAAAACTACAGCACAATTCAGGCCCTTCGGCCCACAAAGCTGTGCCGAACATGTCCCTACCTTAGAAATTACTAGGCTTCTCCTGAAGAGAAAGAGGTTTTGGAATTTTTTTTTAATACATGGATCAGGATCGTTGGAGTATGGAATGCTTTGCCAGAGAATGGTTGAGAGAACACTATTTAATTTCACAGTAATAAATATTTGAAGCAGAGGCAGATACAGGATACTGGGGAAGAGTTCAAAAGAGCCCTAAGAAAATGGTATGAGCATTCATGAAATCGAATGCAGTTTGTTGTAACTGGATGTCTCACTAGATCTTTCCAGGGGGCAATTCTTTTATTTAGAGGATGAGAGCATTGTTGGCTTCAGTAGCAAAGCTGTAAAACAAAATAAGCAAATGGTATTGGATCTAGCTTGCCACCCTTGCTGCCACTCATCTCTGCTTACCCAGGCTTGATGTCAAGGGTCAATCTACACACAAGAAGCTTCTAGCAAAGAATAGCTGAAATAGAAACAAAAAATACTGGAAACTGTCAGCAAGTCAGGCAGCATCTGTGGAAAGAAAAACAGTTAATGTTTCAAATTGAAGATCCTTTGTCAAGTTGGTTTTGAGTTGCTGAGAAATTGGGGGAGGGATAGATAGGACAAGAATAAGCTGTAAATAAGATCAGGAAAATTGTTGTTACATTCTGTATCAGAACTGGCCAGTCCATCTGTGATATTAGCTGAACTTTTTGCTCCATTAGCATAGCCTGACAGCTCTTCATTTTGCAACTTTTACATTCCTTTGTTTGCATTCTCTCACCCATCAACCAGATAACCTCATTTACAACTTATCTCTAATGCAACCCTTTTCTCATATTATTAGAGAGATTCCCTTTGTCCTATCTGTCCCTTCCTAAACCCCAAATATCATATTTTATCTATTATGTTAGAAATATGAGTGCACTCAGGATTCCAAATATAATATACCTGTACAGAAGTATCTGGGAATTTCTACTGTAAACAATCTTCAATCACTTTTGAGCTATTTATTTGAACTCTCCGTGGTGTACAGCCCATTCACCAGCTGGTGGCATCATAGCACTGTATTTACTGGAGTACAGCAGATATTATGAATAAAAATACTTGCATTTATATGGCAACAAGTGATCCTAAAGTGCTTTTAAGCCAGTTATGTATTTTTGAAGTGAAGTTCCTGTAGTATTACAGGAAAACAAAAGCCAATGTTTAACAAATAGCAGCATCCATGGCCAGATTTTTTTTGTTTGTGATGCTGATTGAGGAATTTGTTTCCAAGATGTCCAAGGTGTTTCCTGTTCTTCAGTGAAGTGCTGTAAAATCTTTTATGCCCACCTGAGAGGCTGTGTAAACCTTGGTTTGATCTCTCATCCAAGAAGTGGCACCTCTGGCAGTCTAGCATTTACAGTAATAGAGCAGATTTGAATGCTCATGTCTTTGGAGTGGTACTTGAAGTTACAACCTGCGTGGCACAAAGAGCAGACTGAATGAACTTCCAAGCCCAAAATCCCTGCCAAGCAGAGATAACCTAAGAAACCTATGTTACCAAACCAAAGTAAAACAAGAGTGGTCTGCTAAGAGGGTGATAGTACTCTTACCACCCAGACCTGGCCTTTTCTTAAACTGCCAGTATGGATGCAAATCACCGATAAAAGTAATCCATCTAGAGACTTTGCGATTACACCTTGAAATATTTTACTTTCCTGAACCTCTACTGCAAATTCAGATCCCAACCACACTTAGTGATTTCTGGCTTTCTTACCACTGCAAACCCCAACAACCTTGCTATCTATCCTCCTTGATATACCCCCCTCCCCATCTCACAGTCTTCAATTTCCATCTCATCTGGCATTCCCTCATCAGCAGTTAGCTGGGACCAATGTCAATGGGTTGTACAGAGATCTTGTTTGTATTACAGAGTATGTGTAAATCTCAAAAATTAAATCTTGGCAAAAGATTTCCAAATTTCATTTTCTTGAAGCAGTACAATGAACCCTATATGATATTGGATTATTAACTCAGATGTCTTTGTAACAGGTGGAAGTGAGAAAGTGGATCCTTCGCTGATTTCTCCTGTTGTACACACCATTCATAAATTCATCTTCAGGATCAAACAAGCTCTCCCAAAACCAAAAACTGTAAGATAATTGTATACCTTTCATAATTATAGGGTCTGGTATAATAGTGTTTATGTTACTCTGGCAACAATCCTATCAATTTGAATTGAACTAATGATCTAGTAGCAAGGGTTCAAATCTTACTACAGCAGCTGAAGATTTTAAATTCAGTTAACTAAATAATTCTGGAAATTAAAGAAAAGTATGTAACAGTGAAGATGACCATGAAACTACCAGATGCCATATAAAACCATCTGGTTTATTAATGCCCTTTATGGAAGCAAATCTGCCATAGTTAACTAGTCTGGCCTATGAGTGACTCTTATCTGCCTCTGAAATGATGTTTTTCTGATTGGAAGTAAGTGACTCGGTGTACCACAGGGATTGGTGCTGGGATCTTTGCTGTTTGTGATATATTAATGACTTGGATGTGAATGTAGAAGGTATGATTAGTAAGTTTGCAGATGACATGAAAATTGGTGGTGTTGTATAAAGTGAGGAAGGTTATCTAAGACTAGAGCAGGGTATAGGTCAGTTGGAAAGTTGGGTAGGCTTTTGGCAGATGGAATTTAATCCCGATAAGTGCGAAGTGATGCATTTGGGGAAGTCAGATAGGGGTAGGACACTAAGGAATGTTGATAAACAGAGAGACCTAGGGTTCATGTCGATAGTTCAATTTTTAAAAAAAAAATTGGCAACATGGGTGGATAGGGTGGTGAAGAAGGCATATGGCATGCTGGTCTTCTTGGGTCAGGGCACAGAATACAAGAGTTGGGATGTTACATTACATCTTTACAAAACACTGGTTAGGCCACACTTAGATTATTGTGTGCAGTTCTGGTCACCACATTATAGGAAGAAGGTGGTTATGCTGGAGAGATCGTGGAGGAAATTCACCCAGAGTTTGCCTGGATTGGAGGACTTCAGTAATGGGGAAAGATTGGATAGGTTGGACTTGTTTTCCCTGGAGCAAAGGAGGCTCAGGTGACCTGAAAGAGGTAAATAAAATAATGAAAGGTCTAGATTGTGTAGATCATCAAAATCTTTTTCCCATAATAGGGGTATCAAAAACAATAGGGTGGGAGTTTTAATGGGGATGTGGGCATGTTTTTTACACAAGGAGTGGTTGATATCCAGAACATGCTGCAGAAGAGATGGTGAAATAGGATACAATTCCTTATTTTTGTAATATTACTATTGTCAGTTTTAAATGGCCACATTACACTTAACCAGATTTTTTCCTAAGGAAAGTTATGATTTTTGTTGTGTGTAATTCTGATATTCCTTGTAAGTTGTAACTCCTTCTGTCTGTTTTATTATCTTTTGTTATTCTTTGTGCTTCTGCTATTCACCAAGATCTCTGCAATCATTTGCTACTTTAGTAGAACAAGTAGTGCTATTGTCCCTGAGGGGAATAAACTGGTTCTGTATCATGTTCATTATTTTGAATGGTTCTCACAGATTTTTTTTTTTACCCATTAACAGATTTTCCTAAATTAGTGGGGACATTCATGTCTCTTGTAGTTAAGGTTAGCTTGGACAACTGTTTTGCATTTTCCCCCTTTCAAACATTATATTAACTCAATATTTGACTGCTATTAAAATGATGTTCATTCACCTTTGGCCTGTTAACTAAATCTGACTCACTGCTCATTATTCATTTTCATATAACTCTTTTCCTTGTTGGTTCTGTTGTTGCAGAAAATTGTCCTGAACATAATTAAGAAATTAATTACCTTACTAAATGAACATATTTGCTTATTCCAAAGTATATGGAAGTTGAAATCTTCCAATAAAGCCTTTATCATATTCTTGTCTAATCTTGTCTAATAATGAATCCATGAGTAAATGAAAATATGAAAATCTGCAGATGCGGGAATACATTGTCACTCTACAGTTGCTACTGGGGGCCTCGTGCACAATTTCCTCTGCAGTTTTAAATCCTTTTTCTGACTTCTATTTGGAAAGCCTTACTGCTGAAGATAATCTCTTTCTACGACAGTTAGTTCCACAGTTTCCCTTAGTAATGCCATGCTAATTAGAGAACAGATATTGAAAATACTCTGCACAGAAACTGTACAAGTAGGCTTTTAAGACTCTCAAGCCATCTGCATCATGTATTTCCATCGCTCGGGATACATTTGTAGTTGGGGGTGTATATTAAAGCTCTAAACTTCCTTTGTATGAAATAAGTGAACCTTGATTTTTCTTGTGAAGGGATTCTAGTTTTAAGATTGTGCATGCTTTTTCTTGATTCCTCCATAAGAAATAGTTGTTCCATTACTACCTTGTCAAATCCTTTTAATTTTCCAGACACTGATTCAATCAGCCCTCATTTCTCTATATTCATGGAAATTCTACCCTATTGTGCAAATTGTCTTCAAAATATAATCCTTTAAGCCATGGTATTACACTGAGTCTGCTGCATCTCTTCCAGGGTCAATATCTTTCCTAATGTTCAGTAGCCAAAGTTGAACAAACTGCTTTACAGGAGATTTGACAAAGATTCTAAATAACTGATGCAGATTTTCTATATTCTGACTCCCCTTGAGATGAAAGCTGACACTGACTTGTTTGTTTTTTGATTGCTTTTTGTACCTGTCTCAGTACCTGCACTGTTTCACGGTTTGTCACTATTGAGAAAATAACTTGATTTTTCTTTGTTCCAAAGAGATGACCTCGCACTTGCCCATCTTGAACTCCATTTGCTATTGTTTCCTCACTCATAAATTTGTCTACATCATTGTGCAAATTGCTGCTCCTATCGGCACAACTTGCTGTGTTTGCTACCTTGATATCTAAAAACAATCTGGAAAATAGAACTCTTCCATGTCATTAATAATATGGTGAAATGTTGAGGCTCCAAAACTGACCCCTGGGAATATCACTTGTCACAGCCCATTTATCAGAGAACATGCCCTTTATCCCCACTCTGTCTCCTACTTTTCAACCAACTTCCAATCTATGTTCCATGTGCTGTTTTGTTAACAATATCATTTGAAACCCTAATAAATATTTGAAGAGCTCATTCTTTCCAAAAGATTTGTTCAAGAATATTTTAAGAACATGGTTTTAAACCTTGGGTTCATACAAGCACAAACACATACACTTCCGTCTCTCTTAATTGAGAGACTTCCCATGGTGAAACCGTTTACTTTTCCCCAAAGAAGTGTTTAAAACTGAGTGAACATCATAGAATCAGTTTTGGATTCTTCACTTTTAGGATCAGTCCTCCCTTCCCTCTTCAAAATTGAATGAAGCACATGAGGTAAAAGTTTGCGAAATGTTTTCCTCAGAGTATAATTTCAGCCCTTTGATTCCTGGCCAGCTGATTAGAGATTCTTCCACTTATTCTGGAAAATAACATTAAAGAAATGGTCACTTCTAGTGCCCACTGCATAAGCCTTTGTGGATTTTCTGGTCCATCCTCTTAACAGATGGGTGCAGAAAGACTTTTGGGTTTGGAGAACAGTATGCAATGTTTAAATTTTGGAATGAATGTAGTATTAAGCTAATATGAAAATATTTCATTGTGAACTTAAAGGAAATGCTGTTTAGAACTGGTCAAGCTTGATGGTCCCCATGTTTTTTTCATTTCTCTAGAATAACAAGTCACGAAACCCGTATCCAGTGTTCAACGAAAATCCTGCCAGCTGTGAAAAAACAACACAATTTTAAATTCTTCAAAATTAACCAGGATGTAAGATACTGAATTTGTGGGTAATTAGCAATTAGCTTTTTCAATGAGGCACCACTGGATTTCTACAAAATGAATGAATAAAGCAACCAGATTCCAGAAAATCATTGGATGTTATTTCTTTCATTGTTAGCTAAATAATTTCTTTTTAGATTCTATTACCAAACCATGGCCTAGAAACTTAGATGCAAAATGCATTAAAAATTGATAACATTTCGGTGTAGAATTAATTGTGACCATTTCTTGTTTTATCATGTTTCCCTGGAAATTAAACTCAGTTTTCCCATTTCCCAATTGCAAAGCACCCTATTCCATCTCTTCTCTCCTCTCCTCAC
The DNA here is from genome assembly GCF_009764475.1 of Pristis pectinata. Taxonomy (NCBI): domain Eukaryota; kingdom Metazoa; phylum Chordata; class Chondrichthyes; order Rhinopristiformes; family Pristidae; genus Pristis; species Pristis pectinata. The sequence continues at coordinate 3,638,735 of NC_067422.1, forward strand.
AAGCTAACCACCACCTCTCCTCCACCCCCAATGCCATGGTGGAAACTCCCTATCAATTTGACATCATATTCCCCAGTTGGCCCAGACCCTGACTCCCGCCCATCCATGCTCCATCTGATCAACTCTAGCCCCATCCTGAAGGGCCTGGCCCCCCACTGTTACCTGTCTGAGGTTCCAGTTCCTTTCCCTTCACATCCCCACCTATTCCCCCACACAACAAGGTGGCGATCTCTAGCCAGACACCATTGTCACAGCACCACCTGGGCCCTGTTTGGGATGTCATATCTGGCCAGCTATCACCATCCCATATTTCCTCCAATCCCAGGTCACTGTTTTCATGTGATGGCCAGTCAGCCTTCATCCATTATTGCCCAATCCCCAGGGAGGCCCCAGAATCAAAATATTCATTTGCATAGTGTACAAAGATCCAAGAGCATATTTTTAGAGTATGTGTCAATTTCTTGATAAGTGTTTCTGCTGTGTATACAATGAATATCTCATGTAATTAGAACATAGAACATTACAGCACAGTACAGGCCCTTTGACCCACGATGTTGTGCCAACATTTTATCCTGCTCTAAGATCTATCTAACCCTTCCTTCCCACATAGCCCTCCATTTCTCTATTATTCATGTGTCTATCTAAGAGTCTCTTAAATGTCCCTAATTTATCTGCCTCCACCACCTCTGCCAGCAGTGCCACCTCTGCCAAGCACCCACTACTCTCAGTATATAAAAAAAACCTTACCTCTGACATTCCCACATCCCCCCCATACCTTCCTCCAATCACCTTAAAATTATGCCCCCTCACGTTAGCCACTTTTGCCCTGGGAAAAAGTCTCTGACTGTCCACTCGATCTATGCCTCATCATCTTGTACACCTCTATCAAGTCACCTCCCATCCTCCTCCACTCCAAAGAGAAAAGCCCTAGCTCACTCAACCTATCCTCATAAGATGTGCTCTCCAATCCAGGCAGCATCCTGGTAAATCTCCTCTACACCCTCTCTAAAGCTTCCACATCCTTTCTATAATGAGGCAACCAGAACTGAACGCAATACTCCAAGTGTGGTCTGACCAGAGTTCTACAGAGTTGCAACATCACCTCATGGCTTTTGAACTCAATACCACGACTAATGAAGGCCAGCACACCACACGCATTCTTAACAACCCTATCAACCTGCATAGCAACTTTGAGGGATCTATGGACGTGGACCCCAAGATCCCTCTGTCCTCCACACTACTATTACATATACTACACATACGTCCTGCCATTAACCTTGTATTCTGCCTTCAAATTCGATCTTCCAAAGTGTACCACTTCATTTTTTTCTGGGTTGAACTCCATCTGCCACTTCTCAGCCCAGCTCTGCATCCTATCAATGTCCTGTTGTAACCTACAGTAACCTTCTACACTATTCACAACACCACCAACCTTTGTGTCATCTGCAAACTTACTAACCCACCCTTCCACATCCTCATCCATGTCATTAATAAAAATCACAAAGAGCAGGGGTCCCAGAACAGATCCCTGTGGAACACCACTGGTCACCGACCTCCAGTCTATATACATTCCATCCACAACCACCCTCGGTCTTCTATGGGCGAGCCAGTTCTGAATCCACACAGCCAAGTTTCGCTAGATCCCATGCCTCCTGACTTTCTGAATGAGCCTTCCATGAGGAACCTTATTAAATGCCTTACTAAAATCCATGTACACCTCATCCACTGCTCTACCTTCATCAGTGTGCTTTGTCATATCCTCAAAGAATTCAATCAGGCTCGTGAGGCATAGCCTGCCCCTCACAAAGCCATGCTAACTGTCCCTAATTAGCTTATGCCTTTCCAAATGCCCATAAATCCTGTCTCTAAGAATCTTCTCCAGTAATTTGCCCACCACTGAAGTAAGACTCACTGGCCTGTAATTCCCAGGGTTGTCCCTACTCCCTTTCTTGAACAAAGGAACAACATTTGCCATCCTCCAATCATCTGGCACTACTTCTGTGGCCAGTGAGGGTGCAAAGATCATCGCCAAAGGCGCAACAATGTCTTCCCTCGCTTCCCATAATAACCTTGGATGTATCCCGTCCGGTCCCGGTGACTTATCTATCCTAATGTTTTTCAAAAGTTCCAACACATCCTTTCCTCATGTCGACATGCCCCAGTGTATCAGCTTGTTGTACGCCATCCTCACAAACGTTAAGGTCTCCCTCACTGGTGAATACTGAAGCAAAGTATTCATTAAGGACCTCGCTACCTCTTCCAACTCCAGGCACATGCTTCCTCTATCCCTGATTGGTCCTACCCTCACTCTAGTCATCCTCCTATTCTTCACATACATGTAGAATGCCTTGGGGTTTTCCTTAATCCTACTCACCATGGCCTTCTCATGCCCCCTTCTGGCTCTCCTAAGTCTATTCTTAAGCTCTGTCCTGGCTACCTTGTAGCTCTCCAGAGCCCTGTCTGATCCATGCTTTCTAAACCTTAGGTAAGCTTCTTTCTTCCTCTTGACAAGGTATTGAATATCTCTTGTCAACCACGGTTCCTTCACTCTACTATCCTTACCCTGCCTCAAACCTATCCAAAATGCCATGCAATATTCCCTAAACAACCTCCACATTTCCGTTCTGCACTTCCCCAAGAATATCTGTTCCCAATTTACGCTCTCAAGTTCCGGCCTAATAGCATCATAATACCCATCCCCCAGTTAAATACTTTCCCATATCGTCTGCTCCTATCCCTCTCCAAGGCTATGGTAAAGGTCAAGGAGTTATGGTCACTGTCTCCAAAATGCTCTTCCACTGAGAGATCTGAAACCTGATCAGGCTCATTGCCTAGTACCAGGTCCGGTATGGCCTCTCCTCTAGTTGGCCTGACCATATACTGTGTCAGGAATCATTCCTGGACACACCTAACAAACTCTGCCCCATTTGCAATTACTACTTCCAAATCTTTTGTAGCATTGCTGCTGTGTCACTTCAGGAGCTTAAAGAAGGAACGCAAGTGAAAGAAAAAGGGTCAGAGAAAAAAATGAACTGGTGACAGATTGGGGTTGCCTTTGAATTTCATCTGATATGGCCATAAAGTTGAAGGACTGGGTCTGCTAAGCACTCGATGCCAGTATCAGAACCAGTTTTAGTCTGGGCCTTTTTTCATTCACTTACAGAATGAGTGGATTGTTGGCAAGGTCAGTGTTTATTGCCTATCCCTAACTGCTTTTAAGAAGGTGGTGGTGAGCCGCCGCCTTAAACTGCTGGTATTGGCTGCCCTTGGTGGTAGAGATCATAGGTTTGGGTGGTTCCATTGCAGCAGCCTAGGTAAATGCATTTTTTAGATATATATATATAAACCACTCGATAGGCAACTACTACAGGCTTGTGGTGGGGTCTGCTAAATCTTACGGTGCTGAATGAGGTGCTCATCAAGTGGGCGGCTCTGATCTGCTCAGTATTGTTTCAGGAAAGTATTCTGCTGAACTCTTGACTTGTGGCTTTGTTGGTGGAAAGTCCCTGAGGACTCGGGAAGTGAACTCATTCTCCAAAGGATACCAGCCAGTGCTCTCAGCTGGTACTTTGTACCACATAGAGTAAATATATTTAATTAAATTTTGGCTTCTGTGATGGCAAGGATAACTTAGGTGCTAGCCGAAAGATCATCAATTTGATGATTATGTACAGGTATATGAATTAGAAAAAGAAGTAGACCACTTAACCCTTCAACTCTGCTCTGCCACTTAATAAGATCATGGCTGATGTGATTATAATCTCAATTTTCTTCTTACCCTAGTTAGTTGCAAATGATTTATCTTTGTTTCTGGCTGCTGAAGATCAGTTGTTGCCTCCCCCTCCTTCAATTGTTAAATTGACCATCACTGTTCACAAGTGAATGTGGCAGGGATGCAGAACGTTGATTGATTCTTAGTCCATTTAGTTCCATCAATTGTATGCCACTTTTCTTCTTTAGCAGGCACATAGTTCTACACTGCAGTTTTACCATATTAGCAGTTTGTTTTAGATGTGCATGTTCTCCTCTCGGGGTTTTCTTCTTCACTCCTCACTGATCCATGGTTGGTCTCTGGCTTGATAGCAATGGTAGATTGAAGAAGACTGTGGTGGAATGTAGACCAATTGTGGATGACACGGGGCATCTCAGTTTTGAGTTCCTTATGCACTCATGCCTGTGGCCAAATTCCACTCTAATCCCATTTATAAGTTTGCAGATGACATCACCATGGTGGTCCGGATCACAAACGACAAGACAAAGTACAGAAAGGAGATAGAGACTCTAGTGGCATGGTGTCAAGACAATCTTTCCCTTAATGTCAGCAAAACAAAGGAGCTGGTCATTGACTTCAGCAAGCGAGGTGGAGTACATGCCCCTGTCCATATCAATGGTGCTGAGGTGGAGATGGTTGAGAACTTCATTTTCCTAGGTGTAAGTATTGTTACGAGCCAGCAACAAAAGAAACACACTGAGTCATGATTCAGTGTTAAAAACTATTTTATTAATCACTACTTATGATAATAAGAAAAATAAAAGTAAAAATGTATGTTAGAAGTAAAAATATTAAACCTTGAACATTAACCCCAAAACTAAACTCTTCATGTGTGTGTGTGGCAAAGTCCCAAACTCCAAGTCCAGGAATGGTTCTTAAAGTTCAGTTCCACAAGCCATAAGGTGAAAAATGAGCAAAGGCTTCTTCAACGACCACTGTTGTCTGAAGATAAGACGTAGATGTAGAGAACATAGAGAGAGTAATTACGAAGTCCAAATGTTCCACGACGGAACCTAAATGACACCTCAGTGTTTACTCGGTAGTGACTTCCTCACCCCGAAAAGCACCTGACTCGTGGTCGTCCACACAAATACCTGTTTCCTTCTACAGGTCAGCAACAAAGTAAACTCCACCAGATTACTTCCAATTTCCATACGTGGATTGCAGTGACAGACACAGTTATTGTTTCTCATCCATCGATAGAGAAACTAGCAGGCTGGTGTCACTCTCCCTCTTCTCTCTCTCTCTCTCTCTCCCTCTTCGACTTCGACTGACCTCTTCAACAACGTCATTACGTCTTTTATCTTCTGTTGACGTAAGCACGCCACACACCCACACACACGCACACACTACTAACTTTACCTTAGAGGGACATTCACCGAGTCCATAACAGTATCACCAACAATTTGTTCTGGTTGACACATGGGCGATACAGCCAAAAAAGCACACCAATGCCTCTACTTACTCAGAAGGCTAAGGAAATTCCCCGTGCCTCCAATGACTCTTACCGATTTTTATTGATGCACCACAGAAAGCATCCTATCCAGATGCATCACAATTTGCTCTGCCCTAGGCCACAAGAAACTGCAGAGGGTTGTGAATGCAGCCCAGTCCATCATGCAAACCAACCTCCTCTCTGTTGACGCTGTCTACACTTCCCACTGCCTTGGGAAAGCAGTTAACGTGATCAAAGACCCCTCCTACCCTGGTCATTCTCTCTTCTCCCCCCTCTTCCGTCAGGCAGAAGATACAAAAGCCAGAGCATGATGAACTAGACTCGATGGTAACTTCTATCCCACTGTTATCAGACTTTTGAACAGACCTCTCATATGCTAAAGGATGAACACCTGATCTCACAACCTACCTCGTCGTGGCCCTTGCACTTTATTTGTCTACCTGCACTGCACTTTTTCTGTAACTGTAACACTATATTCTGCACTTTTTTAAAAACTGCTTCAATGTAATTATGTCTGGCAAGATCTATCTGGATGGCACACAAAACAAAAGCTTTTCACTGTTTCTCAGTACGTGTGACAATAATAAACCAATACCAATAAATTGGCTCTGAATTTGCTCCATTTAGCATTATGGTAGGGTCGCACATTACAATGGTGCCCTCACTGGGAAGAGATGACTTTGTCTGTTCAAGGTGCAGTAATCTCTGATTTTTCCAATACAGCATCAGGTTGACTGGTGAGCATGAGATCAAGTTGGGTTTTCCTTATGTTGGTTCACTCATCACCTGCCACTGACCACTCTGGCAACTAGCCTTCAAGGCTCAGTCAATTGTAGGTCCTACTGAGCCTCTCATTCTTCTAGGTGCTTTTCAATGTGGAATACCACTCAATTTCAGCTGAAAGAGGACTTTTGTGAGTGTTTAGTTTCTTTTCCTGTGTTTGACCTAATGCCATGAGTCTTTATGGTTTCCAGAGTCAATGCTGAGAATTCCCAGCATAATTTCTTTTTGCAGTAAATAACTACCACGGTTCTGATGGGGCAGTCCTTCCAGGGAAACATTCCTTCTGCATTGAGTTTGTCTAGCGCTGGCAGAATTTTCTATGTTTCAAAGAGATTCTCTTTCATTTTCCTAAACTCATGTGAATACAAGTCCAATTGACTCAGTTTATCTTAATACACAATGTTTCCATCTCAGGAATCAGCCTGGTGAACTTTTGCTGAATTCCCTCATATTTCCTTTCTTGGATAAGGAGACCAAACTATGCACGATACTCCAGGTATGATCTCATATCAAGGCCCTGTATAATTCTTTGGGCGGCATGGTAGCGTAGCGGTTAGCGCGACGCCATTACAGCACCAGCGATCGGGGTTTGATTCCCATCGCTGTCTGTAAGGAGTTTGTATGTTATCCCGTGTCTGCGTGGGTTTCCTCTGGGTGCTTCGGTTTCCTCCCACATTCTAAAGACGTACGGGTAGGTTAATTTGGGGTTTAAAATGGGCGGCGTGGACTCGTTGGACCGGAAGGGCCTGTTGCCATGCTGTAAATAATTTTTTTTTAAAAATTTAAAAGACATTCTTGCTCCTGTACTCAAAGCATTTTGCAATTAAGACAAACATGCCATTTGCCACCTTAATTGCTTGCTTCACGTGTATGTTTCCTTTCAGTAATTAGTGTACAAGAACACGGTGGTCCCTTTGTACAACAAATTTCCCAATCTATAACTATTTAAATAATACTCCCCCTACATTTTTTTACTGAAGTCGATAACTTAACATTTATCCACATTGTATTGCATCTCCCATATATTTGCCCACCCATTCAGCTTGTCTAAATCACCTTGAAATTACTTTGTATCCTCCTCACAACTCACAATTCCACCCAGTGTAGTGTTGTAGGTAAACTTAGAAATGTTACATCAATTTCCTCATTCAAATCATTGACACACTGTATATTGTGAATAATAGGGCCCAGGGACTAGTCCATGCACTCCCCACTTATCACTATCCACCAGCCAGAGAAAGTCCTGCTTATTCCTACTTTTGTTACCTATCGGCCAATTTAAACAAAAATTTTAGCTGTTATTTGACTGTTTTCAAGCAATTCCTTTAAGGTCCACGCAGTCGCATTGTTGTGCCACATCTGCTTTGTGTCAAACAACCATATTTGTATGCAAGAAACGACCAACAGATCATGTGGTTGCTTGGACTTTTAACCTGATTTTACTCTGATCAGTGCTATTGGGATTTTACCTCAACAGGAGAACCAGCTATGTATGAGAAAAATGTTCTGCAAGTTTGGGATTATGTTGTATTTGCTGCTATGCTAATTATATCTACTACAGTTGGACTTTATTTTGCTTACAAAAGTGGAAGGACAAAGAGAGGAACTACAGAAGAGTTCTTGGTAGGAAGTCGGTAAGTGTATTGTTGGCATGTACAGCAAGATGCAGGTTGTTTTAAACCCTATAAGATAATGTAAAATATGACCGTAATGTCTAAATTTCTGGACATGAGAAACAATAAATGTGCAATTTAATGTATTTGTACAGATACAACAAGGGTTGGATTTATGCTGAGTTACCAGCATCAATGGGGAGTGCATAATTGCCTCAGCAAGATCTGAAAAAGAGACAGAAAAAGTTGGTTGATGGTAGTAAAGTATAAAACAAGTTTTGATGAAGCAACTTTTATGACTTCAGCTTGTTCCAAAATTCCTTACGGCCAATGAAATACTATTAAACTGTCACTGCTGTAATGTAGGAAAACCAGCAGCGAATTTAAGCACAGCAAGTCCCCACAAAGAACAACGTGATAATGATATGATAATGAGTCTTTAATGATGTTGTCTGAGGGTTAGATATTGGCCAGGAATACCTCCTCTGTTCTTTGTCAAAGTGCTGTTTTGGGACCTTTATCAGTCACCTAAGTGGAGAGAGGGGCCCCGTTTTAACACCTCATCCAAAATGTAGCATTTCTGATAATGCAGCGCACCTCATTACTGGGCCGGAGAGTCTGCTGGGCTTTGGTGCTCAAGTCTCTGGAGTGGAGACTTGAATCCACAACATTCTGACTCTGGCATTTGTTAAATTCATAAATGAGAAATGAAATCCATAGAGGAGGTAGCAGAGAATATGTGTTCCTGTGCAGCAAGTGTCAGTACTTTCAGGAAAATTAGTCGGTGAAGAAATGGAATTTAACAGGAAAATAGACAGCTATTATTTCTCCCCACAGACAAATTTCTGCTTTCCCAATTGCTCTTTCACTGGCTTCCAGTTTTTTGTCTGCTATTACCGGTAAGTGAATTTTATTGCATGCAGAAAGTAACCATATAAACCAGGTCAAATGTTGCTAAGTTGCTATGTAACTCATCGAGCTGAAGCCAGCCTATGTATCCAAATCCTTTATTTTGTTTAGAAATTGAACTGTGCCATATGATCTCAGAAGTAGCTTAGTATATTTTTAAATGCACTTGAGCACAAGAAAATAAAAGCAGGAGTAGGCAATCATGCCCTTCAAACCTTACCCATTTAATATGATCATGGCTGTTCTATACTGGTCTCAACTCCTCTTCTGTGCCAGTTCTCCATACCCCTTCTATTCCTCGAATTATCAACTATTTATCTACCCTCACTTCCAATACATCTAAAGATCCAGTTTCCACCACCCGTGAGAATTCCAGAGATTCACCACCCTCTGCGAGAAGAAATTTCTGTGTACCTCAGTTTTAAATGCCCCTTATCTTGTAGTTACCTCTCCTTGCTTGAGACTCTCCAACTTATGAAAACATCTACACTGTCGAACCCCCTTAGGATCTTGTATGTCCGAATAATACCACCGCTTATTCTTCTAAACTCCAAGGAATACAGGCCCGAACTATATGGTTTGGGTAGGTCAATGCCGTCAACCCTGGTGAATCGCTTTTGGACTGCCTCCGATGTTACCTTATCTTTTTTTAGTTAAGGGGACCAGAATAGTATTCCAGGTGAGGTTTCACCAATGCTGTACAATTGCAACAAAACTTCCCAATTTTTAAACTCCTTTCAGTCTGAAAAGGACCCAGTTATTCCAACTCTTCTGTTTTCTATGAGACAGCCAGTTTTCAATCCATTCTAACATACTTCCTGCTATACCATGGGCTTTTAATTTATGCACCAACCTCTTACATGGCACCTTGTCAAATGCCTTTTGGAAATCTAAATACAATCCATTTACACATTTCCCTCTATCCATTCTCCCTGTTACATCCTCAAAGAATTTGAGCAAACCTGTCAAACATGATTTGCCTTTCATAAAACCACATTGACCAGGTTTAATTATATTCAGCTTTCGTAAATTATTAACAAGCAACAACGCTATTAGGAGAAAATTTCTTTATGAATTATTAAAAATCTTGGTGTATGAATAATACATAATGTATTATTATCCATCTATAGCAGATGGATGAACAATTAACAGCATTTACACAAGAGTATTGGAACATGGACTACAAATTCCTTCAGTTCATAATCAATGGACTGAAAATCTGAAGATGTAGCTCAGAAAACTACGTACATTAACAAGAGAAAAAAAAAGTATTAAATTTTTTATTTTGACAATTTTATCAAAATCCTATGTGCAAATGGCATGTCACAATGTGGTGTTAATGGTTATGGCAAACTTGGGGAATTTGTATTGCTCATTTAAATGAATCTGTCGAAATCAGCAGTCTTGCCTCCTTATTCATTCTTTTCTTAAAGTGGCAACCCATTTGCACAGGTAGCCAATTGTGTTAATTTTCACATTAGCTTATTTACACAATCCCTGATATTTGAGTTGTGTGCGCTAATGAAATAGATATTTAATAAAAACTTTAATATGCTGGAAATATTTAGCAGGATAGGCAGCATCACTGGTGTAGAATCACAGAAACATACAGCACAGAAATGGGCCCTCATGGTTCACCTTGTCCATTGCTGAGCATGATGCCTAACTACGCTAATCCTATTTGCCTGCGTTAGGACTGTAACCCCCTACACCTTTCTTATCCGAGTACCTGTCCAAATGCCTTTTAAACAATATAATTGTATCTGCCTCCTCCACTTCCTCTGGCAGTTCATTCACTACTCTCTATGCAAAAAAACTTACCTATCAGATCTCCTTTAAATTTCTTGCCTCTCACCTTAAAGCTATGCCCTCTAGTTCTATACTTCTCTGCCCTGGGGAAAAGATTCTGACTATCTATCCTGTCTACACTCCTCATAATTTAATAAACCTCCATCAAGTCACCCCTCAGCCTCCTACATTCCAGTGGGAATAAACCCAGCCTATCTAATCCTTCCTTATAACTACAGCCCTCCATACCAGGCAACATTCCTGTAATCTCTTCTGCACTCTCTCTCTATAGCTACCACATCCTTCCCATACTGTAGCAACCAGAACTACACACTGTATTCTAATCAATGGTTTGTACAATTTGCAACAATGACGTCCCAATTCTTCTACTCAATGCCTCAGCCTATGAAGGCAAGCATACCAAATGTCTTCTTCACTACACTATCCACCACTGTTGCCACTTTCAGGGAACTATTCACCCCAAGGTCTCTCTCCACATCAATACTCCTAAGATCTCTGCCATTTACTCTATATGTCCTAACAGAATTTAACCTCCCAAAGTGCATTACCTCACATTTGTCTGGATTAAGTTCCATCTGCCAGCACTCCACCCAACTTTCCAGCTGATCTACATCCCACTGTATCCTTAGATAACCTTCTTTGAAGGTAAGAAGCACGGAATAAGTAGTGATCTTTTTCCAACTTAAAAAAAACAAAAATGTATCAGATAGCAATAAAGTTTTTTTTGTAGAAAGTGAAAGATACAGAATATTGCGTCAAAAAGAAACAAGCCTCTGTTAAGGTGAACATGCCTAAAAATGAAATGTGTGAATTAAAGAATGGAGCACAAAACCAAATGCTGTATGTGGTGCTGATCAGAAAATCTAATTCATTAACGCCCTTTAGGACCAGAAATCTGTCACCTTTGTCCATGTGACTCCACACCCTCCAATGGGTTGACTCTTAATTGTCTTTGCAGTTCAGCTAGGGTTGGATAATAAATACCAGAATTGCCAGCAAGCGTCCACATCCTATGAATGAATACAAAAAAAGTTATTGGTGTTTCCTTGTGATGTACCTTTTAAACTATCCATGGATTTATCATGTTCCTTGGTGCCACTGATGTTCTGAGTTCTATTTTAAATATTTGAATTAGGAACTAAGATAAGCACCTGTCCTAGTTGACAACCATTTACAAACAACCATAAATATTTAATGCATCATAATGAAATTATCGGTTTGGCTGATGCTGTCAGAGCAGTCTGTGTGCCACTGTACTTGTGTCTTCATTATCATACTAGTTTTATTTTTAAGCTTGGTATGCTTTGTTAAGTTTACACGATTACCATAGCAGCTGTTTTCTATTAGATTACTCATTAGGTGTTTCTAATTGTTGTAACAGTGATTGGAGGCCCTGCAGAAGTGTATCTGTATGGAATAATGGTTGTGATGTACACCATCGCTTGCTTATTTACAATGACATTCACTTGTCTGATCTACATCCCCCTCTTCTACAGATTAAACATAATCAGCGTATATGAGGTAATTGATTTTGTTCACTTTCCCTATTTCTCTGTTACCATTTATTTTCTTTCATTCGTAATAATTTTACATCCCTGCTTTTGTTACAGTGAAATTTACATTGTAATATTGGTCTTTATTTATCTCAAAGTCAAAGTCGAGTTTATTGCCATATGCACAAGTACAAGTACACACAGGGCAATGTAAAACTTACTTGCAGCAGCATCACAGGTACATGGCATCAGGTAAGCAGCATTCACAAGAAAAACATAAATTAAACATAAATTATACACAACTTTTACAAGCAAGAACACAATTAGAACAAAAAAAGTCCATTGTAGTTATTTAGTTAGAATGCCTTTTCCATCAGCATAATCTATCATCAGTGAAACTTGATTTATTTCTTCAGTAGTTTTCCTGGAATAAAAAAATGTAAAAAGCACTAATGAATTCTCCCAGTAACATTTCTTCCCTTTATATTTGAATAACCTTTTCAATTCTTGTGCCTTTTTGTGTAGTTGAGCTAAGAGTGGTACAATAACAGAGTGGACTGGACTGGAAATTCAGACAGATTAGGACTAATGTTCAGTTCAGTACACAAAACCAAATCCATTATGATAATTTGGGAACTTAAATTCAGTTAATTATAGAAATTTGGAATGAATAGCTAGGATTACTCATGGCGATTTTTGACTTGTTAAAAACCTTATTTAACATTTCCTAGGAGGAAAATTTGCCTCATTTTCCTGACCAGACTTACAAGTGATTCTTGACCATAGCAGTGTAGTTGGCTCTTAACTGTCCTAACGAGCCATTCAGTTGCTACTCACTGTGGAATGGTTTCACCACAAGGACTGCAATGATTCAAGAAGATGGATTTCCACCACTACTCAAGGGAAATGAATAGGCAATAAATGCCAGCTATGCCAATAAAGCAATTTTTGAAAAAGATATGATTGGAGACATTGCAACAAGAAATTTGATTGCTTAGATAGAGTATGCAGGACTTGGAGAAATTATTCCAAATACCAATGTAGGTCAGATGCAGATCCCAGAACTCCACAAAATTAACCCCCTTGACTTTTTGTCAATCTATTGTAATACCTTCTTGAAGTGTCTTTACACCACTTGTGTCATTCAATCTCTATTGGGCTTTACTATGTCTTTTATTCCCTGTCACACACCACCTTGTATTATCTCAGAATCTAATCAGGTTTACTATCACTGACGTATGTCATGAAATTTGTTGTTTTGCGGCAGCAGCACAGTGTAAGACATAAAAATTACTATAAGTTACAAAAATAAATAGTGCAAAAGAGGAATAACGAGATAGTGTTCATGGGTTCATGGACCGTTCAGAAATCTGATGACAGAGGGCAAGAAGCTGTTCCTGAAACGTTGAGTGTGGGTCTTCTGTACCTCCTGGCTCCCGTACCTCCTCCCCGATGGTAGTAACCTGAAGAGGGTATGTCCCGGATGGTAAGCGTCCTTAATGATGAATGCCACCTTCTTGAGGCACTGCCTCTTGAAGATGTCCTCGATGTCGGGGAGGGTTGTGCCCGTGATGGAGCTGGCTGAGTCTACAACCCTCTGCAGCCTCTTTTGATCCTGCACATTGGAGCCTCTGTACCAGGCGGTAATGCAACCAATCAGAATGCTCGCCACTGTACATCTGTAGAAATTTACAAGAGTCTTTGGTGAGATACCAAATCTCCTCAAATTCCTAATGAAGTAGAACTGCTGGCGTGACTTCTTCATGATTGCATCAATGTGTTGGGCCCAAGTTTGATCCTCTGAGATGTTGACCAGAGTCTTGAAGCCACTCACCCTTTCCACCGCTGACCCCTCCAGGAGGATTGGTGTGTGTTCTCCTGACCTCCCCTTCCTGAAGTCCACAATCAATTCTTTGGTCTTGCTGATGTTGAGTGCAAGCTTTTGTTGTGACACCACTCAAACAGCCAATCTATCTCACTCCTGTGCATTACCTCATGACCATCTGAGATTCTACCAACAACAGTGGTGTCATCGGCGAATTTATAGATGACATTTGAGCTGTACCTAGCCACACAGTCATGAGTATAGAGAGAGTAGAGCAGTGGGATAAGCACGCATCCTTGAGGTGTGCCTGTGTTGATTGTCAACGAGGAGGAGATGTTACTACCGATCCACACTGACTATGGTCTCCCAATAAGGAAGTCGAGGATCCAGTTGCAGATGGAGGTACAGAGGCCCAGGTTTTGAAGCCTATTGATTAGTACCGAGGGGATGATGGTGTTGAACACCGAGCTGTAATCGATAAATAGCAGCCTGATGTACGTTTTGCTATTGTTTAGGTGCTCTAAAGCAGAGTGGAGAGCCAGTAAAATTGTATCCGCTGTAGACCCGTTGTGGCGGGAGGCAAATTGCAGTGGGTCCAGGTCCTTGCTCAGGCAGGAGTTAATTCTAGCCATGACCAACCTCTCAAAGCACTTCATCACAGTAGCTGTGAGTGCTACCGGGCGATAGTCATTGAGGCAGCTCACCCTGCTCTTTTGCCCTTTAGAAGCAGGTGGGAACCTCCGACTGCAGCAGTGAGAGGTTGAAGATGTCCTTGAATACTCCAGCCAGTTGGTCGGCACAGATTTTCAGTACCCTGCCAGGTACACTGTTGGAGCCTGACGCCTTGTGAGGGTTCACCCTCTTGAAGGATGTTCTGACGTCGGCCTCTGAGACAGACGTCACATGGTTGCCAGATACTGTGGGGATTCGCACAGGTGTAGTGTTATTCTCCCTTTCAAAGTGTGCATAAAAGGTGTTGAGCTCATTGGGGAGTGAAACATCACTACCATTTATGCTGTTAGGTTTCGCCGTATAGGAAGTAATGGCAAGCAAACCCTGTCATAGCTGTCGTGCGCCCTATTGTGTCTCTAACTTCACACAGAATTACCTTTTTGCTTGCACGATGTCCTTCCATGGGTCATACCTGGATTTGTTGTAGGATTCTGGATTGCCAGTCTTGAACGCCACAGATCTAGCCCTCAACAGACTGCAAACCTCCTGGTTCATCCAGGGCTTCTCTAACTTTTCCCAGTTTTGAAAGATCATTATATGAAACACTAACACTTTTACTTTCTCCACAGATGCGGCCTGATCTGAGTATTTCTAGCAATTTCTGTTATTAGTTAACATTCTCAAACTTATTTTCAAATTCCTTTATCATCTTAGCCTTCCTTATTGCTGAGATATTATCCAGACCAACAAATCCCCAATATTTCTCCACTCTTCCAATTTTGGTCTCTTGATGATCTCCATATTTAATTGCTTCTGCATTAGCAACTATGTCTCCATCTGCCAAGGCCCTAAGCTCTGCTATTCCCTCCCCAAACCCCTCTTTCTGTTTACACTCTTTTCTTTGGGATTGTTCCTAGAACTTCCATCTTTGATCAAGCTTGCGGTCATCCACCCTTATACTTTGCTTAGTATCAAAATTTTGTCTGATAATGCTCCAGTGGAGTACCTTGATTTTTTTGCTATTAGAAAAGCATTGTTGTTTTTATCAAATTCACAAGTTTATACTTAGACATAAACCAACCATTTTGCAACACTTTCTGGTTACCTGTCATGACGTTTGGTATTTCATAATGCGAAAGAACTTCAGTTGATAGGACAAAGTTTTTGTCGTACCTCCTCCAACTTATGCTTATCAGGATTGCATTCGAACTGTTCTGCCATCCATGCTTGCTTGCTCGCTCCCTGCTCTTTTTCCACAGTTATGCATTTGCTGCAGTCCTGCAGTCCTAAATGACCTTCACACCTAGTTGCTCCAGTGATCCCACAAGGCAAAACAATGTGCAAGTGGAGTGTACCCTTTAGGCCTCAGGCAGCAGATCCTGGTGACACCCTTCTATATCACACTGATAACCTTTTTAGTTCAGCTCACTGCTGTCAAGGACCTTAAACGATTTATAGATGTCTCTCTTTGAGTAGATATGAATAATTTTAACAATTTTTTTTAACAATTACAAAATAACACATTTACTTAAAAGTCCTTAATGTACTAGACATAATGGTAAAGTAGAATAAAGACAAATAAACCACTTGTGTGCACTTACCCTTTCAATCGAAATCAGCAGTCCGTTAGAGCTACATTACATACTCTCGCCATCCCAAGCATGAAGCAAAAGGGATGGATACAAAGTGTTCCTCATGTCAAGATGTCTGAGCTCCTAACTTGAACTTAATGATGAGTTCGGTGCAGAGTGGGGGACAGATGAGTGAGCAGATGACTGTCTGCTCATTTCTGATTTGGGCATTGCAATGCGCTGGCATAGAAGTTAGAGTTGAGCTAACACACGTGGAGGACATCATCACTGGGACTGCTGGGAAATGGTAGATAGATTTAGGGATATTGTACATAACATGACTTTATATTTTAAATGCATGTGATCCAGTGTTGAGGTTGAAAATGAAGTCACTTACAATACATTTATTTTGCATTTGTTTTCAGATGAGCTATAAACATAAAATATTATGTTATCAGTAAATCTTTAATTTTGTTCTTACAGTATATAGATAGAAGATTTGGTTCTGCTGTGAAGTATCAAGTTATTTTGACCTTTCTGTTGTACATGGTAAGTTCAGAAATAGACTCAAAAGCATCTTAGATCTTGCCAGTCATTTTGCACAAAAATACACCATTGATCGAATATCCATTTAATTAACTGGTTGTTTAGGCAGACAGAATTACTTTTGTAGAAGCTGAATGCAAAAAAAAATCACTTTTCCGGTGCATCTACTGACAGTGCTTATATCACTTAGTTTAGCCTTTCACTAATACCATATCCCAGCCTCCCAGAGCATCCACATCCATGGATCCAATCCCACACCTGACATTTCCAATAACCCCTTCCAATTTCCTGCCAAACTCCCCAGGCCTCATTATTAAGACACAAGGAATATATCCTAAATTCTCCCAGTCATGATATTTAGCTTTGATTGCACCCTCCTGGTATTTTCAAAGTTGCCATTAATTAAGACATGAGCAGCAATGTTATGAAAATGTCATCCCCAGCAGGTTTCCCTCCAAATCACCCACTGATGCAAGGCTGTAGCTCTACCAGTATGGACCTCTTCACTGCTGTGCTATCAGCCTGTTGTCATTCTAATTTATTGCTGTTCCTGCAAGTGCAATGAGTCAAAAGCCTAACAGCATCATGAGAATGCCATCACTAAGACAGAAATGGAATAATTGAGTCTGAAGGTGACAAAGATATCAATGAGCTTAAGTATAACTGGTTCACTGAAGAATTGCATTTATGGTGTTAAAGAGATGAAGTTAAGCTTTCTTTTTGATGGAAATATAGAATAGAATGTGAACTGTCTGGTTCAGTTAAGAAGGAAAATACCATCAGAGGCAAGTGCATGTGATATGTGATAGGAGCTGGAAACAGGGGCTGTTTGTTTCCCAATTTAACTAACCCAGGGCTGGATTTCAGAGGGAGAATATTACAGCATAGAAATTGTGGAGAAACCAGTGGAGACATGAAGGTAGAATTTACCATCTCAATTTTAATCTTGATTATCATCTACAGTCAAAATCACACAGCTGGGTCTTCTGATGATTTCACTACTGTGTCACTGAGGGAGGTTGGGGGTGTGGAGACTTTGGCTGAAACTTTGAAGGTCACCACAGGTAATGGGACAGAGTTAGGAAATAAAGCTATTGTAAGAAATTATTTGACAATGATGGATTAAAGTGGAATCAAACAGGACTGAACCAGCAGCATGAACATCATCCAGTTTCAGGTAGCCTATTCCCTTTCTCTCTCCCCCTGATGCACCCAGAATTAAAGCACAGGGGTTTGGAAGTAATATACTGGCATGGCCTGAAGATTGGTTTAATGAGCTGTGTTTTAAAAAAAATAGTGACAATTAACAGGTGATATTCCGATTGGGAGGCTGTAACTGATGGGGTATCACAGATCAGTGCTTGGCACTCCAGCTGTCACAACCTGTCTCAATGATTTTGATGAGGGGACCATGTATAACATATCCAGGTCTGCTGATGATTCAAAGCTGGATGCAGTGTAAATTATGAAAAGGATATAGAGAGAGCTTGGGGGATGTAGACAGGTGAAGTGAATGGGCAAGGACAAGGCAGATGTCCTGCTGAGTTCCTCCAGCATCATCCTGTTTTTCATCTCTCGCAGATGGAACATAATGTGGAAAAAGTGAGGCTGTCCATGTTGGTGGAATAGTTAGAAAAGGAAAATATTCTTTTAAATGGTGAGGGACTGAAAACTATTGTGTCCAGAGGACCTGGATGTCCTGGGGGTGTTGACCTACAAGGAGAGATTAAGCAGATTGTGCCTGGACTAAGAAGTTATGAAGGGTCCTAGGTGAGCTCATTGGAATGTACAAAATTCTTCCGGAACTTAACATGATGGATGTTTCTTCTGACTCGGGTGTGTAGAACTAAGGGACACAGGATCAAAATAAGGGGTTGGTTGTTCAGTACTAAAACTCAGAGGAGCTTTTTCATCTGGAGACCGCAGAGCTCACTCACTGAGTACATTCGAGATAGAGCAATGGAATTTTGGATATTAAAGGCACCAGTAATGAGGTTGGTGCAGGAAAGCAGGAGGAAAATCACTCTGATCTCGGTGAATGGTGAAGCAGGCATGAAGAGATGAATGGCATGTTCCTGCTTCCAACTCTTTTGTTCTTATGTGTTGAATAAATGCATTAATTTGTTTTAAATAGCTGAGTTGACTTCAATGAAAATTACCCATTGGCTTTTGTCAATTACACACTGCAGCCACTGTGCGTCAGTGGTGGAGGAAGTAAATGTTTAGGATGATTGATTGGGCACTAATTGAGCAGACTGATTTATCTTGGAAAGTATTGATCTTGAGAGTTGTTGACCTGGTTCTCATCCAGGCAGGTGGGGAGTATTCTGTCACATTCCTGACTTGTGCTTTGCAGAAGGTGGCAAGTCTTTGATGAGTCACTTGCTATGAATACTCAGCCTCTAACCTGCTCTTAGAACATAGAACATTACAGTTCAGTACAGGCCCTTCCACCCACAATGATGTGCCGATATTATATCCTGCTCTAAGATCTATCTAACCCTTCCCCCCCAATGTAGCCCTCCATTTTTCTATCATTCATGTGGCTGTCTAAGATTCTCTTAAATGTCGGTTTTCCCATGGAACCTTGATGGCATAATTGGTAAAAGTATTGGCTTGATGTCAAGAGCAGTCACTTTAGCCTCAACTCTTTTCCCAGGTAATACCTGGAGTGCAGGTCTTCCGTACCACATCTGCGATGTTGTCTGGTCATATTGCCTTTGTGACTTCCGGTGTTCCGCCATTTCTTGATACCTTGATATGGAGTGAATCAAACTGGCTGCAGACTGGCTTCTGTGATGGTATGGATCTCAGGCAGAAGTCAAGGTGCATCACCTCT
Organism: Pristis pectinata; assembly: GCF_009764475.1. Taxonomy (NCBI): domain Eukaryota; kingdom Metazoa; phylum Chordata; class Chondrichthyes; order Rhinopristiformes; family Pristidae; genus Pristis; species Pristis pectinata. The sequence goes on from NC_067422.1 coordinate 3,658,023, forward strand.
TTGGCACTACTGACTGAATATTCTACTGGCTTGATCTGCATTCCCAAGGCTAAGAGTTCTGTGGAAAGCACATTTTTGGAGGTGGTCACCCTGCAGTTTTTATGTCAACCAGGTTTTAGTTCATAGTCATCATTATTAAGACTAGTTAGTGGTCTGCCCACTACTAATTCCAGATTAGCCACTGAATTTAAATACCACAGCTGCCATGGATTGTTAATCCAGGCCCCTGGATTCCTGGTCAGGTAATCTAACCGGTATGCCGCCACTTCAGTGTAATGAGTGTGGTAATCTGTAATTTTCATTAACATAACTCCGTTACACAGATATCACTGCATGTCACAGGCCATGAATGCATTGTTTCTCCTGCTGGGCCAAATTGAGTAGAGAAAAACTCAGTTTAAAAGTTTTCAATATAAAATACTTCCCATAATAAATTTTGCAATTATAAGAATTCCGTGGACAAGATAATTTATAAGCTTTTAAAAAATTTGTTTTAATGTTGTTTCATTGTCTATCTTTCAGAGCATTTATCTTGGTATTGTCACTTATGCACCCGCATTAGCACTTAATGAGGGTAAGTGGAACTATTTTTAATGATGTTCAATATTGTTGTAATGAGGAATTCTTTCTCCCACTAGATTTCAATCATGTACCTTACTACTAGGTGCACAGCAGTTCTGTCTCTTATGGTACTCCCAGATGTTCGCCAAAGAACAAAGTACTGGAGTGATGTGACCCCTCAAATCGTGTTTGAGCTTGTGTTGCAGTCAAAACTGTCAGAATTGCTATGAGCTATGTTTCTCCAATGTAGAGGAGACCACATTGTGAACTGTGAACTGGACTGGAAGAACTGCAAGTGAACCACTGCTTCATCTGGAAGGACTGTTTGGTTCCCTGGATGGTGGGAAGGGAAGAGCTGAAACATGTGTTCCATATACCTCTGTTACATGGGAAAGTCCAGTATGAAGGGGCATGGTTGGTGGAGTGGACCAAAGAGTTGCAAAAGGAATAGTCCCTTCAAAATTCATCTCATCAAGATGGGAGCTAGAATCAGAAGTGTATATGAATATCACCTAGTTCCTGGAAGTGATATATGAGTATTGAAGACATACGTAATTGTATGTCAGAGGTTAATCCAATGGAGATGGTGGAAGAACACAGAACATCGAACAGTACAGCACAGGAACAGGCCCTTCAGCCCACAATGTCTGTGCTGATCATGATGCCGAAATAAACTAAATCTCTTCTGCCTGCACCTCCCTCCATTCCCTGTATATTCATGTATCTATCTAACAACCTGACACAAGATTCAGAAGTGGTATCTTCATTAAGTCAGGAAGTGGATACAACAAAACAAGGTAGTTTGAGAAGGTCAAAGAGAATGAGAAAACCTTTAGAACCATAGAGCAATACAGCACAATACAGGCCCTTCGGCCCACCATGTTGTGCCGACCTTCAAACCACTCCTAAGACTATCTAACCCCTTCCTCCCACATATCCCTCTATCTTAAATATCTTAAATCTTATGGAGAGGCTAATTGTGTAAATATGTGAATTACACTTTCTTTTCAAAAAAGGGAAAGATATGTAACGAATGCATGACATATGGAGGAAGTAAAGTAGAGCTTATTGTCATATGCACAAGTACATGTGTGCACAGGTGCACAGAAAAACTTACTTGCAGCAGCATCATGGGCACGTAGCATCATAGCATGTCTGTGCACACGTGCAAATGGAGAGATGGAGTTGGTAAAAGAACCAAAAATTGCACACATTTTGGTAGCTCTCTGTGTATCTTCAGGTTTCTCAGCAATCCCTACATTTCTCAGTTAGTTCGGCAAGACACGGGTACTTCAAAGAACAGGGTCTCCCCAGGTTACAAATGACCTGATTTACGGAAAACTGACTTTACACAAAATCTTCAATACATTTTTAAAGCTAGTAATGATAATAAAATGTTTCATGGTATTCATTAGTTTACTCATGGGTAGTGTCTGAGTAATTATTCAATGAAATGAAAGAATCATAGCAAGTGTATCTAGAGAAAGAGTATGCAGGGCTATAAAAAATTAATGTTTCTGACTTACTGAGAAATCAGCCGATGGATGGTTCTCAGGAACGCAACCCTTACCTAACCCGGAGACTGCCTGTAGTTATTGTGGTTAAGTATATTGTGTCTCTCTCTGTAAGATGTAACCTGGGCAAGTGAGGTGAGTACTGGTATTGGATGCGTAGGAGAAGAAGAATGTGTGAAGAAGTGAGGAGCAGTGTATGCAGCACAAAGTATAGTGACTGAGGACAGTGTTATAACTAATGAACCTTTGAGTTATCCAGTGCTAATTAGAAAAATTCTAATCAAATTTTTATATGTTTTCCTGCTTTACATAAACATTCTTTGAGCAAAGCTGCTGGTATTGGCATCATGAGCATTCTCCTCCTGTACTTCCTCAGCACTAGGATTCAGTGCATCCCCCGAAGCTCAGGGAAAAAAGGGTTTTACTCCACTGCCTGAACCTAGGCCTGAAGTGAAGTACCAAAAACATCTTGTACCTGCTCTTTCCTTTTAATCTATTACACACAATTGCTTTCAGAAGCTGTTTTTCAGCTAGAACACACCTTTCCTGCTTCTGCTGGCTGTTTTTAAGTACTTTTCCGCCCTATTCATAATAAGATCCGACCGGCTGAGCACTGCAGACAGCAATAGTTGAATACGTGGCTAAATGTAATGCGTCTTTTTTTTTTGAAGTTTTTTTCATTATTTCATTTCAGAGACATTCAAAACTACAAAGCAGCCTCAAAGGTTTTGACAGGAGGCAATGCTTCACCCTTAGTTTTGCCTCCTGTTGAAGACTCAGAACTTTCTGGAGGCAGGATCTCAACAGTTTGCCGCCTGAGGCCAACTTGCCACTGAGGCCTCACTGTACCTTGGCCAGTGCCTCCTAGATGGGAAGGCTCAATCGATTGGTTGTCCACATCTGGCCCAGGGAATTGCAAGTGGGTGGGGACTCCATTTCGGGGTCCTAGCATTAGCTTGAACCAGCATAATTCAGTCCATTATGGACTCGTTGGGCTGAAGGGCTTGTATCCATGCTGCATTGCTCTATAACTCTATTATCTTATCCATTACTTGTCATCCTCTCAGAAAGCAAGTCATTTTGCTTGCTGCATAATTTTAACCTTTCTCAATAACCTTTTTATTCCAGTTACTGGGGTAAACTTATGGATATCCATCATAACGACAGGATCCGTATGTACACTGTATACAACACTGGTAAGGAAACTCTATTTGAATGTTTAAAGAGGTTAATCAATAATCAATTAATGGTCTTTAATGTGCAGTATTGATATTTCTTATCTAAGAAGCCTTGGAAATTAGTATTTCAGTGAATTAATGTTATTTATAATTTTATTCTTTTTAAATAATTGACAGTGTTTTGATTACTGTACACTTAAGGTATATAGCCATGTTCAGCTAGAAAAACACTAGACTCTAAAACCTGGGCCATTGTTCATCTAGGAAAGCATCTTTATTGAAATAGTGAAAGTGGATTATAATATGGACAGATTAGCTTTAGGCCAATATTTTAGCAACAGTCATCTCCAACTATTGTTTTAATGTGTTTGTCCCTTGCTCTGTTTGTGTCATTTCCAGCTCTTTACCCTTGTGATTTTTTTTTCTGTGATTGTTGACTTTAATATTTCCATTGCTTTTCTTTTCTGCCAGTTTTATATTTTGCCCTGCATTTTACTTGCTTTGCTTATCTTTTCGTACCTCTTGGCTTGTTTGTATTTCAGTCTTGGTGCCTCATCCTTTCAATTTACCTTATTACTGAATTAGGGGACATACCATAAAATAGCCATGCAAGTACACTTAGATACATCAGCTGGGCTCAAGGCATTCAATATGTTTACTGTATTGTCCATTGCTCAGATGACTCTATAGAAATGTAAGGAATGCTGTTTACTTCATTTTTTTTTAGGGTGGCATAAAAGCTGTTGTGTGGACAGATGTTTTCCAGATCTGCATTATGGCGGCTGGTCTTCTTGCTGTGTTGATTCAAGGATTGATTCGTATTGGAGGGATTGAAAAGGTTTGGAAAATTGCAGAGGAAGGTGGACGCCTTAATTTTCTTGAGTAAGTAAAAATTGAAGTGATGTTATTTGTTTGGAGACTGCTAAAACAATTTTTTATAGGGAAACAGATAGGAATTTATTGGTAGTCATTAGAGCTAAACAGATATGAGTATCTGTGACTCAATCAGTCCCATTAATATTGAAAGCTCTACATCCTGTTTAGATTACTAAGAACAGGTTTCCAACTTCACTCTGTTGCACAATGCTCACGTTTCTTCCAATACCATATTAGCAACAGAGCAGTTGGAAGTGAAATTAAAATACTAAAAGATCAAAACAAAAGTGATGCTAAGAAGAAAACAGACAAATGCTAAAGGAATATTCCTGAACGACACCATAATTCTAGTGCCTCAAATTTCTCAGGCTACTGTAGGAGAAAGATACCAGAAATACTCAGTAGGTCAGGCAGCATCTGGGGAAAGGGAAACAAGTCAATGGATCTAGGGAGGCAAGAGGTGAGATTACTGGAGCCTTGACCAAGATCTTTGCGTCCTCTAGCCATAGGAGAGGTCCCAGAGGACTGGTGAATAGCTAATGTTGTTCCTTTGTTAAAAGGAAAAAGGAAAATCCTGGAAAATATAGACCGGTGAGTCTCATGTCAGTGGTAAGGAAGCTATTGGAGAGGTTTCTTAGAGATAGGATTTATGGGTATTTGGAAAAGCATGGCCTAATTAGGGACAGTCAGCATGGCTTTATGCGGGGCAGGTCATGTTTTACTACCTTGATTGAGTTTTTCGAGGAGGTGACAAAGGTGGAGTTGTGGATGTTGTCAACGTGGATTTTAGTAAGGCATTCGACAAGGTTCCTCATGGTGGGCTCGTCCAAAAGATTAAGATGGATAGGATCCACAGTGATTTGGATTTAGAATTGGCTTGCCCATTGAAGACAGAGGGTAGTGGTCGATGGGACTTATTCTGGCTAAAAGTCTGTGACTAGTGGTGTTTCTCAGGGATCTGTACTAGGACCTCTGCTGTTTGTGATATACGTTAATGACATGGATGAAAATGTGGATGGGTGAGTTAGTAAGTTTGTAGATAACACCAAGGTTGACGGCATTGTGGAAATTGTAGAAGATTGCCAAAAGATACAGTGGGATATAGATCAGTTGCAGATATGGGTGGAGAAATGGCAGGTGGAGTTTGAGGTGTTGCACTTTGGGAGTTCATGTGTAAAGGGAAAGTTTAAAGGAGATGTGTGTGGGAAGTTTTTTTACACAGAGAGTGGTGGGTGCCTGGAATGCGCTACCTGGGGTGGTGGTGGAGGCAGATGTGAAGGAGGCTTTTTTAAGTAAGCACATGAATGTGCAGAGAATGGAGGGATATGGGCCATTGGCAGGCAGGCAGGATTAGTTTAATTAGGCATCATTGGCTTAGTTAGTTTGGCACAACATCATGGGCTGAAGGCCCTGTTTCTATCTAAAGATGAAGAAATTCTCTGAATCTAGTAACATTTATTCAGGAGAGAATTTGTAAGCTCTGATTTTTATCATGAAGTTTGATGTCATTGTACTAGGTGAATATAATGTAGAGAGGGGTCCTGTCCAGGAAACTGCAGCCCTTCCTACTAGTTCAGTAAAGGCAATAGAAATTATTACAAAATGTAGATGAATAGAATAAGCATATTGAAATAACTGTCAAGCAATAATGAAGAAGGTGAGGTCGAACCTGATTTTTATATTGCAAGAGGGATATCCAGGTGTAAAGTACTTCTTGAAGTACCATTAGTGATGTGAAAGGGAGAGGGTAGTGTGTAGCTGAGGGGGATGTGAAAGGGAGAGTACAGGGTGGAGCTGAAGTGGACCTGCAGAGGGCGATGGCTGAGCAGACCGTGTAGGGTGAGCTGGAACAGGGCTGGGCAGAGTGAAGGGGCGACTAGCCAAGGAATGTGCAACACGAATCAGCCACAGGGAGAGAAAGGTGATTGGAAGTGTGAAGAGGCTGCAGACACGACAGGGCTAAGCAGAAGTGCTGCGAGTAGTGTGGAAAGGTACAAGAGCGGCATGGACGTGGCGGGCCGAAGGGCCTGCTTCTGTGCTGTATGATTCTCCGGTTCTGACCATTAGAGAAGGACAGCCATGGACTCGATGCATGGAAAATAGGGTGAAATCTCTTTAATAGAGTTGGGTCATGCACCAAAGAAAGACAGAGGCTGTATTTCATCCTTCAGGGGAAGTTCTGGAACTCCAGAGGCAACACATGGAGTTCTGACAGAACAGGTCATAGAGTAACAGAGCAATACAGCACGGAAACAGGCCCTTCAGCCCAACCAGTCCATGCCGACCACGGTGCCCACCCAATTTCAGTCCCAATTTCCTGCATTCCACCTATATCCCTCCAGGCCCCTCCCCTCCATGTACCTATCCAAGTGCTTCTTAAATGATACTATTGTACCTGCCTCAGCTAATTCCTCTGGCGGCTCATTCCATACACTCACCACCATCTGCGCGAAAGAGTTGCCCCTCAACTCCCCTTTAAATCTTTTCCCTCTAAGTTTATGCCCTCTAGTTTTGGACCCCCCTACCCTGGGGAAAAGACTGTCACCATCCACCTTATCTATGCCTCTCATAAGGTTGCCCCTCATTCTCCTACGTTCCAAGGAATAGAGACCTAGTCTGGCTAATCTCTCCCTATAACTCAGGTCCTCGAGACATGGCAACATCCTCGTTAAGTCCTTTCTGCACTCTTGCCAGTTTAACTACCTCTCTCCTATAACATGGTGACCAAAACCATACACAGCACTCCAAGTGCGGCCTCACCAATGACTTGTACAACTGCAACATAATGTCCCAACTTCTACACTCAGTGCCCTGGCTGAGGAAGGCCAGTGTGCTAAATGCCTTTTTCACCACCCTGTCTACTTGTGACGCTACTTTCAACAAATTATGCCCTTGTACTCCTAGGTCCTTCTGTTTCATTACACTCCCTAGTGCCTTACCATTCATAGTAGAAGCCTTACTCTGGTTTGACTTACCAAAATGCATCACCTCACATTAATCTGTATTGAAATCAATTCCTCTCCTTTCCATCAGGGCTAAGGGTGAAAACTGAGAAAATCTCCAAAACTGAGAAAATCTCCAAAACTGCTGCTTCAAAGGGGACATTTCAAAACTCGATTTCTTGTATTTGAAGTGGTTTAGTTTTTGTAACGAGTAATAATCATCCAAGCTCCTTTGTATACATCAACATTGTGTTCAAAACTAACTCTAACAGTGAGTGATTTAGACACCTATATACAATAGAAATAGAAATGTTGCATTTTGGTTGAGAAATATATTTCTTTCAGCTTTGATCCTGACCCAAGGAGAAGGCATACGTTTTGGACCACAATGATGGGAGGTGCATTTGTGTGGATGGGAATATACAGTTGTAATCAAGCACAGGTCCAAAGATATCTAGCCTGCAGAACTGAAAAAGAGGCAAAAAAGTAAGTGAAACCAGTTGTTTCTGTTCAAAACAAAGAATCAGATCATGATGTTTTCTTTCAACCCAGTAGATTCCAACAGAAGGTCTTGGATCTGAAACATTAACTCTCTATTTCTTTCCACAAGTGCTGCTTTATCTGCTGTTTTCAGCAGTTCCCTTTTTTTTATTGCAGTCTTCTAGCATTTGCAATTTTTAAATTACTTTTAAATCATCTGATCCTCCACTAGCAGGCTTGAGGGGCCAAATGGCCTATTCCTGCTCCTAATTCACATGTACATGAGCATACCCAAATTCCTTTGTTGTCTATTTGCTCTGTTTTCCAAATTCCCTCACTATCTCCCTGCCTTCCATTTCCAGCTTTGCTCCCTTCTGAATCTGTGCTCAGCTTCCTTCCCCCTACTAAGTTAGTGTAAATGATCCCCAACTGCACCGGTAAACATGCTCATAGGTCTTGAAGTCCGACCTGTCTGGCTGTATAGGTCTCATCTTACCCAGAACCAGTCCCCATGTCCCAGGAATCTTAAGCCTTTTCTCCTGCAGCACCTCTCCAACTGGGCATTCATCAACACCATTCCTTTACCCACTGGTGTGTGCCACAGGGAGTAATCTGAAGAATACCTTAAAATTCCCACAGTCTTGGGATGTAGGTGGTTCTGGACTGGCAGAATTTCCATACTAATGGATGTTATTCCTATTAATACCCCAACAGCATTTTAAGTTAACCTTTTTTACATATTACACAGTACTGTAATAAAATCTCCAGTGAATTCAGTAAGTTTAAAGGGTGCATGAGAACCAGGACCCTTGTAAGTTTTCGGGAGCATGGGAAATGTCACCTGTGAGCAGATGCGAGACAGCCAGATAGTGGATTATCGGAGTGTAATCTTTTCCAATTCTGCTTCTTAAACTCTTTCCTAACTCCTAAAAATCTTGCCTGTAGGTCCTGAACCTTTTTTTATCCCCCCAGCTATGTTGCTCATACTGCCTGTTCAGCCTTGCCTTCCAAAATGGTCTGCAGCCACCCTGACACTGAAAGGGGGTGAAGGGAGAGTGCAGCATACATCCTGGAATCATTTGTCTGGTCCCCTAAGTACAGAAATTCCCATAATTGTTTCTCTTTGACCCAGATCCTGAAAAATAAACTTTAAAAAATTCCCCATTTCTGAGACGCCCTGCCTTTCTTCATGAGATGAACTCGCTTAGCAGAAATAAAGTGTATAAAAAAGAAACACTCTCAGCGACCCACCAACCAGCTCCTTCCCTCTGTTCCTTTGTCATTCAGTGAGTTGTTCTGCAAGTTTTGAGCTCTTAAAACCCCAGTATTTCAGAGAATCAGTGAGGCATTTTTACAGTTTCTGACCTCTTAGACTCAGTACCAGTACATTAAGGTGTGCTACAAAACTGGAAGGAAGACATTGCCTTTCTAACCAGATATAGCAGCCTTCAGGTTGCCTTACTCTGCTGCTGGTAATGGTTATAATGCATGTAAAATCTCACCATGGAGATTTATGAATTTAAATTTAATAGAAGAAGGGCAACTAAATAAATCTGGAATTAAAAGCTAGCATTACTCATGTTGACCATGAAACTATCATATTTTAGCAAAACAACATATTAAAACTAGCCTTTTCTGCCTTTCGTCAACTGATTTAGTCTCACTGTATCAGAGATATACCCTTTGTTCTACAGATCAAAAGTCTTCAGGTCATTCATTCACTCTGATTGACTTCAACTTACTGAAAGTGCCAGTAAGGTGAAAGTACAGAGGACTGGGGCTGACTGGGTTACTCCACAAAAAGCAAAATGGACTTAATGGGCCACATTACCTCCTTCTGTGCCAATATGATGTTATAACTCAAAGACCTCTTACCCTCTTGCTGTTAGATATCTGGAATTAAATCAATAGTTAACTTTAGGCTTCTTAAAACTGGTAACCACCAGAGGATTGTTTGCCTTGTCAGCAATGAGAATAGAATTGCCACTGTTCCCATTGGCGTGTGAGGAAAAGAAAAATAACAGGAAAACTTTTCCAGGTGGCAAGTGATTAGGATCTGGAATGCATTGCTGGGGGTGGTGAGGTAGTGGGAATTGATTCAATCATGGGTTTTAAAGAGAATTGGATGAGAAAGGGGAAAAAATGGAAGGCTTTGGGGAGCGGCCAGGGAAGTGGAGCTAGCTGAACTGCTCTTACATTAGAGCTGGCATGAATTCAGTGATTTTCTGAATTCTTGTACACATCTCTAGTTACTTATGAATTAAGAGTAGGGCCTGAGCCTGCTTCTTCATCTAATGAGATTAGGGTCAGGGCACCAATGCTCAATACAAGAGGGCATGGCTTTAAAGTAATGGGTGGGAAGTTCAAGGGAGATATCAGAGGAAGGTTTTTTACCCAGAGAGTGGTTGGGGCGTGGAATGCGCTGCCTGGGGCGGTGGTGGAGGCAGGTATATTGGTCAAATTCAAGAGATTGTTAGATAAGCATATGGAGGAATTTCAAATAGTGGGATATATGGGAGGAAGGGGTTAGTCTTAGGCATGGTTTAGAGGTCAGCACAACATTGTGGGCCGAAGGTCTGTACTGTTCTATGGTCCTATGGCTGAACTGTAATGTTGCCCCCATTGATCTTTCATCCTCTTGCTTATGAAGTCTAATTATCTCTGCCTTAGAAATATTCAAAGACTCTGTTTCCATTGCCCTTTCAGGAGGAGAGTTCCAAAGACTTTGAACCCTTTGAGAGGAAAACGTTTCATCTCAGCTCTGTCTTAAATGGGCGACCCCTTATTTTTAAACAGCGACCCCTATTTCTAGATTCTCCTGCAAGAGAAAATATCTTCTCTACATCTACCCTGGCAGTACCCTTCAGAATGTTATGGGTTTCAGTCAATTCCTGGCTCAATCTTCTAAATCCCAGAGGATGCAAGCCTAGCCTGACCAATTTTCCTCATAAGATGATCTGGTCATTCCAGATATTACTCTAGTCAGCCTTCTGTGAACTTATGTAAATTGGGAGACCAATACTCTACACAGGTGTAGTATAATCAGTGCCCTATATAACTGAAGCATAAATTCCCTACTATATTCCCCTCACAATAATATTCTGTTAGTTTTTTGGTATTGGTATTGGTATTGGTTTATTATTGTCACTTGTACCAAGGTACAGTGAAAAACTTGTCTTACAAACCGATCTTACAGGTCAATTCATTACACAGTGCAGTTACTTCAAGTTAGTACAGAGTGCATTGATGTAGTACAGGTAAAAACAATAACAGTACAGAGTAAAGTGTCACAGCTACAGAGAAAGTGCAGTGCAATAAGGTGCAAGGTCACAACAAGGTAGATCGTGAGGTCATGAGGTCATAGGTCATAGTCCATCTCATTGTATAAGGGAACTGTTCAATAGTCTTATCACCGTGGGGTAGAAGCTGTCCTTAAGTCTGGTGGTACGTGCCCTCAGGCACCTGTATCTTCTACCTGATGAAAGAGTAGAGAAGAGAGAATGTCCTGGGTGGGTGGGGTCTTTGATTATGCTGGCTGCTTCACCAAGACGAGAGGTAAAGACAGAGTCCAAGGAGGGGAGACTGGTGTCCGTGATGCGCTGGGCTGTGTCCACAACTCTCTGCAGCTTCTTGCGGTCTTGGGCAGAGCAGTTGCTGTACCAAGCCGTGATACATCCTGATAGGATGCTTTCTATGGTGCATCGGTAAAAGTTGGTGAGAGTCAAAGGGGACAAACCAAATTTCTTTAGCCTCCTGAGGAAGTAGAGGTGCTGGTGAGCTTTCTTGGCCATGGCATCCATGTGGTTTGTCCAGGACAGGTTGTTGGTGATGTTCACTCCCAGGAACTTGAAGCTGTCAACTCTCTCGACCTCAGCACCATTGATGTAGACAGGTGTATGTACACCGCCTCCTTTCCTGAAGTCAATGACCAGCTCTTTTGTTTTGTTGACATTGAGGGAAAGGTTGTTGTCATGACACCATTCCACTAAGCTCTCTATCTCCTTCCTGTATTCCGACTCATCGCTGTTTGAGATACGGCCTACAACGGTGGTATCATCTGAAAACTTGTAGATAGAGTTAGAGCAGAATCCGGCCACACAGTCATGAGTGTATAGGGAGTAGAGTAGAGGGCTGAGGACGCAGCCTTGAGGTGCACCAGTGTTGAGAATAATCGTGCCGGAGGAATTGCTGCCTATCCTCACTGATTGCGGTCTGTTTGTTAGAAAGTCAAGGATCCAGTTACAGAGGGAGGTGTTGAGTCCTAGGTCTTGGAGTTTGGTGACGCTTGCTTGGTATTATTGTATTGAAGGCAGAGCTGTAGTCAATAAACAATAGTCTAACGTAAGTGTCCTTACTGTCCAGATGCTCCAGAGCTGAGTGAAGGGCCAGGGAGATGGCATCTGCTGTAGACCTGTTTCGGCGATAGGCGAATTGCAATGGGTCCAGGTTGTCTGATAGGCTGGAGTTGATGCGTGCCATGACCAACCTCTCAAAGCACTTCATGATGGTGGATGTCAGAGCCACTGGTTGGTAGTCATTGAGGCATGTTACCTTGCTTTTCTTTGGTACCGGGATGATAGTGGTCTTCTTAAAACAGGAGGGAACCTGAGATTGAAGCAGGGAGAGGTTGAATATGTCCGCAAATACTTCTGCCAGCTGATCAGCACAGGATCTGAGCACGCGGCCCGGGACACCATCTGGGCTAGGTGCTTTCCTCGTGTTCACTCTTCGGAAGACTGATCTTACGTCCTCCACTGTGATCACAGGTTCAGCTGCGCTGGTGGCTGTCAGAGTGGATGGTGACAATCCACTTCCTTTTTGTTCAAAACGTGCATAGAATGCATTAAGTTCATCAGGAAGGGATGCGCTGTTGTTAGCTATGCAGCCTGACTTCGTCTTGTAGCCTGTTATGGCATGTAAGCCCTGCCATAACTGGCGGCTGGTCAGGGACTCTATTTTGAGTTGGTATTGCCTCTTGGCATCCCTTATAGCTTTACGAAGGTCATACCTCGCTTTCTTGTACAGATCAGGATTACCAGATTTGTGTGCAGCGGTCCTCTCCTTCAATAGGGAGTGGATCTCCCAGTTCAGCCATGGCTTCCTGTTTGCAAATGATGCACTTGGACATGCAGGTCTCTATGCAACACCGAGTTCTGTAATTTCTCACCATGTACAAAATATGTTTCCTTTATACATTTACATTTTCCCACGTTGAGGCCGCAGCACCAATTTCTGTGGCACACCATGTGTTGCATCTTGTGACCCAGAAAAGCCCTCTTCATGCCTACTCTGTTTCCTGTTCACCAGTCAATCTCCTTTCCATGTCAACGTGTTACCTTCTACATTGTGAGTTCTTCTTTTCAGTAATAACCTTTGATAGGATACATAATCAAATGCCTTCTGGAAATCTTAAGAGTAATGCATCCAATTGTGCCCCTTTATCCACAGCACATGTTACTTCTTCGAAGAACTCCAAAAATTGGTCAACTGTGATTTCCCTTTCACAAAATTATGTTTACTTTGACTAATTATCTTGAAATTTTTTCTGTCCTGCTATAACATCTTTAATAATGGTTCTTAACATTCTCCCAAGATGAATACAAAGCTTAATAGATCTGTGGTTTTCTACTTTCTGTCTTCCTTTTTGAATGAAAGCATCACTTTTGCTATTTTCCAATCAAATGGAACCTCACCTGAATCGAGGGAATTTTCAGAAATTAAAACCAACCTATCTATTGTCTCACTAGTCACTTTTAGAACCCAAAGCTGAAGTTCCTCAGAACCTGGAAATTTGTCAGACCACAGCTCCAGCAGTTTGCTTGGTACCACTTTGATGTTTTTCATAAGTTTTCTGGGTCCCTCCCCCCTGCTTCCAGTTTCCAATTTACATAGATCTCTCTCCAGACTAACTTTCTATTCTCTCATGTTTTGTTTTTTCTAAAACATATCTATAGGAACTACTGGGTTTAATATTTCTGGCTAATTTTTGTCTTGTTCTCTAATTTTTTTCTTCCATTTAAATCTTTTAATCATTCTTTGCTTTTTTTTATATATTTTGTTCATTCTGATCCTGATCTTCTCCTTGCCATTGCACAATTATTTGCTTTTTCAAGTTTGGTACTATCTTTAACTTGTTTAGTTAATCACAGACCGTGAGTCTTCCCCATGGATTTCTTCTGTCATATTAGAACATCTGTTCTGAAAAATCTCCTTAAGTTTCTGGCATTGCACCCTAATTGACTGATCCTTTGACCTAACTGACAGTTCACTTCAGCTAGCTCTTCATTCGTGCCTTCACAATTGCCTTTATTTAGGTTTGTTTGATTGGGTTACTTCACACTAAACATGCCCACTCTGGATGTGGAATCAATAATCTACCCTGATAATTACATTTTCACTTCCTGGGTGGTAATCCCATTCATAAATTAATAATGTTCAAGTGTAATGAAGTTCTTTCTTCAAATATATTTACATCTGTAATGTTATCTTAAAATCACACCCTGGAGATCCATCTGAAGAACCTCATTGCATGTGCATTGGATTGAATCCTGACTCATACCAAACCTTTCAAAATATCTAAGGTCTAACGTGAATGCCCTCATTGGAAGCAGGTATTTTATTCACAATTTGTTCCATGTTCACTCTACTGAAATACATGAAAATGATAATGAAAGTCAACCACTTCCATTCTTAATGTACTTTGCAACTTTCTGTTGACCACTGTTTCTTCTTATTTTACAGGGCTATATTCTGGAACTGGGTTGGAATGCTTATAGTGACAACTGTGGCCTATCTGTGTGGTTTGGTTATGTATGCTGTTTATGAAAACTGTGATCCAATGGAGGCAAACAGAATCACCAATACTAATCAGGCAAGTAAATACATATTTTAAAAATCACAGCTCCAAAAAGTCTTTGAGAATTTGGACAGCCTTGCAGCTTAGTGCACTCCCCTTTCACTCTAGCTTCTAGACTTGAGACTAGATTAGTGCAATTGGATGAAAAGTATTACCGCTTATGGTTCTCAATGTCTTACATGAAGTGAGTTTGAACAGTCTCAATCCAGTTCCTCATGTGCATGGCCCACAGGTCACAATTGTCTTAATTTAGTATAACACAAAAAGCAATGGAATGGCTGGCATAGAAAATGTAAAATGTCACACAAGTGCTCTGAAGAATGATGCTCTGACAGTGGGATTAAGGTCCTCGGCACGTAATGCCCTTTCTCTGCAGCTGGCAGTGCTTCATCTTTACTCCAAGAATGCCAGATGATCATACTATGTTCTCTAACTTAAATTTCCTTATTTCCAGGAACAAATACTGTAGATTCGCAGGGAAAAAGAGGATTTTTTTTTAAAAAGCAAAAGATAGAGACTATTAGTTGTAAAGTGAACTCAAGTCCATTTCTAAAATAGATACTGATTTTCATTTGTGCACTAACGCACAAGATAATTTTTCATGAAGTGCTCAAGTACTAAACTCCTGAATATTTTTATTTACTATAGTTTTAGGCAAAGGATTATAATATACTATTGACTTCTGTACCTTCATAGATAAATAGATAATATATATTAGGATTTGTAGGTTATTCCTGATTACATGGTGAAGTAAAAAAATTGTTCTGGAGACCCAGTTGCATCTCAGATTCAATTCAATGGCTCAACTGTTTGATTCAGTACTTAGGTAAACCATGCAAATTAGAATTGCATGTGGTTCCATCCTCAAACTGCTTGAGCTATCTGATCTGAATCAATGCATTTCAATTGACAGTAAACCTGGGTAATGAAGATGAAAATCAATTGGGGATTCTCAGCTCTAATCATATTCAAGCAATCCTGATAAAAGTAGAAATGTGTTGAGAAGAAGTGAAGATGTTTTATAAGAATAATCCTATTCAATATTGAGGCTTACATTTGAATAATCACTAAGAAAGAATGATTAAAGGTTGACACACCTGAAGAAGACAGATACCCAGGACTCCCTGGCGGTGGCTCAGATAATGTTAAATCCCTTCAAATAATGCAAAACAGACCTCAACAATCAGTTAATGCCTGCTTCAGTGTGTAAAGCACAGACCTTGACTGTGGAGTGATATTAAAACAAGTGTTTTTTTAAAAGTTTTGAGAGCATACTTGTTAAAGAAAGTGAGATAGAATTTCCAGACCATTGCCTACATGAACGAATTGAAAGATATTTTTGCAAATCAGATTACACCCTTTTTTTAAACCAGTCCTCTGCACCTTACTGTCTGATTTCCAATCCTTTGTAACAGCAAAACCATCATCAAATCTTTTCCTTTGCTCCTACATGCCCTCCTAAGCAGCCTTGTTTCATCCTCAATGTAAATTCTTTAAGTAATCTTCCTACATGTAGGGAGCACTGAAAAATATAAGACTTGTTCCATCACATTGACTGATGTGTTGGAAAACATGAGAGAATTTTACTTGGATCCTCAAACTATTACTTTTAGATCAAAAGCTATGTTGTCACGTGTGTAATTCCCTTATCTCTTAGTGCCGGTGAAACCATTGCTCGAGTTCATGACAAGTTGTCAAACCTTAGATTTTTTCTGTTTCTGAGATACTTTCACCTCTGAGATAGGAGGGCAGAGATTTGAGTCTACTCCATCACTGATCTGCATGACTAGGAAATATTCAACTTGTTAGAGCAGATATCACAAATTGTTTCCTAATGACTTGTTCTTTATTTTAAAATCATTCCAAAGATGGCACCGTTACTGGCCTTGGATATCTTATCTCATATGCCTGGAGTTCCGGGGCTTTTTATTTCTAGTGCATTTAGTGGCACTCTGAGGTATGTAATGTTATATTAAAGGTTAGAATCCAGATTATAATAGAATAATAATTTGTATAAATTTATTCTTATAAAAAGTGCTTCTATGATTTTGAATTTATGGAAACTATGCATGGAGGTGGAGAATAAAACGTAGCAGGCTATTTTTGTGTCATTTAAGTGGTTAGTTGCAAAGTTGCATGACTTTTTCCTTGTCTTAGGAAGAAAAATCAGTGAGCCAATCCAAATGACTAGAAATTATCATAATGAAGCCATAAATGCAATACATCCATGAGCTGCAGAGAATGGTGTGGGAATCAAAACTCTTATAGGAAACTGAGGAAAATATATATAAGTCCAGTAACTTCATGTGTGATGCTCAGTGGTGCCACAGTTAGTGCCACTAACTCACAACTCCAGGGACCCAAATTTGATCCTGACATTGGGTGCTGTCTGTGGAGATTGCATGTTCTCCCCATGACCAAAGATGTGCTGGAAGGCTATTTGGCTGCTGTAAAATACCCCTTCGTGTAAGTAAATGGCAAAAAAAATCAATGGGGAATTGCATAAGTAAGTAGAAATTATTACAGATTTTGAAGTGTTAGCTGTATGGTATCATTATGCGTGAAATTAAGAAGTAAACAGCATTCAGTTTTTCTTTCTTTCCTAACTTTCTGCAATCTAGTATAAGGGTCTCTGAGAATTGTCATTGGGTCTATCATGCCTATGTACTCCATGAGAATCAGACAGTCCATCCACTTAATTCCCTGAAGAGCTGAGGCAAATCTAAGTTGAATTTAAGTTATTCTTGAATGCATGCACTAACAGTGTGAAAAGAGCACAGGTAAAATCCAGCTGTTGATATTCAGCTTCATTTAATGTGTTAGACCTTCCCAAAGCATATTGACAATGTGGAGAGGCCAAAACATTATATTTATATATATATATATATTAGATGAAAGGTGATTGAAGATATAAAAATCTGACCAGAAGTAGTATTCACTGTAACCAGTATTGACGAGGATATCTACATTGTGTTCATACTGTATATTATTGAAACATTGCTTCATTTTTCTTGTCCACAGCACGATCTCTTCAGGCATCAATGCCATCGCTGCAGTCTTTGTGGAAGATATTATAAAACCAAACAGCAAAACTTGGCAACATCTTTCTGAATACAAGAGAACACTGATTTCAAAGTTTCTAGGTTACCTTTCAGCTTCTGAACCTCCTACAGGACAGAGTTTAAAATACAGGAAGAGTGATGATATTATTTGTCATGATATATGTAAATGCACGGTACCTTGGTTTGATGATACTGAGGTTAACTAAACTGGATGGTTTATAAAAGAAGCATTGGCAGAACTGCTGCAAGCAGTCGTGTGACTCAGCCTACAGATATCACTGCAGATGTCAATCTTTTTAGACAAGGTTGAACATTGATGGTGCTGGATCCTAATGGTCACTAATGTTTTTCTTAATGATCAGCAAACCTAGCTTTTAGATAAAAATAGATAAATGTGATCTATGCAAAGGAGGAATTAATTTGGAGGAAGTTGTTGCACTCTTTCTACAATCATTCTTTGGTTTCTGTCCAAAGTTTGCTTTTCTCCAGTGCTCTCAGGAGTTGGCTGGTTGCAACCCCTTTCAAATGTGGGTTGTTGGACAGTGTGATCCCCTGTCATCCGATATGAAACAGGCCTGATGCATGATGACACAAGGGACTTAACTTTCCTTCTTTTACCCAGTATCTACCTCAGGCTTCAGGTGGGTCAGGATGAGAACAGTGTAGCATGAGACAGACTACAGTGTAGCATGGCTGTTAGCAACCTCAATGTGTAGTCTAAAGGATTTTTTCGGTTATTTTTAAAAGATGCCTAATGCATCTTGTCCAATGGAGTCCGGTGCTCTCACTCATTGGTTCAGCTTGGTTGCCCTTTGATTGTTAAATCTCCTGTCCCAGTGCTTGGGCCTTATTGCATCAATTAATGAGGATGTTACTGGGATTGGAGGGTTTGAGTTGTAAGGAGAGACTGGATAAGGTTGGCGCTTTTTTTCCCTGGAGCGTAGGAGGCTGAGGTGTATACCTTACAGATGTACATAAAATCATGAGGGACTTAAATAAGGTGAATATTCACCATCTTTTTCCCAAGGGAGGGGAGTCTAAAACTATATATTTAAGGGCAGAAGGGAAAGGTTTACAGAGGATCTCAGGGGCAACTTTTTCACAGAGGGTGGTGGGTATATCGAATGAGCTGTCAGAGGTAGCAGTAGAGGTAGGTACAACTACAGCATTTAAAAGTCATTTAGACAGGTACATGGATTGGAAAGATTTAGAGGGATATGAGTCAAATGCAGGTAAATGGGACTAGCTGAGGCAGGCAACTTGGTTGGCATGGAAGAGTTGGGCCTGTTTCCATGCTGTGTAGTTCTATGACTCTACAAATAAAGATTTAAGTAAAAGACTGCAGCTGTTGAACAGCTGAAATAAAATCAAGGATGTTGCAAATACCCAGCAGGTCAGTCAGCAAGGTGTAGAGAGAGAGGAAATGGTACATGAGGAATATGGAGAGGATGATTCATCTTGTGGGAAAATCTAGAACCAGGTGTCACTTTTTTAAAAATAAGGGGTCACCGAGTTAAGATAGGGATGAGGTGGGTTTTTCCCTCTCTGTGTCATGACTCATCGGAAATGTCCTCTTCAGGGATTGGTGGATATTCTTAAGACAGAGGTAGATAGATGTTTGATAAGCAAGGGGCTAAAAGGTTACCAGGGGTAGATAGGAGTGCAGACTTGAGGTTATGGCTATGACCTTATTAAATGGCAGAGCATGAGGTACTGAGCATCCTATCTCTGCTTCTAATTTGTTATGTATAACATTGACCTTTCACTACCACTAAGAAGCAACCAGCGGAACCCTGCTTTCTGGGAGCCCAGTGGAACTAAGTACGCAGTGGGTTTGCGCCCTGCTTGATTTTGAAGTACATTTAACCGAAGGGGTTATATTCCTGGCTTGATCCTGTGCATTTCCTAGCTGCCAAGTTAGGTTAAAATTATCCCCACAGCTCCTGACACATGCTCTTATTGTGTTGGTGGTATGGTGGTGTGTCCCATTCATCACACTATAACTTGACACCTGGATGTGACCATATCCTAGAGGTGGCAGCTAGATGCAAGCAAACTCAGTTTGTTCTGGATAGAAACCCACAGTCCAAGACAGAAATTACACATTTGTAATGTTGATTGTGTAAACCATCACTCAATTTAGAACATTCAAACAATAAATATGTACTGGGAAAAGTCTTAAAAGCAATCATCCCATGCCTTAATAAGCTTATGCAACAACTATGTATTTATATAGCTTTTAGCAAAGCAAAATGTTCCATGGTCTTTCACATAAGTTATCAAATTCATCTACATAGGACCAGCAACCACAAGCTTTGACTAGGAGGAAGGGAAGTGGAGAGGGTTAGGGAGGGAGTTCTAGATGGATGCAAGGAGCAATTGTGGTGAGTGAGAGAAAGCAGCTAGGGGGAAACAAAGAATAAAATGACCTAAATATCTGCAGACAGTACTTCCCTGCTAATTTTATTTTGTGTTTTGTTTAGCTATGATCTTTGGAATTATAACAATTGGACTGGCAGCATTAACATCCCTCTTGGATGAAAATGTAATGGAGGTAAACATAAAATTAGTGTGAAAATAACTGAAAGCAAATTTAATTTAATTTTTAACAGTTATGCTTGGAGTATCATTTTTATCCCTGTTAACATAAGAATGTTTCTTTTATATTTCTACACAGATAGCCCGAAGTGTTGATGGGTTACTTCTTGGACCCATACTGGGTGTATTTACTTTAGCAGCATTGTTTCCAAAATGTAATGCCAAGGTAAGACCTTAAATAGATATAAAAACTACGTCAGGGACTAGTTTTACACGCCTAACATTTCAACATCTTAAATTTATGTTTCAAAGAAAAACTATTGGTGCAGTGTTAAGTTAATAGTCACACAAAACCAGCTTAAAGTGAAAAGGCAGATTACAAACCTGAGATGTGGTAAACAGTAAGCCAATTCTCAGTGCAATGTGCATGGTTACTGTGTTGGTAAAGGCAAAAATACAGACAAGCTGTACCTTCACTTCAAACTGGCGTCAGACCCTTTACATTTATAAGTAAAGATCTATTGCTGCTTGAGACTCCATATGCAACATTATTATTATGAAGATGTTCAGGTGGTGTGTAGTTGTGTTCCCTATAAAGTTAGGCTAAAATAGACCTAGTTTTCTTTATATACACCTTTTCCCCTCTAGAACTGGTAAAAAACAACTCAAATTTGTGGTTATAGCTGCCAAAGATACTCCTGCGCTCACTTACATATATAAGAAACCCACATTTTTAAAACATCTCAAGACAACCTACAGCCAATGAAGTGGAGTCAGTACTGTAACACGTTAAGTACAGCAGCTAATGTGCAAAAGGGAAGATACCAGAAGTTTGTTATTTTGATTGAGAGATAAATATCGACCAAGATAATGTGGAGAATTCCTCAGCTTCTGATCAACAAAATGCAATTGATCTTTTAGTGTCTAATCCAGCACTTTCTCTGTGCTAGTTTAAATTTTTGTTCTCAAATCTCTAGTGTAGGATCTGAACCCTTGTTGTACTGATTCAGAAACAAAGAATAAAATTTAACTTAAAAATAAACATCCGAAACAAACAATGGGGCCGCCCAGGTGCACTGCTGTATCATCAAAGCTCTAAAAGTCAGCTTGATTGTTATAGGAATTAGTTCTATCAGTGGCCTGCAATTCCAGAAACGTGCTTTATTCCAAACTTTAAAGGTGCTTTTAGAGCACCCAATATTATAATGCATCAGAGATCTCAAGGCAGCAAGCAAGAAATTCACAAACTGAAAAAGGCCAATGAAACTGCTGCTGCTGAGATAGGCTAGCTTTGCCACCCCCCCCCCCCCCCCCACTTAGGTCTATTATAAAACCTAAACTGAGTACAAATTTGGAACATTTCAGTTTTCCACTCTCCGTGTGACCTGCTCTGGAACTGCACTTTCATGCACAAGTGAAAATTTAAGCTCCAAAGTCCTTTCCTTATCTAAAACTAGTGGTGTATTTGCTGCTCCACAGCCTCTTCTCAATAATTATTGTTCCAAATCCCCTTTTCTTTTAAACAAAATATCCGTCTTGAGCAAAACAACAAGCTTCTGGAGGAACTCAGCAGGTCATGCAGGGTCTTGACCTGAAATGTCAGTTATCACTCTGCCTCCACAGATGCTGCCTGACCTGCTGAGTTCTCCAGCAGTTTGTTTTTTGCTCCAGATCCTAGCATCTGCAGTCTCTCGTGTCTCCCATATCCAAAACTCAAGTGATTGTGAGTAGGGAGGAGGATGAAAAGAGGTTTCAAGAGGATATTGACAAGCTGTGAGAGGGCAAGTACATGGCAGATGGAATATAATGTGGAAAAATGTGAAGTTATCTACATTGATGCACAAAATAGAAAAGCAAAGTATTTGTTAAAAGGTGATATATTGAGTATTGTTGATGTTCAAAGCAACTTAGGTGTCCTAAACAAGTCACACTGGGAAAATATGCAGCTACTACTGTCGAGGCAGGCTCCCAGCATAGGTCCATTGTAAAACTTGAACTGAGCAGGAAGCGATTAGGAAGGCAAGTGTTAAACTGGCCTTTATTATGTCAGGATCTGAGTACATGAGTAACAATGGCTGACTGCAATCATATAGGGCTGAGACTGCATCTGGAGCACCGTGTACAGTTATGGTCCTCTTCCCTAAAACAATGATTTTATTTGTCCTTGATGGAGCCCTGCAAAGATTCACTAGACTAATCCCAGGGAAGATGGGTTTGCCATTTGAGAAAAGGTTGAATAGATCAGGACTACATTCTCTATAACTTAGAAGAATGTAAGGGGATCTCATTGAAAGTTACAGAATTCTTACAAGACTGGGTGAAGGGAGGACATTGCCCCTGGCAGAGGAATTTCAAACCTGAAGTCACAAACTGAGATTAATAGTAGGCCATTTAGGACTGAGAAGGTGAGTCTTTGGAATTCTCTACCTCAAATGGGTGTGGAGGCTGAGGTATTCAATATATCCAAGGCAGGGACTGCTAGATTATTAATAATTAAGCAAAGTAAAAGATATGGGGTTGGTACAGAAAGTGGTGCTGAAGTAAAAGATCTTGTTAAATGGCAGAACAGGCATCAGCGGCTGAATGGGTGCTCTTCTATTTCTTATGTACAAGTTTGAGTGTGATGGAATACCCATTACCTGCCTGATTGACTGTGGCTCCAATAACACCAAAATAACTTGATACCATCCAACAAAGCAGTCACACCATTCATCCCTATCTGTTACTTCAAATTGTTATTCCCACAACTTTTCGTGCACATAACTGCAGTGTGTACTTTCCAAAAACAATCAATGCAACAACTTACCAAAGCCTCTTTGACAGCATTTTCCAAGTTTGTGATTTCTACCAGATAGAAAGTTAAGGGCAACAAGCACATGGGAATGCCACCACCACTAAATTCGCCATCACCTTGCACACCATGCTGATTCGGAGTTATATAACCATTCCTCCATTGTTGCTGGTAAAAATCCTGAAACTGCCCACCCAACATTGCTGAGGGAATTTCTTCATCAAATAGGCTCAATAGTTCAAAAAGGTGGCTAACTATCCACTTCTCAAAGACAATTATGATCAGCTGGAGGTGGAACTTCAAACTGGTCAAAAGCTGATCATGTAGTAACTTCCTCTGCTAACTTTCTCTTCTCTCTCACAAACAATTATCCTTGTTTTTTTAGTATGAGTTTGACTTTGCGTGTTGGTCACAGCCTGTAACTTAGCTACTGAGCTCCTGTGCGGATATTGAAGTCATCATCACAGTCTAATTGACTGTGGGCAAAAGGTCACATTACAAGCTTAACACTCGATGTAGCGAGGTCTCATGAAGGTAGAGACATTTTAAGTAAATAGGTGAGAACTTGGCAGATGAAATATATATATATGAAATAAATATACATAAAATATGTGGTCATCCATTTTGATAGAGAAAAAAATACAGAGACAGCATGTTTTGCTTTAAGTGATGAGAGATTGAAAAACTTGGTTACCTATTGTTATTGCTTGAGAACAATTAAACTTTGAAGACAGTTTCTTCCCCTCCCCCACCTACTCCATCTGCCCATCACCCACACACTCCTCCCACAGTTCCCATCTTCCCCACCCCCCCACCTTCCTTATTTGGTTCCACTCTTTGCCTTCCTTTGGACACAACCTGGTCCATCACGGGCACAGCCCTCTCTACCATTGGAAGTATCTACAGGAGGCATTGCCTCAAGAAGGCAGCATCTACTATCATGGATCCCCACCATCCAGGCCATGCCCTCTTCTTGCTGCTTGTGTTTGGCAAGAGGTACAGAAGACTGAATTCCCATACCACCAGGTTCAGGAACAGCTACTTTCCTTCATTTGTCGACTGTCCATTTCCCTCACAGATGCCGCCTGACCCACAGAGTTCCTCCAGCAGTTTGTTTTTTGCAACAATTAAACCATTGTGAAATGAAGCTGAGCACTGCAATCTAAAGAGACAGAATAACTAGTAAATCTGTACTGTAAAACACCTTGAAATAATCTTTTCTTTATTCTGATCCTCCCAGGGAGCATTTGTGGGTATGATTGTTAGTTTTGCCTGTTCATTTTTTCTGGGAATCTGTTCTCAAGTGTATCCACCTGCTGCTAAATACACAAGGAAACTCAAAACATCAACAGCAGGCTGTCATTTATCTAATGCCACCATCTCCAGCCCCGTGAATGGAACATTTTTCATCGCAACCACAGTGATATCTCCTGCATCAGACAAACCGTAAGTTAGTCAACACAGAGTCATTTTGTTCTCCATTTTCTTCAGTGCATATATGAGTGTACAATAAAGTGAAGTACATGTTCTGCAGTTTGTACAGAAAATAAAAAAGCAAAGCCAAAAATGTGAATGTTACATTCCCTAGGAATAGGAGCTCAAAGCCCAACCACATCTTTGTTGTCTTTCCAGGAATTCTGCCAGGGGATGTATGAAATTCTTAAAAGTGCTTGACATGATAGATTCCCAGCAACTCTTACCCCTGTTTAGATTGTTTCAAAGTAGAAGACGTAGTCTCAAAAGGTTGGAATGAGATGATGAGAAAATTTCTTCAATGCAGCTTGTGAACCTTTGGAATTCTCTCCCAGAGTGTTGTGGATTCACAACCATTGAGTACATTCAGAGTTGAGATTGATACGTTTGATACCGAGGGAATCAAAGGACATGGGAATGAGACAAGAAAATGGCACTGACGTAGCTGGTTAAGCTGTGGTCTGTTACTACCTGTATTTCTTCTGTTTTAATACAAACAGAAGAACTGATGAGGAACTGTTAAATATAATATTGTGATGTTGTCCAGTCTGATTCAATCCCCTAAATGAAAGATCCTGATTTCAAGGAGAGAAGGTACGTATGTAATAAGTGTTTGAGCCCAAGGTAGGCAGTACAGCTGAGGAATCTAGCAACATGAAAGTCCTAGAAAATTTTACAGCTAGTGCTCATTACCATAACTTGCATTGGAGACCAACAAAAACCTGGACAGCTGCCCTATATACACATCAGGCAGTAAACTGCTTCCAGGATGAGAGAGGAGCTCCCAGCAGTTAGGATAATTGGGATTGGGAAGGCAGTGGAATGAAGGGTTGGTGGGTAAGTGGTGATGTATAGAATGGGTGGAGTACATGGTCAGGGCTTCTCTGCGAGTTCTGGAGAAGCACCTCTGGCTAGGAAAGATACCTAAAAGGAATTTGAATATTTGTGTGTGTCTCTTTTGGCCAATGCTCCACCTCCAGAGTCATCATTGCTCTCCCATTCAGACATCAGACTGAATTAATAGACCAGCACCCAGTCCCAATCCTTATACATGAGGAGGATACTGCCAGTGTGTGACAGGAGTTGTGCTCCTGTACTCAGAAGAGTAGTTTAACATCAGGACGCAGCAACCTACCTGTGGGATTGGAGGTGGTATTGCCAAGATCACAGAGTAATAAGTCATCAGAAGAAACATGAGACATCACTGGGTGCCCTTATTTAGCATTCAAAACCTCAGTAGAGGATAAGAACAGCAAATTTTAAAAAAGCTGGGAGACTTCTAAACGTCAAATCCGATAATTCGCAAGTTTCTCCCTCCCTCCCTCTTCACAGATCATGGAGGAGTGACATAGACTGCAGTCAGGTATTTTCTTGACAAAGTCTGGAGTCAGCAGCTGGAGATGGCAGGTATCAATTATTGTCGGGAAACAGATTGAGAGAGTGAGGGCTGAGTCAGACAGAGCAGACAGTGGGAGCGAGAGAGCCACATGGTCCTCAGGGATACATGGGAATGATTCTGTATCATCTCTGTCACATCAGTGAAAGTCACCTGATTTGTCATGGTTTGCTTTGAAACTTCTTTCCTGCTTGAGAAATTAAATGTTGCTATATCTATTTGGCAAAACCAATAGGAAGGAGTAAGTGGTTCCTTTCCTTTTAACTGAACCCCTATCCCACCTCCTGAGCTGATTTCTGCTAATCTAAGGGGTATTAAACTCTTGTAATAATAAAATAAATATACATTTTAGAATCTCTTACCATAAATCTTTTAAATCTATTTTAGGGACAGCATAATAGAAAATGTCTGCTCTCTGTCCTATGGATATTACACCCCCCTTGGTTGGTTGATTGTGGTTATAGTTGGTTTGCTGGTTAGTATGGCTACTGGTAAGTAAAATAGAATAATGTCTTAACTTAGAAGATGGAGAGTTAGTCTCGTTAGTTGGCATTGGCCTTGGTCACTGTTTGAATAAGATAAGATACCTTTATTAGTCACGTACATCGAAACACACAGTGAAATGCATCTTTTTGTGTAGAATGTTCTGGGGACAGCCTGCATGTGTCGCCACGCTTCCGGCACCAACATAGTGTGCCCACAACTTCCTAACCCGTACGTCTTCGGAATGTGGGAGGAAACCGGAGCACCCGGAGGAAACCCACGCAGACACAGGGAGAACGTACAAACTCCTTACAGATAGCGGCTAGAGTTGAACCCGGGTTGCTGGCATTGTAATAGCATTACGCTAACCCCTATACTACCGTGCCTGCCCAGCTCCACATTATTCACTCCATTCTTGGATATTGTGTGCGATTTTGGATGTCCCATTACAAGCAAGATATAGAGGGTACAAAAGAGGTTTACCAGGGTGCTGCCTGGATTAGAGGGTATGAGCTATAACTTGGATTGTTTTCTCTGGAGCGTCAGAGGCTACGGGGAGTCCTGATAGAAGTTTGTAAAATTATGAGAGGCTTAGATACAGGAGATGGTCAGAATCTGTTTCCCAGGGTAAAAATGTCAAATTCTAGAGGACATGCATTAAGGTGAGAGGAGAAAGTTTAAAGTAACATGTGCGGTATGTTTTTTTTACACAGAGTGGTGGGTGACTGGAACAGGCTACGAGGGGTAATGGTGGAAGCTGAGTTGATAGTGGCATTTAAGAGGCTTTTAGATAGACACTTGAATATGCGGGGAGTAGAGGGATACCGATCATGTGCAGGCAGAAGAGATTTAGTTTAATTTAGCATCGTGTTCAGCTAAGACATCATGGGCCCAAAGGGCCTGTTTTTGTGCTGCACTGTTCTATGTTCTTCTATCCCATTAACTACTTTTTTACCTGTATACCACATTAGATCATTTTATTAAACAGTTTGCAGTTTTGACAGTTTCTTCTCTAGGAGACTGGAGTAGAGGTATGATGCTATATAGTGAGAGAAGAATCCTATGAAGCTATGCTAAATCAGTTATGTTGCTTAGTTTGACTGAGATAGGGGTGGTACACTGACATTGGTGCCTTACCAGTTAAATATGGATTCATTGTATAATTTAGATCAAAATGTATACTGGCATCTCTTCATTGTGGGAAAATTGTTACATTCACTAAAAAGTGAACAACATGAAGACTTCTGTAAAATTTCCATGCTTTACATTTCTCCCTCCATAATTCAAAAGTGTTAATACTGCTTTTCAAATGTTTAGTTTCCTTTGGTGATTATAACAATTTTGTGCTCAATAAAATCTTATTTTTCACTGGATAAGCAATTTCAAAATAGCATTTGCCCAAAAGTTAGAAACTTTAGTCTTGATGCAGTTAGTTCATTGTGCTCAGTCATAAATAACCCTGTTCTTTCCAACTCAGGGGGTGCCAAGAATTTGGATCAAACCCTCATTGCTCCTATATTTCATACCATTCGCAAGATGATGCTTAAAAAGGAACCAGCTGCACCATTACCTGAGACAGTAAGATAACTATCATTCAATGAAGCTTTAATGGATCATTAGATGTGAATTTAATAGCTTGGCCATTTAACATATTAACATGATTAAATTGTGAAACTTTGTGCCGATTGTAATTAGAAACAGATCCTGACAGATTTTGGTCACCAGCAAGTTTATACTTTCAGGAATCCTCATTCTTAAACCTGTAGCTACCTGAACAGAAAAGAGCAAACCCATTGATATACATTAAGCAAACTGTCCTCATTTTTGTCATGTTCCTAGAACTAATATGGATTTTTTGCAGCTTGAGGTTATGGTCTTGGCTCAGTGGTAGCACTCTTGGCTTTGAGTCACAAGATCCTGGATATAAGTTCAAGTTCAGAAAATTGAACTTGTAATCTATATAATCTCGGGTGATACACAAGATGCCACCATATGGATGAGATGTGTAAATCTAGATTCTGACTTTTCATGTAGATATATAAGGTCCCACAGTTTTGAAAGAAGTAGAGGCATTTTCCCCATTTTCCAAGCCTGTATTTATTCCCCAGCCAATATTACCAAAATATATTGGTACAATATATCACGCAGCACAATGGTTTCAGGCACCCTTCCTGTGTTTCTGGAAATTTGTACTTTACATGAGGGCGCTCCATGCATAGTGACATCTGATGGATGTGTGGTGGGTGTCTCAAGTGGTCTAGTGTTCACACACCATTGCAGGACTAAGCAGAGTCCTGATGCCTACTTTGTTGTTAGATAAAAGGAGCCTTGCCTTAACTGAGTCACGCTGTGGAGTTCAAGGCATCCATTACTTTCCATTAAATCCTCCTTGGGGTTTTTGGGTTTGCTCCCACCTATGGCCCGTCTTATGCTGTTTCCCCTTCCCCACTTCGTTTGATATCCTAGAGATGTTGATCCTCTTTCCACCCAATCCTGATCTGCATGACCAACCCTTATCCTGATTACTCTCTCTAGCCAACCATGACCTCATTGCCTCTCTATCTCTCTCCCTTACTGACTCCAGTCTGAGCCTCAATATACACCTCCATGTTGTCAATCATTGCCCAACTGAAGACTTCCATTAGCTTCACCATGGCTGGAGCTGACAGATGAAAGTTCTGTGTGCATGTGAGGCGTTCAACGCCTGCTTTGTTATGAACAATGCCTTGTGTCTCATGTGCGATAGAATTGTGCCACTGACTCACAATAAGTTGAGAGTTGTTAAGTTCCTTCCAGGTATCCAAATAGAGCATGGGGTAGTGAACTCTCCACGCTCTGGTGCAGCTCAATTGGGCCCCATGCTGTGGTCAAGCCACATTACAAGTGATCGTCAGGGCCAATGATTCTTTCGGACAGAAGCTGCAATCTTAGTTAACGCTGCCTGTCAATAGAGTGCAGTAAGTGGAAATCTATATGGGGGAGTCAGTAAAAAATAAAAACAGAGATTGCTTCGTTTAAATATGGTTCCCAACTTTTTGCATGGTGTATTTGTTTTACTTTGAATGAATAACAAAGGTCATAAGTTGTAACATTTTGATCCAATTTTCAACATCGTGTCAGAAATGCATGCTGTTATTATGTGCACAAAATATGATATGACACCAGCACTGGAGACAGTCACAACAGTAAATTTCAACTTCACAGTCAACTGGAAAAGACATCAATAATTCAAAACATGCAAAAAATGCCTTGTATGCATGATTTACACATAAAAACAGGCACATTTTTTTCTAATCCCATTTCCACACTTCTACAGTTATGATCTACAGATGTTATTATTGTTTTCCCAAACCCATAAGGGAAAAGCAATAGTCCTCCTGAGACACCGCAGTTCGTCCTTCATTTTGAATGCATTGATTATCTCAAAGGATTTATGTTTTTTTAAACTAATTCCTCTCTCCGCCACAATACCATTCTTCTTATCAACAAGCTCCTTATCCAACACCATATCAAATAACTGAACATCCACTCTACTTTCTCTTTCAATTCACTATTAGTTTCCCCAAAGGTCTCACTACGTTTCTCAGCTCCAATGATTTAACTGAATCTTCAATGAATATTGCAGCCTCAACTCATTTTTTTCATCTATCTCTCCTGAAACTAGGAATGTTTAGCTCCTGTTTCTGCTCTAGGCCAAGCTATGTCTCAGTTAGTTCAATTACACTGTAATTTATTCCTTTAGTTCTTCAGTTTCATTTGGAATACTTTGTGCAGTTCTCTACCTGCAGTTGAAACTTGTCTTTGCAAACTCATTCTTTATCTCCTGTTTTTTTCTTTATTTTCCTATTTTTATCTCCAACTATGTGTAACTTCTAAACATTAGTTATTCAGCCTTCCAAACTTCCTTCCATAATTCTTCATTGTTCTGAATCCCAGATCAAGATTATTGAACAGATGAAAGTAAGGTCAAGTACACTCATTGCGTTCTTTTTTCACAGGCCGTAGAACTGTTAGAAACCACTCCTGAAAAAAATTCCAGTACTGCTCACCATTCTTCCAGTTCACAGGTAAAGTAACATAACTTTTTGTTCTATACACAGATAGCTTTAACTCTGTTTAAACAGTGATCAGAGAATAAATTGTTGCGTCATTATATTCTGTGAGTGCTTAAATTCGATTTACTTGTACCTTCAGGCATTGAGGAATCCTGGTCCATCCCCTTCTAATAAAAATGTTGCATCTATGAACCTGAATAATTTTTCAGTATCAGGATTATTTGCATTTTTAAGATTTCCTGGTGATTGTGCAGGGGCTCCCCCGGCAGGTCTGTAGTTTGGATGCAGCAAATCTTAGATGTCTGCTACCATAGCATGACCAGCAAAAAAAGAGACATTCAAAATGCCCTTATTAAAAAGCACCAAAGAAAATTGATCACAGGGGCATTCTAGTCTTTTCATTGTTCCTTTCCTGTCTAGGGCTGGACCCTTGAAACACATAGATTGCTGCAATAAATATGGTCATGGATTATTAGTACACTGCAGAATGTAGAGTTCAGTTCAGCTTTGACCACCAGCATGCAATCAGTAAAACGTCAAAGCCGTGGTATTGAGACTATGATGAAGGGAATCCAAATTGTTCTTATTTAATTTATTGACTTCGATAACTCAAAAACAGGCCGAAGAAATGAACCCTAATTCTGCATTAATTGAATTCAGTCCATCCCAATGTCAGATCATTTATTACTCGTGATTAATTGATAGAAATATATGAAAATGAAGATCAAATTCTCTAGGCAAATCCCCAGAGGTGAAAAATGAAGCAGAAGTGATTGTTACTGCATTTCACCTAGTTAAAAAAACATGTATTTCAGTTACCTCATGGTGAAAAAAAACTGTTATGTTATTGAAATTCTAGGCATTTATGTCTATGAGTGAAACCTAAGCTCACTCTTACTAACCACTTCGTTTTTCCTGCCCTTCCCACTGTGACTGGCCTAGCATTAACCTATTATCTTCCAGTGAGGTTTAATGCATGCCTGAGGAATACCATCACATCTTTCTACTGGGCACTTTGCATCCCATTGGCTTGATCACTGATTTTAATAACTTCAGACTTTACCAATTGCTCCCATTTTCTGTCTGATGGTTTGTGCTGGTATTGTGGATTTCTGTGGAAATGGGGAAGTTGTAGATTGGTGCCAGGTTTGGGGACTCCCATCTTGTCATTGGAACATTGAGCTGGTGGGCTGGTTTTGCAGCTTTGATGCCAAGTTTCTTTTACTTCCCTACAGATTCCTGTGTTATTGGGGGCTGCTTCACTTCATCAGTTTTTAATGCTTAACATTTGTTGTCTTTAGCTTTTTCACAGGTTCTCATTATTAAGTCTTGACTTCTCTGAATTTAGCCCCTTTATAATCACAGTGTTCTGTTCAACATATTCTGAACCCCAAGCTAGCATTTTATAGGTCATTCTACAATCCTTTACTGAGTCTGTGATTGTGCATATGTTCCCTCCACTTTATCTTGTTCCTTTTTAAATGTTCATTTGTAAAATCATTTACTTCTAGATAAGGTTTTATCCTGATCTGTTAAATGACTCAAGAAATTCTGCAGATGCTGGAATCTGGAGCAATACACAAAAAGTGCTGGAGGAACTCAGCAGGTCAGGCAGCATCCAGGGAGGGAGATGAACAGTCGATGTTTCAGGCCGAGAGCAGTTAACTGACAGCAGTCTTTAACATGCTGAGTTTACATCAATTCCTGTTTTTCTTCCATTTCTTTATCCTGCCCTTTGAGTCCTGCAGTTTATGTGCATCCTCACATCCAGAAAGGCATCTTGCTCATAAACCTCTGAATCTGGGAACCTGACTAATTTATTTCAGGCTGCATGACAATAACACAGACAGACCAATCCATCATCCTTTCCTTCATTCCCTTTATAATGTCTGTATTCGTTTCTGAATGCTTGGAAGGCTCAGCATCTGATATGTAAATACAAAACAGTAAATTTAACTCTGTGGAAGTCAAACTTTTTTTTCTTCATCTTCATCACTTCCTCCTCTCTTGCGACCAAGGGTGACTAGCTTCCATTCCAGTTGTCTGGATCCTGAGGTAGCTGAAGAGCTCCACGGGGGAGTCACAGACTCTGCCACAAGCCAGACAGGAGGTGCTTGATGCCGCATGTGGGTGGCATGTGCTGCTTCCATTATTTACACATGACTTCCATGTGCTCCCACTGCAGAGGCTCAGTGACTTGCCAGATATTTGTCAACACCCAGGACAAAGCAGCCTGTTTGATTGGCCATAATAACCGTAAGCACTCATTCCATCCATCAGTGTTGCACTCATATCAATAACCGTAAACACTCACTGCATCCATCACTAGGGGTCTGGGGGGTGCTGTCAGAGTAATCTGGACAAGTAACTGCAGTGCACTTTGAGATGATGCACACTGCAGCCAGTGTGGTTACAGTGTTTGTTATCTCAAAGTGCACTGCAGTTACTTGTCCAAATTAGTCTGACAGCATCTCCCAAACCCCTAGGAACAAGAAGGACAAGAGCCGAGGCAGCACAAGACAATGCCACCTACAGATTTGCCTCCAGGTCACACACCATCTTAACTTTGACATACATCATTGTTCCTTCAATGTTGATGGATCTAAATTCTGGAAATCCCTCCCCAACAGCATCATGTGAGTACCTTCACCAGAAGGACTGCAGCAGTTCAAGAAGGTAGCCCACCAACACCTTGTTGAGGGCATTTAGGGATGGCCAATAAAAGCAGGTCTTAGCAGCATGCCCAGATAGTGAAAATGAATTTAAAAGATAAGCAACATCTCCATTTTGGGTGGTTAAAGGGCAGGGATTTCGATGTGTTGGAGAGGATATTACGCACTTTTAAAAGAGAACAACCTTTAAGTGTTTTCTCTATTCTTCTGAAAATCTCTTGCTGTGAAAGAACTTGGCATAGACTGCTTTTGGGGGATGTGTGTCAGACTTGCAGAAAGTATGGCTTATCTACTAACGCTGGCTGAATATGATCACATCCTCAATACAAAGGATATTTCACAGGAATAAAACTTTTTAACATGATTAATCTGCATTCACGCACTTCAGTCCAAGCACTAAAATCTAGGCCTAGATATCAATGCATTTTATCACAACATATATTTAAGTGTTATTCATTAGCTGCTATTTCAGTGGGACAGAAAGATCAGGTCTTTTAAATGGGTGATAATGCCTAATTTAAAATAGCAAAGAATTGTTACATACATGTGTGTCTGGTAATGTAACAATTGGATATTTGAATTCATAGTGATTTTCACCAAGAATGTAGGGATAACTAGTAACCCTAAAATTATTGAGTTGGATTCAAGACTAAAATCTGATTGAAAATATTTCAGCATGAAGACCAGCATTCATTTTATTCTCTCTGTTGAAATGTCAGAAGTTCTTTGTGAGCAACTTCTGGATTTCATGCAAGCACATGAAGTCCCGAAGTTACAGTAAGTGGATCACCACATTTTCTCAATGAGCTTCCTCGTGGAATCCAGTGAGGAGCCCCATACGGTAATTCACCACCACTTGCAATGAGGAATGCACACTAACATCCTGCACCAATGAAACAGCTGCAAGGGACTAGCTTTGTATGTTAATTTGGAACTTTATTAATAGTTTGAATATTTTTCTATTTCTTTTCAACTTGTAAATTTTTATGCTTTTAATTTTTTAAACAGTTTTTAATCAGTTTGAATGTCTTTGAACATTAAAGATTCAGAACATACTTTACAGCTTTGACAGCTGGCTAAGTCAGATGGTGTGGCTTAATTGGTTGCCTAACTTCTTTTTTGGATGCTTTGTGAGAAATCATGCTGTTTACATTGCACACGCCTCCACCAGTGCATAGGCCTTGCTGAGAGGGATAGATGCAGCTCCCAACCTCTATTTCTCACTAGAAGGACTGCATTTACTATGTTTGTACTTTGTTCAGTGTTTAGCATTTAGTATGCCAATTCAGTGCTGACAATAACTTTTTTGGCTGTTTTTATCTTGCATTTCTCACATTAAAATCACATTAATGGATTGTTTAGAGAAGCTACATATTTAGTAATGTCTGTTTATCTCAATTTGCACAGAATGAAAAGCCTCTCCAGCCCCTGATATCTGAATAAATATTGAAATAAAGTCTTCAATGTTGTCCGGTGCTGAAGAAGTTATATAAACACAACTAAGGTGCAAAATATGACATTTAATTATTAAGGTAATGCTAGCAATCTACAGATTGAATTGGAAAGGAAGTAAGTAATTCATTGAACTTGTTGAAAATGAGAAACTGCCAGATTTAAAATGTTGTAAGGTTTGCTCTGTGATGGTTAATAACTTTCTCAGTATACTAGGACAGTGTTCTAACATGCTTACAAGACCAAAAATTACTTTTTCTGTATGTTTTATGTTACAATGTGAGTTGCCAGTACTGGTTGCATTGTTCCTGTTACATTCATAAAATACCACAAATCCTAAACTGAAACAAAGATATTGTTAGCTGTCTGAATTCACGAAGCTTCAAAGTTTGTGTTTTCAATTACATTAAATGTTAGAATCCACAAAATGTTTATGAAAGCAGTATAACTGAAAATCAGTTTTCTGTTTTATATTGCAGGATTTAACCCCTGTATTAGCAATGTGTTTCAGCACAACTAACTTAAGTTATCTCGAGTTGACATAAAAATTATAACAGTGGGTCTATAGTGTTATTGCTGATAACGGGAGCTAGTATACTTCTCCATGCTGAGCTCCACTGATGTATCCTGACATTGTCTGAACATTCCATTTGAAATGCACACTGCTTTACAACCAATGCCCATTAATCAATATGTAATTCAGTTATTAGAAAGATCATTTCTATTAATCTATTTCATCTGTGGTGTAATTTCTAAAACGAGTTTGATCGAAACTGATTCTTATGATTCGTGCAGTTTTCAAGCAGAATGCTGTTTAATTATATTACATAGCAAAAATTGGAATTTTAACTAGTAGCAGATTTTGACCTTTCCTGAGCAGGGTAGAATCTAAAATAAAATTGGGAAACAATAGTTATAATTCATTAATAAGACTAAATTCCCGTATATCTTTACTTGTGTTTATATTTTCAAAAGTACCGAGAAACTTGCAAGGTGAAACCAGTAAATGTTGCTGCTGCTGGCAATGCAATCAAATGGACAGCTGCTGTGATAAAATAAAAATAATTACTTGATTTCACCAAATAGGATCCCTGGCATTGCACAAATTACAAAATTAAATTAGCACCATCACAATCAAAATAGGGTTAGACTGCCAATTAAGATAGAAATTCTAGAATTTACTGTATAATGTTGATAGCTGCATTTGCTATGATTTCAGCGTGATTTCTCTCCATCTCATATAATTCACCAGAGTGACTGTATATCAATCTTTAATCCAGTTAATCCAAGATTCTTGAGTTAAAATAAAGAAACGGACATCTTCAAATTCTAAGAAGCATTGAAGACACACTCTTGAACCAGATCAGCTGATCTAATTTTCAAATAATGTTGCACTTATTACTAGAGGATACCTCCTAATGGGGAATATGAAGGTCTATTTCAATATGATTATGCCATTTCCAATATAGTTTCAGTTTTGTGTTCTGAATTGAATGTTGTTTGAATGTGCTGTGGAATATTTTGGTCATTTTTGAAACATTATGCAAAAAAATCAATAAACATAATCTTACAAATAGTGCGAATGTGTTGGTCTCTTCTACTCTTTAGGAGGTGAAAGATGATTTTGTTATGCAGTGTAGGAAAAGAATAATTCTGTTTTTACAAAATATCCTTTCTTTAAAAGCAATGAAACCTCACATCAACACCCAACAATAACTATATTTATAAAGTGCATTAATGTAGAAAATGGGAAGAAATGTGTTTGGAGCCCAATAAATGAGCTATAATGCCGGATGATGGTTCTGGGCTTTGTGCTCCAGAACCAGCTGTCCCTCTAGTCTAGCTGTTCCAGTAAAACACTTCTAGACACCTCCAGCAGCAGTGTACAGTGGCTGCATTGTGTACCATCTAGATAATGAACTGCACTTACTTGCCTAGACTGCTCCAGCAGCATCTCCCAAGCCCACAATCTCTGCCTCCAGGAAGAACAATGGCATCAGATGCAAGGGGACACCCCTCCATATTGCAGACCATGCTAACTCTGAGGTTTATTGCCTGGGTCCTTCATCATTGCTGAGTTTAAATCCTTGATCTCTCCCCAACAGCTCGATGATAGTACCTTCATCAGAAGAACAAGTACCACCACCATCTCAAGAGAAATTACACTGGCCTCACCAGTGACTAATTTATGTGATGAAGTGGATCTCAGGAGGAAGCCAAGATGGATCATCTACTTTAGTCTTGTCTTTGCCATTCACCATCACAGAGAATCACCACACTGAAGCTGCCACCTCCTGTAAGTCGTTTAATAGTCTGACACCATCCACAATGAAGTGGAGCAGGGCTGTAGACCTTTGATCTGATGCTGATCTATTGGTTATGAGAACTCATAGTTTTGTCTATTGCATATTAATTTTCCATTTTTTTGGTTGCAGCTCTATATTTATAGGCACTCCTGATATAGCCCCCAGCTCCTTCTGCACTCTTCACTGAACAGAGATGACTCCTTGGTTGATTGTAGTGATGCTGTGAGGGATCTGTTGGTTACAGATTGTGGTGGTGTATATTGCTGTGTTGATGATGGTCCAGCACCTCATGGAAGTCCAGTTTTGAACACACATCTGTTCTGTGTCTATCCCGTGGAGTGAAGGTAGGATTTTGACTCTACAAGGGCTGTGTGGTGGTCACTTCTACCGATGCTCTCATGGACGGGTGGTAAGTGCCACAGACAGGCTGGTGAGGATAGAGGTCAAGAAAGTTTATCCCTTGTGTTGGACTTCATAGCTACCTGGTGCAGTCTGGTAGCTACGTCTTTCAGGACATCACACTTCTGTATGAGCCGGCTATCAGAGAGTTGCACAGCACGAAACCAGGCTCTTCGGCCCAACTGGTTCATGCCGACCAAGATTCCCATCTAAGCTAGTTCCATTTGCCTGCGTTTGGCCCGTATCCCTCTAAACCTTTCCCATCCACGTACCTGTCCAAGTATCTTTTAAATGCTGTTAATGTACCTGCCTCAACCACTTCCTCTGACAGCTCATTCCACATACTGACCACTCTCTG
Organism: Pristis pectinata; assembly: GCF_009764475.1. Classification (NCBI taxonomy): domain Eukaryota; kingdom Metazoa; phylum Chordata; class Chondrichthyes; order Rhinopristiformes; family Pristidae; genus Pristis; species Pristis pectinata. The sequence goes on from NC_067422.1 coordinate 3,695,415, forward strand.
GGTGAAAAAGTTGCCCCTCAGGTTCCTATTAAATCTCTCCCCTCTCACCTTAAACCTTATACCCTCTAGTTCTTGATTCCCCAACCCTAGGAAAAAGACTGTGCACATTCACCCTATGCCACTTATAATTTTAAATGCCTCTATAAGATCACCCCTCGTTCTCCTATGATCACAATAAGGACTTTTCCTCCTCTTTGCTTATGGCTCTGTGCCTTCATATGAATTTAGCCACCACAACTTTTTTTGAATTCCTGTCTCTCCTCTTTACTCTCCACTTATTTCAACTCTTCATGTTGACTTTTGCTTTTTCATCCTCAATTGTTCCTCTTCCTCTTTTTCAAATTCCTAATTTACTATAACACGGATTTTATTTTTAAAATTCCTACTTCTTTGTTTAAACCACAATTGCAGCTTTTGTTTTCCATTTTCTGCACCTATTTCAACCAAGCAATGCTGCAGAATATTTACCAACACATGAAACGATGTAAATAACTTGTGCAAAATAATGCTAATATTTTCTGTCTTTTAAAACCTTTCATAGTTTTCCCTTGTATTCATGGTCTACAAAGTGAAAATACTTCGTAAACTGGCATCACCAAAAGTATTCTTAATTCTAATCCTTTTTGTCCTGCCAAAATAACCTAGAAAATCTGGCAAAGGACCAGTGTTTACCAAGCCATCACTTATCAACATACATCTTTTATGATTTTTAAATGGTTCGCTGCCTCCTCTTAGAACAGGTATCAATTCTGATGGTTTTCATCTTTTGTCATTAACACCCTGCCTTGACATTGTCACTTTATTTCTTTGTCTCATACAGGATTTTTCCTCCTACTACAAACTATTAAACTTTCTTGTTTTGAATCCACTTTAATGCGGCACAGTTGCAAAGAGAAAATCATGAACCACCTTCAGATTGTGTTTACCAAGATCAATGCTAAACCGCACACCTTTAGTGTCCAGTTTTGACCAGCCATTTAGATTTGAGATTATAGTTCACTCTTGATTATATCAGTCTAGCTGCTAGATTTCAGGTAACCTCTGATCTTTCCAGTTGATTTAAAACACATCATGTACCATCATACATCATGACCAGTTTTGGTCACCCTGTTATGGGAAAGACGTGGTTAAACTGGAAAGAGTGCAGAAAAGATCTACGATGATGTTGCCAGGATCAGAGGGCCTGAGTAATAGGGAGAGGTTGGCCAGGCTAGGTCAATGAGGGGTGGCTATTAGTTCATTGTGGAATGGGGAAATGTACTGTATCTGTGGTTCACAGTCACCATTTGTATTGTCAGTGGCTAGAAAAAGTTATATATAATGGATCTAATCAGAAGCTCTAAAGCAAAGCCCGTTAAAGATAGAGATGACTGAGTGCGCTCTAGAGGGCTAGATGGCTTCATTTAATGTGCTTAGGATTTTGAGACATTGAGTCAGTGAGCTTTCTTTTAAGTTAATGTTGGCAATTGTTTTATACAGTTGAAATTACTGGCATTGCATCACCAGATTCCACTCTCAACTCCATTGTAACCTTGGATACAACATATACAAGATCAGCTCTTGGTAGGATCAATTGTAAATGAAAAACACAGCTATCAAATTAATTTCTAAATTAAAACCACTATTATTAAGTAGCCCAAGTTCTTTACTTTCATGTTATTTTCTAAAATATGACAAAGTAGTTGCAGTATACAAATAGGTTAGAGGTGTAAACCATGACAAATTTTAAAAAGAAACATAAAATCACATTTTTATTTAGATTACATTGATTTGAAATCCAGAATTATAAATGTATAAAAAGACATTACAATCAATTTTTATTTTGATCTGAAGAACATTCATTAAACATTACTAAATTACATTACTGATTAACTGAGAACATGACAATAACTTAACCTATTAATTCCCCTGTAAATTAATTTGAAAGAAAGATACATTTCAGAAAATCAATAACTTCCTACACAATGATGACAAAAATGCAAAGGAGAACACTCCAGCTGCAAGTCTACAACATGTAGTGCATAAAAGTTTTTTTTAAATGCTGTTAAACAATCAACTAACAAAATCACATTATTTAGTGAGTCAGTACTCTCCTATTAAAGTGGATTCAAAGAGTTATTGAAGTTCATGTCATACATTTACTACACCCCAACCACCCCCATAACACCCATCCATACTTCATCAGTGCAATTAAAAGGACACAGATTAGTACCAGTCAACTTCATCAGGTCAAAACAGGAGAGAGGTTCTGTTTTTAATTTCAAGTCCTGTAGTTCACAAACCCATTGTGACGATTTTACAAGGATTATAATCTAACTCCAGAGGATAATGTCAGACCCTGTGGTTGGCTGATAGTAGTTTCAATGAAGACCTTCTTTTGTCCCCTTTGTTATACAGGATATTTGACCCTACCTGTCCATATTAGAATTAACTCTTCATGAAACCCAAAAGCATTTTTTCCTTCAATTGTTCACAGGAAGTGCCAGCATTTGTTTTCCAGCTAAGGGTCAACCACTTTGGTTAGTCTGGAGTCGCATAGAGCCCAGACCAGGTAAGGTCAGCAGATTTCCTTCCATGAAGAAAATTAGTGACGCAGTTGGGTTTCTGGTAATTTCATGGTTACTGTTACTAAGATAGTTTTTTTAAAAAAACATTATAACTTTATTTATTCACTTAAAATTAACTTCCCAGCTGCCACAGTGATCCAGAATTCTGATTGCTAGTCTAGTAATCTTCAGACACTTCCTGAATATTGTAGGCAACACAGCCCCGCAATGTAAATCCTAAATAAAATGAAACTCTTCTGCTCTTGGGTGGTATCAAACATTTGGGTCCACGATGGACAGGAATCTTAGTTTCACTAGAATGGCCTTGAATGTAAACCTTGTTGTTTTCAGTCCAGCCCTCAATGCATCATAGCTTGTGACGGTGTTGTTCCCATGCGTACATCCCATCTCTACGTTCCCCCTGGCTGTTGTGGATGAACCGCTGAAAGCCCTTTCCAGAGCCAAGGAAAAAGTGAGGGTAAGTAGGTTTTTTCCTAGTTGGGGAATCGTTTATTTTGTTCTTGTACAATCTGTTCATGGTGTTTAATGCATCAATTAAACACTTGTCATCTTCCTCTGCCTCCTCAGCTTCTGGCCAGTGCAGTAACACTTGTATGAAGTATGGGATAGGAGACTCATCTGAAGCACACATTTCACACAATATGGAGCTGAACCCACCAAGTTCTGCTTTAGAAATATCTGTAGAATGGTTGACAGCTAGTGCAATGTGTGATAAAATATAATTTTCTAGATCACTTTTATTGTAATCTGCATGTTGATTGTTGCACAATTCTATTATTTTCTTTAAATTTACAGGATCTAGAGAAAAAATGTTAGTGAATCTACCACCACCCAAGAAATAAATGTTGTGATTTTTTAATTTGGACATCAGATGTTCCATTTGGTTTTGCCTCAGCAAATCATCATTTATATTTCTGAAGAAAGATGAGAATTGTTTTTCAGTCTTAATTAATTTCTCAAAATATTTTTCCTCAAGAAGTCTTCCCTCAGTTGGTTGGTCAGGGTGGAAATAAGCAATGTATTCATAAATTGATTCCATTGTTTTCCAAATGTTATCATGTAACATCTTTATTTTTTCATGAATCCTGCCCAAGACGGTGTCTATTTCTTCTGGGATCCATTCTGTTAGTAAATACTTCACCAGATTTGTGTAGCACCTATTCCTGCATTTAAATATGTCCAGCTCAGACATAAAATTCACAACATAACACCCAACCTCAATCTCACCGAAACAGCCAGCATTATTCCAGTCAGTCTCTAGCTTGGATGCTTCTTGGGACTTCTGAAAAGCATCAATTGCCTTTAATGCCATCTCTATTGCTTTTGCAAATATGTGTTGAGATTGGTGTTGTCTGTTTAGGTGTGGTATACTGAAGTCTGAGTGAAGCCATTTGTTATACATTTCACCTTCCGTGTGTAAAATATAAGAATTAGATGGTTCCAGTGACCTTGCCTTTTCCACCCAGCTCTCAGCCTGTTTAAACTCTTTCTCTTTGCACAAAAATCTAGCAAATTGCTGAATCACAAATGCATCCTTATCAAAGCATTTACAGGCCTTTCGCAGAACATTTATAGTGTCAGCTTTACTCTCATTTTTTGATACACATTCAATAAGGGAAGAAAAAGCTCTACCTGTGTGGTCCTTTCTTCGAACAAACAATTGCCTGATGAACTTCACCACTTGTGTGGCAGCACAGTGTTTGGAAAAAACACTTTCCTCAAGGAGTTGGGTAACAGTCTTACTCTGAGGCTGACAGGACATCATCTGATTCAGTATTTCTTCTGCAACTTTACAGTGTACTATTCGAACACTAAAGATTTCTGTCAAAGGTTCAAATAAATGGGAGAGCAGGTAGCCTGCTCCTTCTCTTAACATGCTCTCGAAAGAAATGTGCTGTGTGCATTCACTTTGTACACACCTGTTTATGAATGCCTCACACTGAGGCACAGTTATGTATGAATCCCCTACATAATGATTTAGTAATGCAATACAACAAATTAACTCAAGACGAGTGGACATCTGACCAATACTTCCTAGAAGTTCATTCACACATTTTGAAAGGTATTCTGGATTAAATTCTTTGGTCATTAGAACAAATGTGAGAATTGAATTTTCTTCATAAAGATCTTTGAGGTCATCCAGTTTTTTTCTGAACTGCACCTTCTCCCTCTCTGATAACAAATAGTTAACCTCCACAACTGCAGATCCTTTGGTCAACGCTCCTGGGGATTTAGACCTTATGCAGTGTAGCAGAATGAAGCTTGGCTTTGAAGAATAATCAGCAACTGCTCGTGTCAGATTGATTTTCAGTTCTTCAATATATTCTTTGTCACAGTCTTCAGCAAGTAGAAGCACTGGTAAATGCACATCATTTTCTTCATTCTCCTGTAATTTTACAGCATGTTCACAGATAAATTTTGCAGCATGTGTTATGTTAATCGTTGCACATGTAACTCTTTTCCTGAAGTCCCAGAGAATGTGACGAGCCACGGTACTTCCTCCGCTGCCAGACATGTGGCTTATAGTCACAGTAGCCACAGGCTCTGCTGAAGTTGCTCCCTCAAGCAATGAATTCAGATGATTTTCCACTTTTTTTATATGCATCTCTTTTTATAATTTCCCCACAGTAATTATTATCAGCATACCAGAAATTCATCCAGCTGACTTTGCCACCTTTGTAAAAAGTGTGTTTCCTTGTTTCGGATTTCTTTCTGCCACTCCTCATCCATCAGGTCAACGTCCTCCGAGCTGCAGTCGTTTGACCTCAGCACTTCAAGAACAGGCAGTAAGGTCTTCATATTTTGTGTCATCATTAAGCAACTGCTTGACAGTTGGCCAGGAGGACTGAATGATCTGAATCATATTGTCTAAATGGCTAATCTTTATCCCTACTATACTCAGGTTGTTGAGGCTCCCTCTATTACTTTCAGTCTCTAAAACTTTTCTCCATTCATTGTAATTTTCCCTGCCTTCCACAATGCATTTTATATTTCTGCCATTCATTCCAGTATAGAATTCATGAAATACCTCTGCAAGTGGCTGACTTGCTTATGACAGCAAAAGAAAAAGCACCTCAAATGATCCTGGCGGAAGGACTGCATTGCAGATTTGCGATATAATGTTTGCTAGATGCTCCCTTCTCATCTCCATCCATGACTTTGCACTGTAAGGTTTTTGCTGGCCATTGCTGTTTTGGCCATTGCAAAATATCCAGCTGGTTTGATGAAAGGAATTTTTTTAAAATTTCATCATTCAATAAGCCTCTTTCAGTGATGCAATCTTCCAAGAAATAAGGTTTGGCTTTGGACTGCAAATTGAATAAACCTTGCGTACTAGAATTGGGATCAAAATCTAAAACATAGAAAAAATTCATTCTTAACAAAAAGCCAAGATTCTCCAAATCTTTCTCACAACTGTCAATGACGAGAATATACTTTATTTCACTACTCGTGTTTCTTTATACTTGTGAACAGTTTGGACAGTTTCCTGTACACATCACCTCTGGAGAGCTCTTCTTCACATTCTGCTTCTTCTCTTTCAATACTTCGGTCCTGGCAATACTTAGACAGTTGATGAATTTCTTGAAAAGTAACTGAAGCAGCTCCTTCTCTTCTGTAGAATGATTGAGGGTAATATGATATTTTGGCACTTGTGGATTTGCTTATGTCTGGAATCTGCACTGGGAAAAATGCATCTTTTACCACTGATAATGATGGAACAATGTCAACTTCAATAACAAAGCGTTGCTCTCCACAATCATCACCAATTACCTCAACAAATCTTGGAGGACGAATCGAATGCTCAGCATGGGAGTGATGCTTTTGGAGAAAACATTTCTTGATGTACTTGTCTCGTGCCTTTACAAAAAGTTCTCGTCTTGGGACGGGAACACCTAGTATCTCACCATGTACATACTGTCCACCATCCTCAACTCCAAAATGAATTGTCCCATTGGTTCTACAGTTCATGCAGGCTGCAGCAAACTTTATAACTTCCTTTGCAAATTTTATTTCCTGTTCAAAATCATTTCTCTGGGCAGCATATTTGAAAGATTTAAATTCATGGCATGGAATAATTAAATTTTTGCTACCAGATTCTACTGGAAGTACATGTCCTTTTACATAGTTAAATTCTGCATCGTCTTTGTTGAAAGGATGGGGGTTACATTGAGTGTAACCTGCCAGTTTCGCTTCTGGGACGGGGATGTTGTTCCATCCTCGTTCAAAGGAGGTACATTTTCAGCACACGTCCCTGAAAAGTATTTTCTGTATTAAATGGCAAATAAAATGATTAATGTAACAATTAACAGAAGTAACATTTACCTGATAACCACAGGGATATGAATTTATTCAGTATTTGAAAATTAGTATAAAGTTAAAAATCAGTCCAATGATTCAAAATCTTTCTGTAGGACACATTGTCTGCACAGAAGTCATACCATAGTTGGGAGGTAGATAATGATATGCAAATTTAATCTACTTTCTTTAGAAGATAAATCCTTCTGAAGTAGAACATCTCGCAGTGCACATTAGACATGTTCCTAAGACCTTCAACTTGAAGATCTTTTGGACCATAGTTTGAAAGTGAGAGCTTATATCTGAGACCTTGGAGAACAGCAGAATCAGTAGTTCATCTTCTAAACAAATCAGATTTAAAGATTGATCAAGAAACACAATTAGCAAAGAAGGGAAATGAAAAGAAAGAAAAAAATCTGTTCTTAAAAAATCTGGAACCATGTACTATATCTAGGGATGTGTTACTTTGAAAATATTCTCTCTCTGGCCAAGCAAGGTTGGTTAGTGTTGTGTTATCATCATATCTGTGCTTTTAAATGCAAGACTTAATCTTCCACAGCATACTTAATGTGCCATTACTCTGCAAACCTAGCATTACGAGATAACAAAAGATGCAATGCTTTTAGTGAGGAACTAGCAGTGGAAATGTGTAATTCAACCTGGCAAGTTATGAACATTCACAACAGAAATCATGCTTTATTCTTTTTCCAGCAACACCTTGCGATTTGTTTCCAGTCTCCCATTTCTTCCTCTCCTGAGGTTCAACTTTATGATTGGAGGGTGGCTCCAGTACATCTTCATGCAGGAACCTTGATGGTGAGTGCACATCACTCGTTCTGTCCTCACTCAGTGTCCATAGAAGTGCTTTTGTCCACCAGTACCCATGGTCAGGAGCATAGATTCCAGCCCCAGCTACAACCCTGGCTGAGATCAGTGAACCTCTGGCAATCTGAGAATGCTGGGCAATGCTTATCCCTCATCTAAAGCCACTAAAGGATAATACTTACCCATTCCCGTTTTTCCCAATGGAACACTCTAGAAAGGCCTTCAGCAATAAATCCTGGCACAAAAAAGCAGTATCAGTAAAACATTAGCATTTTCACATAGTTGCAATGAATCTGTATATTTAATACTTGGTATAAAATACATTTTCATTGTAAACTAATGCTTATGTACACATCACTGAAAAAGTTGAATCTAAGAAAGAGTAACTTGGACGCCTAAAACACCTTTCACATGATAACAGGATGACCCAAAGCATGTTACCATTGAAGTCTGTTTGCTCTGTAATCACTATACTGGGCAACGTGGCAGCCAATCTGGCAGAGTTGCTCTTTGGCGATGTAGTTTGAGAATTAAATATTGGCCTGGACACGAGGGGCAAAACCCCACTAAAATCACCACTCAAAATAAAGCCATGGAATCTTTTCACATCCATCTGAGTGGGCAGATAATACATTGGTTAATGACTCATCCAGAAGACAGCACATCAGCAAGGCACCTCAAACACCAGTTAACCAAATGAGATTAATTTTTGATCAGTGGTCAGGTATGGGCCTGAACCTTGGTAACATCTCAATGGTGCTTAGGGAATGTGTGTGTCCAGGTGACAGGGAAGGCAGGGTTTAATTTAATAACCAGTCCCTCAGTGCAGCTCTGAAATACCAGCCAAGGTTATGTCCTCAGATCTGTGGCATGAACCCAATACCCTTCTGACTCAGAAACCACTAATTCTTAGCTAAGATTTGTTTAGCATTAATGGGTTCTGGTATTACAAAGATTAAAATTAAAAAGATGCTTTCACTGGATAGAATCATTGAAAAATACTTAATAGAGGAGAACATACACCCATAACACCTGTGTATCCATTTTGAAAGAATGATTTCATTAGCCCCACTGTTTCCCAGAGCTCTGGAATAGAAATACCATCAACTAATTTCCCCAAACCAAGAAACAATCCATATCTGTTGGTCTGGAGTCGCAATATAGACTGGACTCTGGCAGGCTCTTTACCCTAAATGACATCTGTGAGGTAACGATCTGAGAGTTCCAGGATAACTGTCACTGATATTAGCTTGTTCTAAAAATTCTTGAAGTAGGAAGGATGTGCTTGCACTGGAGAGAGCAGTGACGATTCATCAGGATGTAGCCTGGATTGGAAGATAAGATCTTTATTAGTCACACATACATCAAAACACACAGTGAAATACATCTTTTTGCGTAGTGTTCTGGGGGCAGCCCGCAAGTGTCGCCACGCTTCCGGCGCCAACATAGTGTGCCCACAACTTCCTAACCCGTACGTCTTTGGAATGTGGGAGTAAACCGGAGCACCCGCAGAAAACCCATGCAGTCACGGGGAGAACGTACAAACTCCTTACAGACAGCAGCTGGAATTGAACCCAGGTACTCTGGCGCTGTAAAGCGTTATGCTAACTGCTACACTACCATGCCTGCCCAAAGATTGGACTGGCCAGGCTAGTTTTCTCTGGAGCAAAGGAGACCAAGGAGTAACCTGATAGAAATAGAAGATAAGAGGCGTAAACAGGGCAGATAGTCAAAATCTTTTCCCCGTGGCATGGGTATCAACAACTAGAGGGCATAGGTCTCAGGTGAGAGGAAGAAGTTTTAAAGGGAATCTGAGGGGCAGGTTTTTGTAAATAAAAAAACAGTGCAGGAGGAGATGGTGCAATCAGATACAATTACTATGCTTAAGAGGCATTGAAACAGACACTTAAATAGGCAGGGCTTAGAAAGTTACAATCCTAATTTGGGCAAATGGAGTTAGTGCAGATGGGCAGTAAGGTTGGCATGGATGTGGTGGGCCGAAGGGCCTGTTTCTGTGCTGTACCACTCTATGATTCTAATTACTTATAAATTGGCATCTCTTAATCAATGGTTCAGGCCTCAGAATACTAGTCCAGTAAAATGACCATTATGTTACTGTACCTCTACCTTCTGCAGAAAAAGACCTTGCTTAACATGTCATTCATTAACAATTCCAAAACTTTCCATCTTCCCCTTGTTTCCTTTCAAGTACTCAGCTTCCATTTCTACCTCTTCCACAATCTCCTCCACCACTGGTCTCCTCCAGATCCCTATGATATCCCGGAACTTCAACCCCAATTCCCCTTTCTATTCCCTTCCCCTATACCAGCCTTTAACCTTCAATCTCCCAACCACATCTTCCCTCCAGATCCCATTTCCTTTCATCCATTACCTTCCCCCTCTAACCTCCTATCTAGAATTACCTCTGTCATCTTTTTCTTACTTCCCCCATCTATTTCATCTCAATGTTTCCTCCTGCCACTATTCCAGGGTCTCCATACCCGGGCTTCGCTCCCAGTTGATTATACATTACTCTGCCAAATGTAGAGTCAAAACCAACTGGAGCAGAGCTCATTTTCCAATTCACCTTCCCAGACTTGGATTGACCGAGACTTAAAACAAAACTGAGACCTCAGTCACCTTGTCATTGACATCCAGCCGCAGTTCCCATACTTGAGTGGAAACTACAGGCCCTTTCACTAAATGAAAATCATGCCGATTTTTGCTTAATGAGGAAAAGTTCTCATCAATTGAGTGCCTTGGACCAAAGATCCCTGAACAAATAGTTAACAGACCAATGTGAGACATTGTCAGCTTTTAACCAACTTTCTATGATTGATCCAACACCTAACATCATTGTCCAGAAAGGTTAAATAATAATTTGCTGTCTGACACTATTAATTTTCTAATTATGTTACCTTTAGAGATGGACATTCAGTGGCATTCTGACTTCAGCAGTGGTTTCCGACCAAAGAGAATTGAAACTGGAAGGTATTCAGAGATGTGCAAACACCCAGAGGCAGATTACTAAATGGGTGGAATTTCACCAAGAATCTGACCAAAGAGAATTGAAACTTAAATATGTTCCAAGAAGTGGAAATATCAAAAGACAGGTGATTAATTGGGAGAAGTTTCACCAAACAGGTGGGAAGTCTGGCAACTGCAGGGGAACGATTGCATCATACAGTCAGGGATTCACAGAAAACCCAGAGCACAGGTGGGGAGCATTCACCCATCGTGTGTGTGCTGCTTGTAAACAAGCTCTGCAGCCTTATCCCACCTTCCAGCACTTCACCCGTACCCCTGCAGGCTCCGGCCCTTCAAGTGCACACCCAAGTACTGCGTAAATGTGATGAGGGTTTCTGCCTCCCTCACCCTTCAGGGAGTAGATTCCAGACACCCACCACCTCTGGGTGAAAAATATTTCCTTCTCATCCCTCTAATCCTTCCTCTGATCATGTTACATCCATGTCATTGGTTTTAGACACCACTGTGAAGGAAATAGGTCATTCCTAATTACAGTCCTCCCCAGGTTACAGCTGTTTGTAACCCAGATGGTTCACACATAGGAAATGCGGCCGCAAACCAAGTTCCCAGGTGGCAGGAGATGCCTGCAGCCCCATGGCAGCCGGCACGTCAATCCTGTCAGTCTCCCAAACACCGGTTGGTGTGTGCGGGCTGTACACAAGTCAGGGGTTCGTAACCTGGGGAGGACCTGTATTCTGTCTAGGACCTTCATAACGTTAAACAATTAAATCTTCCTTCACTCGTTTCCAAAGAAAGCAACCCAAGCTTATTAATTTTTTTTATATACAGCTGCAATTTTCCTGTTCTGGGTACATCCTTGTAAATCTCCTCCCTTCCCTCTCCAGTGCAATCACATTGTTCCTGTAATGTGGTGATCCGACCTATATGCATCACTCAGCTGCAGCTCAGAACACCAGCCGAGCTGCCCTGCTCTCACACAAGCAGAAAATGCTGGAAGCACTTGGCAGGTCAGGCAGCGTCATTGAAAGGTGGAACTGAGGCATTGTTTCAGGTCAAAAACACTTACTCAGAAATAACTTTTTTTTAAACATATGCTGCCTGACCCGCTGAGTATTTCAAGCATTTTCAGCATGTTCCAGATTTCTGGCATCTACAGTTTTTTTTCCATAGAACACTACAGCACAGTACAGGCCCTTCGGCCCACGATGTTGTGCCGACATTTTATCCTGTTCCAATATCTAATCTTTCCCTCCCACAGCACCCTCCATTTCTCTATCATTCATGTGCCTATCCAAGAGTCTCTTAAATGTCCCTAATGGATCTGCCCCCACCACCTCTGCCAGCAGTGCATTCCACACACCCACCACTGTGTTAAAAAAAAACTTAACTCTGACATCCCCCTTGTACCTTCCTCCAATCACCTAAAAATTATGTCCCCTCGTGTGAGCCATTTTTCGTGTGAAAAAGTCTCTGAGTCCACTCGATCTGTGCCTCTTATCATCTTGTACACCTCTGTCAAGTCACTTCTCAACCACCTCCTCTCCAAAGAGAAAAGCCCTAGCTTGCTCAACCTATCCTCATAAAACATGCTCTCCAATCCAAGCAACTTCCTGGTAAATCTCCTCTGCACCCTCTCTAAAGCTTCCACATCCTTCCTATAATGAGGTGACCAGAACTGAACACAATACTCCAAGTGTGGTCTGACCAGAGTTCTATAGAGCCGCATCATCACCTGGCGGCTCTTGAACTCAATACCCCGACTAATGAAGGCCAACACACCATATGCTTTCTTAACAACCCTATTGACCTGCGTGGCAACCTTGAGGGATCTATGGACGTGGACCCCAAGATCCCTCTGTTCCTCCACACTGCTAAGATTCCTGCCATTAACCTTGTATTCTGCCTTCAAATTTAATCTTCCAAAGTGTACCACTTCACACTTTCCTGGGTTGAACTCCATCTGCCACTTCTCAGCCCAGCTCTGTATCCTACTAATGTCTTGTTGTGACTTACAGCAACCTTCTACACTATCCACAACACCACCAACCTTTGTACCATCAGCAAACTTACTAACCCACTCTTCCATATCCTCATCCAAGTCATTTATAAAAATCACAAGCAGTAGGGGTCCCAGAACAGATCCCTGCAGAACACCACTGGTCACTGACCTCCAGGCAGAAAACGCTCTATCTACCACCACCCTCTGTCTTCGATGGGTGAGCCAATTCTGAATCCATGCAGCCAAGCTTCCCTGGATCCCATGCCTCCTGACTTTGAATGAGCCTTCCATGAGGAACCTTATCAAATGCCTTACTAAAATTCATGTACACCATATAGATTTTATATATTTCTTTTGAGTTTTTAACTCCATCTTATGCCTCTGCTACTAAAGAATTGCATCACATGATCATGTTCAACCAATGTATTGACCTGTCCTGCTGTCTTTGAGGATCTATGGATGGGTCAGACCAATGTCCTAGTTTCTCCCCATCATTCAGTATCCTCCCATTTCCTTGCCTTGTTGCTGCTCCTGCAGAAGTCAATTTCACGATCAACGAGGCGGCGTGATAAGCTGATTCACACACAAGTGGAATAGTCTTTGTTTTCAGGGAGTTAATCGTCAACATGGGTCAGTGATTGAAACTAAGATCTTATCAGAGTGAGTGACCTTCCCCAACTCAGACAGCTGTGAAATTGGTACAGCTTGATTGTCTACAACAGAAACGGAAAATGCTGGAATTACTCAGCAGGTCAGGCTGCACCTGTGGGGAGAGAAGCAGAGGTAACATTTCAGGTTGGAGACCCTTGGTCAGATTTCCAGCATCTGCAGTTTTATTTTCATCTTCACAGCTACATTGTCTTTTGAAAGGTTGGATTTGACAGCCAACCTCCATGACTTCTATTTCTTATAGTCAAAGGCAAAGGTGGGAAAAAACATGCTGAAAGCTGTATTAAATTGTGCAATTTAAGAAATTAGCTCTGGCAATCTGGAGGGAAATCGTATTGTAAACCTTCCGGTCTATGTGGGAGCAATGGAAGCAGATGTCTGACAAGGAAGCAGGACAAGACTTGTCCCCTCTTCCTCCATCACACTCCCTCCAAACACCCCAGCCATCAGACCACACCATCCACCTACCCTGTCCCCCAAGATCTCGCCTTCCTCTCCTCACCCCCTGACCTTATCCTGCCTTTTTGTGTTGACTAATATTTAAAGAAACTTTCTGGCTCTGAGACCACAGTCATCTTGTCATTGGCATCCAACCACACTACCCACATCTCCTAGTGGTCACCTCTGGACACAGTCATTTTATTTCATGAATTGTACATATTTGAGTGAAAACTACAACCCTTTCCATAGGTGAGAATCATGCTGACTTTTGCTTAATGAAGGAAACTTCTCATCAAATTGCAAGTCTTGGACCAAAGTTCCCTGAACAAATGGTTAACAGACCAACGTGAGACGGTCAACTTTTAACCAACTTTCCATGATCGATCCAACACCTAACATCATTGTCCAGAAAGTTTAAATAATTATTTGCTGTCTGACGCTATTAATTTTTTAATTTCTTTTTACCTTCAGAGATCGACATTCAGTGACGCTCCTGACTTCAGTTGTAGGAGAATTAAAACTGAAATATATTTGATGTGCAAACACGCAAAGGCAGATCATTAAGTGGGTGGAGTTTCACCAAGAATATCCACTGTTTAAATAGGTAAGAATCAAGTCTCTTAACTTCAAGGGCAGGAGGGGAGCAAAGTTTAAGATCAACAAAACGTAGCCCAAAGTAAACTCAAGCACAACAGGAGCAGTATTGATTTTCAGGATGTTTTACATTAATGTGGGTCAGTGTTTCTGGTCACTAGGAGTGTTTCTCCCCAGCTCACAGGTAACCATGAAACTGTCAGACCTGCCCGGTTGAGTTAATCCAACCCACAAACAAAGTATAAAGTGGATAAAACACATTGTTCTTCATTTTGTTGATCAGATTAAGTTACACATAGGAACAAGGATGTACAACTGAAATAAGGAGCTTTCCCAGCTCCCGCCTCTTCATTGCCACACACACATTCCACTACTCTCCTTAATATCCATCTATCATTTAACTTCAGTCTCTGTCACCTGCCACAGGAACCTGTTCCTCTGGTGTGGTTTCATTACTCTTTTATCTACTTAGACATGCATGGTTTAATCTTTGAGACAAGCATATGCTACTGGCAGGATCAACCAGGTAGCTGAACTGTTTCGTTCTGTGTCTCAGACAGCCAGTTTTCCGACAACATCCATGGCACCACCACTTCAATCTTTCTTCAGCCTTCATCAAAATAATCCCAGCCTAGCTGGTCAGTCCTCATGCCCAATGTTCTTCTTCATTCTTGCAAAACCTGCACCCTCACCAGAAGTCACATTCTGTAATACGATAGCCAGAACTGTATGCAGCAGTCGATCTTTGGCTTAACCAGTGTTCTGCAAAACTGCAGCATTACTTTAACTCTGGCGTTCCATATGTTAACTGATGAAGGGAAATATCCCACTTTCTCTGCATTATAGACTGAGGTCGTACAGTCATACAGCACAGAAACGGGGTCTTCAGTCCACCAAGCGTGTGCCAACCATCAGCCACCTGTTCACATTGATCCCACATTCCCATCTACTCCCTCACAATTCTATTCATCTACCCACTAGGGGCAATGTACAGAGACCAATTAGCCTACCCACCCGCAGGACTCTGGGAGGTAATCGGAACATCCGGGGGAAACCCAGGGAGAATGTGCAAACTCCACACCAACAGCTCCTGAGGTCAGGATTGAACACTGGTTACTGGAGATCTACAAGCAGTGCCACTGTGCTGCTATTCAGCCCACTGTGTCCGTGATGGCTCTCTACCAGAGCAACTCAGTCGCTTCACTGACCCTGCTTCTTTCTCCATAGCCTTGGAAATGTTTCCTCACCATATTCCCCCTGAAGGCCACAGTGGAAATGACCTCTGCCCCATCTGTAGGCAGTGTGTTCCTGATTCCACCCACACACTGTGTGAAGGTGTTAATTCTCTTCCCCTTTATTTTCTACTTGACTCCTGGTCCTTGACCCCTTTGCCAAACAGAATGGCCTCCCACTATCCACTCTGTCCAGGCCCATTGATTTTGTATACTTCTATCAAGTCTCTCCTTAGCCTTCTCTCTGTGGGGAGCAGTCCCAGTCTGAGCTATCCTTACACCAACATTCCCCCTTCCCAGCTACCACTCTCAAATCTTTACTGGATTCTTCACTTCCTTCCTTTGAGGCTACCAGAATTGACACATTATTCCAGTTGAGGCAAACCATATAAAGGCTTAATAAGACATAATTGCTTTATAACAAAAACAGAAATGCTGAAAAAAAACTCAGCCAATCGAGCAGCATCTGTGGAAAGAGAAACCCGTCGGGAAGTCCCAGAAGTCAACGCTTTGGGTCAGCAGCCATTCCTCAGAACTGAAGAAACATAGAAGTAAACCATTTGGCCCATTGGGTATATGCCAGCTCACAGAGCAATCCCATTCCCATTTATTGGCCTGCAATGTATTCTCTGTCACATGTCCATGAACCATCCTAATTCTCCTACAACCCACCTACTAAGGGTAATTTACAACGGTTAGTTAACCTACTGGCATGTCTTTGGGATGTGGGGGGAAACCAGACCACCCAGGGGAAATCAGTGTGGTCACAGGGAGAACGTACAAACTCCACACACACACTGCACCCGAGGTCGGGATTGAACCTAGGTCACTGGAGCTGAGGGGCACACTTCCACCTGTTGCAGCACACCGCCATGCTCAGATACCAAACACCTTCAGCAAACTTTTCCACTACATCTTGTGTCTCAACTATCTCCTCCCTCACTATTACTCTGGTGAAGAGGGATGCAAAGTATTTAGTACCTTCACTAACTTTGCCCTAACATCCATTTGCAAGTTCCCACTTTTGTCCTTGAGGCCCCACCCCTCCATGTACAAACCTTTTAATACCGATATACCTAACAGAATACCTATACATATTCTTTTAGGTATTTATGGACATGTACTCCAAGATCCCCCTTTCCCTTTACATGTGGCAGGCAGCGTTATGGTCTAGTTAGTGAAGCTGCTGCCTCACAGCTCCGACAACCCAGCTCCGACCCTGATCTCCACTGCTGTCTGTGTGGAGTTTGCACGTTCTACCTGTGACCGTGCCAGTTTCCTCTGGGTGCTCTGCTTTCTCGCCACGTCCTAAAGATGTGACGGTAGGTTTACTGGCCGCTGCAAATTGCCCGAAGAGTGTAGGCGAGTGGTGGAATCTGGTGGAAGTTGATGGGAATGTGAGGAGAATAAAATGGGATAAGTGTCGGATTAGTATAAATGGGTGCACACTGACCATCAAGCACCCATTTACATTAATCCGACACTGGTCCCATTTTATTCTCCCCACATTCCCATCAACTTCCACCTGATTCTACCACTATCTCAGTATCCTACCATTTATCATGTATTCCCTTGCCTTGGTGTCTTGTCCTAAATGCATTAAATTCACAACTCCTGACTGAATTCTATTTGCCCACCTAACTGTACATTGACAGCTTCCTGTAACCTACAGCTTTCTTCCTCATTATCAACCAAGCTGATGATTTTGATATCATTAGCGAAAGTTTTTAATCATGCCTACTACTTTTAAATCCAGATTATTAACACATGAGGGACAATCCATGAGGAACTCCACCGCATTTGGCCCTCAGTCACTAAAACACCAGTCAGCCACTATCCTTTGTTTTCTCTCACTGAGTAATTTTAATCCAATTTGCCACTTTTCCTTGAATCCTGTGGGCTTTTGCTTTCCTTACCTCTCTGGACACGGAGTCATGATACAGGATCTCTCCCTTCTCCCTGACTCCTTAACCCATTCTCCTCTTCCTCTTTTACAATTCCTCAGCCTCCACGTTTCCTTCCCCTTCTCCTCTACACTCTTGCTTCAACCTCTTGACCTCTCTATCCTCCACTACCAACCCTCCACCTTCTTCCCCTTAATTCACACTCAGTCAAGACCTACCTTGATGTCAAGGCAAACAATTAAAAAGATAGCCGTTCTGTTTTGACAGGTATTGTTAAATTATAGTTCAGAAAAAATGTTTGCTGGAACATTCCGTTCTCTCCTTCCATCACCATTCTCCTCCTTCCCAAGTTCCCTCCATGACTCTTCATTAGTTCTTCTCTCAGCACACACCACTGTAGAGTATGAAGTTTACCCCTCATTCCTCTAATCTTATTGGAACACAAGATCTTTTGATTGCAATAACAAGTTAAAAGTTGAGGTGTTTTAGTGGGAGAATCTCAAAGGATCAATTCAAGGGTCAAGTCATTTAAAACGGAGGTGCGTAGAAATTCCCTACCTCAGAGTTGTGGAGGCTAAGTCACTGGAAGTAGAAACATTTTTGAAAGATCAGGGTATTGAGGGATAGGGAGCTGGCACAGAGGAGGAGCTGAGGCTCAAGGGTGTTCAGCTATGATCATATTGAATGGCAGGGCAGGCTTGGGTGGCCTATTGTGTTCTTGTGATGTGTGGGCTGTTATACTTCATGGGTATTTTAAAGCAAGACTGTCAACTGCAGCTTAGAGATAACTGAAAGGGTCAAGCCTGCCTCCAACTGAATGGGAGCAACTCATCAACAACATCCGAGAACAAAAAGTGAAAAAGCATTACTGAACATTTCATAGAATCAGGGAGGTTTTTGATTTAGAAAGGAGACCATTTGAATTACTTCCATCACATTCACCACGAAAGACGTTCTTTAGGGTTATCCCATCTCTGGCTCTCCGCTGCAGCTCTTCAAGTGCTGTTCCAGTTACTTGTTAAATGTGATAGGGCTCTCCCCCTCCACTGATCTTTCAGTGAGTGTGTTCCAGACCCTCTACCCGAACTGCAGACCCCACAACATGCAACCCTCCAGTCACTAAAGCTCCAGTCCAACTTTCCCACGCTTCTTTACTAAGACAATCTTTAACCCAATGCTACTTTCTTTGGATTGCATTGGGTTTTGTTTTCTTAATCTTCCATCTGCGACTTTTTAAAATGCAGTCGAGGTTAGTGTGGATTGGCATCTTGGTTGGCACAGACATTGTGGGCTGAAGGGCCTGTTTGTATACTGTTCTATGCTGTTTATTGACACTCCTTGTTACCTCTTCAAAAGATTCAAATAAATGAGTCCAGTGCAACCTCCTCTTAAATCCTTGTGGATTTGCTCTCGATTAACCCGCTTCTCTCTCAATATTTAGAATGTCCCTCAGAACTTTCCCCAGTAATCTGCCCATTACTGACGTCAGGTAGACTGTCCACTAGTTACTTGGTTTCCTCCTTTCACCCTTTTTAAACCACAACATTATTGGTCATCCAGTTCTCTGGTGCTGCTCCAGAGGGGATTCCTTCATTCTCTTAAAAGCCTGGGATACACTAGGGCTGGTAATTTATCCATGAGCTGAGACACACCTAAATACATCCTTTCAATAGTTATCATTGACAATACTTCCTATTCAATGACTGCATCAACCCCCTCACCAATGAAGACTGTTGTGAAACTGTCATTCTGAACCATACACATCTGCCTCCACTCAGTTTACTGTTTTAGTCTAACAGATCACATTCATTCCTTCATCTCCTTTCCCTCCAAAACATTTTTCTTTGATGCGCACCTTTTGTTGTCCAAATTTCCCTGTTTAATTTCACCCTGACCTTCTGTACTCCTCCAGTCTTTCTGCAGCCTCGATTTCCTCGTATCTATCCCAAGTTTCCCCATTTTGCTTTATCCTACCCTGCATGCCCAAGGTACGTTGGGGGCAGTGTCTGGATTTAGGATCTCTTTCTCTAATTAGAATGAATTTTGGTCTGAACCCTCCTCGACCACCTACTGCTAACCTTCAGCTGGCTGTTCTGTCTACTTTTACTAAACGTCATTGCCCAGTAAATTTGGTCTTAGACCACATTGCCTAGTAAAGTTGGTCTTAGATCACATTGCCCCGAGAACAAAGGTTTTGTATAGTTTCAGTGTTTAGGAACCCACAAGCCCAGCTCATTTTTAACTGATATGGCTTCATTTATTGATTTCACACATATCCCATCTAACAATCACGCTGAATGAGTGAGAATTTCCCATCTTCTTCCCCCATCCTCCATTATTTCCACTTTGGCCTTCATCTCCACACTCAATTTCCTCCCACCATCTTTCCATTTTATTTCATGATTCTTATAGAAGAGTAAAAAGCACAAACCTCAGACTACTCATTTTCCCTCACTTCAATACAAGAGATACATCCCATCAATTGTGAATCTTGGACCACTGTTAACTGTTGTACTGAAACTGTAAACGTTTGCTGATTGACTCAGAGTTTGCTTTAATACAGGAGATTCAAATAAAAATTTGCTACCTGACACTTAGTTTTCTAATTTTGGTACCTTTAGAGATGGAGATTGAGCACCAGACCCCACTTCAGGCGTAGCTTCTGGCCAAAGAGAACTGAAACTGAAAGATATTCAAGGAAATGAAAACACCTTTAGGCCATTACCAGGTAGAATTTCAACAACAATCTCGATTACTCAAACAGGTAGGAATCCAGACTATCAACTTTCAAGTAAGTACAGGGCAGGAACACAGGTTATGGTCAACAAGTAACAACAAAAATTACCTGAGTGCTAATTTCAGAGGTTATATGTACATCAAATGACAATGTTTCAAACTGAGATGTTACTCATAGTAAGTGACCTTCCCCAGTTCAGAAACTATGAAGTTGCTCAAGATTATTTGCCATTTAAGAGCTGAGTTTTCAGAGAAAATCCAAAACTTGCATCATTTTATAAGAGTGAAAAAACATTTAAATTAGTAGTAAAAATACAATTAAAACTATTAACAACTCAAATTGTAGGGCAAATCACATCAAACTACATGATCACCATGCAACTAAGAGAGGGAGCTGATGTCCGAGTTTTGGTCTGTGTGTAGAGCAATAACTACCCAAAGTAACTCTCCCACTGTGGCAGCCCACAGGAGGCATTGAAATTGTTGGGAGTAGTTCCTGGGATAAAAATCCCTTGCACCTTTTACAACTGGAGGCTAGACTTTGCCAGCCGTTAACCCTTTGGGACAGTTTCTGGGGCAGGTCTCACTGGAAGCCCTGCTGTGCTAACACCACACTGCTGAATTCTGGGATGATTTGGGCCAACAAGAGTTGGTTTTCAACACCCAGAAAGTCGAGTGCAGTTATGGAGGCTGGGACCATAGAAATCAGGGAGTGAGACAGAAGTTCTGGACAATTATTGCAGTAAGGGTTTCTGTGCACCAACCATGGTTTTGAAAACTTCACAACCCTCAGGCACCATTGACTTGCAGGGAAGAGAGTGCTCCAGAGGTGAAAAATGGTCCACGATTTCATTAGCATGGGCAAGCTCTGATTTTAAGATTATGTCTAGCACCCAAGTTAAATTCCAAATCCTGCAAAATCAGTGTGGTGGGCCTGTTTGTAAGACGTGCCGACTGAGCTTCAGGTCGTCAGCTTTCCTGCTCCCACATCACTGGCTCCTCTTGCTGCCTCCCAATCCCACTCCCAGGGTCTCTGGCCTCCACCTGACTTTGCCAACCACCACTTCAACTAAATATTACTTTTCCACAGTCCTGCTCATTAGCCCACAATTCAGCTGTCATTTTTTTGATATTCACCCAGTCTAGGTAGGGTTTCAATTTAGTCCATTGCATGAGTTGCAATATAGTTTTGAGCAAATATTGTCACAGAGCACTTCACAGGAGGACCAGCAGCTATTTGGGAAACCCAAACAATGTTTAATTTAAAGTTCTCTGGAACTCCTGGATTCTTAAAATGAACCCTGTTGGCGAGCTCTTGTCTTTAAACAACTTGCCATATGCACTTGAGTTGAACGGGTGCCAATACCTACAGAACACAATTGGAGAAGATATTTCAATATTTTATTGCATTAACCCAGAGCAACAAATAAAAAATTACATTCCCAGTATTTTAAAGCATGATTTACCATTGCAACTGTGTAAGTCTAAGACAATTCATAAATAATTCAGAGATCCAGTAAAAAAAAGTTCAATTCTGCAGTTTTTGCTTATTTCTTGCACACATCCAAAATTATTAATGCTTTTCACAATTCATGTCCAAACAAACGTATAGGTTATGTATCTTTTCATCAGATCAAATTTGTACTTTATCACTGTATCGCACAATAATAAATATATCTTAACTGCTACATCTCCCTTTCACAGCAACTGAATCAAATTTTATAAACGTTGCATACTATAGGCAAAATTTACACAACAAATCCATAAGCTCAGTACACTGTACTGAACACTCTGGAAGGATTTAGCTGGTTGGTACCACATCCCTATGTTTGGGTAGTTAATGAGCTTGTGGTTTCGACTGTCAACAGACCAGAGCTCTTGCAGTTTCAGCCATTCGACTGTCAACAGACCAGAGCTTCCTGCAGTTTCAGCCATTTGTTTTTCTGTACAGATCAGCTACATAAAGGCACGGTTGTCTAATAATTACTGGAGGACAAGCCAAACTTAAATTGAGCATTATCTAATGTAAACAGCCTTCACCTAAATAGCTATTTGATGGCAAATTGTTACATCAATGACCACCCCCAGTTATATTCCATTCCTCTACAAACTCTGATGACTCACTCCAATAAAAGCACTTTAGTTTGCCACGTGAAGAAGAAACATTTTGTAGAATATCTCCGTACATCTTTAATTTAGGGAAATTAGATGTCAATTGTTTCATGCTGGTGTAATTTTATAACATACACCAGATAAGGAGAAATAACTCTCCTGGTCAGCTTGCAGCTCATTTATATCGGAACGTTTCACCTCCTCGACGGACAGATTTTAGGATAAAAAAAACTGCTGGAGAAACTCAGCGGATCAGGCAGTATCTGAGGAGGGAAATGGAGTGTTGAGGTTTTAGGTCAAGACCTTTGATGCTGTCTGACCCGCTGACTTCCTCCAGCAGCTCATATTTTTGCTCCAGGTTCCAGCATCTGTGGGCTCATCTCTAAATTTTAGGATATGTCTAGAAACAATATATTTTTATAAAAAAAGCACCTTTTCTGTTCAACTTTACTGTTCAAAATGGCAAAAGATGCTTTACAGAGCAATTGCCAAACAGAATTTGATATAGACACACAAGGAAGTATTAAGAAAGATGACCAAAACCTTGAGAGATGGGATTAAGGAGCCTGTAAAGTGAGGAATGAGGAATAGGAGGGTTTGGGAAAGGATGAAATGGAGGTTACTCAGGTTCTTAAAAGGGAAAGGAGATCACAGAAATACTGTAAGCCCCTGGAGAGATCTGAAATAGTGGTGAGAATTTTAAAATCAACTTGACTGAAGGAGAACGTAGTTTGAGAGCTCAGGTAATAGGACAATGGCAGTTTACAAACGGAGTCTCGCAGAAACAGTGTAGGAACAGTCAAGTCTCCTGGTAATAAAGACATGGCTTCGACAGGAGCAGTGTCAGGCACAGTTATAACAATGTGGGCGTGGGTTCCAAGGATCACTTCTGGGGAAAATATGGTGTCAAAGTCTGGTTCAGCCTCAGGCAATCGTCAAGGTAGAGTCGGTGGCTGAAGAAGAGGTTGTGGCAGGGACCAAAGGCAATGATATCAATTTTCGTAGCATCTCTTGGAGGACACCTCTGTTCATTTCAGAATTTTGAGGCAGTAGAACTCCAGAGTAGTGGTGATGCAGCACAGCTCCCGTCTCCAGGGCACTTTCTGATGTAGTTGAGAAAACTGGGGTGTCTGAGGATAGATCTTTGACAAGCAGAAGCCATTGCAGATAATTCTCTGGACTCTGTGACTGCAATCTCACCCAGCTGACCATCGGTGGAGGGGCGCTGAGGGAGGATGGTTTGGTCAACCATGTAAAGGCTGCAGATAGTTTGTGAACGTAGGGCAAGATAGATTACAATGGTCAGTCAACTCAGGACATGATTACTGAGTTTAATAAAAACAGTTGCTTCAGTCTGAGACAGGACCAGGAACCTACTGACCAAGAATTCAAACAGTTCTAGGAATGATGCTATGGATCTGGGAAGTGACAGCACACTCATGGAGTTGAGAGATGGGGTTCAGAGATGAGGCTGTAGTCAGAAGCCAACGGATGTTTTTAGAGGGATGGTGATAGCAGGTTTAAGAAGGGCAACAGTATCCAAGGGGAGAGAGAACCATTGCCAGTCTCCACTACCATGGAAGCTAGGGAGAGGTGTTCATCAATTTAGTGGGAATGGAATGAGGGGAACAGGATGTTAATGCATGGGAGAAACACTTTGGAGAAAGTTTGGCCAGTGGCCTAGGGAAGGGAGGGAACCAGCAGACTATGGTCTCAACCTTAGTGACAAACAAGTCCATGAGTTCCTCACACTTGTCAATGGAAACAAGGGTGGGCAAGATATTGTTGAAAAAGGAAGTCAATTCCAGGATGATTCTGGAATATTGTGCAGGAAGGCAGATAATGGGCAGAATAAGGCGTGCCAGATTTAAACATCATATCTTAATCACTAAAAGCCATCTCAATAGTCTACAAATGACTTGTTGCCCCAGTAAAGTTTACCACATGGGGAAACAAGAGTGTGAATCAGCAATTTGCAGGAACGGTACATTAGAGATCAACTTGTAAAGCAAAAGATGCAGTTTCAATTAATCTTGCATTTTAAAACAGAATGAGAGTATTCAACTTGTGAACTAAACACTTTGCATTTAAGGACTAGTGTGAATGTGAATTCAGCCCATCTGACAGTAGGTAAGCATCAGACTGCAGGTTACTTCCAGCTAGATGAGCTTGAACAGGTCAATGGGCCTTTACCATTCCACACAGGACCAGGAGGGGACTGTTTAGTCCCTCGGGTTTGCCCCATTTCAATTAGATCATTGCTGATCTGCATCTGAAGTCCATTTACCAGAAATCTGACAAAAAACTGTTTGGTCAGAATTGAAATGCTAGGTTATTCTTTTTAAAAAGTCACTGTGGCTGAAGACTGGAAATGTTGGTGATAGCAATATGACGGATTTTCACTTTGAATAACAAAAGGGAGAACTCCAGTGTTCTGGAACACTTAGGGGTGAAACAGAGATTGAATGTGCACTTTGAATGCTTAAATCACTATTGAGACTTCAAAATGGAAATCATTAGTTAACGTCAATCCCGATTCATGACATACATAACAAAATTAAACACGTCAATGGAACTGCATCATATGAACCATTAAAGTTAATGACAGATTAAATTTTTTAGTGCAATTGCCAAAATAAAGGATAAAGCTTAATCACATTTCACGTACTCTTATAGTGAAGGCAATGCTGATTATTTTCACATTATCTTTCAAAACCAACACAAAATTAACACTTGGCAGAAACATCTTACACTGCAAACAAAGTCAAACCAATGCAGAAAAAAAACATGCTCTAAAATCAGCTCTGTACATTAAACATTGAAAAGACAAACCTATCACTCATCAGATATAAAGATAACCCCCCCAATAAATAAATAAGTTACTGCTTTTAATTATCGGCACAATAAAAAAGATTATACTGATAATTAAAACATAGACTGCACTGCCTTGTGAAATAACGATTTTTCATTGTAAGTGCCAAATACAGATCTTTTACCACAAGCACAGCTGTCACTCAGAACAGCAGTAGGATTGGTGTTGCCCGTGAGTAGGTGATCACGGCACTCCTGCCAGGGAGTTAGCTAGAGATCAGGTACCTATAGTAAAGGAGGAAAATTTTACACAAAGGATAGGACATACCTTTGCACTACCTTGCCCTGATGACCTCAAGTTTGTGCCATCTCAGATGAGAATCAATGCACAGGAGCTAGGGAGGGATAAAATAAGAAAATAGATGGGAGGCAAAATGATTTAATATCTCAACTTTTTTCTGCAAAGACAACAGTTGATTTTTTTAAAAAAAACTCAAGCAGGGCAAGAAATGCAACAGGGGCCAATCCATTAGCCCTCCACATGCATCAGTTTCCATATCCCTGCACAAATGTAGTTACTTTATGCTACATTAGGCAGAGGATAGATATACAGGCAATCCAACCTTCAGTGCATTTTGTCCCAATTTAAACAGACATGCAGACAGTTCAGGCTAATTTTGTGTGTAAAACACTTATTCATCAACAGTGTAAACCTGGAAAATGATCATCAGTATTTGGACTTAAAGATGAAAAATTACAAAAACAGTGTAGTGACGTAAAGCAATAAATTCAAGACTTTTTAAAACAAGGACGATGCCCCAGTATAAAACCCTGCGCGGGGAGGTCTGAAAGCACAGCTTTCAATGGGCTTATTGTTTTGTGTGGATAACCAATCTCCTGCTGATTAAACATTCATGCCCTGTTTATGGGAAATGAATACATGGCATTTTGTTTTACTATTATTTCAGTATCAATGGACCAAGAAATGTTGTGGATCACTATACTCTGCTGATCTGCCCTATTGATTCAGATGAACTAATCCACGGTGATATAGGATCTGCTCTAATCCTTACAGCAGCCGTAGCCAAGTAAACCTGGCTGCCACCTGCAAACTCATTGATACTTCAGGGTTTTAACATGTTTGATATCCTCTTCCAAAGATTAGAACTTCTCCCCTGAAACAATAAAACATGCAACAGCCCAGAACAACATTTGTCACCATGACTTTTCTTACTTTATATATAAAAAAAACTTTTCTTCCTGTGAGGAAAATATTTTCTTGTATTAAAAAATGTAGAGGCAGTCAAACTGTAGATCCATCTACTGGAAAACTACATTCACATTCTGCCTCAGATTATCCTGCAGATCGCGCACAGCTTCAATAGGCACTTAAAAGTAGTTTGGCGACATCTTTATTTTGCAAGTGTCATTCTGCCAAAAGTAGTCTCTTTATACTTGCCACACTAATCCTTAAAAGGCCCGGTGGCTGGAATGCATTCTGAAATTGAAAAGTTTCCCTTTCAGCCTTCCATCCTTTGGTTTATTGAAAGTTGTCAGTGACCGACAGGACTAATTGCCTTGGTTCTGCTGCTTCCTGGTAGTAGTATGGATGAAAGAGTCTCTCCTGGCTGCAGATCTGCATTGCCAAATATGTGTGGAGTAATAGGTGGGGGAAACGGAGAGTGAAATAGCAAACAAACTCATCTGGGACTGAGCCCAGAGTTTCCTGCACATCCTCAGGCAATTCTCTATAGTGGTGTTTCTGAAAATACAAGAAGACAAGATTTAGTATATGTAAAAATTGGACATTTTCCTTACAAGGGCAGTGCTGGCATCTTTATTTTCCAAATCTCAAAAGGGCTTTTCAGCACCTACACCATAAACAAAACCCAGCCCTCCTGTTCCAGTAAATTAGCCCTCAGCAAGTACCTGTCCTTGGGGTGAATGGTGAACAGTGGGTAGGGGGAGGAGGGGAGCTGAGGAAAATATACACCAATAAACCACTGAAATAAAAGTTCTATTAAACTCAGCTGATCATTGAATAGAACATAGAACAGTATAGCACAACATAGGCCCTTCAGCCCACAATGTTGTGCCGACCTTTAAACCTCGCCTAAGACTATCTAACCCCTTCCTCCCACATATTCCTCTATTTTAAATTCCTCCATAATGCTTATCTAGTAATCTCTTGAATTTGACCAATGTACCTGCCTCCACCACCGCCCCAGGCAGCGCATTCTGTGCTCCAACCACTCTCTGGGTAAAAAACCTCCCTTGAACTTCCCACCCATTACTGTAAAGCCATGCCCTCTTGTACTGAGCACTGAGAATATTTAAATTATTTTGCTCTAAGACCTACTTCCTTCAGATTCTTTGAGAGGATGGTCTGAGATCTGCTTCTCAAAGTCACCTTACAACTACGCTGACCCGGGAGATGCCGAGATAGATCACATTCTATCCCGCCTTCGCAGGACCGCTGCTCCTTGTCCCTGCCCCAAAGAACTAAACACAAGGTTGGAATTGCTTGTCCACATGCTAAGCACCATCATGACTTTACATCACCTGCACTCAACCCAAGTAACAGATGGGCTCCTGCGTTATAAACCAGGGTTACAACATCACGCACGCCCAGGTAGGACTGACAAGGGCTTTTGTCAACACTATCAACAAACACTCCAAACCGCCATGTATCTGCTGAGACATTGTGGTCACTATCCTGACAGTCATTTCCCAGCACCACATCTTGAATGCTGGATGCGAAGCACCTTGTGACACATTTGCTGCAATGAAAGTGCCACATATGCTGAGTTTGCTGCTTTGCTAGATACTGTAGTTTTACAGTTTACAGACTGTGAACACCATTGTTGGCTAATGGATTAGCTCACTTATTTATGGAAAGTGTTTCCTCTGTCAAGGGGGTCTCTCTCCCTCCTCCAGTCACTCCAAAGCTGTAGGTGCTTTGTAGGGGCGATGCACTCTTCACCGCTGCAAACAGTAGCTGCAGTGTGGACAACCTCCAAAGTTCACTGCTGTTACTTGCCTAGAGCTATTCTGACAGCATCACCCGCCACCAAGGAAGACAAGTGCATGGGAACACCATCGCCTGCAGGCTCCCCTTCAAGTTGCACCCTATCCTGACTTAGAAACATATCACTGCTCCCAAATCCTGGAATCCCTTCCCCAGCAGCACCTTCACCAGATGGACAATAAATTTGCCAGTTATCCACGCTTCTCACAAATGAATTCAACTGCCAAATGACCCTGACAAATTAGCAACGTTGTCTGTAGTTAAACAAGTTTTAACAGCTCACCAGAAAGAGACATAACTAATTAAGTACATAATATTTCATTCTGATATTAATTGATTTATTTTAAAGCAGGGACACTTGAAGAACTGATGCTGTTACCTTATTCCTCATTGCACGTAGCAGATCTCGCACTGAGTTCCCTTTGTATGAACGGAATTTTCTGAGATCTACAAAGAGAAATTAGTTTGAGATTTCAGACACTCTACTTCACATCCTTGTCATTGACCAACAGACCTCACTGGCTTGTGTGAACAGAGATCAGATGACAATCAGACCTAAAGCTGACTCGTACCAGCCGATCTTCAATAACTGATGCAAAGACTGGAGCTGGGTGGTCAGATGTAGGTTCCATACATCAGCATTGAGAATTGTTGCCTGCAGAGAATGTGCTGCCTTTGTATATTGCTGGTTAATGAAAAGTTGCAGTATTGAGCCCAATTCCAAAGCTTTGGAGAGGGTGCAGAGACTTACCACCAAGTTTATTGTCAGAGGGATACATACACAGTATAACTGCCATGAAAATTAGCTTTTTGGTGCAGCAGCACAGGACATCACAAACATGAGACTTCAGTTACATGGAAAGATCACAATGGCAGGTATTGTTCCACTTGGAAGTGAGAAACCAAGGAGAGGTTATGAGACATGATGAAGTAATGAAGGGAATAACTGTGCCCCCAGCAGGAGGATTAGGAACCAGAAGGGCACAGGTTTAAGGACAACAGCAAAAAGGACCAGAGTAAACAAGAGAATTTTAACGTAATTTCTTGGGATTTAGAATCCACTGTCTGAAAATAAATCCAATCATTACTCTTAAAAGACAGATGGATAAACAATTGAAGGGAAATTCTTAAGCAATGTAGTGGGGAAAGAAGTGGGAAGTGTCCATTTGGATAAAGAGGCAACACATGTACAAATGATCCAAATGACATGCCCACGCACTGTATGAAACTCTTATACCTTTATGAGACCTGATACGAAAACTTTGAAGCAGACAAATGGTGAGCATTCACAATTACATTAAATATATGGAAAAGAATCCTGTATGCTTGTGCTGGAGCTCAGTCATGTAAAACAGCATCTTTCATTATAAAAACAGAAAGCACTGAGCAGGTTTGCTCTCCCTCCACAGATTACTGTTTTGTTTTCACCATGGATGTGGCCATTCTTTTCAGCTTTTTTTTTTCCATTTTTCCCTCTCTAACTGCTGGTTTTTAAAGCCTGACCACATATCACAGACATTCCCTTTTGTTTTTTGCTCCAGTAATTTTTCATTACCTATTCTCTTGTCTAATCTCAGTTTAAAACACAGGATAACTAGTTATAACTGGTGTCAGTAACAGGGACACAATTTGACAAAGCTACCTCTGATCCCATTAAACCCAGATCAACACTGAAGAAAGAAAAATGAATTGCATTTTCTGTAAAACAGTGGTGAGGATGAATCAGCATTGTTTAAAATTAATCAATTACAGCAAAATCCACAATTTCCCCCACCTGTTTGCAGAGGTACAGTGATATGCAGTTTCCAGTCACCCTGAACAACACTTCGCCCTCCTCTCTCCAGTTCTCTTACTATTGGTCCATCCAAAGGCTCCTTTTCTATTCGATCACTGACATCCTGTAACGATTAAGCCAAAAATTACTTAATTGGTGAATAGGTCTACTGAGAGCAGCTTGCAAAGAGTCGTCATGCTCCTGTGCCAGATATTGTAGCTATTCCAAATCTGATCGACATGGAATCTTTCAGGTTTACAGACCATATTCCCTGCAGAGCAAGATATTTGGCTGTGTTAAATGAAATATTAGCAAACCTGGAAAAACTGAAGCTGTTTCTCAAGACTCCAAAAGAAAGGATTTTTCAGGACACACTTGGCAGAGGGGCGTTTTTGAGGGTCCATGTTTATCATCTCTTGAATCAAGTCACAAGCGACAATATCATCTAGAAAAAGAAGCAGTGAATTACTGACAAGTACATCCGGAGAAAGCAACCTCCTGTTGTTATCTTCCTGATGTCAGAGGCATCAGGCTCCGTTTCAAAGGCAATCTCCCAAACACAAGATGGACAAGAATTAATGGCCCAGAACTGCTCATTATTTCTGATGACAGATCATTGACCTGAAACATTAACTGTTTCTCTCCCCACAGACACTGTCTGATCTGTGGAGCGTTCCCAGTATGTCCTGCTCTTATTTTCAGATTTCCAGCATCAAGGGACTCATCATATTTCATGTTTGCAGGTTGGAGAAGGAAGTACATCAGTCCCAGCAATCAGCCTGGTGAACCTTTGTTGCACATCCCCTATGACAAGTATATCTTTTAGGTAAGGAAACCAAAATTGGTGTTGGTTTATTATTGTCAGTTGTACCGAGGTACAGTGGAAAAACTCGTCTTGCATACCGATCGTACAGGTCAATTCATTACACAGTGCAGTCACATTGGGTTAGTACAAAGTGCATTGAGGTAGTACAGGTAAAAACAGTAACAGTACAGAGTAAAGTGTCACAGCTACAGAGAAAGTGAAGTGCAATAAGATGCAAGGTCAGAAGGTAGGTCGTGAGGTCGCAGTCCATCTTATCGTATTAGGGAATCTTTCAATAGTCTTATCACAGTGGGGTAGAAGCTGTCCTTAAGTCTGGTGGTACGTGCTCTCAGGTTCTTGTATCTTCTACCTGATGGAAGAGGAGAGGAGAGAGAATGACCTGGGTGGGTGGGGTCTTTTGTCTCTTGGTGTGGTCTTACCAAAACCCTGTATAATTTCAGTAAGACATCTTTGCTCCTGTATTGAAAACTTCTTGCAACGAAGGCCAACATACCATTTGTTGCCTCAACTACTTGCTGCACTGCACATTTGCTCTCAGTGACTGATGTGTAAGGACACCCAGATCACACTGTGCAAAAACATTCATCAATTTATCACTAATTAAATACTAGACTTTTGTTTTCCCCACCAAATGGATGATTTTACATTTATTCACATTATACTACATTTGCAGTGAATTTGCCAACTCACTCAAAGTCCAAATCGCTTTGCCTCCTCTTTACAACTGAATCCCACCCAGTTTTATATTATAAGAAATATTCAGTTCCTTGTCTGCATCAAGAAAGCTTCCGGCCTAAGGAGCTCTGTTAGGACATCGATGTTCAGACTTACCATGTACATCAGGTTTTAAATGTTGAAGGTTGCTGACACCCAGCAAGATATTGGCTTGTCGCTGTAGGGCCTTTCCAAAAGGGTGACTCCCTTCTGAGATCACATAATAGAACACACAGCCAGCAGAGAAAATATCCACTGCACATGTCTGGGGAGAGACAAACATACATCAGTTTAAGACATATCTGCCCATATCAGCTGTGGTTCACTGAGTAGCACTCTTGCTTTTTGAGTCCATAGACTATTGCACAAGGAAGGAGTTACAAATTAAAACTGGAATTAAAGTAGCATTAGTGTAAATGGGTGCTGGATGGTCGGCACAGACTTGGAGGGCTGAAGGGCCTGTTTCTGTGCTGCATCCGTGGAACCATAGAACACTACAGCACAGGAAACAGGCCATTCGGCCCTTCTAGCCTGTGCCAAAACTTTATTCTGCTAGTCCCATTAACCTGCACCCAGTCCATAATCCTCCAGACCTCTCCCATCCATGTATCTATCCAATTTATTTTTAACACTTAAGAGTGAGCCCACATTTACCACGTCAGATGGCAGCTCGTTCCACACTCCCACCATTCTCTGAGTGAAGTTCCCCCTGATGTTCCCCCTAAATCTTTCCCCTTTCACCCTAAAGCCACGTCCTCTCATACTTATCTCTCCTAATCTAGGTGGAAAGAGCCTACTCGCATTTACTCTGTCTATACCCCTCATAATTTTGTAAACCTTTATCAAATCTCCCCTCATTTTTCTACACTCCAAGGAATAAAGTCCTAACCTGTTCAATCTTTCCCTGTAACTCAACTCCCGAAGACCCAGCAACATTCTAGTAAATCTTCTCTGCACTCTTTCAATCTTACTGAAATCCTTCCTATAGCTAGGTGACTATGATCTTGGCCAACACACCAGTTCAGAACCAAGGAGGTGCTGCATGTCAGAAATGACACCTTTTAGAACAGAGAATTACAGCAGAGTACAGGCCCTTCGGCCCACGGTGTTGTGCCGACATTCTATCCTGCACCACTATCTATCTAACCCTTCCCTCCCACGTAGCCCTCCATTTTTCTATCATTCATCTTTTAGATGAGATGCTCCCTCTTGGGTGGATGCAAATGATCCCAAGGCACTCTGAAAGATAACAAGGGAGGTTCATTCAATGATCATTATAACAATCATCTCTCAACCAATATTCCCAAGATTCTAGCTACCATCACCCACCTCTGTGGGGTCTAGCTGTGCACTTCCCACACTGCAACAGTGGAGGTGCAACATCATGAGGTGGTGCATGTAGAGAAAAACCCCCAGCAGAGAAGAAAAATCTCTTCATGGATCACCAAACTGACTCAATGTGATATCACATTTGGAGTACAGAATACTTTTCCATTCAATTCTCTTTAAATCTGGGAAGTTCCTCAGTTTTGCCACTGCATCCACCAAGTTTCCACAGATGTACACGTCTAGATTGCAATTCTGATGAAAATCATTGGTCATTGAGCTGAATTTTTAAAATGGAATTTATAAAACGGAAATCTTAAAGACAAGAATGCTAGGAACTCAACAAATGAGCCAGTACCTGAACATGGGGGAAGTCAGGACAACTTCTGTACCAGGTATGGCCAGAGCTGTTGTTTGTTTTCAGCAAACTCAATCTCATCTTGTATGTGTTGGGGAAACTGGGCAATACCACTGACAAATGCAATACACCTCCCTGCTGTCCAATGCCAGGACTGAACGCTCCCAGGTGGGGGACTGCATCTGTCCGCTGTAGAGGAAATCTTTCTACTTTATTTCAACAGCACCACCCTCAGCAAGGCACTCCCCTTGCTACACCTCCACACACCTTGTCACCTCCTAGTTAATTCAACTGCATCAGATAGCAGGTGAGCTCGTTGCTTATTGGGAACTAAACCGAGGTTATACCCACTCAATTAAAAAAAACATTCATCCTCCTATTCAGAACTGGACTAAGAACCACGGTGAAAAGCAGCGTCCCTCTCTACCCTTTGACTAATTCTAAACTCCTATTAACTTTCACTTCAAGGTTTAGTGATTTTAAGTATTCCCATGGTTTAGCACAGCAACTGACCTTTCACTCTGACACTGCCCTGGAAATATTACAGTAAATCAGCCCAGTCTGAGTTTTGTAGCAACAGCTGAACAGCACCATGTGGCCACAGCTCACTGAGTGCTGGTTCTATACAACACCTGCGCCTGGCTGCTGAGTGGGCAATAGCTGGGGTATATGTAGAACTGTCCAGGTAAAAGTTGAAGCATTTCAGGGAACTGCCAGATAGACTGGGCTTTCATTGTACTGCCTTCTACCTCCACTGCCCACCTCAAGCCTCACTCACATTCTGCATCAGATTCAGTTGCCATTTGCTGAGAAAGTTGTTAATGGGTAAGTTGGCAGAAAGGAGCTTTGGGACCAGGGCTGCACTTCATTCTTTCAAAATATAGCAGTCCAGTTCTTCAAGCAAAATGGGCAGGATGGTCTGAAGGAGGCAGCATCTGCAGTCTCGTGCCTCAGTCTTATGAAGGAATGAGGTTGAATGGGTTGAGTCACCTTCTCTGGTCCAAACCAACCTTGTGACCCCCACTTATCCAGTGACCTGT
Organism: Pristis pectinata; assembly: GCF_009764475.1. Taxonomy (NCBI): domain Eukaryota; kingdom Metazoa; phylum Chordata; class Chondrichthyes; order Rhinopristiformes; family Pristidae; genus Pristis; species Pristis pectinata. The sequence goes on from NC_067422.1 coordinate 3,729,655, forward strand.
GGCAAGGGATATAGAACTTCCACATGCACAGCAGCACAGGAATTAAAACAGTTCGGATCCAATGTTGTGTCTCTGAAGGTGTATGTTTTCCACAGAAGACACCAACTTGTCTAACACCTGTGTTCCAAACTGGTAAAACTCTCTCCTATCATCTTCTGACAGTGACCTGGGAGCTCTCAGCCCCCACAGTGAGCGACAACTGCTGGCTGCTGATACAGAATTATGAGACACTGCTCTGGTGAACTCACCGGATTTGCCTTGCAATCTTCATTCAGTACCTCTGGAGCAATCCAGCCTTCAGTGCCTGGTACCCCAGACCTGCGGCTGAAGCTGTGCCTGCCCACTGCCAACTTCTTGCAGAGACCAAAATCAGAGATCATGGCTTTCACTCTCCCGTGAGCATTGGGCATGGAGATTAGTATGTTGTGCGGTTTCAAGTCTCTGTGAACTGAGAAGGTTCGGGTATATTACACAATTTTAAATGACAACATCAGTCTAAATAATGAGTATTAAAAGATGCAGTGGCAAAGTATAGAGCAATGAAGTGGCCAAGTTACTTGTCTGATAATCTGGAAAACATCAAAAATCCCACAATGCCTGACAATTTAAGTTTGATTCTAGAACAAAAAAGACATGATCGTAAATTAACCCAAAAGCTGTCAGTATCAGCAGGTCAGGAAGCTTTACGGACAGAGCAGACAAGTTAACATTTCAGTCAATGACTTCTCTTCAGAACCAGGAAAGGTCTAGTTCAAGGAATAGCATCTCATCTTCTGACAAAACGTTACGGCTCTCACAGTTCAACACTAAATTCAGCAACTTCTGATATTCAGGCTCTTCACTCTATCAGAACTGGCCAGTTCTGATCCAGTGACATCTAACTGTAACAGTAACACAGTGTTTCTGCCTCCACTGATGCTGCCAGACCCGAATATTTCCAACATTCCTTTTTATTTCAAATTTCCAGCATCTGCGGTGTTTTATATCTTGCAGTTCAGCAATGCTTTTTGGTAAATTGGTTTATTATTGTCACATGTACTGAGATACAGTAAAAAAATTGTTTTGCATGCCGTCCATACAACAGCGCATTGAGGTAGTACAAGGGAAAACAATAACAGAATACAGAGTAAGGTGTTACAGTAACAGAGAAAGTGCAGTGCAGGCATACAATAAGGTGCAAGGCCATAACAAGGTAGATTGTGAGGTCAAGAATCCATCTTATCTCATTAGGGGACTGTTCAATAGTCGTTCAATGGAAGTGTAGCGCCATGGCACGGTAGTGTAGCGGTTAGCGTAACACTATTGCAGCACCAGCAACCCGGGTTCAATTCCAGCTGCTGTCTGTAAGGAGTTTGTACGTTCTCCCCGTGTCTGCGTGGGTTTCCTCTGGTTTCCTCCCACATTCCAAAGACGTACAGGTTAGGAAGTTGTGGGCATGCTATGTTGGCACAGGAAGCGTGGCGACACTTGCGGGCTGCCCACAGAACACTCTACGCAAAGATGCATTTCACTGTGTTTCGATGTACATGTGACTAAGAAATCTATCATTCATCTCCTCTAGGAGAATCTCCTCCATATAGATCAGCTGCCACCAACAAGCCTTCACCACCCTCTGCGAGCTCATGTCATTCAGCCTCCTTGTCACCCCACCCCCCCCCAAAATCTCAGACACCATCTCCATCACTTCCCCTCTGTAACTTGTTTGATTTCTAACTTTTCCTAATTATACAAAAGCTCAGCTGAAACGTTAACCGTTTCTCCCTCCACAGACACTGCCTGACCTGCTGAGTATTTCCAGCATTTTTATTTCAGATTCCAGCATCTGTAGTTTATTTTAAAAAGCCAGTGTTTAATTTACACCCTTGAAGGTAACTTGCCATCTTTGCACTGTTAGTCTACTGCCACCTAATGGTTTGGTTAGTAACTGTGATCTGGAATTCAATGAAAATTCAATAGCAACTTTTAAAAACTATTTCTAGAATCAGAATAGTACAGTGCAGAGACAGGTGTTCAGCCCACCACATTCATCTGTTGCCACATTCATTGTTCACCACATTCATCTGTTCACCACATTCATTGTTGCCCATCTACACTGATTCCATTTGCTGCATTAGGGCTGGAACCTAATTTCAATCCAGTAAAATTCTTTTGCAGGCCTATGGGGATAAAGTAAGGCAAACTAGAAAGTGCATTCCAACAGTTCACATGGGCACAATGTACTGACTGGCCTCCTCGTACTGGGTTATTGCACCATCCTATGAGTAACAATCTTTCTGCTAGAGAGAGTAGTTGAGACAATTAGCATAACTGTACTTGAAGGAAAGCCAAGTATGTTCATGAAGAGAAAAGAATAAGGTTATACAGAATGAAAAGTATTGTGCAAAGTAAATACTGAGTGGACTAGTTGGATTAGTTCTGGGAATACTCTCTGTATAAACCAATGGCAGGTGATTAACTTTGACAATACAAATGTGCAAGGTATTAGTGCATTACCTTAAATTAATCCCACTACCTGTAATCACCACTTCACCCAAATATTGGATAACAAACAGGGCCCTCCAAGGTGAGACAGAAAATGTTTCAAGAAATCAAATGAAGGATCCAAATCCACATCATTACACAACATGAAGTGATTTTAGTTGCTTTGATATCTGAACTGCCACAGGTAACATTAAGGATGAAGAAACTCCCTGGCTTGGACTTGGACAGAGCCCTGAAAGTGATTTTGCTTTCCCCTCCTCCCCACGTGTGGGTTCCCATTCACTGACGCGGCAAGGCTGAGGACACTCGCTGGTGTGTGCACTTTGCTTACCAATATTGAGTGAGTGTAAATAAGCCAGGCCAGATGTGGTTTGTTGAAGTAGAATTATGGGCTCCAAACCATGGCGATCAAAGTCCTTCTGTTCAACATACTGCAAAAGAGCAAATGTTACATTTGTCACAAGAAACAGATTCAACCACGAAATAAATTTAAAGGAAACTTCAGCACTTATTTAATTTTCTTTCACTAATGGTGCTGATTTGAAAATATTCTGCCTCCCTCCTGAACCCATCCACTTTTCTCCTTTCCTGTTTATCTCACCTGCCATGTAACCTGCTCCAGCTACCCCCAGCATGGTTTGAAGCTCCTCCTCTGCCTTCAGTGGGCAGCTTTTGTTGATGTCGTTAATAGACTAACACCCAGCATCCTGAACCCCTGATCCAGGCAGGAGCCTGAAGCCCACACAGGAGCTGGGGGATTTAAATAAATCCAGAATAAATTGACATCAGTAAACATGACTGTGAAATTAGCAGACTGGCTTAAAAGCCCAGCCATTGCATGATTGGTCTTGAGAGAAGGAAATCTGCTGTCCTGCCTCAGTATGGGCCATATCCAACTTCACATCTACCAGTGTTGCTGACTCTGAAACTACCCTTGCTAAATCACTCAGTTAAGGGGCAGTTAGGGACAGACTATAAGCAACAACCTTGCCAGAAACATCCACCTTAAGTGAATGAACAAATACCCTCTGTAGGACACGTGTGCCTGACTGGGCCAGGCAGCCCTAAATCTTACACATTGCCTCCACTACTCGTGACTGCACTACAAAGTGGAATCTCTGGCACAGATCTCAGTTCACACCACTCTGACACTATACATCGGATGTCACCTTTAAATTTCACTCTCAATAACATTTGCCACTTTTCCCTCTGCATCTAGCAGTAACTTAGACCACTAAAGTTCTCACTTCCTGCAGAGTGGCTGTACACAGCTCAGTGGCTATGTACTGGAACTGACGGTCTTTCTCGGTGCAGAAATAACGGATGACGTTCGGGTGCTCATCGGATTCACGAAGCAGCTGCACCTCTCGGTCTGCAAAGCTGAAGCATTCTGGCAAAATCCTTTTCACTGCAACATGTCGGTCATCAAACATGCCCCTTGAGGAGACAAAGTCCAGAAAGTTATAATTTAAAAAAAATCTCTCCTCAAGAAGTCCTTCCCCTGACAAGGATTGTATACATCACACATTCCAGATTCTGAAAATGAACCATACGTACTTGAACACAATAGTCCCTTCAGCGCCATGTCCCAGGACATCCTTTGGATGAAACACAATCTTCCCAACTCTCACGATATCAGAATCGTCATCTGAGGAACAAAGGCAACAAGATAAACCTGAGACACAAGAGAGACTGCAGATGCTTGAAATCTGGAGCAATGAACACAAGATGCTGGAGGAACAGCAGGTCAGGCAGCATCTATGGAGGGAAATGAAGAGTCCTGGCCTGAAACGTTGACTGTTCGTTTCCCTCCATTGATGCCACGGAGTTCCTCCAGCATTTTGTGTTTGTTGCTCCAAAACGTTAAACCTGCTGTTTCCTTTCCGAGACAAGATACAATAATAAAACAGTGACTAGAATTCCCTCCCATGTCCCTAGAACCAACTTCAAGGAACTATTTTAGAGTTACACACATCACCTATGCTGGTTCGATATAATTCTGACCATAGTGGCTTAACAATGAGTTGGCTGCTCAGGTGGTATGTTGGTCGTATTGGGACGTTAAACACATATCACCCACATTTCACATGCCCTGCACCTCATTGTTCTAACGACATCTTAAAAGATTCAGGGGCAACTTGTTTCCCTTCCTTTGCAAACCACTGGATATCGGGAATTTGTTATACATTAAGTGGTCTGGATTCCCTTCTCTTCCATACACTGAACAAGGTAAACAGTGTGGAACTGGGTGCATGATGTTATTCTAACTGCACCTGAGCAAAAAACTGCTTTGTGACATGAACTTCATTCTCCTGGCAAAGTACACTCCAACCAACACGGTCAGTGCTCAGCTCAACAGGTGACCTGGATTGCCCCTGTCTCCGGCATCCTGTCAGAGAGACACTCCCTGCTATTCAAATGCTAGTGAATACAAGGATTCAAACTCCAGGCTCCTATTTAAGGGCCTAGCACTTCAGTGTGTCAATCTAGTTGTTAGAATAGTTATGGTTCCAACTGAGGAGGAACAGTCTGTTAAAATTGATTTTGAGAATGAGCCAAAGATGAATATGATGAAGTGTGTAATCCAATTAAAAAATGTATTGAAAATTCCACTGAATGGTAACTTGCATTTAACCACCTCTGTGCAACAATGCCAGTGCTGACCATGGGTGACTGACCAAGTTGAACAAAAATTCATTCCAAAAGGAATGAAAAGACTTATAAACCCTACATGATGGAATTAAACGGTTATGTTTTCCGGCACTGGTGGCCTCCCCCCACTGCAGGTGGTTTCCGTGGGCTCCAATTGGACAATCACCCTTTACCTCCATCTTCTTGTTCCGTGGCTGAGCTGCCAAACTCAGAGATGGAATGATTCGAGTACATCGAATGGTTGGATGCTCTCGGTGATGCACTTGGTGTATTGGTGCTGGAGCTTTCTGTCCTCAGTCTGGGCGTTTCCATGAATTCGGACTCCGGACCCAAGAGCGGAGGGCGGAAAACGAGCTGGCGCTTCTGCATGAGTTCCAGTCTTTTCTCCAGGTGCTTCTGAAACTGTTCGTGTTGCAACTGTTGCTGCTGCACAGTCTAAACAAAAAGCAGCATTTTTAATCTGGTAACTTTGTGACCCACCGCATTGGTCATGAAGTGTTTCGAAACTGCCAGCAGCTAAGTTAGCATTGTACTTCAACAAAACAAATGCACCAATTGGCACATTGTCACAGATTTACTTACCACCTTCTCCTAAGATAAGATTTCTTTATTAGTCACATGTACATCGAAACACACAGTGAAATGCATCTTTTTGCGTAGTGTTCTGGGGGCAGCCCGCAAGTGTCGCCACGCTTCCGGCGCCAACATAGCATGCCCACAACTTCCTAACCTGTATATCTTTGGAACGTGGGAGGAAACCCGAGCACCCGGAGGAAACCCACACAGACACGGGGAGAATGTACAAACTCCTTACAGACAGTGGCTGGATTTGAACCCAGGTTGCTGGTGCTGTAAAGCGTTACGCTAACCACTACACTACCGTGCCTGCCCTTCCACTGGAGGCCACGGAGTGTAATTCAGGTCTCGGTGCTGGGGATGTTGGCTGGCAGAGGACACTGACATTGGTTTATTTATCCTGCTTGTGGACTTGGAGGATTTTGCAGAGATGGTGCTGGTGGCATTGCCCCAGTATTCCTGCTGCTTGTAATTGGTGGTCCAGGAGGGTAGGTATCACTGTAGATGGCGAGCTTTGTACAGGGTTTTGAGGTCCTGATCTTTAAACACTCTACTCTGCATTCAGCCAAAGACTGTGCTGGTGCACTGAAGATGATGGGGAGTTTCATTGTTGATATTTGTCACATTAAGAGATGGCTCTTAAGATACGGAGAGATTCAGATTTTCCAGGGTCACATCATGAACCATTATTGTCAGAGAGCAGTGTTGTTCAGAGGGGTACGCTGGTGAAGAAGTTTGGTTTGGCTGTCACTGAGCACAAGGTTCATTCTCATACACCTTTCATGAATGAGTCAATGACGTGGAGGTTAGCCTCTGAACACTCGCACACAAGTGTTATCAGCGTACTGCAGCTCGATGACTGAAGTTAGAGTGACTCCTGGAAAGAGGTGGCATAGGCTGAATAATTTCCCATCTGTCCTGTAAGCTCCCCTGCAGTGGGAAGCTTGTTGGAGACCACATGTCAACGGAAAAACAACAAGGCCCGGGGAAGTATCCCTGCACACAGTCTAAGACTTGGCAGAACTGAACTTCAGTTACAAATTCAGTCTCATCTCCTGTATTCAGGAAGAGAAGGACATGCCAGGGAGCCTCAAGGGTTTCTGTAATCATTACCCTCTTCAAGAAAGGAGATAAACCCAATGATGGTAAATAATGTCCCTGATAGGGTGAACAAACCTTCACCCTCTCTGCAGGCACCAAAACCGTGTGCATTCTCCACCCTATCAGACCTTTCATTTGTTCCATCCAGCCCTGCCCCTTCTCTGCAAGCTTAAAACATACTTTTAAATAGCACAGTAGAGCACTGGAACAGGCCCTTCGGCCCACAATGTTGTGCCAAACTAATTAAACTAGTAATTAAAAGCCTAACTAATCCCTTCTGCCTACACAATATCTTATATAAAAAAACTTTTCCTAGTTATAATGAAAGGTCAGCGACTTGAAATATTGACTCAGGTTTCTCTCTGTAGATGCTGCCAGGATTTTTGACAACAAAAGCAAATCCATATTATATCCAAAACCAGTTTATGGTAAATGAGTGCTTAGTGCCACAGCTGTCTGGAACATTACATTGCACACACACAGATCATGCAGGGCATAAAAGTTCATTCCACATCGTTATGAAAGCATCACACTGGAAGGATGGGTCTCAACAACTTGCTTGGTGGTATAATAGAAAATACGAGATTCCTCGGTGCTTTAGTGGAAAAATGCACTGTCTGATGCACCCGAGGGTCACACAGTGCGGTACCAGATTCAAAACTTTCTCTGTGTTGATTTAACTGATGCAGCAGGGAGAACGTTACTTTTGGATTCCATGGCAAGAAGCCCTGGGAGGAATGTTGGTGCAGCCGCCTCACAGCTCCTGGGACCCAAGCTCACATCGGACCTCAAGTGATCTGTGTGTGGGGCTTTCATGTTCTCCATGACCTTTGGGTGCTCCAGTTTCCTCCCACATCCCAAAGACATGTGGGTGGGTTAATTGGTTGGGGTAAATTACCATTAGTGTAGGTAGAAGAATCAAAAAAGGGTGGGTGGGAAGTTGGTGGGCACGAGGGAGTAAGATGAAGGGAAACGGGACTGATGGAATTGATCTACTCAGAACTAGCATGGACACAGAGGGCCAAATGGCCTCCTCCTGCAGCGTAACAAGTGTATGTGAAGAGCACTGGAAATCTGTCAGGAGCCGTTTTCCTGATGGGAACTGTGTTGGGGACCCCTTCCTGATTGCTACTTCAAAAATACATGATCATTGGATTAAGCTCAACAACATTTTGATGGACAAATGGCTTGCAAGCAACCATTCCCACTGATTAACCCTCAAAGACAGTGTTCCCAAACGGGCAACCAATGTTAGTGGGACCATTCCGAATCTTTAGATGCCCAGAAATCAAGCTCTGGAATTCCCTTCCCAAACCTCACCATCTCTCTTCCCTTCTTTAAGGGCCCCAGAGTCTGATCCTTTGACCTAGTTGTTAGTAACTTCTCTTCTGGCTCAGAGTCGAATAATTACTTCTGTGAAGCACCACGGAGTATTTTATTATTCAGATGCAACTTGTTAGATGAGCTAATTTGGGGTTTGAAGTGGGGGTAGGTATGACAGAGAGAGTACAAAACAAAAAAAAAGGTTTGGATTAAGCATCTCAGTTGTTGGGGCCAGGTTACCATACACAATTCTACATCATACACGTCTTATCTAAACACTGCTACAACCTGTTATTCAACAGTGATTCACTCAAGGCTTTGGTGTCCACTACCTTAGGATAGGTGATGACAAAAGCCACCCATCCTGCCAGTAGAAAGGTACTGAAGACTATTGTGGCCATATCCTTGAGCACCGAATCCACAGGAGCTTCATGCTTGGGTTGCGATTTGCTATATTTTTCTTTGAGGTCATTAAGAATGTCAAAATCCTCTGCAACTTCATCAATGCTTGGGAAACGCTGAAATCAAATTACAGAAAAATGTCTAAAAAATGCAAATGTGCATACTGCCGCAACAATATAGAAATAGATACACGCACATACCTGAAATTACTGGTGTTGATAAATATACAACCTTTTCCCCAAAGCTACTAAACTGGTACCAACACACTGACCAATTAGGTGCCAGTTTTGACCAAGTTGATGCTGTTCTGAGCTGAGGCAGCACAGTGGACATGATCAGAATCCTTCAATCAGGAAACAGTGGGAGGGTGAGGTAAGGGGTGGGGAAATCTCTCCAGCAAAATAAATCATCCTGAATTTTTAATTTAGCCAATACTTTGCTACTCTGTTGCAGGTTCTACAATGTGACCATTAAAGTAAATTTTGTACTAAAGTCACTCAGCTGAACAATGGTAGTAACATCCCCCATGAATGATCTAGGTGCTTTCAATTGAACAGATGCACTTCAGAGTGGATTACCTTGCATAAAGCTCTGGCCTCAACTTACATGAAATACAGCACTTGGTTTTGGGAACCAAACCATGGGTGGGATAACTGGTCTTGGAGAGACTGCAGCATTGATTTGGTTGAATCTTACTCTAATTTAGACGGTTAAACTCTGAAGGATGGTTGAATAAAACTGACAGAGTTTAACAGTGTGGGGGATGATCCAATTATTTAAAAATAATTAGGGATCAACAGTATAGATATAGAGAAACTATTTCCTCCAATGGGGAGCTTAGGCTAAGGATGCTTCATCTTAAATTTCGAGCTAGACCATTTGGGGAAACTAGGAAACACACTTTCACGCAGAGGGCAAGTGGGGGTTTAGAATTTTCATTCAGTAAGAACGTCAAGGTACTTGCAACCAAGACAGGTGAACAGGTACAGATCAGCTGTCACCCAAGTCGATAGTGGGCCCAGATGGAGAGTCTGAATCACCTCTTCCTACGCTGCAAGTTCCAAAACAGTATCTTATTCTGGATCGTACCACAGTGGGATAAGTTAAGACATACGTACATCTTCAAATAGGTTGTTCTGTGGGCTGGTGGCGATGATATCATCTGGAATTTTCTGCACATTTTCAGGAAAGTCATTAAGGATCTTGGTGTGGGCTGCTAGTGGCATTTCATGGTGACCTGGAGAAAACACATGTGCTATTAATGCAGAGCTGAACTCTGAATACGGGGCAGACAACAGCAGTGAACGTCACACAGCCCCAGCAACAGCGAAGATGCCCAGAGTACCGCAAGCCCTAAAGTGAACGGTACTGGAATAAATTTCAGGATGGCTAAACCTAAACTAAAACAAAAATCCTCGACACAGCAGTTGGATATTGGAAAATTTTACAGCCCTTCACTTAACATACCAAAGTCACAAAAACCTTTTACTCATCCAGTAAGGCTTTATGGGTGGAGCTGAGAAATGAGGATGATCACATTGTTGGGATTGTGCTATAGGCCCCCAAACAGTTAACGGGAATTAGAAGAACAAATATGCAGGGAGATTGCGCAGAGTTGCAAGAATAATAGGGTTGTCATAGTGGGGGATTTTAACTTTGCTAACATAGAATGGGACTGCCATACTGGTAAGGGCTTAGATGGGGTGAAATTTGTTAAGTGCATTCAAGAAAGTTTCCTTGGGCAATATAGAGAGGGTCCTACTAGGGAGAGGACAAAGCTTGACCTACTCTTGGGTAATAGGGTGGGGCAAGTGACTGAGGTGACAGTGGGGGAGCACTTTGGGACCAGTGACCATAGTTCTATTAGTTTTAAACTAGTTATGGAAAGGGACAGAACTGGTCCACAGGTTCAAGTTCTAGATTGGGGCAAGGTGAATTTGGATGGTATGAGACAGGAGCCGGCAAAGGTTGATTGGAGTAGGTTGTTTGGGGGCAAAGAGACTACAGGCAAGCAGGAGGCTTTTAAAGGTGAGATAGTGAGAGCTCAAGGTCTGCATGTTCCTGTTAGAGTGAAGGGCAAGGCTGGTAGGGAACCTGGATGACGAGGGATATTGAGGGCCTGGCCAGGAAAAAGGAGACAGCATGGGTCAGGTACAGGCAGCTGGGATCAAGTGAATCCCTGGAGGAGTATAAGGGATGCAGGTGTGTACTCAAGGAAATCAGGAGGGCAAAAAGGGGACAAGATAACTTTGGCAGAGAAGATTAATAAAATCCCTGGATTTTTCTAAATATATTAAGGTAAAAAGCAGAACTAGAGAGAGAATAGGGCCCCTCAAAGACCAAAGGGGGTCACCTTTGTGTGGAGCCACAGGAGATTGGCAAGGTCCTAAATGAATATTTCTGCTCTGTTTTTACTGTGGAGAAAGACATGAAGACTTTGGAACTAGGAAAAGTAAATAGGGAGGTGTTGGGGATAGTCCGCATTATAGTAGTAGTAGTGCTGGATGTCTTAAAAGGTATGAAGGTAGACAAATCTCCAGGGTCAGACCAGGTATATCCAAGACGACTGTGGAAGGCTAGTGAAGAAATTGCAGGAGCATTGGCTGAGATATTTGCATCATCGTTAGCCACGGGTGAGGTGCCGGTAGACTGGAGGGTAGCAAATGTGTGCCTTTACTTAAGGGCAGCAAAGGAAAATCTAGGAACTATAGGCCAGTAAGTCTAACATCTGTGGTAGATAAGTTACTGGAGAGGATTCTGAGGGATAAAATCTACTTATCTGGAAAGATGGGTAGATTAGGGTAGTCAGCATGGCTTTGTGCATGGGAGATGATGTCTTACAAACTTGACTGAGTTTTTTTTGATGAGGTGACCAAGAAAGTTGACGAGGGCAGGGTGGTAGATGTGGTTTATATGGACTTCAGTAAGGTCTTTGATAAGGTTCCACATGGTAGGCTGCTCCAGAGGGTTAGATCGCCTGGAATCCAGGGAGAGCTGGCTAATTGGATACACGATTGGCTTGACAATAGAAAGCAGAGGGTGATGGTGGAAGGTTGTTTCTCGGACTGGAGGCCCGTGACCAGTGGTGTGCACCGGGGTCGGTGCTGTGCCCATTGTTGTTTGTTATCTACATCAACGATTTGGGTAAGAACGTGGAAGACAGGGTTAGTAAGTTCACAGATGACACTAAAATAGTTGGGAAAGTGGACAGTGAAGGTGATCAAAAATTACAGGGGGATCTTGATCAGCTGAGTAAGTGGGCCGAGGAATGGCAAATGGAGTTTAATTCGGATAAGAGAGGTGTGGCATTTTGGAAAGTCAAATCCAGGCTGGACCTTCACAGTGAACGGCAGGGCCCTGGGGAGTGTTGTAGAACAGAGGGACCCTGGAGTACAAGTACTGGTTCACAGATAGACAGGGTGGTAAAGGTGGCTTTTAGTACGCTGACCCTCATAAGTCAGAGCATTGAGTATAAAAGTTGGGAGGGCATGGTGCTGTTGTACAGGACGCTGGTGAGGCTGCACTAAGAGTATTGTGTTCAGTTTTGGTCGCCCTGCTATAGGAAAGATGTTATTAAACTGGAAAGAGCACAGAAAAGATTTACAAGGATGTTGCCAGAACTTGAGGGACTGAGTTATAGGGAGAGGTTGGACAGGCTGGGACTTTATTCTTTAGAGTGTAGGAGACTGAGAGGTGATCTTATAGAGGTGTATAAAATCACGAGGGGCACAGATAGGGTGAATGCACTCAGTCTTTTTCCCCCCCAGAGTTGGGGTATCAATAACTAGAGGGCATAGCTTTAAGGTGAGAGGGGAGTGATTTGAGAAGAACCTGAGGGGCAACTTTATTTTTAATACGCAAAGGGTGGTATCTATGTGGAATGAGCTGCCAGAGGAAGTGGGTGAGGCAGGTACAATAACAACTTTTAAAAGACAGTTGAACAGGTACATGGATTGGAAATGTTTAGCAGGTTATGGGCCAAACACTGGCAAATGGGACTAGCTTGGATGGGGCATCTTGGTTAGCATGGACCGGTTGGGCCGAAGGGCCTCTCCACGCCGTACGAGTCTATGAGTAGCACGTCAGCTATGATAGGAAGTTTCCCTCGTGCACTGATCGAGATACATGAAAATCATGGCCCAACCTAGTCTGCCTGCAAGCCTTTATACTCTGTGCAACTGAAAATTTCCAAACCCATCTCTTATCACGATATAAAGTGAGTTTCAAATAATATATTTAAATCCTATTTGTTTACATCTGAGGCTATTCCTCTTAGCCAGGAGGGAAATGCAATGAGTGGATGAGGAAAGAGAGTTTGAACCATAAGCTTGGGTGATTTTGTCGAGGCAGATCGAATAATTTACACAGTGTGATGGAGGCAGGAACCTTTCTCCTCTTTATCTTTAGCATTTTCCGTATCTTTCTCCATCAGTAGGATGTGCACTTGTACCCCAAGTGACTTACAGCTCCTCCTGTTCTTGCCCAACGGAAAGCCTCACCATCCCCACCACTAATTTACTCCCTGCATTGGGAGTCCTTTTGCAGACACTGCTACCAATCAGTACAAATTAAGAACCAAACACGTGCGAAAAGTCTACTCACTTTATGAGCTCGATGCACCTTAGCGAGGAGACTTTCGATCTTTCAGTTACTTAGACCCAGGTTCCAAATCCACGCTAAAGATCACACAATTCCAGCCATACACTTTTCATAAATGAAAGTCATGTGAGTAGATGACTTTTAACATTCATTCCAGGAGGGAGAAAAATACATTTCCTAAGATCTCCAGGCCCTGATACCTAAATTACTGACACAGGCAATACATTCCTGCCACTAGTTAGCTTGCACTTTGAATTATATAGCAATACTAGCCTCAAATTTACCTCAGAAAACCTTCTAGGTACTTGCCTGCCCATACAATGGAAGGCAATCTTCCACCCAGTCATGACTGTCAGGAGAAGTGGCACAACCCTTCATGTACAACTACACAAATTACAAACTGAACACTATTCCTGTTGGGTTTTCTCCCTGACGTGAACGGTAGCACTAATCCACGGATTCACCTTCTCAAATCCCCTTAGTCCCCGTGTTTTTTTTTTGGAACTGTAAACAATTCTGAGAAGTCACTTGGCTAGGCAAGGACAGGTCAAAAGCATTAAATAATTTTACACAGGGAACACGCTAATACAGCCCAGGAACTACAAGAGTTGTAGAGAGATACAGCATAGAAGCAGGGCTTCAGCTGACATCAGCCAGCCATTTACATCCCTTTTTGTTTAAGTTGTCCCTGTATTTTCCATCGACTCCTCCCAGTTTCTACCACTCATCTACACACTAGGGATAATTTACAGCAGCCAATTAATCTACCAACCCATAGATGGATTGTACAGGTCGTGGGAGGAAAACAGAGAACCTGGGTCTCTGGTGCTACAAGGCAGCAGTCCTACTAGCTGTGCCACTGTGCAGTTTCACCCTCCCATTGCTCTCCTGGAGTCCTTCAGCCATAGATTGGGACCTTATACAGAGCCCGTCTTCCTCAGCGACCTGGAGCTGACATTGACGTGGTCTTTAACACCGAGGTACTACTTCCTGCTGTCCACCGAGGGCACTGCAGCCACCACAATTCTTCTCACCTATCAGAAACCACTGGTTCCTCAGATAATTGATTGTGTTTTTGACACCCGATGTGAACTTAACATCAATACTGGGGGTGGTATCACATTCTCCATGATCTGCGATCGTAACATGTTCTGTTTTCGGGCCTTCAAGTAATGGGAATGCACTGCCTCGTGGCTGTGAAAACAGAGTTAAAGATAACAGAAATGAGCTGTAATTGTCTATTATTTTGCATCATACCTCCATAACATCACCGAGAACACATACTTCCGCCTCAGTAACATCGACCCACACCGCTCCCACCTTAGCTCAATGGCTACTCAAATCCTTAACCCATACATTTCTTGGCTGGTCTTTTCTAACCGACCCCTGGCTAACTTCCCCCATTCTAGCTTGCGTCTCAAACTCTGCTTGCTCTGTCTTGACTCAAAGTCTCATTGACCCATCTCCCATGAGCTCACTGACCTATAAGTGGATCTCTTGTTTTCAAGTCCCTCCTTATCTCTGTAATCACCTTCAGCCTATTCATCACCCAAGATATCGGCATTACTCCAATTCTGATCCATTAATCACCCTGAATTTAATCAGCACTTGGTGGCTATGCCTTCAGACGTAAAAGTCCCAATCTCTGGAATGTCTTCCCTAAACCTCTTTCCACCTTTGAGGTTCCTTTAAACCTAGCACCTTGATCAAGTACCTATCCAAACTCTGATGTGACTTGTCAAATTTTGTCTGCTGCTCCTGTAAAAAGACACTGTATGAAGACAGTCTCTCAAATCTCTAAAAAGATGCAAAATAACATTTCTTCACCAACCACCTTTCCGAATCTCTGTTCTCTCACTAAAGAGAGAATATCAACTCAACTCCAGCATTCAATAATAAGCACAAGGAAAAAGATAAAATCTCAAATCAGTGCAAGAGCTGTTCAGTGGGCTATTGCGCATTACCAGAACCAACTGTTTCTCCTTTCATTGAAGCTGCGCTGTATAACAGGCATCAGACTACATCTGAACTGCATAAACATTTAAAAATAGGCCAAATGGAATTAAAACTTAAACATTTGCAAGCAGTGTTGCATTTTGTAAAATGAAACTACAGTGGAACTTTGATATAACACACTTTGAATGTTTTGTTGAGTTCTCTAGTTTTAAGGTGGACTTCAGGAAGGGGAAGTCAGCAAAACACACACTAGTCCTTATGGGGGGGGGGGGGGGGGTGGTCCGCGGTGGAAAGGGTGAGCAGCTTCAAGTTCCTGGGTGTCAACATCTCAGGGGATCTATCCTGGGTCCAACACATTGATGCAATCACGAAGAAGGCATGCCTGTGGCTCTACTTTGTTAGGAGTTTGAGGAGATTTGGTATGTCACCAAAGACTCTTGCAAATTTCTACAGATGTACAGTGGAGAGCATTCTGACTGGTTGCATCACCGCCTGGTATGGAGGCTCCAATGCACAGGATCGCAAGAGGCTGCAGAGGGTTGTAGACTCAGCCAGCTCCGTCACAGACACAACCCTCCCCACCATCGAGGACATCTTCCAGAGATGGTGTCTCAAGAAGGTGGCATCCATCACTAAGGACCCTCACTATCCGGGACATGCCCTCTTCTCATTACTACCATCAGGGAGGAGGTACAGGAGCCTGAAGACCCACACTCAGCGATTCAGGAATAGCTTCTTCCCCTCCGCCATCAGATTTCTGAACAGTCCATGAATACTTCATTATTCTTTTCTTTATGCACTATTTATTCTGTAATTCATATTAATTTTATGTCTTTGCACTGTACTGCTGCCACAAAACAACAACCTTCACGACATACAAGTCAGTGATAATAAACCTGATTCTGATTAGATTGCATCGGATTTAAGAGAAATTAATGGATTAAATGACTAAGTTGAGTGATGGCAAATGGATTCTAATATCAGCAAAGGTGGAGTCATGAGAGTTGGTGCACACGGGACCCCCCACGCTGGGGAGCTGCCTCCTAAGGGAGCATCAGCGTGGGTTGTAATTGCGCCCCCCCCCCCCCACTGCAGGTGGGTCAGTGTATATTTTTATTCCAAGGTCACAGGGAGGCAGTAATATTCCAATATTCCCAGCAGAGCGCAACAGACCTTTTCTGAATGTTCCTCTGACATCGGCAGCACTGAAGAGGGAGCAATGGATCTGGGAAAAGATCAGACCCAGTGCTGGGGGTCTATTCTACAAACACTGTGTACACACATTATATTACATTGGAAAAAGGAATGGGGTGTTCCAAAATTTGGTAAATCTAACATCTGCATAAGTGAAGGTAAATGTTGTCTCCCTAAACCTGTATTATATCAAGTAGTTCAATAAATGATGTTCAGCAAATTAAACCAGTAATTACACCTGGTTAAACACTCTTTCTGTGATGAGATAAGCTGACGTGACCAAACACTAGGCAGTTTGGTTAATTTTTTTTTAAACCAGTTTCTCAGGGTTGGTAAAATAAACTGAGCCCGGATTCCAAACTCCTGAACTTGTAGGCACCAATCTCAGTGGAGAGGAGGTTGGGTGAATGTGCGATTACCTGTTGCTATGGCTCACATGGATAAATACAATGGTGTCAGTCATGGTCAAGAATGACCCACAGCAGAGTTTAGTGAAGAGAATCCATTGAGGACCAACAGTGGTTAACGTCAGTCATGTACTAACAACTACTGGATATTTTAAACAAAGCCCTAACCAGAGTACATTATTTGAAGCATAACCTTTCACTTAGGTAAATTAAACTCCAGTTTCCTACCATAACAGCCACTCCTTCGTGGACCAAAGACGATGAGGCATACAAACTGGTGGAGTATTTTCCCACATACAGAGTCGGCCTAAGTTTAAAGAAAAAGCGAAATTAATGAAAATTCAGCGAGCCATCAGAACTCTCAGGCTGTTTATAAAGAGCGCACACAGTGGTGTCAATAATCCATACGTCAGCAGAAATAGTTCATGTGGCCAACAGGTGCCACTGCTGTTCGTGTTCCTTTTGTATTTCACCCTGTCAATATAATCTAC
Source organism: Pristis pectinata (assembly GCF_009764475.1). Taxonomy (NCBI): domain Eukaryota; kingdom Metazoa; phylum Chordata; class Chondrichthyes; order Rhinopristiformes; family Pristidae; genus Pristis; species Pristis pectinata. The sequence continues at coordinate 3,746,837 of NC_067422.1, forward strand.
TTTCTCTTTATTTATCAAATTTTTCCTCAAAAACCTCTTGAATATTTAACTTTAAAATTCTAATTATGAAATCATTTAAATAGAAATACTCATTTTCTATGACAAATAATTACTTTGGAACATAGACTATGGTTTATTCACAATCAATTTTCCCCCAGGAGATCCCGTGAACTGCAATGACGTTTGGCCCAGTAATTTCAGTGAAACTGTCAGATTTGCTGCCATCGCTCTACACTGAAACTTACGGTAATCAACATTTGCCACACATGCCTGGTTTAACATGAGGACAATGAAGTTGCTTTAAAGTATTTAGTGCTCCTTCATGGAGCCTTCTCTACCAAAATCAAGAAAAGATGATTGAAATTCATAAATAATCTCAATGTAGAATACCCTGAAAATGTTATACTTAGTTGTCTGATCCCCAAACATCCAAAGGTTTCCATGCCTTCAGCTCCCCAAACCTCTCTGCCTTGCCTTTCTCTTTTAAGATGCTTTGAAAATCTACCTCCTTGAATAAGCCCTTGGTCATCTGCACTAACATTTGCCGGTATCCTAGTACCCAATCATTCCTTTTGTTTTATAATGCTGCTGAAAAACAATATGAAGACATCACATAGATGGAGGTGGCTGCTGCAAGCGTTATTGGATCAGCCAGTAGATCCAGTCTACATTGTTACACTGAAGGACATATGTACTGTATTGCAATGCACATGCCAGCTTAGCAAACGGTAAAGATGCACTTACATCAGCTTTTGTTTGGTTTCTGTCTCCTTCGGGAAGGGGTACTTCCACTTCGTGATTCGGCCCACCTCTCCCGACATGAACGTGAGGTAGCGAAGGGTTTCAACGCCAACATTCGTGTGCATCACTTTCCTCAGTCCCTCCCGCTGCCAGATGTACACAGCCACCACGGGTGAAGCGTAATTCTGAATCCACAGAACGTCACCCGATTCGCTGTCCACAGTCACCACCAGGCCATCTCCGTTTGAGACAAAGTGCAGCATTTCTGAAAGAAAGGGAGTAGATTTCAACCATACGATCTGCTACAATCAATTGTCTCCGCACAAATTCCACTTAAGATTGTGTCTGTTATGAAGAGTGCTCTTTCCCTCAAGTTCCTGTTGTTACGGATTAGGTTACTATTTGGTGAATGTCCCTTTAAGGGATAGTACAGGTATATATGTGTGTGTGTGTGTGTGTGTGTGTGTGTGTGTGTGTGTGTGTGTGTGTGTGTGTGTGTGTGTGTGTGTGTGTGTGTGTGTGTGTCGTTATTACAACAACAGGAGATAATGACATGCTGACGTTTTGGTTCAGTCAGAGTCAGAAGAAAGAGAAACACTGTCTGCTGGTCTCTCTATAGATGGACGAAAAACAGTAACTGTGTCTGTCACTACAATCCACATATGGATTTTTGGAATAATCCAGTGGAGTCCACTTTGTCATTAACCTGTAGAAGGAAGCAGGTATGTGTGTGGACGGCCACGTCTCGAATGCCTTTCGGGGTGGCAGATACTTCGGAACAAAGCAGTGGAGATCAGTGACTGAGGTGTCGTATGGGTTCCATCGTGGAACATTTGGATTTTGTAATTTCTCTCTCTACATTTTCTCTTCAGTCAACGGTAGTTTTGCAAAAGCCTTTGCTCACGTTTCACCTTATGGCTTGCTGAACTGAACTTTGAGAACTATTCCTGGACTTGGAGTTTGGAAATTTGCCACACACACACACACACAGAGTTTAGTTTTGGGGGTTAATGTTTAATATCTAACATCTTTACTTCTACCATTTTTACTTTTAATTTTTTATCATCATAAGTAGTTATTAACAAAATAGTTTCTAACACTTATACATGACCCGGTGTGTTTCTTTTGTTGCTGGTATGTAACACCATGCATACTCACGAAGAATTCTTCGTGAACCAGTACAAACTGGGTAAAAATGTAATTAAGATACATAACAGAATATTTTGAGGTAATTCAAGAGTGATTACCTTGTACAGTCTGAGGGAGACTGACAAATTAGTCACAAAATTAAGCAACTTATTGAGGCCAGGTCCACCATCTGCAACTTCATTTTAAATAACTCAAAATTAGCTTTAAAAAGCCACGACACAGAATCATTTGCTAGCTTCAAGAAACTAGAAATAATATTTCAAAGCTGTAACGCATGTCTATTACTCTTTGCCACCTAAGAGATCCAGCTGAATTTTCAGAAATTTTTTCCAAAAGCTGGCAATCTGGCACAATTAGCAAGAAGCAGCAGGAGCAGTGTAGAAGGTTGCTGTAGATTACAACAGGATATTGATAGAATGTAGAGCTGGGCTGAGAAGTGGCAGGTGGAGTTCAACCCGGAAAAGTGTGAAGTGATACTCTTCAGAAGATCGAATTTGAAGGCAGACTACAAGGTTAATGGCAGGACTCTCAGCAGTGTGGAGGAACAGAGTTCTGGTCGCCTCATTATAGGAAGGATGTGGAAGCTTTAGATGAGGGTGTAGAGGAGATTTACCAGGATGCTGCCTGGATTGGAGAGCATGTAATGAGGATAGGTTGAGTGAGCTAGGGCTTTTCTCTTTGGAGAGAAGGAGGTTGAGAGGTGATTTTATAGAGGTGTACAAGACAAGAGGCATAGGTCGAGTGGACAGTCAGAGACTTTTTCCCCAGGGTGAAAATGGCTAAAATGAGGGGGCGTATTTTAAAGGTGATTGGAGGAAATTACAAGGGAGATCAAGGGGGACGTCAGAGGTAAGGTGTTTGTTGTTTTTTTTTCCCCAGAGTGGTGGGTGCATGGAACGCACTGCCAGCAGAAGGTTGTGGGATAGATACATTAGGGACATTGAGACTCTTAGATAGCCACAAGAATGATAGAAAAATGGAGGGCTATGTGGGAGGGAAGGGTTAGATAGATCTTAGAGCAGGATTAAAAAATCAGTACAACACCGTGGGCCGAAGGGCCTGTACTGTCCTGTAATGGTCTGTTAGGTTCTAATTGGATCCAATTTCGAGGCAGGCTGACTTCAGTGAAATTTCTCAAAATAGCACAATATCACAAATTCAATTGCATAGATCAGCAAACAGTCTGCTGGAAAACTCAGCGGCTCGAGCAGCATCTTTGGGAGGAAAGGAACTGTCGACCCCTGCATGCAGCCCTGATACAGGGTTTCGACCTGAAACTTCAACGATTCCTTTCCTCCCACAGATGCTGCTCGACCCGCTGAGTCTTCCAGCAGATTGTTTATTGCTCCAGATTCCAGCGTCTGCGGTCTCGTGTCTCAATTGCACAGCTTGTAGTTTCACTTAAAGCTCCCTGATACTTTGTGCTGGTTTTGCTGATTTTGAGCAAATTGCACTGAAAATATTGTGCCACTGAGCAGAAAGTCTGTGCCAAGGACTGGCAGATGCTTCACGGAGGATGAACAATGCTGTTGAGACTGAAACCCAGACTCCCCATTTCACATGCTAATCTACCTCAGAAAGATCCAAGCAATGCAGCACCAGTGCCTATTTCTGCACTGAGGGAAAGATGTCGCGGACTGTTGGCATCTGAGACATTTACATTCACTATAATCAGGGATAACAAACTTCAGACAAGTCCAAGATGTCAACAGCAATATTGCTGCCTACAGTTACAGCATTGGACAGGCAACCAAAAGGAATCTACAACTCTCAGCAAGACAAGTTGTGAAGTAGAAGGGAATTGTGGTAATTATTGACCAACATCAGAAAAATAACAGAAATCTCACTTTTCATAAAAATCCATGTATAGGTCACTAATGTCCTTCAGAGAAGATGACCTGCCACCCACTACATGGTGTCTCTTATGAGTGCTTCCAGTCTGATTCTATGCAGTTACCTTTTAATGCTCTCAAGACAATAAGGAAATTTTTGCAGTCTAGTCAGAATGTGGCCCACATCAAATGAACAAACCTTTAAAAAAAAAACTACAAACCCTTAAAAACTACAAACCCAAAATCACCAATGTTTCAAAGTATAGAATGTCACTTGATACCAGCTGTATCCATCATAAAATAATAACGTAAATGAAAATTAAGAGTCATACCTACATAGCTCAATTCGTTTGGGAGGAGAGTAACATAATAATTAAATCATTAGACCAGCATCCAGAGACCTGGACTATCGACCCAAGATGTCAAGTCGATTGGTGCCACAACATCTGGGGTATTTCAACTCACAGAATTAAAGAAATCTAGACTGAAAAGCTAGTAGCAACCACAATGACCATCGTCATAAAAGACAATCTAGTTCACTAATACCCTGCAGGGAAGGGACCTGCCTGCAAGTGACCCAGATCTACAGCAATGTGGCTGATTATCAGTTTGAAGTCACAAAGTCAGGGAGGGAGGAGGTGAGCACTAGGTGCTGCCCAAGTCATTGATTTGAACAAATAAAGAAAAAAGTCTGTTGTAAAACAATTTTCAAAAGCCCCAGTGGTTCCCGATCCAGAGGCACTAGAATGTGCGCTGCACAACTCAAACCACTTACTGTATTCAGTGTCTTCATCTGGTAAGGTGGTAGAGTAATCAAAGTAGGTGGCATTCCATCGCAGCTCCCGGTTCTTAGTGTCGTACATGGTGATCGTGTACTCTGAAAACAGAAGTGTGTGTTAGCACGCAACAACTCTTAAAGGAACAGGTATAAAGTGACCTCAAAAGGCAAGTTGATGCTACTTATAGTGATTAAACTACATTTCATCCAGGTTGTGGCCGAGTCCCCTGATACATCTGTATTCCTTGCTCCAACGACACAAGGGCCAAGTTCTGAATGAGATGTACGTCAATGTATCTCAGTTTCTCAGCCATGTCAACCGGTGACCCTATTAAAAATAACATCTTTTTTCCCCCCCAAGGAATACCATTTTCCTGCTCACCTGACAAATACAGACACCCAGTTCCATTAGTCCCAGTACCTGCCCAAAGTGAGACTTGGAGGTTTTGGTCCCTTATTCCATCGTCTATGGTTTCCCAGTCACATCACAGCTGGCAATCACCCCGACATCACAGCCTTTTCCCAGCAGCATCAGAAATAGGAATCCTACCCGCTTTCCCCCTTCCTCAATCTGCCAAGTAGTGTCCCTGACTAAGATCAGCCAGTTCAGAACGATCAGCCACTGGAGGGAGCCAGAGTCACTCAGATGAAACACAAATGGACCAAAAATAATACAAACCTTGCATAAGTACATAAGAAATGGGAGTCAGCGGCCATTTGACCCCATGCCTGCTGATCTTTATTCTCCGTGGCAATTTCCTCCACTAACCCTATAATATTTGATTTCTTCAATATCTAAAGAATGTTTTGAACGTACTGAGTGAATCAGCTACCTTAGCCCTCTTGGGTTGAGAATGCCAAAGGTTCATGACGTATGAAGAAATTTCTTCTTATGAGTCCCGAATGATTGCCCCCTTATTTGATTCTGTGACCCCCAGTTTTGTACATCTCAGCCAAAGGAACCATCAACTCCTCATCTATCTTTTCATGCCCTTTAAGAATTTTGGAAAAAGGGTCACTGTCCTAAAAACGTAACTGGTTTCTCTTTCCACAGATGCTGCTTGACTGGCTGAGATCTTCTAGCATTTTTGTTTTTGTCTCAGATCTTGTTTAAGATCGGAGGCGAGAGATTAAAAAGGGACATCAGGGGCAGCTTCTTCACGCAAGGTGGTGCGTATTTGGAATGAGCTGCTAGAAATGGTGGTTGAGGCAGGTGAATTAGCGACATTTAAAAGCCATCTAGATAAGTCCATGGATAGGAGAGGTTTACAGGGCTATGGGCCAAATGCAGGCAGATGGGACTAGCTCGCTGGGCAACATAGTCAGCATGGACGAGTTGGGCCAAAGGGCCCATTTTCATGCTGTATGACTATGATCTGCATCTGCAGTTTTATTTGTTTTCCTTTAAGAATTTTGAACGTTTCACCCAGATTACTGCAATCTAGATAAATATTCAGATGTTTCTTCTCCAGCATCTAATGTTCATATGAAGAATTTGGAAAATTAGTATTCCATGTAGAAAGAGAACCTATTCGACCTGAAACATTAACCGTTTAACTGGTTCCCTCTCCACAGATGCTGCCTGACGTTCCAAGTGTTTCCAGCACTTTCAAAATGTTTCTTTTTTCAAACTGCCAGCATCTGCAGTCTGTTTATTGATTCATCCAGAATAGTTTGGTTGGCTGCAATGATCAGGCTGTGCTCTGTTTAATGTTTCAGCAAAGTCTTGTGATTAACCAATGGAAGAAAAGTAATTTTTGTTCAAGCTAACAGGCACAAGTTATCGGATGTGTAACTACTTGCTCAGTTTTGCTTGGGTGATACAGTTGGAGCTTGGAATAAGGTAAATCTACCAAATTATTTCATTCCGAATACTGATAAGAACAAAGCAAACTTACTCACGGACAATGGAAAACGATTTAAGGGTCCTTTTAATTCTTTTAATACATCCTAGTTTTTAAGGTATAAACTGTGCTGGGATGTGAAGAATTACAACAGTTTGGCTTCACCTCCAAGGGTGGCAGACAGCCACTGCTTCTCAGAGAACATTTACGAAGTATAATAACTACATCATTTTACCTGTGCGTCCAAGGTAGAGTAGGGGTGTTGACGGACACATGCTCTCTGCAAAAGAAGCTGTTAAAGTCTGCTGCTTTACACCAGTCATCGGGTCCACAACATACCAGATATCCTGCTTCTTTCCTGAAGACACAAAGTAAAACTGATATATAATAAATTATCACGTTTCAGAAATTACTAATGTCCACTTCATGAGCCATACTGAGCGCCTTTGGTTACACCAAACTCAGACAGAACTCCGATAAAATCATCTGGTCCAGGTAAAATGCATTCCAGGCTCTTAATTGCAGCAAGCGAGGAAATAGCACAGGCTCCAAATACAATTTTTCAATGCTCAATGGGTACAGGTTTGGTGTCAGCTGATGTGGTGTCATTGTTTAAAATGCGGAAAAAGGGATGGACTGAGTAATTACATGACAATCAGTGTAACCTCAGTAATGGCAAATTATTGCAAAACATGCTGAAAGTCTGCACTATAGGGGGCTGATCGATCAAGGACAACCAGTGTGAATTTGTTATAGGAAGTTTCCTTCTGACCAACAAATGAACGTTTTGAGAAAGTAATGAGGAACGACAATGTGGGTGAAGCATCTATACACTAAGTCCTTTTTATACAACCCTTACAACTGAGGAGGCCATTTGGCCCCACGAGTCCAGATCACTCCCATTCCCCTACTTCTTTCCCTGCAACTTGCTTTTTTCCCTCCCACAATTTCCCATCAACACACACTTCATTCTCCTACCACCCACCTAGACTAGGAACAATTTACATTAACTAATCTAACGACCTGCAGGTCTTTAGGACACAAGGAAACCAGATGTGGTCATAGAAAACGGGCAGAATCCACACAGACAGCACCAGATGTTGAAATCAGATCTGGGTCGCTGGAACGGTGAGAGCTGCACTAACTACAGTGCCACTCTATGGTAAACATGGACTCTAGCCGGCACTTGGCAAAGTCCCACATAGCAGATTGATCAAGTAGAAGCCCAATGGATCCAAGGGAAAGTTGCAGGTTGTATTAAAAGCTGGCTCACAGAGTAATGCTCAAGAATAATTTAGTGACTGGAGGCTGTCGCTCAGTACTAGGATCCCCAGTTCGTGGTGTATGTAAACGATGCAGACTTGAATGAGAAGCTTGCCAATGATACCCAGAGTGGAAATGCAGTTGATGGTGAGGAAGAAAGTTCTAAGCTACAGGAAGGTACTGATGAGCTCAGATGGGCAGAAAAGTGGTAAACTGCATTCACTCCAGAGAAGTGGGGATTGTATTGGAGGGAGGTGAGGCAAACAAGGGAACACACAGCAAATGGTGGGATACTAAGGAATGTAGAAGAACATTTTTACCTGTTACCAGGATTGGAAGGAGAGACTGAGGGGTGACCTTACGGAGGTGTACAAAATCACGAGGGGCATAGACAAAGTGAACGGTCACAACCTTTTCCCAAGGTAGGGGAGTCGAAAACTAGAGAACGTAGGTTTAAGGTGAGAGGAGACCTGAGGGGAAACTTTTCCCCCCACACAGTGGGTGGTGGGTGTGTGGAACGAGCTGACAGAGGGAGTGCAGGAAGCGGGGACAATCTCAACATTTAAAAGACACTTGGACAGGTACATTGATAGAAAAGGTTCAGAGAGGTGTGGGCCAAAGGCAGCAAATGAGATGAGCAAACTGGATTATAACCTATGAGCTGGAAAGTGGGATTAATCTACAAGGACAAGATGGACCAAATGGTGGCCTTGTGCGCCATGACTTTTAATGATTCTACTAATTCTTCCATTTTTGCAATTTCAAGCAAGTCACTAGAGAGCACTTTGAACTAATCCTACTAAAATAATATTGTACTGTAAATAACCATTTCTTATACTCAGTAAAAAAAAAGATTTCTCACCAGCTTTATTTACTCATCAGAAGCACCACCTGCAACCCCCATTTGCAAGACCGAGTTCAGTTTGCAGCTGTGGAAATACTGCTCCCGGTTTGGTTTGAACGCAATCTCAAGATCAGTAAACCACTTTAATGAGTCCAAAATTAAACAACTTATTGTACCTGGTCTAATCAGATGTTTAATCATTTAACACTCATTATCCAAATCTTCTCTTGCCAAGAACTTTCTATAAATAGTGCGCGGCTAGACTAAAAGATTTTTGAAGTCATATCTAGTTAACTCATGATGACTGGCTGATGGCAACCAGGCCAAACCAAACCAATTATATTCTGGAAGTATTAGATCATAGGCCTGGAAGCATTTTTTGGAACAGTGTTCAATTCACTGATAAAAGTAAGTGTCTTACCCTCACAATTATCAAAAGGCATTAGCTGAAAGAATCAAATCCCTTTCTTGTTTTGAACCTTGTTATACGACCAGCCTCTCAGCGTGCCGGTTCCCTCCACAGACAGAATAAACCCAACTTCTAAATGGCAGTTTAAAGCCATCCAGCACAGTGTGTCAGTGACGGCCATAAGTGTGGCATCTGAACGAAACCAGCACTGTAATAGTGTTGTCCTATCCATCTCCAAAGGAGTTGCCAGAGCTGCTGACTCCTACGGCTTGAGTGTGCCTCCAATTTTCAGTCCTTCCTGCACTGGCAGTGTATTTTTAAGATTGCCCAGCTGAAAATGAAACCTTACCATCAGGACAACTACACAATGTGTTGCTGCGTATCAAAGCACAACATCACTAAGCCAAGTACTTTACTCAAACATTAAGCATAAACATCAAACTGAAGCCTGAATTTAACTCATTTGTAATTACTAAGGAAACTTTTGCAAGTTTCAAACACTTTGTCCTTCCAGCAAAATTAAGATTGTTAGAGCATTTGACAATGAAAATGCTTCTTTCTATTCAACATATCCCCAGACTTTAACTAATTACACTGCCAAAAGGACAATTACATTCTAAAAGTAGTTGAACAGATAGAGCTGTACTGCAGTACTAGTAGTTCACTCACCCATGTACAGTATACCATCAGAACTTCGGCAAGGTGATGCCTGAACCAACTCAGGAATTGTGAATGGAAGTTTCTATGTAAGAGAATGGATGGTTTCAGTACAGATGCAGAAACTAAAAATATCTTAAATCATACAATGATAGAACAAAAGGAAGTGCATCATAGAAAGAAAACTTGCAATGAAACCAGGCAGTTTACTCCCTATACATTCATAACTGCTCTAACTCCACCTTCAAGTTTGCAGATGACCATAGCGGGCCAGATCTCAAATAACAACAAGCCGAAGTTGAGGAAGGAGATAGAGAGCCTAGTGGCATGGTGTTCTCTCAATGTCAGCAAAACAAAATAGCTGGTCATTGACTTCAGGAAGTGGTGCGGAACACATGCCCCTATATGTATATATCACAACCCTCCCCAACATCGAGGACATCTTCGAGGTGATGCCTCAAGGCGATGGAATCCATCACTAAGGACCCTCACCATCTGGGACATGCCCTCTTCTCGTTACTACCATCGGGGAGGAGATACAGGAGCCTGAAGACCCACACTCAACAATTCAGAAACAGCTTCTTTGCCACCATCAGATTTATGAACGGTCCAAGAACACTACCTACTTTTTTTTTTGCACTATTTATTTTTGTAATTTATAGTAATTTTATGTCTTTGCACTGTACTGCTGCTGCAAAACAGCATTTCACATCACAAGTCTATGATAATAAATCTGATTCTGATATCAATGGTGCTGAGGTGGAGCTGGTCGTGGGCTACAGGTTCCAAGGGTAAACATTGCCAATAGCTTGTCGTCCTGGTACAATCATGTCGACACCATGGCCAAGAAAGTACACCAGTGCCTCGACTTCCTCAGAAGGCTAAGGAAATTCAGCGTGTCCCCATTGACCCTCACCAATTTTTATGAATGCACCACAAAAAGCATCCCATCCGGATGCATCACAGCTTGGTATGCCAACTGCTCTGCCCAAGACTGCAAGAAACTGCAGAGTTGTGGACACAGCTCAGTCTATCACGGACACTAGCCTCCCCTCCATGGAGACTCTATATACTTCCTGCTGCCTCAGGAAAGCAGCCAACATAATTAGAGACCCCTCACACCCCAGACATTCTCTCTTCTCCTCCCTTCCATCGGGCAGAAGATGCAAAAGCTTGAAAACATGCATCACCAGGCTCAAGGACAGCTTGAATCCTGCTATTATAAGACTCTTGAATGGACCTCTTGTACGTTAAAGATGAACTCTTAATCTCACAATCTACCTCGTCATGACCCTTGCACCTTATTGTCTACCTGTTTCTCTGTAAGTGTAACACTATATTCTGCATTCTGTTATTGCTTTTCCCTCTGTACTGCCCCAATGTACTTATGTTTTGAAATGATCTGTATGGATGGCAAGCAAAACAAAGTTTTTCACTGCACTGCACTTCAATACATGCGACGGTAATAAACCAATTACCAGTTAGGTCACATTCATGCTAAAACTGGAATACCAAGCACCAGACATGGAAATTTACCTCAGAACCCAGGACAATGCACTTTGCTTGTTTATGAAGCAACATCCTAACTTCCTGGTTCACCTCACAGAAACTGAAGATCTCAGAACATTATTAACTATCAACAAGTGTGACAAAACAGTTTTCCTTATTGCCAGTAATAGCTAAACACTGGATACATGAAACAAAAGATGTCCTATTTTCCAGCATTAACATCACTCACTTTGCTTTGTATAAAGCGAATAAAAAGCTTATGATAAATAAGAACTGGTAAACAGTTTATCGCAATTCATTACATCCTATAAAAACAATTTTAAACAGGCACAAAATCAGAGGAAATGAAAGCGTGAACTTACAGTCAGTCCTTCATTGTTTTTCCCTCCCAGTGTATAAAGGCTGCCATCATTAGGATCAGGAAGAAATGCCGGTCTACACAAAGGAAATAAACATTTGGCAACAGTAATCCAAAATATGGAGAATGATGAAATATCAGCTTCAACTGGGTCACTCAACTGCACAGTACACAGACATGTAGCGAGATCCAAGTGTTGTAAATGCAAAACCAACAGTACAGAATGCATCGTTTTGAGGGGTAGGCTTCTTGCAGTTAAATAATGTCAATGTCTCCATACTTAGTAATTCTGAAGAAACCACAGAACAAAAAAAAAATGCAACATGGGTGTCACAGCTTTCCATACTCTGGAGTATGCCACAAGCAACAAGGAGATAATACTATACATACTGCAGTGGAATGTGGGAATCCTACTTTAATGAACAATTTGGGAGTGTACACTATTATTATGCAGTCAAAAGCTTGGAATTAAATCAGACTTCTGTGGCAGACTAATCCATTTGGTGTACAAAACTCCAAGCTTTTCACAAGTAATTTGAGGAGCAATTTTAGATAGTTAAACTCCAACACCCTACAGGCAATTGGAGGCCACTGAAACCTTGGCTCTGTCATATCCTATTAGGCCTGAATATTCTGGCACTGGTGATGTGCTCTGCAGAGAACATGCACATGCACTCGACCGGAGAAACGTTAACAGCAAATTTCTCAAGAGCATTGATCAAGATTAAAACATTGTTAGGTTGTGCTTTCAGCGGATTAAATATAATGTTGCCTGTGTTAGGGATTGTTCAATGAAAGTCTGATGGCAGTAACTCTGAAATTTATTGAACCATGCCATGGATAAATGTGTTACTTACACAATCAATGCAGCAATGCTGTTCAAGTATTTGCACAGCAAAGAACACGGGAGACAAGAGGATTAAACAGGCTTTAAATGAAGTTCAAAGGGGTAGGTTTTTAAGATGACTTTTGGAGGATGAGATTTAATAAGACAGTGGTAGCAAGATGGTTATTACACTATAATCCAAAGAATTTAAACATGAAACTGCTAGAATTTTGTGTAAACCTAATTGGTTCACTGATGTTCTTTAGGGAGAAAATCAAAACATTATAGTTTCTGCCTTCAGTTTAAACTCCATGTTGTTAATTCTTAGTTACGGTCTGAACTACTAAAGTGTAATCTAAATTACAGTTAAAAAAAATAGGAGGCCTATCATCGACTTCTCAGGGTAATTATTGGCCTTCCAGTCACAGCCACATCACTAAAATAAACTACCAGTGGGAATGAATCTCAGAGAAGAACTGAAGATAAAGAAAGAGGCTGCATTTGGTAGAATTACTTTGGATGGTGCTGAAGGGGTGGTAGTCATCCAGAGTTTGAGAAGCAAAGAGAAAATGGTGGAGACAACAGTTAACAATTTAGACATAGAACACTACAGCACAGTACAGGCCCTTCTGCCCACAATGTTGTGTGGACATTTTATCCTGCTGTAAGATCTATCTAACCCTTCCCTCTCACATAGCCCTCCATGTAGGTCATATGATTAATAAGTTTGCAGATGGCAGGAAAATTTTTTGTTGTTGATAGTGAGGAGAATAGGCCTAGTCTAGAGAATGATATTGAGCAGAGAAATGGTAGATGGATAAGTGTGAGGTGGTGCATTTTGGAGGGGTCAAATAAATGCAGAACATATACCATGAACGGTCAAAGGGTCCCTTTTGGTACACCAAAAGGGACCCTTTGACACTCACCAACTTTTATCGATGCATCACAGAAAGCATCCTATCTGGATGCACCACGGCTTGGTATGGCAACTTCTCTGCCCAGGACCGCAAGAAACTGCAGAGTTGTGGACACAGCCCAGTGCGTCACAGAAACCAGCCTCCCCTCCATGGACTCTTGTCTATACCCCTCGCTGCCTTGAAGCGGCCAGCATAATCAAAGATCCCACCCACCCAGACCATTCTCTCTTATCTCCCATCAGGCAGGAGCCTGAGGGCACATACAACCAGGCTCAAGGACAGCTTCTATCCCACTGTGATAAGACTACTGAACGGTTCCCTTATATAATGAGATGGACTCTTGACCTCACAATCTACCTTATGACCTTGCACCTTATCGTCTACCTGAAATGCACTTCCCTGTAGCTGTGACACTTTACTCTGTACTCTTATTGTTTTTACCTGTACCACCTCAATGCACTCTGTACTAACTCAATGTATCTGCACTGTGTAATGAATTGATCTGTACGAACAGTATGCAAGACAAGTTTTTCACTGTAGCTCGGTACAAGTGACAATAATAAATCAATACAAGTCCAAAGATCCCTGAAGGTGGGAACACGGTTAGATAAGGTGAAGGCAGCTTATGGGATGTTGACCTTCATTAGACAAGGCACAGAGTATGTGAGCAGCAAGGTCTTGGTACAACTTTATAAAACACTGTTGAAGCCACAGCTGAAAAACAGTCTGCACTCTGGTTACCACACTACAGAAAAGATATGATTGCACCGGACAGGGTGCAGACGAGATTCACCAGGATCCTGCCTGGAATAGAAATTTTCAGTTATGAGAAGAGAGACTAGATAGACCAAGTTTGGTTCACTCAGTGGAGGCTGGGGTGGGGGGGGGGAGGGGGGTGGAACCTGATAGAGGCATAGATAAATAGTAAGAAACTTTTCCCCAAGGCAGAGGTGTCTAAAACCAGAAGGTGTAGGTTAAAAGGTGAGAAGTAAAGAATTTAGAAGAGATCAGAGAAAGAATTTTTCTCAACCAGAGGGTGGCTGCAATCTGGAACGCTCTGCCTGAGATGGTGGTGGTCCAGTCGGAATCCTACAGCACGGAAACAGGTCTTTCACCCAAGGCCATGCTGATCACCAACCACTCAGTTACACAAATCCTACCCAACCTATTTTATTCTCCCAACACTTCAATCAACTACCCCATAGATTCTACCCCTCACCTACACACAAGGGGCAACTTAGTGACCAATTAACCGACCAACCTGCACATCTTTGGGATCTGGGAGGAAACTGGAGCAGCTGAAGGAAACCTGCTCACAAGGAGAACATGCAAACTCCACACAGACAGTACCTGAACTCAGAATTGATCCCAGTCTCTGGCACTGCAAGGAAGCAGATCTGCCACCTGCATTTCTCAACATTTAAGCAGCAATTGGACAAGCACTTGAGTCAGCAAGGAATACTAGGTTATGGACCAAGTGCTGGTAAATTAGTATAGATAAGTCCTTAATTGTCAGCATGGATATGATGGGCTGAAGGGCCTGTTTCTTCGAAGTATGACTCCATACGCAAGGCCAGAATCCAAAACTTTACTGTTGCTTCACAAGTAACTGTAATCTTCAGCAGGATGCACCACCGTGTGGCAGAACAATGATTCAGAATTCCAGCCCTAAATCCTCAACACATGTGACAGTCTACACTTTGTATATTAGATGTGAACAGATAATACCAGAAACTTACTCTGTTAGATGCACAGGCACTTGAAGCACAGGATCTGCGAATGACAAAAGGGAATGGAGAGCATGCTTAAAGTCACACACTGTAACAAAACAAACAGGCAGAGGAAAATTTCTGACATACTTGATCTTAAGGCAAGAACTTTAAAATCATAGGAGTTACAAATCCTCAGATCCTTTCCCAAGTCCAGGATCTTATTCAGAATATATGCATTTAAAAGTCAGTAAAAGAAAATACACTTAAAATAAAATCATGGAATAAATAGTGCCACAGATGCAAAATGGTAACCAACTATTACTCAGTGTAACGGATCGCAAGAGTGTTTAGCTTATTTTAGCAACATTTGCGCCTGCAGGGCACAAGTTTTAGGTTCAAATCCTCTTTCAATGTTGTACATCAGAATTGTTGCTTTAATCAGACTAGAAGTAGGATATGTGCCGGTCTTGTTGTAGTTCAGATAGCAGCTAAGGATCCCATGATAAAATTCCACTAGCATCCCAGCTAAAATTCTGCCCCCTTACTAACAATAGACTAATTATTGATTCATCTCAGTATTATTGTGGATAACATGTACACTATTTTCCTCTCAGCTAAGGATTAACTGCTGTATGCTCTTTGGACACTGCTAGTCCACATAAAGACATGCTGCCATAGGAGGTGCAATGTAAACATGGGTATTATTACAACTACAACCCAGATCTGGGATTACGTGGCAGGGGGTGGGTGGGAGGGGAAGCAAGGTGTGAGGAGAGAGGGTAGTAGGTAAACAGAAGCACATAAAACAGATTTTTCTCAAAGTGGAGAAGGTTGATCAGAGCATAGCTAAACAAAGGTAAAAAACAAATTCAGAGGCTTTATTGAAATACAGAAGTTATGCAGTAATAACCAAGATAAAATCATATCCATTGGAATAAAACATGATATACCTCCACTAGACGTATATTATCAAGGGCCTATTAAGTGTATACTAGACTGGATGAAGAACACTGATCTCAACAGAAGGCCATTGTTAGGATACAGTCCAGGTATACAATAGTCAGCACCTAATACAATGAATCCCTGATCTGAAGGGAGAGGTGTGCCGAAATTTAGTGAGTTGGGAATCTATCAATATAGTGCAACCATCAGATATGTGTGTAAATGCTCTCAGATCAACTCAATGCACTAGGATTTTTCATTTACACTATGGTTGTTAAATGTATTGAATTCTTAATTGAAACAGCATTAATTCTCACATAAATTTGGCTAATATCAATTAAAATACAAACACAAGCAAGCAAGGAGCAAAATCATGGTTGAATGGAATACTTCAGGGCTTTTTTTTGAGGCACGTTTCAACTCTTCTGCCAATGCAAAAATTACTGTTCTGCCTGGCACAGCCGGTTACCATTAGATCATGTGCCTAGACTTTCTGTCAACCAGATATACTACATGCCCTGACATCATTCTCAGTAACCTCACAGCTGTGATTATTAGTTCACTGAGCCAATACCAGCCTCAATGACCCCGTACTGTAAATGGACCCAAATTCCACAAGCTGCTTTTAAGAACTCAGGTTTGTCTTCATGTCCCACTCGCTGTGAAAGAGCATTATGGGTGGACAAATTAGAAGACCCTTCCCAATTAATGCCACCTCCAGAGATAACTACCTGTTTTACTCAGTCGCTGATACACTATCATATATCAATTAAACAATGATACTGTCAGAAGGATTACACAAGTTAGTCCTTTGGAAAGTTCCAAATAATAACAACTTTGAGGTCCTTGTACCCTTAACTAAGCACAACAGCAGTTATTGATATCTGTGCTGGCCAAATTGTTATACTATGAAGTGCAAACACACACGATATAACTAGTTTACAGAAAGTCCAGGCACATGATCTAATGGTAACTGGCTGTGCCATGCAGAATAAAATAGATTTTGCATTTTGCAGAAGAGTTAAAATGTGCCTCAAAAGTGCCCTGGAGTATTACATTCAACCATTGTTTGTATTTTAATTAATATTAGCCAAATTTAAGCAAGAATTAAGTGCTTTTATGGGAAAAACACGAAGAATATAATGCACATGGACTTCAACTAAACCTTCAACAAGGTACCACATAGGAAAATCATGTGAAAAATAAGGAGTATGGAATTAGGAAGGTGGGGTGAGAATAAAGCAAAAAAAAAAATTTTATTATGAATATTCAGAAAGGAGAGTAGAGCAGCTTGGAACTGGGTCGTGGAACTTGAGGTCCATTTCTGAACTGACTTCTGGTTACTGTGGCTGCCAAGGATTTGGATACACATCCAGAATTAGGAATGTTGAAATTTGCCAATGACATCAACACAAATCAAAGAAAGCTGCAAAGGAACATTGGCAAGATGGGGAAAGGCTAAAAAGGTAGATGCAATTCAAAAGGCAAACAGTGTGGCAGATAGCATTCTGGTTGGAAAGTGGCAGCAATTAACATCCTGAATTGAGAAGGTAGATGTGGGGCCCACATCTTCACAGGTGGCAGGGCAAGATGTTTAAAAAAGACAAGGTAATTAACTTTATAAAGTACAAAAAATTTACACTAAACTGTCATCATAACTTAGGTTAGGCATTAGAATAGAATAACTCTAAGCACTACAGTTTAGAAAGTATGTCTGGCCAATGAGAGAATTTGGAGATACTGATTAGGATGGCTTCACAGTCAATAGGATTCACATGTGAAAAGACTTGGGGACTGAAGATAGCCCCTTCCAATACAAAATATTGAGAGGCAATTTGATAAAGATGTGCAGAGGTATGAATAGTGTTGAGAGATGGGGAGAAACAGGAAGGATGGTATACTGAAAATGTAATTTTAAGATAATTGTTAAAAGACCAGGGTGGAGGAAGGAGTCAGAGTAATTTTTTTTAAAGTAGCAAATAACCTCCCTTAATGCTAAATAATTGCTTTAAGTGGTCAGATGGTGGAATTGACTTCCTGGGACTGGATAAAGATAATTATAAGTTTGCGTGGAGAGGCAATGTCAACAAGGATTGTGTCTGGTAATTGAAGAGAGCAAAGAGTTCACAAATGGGGTAAATTAATCCTAAAATCTCCAAATTAAAGGAAATGCTTTAAAAAAAACCCTTCAAAACATAGCTGAATTGTATCTACTTCCCTTACTACACACAAAATAAGAAATGAACAATCCTACAAAAATAGCACATTGGTCTCATGCTACTTGAGAGTAGATGTGTGAAATTTTCTACAAAACTTGGCAGGGAAATAACATAACAAGCAACAGGAGACACTTGTCTGTACAGAAATTACTGAATATGAAGCTGATAGAATATTTTAATCTGTGATTTATGAAACAGTATGCACACCATACACTAAAGCATCAATACTGATTTCTCCTTTTAACTTCATGAATCTATCAATTACTTATGATCAAAGGATAATAATAATCCATATTTATATTTTCCAAATCAACCACACCCTTATGAGCATTTCTTGATCCAAGGTTCAAATATTGTTGCATCTTTCAGAATCACAGGTTTCAATTCAAAGATTGATATCATCCCTTTCCTTCAAACCGAAACTTCCCTGCTGTGATATATGGTCTGGTCTAAGTGCAGTTCACATAGTTAAAGGGATAACTGATTTACATTTTGGTTTGCTATAAGTTACCCAGTCTCAGGTTTGGATATGTGGAGATGCCAACAACACCCTTGTGAATCTGGGGCTATGACTCCATTTCAACTTCACTCCTGTTCACTGGCAGGAAGATTGGGTGCAGGGAAATCCAGGGACAGCAGATTTATTTACTCATGGACTCATACAGCATGGAAATGGGCCCTTTGGTCCATCAAGTCTGTGACAATTGTGATCCTTTCCATTACCAAATGGCTGACCAATAATGTGGATACAGGCCACAGGAGAAAGGGAACAGCGGGCACTCATTGATATGTAATAGTAAGAAAGAATCAATGACTTCAGTAATGGACAGGAGAAAATGGTCAAAGGTTTCTACAAATAGGTGAAGTTTAAATACACTGTCGTAGAAAAATTCACAATGTTTAAACTGGAACGTTATTGTGGTTTTAAATAGATGTTATGTGGGCAGAAAGCCAGTTGAAGGTCAGATTTTTTTTTGATAAATACGATTTTAAGTGAAATGAACCCGTGACTGCCATTTTCCAGAATAACCCATTCTGTAAAGTTCATACATATCAGCTAAAAATCCTGCTCAAACACATGAAATGTACATTGGCAAAGTCCCAGCATCTGCGATTGGTTAGCAAACAAGCATCACTACTTTATCTCTGATGGGTCTCCTGGTTACTTGCTCAGCTTATACTAAAGCAACTATATATGCTTGCTATCTGGCAAACTTTTACTTTGGCATCATTTCAATTGAAGCGTTTTGCAAAGTCTTGAAGTTGCACATTTTATAACAAAACTGTCCTTTGTAAAACAGATAATAGATTTTTTAATCAAAGTAACATACAACACAATTCTCTCCCTCACCCCCGAACTCATTCATAGAACACTACAGCACAATACAGGCCCTTCAGCCCACCATGTTGTGCCGACCTTTAAACCTCACCTAAAACTATCTAACCCCTTCCTCCCACATATCCCTCTATTTTAAATTCCTCCAATATGCCTATCTAGAAATCTCTTGAATTTGACCAATGTACCCGCCTCCACCACCACCCCAGGCAGCACATTCAATGCCCCAAAAACTCTCCGGGTAAAAAACCTCCCTCTTATCTCCCTTGAACTTCCCACCCATTACTTTAAAGCCATGCCCTCTTGTACTGACCACTGGTGCTCTGGGAAAAAGGTGCTGGCTGTCCACTCTACCTATTCCTCTCAATATTTTATACACCTCTATCATGTCTCCTCTCATCCTCCTTCTCTCCAAAGAGAGAAGCGCTAGCTCCCTTAGTCTCTCCTCATAATCCATACTCTCTAAACCAGGCAGCATCCTGGTAAATCTCCTCTGCACCCTTTCCAACACTTCCACATCCTTCCTATAATGAGGCAACCAGAACTGGACACAGTACTCTAAGTGTGGTCTAACCAGAGTTTTATAGAGTTGCAGCATTACCTTGCGGCTCTTAGACTCGATCCCTTGACTTATGAAAGCTAACACCCCATAAGCTTTGTTAACTACCCTATCCACCTGTGAGGCAACTTTCAGGGATCTGTGAATATGGACCCCGAGATCCCTCTGCTCCTCCAAACTACCAAGAATCCTGCCATTAACTTTGTACTCTGCCCTGGAGTTTGTCCTTCCAAAGTGTACCACCTCACACTTCTCCGGATTGAACTCCATTGCCACTTCTCAGCCTAGCTCTGCATCCTATCAATATCCCTCTGCAATCTTCGACAATCCTCGGCACTATCCAAAACACCACCAACCTTTGTGCCGTCTGCAAATTTGCCAACCCACCCTTCTACCCCATGATCCAAGTCATTAATAAATATCACAAAAAGCAGAGGCCCCAGAACCGATCCTTGTGGGACACCACTAGTCACAGCCCTCCAATCTGAATGCATTCCAAAAAACACAGAAGAAATAAACTACTGTGCCAACAAATCCCCCTCCACACCATGCCTAGACAGTTGTTACTGTGGCACTTTAAACTGAAAGCAGTTTGGAATATTAACCCAGCAACCATGTGTAGTTACAACTTGCCCATTGACTACATTCCAACTTCTGCTTCTCTGGTGAAAAGCAAAACTGCAGATGCTGGAATCTGAAACAAGAACAGAAATGTTGGAAGAACTCAGCCTGTCAAGCAGCAGCTGTGGAAAGAGAAACCAATTAACGTTTCGGGGAATGAGGAAGGGTCATCGACCCAAAACGTTAACTGGTTTCTCCTTCCACAGATGTTGCCCGACTGAGTTCTTCCATCATTTCTGCTCAGCACATCACGGAAACCAGCCTCCCCTCCATGGACTCTGTCTATACTTCTCGCTGCCTTTACCCAGCATAATCAAAGACCCCACTCACCCCAGACATTCTCTCTTCTCCCCCCTCCCATTGGGCAGAAGATACAAAAGCCTGAAAGCACGTACCACCAGGCAAGGACAGCTTCTACCCCACTGTTATGAGACTATTGAATGGTTCCCTAGCATGATAAAATGGACTCTTGACCTCAATCTACCTCGCTATAACCTTGCACCTTATTGTCTGCCTGCACTGCACTCTCTGCAGCTGTTACACTTTATTCTGCATTGTTTTTGTTTTACCTTGTACTACCTCAATACACTGTGTAATGAATTGAACTCTATGAACAGTATGCAAGGCAAACATGTACCTTGGTATATGTGACCATAATAAACCAATATTGTACAACTATTATACAAGCTTTTTTTGAATTTTTTTTTGGAATCTAGTCATCACTGGCAAGGCTAGCAGTAATGTGCATCACTAAGTGGGGCAGAGGAGGGGTGGAGTTACATTTGGACCAGATTGTGTAAGAATGGCAGTTTTCTCAAAGGTGATTAGTGAATTTGATGTGGTCATCATTACCAACATTAGTTGCTGCCGTTTTCCCAAATCCCAGCCCGTTAGACGATTCCAAATCCCAGCCCGTTAGACGATTCCAAATCCCAGCCCGTTAGACGATTCCAAATCCCATGTGGTGGGATTTGAACTCTATTCTTTGGATCACTAATAGGAATACATAAATATGGCACCACATTGTGCTCACTATCCTAATCTCAGCCACCCTCTACCAGTCACAACATCAACTAGCCAAAAGAACTTTGTCAGCCACCTCCATAAAAACAAATTCAGAATTTTACACAATCTGTTGCACACTTGAATAGTTACTCTCAAATAAGGTATCACATTGCAAATATTCATTGCTTCAATTTTTAAGTCACACATAGGACAGAAAAGGAATCTTGTTCATCCTTTCAGACTGAAGTTGACCAAGGCATTTCTGAAGAAATTAAAACAGAGTCAATGTTTCATGACAATGACCTTACATCTTGCAGTTCTGATAAAAAGTATTTGACGTGAACTAGTAACTCCATCTCTCTTCCCCACACAAACTCCCTGACCCTGATGATTTCCGGCATGCCCCGTTATTATTCAGATTTCCAGCAGCAGGATTTTGTTCTTGTATGAAGACATCAATGGCTGGTTTGATTTCTGAGAGTATAAGAGCAATTGAACAAGCATTTTGTCCTGTGAACTGTCAGGGCACACTAAGCAAGACACCACCTTGGTTTGAAATGATTAAAAGCAGGCATGCTGTTTGCACTTCTGTTCTGCATCAGCAGTTCTCCTTTGCTCAAACCTGCAGATTCTGTATGAAGAAAACTTTGCCAATCAAGAGAGCGGGTCGATGCTGAAGTGGATCATGTCTTGAGAGAATCCTTGAAATGTTTAAGAGACACAGGAGACTGCAGATGCTGGAATATGGAGCAAAAAACAAACTGCTGGATGAACTCAGCTGGTCAGGCAGCGTCTGTGAAGGGAAATGGACAGTCGACATTTTGGGTCAAGACCCTTTGTCTAGACCAGTCTCTGCTCCTCGAAACATTTCTTCTGCCCTTCCCCTTTATCTTGCTCTAGAATATCGTTTTTAAACAGTTCCTCATCTAAGATCCACCTCATCTCCTCAGTGATCTTACCAACAGAGTGCAGTTGCTTGAATGCAACTTGCTTTTACTGCTTTCTTCAGACTGCCCATGTGAAAGTGGCTCGTGGCATCACAACGGAACACCATTCCAGGTTTTGCATATACCTTTACTATATCCACTCCTGAAGGTGTGCAAGTCATCTTTCTTCAGCTAGTCAAGTTTCACTATGATTCTATGACTTTCAGAGTGAGACAAGGAAGTGTCGTACCAGCAGCATGGGCTACAGTCACAGATCACAGACTAGAAAGTCAATGCCCAACATTGCAACACCACGTTCTCCCAATTTTGATAACAATGCAAACTATGGCAAAGTTTATTTAGTATTTAATGATCTATATTTAACCAACATGTTAGAACTGTCAAAATTTTTTCTAAGAAGAAAATTGATCCAGCTAATTTCTACGAATCAGTTATTGAGCAACACTGGCAGATATCTGGGACCAGGTTACAATTTACCCAGTCTTCCAGCTTGCAAATGGTGTTGTAGGGCAGGAACAGGAAGAGGAGGAAAATACACCTACATTTTGCCAGGAATAAATGTACCAACTGAGATTTAAAACAGAAAATGTGAAAGTATCAAAATGAATTTTTCTTTATCAGCTCCAATTAATGAAGACCATTTGTGAATCCAAAGTGCATTGAGTTTTTTAATTTCATAGGAATATTTTGCAACTCAGTTCTTCATAGCCATTTGATGGACCCTCTTAAAAGTAATGCAATTTCTTTAGTAACTTGGAATTTTAATTTCAGAAGATTATTTCGATGTTAATTATTCTGGCTGTGTCAATCCCCATTTAATTTCTAACCCAAATGAAGAGACATGTCAGTTGTGTACCTCAGGGATCTGTACTGGGACCCTTACTCTTTGAGATTTTTATAAATGACCTGGATGAGGAAGTGGAGGGGTGGGTTAGTAAATTTGCGGATGACACGAAGGTTGGGGGTGTTGTGGATAGTTTGGAGGGCTGTCAGAGGTTACAGAGGGACATAGATAGGATGCAGAGTTGGGCTGAGAAGTGGCAGATGCAGTTCAACCCAGATAAGTGTGAAGTGGTTCATTTTGGTAGGTCAAATATGTTGACGGAATATAGTATTAATGGTAGGACTCTTGGCAGTGTGGAGAATCAGAGGGATCTTGGGGTCCAAGTCCATAGGACGCTCAAAGCGGCTGCACAGGTTGACTCTGTGGTTAAGAAGGCATATGGTGTATTGTCCTTCATCAATCGGGGAAATGAATTTAGGAGCCGAGAGCTATTGTTGCAGCTATATAGGTCCCCGGTCAGACCCCATTTGGAGTATTGTGCTCAGTTCTGGTCGCCTCACTACAGAAAAGATGTGGAAGCCATAGAGAGGGTGCAGAGGAGATTTACAAGGATGCTGCCTGGAAAGCAGAGCATGCCTTATGAAAGCAGGTTGAGGGAACTCAGCCTTTTCTCCTTGGAGAGACGGAGGGTGAGGGGGGGACCCGATAGAGGTGTTTAAGATGATGAGAGGTATTGACAGGGTAGATAGTCAGAGGCTTTTCCCCAGGGCTGAAGTGGTGGCCACAAGAGGACATAGGTTTAAGGTGCTGGGGAGTAGATATAGAGGAGATGTCAGGGGTAAGTTTTTTTTTTTACTCAGAGTGGTGAGTGCGTGGAATGGGCTGCCAGAAATGGTGGTGGAGGCGGATACGATAGGGTCTTTCAAGAGACTGTTGGATAGGTACATGGAGCTGAGTAAAATAGAGGGCTATGGGTAAGCCTAGTAATTTCTAGGGTAGGGACATGATCGGCGCAGCTTTGTGGGCTGAAGGGTCTGAATTGTGTTGTAGTTTTTATATGTTTCTATGTTCTATGTCACAATAACCAGTTTTGCAATAAACGACCAGGATAGCCATCTGGCAGATTTCAATACAAAATATTAATAACCTAGGGTACAATGAGTGCCACCAGGACATTAGGTCCTTTACATCACAGTTTGGATCTCTAAACAAGCAATGAGCAGAACAAAAACATAATCAATTATAAATGACAGAGTCAAAATACATCACCATATACACAACCCATTCTAGAACAGGTTTTGCCAGAATACCAATGTCTGCATAAACTGTATTCCCCAACACAACTATGGATAGTCCATGGCTCAAAGAAAATGATGTGGAAAATACAAATTAAAACTGCTGTATTACCAGAAGAGAAAATTCTATTTTACCGAGTATATCGCCAGGATGAAAGAGATACTTGCCTTCTTTCAGAGTCCATTTGATTGAACCTGTTTGCTTGCTGACAGCGTGTAAGCTTCCATCCAGAGTTGATATAAATAGTAGTGTCTCAGGCAGCACTGTACCCGAACTTCCATAACACTGTAAGATAGAAACATCAAAATAAGAAGCACAACCAAAGTGGCAGTAGAATGCACAGTCTCCATAGCAATCCCACTTTATGGAAAACTCAAAGGATCAGCAGACATTAGCTTCCCGTTCCTTAACAGTCATGATTGAGCAAAGATGGGATGAAGTACTCCCTCATGAGAAAGCATGACTACCAACTGCCATTCAAGTACAGTATTCCTATGTTCCAATGAGATGCACCAACACAAGAGTTTTCATTTACTTTAGTATTTAAAAAGCTGATAGGCACCAGGAGGTTGTATCTGAGAATATGGTTCCAAATACTGAGGTGAATGTATAACCAGGATATAACCAGTATTTATAAAATCTAGAACTCAGTTTCGGTTGTAAATGTAACCCCATGGGAAGAGCTCCAATTTGGAGTCACATGCAGTTCTTTTATAAACCTCTATGATATTTCATGGTTCCTCCAAGAAATTGTTTATTAACAGTTTTGACAGAAATTTGAGTAGGTTCCAAATCTATCCATCAGGTTGAAAGATTAGTTTAGTGGGGAAGGAGCAAGAGCTTAAGGCGATGCCCAAAAATATTCTTAATCCGAGCTCATCTATATTTGATTTGGTTTCTAGTCACAGACCAAGTTACCCAAATACAAAGGTTGAGACTAAAAACCACTTAATATTGTAACTTAAGCTTAACAGGTCCTCACGAGAGCAAAATGCTAAAATGAGTCAAATACTTTGCAATGACATACTGAACCCAATACAATACATTAATGAAACCAGTCTTAGAATCACACCCAGTTAACAATAGTCATTTGTTTCACAGTGAATTAATTTCATGATATGAATTTTAATTACTCTCAATTAAGAGCATTATATGCAAATAAATTTGCATTGCCTTTCTGGGGTTATGTTCAGTTTATATATCCACCTCCATACTTGGAACATAGCCTCTGACACCCAACCCCCCACATCTGCCAGCTTTTTCAATATAAAACACAGTAAATAGATCCTCCTGCATTGATGCATCTCATTTGAAGACGAGTGTACAGTGTTAAGGCAGACCCTGAAGATTTTGCATAACATTGCTGAGGACATACACAAGCTCTTCTACTATCACTTTCATGCTTTTAAATCAGGATCAGGCTTTGCTGGCGACTTTGCTTCCTTTGGGAGTAAATGTACTTCCCCAGCCAACTACCCAGTCCTAAATCCAAAAAAAGTAAAACTTCAATAAATGTTTCTGCTTGATAAAATACACACATCAGAAAGTTCCAGCTCAGTCTTGCTTACAGTGGCAAGTTTAAAGGAAGCTGGGTCCATGATCTCAACTCTATCCTACCTCTCAATAAGCTAAATTTTACTAGCACTTGGAAGATTTTCTGCATGCTCATGTTTGGTGCAGTGAGAAGAGGACGACTCATTCTAACCACTTAACCCTGTAGGAAAAACAGCAGCAGTCTAAATCACTGAGCATCATCATCTATTTGACCAAAACTATATGCACAAGTACTGCTTCAGCACTTTTAATCTAAATGCCTACAAAAATGAGTCTTTTAAATACTATTACATCATATCCAATGAGATACATTAGCCAAGCAAACAAAATTATGATATAAAATATGCCAAAAACATTGAAAGCTAGTTACTGTGTTTTTGTGAATAAATGGCAGATGATACTGCTGAGTGAAGCAATGAGAAAGGGAACAGCTCAAGATAAGCAATCTTTGCAGCTGTTCCCTTTCTCACTCATTTAACATAGGTTTCTCAGTTCACCTTTGGTGTGTTTGGAACTTGCCATTCATGGCACAAGTCCATGCTCTTCATATCCTCAGTAGCAATTATACCCAATCATATATCAAACAATATCAGTCAGCCTATTCACAGCACCAGGAACTGATGATCACAAGAAAAAGAAATGTTCCAACATGCAAATGCTTCACACAAATCCCAAACTGGTAACAGTGCTAGATACACCGACATCCCAGGCTGTTCTCTCCAAGTGATAAAAAGCACTTTCATCAAGTAGAAAAACAGAAGTGCAGAGGAATCTACAATAAAATAAAACATTTTATTGAATATCATAAATTAAATGGTATCATTCCACACCAGATGAGAAGAATTTATTTAACAAAAATCATTTTTCCATAGACAGGGTATTTATAGCATTGGCAAAGATGTTCTGAGACATCTCTTGCTTTGTTTGCATCATTCAATTGTATGAACACAAACTGAACCTTTGTATCCAGTGCTTGAACTTGAATTACAAATGAACTAGTTTAAACAGCTAAATTGGTCTAGACATAACCATGGGTCAATTAATTGATAACATATGTGTCTTATAGAGCCACATCTCAATATTCCCGAGACAAATCTTCACAAGAGCTCCAAGCAGAAGTACACGAAATAATTAACAAAATAATGAATTATCAATGAATTAGTAAACCTGGATGTTCACAGAAATAAAAACATTCCCTCAAGTAAATCAATAATGCCTGTGTCAATGCCGCACTGTTGGACAAACAATATTTGCAGTTCATTTCCCGCTCACAGTGAAATTTCTCCCACAAGACCAAGGTACACCAAAGGCTGACCTCCTTGTACTGACAGACATCATTTCAATAGGTGCTGGATTGCTGGAGCATTGCATCATCGACAGATGTTGGTACCCGAGTGACAATACGATTGGAAGTACTATTCCAACTTGAGGGAGTGCTCACTAAGAAGGGAGAACTTGAATCCTACTTTTCAGTTTGTATGGTTTTAAAATGAACTCATTTCAACTTAAAAGACTGGCTTGCCAATGCTTTTCCTTAACAGCATCCATCTCTGCACATGTCTTAGCTCATCTACAATGGAAATCCTCAGCCATGCCTTTATTACCTCCAGATCAAAGTTCTCTCATCATCCATGTTAAGTAAACTTGGGTTTATCCAAGAGCTTTGCTGCCCCTATGCTAATGCGCAAGTGCTTCATCCAGACCTGGAGCGGATACTATTGTTGATAGAGTAAGTTTTAATAATGGTCACATCAGTAATCAATGTGCTCACTGACCTCTGCTCATCGTTGTTTTCAATCACTCCTTGACCTCACCCATCCTACCCAATTTCCTTCTATCCTGTCATCCTCCAAGACAAGCACGTTCCTGCAATTCTGGCCTCTTGGTTGCCCCCAAATAACATTACATTTGTGCTTCTAGCATTGTTAATCTTTCCTAACAATAACCTATATGAAAATTGATAGAGATTGCTTCTAATTACATGAGCAATTCCATCAATTAATATCAACCAATAATTATCCAATAGAAAAGTGACACCTGCTGAATGCAGGTTTTCTTTTAGCTATTTCTTTCCTTTTAGATAATCTTAAAGTATACACTAATTTATTATACTTGACAATAATCTTTGAGACACAAAAATTAGATATTGTTATATAGCAGCCAGAACAATAGTCTATCTCGCTGCAGTTTAGCACCTTGCTGTCAGAAGTCTGCCTTTTGGAGCAAGACAAATCTACAAGATAAATGAGAAACTATTCAACCCCCTCAGCCTACATTCTAGAACCAAGGTCATTCCACTTCAAGCATCAGCTGCAGCATGGAATTGAGGCTTGTGTACATGCACACCTGGAGGCAAAGCTCCCAGTCACTGGTGACTTGTTCACTGAAGTCCACAAGAGAATAGACCTTACTCTTGTACTTTTGTGGAAATGTAGAAAACAAAAGTCATTTACCAGCCTGCCCTCAATTGCACAACATGCCCCCCCCCACCCCCAAACAACAAGACCTTGGAAAATGTGGATCACTTTCCATACCTTGGAAAGGATCTCTCAAAAGATCTACAAGGATAAGGAAATTCAACATAGGCTCCAGTGCACAGGCACAATTTTTATCCACCCAAGGAAAAGTGTTCAAAGTTCAAGACATCAAACATGGCACCAAGTATGTGGTCTTTCAAATAACAGCAATTCCCATCTTCTGGATATTTCAGAGATGTGAAGCATCTATGGAGGACCTTCAAGCACTGGAGAGGTATCACAATACTGTCTCCACAAAATCCTTCAATCCAAAACCATCATTAGCATCCAACATGCCCAGCACTGAGACTCTAATCACATTCAGCCAGTGCTCGCAAACCTGACAGCAGACACCCAAAACATGCACTCGGTGGGCTGTGTCACAGTAAGTGATTTTCATAAGGACAGAGAAAACACCAATGATGTTCTCAAAAGAAATGTTAATATTCTCAATGACTCCTGGAATTGCTGACCCATGATCAATCAAATTGGAGAAGCATCATCTGGGAAATCACCGAGAAACTTGCATCTCTTAGTTTGGAGCATGTACAAGCTGAGTGAAAACAGTGGAATGAAGATATCATCTCCCATACTGCTTACTATCCCTTTAAGCAATGCTACGTTTCCCTTATAAACCACCTCAGAACACACACATCTGGAGAGGAAGTGATGCAACTTCAACCCTGAAGGGCTGCCCAAGACAAATGCTGGCTGCCTATGGTAATTGTGTTACTGCACATGGGGCATTAATAGAACCATAGAAAAAGTACAGCACAGAAAACAGGCCATTTGGCCCTTCTAGTCTGTGCCGAAACATTATTCAGCTAGTCCCGTTTACCTGCCCCCAGCCCATACCCCTCCAGACCTCTCTCGTCCATGCATCTATCCAATTTACTCTTAAAAGTTAAGAGCGAGCCCGCATTTACCACATCAGATGGCAGCCCATTCCACGCTCCCACGCTCCCACCACTCTTTGAGCGAAGACGTTCCCTCTAATGTTCCCCCTAAATCTTTCCCCTTTCACCCTAAAGCCATGTCCTCTCTCCTAATCCAGGTAGAAAGAGCCTACTCGCATTAACCCTGTTTACGCCCCTCATCATTTTATAAACCTCTATCATGTCTCCCCTCATTCTTCTCCGCTCCAAGGAATAAAGTCCTAACGTGCTCAGTCTTTCCCTGTAACTCAACTCCTGAAGACCCGGCAACATTCTTGTAAATCTCCTCTGCACTCTTTCAATCTTACTGACATCCTTCCTGTAGTTCGGTGACCAGAACTGCATACAATATTCTAAACTTGGTCTCACCAATGACTTATACAACCTCACCAAAACATTCCAACTCCTATACTCAATACTTTGATTTATAAATGCCAGGATGCCAAAAGCCTTTTTTACAACCCTGTCTACCTGTGACTCTACTTTCAAGGAATTATGTATCTAAACTCCCAGATCCCTTTGTTCCTCCGCACTCCTCAGTGCCCTACCATTTACTGTGTATGTCCTCCCTTGATTTGTCCTTCCAAAATGCAACATCTCACACTTGTCTGCATTAAATTCCATCTGCCATTTTCTGGACCATCTTTCCATTTGGTCCAGAACCCTCTGCAAGCTTTGAAAGCCTTCCTCACTGTCCACTACACCTCCAATCTTAATGTCATCCGCAAACTTACTAATCCAATTTACCACATTATCGTCTAGATCATTGATATATATAACAAACGACAATGGCCCCAACACAGATCCCTGAGGCACACCACTAGTCACAGGCCTCCAATCTGAGAAACAACCATCCACAACCACTCTCTGTCTTCTCCCACTCAGCCAATTTCAAATCCAGTTTACACCCTTTCCATGGATACCCATTGACTGAACCTTCTGAACTAATCTCCCATGTGGGACCTTGTCAAAGGCCTTACTAAAGTCCATGTAGACAACATCCACAGCCTTAGCTTCATCTACTTTCTTAGTGACCTCCTCAAAAAACTCCACAAGATTCGTTAAACATGATCTACCATGCACAAAGCCATGCTGACTATCCTTAATCAACCCTTGGCTGTCCAAATACTTATATGTCCTATCTCTCACAACACCTTCCAATGATTCACCCACTACTGATGTCAGGCTCAGTGGCCTGTAATTACCCAGTTTACTCTTCGAGCCCTTCTTAAACAATGGAACAACATGAGCTATCCTCCAGTCCTCTGGCACCGCACCCGTGGCTAAGGACATTTTAAATATATCTGCCAGGGCCCCTGCAATTTCTACATTAGTCTCTCTCAAGGTCCGAGGAGATATCTTGTCAGGCCCTGGGTGTTTCAAAAATAAGAACTTGCCTCCTGATTTTCATCAGTAAGTGTGCAAGAGTGTGCTGCAATATTTAATTCAACCTTGAAATACAAATTACTTCCAGACCATACACCCAGCAAGCATTGTGCAAAATGGTAAACCGGCAACCAACCTACAAAGAGCCGCTCTGAATACGATCTCTTTCAAATCTCTTCCCACCTCTTTCAACCATCACTGCCTGGTCTCTGGAATTTTCAGAAGCATTTTAGGCAATCCTTTTTAATTGTTCTCTAATAATTTCAACAACATCGAATTACTCCTGCGTACATCTAAAGCAAATAGGAAATTTTCAAGTTAAGTGAACTGCTTCCATTATTCATTTACATTATGTCGTTGTCACTGGCAAGGCAAATATTTATTGCTCCCTCTCATTGGACACAAGGAGGAGGTGGAGAGCCTGTGGGGTGAAGATACTACTGTGTTACTTGGCAAGAAATTCCAAGATTGGGATTTAGATCTGTCAAAGAAAGCACGGCAATGCATTTCCAAGTCAGGATGGTGCGTGACCTGGAAGGGAACCTCACCATTACACATGATGCCCTCTTCTTTCTTGGTAGTAGAGGTGTGGGTTTAGGAGACGGTATCAGAGTACATGCTGCAGTAGAAGTAAAACAAAAATTACCTTTGTCTGACATAATTTACTAAAATTTATCTGCCCTGACTTGCTTTCCGAATAAAGTGTTCCCAATCATTTAAGTTCTTCACGCTTGAACAAACTGGCAGCTTAGCTCATCCACAAACCAAGCCTTTGACCTTGGTATGTGCAACCTGACTACCATATTTCCAGCATAATAACAGTGATATTTTAAAGTACTTCATTACCCCATAACAATATTTTTCTAATGCCTTTAATGTACAAAGCATCATACAGTGCTTTGGAACACCAAAATTATGAAAGATTTGGGGGTCAGGTTGAAGATTTGACTCAAAAGGTGGTACACATAATTGTAAGTTTATGTTCCATTCTGCAACTTCTACATTATGACACAGGAAGAGGACCTTCAGCCCACTGAGTCTGTGCTGGCTCCGAGAGCAATCTCATCACTCCTATTAATCCTCCTTATTTCACTACAACAATGCAACTCATTCCCTCATGACCACAGACTCCTTTGATTGCTTTGCCTGCATGAATGGGTAATTTACAATGACAATGAACTTACTATCACAATTTTGGGATATGGACAGAAATTGGAACACTCTGCAGAATGTGCAAACTCCATGCAGACAGGATCAAACTGTGTTGCTAGAGCCAGGAGGCAGTGGCACTCACTGATGCTACACTGCCCTGCCCCTTCCTCTGAATATTGTGGTTTACAGCTAATGAATGTACAATCACTGGGACTGGTGGCTAGAGATGTGTTTTCTAAACTCCAACTACAGGCTAAATACTGTACAGTTTTAACGATGCAAGTTCAACTAAGGTGGGATGCAAGAACACCTACTTTATGTGGCAGCCTGGAGATAATCTCACAAAAGAGTTGATGTGATAATGCAGTTTAACCTGTTTAACTAAATTGGACATTTAATTCGGATGTGTAATTTGGAGGATTTGAGTAATCTTTCCTTCCTTAGAGGTTAAGTATGAAATATTGTTGACACCATATTTAATTAAGCTTTGACAAATCTAATGCAAATTTTCCCTTCCCACCCTACTGAATAACTATCACAGAGGATTTTTTCAGACTAAGTGACAGATATACTGACAGTATGTATGAAACAATATGAAATGCAGGAAACAATGAACTAAAAAAAAATTGGCTAACTGGCTTCAGAGTAATGAAGTGCTAGACTTTCATTATTTGTCCAGTCAAACCTCCAGCTTTTTCCATTGCTGTACTTATTTTTTTTTGCAGCCCTGTGGTTCCAAGTGGCCTGGCCAAGTGGCAAGGCAAAGCAGTCCTCAAAAAGTGATTGGGCAGCTGGTACTGAGGGCCCACCCCTAGACCGCCCTTCTGGCCTTTTGACAGGTGATAAATCTTGTTTACGTGGACCTTGGTAAGGCTTTTGACAAGGTCTAGAGTGGTAAACTGGTGCAGAAAGTTAAGCAACATGGGATCCAAGGGGAGATGGCAAATAAGATCCCAAATGATCCTGGTGATAGGAAGAAGAGTGTAGTGGTAAAGGATGCTTTTCTGATTTACAGTCTGTAACCAGTGGTATACTGCAAGGATCGGTGTGAGGACCTTTGTTGTTTGTGATGTATATTAACAATTTGGATGTGAATGTAGGAAGTAGGATTAGTAAATTAGCAAAGAGCATTGTCCAAGGCTGCAGATCAGTTGGACAGTTGGGCAGAGCAATGGCAGATGGAATTTAATCCTAACAAGCGCAAGGTGATGCAATTTGGCAAGTCAAATAAGGGTATCACATATACAGTACATGGTAGGGCCGCAAGAATGTTAATTAACAGAGAGACCTTGGGGTACAAGTCCATAGTTCCCCCAAAGTGGCAACAGGTAGATAGGGCAGTGAAGAAAGCATATGGCACGCTTGCCTTCATTGGCCAGGGCACAGAATACAAGAGTTGGAGCATCATGTTGCAACTCTACAAAATACTGGTTAGACTACACTTGGAGTATTGTGTGCAGATGTGGTCAACACACTGTAGGAAGGGCATGATGGTGCTGGAGAATCTGCAGAGAAGAGTCACCAGGATGTTGCCTGGATTGGAGGATTTTTGTTATAAGGAGAGGCTGAGGGATGACCTGTTGGAAGCATATAAAATTATAAGCATAGATAGGGTAGATATTCATAATCCTTCTCCACCCCACCAAGGTAGGAGTGTCATGAACAGGAGGCCAAAGGTACAAGTTGAGAGGGAGGAAATTTCAAAGGGATCTGAGGGGAAAGTTTTTCTCCACGCAGTAGATGATATCTGGAATGCACTGCCATAGGAGCGGTGGAGGCAGATACAAACACAACCGTACAAGAAGCATTTAGGCAGGCACTTAAATAGGCAAGGCATAAAGGGATACAACCCAATGCAGGCAAAAAGGATTAGTATAGTTAGCCACAACAGTTGCATGGACATTATGGGCCTAAGGACTTGCTTCTGTGTTGTAGGATTCTATGACTCATCATTGTCAAAGACCTATGAATTTATTAAATGTCTCTGATAATGACATTTCTACATAGCTAAAATAGATTTAAATTATTTAACATTAAAATAATACACAAAATTCCTTAAAGTACTCAAAATTAATTAATAAAATATACAATAAAAAAACATTTGCTTCTGCGATCAGTGACCCCAGTGAAATGAATTGGGTTGTGTCACATACACCAGCCGTGAGCACCCAACCACACAGCTCAGGATGTTTATTCTCTGCCCCTGGCATCAGACCACCAGCTCGTCTCTGACACCTGCACTGCAATGCACAGGTGGGAATCAGAGACGAACTGATCTGAGAAGAGGACCTTATCCGCAGTTTCTTATGGAACCAACGGCAAAGGCAAGTATACTACAGTCCTTGTACAAATCTCTGATAACTGGCAGCTTTCATGTCCTCAGAATGTCCCAAAAAACTAGTCAAGAAAATACATCACTTCAAAGAAAGAAAAAACAAATCGCTCAAGCAGCAACAGGATAATCAGCATAATTTAGAGCTGGTGTCCACAATCTGTACAGTGAAATCTCAATCTTAGTCATGCTAGCAGGCATGGAGTGAGAGAAGTAGCACAATTCAGCCCAGAGGCACCTCTGAGAGCAACACTCAGACTGCTGCTGGCTGAGATCTTGATGTAACTTATTCACCCAGTTGAATAATGCAGGTGCAACAAGAATATCCAAAGGAAAAATTAATTTGGACCATCTCAAACACTCCTTTTTATATGTTGTAAATATTCTGCTCATTTCAAAAGAATGGATATTAATCTGTACTACAATGGGTTTTTAAATTCCTTTTGGTGACCATCAGAAAAGTTGCCGCCACAAAGAAATACAGAAGAGCTCTGTATTCTAAAATAGACTCCAGATACGATTCCAAGTAATGCAAAAATGTTGCCTTAGCATCAGCATTATCTGGGAAATTAAACATTTATCAAAAGACTGCTTAAGTTCAGTCAGTATAACTCAGTGTGGTGTGTGCTGAACAGAGCTAAAAGTAAATTTAACACTTAGGCTACTCATATTTATTATAAAATCTTATCAACATCTTCATAGATTCAATCTAAATAGGACAAGCATTGAAACTGCTACCAAAAAATTATGGCTTCATAAATAAGAACTTCCACTAAAAACATCCTAATGTGCTTCACTGGAGTGGCATCAAAATCTGACACTTGCCTTCTATGGGGATACTGGAGAGATGAGCTAAATTTTGATCAAAGAGATGTGTTTTAAGATAACTCCCAAGACCTTAGTAAAACAAACGGATTAACATAGAAAATAGAACGTATGGCACTTCGGCCCACAATGTCTATGATGAACATGATGCCAAATTAAACTAATCCCATCTGCCTGCACATGATCCATATCCCTCCATGTTCATGCATCTGTCTAAATGCCTCTTAAATGCCACTATTGTGTCTGGTTCCACCTCTACCCTGGTAGCTTCTTCCAGGTACCTACCATTCTCTATATAAAAAATTTGACCTGCACATCTCCTTTAAACTTTCTCCCCTCATCTTAAAGCTATGTCCTCTAGCATTTGACATTACTACCCTGGGAGAGAGTGTCTGACTATCTACGTCTCTCATAATTTTATAAGCTTCTATCAGGTCTCCTACAGTCTCTGACACTCCAGAGAAAACAATCCAAGTCTGTCCAACCTCTCCTCATAGCTCATACCCTCTAATCCAAGAGCATCCTGGTAAATCTCTTCTTCACCCTTTCCAAAGCCTCCACATCTTTCCTGTAATGGGGTGACCAGAACTGCACACAGTACTCCAAATGCAGCCTAACCAAAGTTTTATACAGCTGCAACATGACTTCCTGAGTCTTGTACTCAGTACTCTGAATGATGAAGGCAAACATACCATACACCTTCTTTACCACCATATCTACTTGTGTCTCCACTTGCAGGGAGACATGGACTTGGACCCCAAGATCCCTCTGTACATCAGTGCTGTTAAGGGTCATGCCATTTACTGTGCATGTTCCCCTTACATGTGACCTCCC
The DNA here is from genome assembly GCF_009764475.1 of Pristis pectinata. Classification (NCBI taxonomy): domain Eukaryota; kingdom Metazoa; phylum Chordata; class Chondrichthyes; order Rhinopristiformes; family Pristidae; genus Pristis; species Pristis pectinata. The sequence goes on from NC_067422.1 coordinate 3,782,919, forward strand.
AAACTGCAACACCTTGAGGTAACCATAAAATTCCAAATTTTACCTTTGCTTTTTTTTTGAAGTATAAAAGTGATCTGCATTGAAATACTTAAGATAGCAGTTACACAGTGGCAGGCCACTCAACACAACTAGTCTGTACATGCCACACAAGGAAATTATCCTTACAGAAATAACAAATTTGCATTTCTCAAGAGCCTTTGACAACCTAAGGTTAACCCAAAGTTCTTTGCAGCCAATGAAGTACTTTTTTTTTGTAGTTATTCTTGTAAAGAAAAAACACAGTGGCACAGCAAGTTGCCACAAACAGCAATGTGATAATAACCAGGTGTACAAATATTGGCAAGATATTGATAGAGTACGAGTCCAAAAGGTTGCACTACAAGGCAATTAGCAGTAAAAACCTAAACAGTTCCTACAATTGCTTATTTTTAAGCAAGTGAGTACAGTATCAGTGAAATCTCACCTGCTAAAAAGTGCTCACCCGGACTTGGTGTAAACCAAAATGGAACAGCTAGAAATGAGCTGACATCTCCCATTTTAAATTTCACTTGCACCTCCACAAGCTGCACCAGAGGATAAACACATAATCCATTCAAGGACAAACCATACCCTTAGGGATTATTTCAAACTACTTCAAAACAGGTTCATGGTATTTCATAAACACAGTATTTACAGAATAACAAAGGGCAGTATGAATAGTTGACCACAGAAAATGAATGGCATGTTGATTAGTGCACCTTCTTTTAAATTATCTCCTCGGGTCTCCACGAACAAACACTTTCAGTTAGCTAGCTATTTTAAGAAATAGACAGGAGAATTTATGATGATGATTAGGGAAATGACAGGGGAATTAAACAACTACTTTGCATCTGTCTTCGCGGAAGACACACAGAACCTGCCAGATATATATCAGAGAATGAAGAGTTTGGTGAAAAAGAGGAACTGAAAGAAGTAACTATTTGTCAAAAAAAGTATGAGAAGTTGGTGAGCCTGAAAGCTGACAAATCCCAAGGATCTGATGATCAACATCCAAGAGTTTTGAATGAGGTGGCTTTAGTGGTAGCAAATTCTCTGGTTATCATTTTCCAAGGTCGCATATATTCTGGAATTGTTACCATGGATTGGAAGATAGTAAACATGATCCCACTGCTTAAGAAAGGAGGAGGAGGAAACAGGGAACAACCAACCCATTAGCCTAAAGTCAGTGGTAGGGAAATTACTGGAATCTATAATGAAGGTCGTAATAACAGAATAATAGTACATCTTGAAAAGACTATTAGGACAGAGCAGAATCAAGATGGACATGAAGGGAAAAATCATATTTGATAATCTGGAGTTTTTTTTGAGCCATTACCAGTAGAAATAAGGAGGAACTAGTGGATGCAGTGTATTTGAATTCATGGAAGGCTTTTGATAAGGTCCTGCACAGAAGGTTGGTTATTATGGTTAGAGCACATGGAATTGAGGGTATTATAATGACAAGCAAAGACAAATGGTCATTGAACAGAAAGAAAACAGGAAAAAAGATTACACTCATTTCATATTTCTTTAAGGGCAGCACTGTAGTGCAGTGGTTAGTGTAATGCTATTACAGTGCCAGCGACCTGGGTTCAATTCCGGCCACTGACTGTAAGGAATTTGTACGTCCTCCCAGTGTCTGCGTGGGTCTCCTCTGGGTGCTCTGGTTTCCTCCCACATTCCAAAGGTGAACGGGTTAGGAAGTTGTGGGCATGCTACGTTGGCGCCGGAAGCGTGATGACACTTGCGGGCTGCCCCAGAACACTCTATGCAAAAGATGCATTTCACTGTGTATTTCAATGTACGTGTGACTAATAAAGATCTTATCTAAAGCATAGGAGACACCAAATCTACACCAGCTCACTGGGCAATCCTCCCACCTCTAATTTTCCCTATAACCTATTCTTCCCACATTCCCATTAAATCTCCCCCTCCCCCAAGATTCTAGGCTATGACTAGTGAGGAACTGCTCATAATAGAAAAGCAGAGTAGTTGTAAGACATTGAAAAACTGGGTATTCTTGATGTTCAATGGGACTTAAGTGTACTTGTACACAAGTCAGTGAAGCCAATATACACGTGCAGCAAGCAATTAAGAGGGCAAATGGTAATGTAGTCTTTATTAAGTCTTGTCGCAACTGTACAAGGCCTCAGCGATTGTAACTGGGCTGTTTAGTTTTTAATCTCCTTAGCTAAGAAAGGATGTACTTGCCACAGAGTGAGTGCATCAGAGATTCACTGGACTGATCCCAAGTACGGCAGGTTTGCCATACGAGGAGAAATAAAATGCACTATCATTGTATTCTTATGGCAATTAGAAAAATGAGAATTCAGAAAAAGTCACATCAGGCTAGATGCAAGGAAGATGTTTCTCCTGACTAGGACTAGTTTCAAGTTAAGGGGCAGGCTGTTTAGGACTGAGTTGAGGAGAAATTTCTTCAATCTTTTGAATTCTCTGCTTGGACTGCCGTGGAGGCTCATTTGCAATGATCACTCAAAACAGTGATCAATAAATTTCTGAATATAAAAGGAATTGAGGGTTATGGGGATAGTGCTGGAAAGTGGCACTGAAGTAAAAAATCAGCCATAACGTTGGTGAACGGCAGAGGTGGCTCAGAGGGTCAAAGTGCCTACTCCCATTTCTTATGTTAACTTATGGCTCCCTAGTTTGCAAGTCCCACACCAGTACAAAATAGAGACTGCCAATTATGTAAAACATTGAAGAACTGCCACATTTCAGGATGTGGAGTGACAACCTGGCTCTGGTCAAGAGCAGTGACCTCCCCAGGTGAAGGGTCATCAAGTTAAAACATTAAGTCTCCTTCTCTCTGCAACACTTGCTTTTATTGCTGATTTCCAACAGCTAGAATCTTTTGCTTTTGGGGTTCCCCAGATGTCATACATTCCACTAAAAACAGATTAAACCATCTGTAATCTCACTCTACCTTGAGGAATCTTGCTGTGTGATTTCCCACCTTGGTCACTGTATGTTGAAATAACTGTGCACATGCTACTTTGAAAAATACATAACTATATCTTCAGAAACAAACAAAATCTGATTTTAAAAGTTCATAACTACATAATTTGCTACACATGCACAAATTAAATCCAAATCACTATTTTATTTAATAATAGGAGGCAATTTGTCCATGTATGTTCAGATGAACTTTATAGAGATTCAACCTTTTGTAATAGAACCCAAGAGGGAAGAATGCTGGAAAAATATGTAACGAGGTGTGACACTGAACACAGATTACTGTCCAGATCCCTGACATGCAAAAGTTAATATGTCAGCGGGGGTGTCTTTACAACTGGCCTCAGCATTCCATAACATTTGGAGGGAAGCAAAGAAAGTTTTAAAAAAAGTCCACAAAGTTCCAAAGATCAGCCAAATGCACGTTCGACTTTCAAACTCTGCATCAAGTCATAAAATGAATGACCAGTTTGGTGAAGTGGCTCCCAAGGGCAGCCTAATTGTTTGTACAAGTTGGATGTTAACAACACTGAGTAGGGATGGGAGGGGGTTCGTAGAAAAGTGAAGAAAAACTTGCATTTGGTTTAGAAGTACAACTTCAGTCAAAGACCACTATATTTGCTCTTGCATTGACAAAGGAAATCTGTGAAAAGAGCTGTGACCTGCAGGGCCACAGACCAAATGCTGAAAGGCAGTAGCAGGCATCTAATGCAACCAATCTAGCCACAATACTCTATATCATAAATTTTCCAAGCTTCTATAATCCGTGCTGCACTCCAACACACTGCTTCGGCAGGTGCAGTACAACCAGGTAATGAAGTAATGCAAACTGGGCGAGGCAGCACACCTCGGAACACATTCATAATGCCTCGGCCAGGAGATGGGGTGTAGATTTGACCTCGAAACTCACTAGTTCCCAACGTTAACAATGAACCTTCAAAGGAAGGTCAGCAACTACCTCAAACGGATAAAATTTCAGTGGGAGTGTTACTACCGGGACACTAAGAGCAAAGCAAGCGACCCCCGCATTACAGGTGTCCGGGTTATGGTAAATCGTCCTTTCAGAATTCACAATCGCCACACAAAAATTTGAGACGCGGAATAAAATTCGCTCTCACGGAATCTGTGTGGGGGAAAAACGTAAATAAATCAACATGTTTTTCCCGATTCGTTTCTTGACGCATGAGCAGATGATGCGGCTTCGCGTTAGGGAAAATCGCGTTGTGGCCCATTTGCTAGGAACACAACCCCGCACCCCACCCCGTAACACGGGGGTGGCCTGTATCGGCAGAACACTGAAACAGAGCGCCGAAGGGAAACAATATCACTAGAGAATATTAGAAGGGAAAACACCTTCATCTTCACTTAACACTCACACATGCACTTCGATTAAACCTAATACCTAGCATGAGTTGTTTTCCAGCATTTTCTGTTTTCGTTTCAAAATCTCCAGCTGCCGTGTTGTTCAGGATGCAGACATCACCTGTACAAGCACCACATTTTGAAATGTTTCTCAACTTCAGTCAAAATCCACTCCTGATAAAATGTACTAATTTTCAAAGAATGTCACATTTGCATCAATCAAGCACAATGAGAACAATTAGACTTCTTGGCACACTTGGCCAAGGAATGCTCTACATTTAGAGCTAACAAGCACTCACTTCTGGGGAGTGTTATGCTTGGACAGGAGTGCATTTCTTTGATAGCAACTTTATCATTTACATATAATCTGTATACTGTGCCTTTTCTGCCTTTAGCAGGAAGGACTGAGTGTGCCCATTATACCAATGCAAACTGGACCACAGACTTCCTTTGAAGTATTAATCTGATGCAACAGAGTTACTGCCAAAAGGCAAATTTTATTCCTGAAAAAAACTGCACCTTCGGTCAGTTTTTACTTCATCGCTTTGCAGTTACTTTTAGGTTTGACAAAATGAAAAAAATTTGCAAGAAAAAGAATGAGAGGGGTAGGCCAGTGGGTGGACAAGAGGCTGCAGATGCTGGCGTCTGGAGCAACAAACAATCCACTGGAGGAACTCAGCAGGTGGAGCAGGATCAGTGGGAGGAAAGGAATTGTCGATGTTTCAGGCCAAAACCTGCCCCTGCTGCGCCATTCATTCAAATCGCAGCTAATCTGGTCTTGGCCTCATTTTCCTGCCTGTTCCTCATTATTCTTGTCTGTCCTTTAGTCCAAAAATCTCTCAGCCTTGACTACATTCACCGACAGCCTTCACAGTTCTTTGTGGCAGAGAAATCAATAACTTCATAACCCTATAAGAACAAGAAATTCTTCCTCATCTCAACCTTAAATGGGCAACTGCTTATTCTGAAACTATACTCCATCAAGGTTGTTTCTGCTTAGGTCGCTTGTCATTTAAGAAACCAGAATGAACACAGAAGGAAGATGACAGGAATACCTCTGTACAGCAAATGGTGCACACGCACTGGTCAGGCAGCAGCCGTGCAAAGAGAAAGAATGAGCAGTTCAGGTCAAAGACCCTTCAGGGAGAGCTCCGTACATTCTGACAAAGGATCTTTGACCGTAAGCATCTGTATAAGCATTTGAATATCCAAGGCATAGTAGGCTGTGAACCAAGAGCTGGTGGATGGGATTGGTATAGATAGGTGCTTGACGGTAGGCATAGACATGGTGCACTGAGGGCCTGTTTCTGTGCTGTATGACTCTACTTAACTAGTGCTGAACATTTAAAAAATATAGCAAGGACTAATCATACAACAGGGGTGCTTTATTTACAATGCACACAAGTTGATGCTGCCAAACCTTCAAAGGCCCAACAAATAGGCCACTAGTATAACTGGCAATTAAGCAACAATAGTTCCAGGAGAGTCTACATGACATGAGTGACTGATGTCTCAATAGCTGTGAAACAGCTGCAAAAACAACATTTCTAACAATAAAAACTGATCAAAACAAGTACTAAGTTTTGGTTGTGCATCAGAAAGTGGACCAAAGCTCTTCTCAAAGAAGGGGAAAAACTGAGCACTCAGTTACCAATCTTGCACACAACTCGCCATCCAAATGAACAGCAGATCACGTTGTGTTGGTCACCTGCCTGCCTTCTCAGAAAGGGATTATAGAAGCAAATGGATAACCCTTTCACCATGACAGCAAAATACAATGCTCAGAGAACATGTTTGCTAGTGAATGACTTTTCCCTCTTTCTATCAACTTTCTCTGCTATCTCTTTTCTCTTATGGAGTACTGACCAATTAGTGTCATTATCACAATCAAGAGATCATTCATCATATATTGTTTAGTAAATGGCAATAAATTATTCAGCTTTGGAGTTTTGCTGCTTATATTCCCACAAGGATTCACTGGATGGTTTGTTTTTCCTTCTCCAAGGTTAACTCACTCAGATTATCCTCATTATTATCCCAGGTACGAGCAGGAAACAGTCAGATTAGAATTGATCCTGGGCTTTTCTGGTCCAGAGAATTTATACTTACACTGTTCAGCTATCAGGCCAATATCTGTTCAATGAAAAATTAACAATTTTTTTTAAAATCAGCATGACCAGAGCCTAAATAATTGATTTCTTGGCTCAACAAGATGATATGTTTCACCATATTGACTGGGATATAGGCAACAAGTAACCGATAGAGTCTGTGTAAAAAGTGAGCGCCTTGCAGAAAAACAAATCTAAAACATTAATAGAATCAGTAGTAAATCACTAACCGCAACAAGTCGAAGCAAATAGTTCAATTGAACTTGGACGATTCTATTTTGTTGGGGGCAATTGCAATTAGTTACATTCAGAGTTATAAAACTTAAACTTTATTCATGCAGCACCGTAACAGGCCCTTCCGGCCCAACGAGCCCGCGCTGCCCAATTACACCCATGTTAACCTACTAACCCGTACGACTTTGGAATGTGGGAGGAAACCGGAGCACCCGGAGGAAACCCACGCTGTCATGGGGAGAGATTGTATTCTTACTGTTAATCAAATGTACATTATTTTCACTTCATAACAAAGAAATTGATAGTGAAATCTTTTTTTTTTACAAAGTTGAGCAACGTGGGTAAAGAGATGATGTTAAGTAATAAGATCTGAGTCAGAGAAAGGCTAAATAACAGTTTTTTTTAGGCAATACCTAGCTTGTGTTTTTAAAATTCTTTTACATGGTAGGAGGAATGGAAGATTTAGGAAGTTACGCCAGTCCGTAGTTTCAAAGTCTTTGTAAGGGTCAGATGGAATAGCTTGGATGGGAATCTTGGTTGACATTGACTAGTTGGGCCGAAGGGCCTGTTTCCGTGCTGTACGACTGACTCTAAGGTAACGTACAAACTCCTTACAGACAGCGACGGGAATTGAACCCCGATCGCTGGCACTGTAATAGTGTTACACTAACCGCTACATTACCATGCCGCCCCAACACAATAAACAGGAGTAGAAGGGAACCCTTCAGCCCTTCTAGTCTGTTTCACCATTCAATATAATCATGGCTGATCATCCAAATTCAGTACCTATTCCTGCTTTCTACCCATATCTCTTGATTCTAAGAAATGTACTTAACTCCTTCAACTGCATTATGTGATAGCAAATTCCACAGATTCACCACTCTCTGGATGAAGAAGTTTCTCGTCATTTCAGTCCTACATTGCTTACCACTTATCCTTTAACTGAGACTCCCAGGTCCTGAATTCCCATGCTATGTGGAACATCCTTCTAATCTGACCAGTCCCGTTAGATTTTTCTGTGGAATCCCCTCTCATTCTTCCAAATTCCTGGGCCTAATTGACCATAATCTCTCCTCACATGCCAGTCCTGCCATCCCAGCAATGAGGGGGTGGGGATGGCAGAGACTCTCACAATATTTAACAAGTGTCTAGACAAGCACTTGACTCAGCAAGGCACAGAAGGCTACAGTCCAAGTGCTGGAAAATAATATTCGCATAGCTGGGAACTTGATGGCCGGAATGAACACAGTGACTTGAAGGACCTATTTCTGTGATGTACAACCATGAGTCAGTCTGGTGAACCTTTACTGCATTCCCTACAGAGCAAGAATATCCTTCCTCAGATAGGGAGGCCACAACTGGATACAATACTCAAGATGTGGTCTCACCAAATAATAACTGCAGCAAGACACCCCAGTACTCTGGACCTGTATGAAGCCTTTTTAACCTCTTGCCTCAGCTGCATGCTTATTTTCACTGCTGCACCCACTGCTTTCTCAATCTATCATCATTCAGATAATAATCTGCCTTCCTGCTTTAGCCAAACTGGATAATCCCATAATTATTCACATTATCTATCTGCCACGTGCATTTGCCCATTCCCTCAACCTGTCCAAATCACACTGGAGCTTCTCCACAACCTTCTCATCCTTCATGCTCCCAGCCAGCTTTGTATCACCTGCAACTTGGAGATTTAACCCTCTCATCCAAATCATGAATATATTGTGAATTATATATATATTGTGAATGGTTGGGGTTCTAGCACTGACCCCTGTAGTACCCAAGCAGTCAATCCCTGCCACTCGGAAAAAGACCTGTTTATTCCTACTCTGTATCCTCTCAGCCAACCAGTTCACTAGTTGCATCAGTACCTTTCCCTCAAACCCAAGTGCTTTAATTATGCACTCTAATCACTTATGTGGAATCTCATTGAAAGCCTTCTGAAAGGCCAAATGCACTAGTTCTCTCCCATCCCCAAAAAAAGTTACATCCTCAAAAAAGTTTCCAGAAGGTTTGTCAAGATGATGTCTCTTCCATAAATTCATGTGACTCTGTCCAATTCTCAACCTATTTTCCAAGTACTCTTCTAATACATTTTTATATAACAAACTCCAGCATTTTCCCCATTACCATCGTCAGACACAAACAAAATGCTGAGGAACTCAACAAATCTGGCAGCAACTGTGGAGGGAAATGTCGACTACATACTGTCAATTTCCCTCCACAGATGCTGCCTGACCTGCTGAGTTCCTCCAGCATTTTGTTTGTTGCTCCAGAGATGGCAGTCTCTTGTGCCACCAATGTCAAGCTAACCAGCCTATAATTCCCTGTTTCTCTATACTTCCCTTCTTGAGAAAAAAATAGCAGGGCTCCATTGTCTACCCTCTAATCCATTGGAACTGTTGCAGAGTGGCAGGCATAGTGTAGCGGTTAGCATAACAATATTACAGCGCCAACGACCCGAGTTCAATTCCGGCCACTGTCTGTAAGAAGTTTGTACATTCTCCCCGTGTCTGCATGGGTTTCCTCCGGGTGCTCCGGTTTCCTCCCACATTCCAAAGACATACAGGTTAGGAAGTTGTGGGCATGCTATGCTGGTGCCAGAAGCGTGGCGGCACTTGCGGGCTGCCCCCAGAACACTACATAAAATATGTATTTCACTGTGTTTCGATGTACATGTGATTTAATAAAGATATCTTATCTTAAATTATGGAAGATAAATCAGAATGCATCCATTTTAGGGCCACTTTCTTAAGGACTCTGGGATACAGATCAAGAGGCCCTGGGGATTTATCAGCCTTCAATCTTGTCAACACCATTTCCCCACTAATGCTGATTTCATTCAGTTCCTCCCTCTCAAGACCTTCTGTTTCCAATATTTGTGAGGTTATTTGCGTTCTCCTTTGTGAAAGCAGACCAATGCATTTAACTGGTCTGCCATTTCTTTGCTCCCCTTTATACATCCCCTGAATTTTGGCTTTAAAGAAACGACATTCGTTTTCACAAATCTTTTTCCTTTCATGTATCTATGGAAGCTTTTACAGTCAATTTTTATATTCTCTGCAAGCTTACCCACTTTCCCCTTCTGAGTCAATCCTTCTATCGTCTTTTTGTTGCATTCTGCTTTTTTGCAGTGTGTTCATCCAGTGAATTGAGACTGACCAGTTCAACATAACTTGCACCCAAAAACATTAGCATTAAGCCAGAATCAGCTGTCGCAATGAATTGACTCAATGCATTCAAAAGTACACAGAATTTATAATGTGCTGCAACTGTAAGACACCCATAAAGCTTGTTAGCACCATGAACTCTTGACCAGCACTGTGCCGCATTAGGTATGTGCCATAAGCAACACCACAGTTCCCTGCAAACACCACCATGAAGTTCAAGTAATATCACAGAAACATCAAGTTATCCCATCAATTCACACACCAACTTTAATATAAACTGTTGCTGGGTCAGTTTGCTGGAATTCTGTCACTAGTATCTCCTCTTCCATCAGGCAGAAGATACAGGAGCCTGAGGGCATGTACCACCAGACTTAAGGACAGCTTCTACCCCACTGTGATAAGACTATTGAAGGATGAGCTCAACTATGACCTCACGATCTACCTTGTTGTGACCTTGCACCTTATTGCACTGCACTTCCTCTGTAGCTGTGACACTTTACTCTGTACTGTTACTATTTTTACCTGTACTACATCAATGTAACTGCACTGTGTAATGAATTGACCTGTATGATCAGTATACAAGACAAATTTTTCACTGTACCTCAGTACCAGTGACAATGATAAACCAATACCAATTTGCAAACTGCTAAAAGACTACCAGTAGTTCAATGGAGGCATAAGAGACAGCAAGTGCCGGAATATGGAGCAAAAAACAAACTACTGGAGGAACTCAGCAGGTCTGTGGAGGTAAAGGGATAAGTTCTGATACAGGATCTCGACCCAAAACATCAACTATCCCTTTGCCTTTTTATTTTGTCATGTGAGTTATGTATAACCGAGGTTAATTTAAGTTTGTCACGTTTGTAATGTACTGTGCTGCAAAAAAGCTGATTTCATGGCATTTATACCCTGTGTATGTATGCCTATGACAATAAACTCGAATTGGACCCGCTGAGTTCCTCCAGCAGTTTGTTTAGTTCAAGACAGCCCATCCAACCAGAGGTGGGCAACAAATGCTCTGCTGCCAGTATCAACGATTAGCTTAAAATTGCAGAACCAGATGGGGCGATAAGTTAAAGAACTTTGTCTGATAATCATGTTGGCCTCCCACAGCTGCAGGCATGGCCCATCCACCTGTCACACAGAAGACAATTCTGATCAGGCTGACAGCTGCCCTTCAGGAATTTTCAGGGTTCCCCATCTGATGGAGGCACCACAAGTGCTGCTGAATAATAAACAAGAGCCGGATGAAGACCTCCCGCTGCCTGCAGGAGGCCGCTCAGAGCAGGCCCAGGCCCAGGCCCAGCACCGACCGCACCAGGGCCCGGGCCCAGGGCCCAGGCTCCCTCCCGGCCCGCCTGCAGCCGCCGGGCCTGGTGGATGCCCGTCCCGCCGACGGCTTTACCCACGGGCCCTCCGCCACGGTCAAGGCCGCGGCTTCCACACCCCCTTCCCCCGCGGGCTCAAGACTCACCTTCCCCGGCCAGCTGCACAACCCCGCCAACAAGAAGAAGAAGCCGGCGGGCGGCAGCAGCGAGTGCCCGGGCGCCCGTGAGCCGGCCATGGCCACACCGCTGACTGAAGCTCGGCGGCCGCTCGCACCGACGCCGCCGTCACTCGGGAGGAGGCGGGGCGCTCGGGCCTCCAACGTCAATCATCGACGGGGAGGCGGGCCGCATGACATCATTGAATGGGGCGGGGCCTCGAGCCTCCTGCGTCAATCATGGGCGGGGAGGCGGGCCGTACTGACATCATTGAATGGGGCGGGGCGCTCCAGCCTCCCGCGTCAATCATCGGGGGGAGGCGGGCCGTATAACATCATTGAATGGGGCGGGGCCTCGAACCTCCTGCGTCAATCATGGGCGGGGAGGCGGGCCGTACTGACATCATTGAATGGGGCGGGGCGCTCCAGCCTCCCGCGTCAATCATCGGGGGGAGGCGGGCATTACTGACGTCATCGAAGGGGGCGAGGCCACGTCAACCACGGAGCGTGAGGGGAGGCGGAGGGGCGGAATTCCCCAACGTCACTCAGAGGGGCGAAATGTAAGTCTAACCAATCATGGGAGAGGGGCGGGGACTGATGTATCACTTGGTGGGACGTGAACCAATCAGGAAAGGGGGCGGGGCCGCGAGGAGATATGAAGATGACAGTCGCTGAGGGCGGCTGGGGTCTGGTGAGTGGGACGGGGAGGGGGATAGAAGGAAAGAGGGAGGGAGAAGAGGGAGGGAGCGAGTAGGGGGAGGGAGAAGAAGGAGGGGGGAGAGGCTGAGGAGGGAGGGAGGGGAGGGTGAGGAGGGAGGGAGGGGAGTGTGAGGAGGGAGGGTGAGGAGGGAGGGGGAGAGGCTGAGTAGGGAGGGAGGGGGGAGAGGCTGAGTGGGGAGGGAGGAGGGTGAGGAGGGAGGGTGAGTGGGGAGGGAGGGTGAGTGGGGAGGGAGGGTGAGTAGGGAGGGTGAGTGGGGAGGGAGGGAGGGTGAGTGGGGAGGGAGGGAGGGTGAGTAGGGAGGGTGAGTGGGGAGGGAGGGAGGGTGAGTAGGGAGGGTGAGTGGGGAGGGAGGGAAGGTGAGTAGGGAGGGTGTGGGGAGGGAGGGAGGGTGAGTAGGGAGGGTGAGTGGGGAGGGAGGGAGTGATGGTCGGTGCTTGACCGGACGGGCAGTTTGTTTATGTGCGAGCTGCTGCACGCCTGCCAATGTTTATTCTTTGTGCTCCCGTAAATGGACCCGAACATGGGAAGGAGGCCCCTCAGACCTGCTCCAATAACATCATGACTTACCTGACTGTCACTGCAATGCTGCCCCCCCCACCCTTACATGTCGCCCCTTCCTTATCAGGAGACACGGGAGTGCATATCAGGAGAGTGAGAAGTGACGATTGGAACGTAGATGATCCTTAGGGGTCTGAGCAGGGTGTGGATAGGAACTGCAAGACCAAGGAATTGACTGTGGACTTCAGGAAGGGGAAGTCAGGAGAACACACACCAGTCCTCATTTGAGGGGTCAGTGGTGGAAAAGGTGAGTGGCCTCAAGTTCCTGGGCATCAACATCCCAGAGGATCTGTCCTAAGCCCAACATATTGATGCAATCACGAAGAAGGAATGCCAGCGGCTCTACTTTGTTTGGAGTTTGAGGAGATTCGTTATGTCACCAAAGACAAATTTCTACAGATGTACGGTGGAGAGCATTCTGATTGGTTGCATCACTGCCTGGTACGGAGGCTCCAATGCACAGGATCACAAGAGGCTGCAGAGGGTTGTAGACTCAGTCAGCTCCATCACGGGCACAACCCTCCCCACCATTGAGGGCATCTTCAAGAGGCGGTGCTTCAAGAGGGTGGCATCCATCACTAAGAACCCTCACCACCCGGGACATGCTCTCATCTCATTACTGCCATCGGGGCGGAGGTACAGGATCCTGAAGACCCACACTCAACGTCTTAGGAACAGCTCCTTCCCCTCCACCATCGGATTTCTGAACGGTCCATGAATCTTACTTTGTTATTCCTTTTTTTTTGCATTATTTATCTTGTAATTTGTGGTAATTTTATGTCTTTGCACTGTACTACTGCCGCAAAACAAATTTCACGACATACAAGTCAGCGATAATAAACCTGATTCTGATCTGTAAGTGAGACTCTGAGCTTCCAAGTTGCCCACTTTAATTCTCCATCGTCTTCTCTCTCTGATCTTCCTGTCCTCAGCTTTTTACACTGTTCCAATGAAGCCCAATCTAAGCTCGAGGAACAGCACCCCATCGCCTGACTATACATTGTCACAGCCTTAAGATTTCAACATTCATTTCAATAATTTAAGTATCAGCCATTCCATTCTCACGTCTCACATTTTCAGCATAAATTCCCCTCTGCCAGTGATGAGGGGAGGAATGAGGAACCACAAGGGGAGATAAAGGAGGGAGTGCGAAGCGAAGTCTGTAACTGGTTCAGCATTTGCAAGGATTGTATCAGTTGACTAAATGCTCTCCCCCTTCCTCTGTCCTGTCCACTTCTACTCTCCATCCCTCCCTCCCTCTTCTCGCTCCTTCCTCTCATCCTCTCCCCTCCCCTGCGCACTAACATTTGGCTCACCGTGGACTGAGAGTGACGGGCTTGCCATCCAGCACCCCTGGGTGTAGATTATGTGCCTTGTTGCGAGGGTTTTGTCCTCGATTATGTGGCCTACAATTTAAGCTTGCATTAGAGTTATAGTCAGTGTACCCTGTAATGAGGATACACGTACAGAAAACATTCACGGAATTACAGTGATATTTCTCCTGAATCTTCTCCTAAGATATTGCAGTATATTTTCAAGAAAGAATATTGGACAGAACTGAATAAATTACCAATATTTTTTCACAAAATTTCCAAATCAAACAACTTTCCCCTTGATTATCAACAACTACAAAAATGGGGAACTGGGCCAGACAAAAATGTGCTCTAATACAGCCACAACTAATGAAGCAAATTGAAGTTGATCAAAGAAACCATACATTTAAACTGATAGTGTTATGCTGAATCCTTCTCACGCATGGATGACTTGCTTTTATTTCAGTTCTTTCACTTCTGGGATGGCCGATGAATCCAATATGGAACCCAAAGATTCCACCACAAGAAGGTCAGGAGGTGCTTGAAGGGGCCACACGGTAGTTTGTGAGATGGTGTGTTCCTTGCACTGTGTACACTGGGAGCTCCTGATGCACACACTTGAGGTTCTCTGTTTCACATTCATTTTTGGTGGTCGGGCCAGGGATTCCCATGAGCCCATGGGGCTGTTCCAATTTTCAAGGTGGCTTTGAGAAATGCTTGGAGTTTCTGCTGTCCTGGTAATATCTTGCTGGGATGGAGCTCAGCGTGCATGTGTTTCAGGAGTCAGGTACTGGGCATGTGAACAATGTGGTCTGCCCAATGGAGCTGACTGGGTATAATTAGCTCCTCAGCGCTGGGGAGAAGACGCTGAACATAGAACAGTACAGCACTGGACAGGCCATTCAGCCCACAATGTTGTGCCAATCTTGATGCCAATTTATACTAAATGTCCTCCTCCTGTGTATCATCCATGTCCCTCCATTCCCTTCATATTCATGTGTCTATCTAAAAGCCTCTTAAACTCCACCAAACTGCCTGCTTTCACAACTACCCCTGGTGACCCATTCCAGGCACCAACCATTCTCTGCATAAAAAACTTGCCCCTCACGTTGCCTTTAAACTTCCCCCCTTTAAACTTAAAAACCTGTCCTCTAGTGTTTGTCATTTCTACCCTGAGGAACAGATTCTGACTGTCTACCCTGTCTATGCCTTTCATAATTTAAAAAACCTCTATCAGGTCTCCCCTCAGCCTCCGATGCTCTAGGGAGAACAACCCAAGTTTGTTCAACTTTTCCTTATAGCTCACACCCTCTAATCCAGGCAGCATCTGGTAAACTTCTTCTACACCTCTTCCACAATCTCCATATCCTTCCTGTAACGGGACGACCAGAACTGCACACAATTCTCCAAGTGCGATCTGACTAAAGTTTTATACAGCTGCAGCATGACTTCCTTACTCTTATACTCAATGCCCCTACCAATGAAGGTGAGCATTCCATACACCCTCTTTACCACCTGATCCACTTGTGTAGCCACTTTCAGTGAACTATGGACTTGGACCCAAGATCCCGCTGTACCTCAATGGTATTAAGGGGCCTAATTTCACTTTTTGCAGAGACAGCATTGGGATATATCTCCAATTTTGTCAGCATTTGTTTATTTGAGCTAGATAAGACAACCATTTGAAAAGATGGAGCAATACACCCTTTACTCAATAATAGAATGAGGCAATTTTAAGTATTTTTAATAGTGAACTTTTAAAAATTGGCACTTAAGGAGTTAAAATATAAAATATTTGCTGGCAGTCATAGTCATATAGTTTGGATGGAATAAAAATAAGTCTGGGAACACGTACTCGAGTGGGAGTAACTGAGACCCTTTCTGCTCAGGTAGAAGCTCCATTCTTATTATTTTTAAATATTTTTTAAGCAGTGTGTTGGAGGTTATTTCCAAAGCCCTGCCCAATATTTATCTCTTGATCATCATCTTGATTTGCTGATCATAATTGCCTTTCTGTTGATGGAAACTTGTCGCGTGTAAATTGTAAGTGGCTACAATTCAACAGTACTTCATAAGGTCGAGCCACACCTGTGGGAGGAAAGGAATTGTCGACATTTCGGATCGAAACCCTGGAACGTCGACAATTCCTTTCCCCCCACAGACGCTGCTCGGCCCGCTAGAGTTCCTCTAGCAGATTGTGCGTTGCTCCAGATTCCAGCATCTGCAGTCTCTTGTGTCTATGAACTGGATGCAAGACAAGTTTTTCACTGTACCTCGGTACAAGTGACAAGCATGGTAGTGTAGCGGTTAGCGTAACGATATTACAGCGCCAGCGACCCGGGTTCAAATCTGGCTGCTGTCTGTAAGGAGCTTGTACGTTCTCCCCATATCTGCGTGGGTTTCCTCCGGGTGCTCCGGTTTCCTCCCACGTTCCAAAGACGTACGGATTAGGAAGTTGTGGGCATGCTGTGTTGGCGCTGGACGCATGGCGACACTTGCGGGCTGCCCCCCAAATCACTACGCAAAAAGATGTATTTCACTGTGTGTTTCGATGTACATGTGACTAATAAAGAGATCTTATAATAAACCAATACCAATAAGATGCAAAGTGCTTTGGGACTTGATCAATATTAATGACTGTCTTTTTTCCCAGAGGCCAGATTGTATCCGAACTCGTACTGAACTAGTGACTTTCCAAAAATGTAATATAACCGTTTATCCAGTGTAGCAACCGCATGATCTACCTGGGGAGGGGAAAACAAGTACCTCCGGTCCGGTCACTGGCAGACGCAGGAAGTACGTCACTGTGAAAGTGCCCTATACCCGAGACGGGCGGCGTTGGGGCAAGTGCGGGGAATCCGGCTGCATCGGCTCGGCGGTTGGCGGACTCACCGGTCGGTGCGCGTTAATGCATCGTTGAAATGTCCGTGGACGTGAAAATGTTTTTGCATCGCGTCCTGCTGATGATATTGAGGGGCGTTTTGTGTTCGGATTTGCAGAGCGGCCCGGCCGGCCGGCGGGGGTGGGGGGGAGGGAGGGAGACCCTGCCCCCGCCCCTGCCCCTGCCCCTGACCCTGACCCCGACCCTGCCCCTGCCCTCACCCCTGCCCCCGTCCCTGCCCCCGACCCTGACCCCGTCCCTGCCCCCGACCCTGCCCCTGACCTGCCCCTGACCCTGCCCCCGACCCTGCCTCTGCCCTCGCCCCTGACCCCGACCCTGACCCTGACCCTGCCCTCGCCCCTGACCCTGCCCTCGCCCCTGACCCTGACCCCGATCCTGCCCCCGACCCCGACCCTGCCCCTGACCCTGCCCCTGCCCTCACCCCTGCCCCCGACCCTGCCCCCGACCCTGACCCCGACCCCGACCCTGACCCTGACCCTGCCCTCGCCCCTGACCCTGCCCCCTGACCCTGCCCCCGCCCCGCCCCCAGGGTGAAGGCGGAGGGCGGCGGGTGAGTGACTGGAGGGAGTGTGGTGGGTGGTGAGGAACGCCCGGGATTCGCGGCTGTTCAGAGCTGGCACGTTGGCTGGATGGGATGATTCTTTACACGTGTTAGACTTCTGATGCAGGTGAAGACAACAGGGTCTGATTCCAGTCAGTCAGCCTGCGCTGGTATTTTCCTTGGTATCTCCCCGTATTCATTCTATTAATTTTCTTCCAGATCGTGCATTTACGTCTAAACCTAACTAACAGCAAGTATGAAAACTGCAGGAGAAGTATTTATAAAAGGTAAATTAAAATTAAAGAGGGAGTTATTTATTAATCACATGTACATCGAAACACACAGTGAAACGTGTCTTTTTGTGTTACTGGGAGCGTTCTGGGGGCAGCCCGCAAGTGTCGTCGTGCTTCTGGCGCCAGCATAGCGTGCCCACAGCTTCTTAACCCGTACGTCTTTGGAATGTGGGAGGAAACTGGAGCACCCGGAGGAAACCCACGCAGACATGGGGGGTAGAGGAGATGTCAGGGGTAAGTTTTTTACTCAGAGAGTGGTGAGTGCGTGGAATGGGCTGCCGGCAACGGTGGTGGAGGCGGATACGTTAGGGTCTTTCAAGAGACTGTTAGGTCGGTACATGGAGCTGAGTAAAATAGAGGGCTGTGGGTAAGCCTAGTAATTTCTAG
This sequence comes from Pristis pectinata, assembly GCF_009764475.1. Lineage (NCBI taxonomy): Eukaryota > Metazoa > Chordata > Chondrichthyes > Rhinopristiformes > Pristidae > Pristis > Pristis pectinata. Next base: position 3,800,982 of record NC_067422.1, read on the forward strand.
GGTAGGGACATGTTCGGCACAGCTTTGTGGGCCGAAGGGCCTGAATTGTGCTGTAATTGTTCTATGTTCTAACGTACAACCTCCTAACAGACACTGGCGGAATTGAAGCCAGGTCACTGGTGCTGTAATGGTGTTACGTTAACTGCTACACTCCCGTGCCGTGAGTTTGGGTAAGAGGTGAAAATTGTTTCCCAGTGCTGTTGTGGTGGATAAACTGTTGGAACAGAGAGTGTTTTTCTCCCTTCAGTTGAAGATGAGGACATCATGGTGTGGACGGCAGGGGTCTTTGGATGTAAGTTCTCAACCTGAAACGTCGACTGTCTGTAAGGAGTCTGTACGTTCTCCCCGCGTCTGCGTGGGTTTCCTCCGGGTGCTCCGGTTTCCTCCCACGTCCAAAGACGTACAGGTTAGGAAGTTGTGGGCGTGCTATGTTGGCGCCGGAAGCGTGGCGACACTTGTGGGCTGCCCCCAGGACATTCTCATTAATGCAAAAAAAGATGCATTTCCCTGTGTGTTTCAATGTACATGTGACTAATAAATAAACATCTTGTACGTTTATTTCTCTCTATAGGTGCTGCTTGACCTGCTAAGTTCCTCCAGCATTTTGTGCGCATTGCATCTTTTAAACTGCATTGGAACCTGCAGGCGGTGCATTCCAGAGTTCAACCGCACCCTATGTTCTTAATTTTTTTTTTCCCCCTGTTGCTTTTTTATACCAGTGACATTTAGTCCTCTTGTCTCCAACAGTCCCATTCTCCACTGTGTACAGCCACGTAGTGGCCGGCCATTTTAATTCCACTTTCCTTTCCTACACTGATATGTCTGTCTACGGCCTCCTCTACTGCCAAGTTAAGGCTATGTAGATTAGAGGAAGAACACCTTCCGTTTTGGTGGTCACCAGCACCACCACCTGTTGGTTTTCCCCTATCCCTCTGGCCCCTTTATCCCTTCCCTCACGACCTGCCCATCACCCACACCTTCCTCCCTCTGGTTCCCCACCTCCTTCCCTTTAATCCATGGTCCTCTGTCCTCTCCTATCAGATTCCACCTTCTTCAGCCCTTTATCTTATCTTTTGCTTCTTCCACCTATCACCTCCCAGCTTCTTTCCTCCCCCCCCCCCCCCAAAAAAAAAACCTGGATTCACCAATCACCAGCTCATGCTCCCCCCCCCCCCCCCCCCCACCGTTTTATTCTGGCTTCTGCCCTCTTCCTTTCCAGTCCTGAAGGGTCTTGGCCTGAAATGTCATTTGTTCATTTCCCTCCATAGATGCTGCCTGACCCACTGAGTTCCTCCAGCATTTTGTGTGTGTGGTTCCAGATTTCCAGCATCTGCAGAATCTCTTGTGGCACCCGATCATTTTATATACTATTAAGTCTTCTCTAAAAGCAAACCATCCCAGCCTCTGATCTGTTTTTGTAACTGTAGCCTTCTGATTAAAGCTGCTGCTGATTTTTAAAAAATATATATTTATCATTTCTCTCCCTCCCCTAATGTAGACTGTCTGGTTTGTGTTTGCTCTCCTTCCTCTTCCTGAAAGGGAAAGGAAAGCCCCCTCCCAAGAATGAGCGCTGAGATCTCTGGGTGGGGGAGTAATGTAAGTGGGATCAGTTGTGAATTTTGTGGAGAGGCTGTTTTGGGACATTTGTGGGTTGTTTCCCATTTTGACCCCATTCATTGACTGGATGTGATGATTCTTTACACGTGTTAGACTTCTGATGCAGGTGAAGACAACAGAGTCTGATTCCAGTCAGTCAGCCTGCGCTGGTATTTTCCTTTGCATCCTCCCGTATTCATTCTATTAATTTTCTTCCAGATCGTGCATTTACATCTGCGAATCTAACTGACAGCAAGTATGAAAACTGCAGAAGTATTTATAAAAGGTAAATTAAAATGTTATTACAGCTCTAAAGAGTTTTGGGCAAGAGGTGAAAATTGTTTCCCAATGCTGTTTGGTGGGTAAACTGTTGGGGCTGAGAGTGTTTTTCCCCCTTGAGTTTGAGATGAGGGACTGGCATCTGAACAGAGAGCATGGTACAAAGCAAAGTATGGTAAATGTTAAAGATACTCAGTTGGTCAGGCAGAGAGAAAATGCCTTGGGTTAGTGATTGTTGGGCCACTTTGTTGAGGCTGTTCTTAACGTCAAAGTCGAGTTGCCTATGTGATGCTGCTGTTGGAAATAAGTTTTTCATTGCACAGGCACGTGGCATGTAAGCAGCATTCACAAGAAAAACAAACTATAGACGTTGTTACAAGAAAGAACACAATTAGAACAAAAAAACAAAGTCCACTTTGGTGCAAAGTGATCACAGTGTCGCTAAACTGCAGTGATTAGGGTTGTGCCGGTTGGTTCGAGAACCGAATGGTTGAAGGGAAGTAGCTGTTCCTGAACCTGGTGGTGTGGGACTTCAGGCTTCTGTACCTCCAGCCCGATGGGAGCTGCTGCAAGATAGCATGGCCCAGATGGTGGGGATCTTTGATGATGGATGTTGCCGCCTTGAGGCAGCGCCTCCTGTAGATACTCCCGATGGTGGGGAGGGATGTGCCCGTGATGTATTGGGCAGAGTCCACTACTCTCTGCAGCTTCTTGCGTTCCTGTGCTTTCAAATCGCCATACCAGATCATGATGCAGCCAGTCAGAATACTTTAGGCAGTACATCTGTAGAAGTTTGTTAGTGTTTGGTGACAAACTAAACCTTCTAAGAAAGTAAAGACACCAGCCTGTCTTCCTTGTGGTTACATCAATGTGCTGGGCCCAGGGTAGGTCTTCCATATGTCAACACCCAGCTGCTGACTCTCCACTATTGATTTTCCCCAATGTAGTCTGGCGTGTGTTTGCTCTCCTTCCTCTTCCTGAAAGGGAAAGGAAAGCCCCCTCCCAAGAATGAGCGCTGAGATCTCTGGGTGGGGGAGTAATGTAAGTGGGATCAGTTGTGAATTTTGTGGAGAGGCTGTTTTGGGACATTTGTGGGTTGTTTCCCATTTTGACCCCATTCATTGACTGGATGTGATGATTCTTTACACGTGTTAGACTTCTGATGCAGGTGAAGACAACAGAGTCTGATTCCAGTCAGTCAGCCTGCGCTGGTATTTCCCTTTTGTATCTCCCCGTATTCATTCTATTAATTTTTTTCCAGATCGTGCATCTGAATCTAACTAACAGCAAGTATGAAAACTGCAGGAGTATTTAAAAAAAAAACAAGAAGGTAAATTAAAATGTTCAATAACTAAAGAGTTTGGGCAACAGGTGAAAGTTGTTCCCCAGTACTGTTGTAGTGGTTAAACTGTTGGAGCACAGTGTTTTATTTTCCCCCTTGAGTTTGAGATGAGGGACTGAGTGGGTGTCTGAGCAGACCCATGGTACAAAGTATTGTAAATGTTAAAAATACTCAGTTGGTCAGGTAGAGAGAAAAAGAGAGAGCACCTTGGGTCATGGGACATTTGTGGGTTGCTTCCCATTTTGACCCCATTCATTGACTGGATGTGATGATTCTTTACACGTGTTAGACTTCTGATGCAGGTGAAGACAACAGAGTCTGATTCCAGTCAGTCAGCCGGTAGTATTTCTTTTTATATTGATCTTTCTCCCTATTTATTAAATATTATTTTTTTCCCAGGTTATGCATTTAAATCCTATGAAGCTTGCTAGAGCAACTACAGCTGCAGGAAGAGAAGCACAGATGATGGGTAAATTGCATTTCTCACGGCTTTGGGCAAAGGTGGAAATAGTTTTTCTGCACCTTTTTATGGGTGGAGTGGTGTGAAGTTGTTTTATTTTCATTGAGGTCTGCAGTTGTACAACCAGAGTTGTCAGGAGCAGTGGAAATCATGATAAGAAAAGCAAAATACTGGTAATATTGGTAAGTAGATTGGGCAGCAGCTGTAGGGAGGAACAGTTGATGGTTTAGTGACCTTGGATATCTCACGGAAGCTGTTTCATTCTCTTTCCTCAATTGCCAAGTCCTGCAGTTGTTTTCCCAAATAGTTGTCGTCGAAGGTATTCTTAGGATTTGTAGAATGGAGCCATTCTGCCTCCTGTTTTTCTATCATGAGTAGCCTGCTAGTTCCATGCAAACTCTCTTGCATCTTTTAGGCTGCATTGGAACCTGTAGGCAGTGCATTCCAGAATCCAACCACACCCTATGTTCTTAAAATTTTACTCTGTTCCCCTTTTTATACCAGTGACATTTAGTCCTCTTATCTCCAACATAAACCTATTAACCACTGTGTACATACACCTAATCATTTTGTATACTATTAAGTCTCCTCTCTGTCTTCTCTAAATGTAAACCATCCCAACCTTGTCTATCCTTGTAACTGGTCCCATGAAACATTTTTGTCGATCTTTTCTGGACCTGAAAATGCCTTCCTATCTTATAATGAGATGACTAGAACACTGACTTGGGTTAGACCAATGTCTTAATGAAGGTTCAGCACATCTTCCCTACTCGTGCTTCTATTGATAAAGCTGAATTTTCTTTTTGTCTGGTCTACCTTCCCTGCTGCATCCCATGATTTGTGCATCTGTATCCCCAGGTTCTTCTCCTGCACACCTTTTAGAACAACATAGTACACTACAGCATAGTACAGGCCCTTCAGCCCACAACGTTTTGCTGACATTTTATCCTGCTCTATGATTTCCCCCTTAAACCTTCCTCCAATCACCTTAAAATTATGTCCCCTTGCGTTAGCCATTGTCGCCCTGGGAAAAAGTCTCTGACTGTCCACTCGATCTATGCCTCTTGTACACCTCTATCAAGTCTCCTCTTATCCTCCTCCTCTCCAAAGAGAAAAGCCCTAGCTCACTCAACCTAGCCTCATAAGACATGCTCTCCAATCCAGGCAGCATCCTGGTAAATCTCCTCTGCACCCTCTCTAAAGCTTCCACATCCTTCCTATAATGAGGCGACCAGAACTGAACACAATACTCCAAGTGTGGTCTAACCAGAGTTCTTTACAGGAACATCCTTTATTCTTTCTACCAAAATGCACCACCTCGCATTTCTCTGGAATAAAACTCGTGTCCATTTTACCAGCCAGTCTCTAATCCTGCTGTTACTATTACTGTCCTCGTCACAGTTCACAATGCTGCAGGGTTTTGTCATTTGCAAATTTAGAAATTATGGCTTTCACTCCCAAGTCTTAAGTTATTGTTAAGATTAAGAAAAACAATGGCCCCAACACCAATAGCGAGGGAATGCCACTAGTCACTTTCCACCAGTCTGGGGAACAAAAGAACATGCACTATAACTGCCTGATACTTCTCCAACTTGTATTCATGCAATTAATGCCCCTTTTATGTCTTGCTTCAACTTTGCTGATTCCAAAGCTGCCTGGAACTCCATGTACACAACACTGACTGCATCAATTTAATTTGTTAATTCAAAAAGCATTATTGGTTAAACAGATTTGCCCTTCACAGACTTGTACTGCTTTGCCTTCATTGATTTTCCTCCTAGTAATTATTAATGCTGTCCTAGATCAACATTTCTAAAAGCTTCCCCACTGGCGAGGTTAAACTGACTGGCCTTTTGCTGCATTTATCCTCACAAAATGGGGAATAACATTTTCTCTTGATGAAAAGAGCATTGCGTCCCCGAGATTTCTTCCTGTGCTTCCCTTAAAATCCTGAGATGCATTCCATTTGGTCCTGGTGCATTACCTGCTTAGTGTTCAGATAACTTTTCTAACACCACTTCGCTCTATGTATTCCGTATCTCAACTATTTCGTTTTCTACTGTTGCTTTGGAAGTTGTCATTTTCCTGGTGAAGACAGACACAACGTACTTGTGTAACTTGCGTTGCTCTCAACATCCAAGTGCAATTTCTCAGTTTTGTCCTGGTTTCTCCATGTGCTCTCCCACAATTTGTATGCTTTCAGAACTCTTTGATTCTCACTTGTGTTGGCAGTTGATCTTTTCTCTAATGCTCTCTTTGCCTCTCATCTTGATGGTTCTTCAGAACTATCACCCCTATCAGTATGCAAATGGGAAAGTTTTAGTGAGACTGGCTTGCACTTAGCAGTCCGCTGGTCACCCTCATCCTCTGTTTGCCCACGTTAGGCTGCAGTCTCCAGGGTTCTCAGCCTCACAGATGCACTACAGTGACTCCAGCTCCAAATCATGAAGCTTGATCTGCTGCAGCTGGAAAGGCTTCCTGCACATGTTGAATGGTGCTCTGGAAACATCTGGCCCCCCCCCAACCTGGTGCAGGATGTGCATTCCACTTGCTTAGTGGCCCTCCCGTTCTTCACCCTAATAACTTAAACTGAGTGTCAAAAAAAGACCCGCACTTGCCTGACTTGCACCAATGTCGTGCTGGTAAACCAGAAGCCAGGCTCTACTCTGTGTGACCACTGACCTCCCTTATTCACTATCAACTGTACCGGTTTCTGAGCCTCCCGTTTTAAACTCCCAAGCAGCAATAAATGAGTTAGCTGACCTTATTTCAATTTAAAAGATTCCCTTGATAACACACTCTCCAAATACAAAGGGGATACCTCCCAAGGTGGCTTGTTTACTTCTACTGAAGCAGCAAAGCTTTAAATCTACCGCATACCTGCTTTCATTTGTCCCCATTCATTGACTGGATATGATAATTTTTTAAACGTGTTAGACTTCTGATGCAGATGAAGATGACCATAATCTGATTCCAGTCACTAAACCTGCAAGGTGCTGTTTTCCATTTGGGTGATTTCCTAAATTTTAAATTTCCTTCTAGATTAGGCACTCAAATCTGCAAACCCAACTGATGAGAACTGCTGGAAGAGGAGCACTGACTACAGGTAAATTTAAATGTTCACATTTCTCAAGGTTTTGGACAGACAAGTGCTAATATTTTGGTGAGCTGGTGCCTAGGAGGGATTTCTTTCTTGACTGCATGATTGTGAACTGAAGCAGAAATTGTTATATGGAAAGCAAAATACTGTTGGAACTCTGACCTGTTGATGCCTGATCTAGCATTTGAAGTAGAAGCAATGTTTGAGAGAGTAGGTTAGAGATCCTTAAGAGTAAAGGGCTGCAGAGTCATTGGCTTTAGGTTGCTATTAGTATTGCAATGTAGTTTTTTTGATCTTTAGACTTCAAAGGGAATTGCATAGAGTTATAACATTCATTGGAAGTTTAACCACCATCATAGGAAAAATGCTAGCTAATTTGTGCAGTTATTACTGTGAAAAGAGCAGATCAACTGTGATATTGAGGAACAAACTCAGCCAGAACAGAGACTGTTCACCACCAAGCAATATTAAATTCAGTGCTCTACTGTTCTACCCCTGCATGAAGCACTTAAATGATTCTTTGAAAATTTTAGTTTATACACTTTAATTGCATTTTAACTTGCATTATTACTGTTCTAAAGTTCCACAAGCAACAACTGAGATGCACATTCACCAGGAGAATTCTCTGCTCTTTGAGTGGATGAAAATAATCCTAGTATTGCACTTAAACCTTCAGCACATTTAGTTTTGACATTAACCACGAGGCCTGGCAAGGGGCTTCAGCTGCTTATGTTCTGACATGTATATGACTCATTATTAACCAAGTTTTTTGTACCAATTAAACTTTTTCTTGAATCTTAGAGCAAGTCAACAGAAGGAAAGGGGAATTTCCAGTGGTTATACTGAAAATTGTAATTTCATCTTCAAGAAAACAGCATCTAAATTTTCCAGTTAGCCTGCCCATACAGCTACTTCAAGCAAGATTTAATGTAGTATATGGTTAATGGATTTGTGGACTGAACTAGTTTTGGCAGTAAATGTGAATGGTGTGAAATAAAGTTGATTTTGGACATCCAGTCCAGGGCCCTAAAGTCTTTGTCATGAGAATTTGTCTTCCATTCAGACTTGTCCAGCTTGACTGTTGCATTAATAATAATTGGCCCCTGGACTCCTGCTTATTTTTAATTCCTTGTTGCCAGACTGTACATATTGAAAGTATTGGACTCCAACAGTGCAGTAATAACATTTCCAAATCTGAGCATTTAAAAGTCCAGAAGAAGATTTTCAGAACTTTCAAACCTACTTTGACATTTTCCTAATCTTAGTTTAATTGAAAGACAAAAGTAGGTTGCATTTCTCGATTGCATTCTTTTGGGTTGGGTGTGATCTCATGCATCCTACTATTTAAATAGGGACACTGCTCAGGGACATCAGGCTCTTCATATCAATCATCTGGAGAGGGTATGTTTAAAATAAAACTTAACTGGTTTTACTCTCACTCAACACATATTCCACACTCCTGCCCCAACCAGGAAAGCAAAGCACAACATTATACCTCCCCAACATCTTAACTCCCACTGAAATTGATACAGCCACCTTCCAACTAGAAATGAAGTATTGACAGTCACCTAGAACTGGCTTGATATCTCTATATAACTTCCAGTTTGTGTCCAAATCACAAGGATGACCTGATGAGCACAGGCTGGAAAAAGATAGGCTATTCAAAGGTTCTGACCAAGCAAAATAGCAAACTTCAAAAATTTCCCCAAGTCAGTATTATATTTACATACAACATTCAAGTATTTGGGAGAACCACACACTGGGGAATGAACTTGCAGGTATAATAGGGCTGAAAACCTTGGAATTAATTGAATTGGAAGTGTGCTGTAGGGTCTTTCTGGATCACCAAAATAATCCCATGTTATACAAGTGCAGTTGCAACAGAAACAAATCAGTTAGCTAGAATGAAGAATTTATTAAATAAAACATAGCAAGCCAGTCCTTCACAATGTTAATTTGATTATGTGAAGTACAATGACAGTTTAATAAGAATCTTTATTTAATTTCGATGCATAGTGCATTTAGTCCGTGGACTCATAATTCATTATTGCACACTGAATTCAGACCACCCAAATGGCCCAACTACAACAAGACATGCAGAAATTTTCATTTGGCAGGCAAATATTGCCTACAAAAGGTAAATAGAGCAAAGCAAGAATGTGGGTTAAGACTGGAACACAGTAAAATTGTGTAGTTACTGTATCCCTGGCATTAGAAACAAAGCAATATTGTATCTGCAGGTCTAAATTAAAACAAATGTACAAAATTAAAAATACAATTTTATACACATCTTAAAATATATTACTTAGTTTTAATTAAACATTCTGCAAATGGTCAAGTTTCTCAAAGTAACTTCATCTTTAAAGATGATTTGCCAAATCCTTCACTTGGTGGATTCTTCATTATTTGCACTTCATGTAGTGAATGGCAATTTACACATGTGGAACATCTGCTATTGGGATAACATACAGCTCAAGAAATTCATAAAGAAACAATGCAGTATAATCAAAACAAATTATAATCACTGGCATAATGGCACTGAAATACAACTAATATTGAAATTTTTGAAGACCTTGTGTAGAAATGTTTCAACCAACAGAGGTTCATGTAAAACTATGAGAAAACATCTGTTCACATGTGGGAGCCAGAGAAATTCTATTTTAAAACTTGACTGGCCTCAAGTCACATTTGCTTCTGTAACATCTTACGGTTTCCTAGAAAAATGCAGTCATTTTCAAATTTGAAGATTTAAATTGAAAGCCTTAGGTTTGGACAAATGGATAACTTTTCTTTCAAACTCCATCAGTACAAAAGCAGCAACAGCTTTTTATCATTTGCTAATTTGGCAAACACTTTCTGGCAGACAGCACCACCCAAGAGTGAACAGTGATACAACTGCAATTGGCTGCTATTAGCTAATGACTAAGCACATGCAACCTTTTGTGAAGCAACAGCCTTCTCCCAATATAATGCTAAGAAAATGGCTGGGAATTTTCTTCTATAAAATCAATTCATAAAACAAAAATGAAGCGGTCCAGCATTACATCACCTGCTCAAATTTGATGGAATTGTTAAATCACCGACTTATATTTAGAAGTGGCTTGACTCTGATCTCAGATATGTCTGCCATGTACTAGAATGTTTCTGGGAAAATTTTCAACAAACTCACCAGCTCATATGTACCTACCAACTATTATACAGTATACTTAACTATATCGATTAAGGGATTACATTTGTGATATGACTACAGGGTTAGAGGTGTATTTCTGCTTTACACATCATGATATTCTAAGGAACGGCTAACAGTTTATAATTCAAAAAATTTAAACTTAAAAAATAACCTATTAATCACAGTGCCTTTCACACAGTGTTTTCCCACGAATACCCACACCAAAGTGGATTATTTCAGGAGCCAGTTGTCAATTGTTGATCACGTGAACTAAAGAGGAAGATATTAAAAGAGCTGAAAAGAGTTGTGTAATTAAATTATCCTGAATTGGGTAATAGGGATATATCAATTTATAGTGTGCATCTGATTAGCACTTCACATTTTATAGACAAATATCAAAGGAATTTCCCACACAATTGATAAACTGTCATCCAGATATAATGGGGGGGGAAATTGATCTTTCTCACAGCTGCATACTTACCAACTGTGTGCAGGGCTGCAGAACCCTTCTGTAAAAGAGGATGCAGTTGCAAATACAATTCTAATGATAATTTCTCATTGCTTTGTGGTGGTTAATGTAAAATTAGCAATTACAGACTGGCTTTGTCATTTTAGTGATGCATTATACTGTACTTTATAAATACTCAATCTCAATAAAGCATTCATGCATCATTTCTGCAGCTGCATCAAGGTTACCTCAGGCAACCATACAATCACATGTCTGGAAATCCTCTCTCAGGCCTATGAGAACCTCACTAAACTGAAGCATTTCATGCCAAAAAGTCATTTACAAGTACAGTTACATATAGTCTCTCTATATACGTTGAGGCTTTTATTTTCTTGGAATGGCCAAGAAATAAACAGGGTATAACAATATAAGCTGTTGACAACACACAGAAAGAAGTCACACACTTAGCAAACTGCACATACTGAGTACAACAGGTCGCAAGTATTCCCGGAAACTATAGTGGCACGAATGGTTCCAAAAGACAGACAGCACAGCTGAAAGCACATGAACAGCAACTTCATAATACTGTAAACAAACGCTCCATACATCACTGTCGCTCAGCAAACTCTGTCCGTGTCTCCCTTGAAGGCCACACTGTGGATGAACGTGGGTCCATGGCTGAATGCATTATTGGAACATACACATCATCCATATTTGGCATAACAAAAATTTTCTGCAAAATTTAATGAAAAATTAACTGCATTAAACATTGGCCATTTAGCTTGTTTGAAATATACAGTGTTGGCAGTTACAGAGTTCTGTTAAAGTCCCACTGCCTGGTGGGGAGTTGCACATCCAGCAAAAAGCACTATTTTTACCTGAGGTGTTGAAAGACTGTATGAAGTCTTGGGATACAGACAAAAATGGTTTTGAATTGAACTCTTATTTGAAGAATACTTTTTTTTAAAAAAGGTGAACATTTATAACCTGTCAAGAATGCTACAAACTCAATTTCATTTTCTCACCTCACCTTTACCTTTCGAATGGTCAACTATGGGACCACTTATATTGCAGCTGAAAGTTAGAACAGAGTCGGCCAGGTGATAAAACCAATGGGTTCTAGGCTAAGAATATACTGAATAGATTTAAAACTACTTTAGTGAACATTATTTAAATCCAACCATAGGTGGTGATAAATATTGGTGAGCTTTGCAGTTAGAGATGGACACAGGCCTAGTCCAAATACTCAATATTCTGCATTATTTTACAACTTTTTTGTTAAGGACCTCCAAACATCTTAGATAATTATTTCCCATGAAGAGAAAGGGAGAAAATGGGACCATTTCAATGAATTAAAACAAAGTAGATTAAATTTATCAAAACCTTTTATAAGTCTCTTTGAGACATTAATTTTCTCCTCTCCCATTGTGCATAGTTCTTTTCAGTCTTTGCCCAATGGCTATTTTGAATTTTAAATGCATTTTAGAAACAATTGGGAGTTATTTACTAGGTGAACTACCTGTGTAAACATTTATAAATATGCTTATTTAAACTGTTATGGATAGAGGAAAGAACAGAGAAAAGGGCAATGTATAAATCGGCAACAAAATCATTTGCTATGCTAAGTAACTTCGTTACCTGGAATTCTTGTTCAAGTTTCTTTTCGATCCAGTCAGTTACATGTGCTATAGTAACCTCACGTTCACCCAACTTGGGACGTGCTTTTAACTCCAGGTGTGGTGGCGTTCGAAAACCATACCTTTAAGCAAGCATTACAAACCTTAGACAACTACTATAACTTTAAAACAAAATTACAAAGCAGTTAGTTTTCAGTTTATACATTTAAAATTCACAAAGGCAATATGGCATAAGCTGAACTTCTGCTAAAATTTTGATATTTCAAGCTGGATAGTCAATAGTTTTGCAAATAAATGAAAAGCCAACAATATTGCACAACGCTGATAGATGCATCCTCCATCACCCATATTTGTGACTCCCTGCCAAACTAATCACTGTAAGCTCTTTCCCCCAAATATGGATAATAAGATTTGTTATGGCAAAGCATTGCTGTAATTACAAACCTGTGATTGATTGCTGATCTCCATCTCTGAGTAATACTGCCACTCCTATCATATGTAGGAGGGACACCATTTCTCATGATTGTCCATTTTATAATTAGAAGCCAACATCTCCTTTGCAAGGAAAATAGAGAATTCCTTGTAATTCTCTAGCTTCCTTTCCCAGATCAACTTTATACATAGCCCAATAATGTTTTCAAATACAGAAAAACAATGATGAATTTAAACATTACAATACCTCTCTAGCATTGTTTACAGGATAAGCAATTTTAGCTAAAAGATTAGATCAGAGAGTTGTCCTCGGAGCAAAGATCTTATGAAGTACAAGATCAGAACCCGTTTTAATGGTTAAATGGAAGGACTTTGGGGACACATTTAAAATTTTGGATAGTGGCTGGGATCTGGAACTCATTGCCTGCAAGAGTGCTGGAAACAAAATCAGTGCATTCAAAAATGAAGTGGATGGGTAATTGAGAAAGAATAATTAACATTGTATGGGGAAAGATGGGGGGGGGGAAAAGAAATCGACCTAGTGAGATTGCTCTTCTAGGAGCAGGCACAGTCAAATGGCTGCCTGTGCTGTAACAATGCGATTCTTGCACTAGGAACTAGCAAAGTGTGCAGAGTCCTGTAATGTTTATGGTAATATGCTCACTGTTATTTATGGTGGGAGGGTATGGCAGGAATCCATGTTTCAATCAGAAACATATCAGCATACTACCATTATTGGCCAACTTCAATATCAGTAACTCTTCTACACTGAGTAGGTGAACCTCTTATTAGTATATTCCTCATTTATGGCTTGTTTTTTTATATTGCAAAGCTGGCATCATTTTGCTGTTTCCTCAACCAACAGTACATGGATAGAAGTGACAAGTTATGGTTTACTGCCACAGGATTCTGGTTGGAAGTCAGTGACTAGTGGTGTTCTGCAGGGATCTGTATTGGGACCTCTGCTGTTTGTGATGTATATAAGTGACTTGGATGAAAACGTCGATGGGTGGGTTAGTAAGTTCGCAGACGACACAAAGATTAATGGCGTGCAGGTGTAGAAGATTGCCTAAAGGATACAGCGGGGTATAGATCAGTTGCAGTGTCTATTATTTTCCTAGTTCCATGAGCTTCAGGTTCTTTAAGCTGCTGCAGTCTTTTAAACATTGCAGTTACACTGCATTCTCCCAGCTTCAAGTGCCAATAATTTCAAAAACTTCAGTCTGTATATGAAATTGGGCTCTATCTCAAGAAAAATGACATTGTGAATGGATGCTGGTAATCAAAGTCCCAAGGAATTTGTGGACAAAAGAAAATTCTAGCCCCATGTGTTTTCATAGATGTTCAGGGATCATTAATATTTTTCACTGTAAAACTGTACATATTATGTCACTCCCGACTCTTAATGATACTGAATGATCAAATGAAACAAAATCCTACAGAATCAGTCAGCTTCATTAAAGTTATAACCAAACCTGCCCTTACCATATTCTGTCAGTAGGTGGTGGTGGAATATTCACAGCTAGTGTTCCTTTGCACTCTTGAACCTCTACTGTTAACAGTAATGGAGTATTTGAGACCTCTTCAATTTTCTTCTTAATAAATTCCGTTTCGGTGGCTTTCTGAAAGTACTTTGACTTTGTAATTTTATCCACAAGTCTCATAATCTTGCTTGGTCGATGTACTCCCATGTATCTGCACATGTAGAAAATGATTTTGTTTTGTTATTGAACATTTTGCATATTCACATTTCATTTACTTCCATGGTAACAAATATTCCTAAGCAACGTCTTCCCATTTATTGAATTATCAGTGTATCCTCAAAAACCTCTTTCCACGGTGCATGCTTAAAGGGCAAAAGAAATGCACTACGAGTGGAAATTGAGGGTGCATGCTAAGTTACAATGCATCTTCAAATGGAGGAGATATCAGTTGTATTACCCCATTATTTATTGCTTCATAAGTAGTCAACATACAGCTAGATTCATGCCTTGCATCTCAGACGAGCAATTCAGCATTTGCAAATGCAGAGTCTGTTGGTTATCCAATGTGGAAACCATTACAAACAACTGTTACAAGGTGCAAGGGCACTTATTTCCGTATTTAGAGTTCTTTCATACAATTATTGAAAAGAAACAGTTTCCATGATCCACATTAAAAAAAGTTATCATTATACAAGAAAGATTGTAATCAGATGCTCAGGGATCCTATTCTATTCCAAACTTGTTTTTGCTATCTGACTGCAGTTAAGATAGAAGTCAAAAATGCTGACAATACTCAGAAGCTTAAGCAGTTTGCCTGAGAGAGAAACTTTTAAATTTCTAATGACCTTTGATTAGAACTTGCAAAGTTTTCCTCCCTGCTGCACCCACCCCCCACCCACCACAGCTTTTCATGTGATGTTTTTCTCCATCCAGCCATGCAATGACAAGCAGAGGAAAGAGGGATTTAACTTTGGGAATGCAGTGTACCAACAAGCAACTAGATGAATAGCACTGTTTGCAATGAGGGCTGCCTAATTTCATCATCATTTAGGAGTGGTTCATAGATCCCAGAGGTGGGGAATAGATGCAAGGAATTCTGTAAATAGGATGTGCTAAACTGTTTTAAAAACTTAAACCCAGAACACTGAAAATCATTTGCTAACACTAATTGGAATAAAGATCAATTGAAAACATATTTAGATTAAGTTACAGCATACTGTTTCAAAATATTGTAGATAATATTCATACCCTTCTGCTGCTGCTGGAAGCATTTTGTCCCCTCCTAACATCTCTTGCGCATCTTCTTCATCTGATGATCCAGCACTTGAGGACTCCTCATCACTATCAGCGAGACAGTAGGCTTTTGGTCTGCTCCTTTTTCAACGGCATTGGAGAAAGGAAAACAAGCTTCTAACAATCATCCTGAACCAAGCATTTTTTTTTAAAGAAATAGTTTAAATCAATTAGAATTATGCAGAAGGAAGCTGAAATTAGCAGTTCAAGATTTATTCCTCCAAAAGTTGAAAGTTGTTTAGATCCCAAGAAGTTCTGCAAAATATACTAGAGCAGATGAAAATTTACAGACGTTGATGCAATCAGGTAAAGCTTCCTTTCACTATCCTTTCTGAATCCAAATAATTTATGAAAGGAAGACAATCTTTCAAGATTTTCACTCCTTCTCCTGTCACACAACTTTTTCTCATTACCATACTCATCCTGAAGTTAGCATTGCACAAGAGGCAATTCCATGAGCAGTATTATTTCAGTAAGTTTTCGAAGTTATATTCCTAATGAAGAAACCAGTAAATGTCAAGATGCATTTGGGTCAAGCCCAACTCTACTCAATTAGCATTCACACATACACTTACAATACTAAGCCCCATCTCTACCACGGCATGCTATGTTATATTTGTTCAAGAGATGTAGTGTTGCTGGGAACGTGAGTAATTATCACCCATCCTTAATTGGCCTTGAACCAAACCAGATTTATCAATAATTTTTTCCACAGTAAATTTATTAACCAAGTGGTTAAGCAAAAGTGGCAGGTTAAGATTCAACCACATTGCCAGTGGCTGGAGTCATATACACAGGCCAGATGGGAACAAAGCAACAAACAATGTGCTGGAGAAACTCGGCGGGTTGAGCAGCATTTGTGGGAGGAAAGAAGTTCTCGATGTTTTGGGACTGATGTAGGGTTTCAACGTGAAACGTCAACAACTCCTTTCCTCCCACAGATGCTGCTCGACCCGCTGAGTTCCTCCAGCACATTGTTTGTTGCTCCAAACTCCAGTATCTGCAGTCTCACGTCTCCAGCGCAAAAACAAAAACAGATTTGCTTACCCATAGGCTATTTGTGTACTAGAGAGGATTTTACAACAATCTGGTGATTCCATGGCTATTACTGACACTATCATTTAATTCCAGATTTATTTAGTTAGATTAATTTGAATTCTTCAGCTGCTGTGGTGGGATATGAAATTTGAACTTGCGTCACTGGAAGACATCCAGGATTGATTACAAGGTAGTAGCTTAATGGACAGATTCAAATGACCTATAAATGAAGTTTGACAGTTTAGTTTTATATCTTAATAATACTTTTTAATCACTCCCAGGTATCCTCGAATTGGGAATCTATTTCAAAGTTCATAAAGGGCATTAAATTCATTTTTGCAGTATAATTTTGCCAAAAGTAGCTCTGTATAGTTCTGTATTTTGCATTATATTTCAGATTTAAAGATTGGCACAGTTATTAATTTTATCTTGCCAATCAGAGGCTGATTACAAGAAATTATAGTTAGTGCACATCTTTCATAAGAATGCAAGCAAGAAGTAGGCTATGGACCTTTTCCATTCAATAGAGATCATGGCTGATCTTTTACCTTACAGCTAACCCACTCCAACCCCACATCTCCTGATTCCCTCAAGAAAAATCTAACCATCTGTCTCCACAGCCCTCTTGGATAGAGTTCCAAATACTCACCTCTCTGGGTGAAAAATATCTTTTCATTGCTGGCATGAATGGCCAACTTCATATTTTGAGACTGTGATCTCTGGTTCCAGCTAGGAAATTATTTTTATTTTTGACTGGACAAGTTGGGCCAAGGGGTCTGTTTCCATGCTGCATAGCTCTATGACTCCTAAATTTTCCCTCACCAAAATCCCCAATCCCCCATCACAATATTTGGTTTAAAACCTTTCAATGGTAAATTCAATGCAGCTTCCTAAAGAAAGGATATTTGAATCATATGAAAGGAAGGACTCTTCCTTTCCTCATATTCTCTTCAACAGATTATCTTAAATTGGAAGGTGCACTGCATGGAAAAATTAGACCAATTACATCATTCAGACCCAGGTCACAAGATGTCTTAGGTGATCTCTTAGCACTCTTAGTGTTTTTAAATATACAGCTCCAACATTTATCCAACTAGTGCTGTGTCCAGCAATGTTCAGTTTATTTGAATTAATTTTCAGGATTTACATTCTTATAACCATGGCAATAAAGATCACATCTGGAGCAGAGATGCACGATGTGACAGAGACTAGCATTTGGGGGAAAAAAAAATAAATGGAGAAAATTTGATATGCATCCTAAAATATTTGATTGGAAAGGGGTCTATCAATACAATAGAGCAGTCAGATTCCTCACTGCAAATTCTATGGCCTCCAAATGCAATATAATGGGAAAATACAAGATTATAGAGGGGTCACTGGGGAGCTGTGCAGCAGAATAGGTAAAATATTATCCTTTTACCTCCAGGGCTCAGAATCCAATTAAGAACAGCTGATGGACTGAGAGACTTCCATGACTGCTAGCTATAATGAAATGAGTATGGTTGGATTCATAGACAATTTAGGATAGGGGAGGCAGCTATTTGGCGCATCATGTTCCTGCCAGTCAAAAAGAGAGATGCTTCTCCCAACCCAATTCATCTTCCAGCACCACCCCTTTGCTCATGAAGATCGTGGCTCTTCAAATATGCATCCAAGTACAGTGGAAACGTGATATGGGTTTCTACCTCTAACACCTCTTCAGGCAGTTAGTTCCAGATCCATACCACCCTGAGTAGATAAAAAGGATTCACATGTTTCCTCTAATACCTCTACTAATTAACTTCAAATCTATGCCTCATAGTTTTGCTAGTTATTCTTTCCAAGCCCTTCAATCGTCACTCCCAAGCTTCCTGCTTTAAAGAAAACCCTAGCCTATCCAACAATCATTTTTCTTGGCTAAAATTTTCTAGCCCTGGCAAGATCCACATACCAGCACCACCCCACTCCCCAGTAGTGCAATTTCATCCTTCTCGTAAATTGGTGGTAAGAAATGTATCCAATACTCACGCTGTGGCCAAACTAATGTTGTATACATCCTAGCATAAGCTCCCTATTCTATGTCTTCTATGTCGCAGCTAGCAAAGGCAAGCATCCTAAATGCTTTTTGACCATCCAATTGGCCTATCCTGCTACCTTTAACATAGAACAGTACAGCAAAGGAACAAGCTCTTCAACCCTGCCCGTGCCAACATGATGCCAACTTAAACCAATCCCATCTGCCAGCAAAGCATCTTTATCCCGACAACCTGTGCCCATCTAAATGCCCCTTGAACGTTGCTATTACACCTGCTTCCTCCACTTACCCTAGCAGTGTGTTCCAGGCACCTACCACTCTTAAACAAAAAAAATGTGCCTCAAATCTCCTATAAACTTTCCCCCTCTCACCTTAAATCCATGCTCTCGAGTATATGACATTTCCAACTTGGGGGTAAAAGACTCTTTACCCAATCTATGCCCTCTTGTAATTATATATATTTCTATCAGGTCATCCTTCAACCTCCGATACTTCAGAGAAAACAACCCAAGTTTGTCCAACCTCTCATTATATATTCTCTAATCCAGGCAATATCCTGATGAACCTCTTTTGCACCCTCCAAAGCCTCTACATCATTCCAGTAATGCACCAGGACTCCACATAATACTCCAAATGTAGCCTAACAAATGTTTTATACAACTGCAATATGACTTCCCAACTTTTATAATGCCTTGACCAATGAAAGCAAGTATGTTGTATGCCACCTTTACCACCCTATCTACTGGTGTTGCCACTTTCAGGAAGCTATGGACGCACCCCAAGAGCCATCTGTACATCAAGCCAAATTCCCTCTGTACATTTAAGAATCCCATTGTACATTCCCTTGCCTTTTTGCACCTTCCCAAATCCATTAGCTCACACAAGTCCGAAATAAATTCATACCCAACTGGCACATCTACATCTTCCTGTAGTCTAAAGCTTTCCTTCTCAAAAAACCACACAGCCAATTTCCTCATCTGCAAGCTTTTTGTTATTACACCCCCTACATTTAGGTTACTATTACACGTCATTCAGCAACAGTTCAAATGGAGAAACCCTTAAATAAAATGCTAATCCACCCTGGGCTACTGCGTTGCTCTACTGATCAATTTGTTTACTGATGTAAAACCAGTAAACTGCCTTAGGAAATATAATTAGTACAAGCATTAGGAAAAACTGCATGCTTACCAAAATGCAAGAACGTAAAGGGGAATCGTCACAGTGAAGAAAAGGAACCAGGGAGAGCCATGTCACAAATATCAATTATATCACATCAAGTGACAGCACAAAACTTTTCTATGTAAATTACATAATTGTACATTCAGAAAATGAGAATGTCTTGGCAAGTAATTTGCTATGACGATGCCCCTTTATTAACACACTGCAGTATAGACATAATTCTCATGCACAAGCAAAGATGAAGTAGCAATGGCTTTCCTCTTTGTATAGGAACACACAATGTTTATTTCCTGAATGGGATGTTGACATATCTACATTCCCACAAGTTACAAAATGGTATATGGATTGTATATTACAATTACCACTCACCAGAATCACACAAATCCACAGATGATTCCGATCAAACACATTATAAATGGAGAAATGAAGAAAAAAAACGTATAAACAGAAGTTAGTGAAAAAAGACCATTATTCAACTGAAATATGCACGCAAATGTGCAAAGGTCTGGTACTTTAGCTTTGAGCAGATGCCTTAAATAAACTCATCTTGTAACACATACATGATAACATTGCTGTAAGCATTGCAGTTCTATTGCACATTAATTAACCCAGGTGCCTTAAAATAAGAATGATACTAGTCTAATCCCTTCCTGCGCTTATAAATGCATATATTACCCATTACTATATTTAGGCAAATTAAGACTTGATAGATATGTTCAGTGGAACATATAATCAAACTCTATATTAAATATAATTCAATAAATATTTAAATTGCTTATGAGAGGCTTAATAATTTACAGAAAGGACAGCAGGAAATGGGGAAAAAAATTGAAGTTAGCATTTTGTCCCATAATCAAAAACATTAAAAGTTACCCTTTTGCCTCTTGGGTACAAGATAATCTATGCAACAAAATGAGGTAATCTCAACCCAGTCTCTAATGGGTACATGCACAAAAATCCCATCAAGTAGAAAGAGTGCCCAAATTGTATCGGCCTCATGAAAGAGAGATCTTTGAGGTGTGGTGCGGGAGATTATACTTGATATGTAAATGTGTTACAGCTACATTGGCCCCACCATTCAAACTAGAAAATCTATGAAAGATCCATTAGTGCAAAGCTGTTAATTGTATCTTTAAACCAAGGCAAATATAGACAAAGCAACCTAACAGTTTTGAAGTGGTTTGCCTGTTAACCAGCAGGATATTTTTAAAGCAAGCTCCATAAAGTTAGCCAGCTGGTCAAATTAACATCTTGATATGAGACTCTCCTATTACTTATCCAGACAATGTTTTACTTTCTCACATTACATTATGGTGGGACCATGTACAAAATGGGAGAATTTGCTTCACTGCAGACTAGGACTCTTATGGATGCACTTGTCATAATTTTCCTAAAAATACAATGAATTGGCATAATATTGAAGTTGCTATTTCTAGGTGATGCAAAGGAAACTTCTGTGATACAAAAAGGACAGTATAGATTTGTTTGGCCAGAAGATCTGTTTCTATGCTGCAAAAATTATCCAAGGTTAATCTAAAGGAAGGATAATAGACACTTAGTGTAAAATTTCTAGAGTGTCCGTCCCAATGTTACAAAAATGTTCCCCCTCCATTATTAAATGATTTGAAAAAGCAAAGTGAAATGTTGTTTCCACTTAAGAAATCAACAGATATTATTTTGACATTTTTTTTTAAAAAAGGGAACAGAAGAGATAGATATAAAACTATAAATGACTGGAACACAGAGCTTTAACTGTCAAGGCATCAGGGATAATTTTAACCTGAAGTCAACATCAATATCAAATGTAGAGTAGACAACCAAATCATGCTCGATCCCTTTCCTCTGGGTGGGCCAGTTTAAAGTGACCCCCTACAGGTAATTTATTGGCTTTTCCATGTGGGCAGAGTGAAAGGAAAGGATGACAGTGGATGTGCAGGGAGGTAGTGGTGGGGAGAAGGAATAAAATCACACCTCATTAACAGTCAATACAATCTTCCCTTTAATGAGAAGGGAATGAGGAAGAATTGATTACATGTGCAATCCTTTTATTTTTTTCCCCCATCTGTGATCTGCCTAGTTGAAAACTTGACAGTGATCAAAAAACATCCCATAAAGATCACCTGAAAGGAACTGAAAAGGGAGAATGTAAAGTTTTATGTACTTTAAGGGAAGATGGGTTGCCAGCTCAAACTCTTCAGTAAGAAAGAATGACAGTTGGAGTTTAATCCAGACAAGTGTGAAATGTTGCACTTTGGGAGGTCAAATGCAATGGGAAAGTATACAGTAAATGGCAGGAGTATTGATATACAGAGGGATCTTGGGGTGCAAGTCCATAGTCCCCTAAAAGTGGCAACACAAGTAGATTGGGTGGTGATGAACGTGTTAGGCATGCTTGCCTTCATCAGTTGCGGAGCTGAGTATAAAAGTTAGGAAGTCATATCGCAGCTGTAGAAAACATAGGTTAGGCCACATTTGGAGAACTGTTTGCCACATCACAGGACGGATGTGGAGGCTTTCCAGAGGATGCAAAAGAGGTTCACCAGTATGTTGCCTGGAATAGAAAGTATTAGCTATAAGAAGTTGGACAAACTTGGATTGTTTTCTCTGGAGCAGAGGCCAAGGGGTGACCAAATAGGTTTATAAGATTATTAGAGGCATAGATAGAATAGATCTTCAAAGTCTTTTTCCCCAGGATAGAAATATCAAATACTAGAGGGCAAAGCTTTAAGGTGAGAGGGGGAAAAGTCTAAAGGAGATGTGCAGGGTAAGTTTTCTCTTCCCACCCGCACCACCCCCCCCCCCCCCCCCCCCCCCCCCCCCCCCCCCCCATCCACAGAGAGTGGTAGGTGCCTAGAATGTGCTGCCAGGGGTTTGGTGGACCAGATATGATACCAACATTTAAGGAGGCATCTAGACAGGCATATGAACATGCAGGGAATGAAAGGACATGGTTCACGCACAGGCGTATGGGTTTAATTTAATTTGACATCATGGCCAGCACAGACAACATGGGCCAAAAGGCCTTTTCCTGTGCTGGACTTTCTATGTTCTATTAATAGCATGAAAATGGAAACAGTAAAGGTGGCGCTGGATTGAATGGTTGTGATGGGATTACACAGATATGAGCTGGCCAACTGACCACCTTTCTTTTTTATATATAATACCTCTGATTTCCTGATTTAGATAGACTATTTTTCACTAACACATCCTGTGGTAAAAAAGTGAAAACTACACTTCTCCAAAAACAACATTCAGGATTTTCCAAACTACTGCAGATTCCAGACCAACTGTTCCATCACAATAAAAAAAAACAGATGGAACACACCCACCCCAACAAGGCTGTAACCATTAGATAGGGTTGAGGTTTATGTACTTTGAGGGAGGGTGGGTTGCTAGCTCAAGCTTTTCTTCAGCAAGTAAATTCAGGATACTGCTCCAGGATGCTCATTCTATATAAACAAAAAAAAACTGCATATGTTGGAAATCTGAAATAAAAATAGAAAAATGCTGTAAATATTCAAAAGCTCAGGCAATATCTGTGAAAAGAGAGTTGATGTTTCAGATTGATGACCTTTCATCAGTCCCAAAAAAAGTTAGAAATGACATGCTTTAAATTTAGAGAAAGGGGTGAAGCACAGAAAGAACAAAAGGCAAGGTCTAGGATAGTGTGGAGATCAGAAAAAGGGTGCAACAAAAGCTATGTGTAGGAGATACACAATTAGGAGATGAGGAATAAAATTTGAAGTTACAAGATGAAGAAAAATGAAATGCTGAAAATGTGAAACACAAAGGCTAGAATGATTGATTTATTCAAAACTGTCCCCAGAAGGTTGCAACATGCCTAGATGGAAGATGAGGCATTGTCCTAATGAAGCTCAATACAAACTCAAGAACAATGTAGGAGGCAAAGACAGGTCAGGGTGGGGGTGGGAGAATTAAAGTGATAGGCAACTGGAAGTTCAGGAACATCTGTGTGAACTGAACGGAGGTTTGCTGCAAGTCAGTCACCCAATCTTTATCTAGTTTCACCAATGTAGCAGAGTCCAAATACACCATACTAAATTGGAATGCAAGTGAATTGCTGTCTTACTGGAAAGTGTACTTGGGTCCATGGAGAGTGGGAAGAAAAATGGCAAAAGAGCAGGTGGTACATCTTCTGTGATCGCAGGTGTTGGAAGAGACAGAAGAATGAAATGCCCTCTAGAGAACGGTCTCTTCCAAATGCTGAAAGGGAAGGGAAGGGGATATGCTTCTGGCAATGGCACTATGGTGTCAGAAATTACAGAGGATGATTCCAAAGTAAGAAAGTGGTTCCAAAGCAGTGAAGGAGTAAATCGTTGTGACACTTCATACATTAAGTATATAATTCACAAAGAGCAAATGGGACACATCTTAGGATTCTGGGGGAATTAAGGAAGGAAATTACAGGGGCTCTGACCATAGTCTTTCGATGCTCCTTGAATATAGAAGTGGTTTCAGAGGACTGGAGAGTGGAAAATATTAGTTTCTTACCCAAAAAATTAAGAATAAACCACATAGCTTCTGGCCAGTTAGTTTACCCTCATTTATGGGAAAGCTCTTAGAATCATTGATCAGGGAAAAGATTAAGAGTCACCTGGAGGGAAATGGATTAAGGCAAGCCAGCCCAGATTTCTTAAGAGCAAATTGAGTTTGACCTTTAAGGATTTTTTAATGAGATAGCGAGTAGAAATGATGAGTGCAAAACAATTGATGTGGTGTATGTGGACTTCCAGAAGGCTTTTGATAAAAGGCCAGATACTGATCTATCAACAAAGTTGAAGAAGATGGTACAAGAGACACCGATTCCATGGGTATGAAATTGGCTAACTTGACAACAAAGGGTCATGGTGAACAGCTGTTTCTTTGGACCGGAGGAAGGCAAATAGTGGTGTTGCCTAGTGATTGTTATTTTAAAACTTCTTTAAAAACTGTACCTACAGCACGGTAACAGGCTCGTCTGGCCCAACGAGTCTGCATTTACCCACTTAAACCCATGATAACCTACCCGTACGTCTTTGGAATGTGGGAGGAAACCAGAGCACCCAGAGGAAACCCACGCAGACACGGGGAGAACGTACAAACTCCTTACAGACAGTGACGGGAATTGAACCCCAATCGCTGGCACTGTAATAGCGTTACGCTAACCGCTACGCTACAGTGCCACCACTTGGAGCCATTTTTGTTTGATTTATATTAACAACCTGGACTTAGGAGAGCAAGCCACAATAGGAACAAGCACTTGAGAGACTGGCACAATGGATTTGCCAGCTGCTACAGGGCTGCAGGCATCTTCTGCCACGTGGGAATTCATTTGCAGCTGCATTCCTGACTTGCAAACTGTTTGGGTTATGGAACAGCTCTCAGGAATGGAACCCTGTCGTAACTCAAGGAGGACCCGAGGTGATAAACTACAGCAGGATACAGACAGGCTAGTGGAATGGCAGATGAAATTTCATGGAGAGATCTGTGAGGTGATGCATTTTGGTTGGAAGAATGAGAGATAAAATAGAAAAAAGATATTGTTCTAAAAGAAGTGCCGATGCAGAGGGACTGGTATGATTGCACAAGTCATTAAAAGTGACAGGGCAGGTTGAGATGATAGTAAATACGGCGTGCCATTATAGGAAGGACATGAAGGCATTAAAGAGGGTCTAGAAAAGATTTACAAGGATTGTTCCTGGTATTAAATACTACAATGAAAAAGATAGTTTAGAGAGATTGTTTTCTTTGAAGAGAAGGATAAGGGGAGATTTGATAGAATCCAGTTATCTACAGGTAAAAGGAGAGGAGAATTAAGAGTGACATGAGGGAAACTTTTTTTATTATTATATACGCAGCAATTGGTTGAAATCTGGAATACACTGCCTGCAGATATGGTGGAGGCAGGTCCTACAAAATGGAATTAGACAAATATATGCAAGGAAAAGTTTGCAAGGCGACAGAGAAGGGGCTGGAACTAGTGATTTTCTCTGGTAAAAATTTGGCACAGACATAATGAGTTGAATGGCTTCCTTCTATGTTGTAACCTATGATGATATAATTCTATGAATATGGATGCTGGTAGGATGTAAAGAGACCATCCATTTCCCGGGAGGAAGAACAATGGAGGAGGAAAAGGAAGACATACAGGTATCATAAGCATTGGTATGATAGGTGGTGGTGTTGGTACAGAGGGAGAAACTGGAAGCAGGCTGGGACAAAGTGTAGTCAAGGTAACTAACAAAGTCTGTGGGCTTGTAGTGGATACCAGTCAGTTTGGGGGAATAGAAGAGTAGGAGATCAACACGTGAAAGTAAAAGCAGGGTGGAAATAGACCACAGAGGTGATAAAATTTTCTGGCCATCATTCCTTCTGTGAAAAAACTCCTTGTAATTTGGACTAACAAGGACTATTCAGAAACAGATTGAGTACGTATGGAAAAGGTCATGGCCTGGAATTTGCAGTAGTGATGACAATGAAACTACCCATTTACCATCATTATTCTGTGAAACGAATGGCAACTTTGGGATCTCCGCACTTGTGTTTTAGCATAGAACTCCCCAGGCTGGCATGAGTCTCTCAGTGCTTCCAAATATTGCACTCATGTCTGACACAGAAATCAGTAAAGCCAAATGAAAAGACATCAACTTGTTTAAAGATTTTGCAAGAGTATTTTTCTACAGCAGAATATTATTTTAAGAAATCAGCTGAAGATAGATGTTAGTTTAAAATTGTTCGACTGTTTATTGATTAAAAGTCCTTGTTTTTTTTTAAACTCTAAATGATTCTAAAAGTTTAAGAATGTTTAAATGTTGCTTCTCTTTCTCGCAGCAATGCAGGGTGAATTTTGCTACAGATCTATCCTTCTCTCAGTTTCTTTTTGATTTTGTTGGGGGATCCAGTTTATGGCTGCACAAAAGCAATGAGTCAAAATGGGATGCCGTAGAAGAACCTTGCAACGTTCCATTTCAATTCTTGCTGGGGGGAGTATGGGGTTGAAGGTTAAGTGAGAGGTGATTTTAAAATCAAGATTGGGAGCAAGCACTGCCAACTCAGCAGGGATCACAAAAATACGATCTAATATTGCCTTTCCTGATATCTTCTCACTTTCTGATAGCACTTGGGAATATAGTCAAAAAAATGTAGTTCTATTCAGAGAAGGGATTGTGCAGAGTATCAATGCCAAATATCTTAAGTCAATTGTTAAAAAAATCTATATTGATATGCAATATGAGAAACAGTTTAATGTATTACCTGTTGCACAATGGACTTGCTCAATCTTATGTAGCAGGAAAAAAAAGTGCATTTTATGCAAAAAAAACTTACCCTTCTTTGCCAATATCGCCTACTTTATATCCTTCTCCCAAGGATTCCTTTCCCAATTTGGTCAGATTCATTTTAGTTTCCAAGGTCATTAAAAATGAACCATTGTAAGAAATCTCCAGATCAATCCACAGTCCTGTAGAAAATAAACTGCAACTGTAACTGTCCACTCTCCAGAGAATCACAGACCTAGCTAATATAAAATCTCTCTCTTCAACAACCTAGAACTTGTATTAGTTAGGTAATAGTTAACAGAGATAAGACACTCAGAATCATAACACACAGGATAGTTACTTGGATCACTGGGCCAGAGAAAACTTGCACCAAATTGCTTTTGCATACTCTTTGCTTGGTGCCTTCTGTTCCCCCCCACCCCCTTCAAGAACTTACCAGATTCTTTTTGTTTTGAAAACCATGACTGAATCTGCTTCCACCACCACTTAGGCAGTGCATTCAGATCATAACTAAATTAAAAACAAAAAAAAAGATTGAAAACATACAGCAAGTCAGGCCATATCTATGGAGAGCATAATCACTCATTCCAAATTTTCCCTTAGATCTTCTTTTGCCTATCTTCTTAAATCTGCCTCCTCTGGCTCATGACATTTACAAATTTACTGCCTAAGCTCCAAGATGTTTAACAAATCACTTCTCAACTACCTCTGCTCCAAATCCTCATTTCTCCAGCTATACAGGGTATTTATAACAGGATGAATGAAGTTCATGTTATTTCTTCATACAAGATAACAATAAAAAAAGTGATATGTTGGAACAGTTTCCACCAAGGCTGACAACAGAAATAGCAACAGAAGCAAGTTTGATCATGTAATTTTGAAGTCAATTTTAAATTTTTCTTGCACACAAATCCTGGTCAATTAGGAAAAAAACTAAAGACAAGACTCCAATGGTTAAATTTTATTCCTACAGGTCAGTGGCCATTATATAAATAGACAAACTTCATCAGCCTAGAGGTTGTTTATCTGTATTGTAATATTTAATTCTGTGATATAACCCAAGTTTTAAACTTTGCAATATGAAGTCACCTTCTTAGGCATTGCTTACGATCAAGGGTAATTTGCTTTCATTCCAAGCCAATGTGGGACACACAGATTTTGCCACAGCTGGGGCCGGTAAGTGAACAGTTTGGGAGGTGGTGCACTCCTTCCTGTTTGCTCTAGGCTTCTGGGTGTGTCCAAGGCATGGACTTGAGTTTCTCAGTTCAAGAACATCCTTGAATCTTTTCTTCTGTTCACTTGGTAACCACCTCCCATGATAACTCAGAATGGAACGACTGTTTCAGGAGACATGAGACTGCAGATGCTGGAATCTGGAGCAACATACAAAGTGCTAGAGGAACTTAGCAGGTCAGGCAGCATCTATGGAGGGAAATGAATCTATGAATGGGAAATGGTTGAGACCCTTCATCGGGACTGAAAGAGGGGAGACAGCCTCTCTTTTAATGGGGGGGGGGGGGGGGGACAAAATGGCACAGGAGAGGGGTGATTTTTTGTGTGCAGCTCCGGAGGGAATCATCAAATATTCCTGTTTGGAACTACTACAGCTGAAATCTGCAGCCTCAGGCACTGCAGTAAGTAATATGGTTTCAACCTATTTAAATGAACTGGTAATCTTAAGAACTGGCACACTCAGAATCCAGACCACCCAGGAAACAAGTGCAGCAGCTGGAAGCTCAGGAGGTCTCCATTGTCTCAGGAAAGGTGGCTGCTGGAAGGACTCCAGGTAAAACTGAAGCACAGGCCCCCAAGGCCACCCCTCCCTACAATCCTCCTGGCTAATGTACAGTCTCTGGAACAGCAGTCTCAACCCAAAACATCGATTTCCCTCCACAGATGCTGCCTGACCTGCTGAGTTCCCCCAGCGCTTTGTGTGTGAGACTGTTTCAGGAGTCTGGTGTCAAACATGTAAATGACAGAGCCCATCCGATAGAGTCACCTAAGTTAATTTGTGCTCAGTACTGGGCTGCTGGCTGAGGAAAAGTCACCAATTTGGTTCACTTATCCTGCCAGTGTATTTGGAGGATTTTACAGTGGCAGCATTGGTGTCAGGTTTGAGATCTTAAAGCACAGTATCAAACATGTGCAAAATCTGAAGAGCTACATTGACAATACAGGGAAAACAGCTGCAGTCATAATGGGCTACAGAATCAGAGTTGCCACAGAAAACGCAAATAGTGATCACAGTTTCACAGTTGCCTCTTGAAACTTTAATTGCAAGAATTAAAGTAATTAGCTTCTAACAAAAAAAGTATCAACAATATTTACAAATAAATTAGGTTCTTACAGGGCTTGACAGGCAGGAGAGGAGCCTAGAACCAGTCTCAGAATAAGAGGTACAGCCATTAAGACTGAGAAGAGAAGAAATTTCTTCTTGCAGAGAGTGGTGAATCTTTGGAATTCTCTACATTGGACACTGTATAGGCTCAGTCATTGACTCATTCAAAACAGATTGATAGATTACTGGATATTGTGTGAATTAAGAGATAAGGGGGCAGTGCGGGAAAGTGGTGGAAAGGTAGAAATGGTAAAAAAGGTAAAAGATCAGTCAATTTTTTTATGAATGCCTCCTATTTCATATGTTCTTATTGAAAAGCAAACACCAATCATGTAACATGAAAAGCCTAGTCAAAAAGATGAATCAAGGAAAGCTAATAGAGGAGGAAAGGATTTAGCAAAGAGAATCCCAGAGTGGAAGTAAAGAATAGGCTGGTTCTTTATTTAATTCCCTCTTGCTTTGTCATTGTGAATAAAATGATCAGATGGCCAAAGTGTACAGTTTGACATCAGGTGGCTCCATTTAGAAAAAAGATTTATGAAGGGCAATCCTGGAATAAGTGTAATCTAGATGTGCAAGAGCTCAAGTAGCAGATCCTGCAGGACATCATTCAGGGAATATTTCTATGCCATGTCCCACACCTAACCATCTTCGACTACTTCATCAGTATCTTTCCTTCCACGACAAAGTCAGAAATAAGGATGTTTGCTGATGATTGCACAGTGTTCAATTTCAATGTTGGGGAGTTAGAAATTGAATATATGCAAAATGCCAAAATTAGAGAAATGGAGAGATTCATTTCACAAATTAGTCTTTCCAGCATATAGATGTATTGATGAGCAGTGGAAAAATCCATTGGTAATTTTTAAACAGTTAAGCAACAGCAGCACATTGGGTCAAAAGGGTGGCTGCTTTGAGAATCAGTTATTACACTGGCACAGGTGGTCATTACAGGAGAATAGTATTTACATTTATGTTAACTGCTCATAAACCAAGTCTAACATTGCCTGAACACAACAGGAACTTGGAAAATACTTAATACCCAGCTCTTTTAAAATAAATATCTGTAGTCCTGTTTACAACCTTCAAACAGTCAGATTTTTTTATTCTTCTTCCAGGATGTAGGCATAGCAGGCGGGGCACATTCTAACTACCATTCAGGAAAGTGGTGGATAGCCACTAAATTTGCAATTGATCATTAACATATTACATTTAACACTGAATAAAAATAAAAAATACAAATATTGGAAATCTGAAAACAGAAGATGCTATAAGCATTCAGTAGGCACACAGCAGCTGTGGGAGAAGAACAAAGTCATTAGAACTACCTTTAACAATTGACTCTAGAGATGTATGAATGCATCTCAAAATAGAAAAATGTATTCCAAAAGATGAAGAAAAACAGTAAATGAAAATTTTTAAAAACTGCAGATGGTGGAAATTTGAAATAAAAACAAGTCACTGAAGTGTCTGTGGAGGAACTCTTTTAGAACAAGGAATTGAGGGCACGGATGTCGGGTGAGGGGAGAAATTTGGAGGAGATCTGAGGGGTAAGTTTTTCCCACACAGAGGATGGTGAATATCTGGAATGTGCTGCCAGAGAAGGTGGAGGAGGCAGATACAATGACAATGTTTAAAAGCCATTTGGACAAGTACTTGGATAGGAAAGGCACAGAGGGATATGGGCCTAATGAGAGCGAATGGGATTAGCACAGATAGGCATCACAGTCAACACAGATGAGGTGGGCTGAAAGGACCCATTTCTGTGCTGTATGATTCTGTGAATGAAACAGAAAATGTTAGAAAAACCTCAGCAGGTCAGGCAGCATCTGTTTCGGGTATGACTCTCACTGACTTCACTTTTCTATCCACATGCTGCCTGACCTGAGGAAATGTTCATAATAAATTTAAAAATGCAATTCTACTCAATGGGGATGCTTTGTGAAAGCATCTTAATGGATTAGTGTTGCAAGAATAACTTCAGTCCCAAAATATGAAAAGGTTAACAGAAAGGTACAGAGACACCTACAAATTGTTGAGGTTTGTTTTCAACCTTGAAACCTGCACTTATACTAGGTGAATATGCCATGGAAGTACACATATCTTGGTCACTTAATCTTCTGAACCTGAAGGTACTAGGGAAGTAAAAGTTCACACCTGACCAGTTAATGGCCAGAAATTCAGCAGTGTCTACATCTCAGAGCCCAAGCTAAAGCCCAGAGTGTTAATGGACAACAAAAGCTATGTAAATATATTAGAGTTCAAATAAAACAGGATATGGCTTTGTTTCAAAAGGAACAGACATAAAACAAAAATCAGGATTAGAGTTACAGGGGCAGCTGATTAGAGAATACCCTGAAGAAAGATGATGTGCTCTAAACGAAGGCAACACTGGCTTGTGATAAACTGGTTAGTTTGCAAAATCATTCCACAGGACAAAGTCTAGTTATTATAGCTGATAGAGAAGAGAGTCTTTGCTTAAATCCAGGATATCCATTGTGCTCCTGAGAATGTCAGAGTCTGCAAGACTAAAAATTGAGCTGTGTCACAGTGACACCAAACCTGTAAGAGTCATATTCATTGCTCAAACTCAAATTACATATTTTAGGGCAAAAATGTTGGTCATCTGAAGAATTTCCCTGACACAATTGCAGAAGCATTAAATTCTGTTTAATGACTTTAAGGATTTGCTGTGATGACAGTATTCAATGCAGCCTGAAACTTGGTGGGGTTCTACCAAGAGCTTCTAAAGCAAGTAATTAAGGCTCTAATTGAGAATTTCCTGCATTAGTTATTCAGAAACTCATGAAAATGCTATGCAACCTGTAGAAGTAACATTCAAATATTCAAGATTTGAATTTATGGGCCAATTTGGTATTGGTTTATTATTGTCACTTGTACCAAGGTACAGGGAAAAGCATGTCTTACAAACCTATCGTACAGGTCAATTCATTACACAGTGCAGTTACACTGAGTCAGTACAGAGTGCATTGATGTAGTACAGGTAAAAACAATAACAGTAGAGTAAAGTGTTACAGCTACAGAGAAAGTGCAGTGCAATAAGGTGCAAGGTCACAACAAGGTAAATCGTGAGATCATAGTCCATCTCATCATACAAGGGAACTGTTCAATAGTCTTATCACAGTGGGGTAAAGCTGTCCTTAAGTCTGGTGGTACATGCCTTCAGGCTCCTGTATCTTCTACCTGATGGAAGAAGAGAGAAGAGAGAATGTCCTGGGTGGGTGGGGTCTTTGATTATGATTGAGTCAAGGAACAGTAAGGAATTAGTCTTTACAGTATTCATTCAGGCTCTAAATCTGCATTCTGAATTGAGGATTTTATATCTCAAGATAAATCCCAAAGACACTTCTTTGACCACATGTAATTTATACTGAACAGGAAAGAGATAACCATGGGTTCCCTTATGAAGTGCAGCATGCTGCAGAATAGAATTTGAAAGTTATGGGGCTGCTTTTCATTAAGATCAGCTTCAAATGTGCAGAGGCAGGGATAAATTCTTAGGGTCTTCAAAGTTAAGGGCACAAACATGGAAAGTGTTACTCCTAGAGAAGCTCTGGATATGATTTGACATGGACAAAAATAGAATGATAAGAGGTAGGTCCCAATGAACTGAATGAGAACAAAAAGCACAGATCAAGGACAATGAAGGAAAATGTATCCATGAAACCACTGGGATCCACTGCAATCAGATCTGCAGTGTCAGTATCTCAAGATACTGTGACTCAGCCTTGATGAGCTACAGTCTGAGATTTGGACTTTGCAATGTACTGGGAGAGGGAAAGCTATCTGGACGCTTTGCATCTGAGGTTAAGTACTATACAATTGTTTAGTCAAGAGAAACAGGAGAGCGAGAGGCAGGTATAGCCATGCAGAAGGTAGAGTTGCAGGAACTTCGACCCTTGCACTTGTCCAATAGCTACAAGGTTCTTGCATTCTGTGTGGATAAGAGCAGATTGCAGGGTGGATGCACAAACTGACAACAGTACCATGGTATAGGAAGCTTTGAAGTTGAAGTGAAGAGAAATGTGGTAGTAATAAGGACAATACAGTTAGAGGGGAAGACACAGTTTGCTGCAGCCATGTGAATGAACCCCAAAGAACAAGTTACCTTCCTGGTATCAGGGTTAAAGACATCAGGACTGGAAAGCAGATTTCAGTGGGACTGAAAAGATCTAGTTTTTGCTGCTCCATGAGGGAATCAATAACACAGACATGGCAATAGAGAATATTTAGCTTAGAAAATGTGAGCAGTGAGGTCCATATTAATAAGCAGAACAACTAAAGGTGAAAGTCTCTGTTTTCCTATCTGTGCTATGTGCAAATTGCTACAAAACCAGAGAACTGAAAGCACGGGTCAAAGATTGACGTGGGAGAAATGGGCTTCAGTTCACCGTGCACTGCCACCTGTATTGGGGAAAGAGGGAGCTGCTCTTTTAGGACATTCTTTAAGTACCATACAACTGAGGATCTGGAGAGAATAAGGAACTGAAGGGAATTAATAAGGTAAAGAAAATAGGGGAGGGGAGATGAGAATATAAAATTTATGATATGGTGGAAGGCAGGAGATTAAATGACAAAAGGGTGATGATCCAAGGAGAAAGAAAGCAAAAATGTGGCAAGAAACAAAAGATGGGTTTGGAAGAAACGAAATGGGAAATAGCAAAATCATATCTCAAGCTGTTGATTGCATTGCTGGCTCCAGAAGTTGTAATGGAATTAGTTGAATGAGATACTGCGTTTTGTCCTTGTATTGAACTTCATTTATATAGTGTAGAAAGGCAACTGTAGAGCACTCCACACAAGAACTATTGACAAAGCAAAAATCATTGGACCAACAATGGGCCACTCAATCTCTCAAACCCATTCCACCATTCAGTGCAAGGATATCCATTTGTAACCTAGTCATTCATCTATTTTCTCTGCATACTCTCCCGTATCTCTTGATACCATTGGTTAACAAAAAAACTATAATCTCAACGTCAATTGGGAGTATTAAACCTAACTCGGGTGTGGGTATTTCCATCATGTTCAATTGAGCCAGCTGCCATTTTCAGGCCTGTACAATTATTTGTGAAAGCAGATTTTGGTTCAGTTTTATTTTCTCCAATCCACATTTCCCCTCTCCATACAGCCTCCCATTCACTATGTGATCCTGAAGGTTCATCCTTTTCCCCTCATCTAATTGTTTTCCTTCCAATCACCCCTTAAACACTAATGACATCTTAAGTTATGGCTCTGAAAACCACCACAAGGCAGTACAACACAAGTAGTACCTTGAGCTTTAGAAATGGACCTCAACTGCATCTTAGTACACCAGGCTAGTAACTAGAGAGTGGTGTGAGGAAGAGAAGAAATAAAAGCACTTAGGACCATATCCAATCGTAAACCCCTATTTGGTTCACCAACATCCTTTAGGAAAGAAAATCTGCCATTCTTACCCAGTGTGGTCTATATGGACTCCAATCTGAGACCGTAGTTAACTCTTAACTGTACTTTGAAAATAGCCGAGCAAACTATTCAGCTCAAGATTTATTAGGGATGGGCAAGAAACATGGCCTTGACAGCAATGCCCACATCCTGCTAATGATTAAAAAAAACTTGTTGAGAACCAGGTTGTTTGTGGGAGATGGGAACACATACATTTAAGACTATAACCCACTATATCCATACTGGAAAAAAAAACAAATTTAGAAAAACACCAATCTGATGCCAAAACAATTCTCTGTAACTGACTACTTGATCTACATCAATGGAAATGTTGGTACAATTTTGAATCAGAATAAATGCCACAGACCATTCACGAAGGCCATTAACTGCACTTACCCTGGTAATTAACACAAGGTTTTGAAGCTTGACATATTCTTGGCATAGCAACTCCCATATCAAGTTCAGTCAAGGTCAGCTCATTCATAAAATATGGCAGCTGTAAAATATAATATATAAAAAGTCAGATTTTCAGAGGCTCTATAATTGATATCATGAAACTAAATCACATCTCTTCCCTCCACATCCTCAGATGTGTCTTCACCATCTATGCTCAGTAAAATTCAGCCAGCCAGTAATAAATCCACAGGACTAATCATTTTGCCTCGAAGTTAAACATAACAAATGTTCAGGGAAACAGCAAATGGTGTAGGTGACTTCATCTTGCTTCTGGTCTAATGCTGGGAATGCTAGCTACTGAAATACAACACCACAAACGAAAAAATGCTTCCACACTCCAGCATTGATCTTGCCGACTTTCCCCTTTTAACAACTTTAATAAAGGTGTATATACAGTATAAGTGAACACAAGTAGATGGACATTCGTCCCCTCGCTCCTGCTCTGCCATTATTATGGCCGATTTTTCACCTCAGCATCACTTCCTGTGCTAATTTCATATCTCGGTTCTCTAAATATCCCTAAGTTATCAACCTCGACTAGAATATATCCAAAGACTAATCCTACACAGATCTCCAAGGAAAAAATTTCCAATGGTTCAATATTCTGTGGGAAAAAATTTCTTTTCATCTCCCATAGGAGTGGCCAGTTTTTTTTTTATTTTGAAACTGTGAACCCTGGCTATATCTAATCTGTTAACCCTATATCTAATCATAAGAATATTGCATGTTTCAATGAAATCTCCTCTCACTCTTTCAAATTCTGAAGGGTTCAGGCCCATTCTGCTTAACCTCTGCTGAGGAGGCAATCCCTTCATCCTAGAAAGCTGTTGAACCTTAATGGCACTGCCTCTATTACAACCATAGCCTTCCTTAGATAGGGAGATTTGGGCCTGCACACAGTACAGCTGGTGAGGTCTCATCAGGGTTTTGTATAATTTTAGTAAGGTGTCTTTTTGTGCTCAAATCCTCTTACAATAAAGGCCAATGTACTGCTTGCCTTCCAAAATGTTTGCTGTACATACACATCAACTTTGCGATGTGTTCGTATATGATTAGAAAACAATTAGATTTGAATGTAATTGGTTCCAACTCCGAGCAAAGCCACTTTGCCTATGCTTTGACATGAAAACAATTGAAACAAAGTCATTTCAAATGGAGTCTATTTTGATGTCAATGGTGAACAAACAGCACTAGTCATTAATGACACTTACCAACAAACTATATGGGCTTTGTGCCGGAAATTTTAGTGATTAGAAATCTAAACCTGCAGAGGAATTGGCACTGGTGTGAACAGGGCAAGTTACTGGGTTCTATTAAAATCAGACCCTAGAATCCTTACACAGACATGCAGAGTTAGAATATTTAGTTTAATGCCAAATTATAAAACAAAGCAGAGAAGGAAAGAAAGAGGGAATTAAGATACAAGGGGAAATGAAAAAGATGAAGAAGAGCATTATTTTCCAACTCTTGGAAAAGTAAGTGCAGAGTAGTCTTACATACTTCCAGTTAGCAAACCAACATAAAATGGCACTGAAGTCTTTGGCAATTTACTAGAAAGATTACAACAATTAAGTGAAATTCTGAACCTGATAATAGTGCAAATAGTTTTAAAAATAGTTTATGTCTTATTTTATCAGTAGAAAAAACATCTAAAGAAGTTGCTGTGATTAACTGCTTCTGAATTTATAAAATGCAATATTTATTTCCAAATTTGCATCTTTCCATTAAAAATTGTATCACTGACCATGTTCCCACTTAAAGACTCTGTAAATTCCAAGACCATGTGGAGAACTTTAGACTATGTTTATAACAACATTGCAAAAAATCTGATGTGCTTTGAAAAGTTTTGTCATGAAAAGCACAAAATAAAAAAAACACTAATCAAACAGCATGGGCAAAGTGTCAGTTGCAAAGCACATGTGAATGTATGGTCCCTACAAAAGAGTTAATGCATTTGAATAGTTATCAAGCTATTTGTTTAAATCTTCTATGGAAAGAAGAAAATTCAGATTTGAATAC
The DNA here is from genome assembly GCF_009764475.1 of Pristis pectinata. Lineage (NCBI taxonomy): Eukaryota > Metazoa > Chordata > Chondrichthyes > Rhinopristiformes > Pristidae > Pristis > Pristis pectinata. The sequence goes on from NC_067422.1 coordinate 3,837,991, forward strand.
ACTGTCACACATCCATGACCTACTCTAGTTTCTCTAGAAAGGTTTCAAGTTAATGACTTTCCACTGAAGAAGCCATTTAACCCTTTGCAAATGTCGTATTGTTTTGCCGTCTGACATGAGACTGGCAGTTCTTTTCCACCATCAAATAAATACGAAACAAAAACCTCAATAATATTGTTTTTTTTAAATAAAAATTATAGCAGATATTGCCTCACGCTCAGGTCAAATCACCACGCAATAGCAATGTTTCGTTCTACCAAGCTGAATTTTAAATTCTATATTCTAGACACTAGAAGTGCCTATTTAATTTCTAACATCACCTGCATCCAATCTTGCTGCTTTGATTATTGAAACTCTTACTCAGTCCATCATTGCTTCTAGTCTTCTTGTTAAAAGAATTGAAGTACTTGGTTAAGTTGACCCATTCACTGTCCTAACAGGTTTTGCTCTGTGTCATGATTCCTATTCTGAATCATACAGCATGGAAACAGGCCCTTCAGCCCAATTCATCCATGCCCACTGTGTTGCCCAACGAGCTAGTCCCATCTGCCACATTTGGCCCAAAGCCCTCCAAACCCCTCCTATCCGTGTACTTATCTAAGTAGCTTTTAAATGTTGCAAAAGTGCCTGCCTCAACCACTATTTCTGGCAGCTCATTCCAAATACACACCACCCTTTGCATAAAGAAGCTGCCCCTGATGTCCCTTTTAAATCTCTCACCTCTGACCTTAAACCTATGCCCTCTTGTTTTTAACACCCCCCTCCCTGGGAAAAAGACAATGAGCTGACTTAACATACTTAAACACCCTTCCAAATATTCTCAAAATATATTCAGAAATATTGCTAGTGCGAAACTTTGAAAGCTGTATCAGAGGCCTAATATATCTGTTCCCAGTATCCAGGGAACAATCTTGGAATTTGGCTTCAAGACACATTGATTCTAATATCTTTCTGGCACATTCAGTGAATGGAGAGCTTCAGCAGCCATTGGTACAATGAGATCACCACTCTCTCTCTTTTTAACAATAACTTCCCAAACCCCAACCCTCCACCAAATCTCACAAGCAATGACACGTTTGATATAACTCTGCATTAACGTTAGGCGATAAAAGGATAAGAATATGGAAACAGATTTTAAAAATTGTTTGCAGTATTGAATAGCTTGAGATGTCCAGACTTGTGTGGACTTAGGATCGGGCATGGGTGATAATAAGTAATTGGTCAAATTGGTCCCATAATGAAACAGACTTGTTAAAAAGTGCAAACTTTTCCAATTTCAATTAGCAGAGATAAATAAAAATCCAACTCAACATCTGGATCAGAAAATTATATTGCCTGTGAACAAAGTTACAGATAAACTTTGATACAGGTGAACTGTAACATGTTGAGCACATACCCTAATTTTGCTGAGTTTCATCTGGATCTTCCGAGACACCAAGTTAGACCAGTATTTTTCACCCAAGAAGTCCCAGAAGATTCGCCCAAGCAATGCATTGACCCAAGCCACTCGTTGTTCTGTGTCCTCATTCTGACTGGTTGGCAACTATCATGTACAGGAGTATTAAATGATTCAAAATGTTAATCCACATGCATTGTTACGAGTACACCAGGAATCTTAAAACTGCTAGGATGACATGCCTAACTTGTTATACAAAACTGCATCAAATTTGCTACAATAAATGTGAATACTTTACATTTTCATAAGATTTCATACATCAACCTGATATCTGGTATTTGAGATGAATTATTAGAACCAATAATTCCACCTAAAACTTAAAAGATAATTCTAATATTAAGCAGTTAGACTTGAATTTCGGTTGTTTGTTGGTGTACATGAATGAATCCAGCTACAAGGAGAAGGTTTAACATCTTCTCATTCCTTCTTGATGAGAATCAAATATGTAACATGGATAACATTTAAGGGGACATCTTCAGGGTCAACTGTCCTACTTTAAAAGTTGTTCCACAATCATTTGTTTTTAATCCGAGAATGCTGTGGATTGAGAGAAATACAGCAAAGAGCACAAATTTATTTTTTCTTACCTTAGCGGTGGGGCTACCTTCTGCACTGTGGATAGGACTAGAGTTAGGACTGGAAATTTCTTCAGGAATGTACTTTGCCATATATACAGCATAGTCCAGAAACATTTTCTGACGCACACCAGATATGAGATCTTTCTGTTTGGGATGTGACACAATTTCTTCAACACTTCCTTTACTGCTGTTGCGACTATGTGTCAACATTCCGGATTGGCTATTGTTTCTACTGTGTGATGGCACAAAACCTAAAGTGAAATGCAATTGATTAGTCAAGACTGAGTTATTCTACAGACCTCGCAAGAGTTTTACATGCAGTCTTAAAATTGTTTGAAATGTCTCTTTCTCCTGATGCAATCTGAAGTAGAACAGCAATACGAAGCAAATCCTTGCATGATTAAATGTGCCCATTATTAATCCTTAAATTACCTGAAAAGGCATTGCTCATTTCAAATGCGATTTTCCATGGCATTATTTAATTTAATGAACTGCACAGGTAACATAATGAAGTGCAGTACTGTAAAGATTTAAGTCTGAAGAAGCTTGGGACTTCCACACTAAAATACCCATCAGCAGACATCCCAAAGTTGCTTCAGTTTTGTAGTGTAATGATTTTGACATTACAACTACAGGGGAGACTGTGGATGCTGGAATCTGGAGCAACATACGGAAAGCTGTGGTTGCTCAGTGGGTCAGGCAGCATCTATGGACAGTCGACCCTTCACCTTCATCACGCCCTTCATCTGGACTCTGTCTTTCAGTACAGACGATGGGTCTCAACCAGAAAAGTCAACTGTCCGTTTCCCTTTATAGATGCTGCCCGACCCGCCGAGTTCCTCTGGCACTTTGTGTTGATCTAGATTCCAGCATCTGCAGTGTCTTGTGCCACTAGAGTTGAAGCAAAGTTCTGCTGAGAGGCAGAGAAAATTTGGTGTTTAACATGACCAAATAAAAAGTTAAAAATTAAATTACCATCCCATACATTTGAAAGAAACATCACATGCATTAACAAATGCACAAGAGTGCATATTATGTCATAGATTTTGCTTTTAGATAGCATTATGGCATTTAGACATTTTATGCTAGTTCAGATGAAGCATGTTATTTGAGAATTCTATATCTTTCTGCCTCCGCAATTACAATCCACTTTATGAACCACATTAGGAAGAAAGTCATGATGTACTTGGAGGTATTCCAATATCACACTACATTTTAAAACAAGGATGATTCAATTCCTTCCCAAGCCTTTTACAAGTGAGTAACGATATTGTAATTTTCTGGAGGAAAATGAATACATTATACTTGAAAATTCACAATAAAGTGGGCAAAGGAAATAAAATGGCACATTCCATCTAATGATTTTAAGTGAAACTGCAAACCTATTGCCGAGCTTTAGCTGGTACATGTGCTCTACTATGAAGAGCTTCACAAAATGTATTTTTGGATTTCTTTCCTTACTGTTGCCACTCTTTAAAAATACACATTTTCAGGAAAGACTTTGCCTTGATTGCCTTGGTATTCTATGTGATCAGTTGCTTCCTACTATATTGTACAAGTGATGGTTATTCATGTAAAAACACTTGCAAGTTTCTCTTTCTCCATTCCCTTGGGACTGTGAGACCCAGGATGACCAATGAAGCCAAAGCGGGAACCACAAACTCTTTCACAGCTGCGATAGGAAAATGTACTCCTTCCACTGTTAACACAGGGCTTTTGTGTACTCCCATATACAGTGCCTTCCCAAATGCACCTATTTTAAGCAGTCATGGGCCAAAGATTCCCAGGGACCAGTGAGGATGTTGCACTCTTTCCAAGGAAGGTTTGAGAACATCCAGCACACTTTGTAATCTCTTCCTGTGATGAAGCACGAAACAGCATGTCTATTTTGGTGGAGTAGTGTCAGACACACAAGTGATGACTTTGGTCCAGCGTAATTAGGGACTCAATTCTGTGGATGTTGCCTTGGGAGAGGATACTGACATTGGAAGGATAAGAAATCCAGTGGATTGGGGGTATTTGCAAAGGCAAATTAGTGGTATATTTCCAATCCTTTGAGGTGCCTGCTGTGGGTAGTCCAAGTCTCAGAAGCACAGAGGGCAGCAATCACTACTGACCGTGAGTTTTGTGCTATGTTTGAAGTTTTGATCTTCTGAAATTTTCCTCAGTCAGCTAAAGTGCTGGCACCCAGTGGTGGTGAATTTTATCACTGATGTATGCCAAGAGAGGCTCCCAAGAAAAGGAACATGGTCTAGTTTCCAGGGTCTCATTGTGATACTTTACTGTACAAGGACATTGTTGTCCAATGAGGGCAGGTTAGTAGAGGACCTCATCTTGCAAACATTGAGTGCAAAGCTCACCCCCTTTTGCGTTAGTGAATGAGTCAACGATTACTGGGAGCTTGGCTTCAGCAGCTCAAAGTTGTTTATAGGGCAGAGGTTGAATAGTTTCTTTGCAGTCCTGTAGATTATCTCCACTCCAGTGGAAGCTTGTTGGAGGCAAGGTGCAACCTTGCCCAAAGCTGTCCTCACCCAATATCAGCACATATTCATTTCAGTTTATTCATGGATAGCTATAAAAAGCAGGAATGATGAATGATTTTCCCTCCATAATCTCAGAACCATTACAATTAGAGTGCCCTTATCAACTTGACCAAGACTCACTGTAGACAGAATCCATGGTGTTTTGCTGTGTACACCATAAACTACTCAACAAATAAACTTGTTCACTCATTAGGGAAGAACCGAAAGATGGGGAGTAAACAAAAAGGCATATTAAATCTGGAGCCATGAGAAAATGTGAAATGTCTCTGGAGACAGCTGGTCAATAAATAAATTAGGGGATTAGACAGGGACTTGCCATACTGTTCAAATTACAAGTAACTGGTGAAAGTCGAGACAAAGAAGAGAAGTGAAATACATTTTCAACACAAATTTTCAGTCAAGTTGGGAAACAAAGCTTGATAGCTGCAGATTAACAGATAGTTTAATAAATGCAGGTGTAAAATTAAATAGAATTATGGGTTTCAATTCAAGGAAGTATATAAAGGCAAGTCTGCCTGTGCCTTTAGGGGAAAAAAGCAGGGCACATTCATGAAACTGATGTGTGTCATCACAGGATATAATTAGGATTAAAACAAAATGGGGATGAATTCACAAATTAAGCAGGAATCTAATAACTGAGTTCAAAATTCTTGGTGAGGATGAAAGGAGGAGGATTATTGTCACCAACCTATGAAATAACAACTTAAAATTAGTACTAGAGGCATAAAAAAGGGAGATTGAAAGAAATTATTTCATGCAAAACATTGGAATATGGACTATCACAAATGGCCATTGAAACCAAAGTATTCATAATAAAAGATGGAATGAGGTGAAAATTTGAAGAAAAATTATCAGGATAGGGAAACAGCAGGGAATTTGGATTGGAATAGACTGGAATGTCAGCACAGGCACAATGAAACAAATACCCAGCATCAGTATTTATATTTTTATGATTCTAATTCATCCAACAAGCTGCTTTCAATAAAATGCATTATCATAAGGATGTATTTTTGAAGTATCCTTTCGGTAGCATAGAAAACATCTCACCTGGTATACCACCACCTCCTCCGAGATTGGCTGGTCGTTTAGCATCAATTTTTGATTTTGAGGCTGAAATGAATCTCCTGAACCATTCCTCTTTTTCTCTACCAGTCCTTCCAAAGAGGTACAGAATTTGGTCCTTCTGGCAAATTGGCTTTGCAGAATCTTGTGAACCAGATGACTTCTTCGTTTCCTCAAGTGCAGTTTCAACTTTATCAGCAGATAACCTTTCCTCTGCATTTTCTCTTTCTGTTTGGGCCTTTGACATAAAATCATCTTGTCTGGCAAGTTCAATGCAAATTGGGTATTTTTTATTCCATATTCTTTTCCTAGCCAGATCTTTTGGAACTAAGTGTACCTGTCAAAATAAAGATCAAAATTTTACATTACAATTTGCTGTTTGTGCTTCCAAATACTGATTTTTTAATATCACATGTATGGTTGTATGGCTGACTACGATGGGAAGGTGGGATTGCTGAGGTGATGAGATGGTTTAGCTGCTCATCAATAGATGGCTGTGACATTCAGAAGTAGGCCAACAGCTGTGTTAACCAGGCAGTGAGGAACCCATACTATTTTGAGGTTATCACCTGTTAATTCAGGCTTTTAAAAACGCATGTTAAAATTGACCTTGAATTGTTTTCTTCAAAGTCTTTGTTATACAAGCTATATTGCAAGAAAACACACTATTACAGCACCAGCGATCCGGGTTCAATTCCACCGCTGTCTATAAGGAGATTGTACATTCTCCCCGTGTCTGTATGGGTTTCCTCCGGGTGCTCCAGTTTCCTCCCACATTCCAAAGACGTACATGTTAGGAGCTGTAGGCATGTTATGTTGGCGCCAGAAACCTGTGTTTTCTGTAGTTTTTCCTTTTTTGTTCTCCAACACTATTGTCAACCCCCTTATTATTGATCTAATTCCATTCTCTTTTTTTTAAGATCCTTTTTAGTCTCTATTTCATTTTTCTTCAGTCACCAATTTTCTCTGAAAACCTTTTGGGCTGCCCCTACATTATGTGTGCCTCCCACACCAATTTGTTCAATAATTTACCCTTACTTCCTATTAACTTTTTCTTGTTTAAGAACAAGAGTAAGAGTAAGATGCAAGTCCATAGCATCCTGAAAGTGGAAACACAAGTAGACAGGGTAGTAAAGGCGGCACGCGACATGCTTGCCTTCATCGGTCAGGGCACTGAGTACAACAGTTGGGAAGTCATGTTGCAGCTGTACAAAACCTTGGTAAGCCACATTTGAAGTATTGTGCGTGCATCTGTCACCACACTATAGGAAGACTATGGAGGCTTTGTATTGGTATATTATTGTCACTTGTACCAAGGTACAGTGAAAAACGTGGGTGCAGAAGAGGTTCAACAGGTTGCTGCCTGGATTGGAGAGTATTAGCTATAAGGAGAGGTTAGACAAACTTGGATTGTTTTCTCTGGAGCACTGGAGGCTCAGGGAAGACCTGATATAAATATATGTGTATGCAATTATGAGAGGGATAGATAGGGTATATAGCGCTTTTCCCCAGGGTGGAAATGTCAAATATAGAGGGTATAGATTTGAGGTAAGAGGGAGAAGTTTAAAAGAGATGTGCAAGATATATATATATATATATATATATATATATGGATTAAATTTATTAAATAAATATAATTAAATAGATATATGGAATATACAAATAAAAGAATGGTAGGTGCCTGGAATGTGTTGTCAGGAGAGGTGGTAAAGGTGGATATGACAGCAATGTTTAAGAGACGTTTAGGCAGACATGAACATGCAGGGAATACAGGGATATGGACCATGTGCAGACAGAAGGGATTAGTTTAGATAGACATCATAGTTGGCACAGACATGGTGGGGTAAAGGGCTTGTTCCTGTGCTGTACTGTTCTACGTTCTAACACAGCATCCAATATAAATTTGGGTATCAAGGGAGGGAAGATGTGAGGTGAAGGCACAAAACTCAAAACAAAGCACTACAGTATGCATGAGGGAGAGAAATGGGGGAAAGAGAACAGGGGCTGGAAAACTCAAAAATAAAAAACCGTAGGTGCTAGAAAACAAATAGAAGCAAAATGCTCGAAACGTTCAGCAGGTAGGCAGCATCTGTGTAGCGAGAATGAAATAATGTTTCAGGTCTATGACCCTTCCTCAGAATTGAAGTGACAAATCAAGCATGTGCATTTAAATTGCAGAGAAGGGAAAGGGGAGTGAGAACAGAGGGAATTTTGTGATAGAGTGGAAATGAAGGTTGTCCAGGGAACAATTTTTTTTCAGCATTGGCAGTTAGAGAAAGGAAACTGAAGAGCATGTTAGAACTAAGATGCAGAGTACAACAACTACAGAGTACTGAAGCTAAAGACAATAGAAATATGCAGCACATCATGCTGCATCTGTGGAGAGAGAGAGAGAGAGAGTTAATTACAACTTATTGACCTTGCATCAGAGATGACCAATACTGATGCGAAGGAGAAAGGTTAGTTATCTGAAATTCTTGAATTTTACTGAATCCCGAGGGCTGCAACGTGCCTACATGGAATACGAGGTCCTGTTCTTGATTTTAGGTTGGGCATCATTGGAACAGTGTAGGAAGCTAAAGACAGAGGTAAGAGTGGGATGGAGAATTAAAGTGACAGACAACTGGAAACTCAAGCCACTTTGCAGATTGAACGGAGGTGTTCTGCGAAGCAGTAACCCAATCTGGCCCATTTTCTCCAATGTAAAGGAGACCATAAAGTGAGCACCAGTTTCCAATTTAATACGTTGTACTTGTAAACACTATGTGGAATAATCACTCCCTGTCACAGAAATTCCCTGTTCTCCCCACAACTTTTTCATTTTTCCCAGTTCTGTCAAAGAGTCATTGAAAAATTACTCCTCCCATTCGATAGAGTTTAACACTGTTCATGTGTCATCTACCTCTTTGCAATAGACTCCCATCAATATTTTACCAGTTTCCACAATGTAGTTTTTCTAACCCGTCAATATGGCCACTGTCTTCCTTTGGCAGTCTTCCCCACTCAAAAGTTTCTATTCTTTCAAATGGGTGCCCTCCAACGGACATAAAAGTTCTTACTCTGTGGAGGAATTCTCACCAGATGTCTTGACCACAGTTAAATTTCCAAAATTACTATACATCAGACCTTATTATTTGCTTCCTTCTTTTTTCCTTTTACAGCAAGTAGCTTGCATGATTTCTTTTACTCCCTCTTTTCTGATCTATGTTCTTCATCTTCTCCTGGTCCAATAACACATTACTTCCTATTTTACACTTTAAACTATGGCAAGCCAGCAGTGAATGGGGAAATATTTAATACGATTTACATGAAATATTTACTGTTTCTCTCTCTAGGTGCTGCCTGGCCTGCCAAGTATTTCCAGCACTTTGTTTCCTGCTTTCAGAATGCTGTAACGTCTTCATTTTAGGGAAAGTAGAAAGTCCAAGATAAAAATATAAAATGCTGGAGATAGTCAGCAGCTCAGACAGCTTCTGTGGAGACAGAAAAACAGAGCTAATGTTGCAGGTCAATGATATGAAACTGTTCTGATGAGGTAGTCAACCTGAAACATTGAAGTACTGATGTGCTGAGTATTTCTAGGATTTTCTGTTTTTATTTCAGATTTCCAAAATCTGCAGTTGTTTGCCTTTTGAGAACCTGGATTTATATATCTTATAAATATCTTAAATCTAATAGTATACTTTTGTTTCTTATTAGTTCAATATTCATTTTATTTGAAAGGTTAAGTGCATGCTGACTATTTCTGAACTTCCAGAAAAAATAATCAAAATAACGTTTGCGATATAATAAATCTACCCGTCTTGTCTTACATTTTCATATGTTCACAGACATCAATACTTTATGATTCATGTGAAGACAGTCAGCTCAGAAAGGAAGACTGGAGGATTTGTCCATCACATAGATCTTAACAATCTTTACCAAGTAGCTTTCATAAAGTAAACAAGGGTTGTGCACCTATTTTTTCAAAATAATTCAAGTCTTTTTTTTACACTGACAGTGTTGATTTTAAGCTATAGCTTTAAAAAATGTTGTAGAATTGCAGAGTCTGGAGCAGAGTGATTTCCCCATACGCAAGTGGCACACGTGGCTGTGTTGAGCTCATTAATAAATAAACCTACAACTTTATTAAATAGGTTTTTTTTGTCAATGGAACCATAAAGGCGAGTCTATTATCACCAAATTTAGATTTCAATTAAAATTCTTATAACAGAATTCAACAAGAACAAGATCAGATTTGAATTATGAAATGATCATTATCATTCTTTCTTAGTCAAGGTGCTTTAGCTGCAGAGCTTTCGAAACACATTCAACAGTCACCCATGCATGAAATGGTGATAATCAAAAATATCTTTCACAGATCAAAATTTGTTTTGTTGCCAACAGAGTAATCAGCATTAGGAAAGAGTGCGAATTTGAGGCCCAAATGCACTGCATTCCATCAACTGTATATTTGCAAAAAAATTGTGGTTCCTCTAAAAAGAGAACTTCAGATCTTCCAGTGCCCACTCACCTTGCTCTCTGATAAATCATAAATCTTCTGACTGATGTACGTGACTTCAGGTTTGGCCTCATTGAATGAAGCTCTTCGAGATATATTTTTATTTGGCTTTGAAAGCCTTAGTACAGCTCCTTCAAGACGAATGTAGATAGAATGTGTCAGTGTTGCATGGTAGGTTTCAGGATCATAGTTGTAGATTTCATTCATCCATCCCTGCGAGAAGAAAAAAAAACAGAAAATTGAAGAATAGAAGAACTGCAGAAATATACACCATTTATTCAAGGACAACATTTAATTAAAATCAATAAAGCCAAAGTGTCTTCAAGCTTAGTATTATACAAGCATGGAAAATCATTAACACCACAATAAATGTTTTTGCCTTTCCCCTCATACTCCAATAACAATCTGAAACTTTAACAGATTTCTGGTAGTAAGTAGTTCTGTCATATTACAACCAATACAAAAAGGACTTGCATGACCAAATTTAGTATTAAAATGAATCTATCCCTCTTCTGAAGGATCCTTAATGTAAAACATTAACTGTTTCTCTTTCGATAGATGCAGCCTGATATGCTGAGCACTTACAGTATTTTTTGTCTTTAATTCAGATTTCCAGCATCTGTGTTTCTTTTTTTTTTACTATTTGCATCCCTCTCAATTCCTGCTTAAGACTTCAGATATTTCCCCAACTAACCAGACAGGATGGTTGATTCTAGTCTTCTTAAATTATCAATGACATACCAACAGCAGGATGACAGAAACATTCATTACTTCACACAGAACACTGGTGCTTCAGACAAGTGAAACATAACAAGGGACAACTGAAATGGTTATTGTATGGAAGACAACATTTGGGCTTGGGAATTATCCTGAATGGCAACTCCACAAAATGTTTTCAACTACAAAATTCAACATCATCGTTCTCATTTTCAGAAATCTAAACAATTCCAATTACTTACAAGTATTTGAAATGGTACTTTGTAACCCTATCTGTATAGGATTTGCATCTGCTGAAAATCTATGCACTTTCCTCCAATCAAAGTAATATCTGCTTTTATATTTTTCTAAACGTCTAAAATGTTTGCAGACACATCCAACATAGATGGGACTTCTGCATTCAATGACTATTTTGTGGCACCCCTCTGGGGCCATAGGATCTTGAAAATGAGCTCCAAACTATTGAATATTTCAATATAAAAAGGTCAGGCAGCATTGACAACAACACTGCATCCCCTCCTGATGAGTTAACGCATCCTATGCATGTTTTAAACAGAAGGGGAATGGAATGACATCACCTGCCCCAACAGCCTTCAATGCACCTGTATCTACAGTCACCGTTGCAGACGTTAGATCACTCTTCCGAGACCAAACCCGCAGAAAGCATCTGGTGTAGTTGGAGTCCCGGGCTGTTTCCTTAGATCCTGTGCAGGTCAGCTGCCAGGGGTACTTACAGACATTTTTAACCTCTCCCTACTTCAATCTGTGGTCCCCATCTGCTTTAATAAGACCACTATCATTCCGGTACCTAAGAAAATAATGACTACCACCCGATGGCTCTGACATCCACCATCATGAAGTGCTTCGAGAGGCTAGTCATGGCACACATCAACTCAAGCCTCCCAGGTAGCCTCAACCCACTGCAATTCACCTACCACTGAAATAGGTTCACAGCGGACGCCATCTCCTCGGCCCTACACTCATCTCTGCAGCAACTGGACAGTAAAGGCACCTACATTACATCATTGTTTATTGACTAAAGCTCTGCCTTCAATACTATAATTTCAAGCAAACTTGTCTCCAAACTCATCAACCTGGGACTCAACACCACCTTTTGCAACTGGATCCTTGAATGCCTGACCAACAGACCACAGTGAGGACAGTCAGCAACACCTCAACACTGGGTGCCCCACAAGGCTCTTATCTTAACTCCATTTACAAGTTTGCAGATGACACCATCATAAAGGGTCGAATCTCAAATAACAATGAGTCAGAGTATAGGAAAGAGAGAGAGCCTTGTGGCATGATGTCATGACAACAACCTTACCCTCAATGTCAGCAAAACAAAAGACCTGGTCATTGAATACAGGAAGGGGAGTGGTGCACATGCTCCTGTTTACATCAACGGTGCTGAGGTTGAGAGGGTTGAGAGTTTCAGATTCCTAGGAATGAACGTCACCAATAGCCTGTCCTGGTTCAACCATATAAATGCCAAACACGAAACTGCAGAGCATTGTGGACACAGCTCAGCACATCAAGGAAAGCAGCCTCCCCTTCATGGACTCTGTCAACACTTACCTGCCTCAGCAAAGCAGCCAACATTATCAAAAGACCCCATCCACCCCGGACAATCTGTTTTCTCCTCCCTTCCGTCAGGCAAAAGCCCGAAAGCACCTACCACCAGGTTCAAGGACTGTTTCTATTCCACTGTTATAAGATTATTGAACAGTCACCTAGTACTATAAAATGGACTCTTGACCTCACAATCTACCTCGTTATGGCCTTGCACCTTATAGTCTGCCTGCACTGCACCTTCTCTGTAACAACTTTATTCTGCATTCTGTATTGTTTTCTCCTGTACTAACTCGATGTACTAATGTGATGAAATGATCTGTATGGATGGCATACACATGACAATAATAAACCAATTTATCAATAAACATCTACAATCAGGTTTCTTTAATTAGGCAGAGCAATAGTTAATGAAACACTGATGTTGCCAGGAAACACAAGCACATAATAAATGTTATATAACAGTCAAGGTTCTTTGCAATGGTGCCAGCCAAAGCCCACAAACTCATTAACCAGATACAAGAAACCTTAAATACTGAACACATTGCAATCTTAACAGAATATCTTTTGCAGATAAATATTAGGTTGCTTCAATAACCTTTCAATTTTTTATCTTCCACATATGGGAAGGCAGTGCATTGGTAGGTTAATTAGCCACTGTAAATTCCCCTAAAGTGAAGGCAAAATAGAATCTAGCGGGAGTTAATGGGAACGCACGAGAATAAGTGATATTCAGTGCAATGGATACTTGGTCAGCGCTGACCCAGTGGGCCAAAGGACCTGTTTCCATGGTGTTTAATGAGCCACACTATAACCAATCTGCAGTACTAAGGTACGTAAAAAGATACAGAAGAGAGGAAGTGAAAGAAAAAGTAGAAATAAACTAAATCAAAAGCTCAGTGTTTGTAATAGTTGACTTTCAGTGCATGAAGGACTGTTTAGCAGTGAGATTGATAACACCACTAAGCAGGATAATTGATTGAAATGGACAAACCCTAACTTTGTGGCAAGTTTCCTTGTGATTCCAGGTACTGATTAAAGGAATTTCACACTATTCAATACACTTGAATAAGAAACAGTGAGGTTCCATTTTCATACAGCTTGCAAGAATGGTACATCTTTTTGGTATTGGTTTATTATTGTCACTTGTACCGAGGTACAGTGAAAAGCTTGTCTTGCAAACTGATCGTACAGGTCAATTCATTACACAGTGCAGTTACATTGAGTTAGTACAGAGTGCATTGAGGTAGTACAGGTAAAAACAATAACAGTACAGAGTAAAGTGTCACAGCTACAGAGAAAGTGCAGTGCAATAAGGTGCAAGGTCATAAAAAGGTAGATCATGAGGTCATAGTCCATCTCATTGTATAAGGGAACCATTCAATAGTCTTATCACAGTGGGGCAGAAGCTGTCCTTAAGTCTGGTGGTTCAGCAAACTCCAATCTTGACTTAATCAAAGAAAAGTCACAACGTAGGAGGACATCATTCGAACTCTCGAGTAGAGATCTGCTCCATTCAAGAAAAATTCCGCAAGCTCCCATCCTTTACCTTCTCCCCATAGCCAAGCAATTCTTTCCTGCAAGGTACAGTACGGTAGCGTAGCGATTAGCATAACACTATTACAGTGCCAGCGATCAGGGTTCAATTCCCGCCGCTGTCTGTAAGGAATTTGTACATTCTCTGTGACTGTGGGTTTCCTCCAGGTGCTCCAGTTTCCTCCCAAATTCCAAAGATGTATGGGTTAGTAGGTTAACATGGGTGTGATTGAGCAGTGCGGGCTCGTTGGACCAGAAGGACCTGTTACCGTGCTGAAAAAAATAAAGTTTAAAAAAAAAGTACCTAATCAGTTCCCTTTTGAACGTCACAATTAAATTTGCTCCACTACTATCCCTGCCAATGCATTCCAGAACCCCTAACTAGTTACTGTGTAATTTTTTTGCACCCCCCATGTAAGTTTTGTTTCTTTTACCAATCACTTTTATACTATGCCATGTAGTTTTGACCTTCTCTACTTCTACTCTCTCTGAATTCTTTGCAATTTCAAATACTTCCATCAATTTCCCTCTGAACCTCTTCTGTTGCAAGGCAAACAACCCCAGCTTCTCCAATCTCAGCTGTAACTAAACTTCCTCATCTGCAGAATCACCGTAGTAGAAAGCAGACGGTTGTGGTGGAGGGAGTGCATTCAGATTGGAGGGCTGTGACTAGCAGTGTCCCACAAGGATCGGTTCTGGGACCTCTGCTTTTCGTGATTTTTATTAATGACTTGGATAAGGGGGTAGAAGGGTGGGTTGGCAAGTTTGCAGATGACACAAAGGTTGGTGTTGTGGATAGTGTAAAGGATTGTCGAAGATTGCAGAGGGATATTGATAGGATGCAGAGCTAGGCTGAGAAGTGGCGATGGAGTTCAATCCGGAGAAGTGTGAGGTGGTACACTTTGGAAGGACAAACTCCAGGGCAGAGTACAAAGTTAATAGCAGGATTCTTGGTAGTGTGGAGGAGCAGAGGGATCTGGGCGTCCATATCCACAGATCCCTGAAAGTTGCCTCACAGGTGGATAGGGTAGTTAAGAAAGCTTATGGGGTGTTAGCTTTCATAAGTCGAGGGATCGAGTTTAAGAGCCGCAAGGTAATGGTGCTGCTCTATAAAACTCTGGTTACACCACACTTAGAGTACTGTGTCCAGTTCTGGTCACCTCATTATAGGAAGGATGTGGAAGCGTTGGAAAGGGTGCAGAGGAGATTTACCAGGATGCTGCCTGGTTTAAAAGTATGGATTAAGAGGAGAGACCAAGGGAGCTAGGGCTTTACTCATTGGAGAGAAGGAGGATGAGAGGAGACGTGACAGAGGTGTACAAAATATTGAGAGGAATAGATAGAGTGGACAGCCAGCACCTCTTTCCCAGGGCACCAATGCTCAATACAAGAGGGCATGGCTTTAAAGTAATGGGTGGGAAGTTCAAGGGAGGTATCAGAGGAAGGTTTTTTTTACCCAGAGAGTGCTGGGGGCATGGAATGCGCTGCCTGGGGCAGTGGTGGAGGCAGGTACATTGGTCAAATTCAAGAGATTACTAGATAAGCATTATGGAGGAATTTAAAATAGAGGAATATGTGTGGGAGGAAGGGGTTAGATAGTCTTAGGCGAGGTTTAAAGGTCGGCACAACATGGTGGGCTGAAGGGCCTGTATTGTGTTGCACTGTTTTATGTAAACATCTTCATTTTCCAGATGGTTCCAGAACAGGACACAATGTTGCAGTTGCAGCTGAACCAATTTGATAAAGGTTCAACATAGCTTCTTTGTTCTTGTACTGCATGCTTCTATTTATAAAGCTTTTTTTAAAAAAACATTCTCAACCTGAAAACATTTTTATAAAAAGTTTATGCTAATATCCATTTATTGAAGTGCAAAGAACGATAATTTATGTCATGTTCGACAACTTCAAAGTTCCACTTATCATGGTCACATTATTACTGAAGTTGTTTGATTTGCACATTAATAACAATCTCTTGGTAAAAGGGTCGTTTTTCATGCTCTGGGATCTATTTAATTTACTATAAGAAATTGTAGAAGTCAGTTCACAGGGCATGAAGACTCTAGAACTTGCTTTTTTCTTTAGGCAATGGAACAAGTAATACAGAAACAAACCATTTACCCCATCAATCCACATTGGAATTTATGCTCCACTCCTCTTTCCGTGCCTTCTCATCTATCAGCATTACCTCCTATTCTCTTCTCCCTGCTTAAACATTAAAAATCTTAGCTTTTCTTTCCTCAGTAGCTTTTGTCTCAATAATGAATCATCACATTTGGATGAATACTTCATAGAATCCCTGTCGGCTACCTCACATGAAGTAAACATTACAGGGAAACCAAAAGGTTTTTGTACAATTTCATAATCCAAGATCAAACTGATTTTCACTTTTTTTTAGTTCTTGCATACACATGGATCTTTTAAACAATGGAAACCCAAAAATTCAGTACTGGTCTGAAACCTGCATCTCCAAAAGAGCACAACTTTGATATCAGGTAACTTCCTCATATAAGAACAAAATACTGTGGATGTTGAAGGTCAAGAATTAAAACAGAAATTACTGGAAAATCAAAGCAGGTCAAATGGCATCACTGAGAAACAGAATTAACATTTCAGATTGAAGATTTGTCATCTTTTCAATTATAAATTATGTTAATAAAACAACTGATTGCCATTGATATACAGCAGATAAAGTTTTTGCATTCAGTATCTTAAAGACAAACCCTGTGTCAAAGCTAAAGCCAGTTTTAATCCACCTTGATTTACATCTCTAATGTAGTGCATGTTACAATACATAAATTTTCTTGAACTCACAGAGCTGTTTCCATCCTGAGAACATTCTGTCCTAAGCATTTTTAATGAAGAAATCATAATTTAGAGAAAAAAAATATAATCCCAACAGCATAAAGTTAACAAGGTAGGATTTGTACAGAAGATTTTGAAAACATCACTGCCACTGTACATATTTGGGATCTTACTGGCAAAGTTAAAGTATTGGTGAAATTAAGCTTATCTTTATTATTCATTTCCAACTCATTTCCATGTCTTTGATTTATAGAAGTTTGAAAAATCCAACAATCAGTGCTTGTTTAAATACATCTTTGTACATTAACAGTGAAACTGAGAAAGTTACAAGTTGCTTTACTATACAAAATCTCCATGGGGATTCAAAATGGAGCAGAGCAGTTCTGCCAAAATTTATCCCTCGACCATCACTAAGCAGATTACTTGGTCATTTATTTCATTGTATTGGCCCTTGCAATACAGAAATTGTTTGCTATGCTTCCTTATGCCAGAAAAAAATGAACAGAGCTCTTCATGATTTCAAAATGCTTTACAATAAATGAAGCATAATCACATTTGGAATGTAGGAAAAACTAAATCAACTTAAGCAAGGTCCCACAGACAAGATTGAAATGTGTACCAAATCATCTGCTTTGGAACACAATGTGGGAAAAATATTGCACAGGATACTGAACAAACTTCCCAGGGAATCTTTTACATCCACCCAAATCTGTTAAATGTGATGAATATTTGGAATGAGCTGCCGGAGGTAGTGGAGGCAGATAATATTACGATGTTTACAAGGTATTTGGACAGATACTTGGAGCATAGGCAAATGGGATTAGCATGGATAGGCATCATGGTCAGCATTGACGAAATGGGCAGCAATGGCCCGTTTCTGTGCTGTATATTTCTGCAATTCTATAACCTCAAAAGATCTTACTGGCTGTGAAGTAATTCAGGATGCCCTGAAAACACAAACCATAAAAGTGGAAGTCCTTATTTTTTGCAACTGGAAACTAAATGAACAAAATGATGTCTAACAATCCCAGAAAATTAACTTGCTTTCCAAGACTTATGTTCAATTATTGAGAAGTCTTTAAAGGCTTTTAGTAAAATAACGAACTTAAATTTCAGAAGTCAACTTCCAGACACAAATTCAATGATGATGTTATGTTTATTATTTAAATGGAATTTCTGAAAGAATGCCATTATTTCAACGAAATAAATAAGGCCCTGCTTTCATTCACATGAATAAGTCTAAACTTGGTAATGCAGAATTTACATTACTGTAATTAACTTCTAAACAATGAGATTGATAGCACTGCACAGGGCAAGTTGGTTATTCCTGCATTTTCAGCTGCATGTTCAAAAGGATCTCATTACCTAGTTTACTTAAAAAAAATGAAAATAATTCTTTTCATTATTAGTTGGAACATTAGAAAACCTAAAACCACATATCAAAGAGATCTGTACAGACAGGCAAGACAAAAATTATTAGAAATCTTGATTGCATGCGACATACAGCAAATTGTGAATAAACAGAAGAAAGCTGGTTAGGTGGAGGAAATAGCTTGAATATGATCCTGCTGCATTTTAAACAAAAAAACTCCAACAAGGTGTTCAGATGGGAAATACGTAAATTGATAGAGTCCCATTTAAAGATGGAAAAATGACAAGAATTTAATTTGGAAAAATGACAAGAATTTAATTTGGAAAAATGACTATGCCCCAATGCTTAGACAGTGTCCATTGGGATTCATCTGTATCAAGCTCCATTCAAGCAGCCATGAAATCAGAGATGAATGGACTGGAACAGACAGATTTACTTGAAAAGATTGACCAAAGAAAGACTGACATCAGGAAGTGATAATTTGCAACTTATTCATTTTCCAAACTCTCAGCAAAAATGCTGTTGGGGGTTGGGGGGGGGGGGGGTGGGGAAGCAGGGAAACCTTATTTAACAGCTAAATTAGTTGAGTGTTTACGAATAGCAAGGCGTAATAGCTCTAACATACTGGCTATCAATCATCAGGGCTGTTTCATGCTGCCATAAGTGCACTAAATATTTCAAGCACTAAAAGATCACATTTTAGAAGATTTACATGATGGTACATTTCAAATTTTTTAAACGAAGAGCCACCTAACTGGAATTTATGCAAAGTTGACAAAGTGAGTTTGCCAAAAATAGAGCGTGTGGGTTCATAGATTCATTAGTGTCAACCACTACCAACAAGCTTGAAAAAGGCACGACTTAAACGTGCATCCAAACTGACATTGTTCTTGGTAATATTTAAACAACAGATGATCCTGTATTCCCTCTCTGCCACAGTGGATCACAAGTTTCTAAAAAAAAACTACTCAAAAATAAAAGGCTTCCCTTGAACAGGAAAAGATAATGAAGCACAAACTGCAAATCACAGATAATGACACCATTAACTTCTGTTCCAATAATAGTACTTCCAATTCACACGATGGCCGCAGAAACAGACACATTGCTTTTTAGAGTGAGAAAAGTGGATATTACAAGTTAGACTAAGTAGCTGAAGCAACTTATAAACCAAAATGAGTATTAGAAAATGTTGTGATCAGTTGTCAAGCAACAGCAATGAAGGACTTCACGTAGGCTCAGTGGAGTGTGAAATTTCTGCAGGTTGGAGTTTGGGAGGCCAATCTAGGCTTGAAGAGTCCACCCTTAAGGTGACCTACACAAGCAGAATTTAAGTTGTAGTGAAAATGAGGCAAGGGAAACAACCTCTCAGTGTGTGATTGGAAATAAATTTCTGGTAAAGAGCTGGATATAGAAAGGTTGTTGTCAAGCAGGAGACTCGAATGATTTGGTTCAAATTGACTGAAGTAAGTCAGCTAAGGAAGATCAAGAAGCAGAGCATCTGTTAACCAGAATAGGGGAAGTAATTCCCAAATAAGTTTTGGACAGACAGCCAAACAGCAGAGCAATTATGGAGTGCTTGACAGTGACAGAGATAGCACCAGATATCAATGGCACACATGGAAGCAGACACTTACTATGTCATCAAGAGGCAAAGTGAACAGGAAAGAATTGCAGGATATACTAATGACTAATAATACACAACTCCCTGCTCCACGCATAGCTACATTAGGAGAGATTTGGATAGTGAAAAAGCAATGCCATTAAATGTTAATTATACTGGAAATCCATTCCATTGTTGTGTAATTCTAAACTAATTTACTTTTACATCCTAAACTGTAGCCATTATTTCAAGATTTCCCTGTGAGACAAACAGGTTCTCAGTATCTATGCTGTCAAGCTCTTTATGAAATTTTGAAGCTTTCCCCCATTGCTCCAGAGAACTAGACCCTTTCTATTTTCCCCCCACTCATAGGACAATCTTTTCATCACAAGAAATCAACGTAGTGACTTCTGATAGGAATATCCTTCCTTAGGCATAGAGACTAAACCTGTACACAGTACAAGGCAATATTGGTAAAGATCAACATGACATGCAAAAAACATATTACATTATACCCCTACCCCCATTAACAAAGGATAGCAATCCATTTAGTAAATGGCTTACTTGAGTGTTCCATCTCAGGTACGTGCTCCTATCTTCCTCCTTCATGAATGTAAACTCTTGCTATGTTAATCCTCTCATTTCCCATTGTCACCATGGTTGCTGATCTACATTAGTTCCCATCTTGGGAGTTTGTAAAATTCTCATTTCCATTTCAAAGCCTCTCCACATCAATGGCCTTCCCTATCTGTACCCTTCGCCAACCCTGAAATGTTACAGATTCCTCTAATTCTATCTTCATCTAACTTTAATCACTCCAATGACAATTGAGCCTTTAGTTGCATGTTCCCCAATCTCTAGAATTCCCCTCAGTAAACCTTTCTTTCTCAAAGTGCTCTTAAAACCCAACACTTCTGTTGCTTTCTAACAGATAATGTGGATTAATGTCAAATTTTGTTTGATAAAACTCATTGGATCTCTCTATTATGTTAAGGAAGCTAAATAAATGCATGCTGTTGCAAACCACTACTCTACAATTCACAAATTACAAAATACAATGTACAAAAATAGTCTCTTTTTAAACTATATAAAAAAAAACTAAAAGTACCTTCAGTGCACTCAGAATTTCAAATCGAATAAAAACAGCTGGTCCAAAATGTTAGAGCCCATGGAATCCACAACAAATCAGGAAATTTAGTCCAATATAGGCTTGGTAATAGAAGACAGTGACGGTGGATGGTTACTTTTGTGATTGGAAGCCTTAACCAGCAGTGTAGCACAGAGATCAGTGCTGGAACACTAGCTATTTGTTACATTAATGGTTTAGATGAAAATATAGAGGTATGATTAGTAAGTTTGCAGCTGACAAGAAAGAAAGTGTTATTAGAGACGAGGAAGTCTTCTACAGACTACAGAAGGATATTGATTAGCTGTTAAGTTAGACAGGGCCATGGTAGAAGTAATTTAATCCTGATAAAGTGCGAGTTGATGCATTTTGGCAGGATCTAATAAGCGTAGGAAGTAGACCCCTAAGGAGTATCATTGAGGAAGAAAGGGATCTTGGTGCACAAGTCCAAAGATGTGTAAAGGTGGTAGCACAGGTAGATAGTATAGTGAAGAAGGCTGATGTGATGTCTGCCTTGATTAGCCAGAACACAGAGTATACAAGCAGGGAGGTCCTGGTACAACTTTATTAGGCCACAGTTGGATTATTGTGTGCAGTTTTGATCGGCACAGCAGAGGATGAACGTGATTGCACTGGATAGTGTGCAGAGGAGATTCACCACACTGTTGCCTGGGATGGAATCTTTCAGTTATGAAGAAAGACTGGATAGGCTGGGTTTGTTTTCCTTGAAACAGAGGAGGCTGAAGGGGGAACCTGATTGAGGTGTAGAAAATAGGAGAGGTATAGATAGAGAAGATGTATAAAAATTTTCAAGGCAGGGGTGTCCAAGACCAGAAGGTAGAGATTTAATGTGAGGAGCAAGAGAATTAGTGTGGATTGGAGGAAGGATTTCCCCCCCCCCACCCTGAGAATGGGTGTAATATGGCAAGCACTGCCTGATAAGTGGTAGAGAAGTATTCTCACAAAGAGGTATCTGGATGAGCACTTGAATCACCAAGGCATAGAATGTTACTGACCAAATGCAGGTAAATGGGATTAGCATAGATAGGTATTGATGGCTGGAAGGGACATGGTGGGCCAACAAGCCTATTTCTGTGCTCCATGACTATGAGCTTTCAAGCACAACTTTCTTTAACATTGCAGTTTACCTAATATGAAGAGGTATACATTCAACGAGTACTAGAAATGCAATAAAAAAATGTCCTCAAGGCTTTGAACAACCACATAACCCAAAAGATTTAAATGCAAATCAATGATTTCAAAGATTAATGTATTCCCACCTTAAATATTTCTGGCTCCTTTATATCCAAGGGTTCTGTAGTTAGATGTTCAAAGTAGATCCTTCTCAGAGACTGTTGATAGTCCCTCGACTTTCTTGGTACTAACAGCCAAACAACACCAATGGCCATCATAAATCCAAAGCCAATGCCTAGAAATAGCCCATTTAAATAACTTGAAAGAGGCAGCACTAAATACGAATATACAAGCGTTGTAAGGAATAACAAAGTCTTAAATGGAACTTCAGCAGGCTGAACTTCAGAATCTCTTCCATCTTGCCCTAATATTTCACTTTCTTCCTCAATTGCTTCTTTTCCAATTAAGGGTTCTACAGGTTTATCCACAATCTCTTCTTCAGTTTCCATCTCAAGTTCTTCAAGATACAATTCACAGTAGTCATTTTCTTCTTTGCTGGCAAGTACAGATAGAGAGCACTTATCTAAACTTAGGGGAGATCCCTTCAAAAAAATTTCCTTCGTGGACCCCAAAGATGAGCTTTTCATGTCCCCCTCTTTTGATGGCTCATCAGTGAGTTTAGAACTACTTTTATTTGGAATTGAATCTTTTGTTGAGTAGTCCTCATCAGAATCACATTCTTCCTCTTTAATGCTGTAGTTGTTGTTGGTTTCCAAGTGTCCATTTAAACTAGTAAGAGTGGAAAGTTCTGTTGCACTAGAAGATAAGGCCTTATGTCGAAGACTACTACTCTCATCACCAATTATCTTGCTTAAAAGTTGCAAAGGTTCATAAATAACCTCTGAAAGACGTCTTTTAGTGTCTTCAATTCTTGCCTCTACTTCAGTTACTTTAAAAAATGACCTACCTTCTGATGGAGAGGTGATTGGAGAAGAAGGTGCAGTCTTAGAATCTCCTCCAGTGACTCGAGGTTGAGTAAACTGTTTGAATAGATGCAAGTTTATCCGAGAATCAGAGGTCCTAATTGGAACAGAGTCAGATTCTTGTTTTGATGTGTCTGTTGACAGA
Source organism: Pristis pectinata (assembly GCF_009764475.1). Taxonomy (NCBI): domain Eukaryota; kingdom Metazoa; phylum Chordata; class Chondrichthyes; order Rhinopristiformes; family Pristidae; genus Pristis; species Pristis pectinata. The sequence continues at coordinate 3,861,118 of NC_067422.1, forward strand.
GATTTAACTAGTGTTTTCATTAAGTCCCTTGTCCTTAAAGGGGTACTGGATTCTTTTGGTTCTACTTCTGTTGAAAGAGATTTTACCAAACTTGCGAATGGTTTTGTGCTCGTCATGGAAGATGAAGGGACAGTGGATGGCACAACAGGTTTAGATGGGGAATCAGATCCTGAGGCTGAAACTGTAGTTCTCACCTCTGAAGACAAACTTGTGGAATCCAATGGTTGGCCCAATAATGAGGGCAATGGCAACGCAGTAGTGGTAACTGATGCAGATGGCAATGTCACCGATGTTTCTAATGATTCTGGAGAAGTCATTGTCGATGCTGAAGATGGAATGGAAAATGTAACCGCAGCAGATATTGTGGATGAATTTGATGAGGTAGCAGGCTCTGATAAAAGTTGGCCGCCATGTTTACATGCACTCTCTTTCTCTTTAAGTTCTGGCACAAAACTTTGGTCTTTCACCTCTCCATGAAGTATTGTTGAGGAATCTTCAAATTCTTCTTCCTCTTCCTCCTCCTCTTCCTTACCAAAGGCAGAAAAGTGTATGGTGATGGTCTCTCTGGAAACAGAGCGCTGAACCTGCACTTTTGGCGTTGACGACATAGAAACTGCTCTTTCTGCATGGCTACCACTCTGACTTGTCATTGCAGTCTTGCATTAAGTATCACAATCTAAAAAACATAGAAGTACATGAATAGATTACACTTTTGAGAATCTACAATACAAAAAAAAGTGTTTCAGATCACTTATTCAGAAAACAAGCTACAGTTCGCAAATTTGACTTCTCAAAGAAATCTTGAGTTTTCACTGTCTGACTCAAATCACTTTCAAAATTAATAACTATTATTGGAGCTGCCAACAGTAGTGTTGAAATAGCCAAGAAGTGCTGAAAACAATTTCAGAACACTTGCCAATTTAAAGCTGCAAGGCAATCTGCAGTGTTACTCAAAAATCTTGGAAGCTTTAAATTTTGAAATAGTAAGCAAAAAATGTTTTCAGATAAAACCTTAATTGCTTTCTGTAAGTTGTAAAATTTAGCTGAAATCATGTTATCAAATCTGGTTTTAATTGTTTCTGTTTTAGAATTCTATCAGCTAGCACTTAGTAATTAACCTGTATGCAGTCGCTCAGTTTGTACATCACTAGAAATAAACATAGACAAAAGAGCTGGTCTTCAGAGGGGAGGTGAAAGTGACTGCCTTTGCCATTAAGATGACAATTAACAAGCATAGAATCAATGAACATGGGTAAAACTGAAGTCTGAAGGATTCAAAGGGAAAACATACCAATTACTAGAATCATACCTAGCACAAAGGGAGGTGTCCATGATTGTTAGAGGCCCATCAAATGAACTGCAGGTCATCAATGCAGGAACTCCACAAGGCATCATTTTATCACTGTTTTACCAATCACCATCTCACCACTGAAAGTTAGTAGTGAAGTTCTTTTTGCAACACTTCAAGCAATAACATCTATGCCCTACCTGTAAGCTAGATCTGGACTATCCATGCATGGGCCAAGTGTTAAGTAATATTTGTGCCACACACATTCCAGGTAATGACCATTGCCGACAAGAGTGTTTAACCACTTTCCTTTGATATTCCAAAACATTACCATCACCAAAATCCACAACATCCCAATGCTGCCCTTCTCCAATGCTTCTACAATTCACTCATCACACTTCACAGAATGTGGACAACAGGTAAGGAGGCCATACACCCTGTCGAGTCCATACTGATTCTACAGAAGAGCAATCCTGGTACTCCCACTCTCTCATCTTCTCCCCTTATCCCTACAAATCCTTTCCTTTCTGATGCTTATCCAGCTCTCTTTTGAACCCTACAAATGAATCTGCCTCCACTGTCATCACTCATGGTACATTCCAGACCATTAAGAGTCAATGCATAAAAACATTTCTCATGTCACTTTTGTTTTGCTTTTGCCCCTCAACATCATTCTACGCACCCTAGTTTTTGACTTTGTCTGTGGAAACAGCTATAGAGTCATACTGCATAGAAACAGGCCCTTCCATACCGACCATCAAGTATCTATCTAGAAAAGTCCCATTTACCAGCACTTGATCGGTACCATTCTATGCCTTGGCGATTCAAGTGCTTGTCTAGTCTCAATTTACTCTGTATAGATTCTTCATACCTCTATGAGATCCTCTTGCAACCTCCTCTGCTCCATGGAGAACAAGCCCAGTTTCTCCAATCTATCCATATAACTACAGCTCCCCACCTCTGAAATCATTTTACTAAATATCTTTTTCACCCTCTCTTAAGACTTTACACTTTGGGAAAAGTGTGGTGCCAAAACCAGACACAGTACTCCAGATGTGGCTAAACAAGTGTTTTATATCATTTCACCATGAATTCCTTGTTCTTATATTCTATGCCTCTATTTATAAAGCTCAGGATATAATACTTTCCTCTCAACTTTCTCAACCTGCCTGACACTTCCAATGAACTGTGCACATTTACTCCAGATCTGTGCTCTTGTACCCTTTTTAGAGTTGTGCCTTTGTAAACTACCTAACAGAATAGTTCAGCAGGTACACAAAAAAAAAATCTTTTGCAGTTAATGTGTTTAGAGTTACACGATAATTCAAGAAGCATGCCTGGAACGTTTATGAAGTAAATAACTTGGTTAAAATTATTAAAATTTAAACTGTTTACATTTAGAGTAAACAGTCACATCAATTCCTACTCTACCATTCATTTCACATTCTCAACATGATTCACCTATTTCTTTTACTCATTTTAAAAGTGAAAGAAACCTTTTAACATTATCACTTCCACTCCCTCATTAACTTACCCAAATGAATTAAACACATTGTTTTACCCTGTAATACCTCAATGCACCCTGTACTAACCCAATGTAACTGCACTATGTAATGAAATGATCTGTACAATCAATACACAAGACAAGTTTTTCACTGTACCTCAGTACAAGTGACAATAATAAACCAATACATCAAAAAAAATGGAAAAAACATGTTACATAGATATTGAACAAGAAATTGATAACAAGAAGAAAGAATATGAGAGTAATCTGGCCAGAAACATTAAGAGACTGCAAAAGCTTCTGAAGGCATATAAAAAGGAAAAGACTAGTGAGCACGAATGTCATCCATAATAGGAAATTCCATAATGGGAAATAAGGAAATAGCCAGAAATTTCAAATACTTTGTTTCTATCTTCACAGAAGATATAGTGAACTTGGTTGTCTACTTGGATTTCCAGAAGGCATTCAATAACATGCCACATAAAAGACTTATCCAGAACGATGCATGGAGTTGGGGGTAATGTATTAGCATGGATAGAGGATTGGTTAACCAATAGAAGGCAGGGAGTTGGGCTAAATGGGCATTTCTCTGGTTGGCAGTGGTGAGCGGGGTGCCGCAGGGGGCAGTGTTGGGCCCGCAACTGTTCACAATATACATTAACAATTTGGAAGAGGGGACCGAGTGTAATGTATCTAAGTTTGCTGATGACACTAAATTGAGTGGAAAAGTAAATTGCGCAGAGGATGCGGAGAGTCTGCAGAGAGATATAGATAGGTTAAGTGAGTGGGCAAGGATCTGGCAGATGGAGTACAACATTGGTAACTGCAAGGTCATCCACTTTGGAAAGAAAAATAGATCAGATTATTTAAATGGTGAAAGACTGTAGCATGCTGTTGTGCAGAGGGACTTGGGAGTGCCTGTGCAAGGATCGCAAAAGGTTGGTTGGCAGGTGCAACAGGTTATCAAGGCAGCAAATGGAATGTTGGCCTTCCTTGCTGGAGGGATTGAATTTAAGAGCAGGGAGGTTATGCTGCAACTGTACAGGGTACTGGTGAGGCTGCACCTGGAGTACTGCGTGCAGTTCTGGTCTCCTTACTTGAGGAAAAATGTACTGGCTTTGGAGGTGGTGCAGAGGAGGTTCACCGGGTTGATTCTGCAGATGAGGGGGTTAGCCTATGAGGAGAGATTGAGCCTGGGACTATACTCTCTGGAATTTAGAAGAATGAGAGGAGATCTTATAGAAATATATAAAATTATGAAAGGGAAGGATAAGATAGAGGCAGGAAGGTTGTTTCCACTGGTAGGTGAGACTAGAACTAGGGACATAGCCTCAAGATTTGGGGGGGGAAAGATTTAGGATGGAGATAAGGAGAAACTGCTTTTCCCAGGGAGTAGTGAATCTATGGAATTCTCTGCCCAGGGAAGCAGTAGAGGCTACCTCATTATATATATACTTAAGACACAGTTAGATGTATTTTTGCATAATAGGGGGATTAAGGGTTATGGGGAAAAAGGCAGGTAGGTGGATCTGAGTCCACACCCAGATCAGCCATGATCTTATTGAATGGTGGAGCAGGTTCAACAAGCCAGATGGCTGACTCCTGCTCCTACTTATGTTGTTTGGTATTTCAGGCAAGAATGAAGAACTGACAGAAATTGGAATTAGTTTAAATAAAAGGACTAGAATAATCAATGAAACTGAAGGGCAATAAATCCAAAGATGAAAATCAAAAAAGCTGCAAATGCTGGAAATCTGGAAGCAGAAAGTGCTGGAAACACTCTGCAGGTCAGACAGCATCTCTGGAAAGAGAAACAGTTAACATTGAGTCTAGGACCCTTCATCAGGACTCAGATGAAGGTCCCAGACCGGAAACATTAATTGTTTCTCCTTCCACAAATATTGCCTGACCTGCTGAGTGTTTCCAGCATTTTCCACTATTATGATAAATCACGAGGACCTCATGATTAACCAAGTTTAGAAAGAGTTATCATTTTTCCAAAATCCCATAGATTCTTGTTTGGTTCTTGCAGACTGGAGGGCAGGAAACGTGGACCTCCATCTAAAGGATGGAGAGGGAAAAGCGTGAAGAACTGACCTTTCAGTCCAACATCAGTAGTAGGGAAAATGCTGGAATCCAAAACAAAAGACGTAGTAACAAAATATCTGGACTGAGCAAAGGAAGCATGCATTTATGAAAGAGAATGTATATTTATTTAATCTATTATTCTTTGAGGATATGAACAGTAAAGTGGATTGGCGGAAACCAGTGGACGCGCATTTAGATTTTCAGAAGTCTATTAGAACATAGAACAGTATAGCATGGGAACAGGCCCTTCGGCCCATGACATCAGTGCTGACCGTGACGCCAATTTAAACTAATCCCATGTGCCTGTCACACAAGGGATTGGTCAATAAAACTATATATAGAGCACATGGAATTGGTGTAATATACTGCCATGGACTGAGAACTGGTTAACAGACAGAAAGTAAAAGAGTGGGAATAAACAGAAATTTATCAGATATGCAGGCTGAGTAGTGGGATACTGCAGTCAGTGCTTGTGTGTCAACTATTCAAGATTTTTATCATTTATTCAGCAGAGGGGACGAAATACCATATTTCCAAGTTTGCTGATTAATCAAAACCAGATGGGAATAGCCAATAACAAGGGGGATGTAAAGAGGCTTCAAGGGGATACAGAGAAGCTTACAGAGTGGGCAAGAACATGGCAGGTGAAATGTGATGTGAATAAATGTGTGAAATATAATGGGAATAAACTGACGCACAAAACAGAAGCAGATTTTTAAATAGTGAGAGTTTGGATAATACTGATGTTCAAAGGGACATCAATGTCCTTGTATAAATACCATTTTTTTTTCCAATTTCGCTGATGATACAAAGCTCAATGAAATTATCAGTGGAGAGGAGGATGTCAAGAGGCTTCAAGGAGATATAGACAAGCTAAGTGAATGAGCAAGAACATGGCAGGTATACAACTTGGCAAAATGCAGTTTTCTGCTTTGGTGAAAAAACAACAGAAAAGCAAAATAATTTTTAAAATAGTGAAAGTTTGGATAATGCTGATGTTCAGAGGAACCTACTTGTACTTGAATACAAGTTATTAAAAGCTAACAATCTATTAAGAAGGCAAATGGAATGTTGGTTTTCAATGCAAATGCATGAGTGCAGGAGTAAAGATTTCTAACTGCAACTATATAGGGCTGTATGAGCCCACGTTTAGAATATTGAGAGGACAGACCAAGTGGGTTATGCCTGTATTCCCCAGAGATGACCTCATTGAAACATAGAATTCATATCAGGCTCAACAGGGTAGATACAGTCAAGTTGCTTCCCTGAGCGGAGGAGTATGGAATCAGGGTTCACAGCCTCAATAGAAGACTTCTGTTTAAGGACCAAGTTGAAAAGAAATTTCTTCACTCTGAGAATGGCAAATGTTAGGAAATCACGAACCTGGAGGGATGTGGAGGATCTGTCACTGAGTTCATTCAAAATACAAATTGATAGATTTCTGGATATTAAGAGAATCAACGGAGAAAGGGATAGTGCAGAAAAGTAAAGAATGATCAGCCATGACCTTTACGAAAGGCAGAGCAGGCTCAAAAGGGCCAGATGGTCTACTTCGGCTCCTAATTCATTTGTTCTGTGTTGAAGGGGGAGGGAGAGGGGGAAATAAAAGCCTAAGCAAAATACCAAAAACTACAAGTGATGGAGAGATGCCTATATTAAAAAAATTGCAGATGCAAAATATAATAGTAAAAGAAATTTCCATTGCTTCAGTGGTAAGAGACAAAAACAATAATGACCCAAACAGACACAATATAGCGCATGTTTACAATGTAATACATACCTAGAATGATCACTCCCTTTCCAAGTATTGATAAAGACAAACTGCATTCCTCAAGTACAGAGAACATAAGTAGAGCTAATTCTAATGACAAACTAAAATACAATATTTATTTTTGACTACTTAAGGAAACTAGGATAGGCAGGAGTATTAAAAATGATAGAGTCACTAAACAATAAGGCAGCAAAATAGAAATGAGCAAATATGAAGCTCATATGAAACACCACCAACTAGATGGGCACAGATTCTAGATCAGTCTTAGTTCAATTTGTAGTGCATTAAAAATATTTTTTTTACATTAAGAAATGGCAAGGCATTGGAACAGAAAGGAAAAATCCCACCATGAAAAAATGACATTCCAAATGGTCTGTGAAATATCGCACGTATACAAGATTCCAAAAGACTAAATTCTAGAATTATTTGATAAGACAAAAGCTGCTGAAATTTATACAAATCTAAGGCAGGAGAAAGATACTGGTTTTGGGACAGAAAAAAAAGCAGGTACTCAAAGAAAATGAATCATCAGTTGGAGGGCTGGCAGTGGAACAGCAGTGTGGTTAAGATTATGGTGCAGGAAAGAGATTAGACAAATGCCCCAACAATCATGTGTTTCTCTTTTGCATCAATGAGTTAAGTCTAAGAATCCGGTGGAAATTTGTGAATAATTTTCTAGAAGGGTAAATAAAACAGAGAAGGCTTACTTAGAAATGTCAAAGCAAATTGACTAAAACAACGTCAGATTAAAATTAATACAGATAAATGCAAAACAACAAATAAAGAGTAACACAAAGTCAATAGAAGATGCAGTAATGGCTATGGATGAAACTGGAAAACAAAACCAATGAATATAGTGGAGGTCAATATTTCCAACCAATGAATCCGACAATAAAACCAACAGAACTGTGAACTACAATAGTCAGAATACAAATCAGAGCAAGCTGCAGTACACCATGCGAGTCTGACAACCATGAACAGCATGATCCAAGAAAAAGGAGACATTCAAGGAATGAAAAGAGCCACAATGATTCTTTACTCTTTCCTCATACTCAGGCTTTTAACCTGAAGAAAATCTAAAGAACTAAGCCACTTCAGTTCTGTAAAGTGAAACCTGAAAATTATCTTGGTGAGTGGCATCAGCTTTCTTTTTTCGAGCCTTTATTTCCAAAATCATCATTGCATTTACAATAAAAGTTACCTGATATCCTTAGCTGCAGAGAAACTGCTATAATGCTGCAAGATACCACGAATTCAATCTCAGAGATGGTTCTTCTAACACCATAAGCACACATTAGCAAAACATTTTCCATTGCATAAGCAGTTCCTGGTATTTGAGAAAACCTGTTGCTGCCACCTCACACTGAGGGGAGTTGGGCAGAAGGTATGCTGATCAAGGAAAGCACCAGTGAACAGGATTCAGTGAAAGCTTCAGACTTGCTAAAGCACCTCAGTTTGATAGGTTTTCCATAGATTCTGGCATGGCCATAAATAACTTGTGCATGTTCTCAAGTGACAGAGGAAAAATAATTGGACATCATCATGAAGTACACCTATAATGCTGGTTATGAGGAAGAGATACTGAAGTTCTCAGAATATGCCCATGACCCAATCTGCTAGACACTCAAGGGTTAAAGTACGACAATGTAAAATTACAAATTTCACTGCTAAGGCTTCATGTTATCAGATTTCATATGGAATCTTTCAGGCTACAAATTTCTGGTTCAGGTTTCCCACATGGCAGTCGATCTTCCCAAATATGGTACTTAGAACGTAGAACAGTCCAAACTAATCCCGTGTGCCTGCACGTCATCCATGTCCCTGCACTTCCTGCAGGTTCACATGCCTGTCTAAATGCTTCTTAAACCTGTTGCTCCTGTTGTACCTGCTTCTTCCACCACCACAGCACCCACACCATCTTTCCCCTCCACACCCCCCCCCCCAACTCCAAAGTGACAGCATGTTCCAGGCACCTACCATTCTGTGTAAATAAAAACCCTGTCTAATTTCAAAACCTTACCATACAATTCCTTTTTGACTAAATTTACAACAGCTCTCGTCATCCAAGTCCCCTGAACCTTGCCATCCTTATCTTTCTTCCTCACTGGAACATGCCAGTCCCAAATTTTGATCTGGTCTTTTAAATGACTCCAACATGTCAGATGTGGACTTACCCAATAAAGCTGTTCCCAGTCTACTCTTCCCAGCTCTTGCCTAACAATGTTTGTAATTTGTACCTAACAATGTTGTAATTTGCCTTCCCCCAATTTAGTACTCCACCCACCCCCAAGATCCAGACTTACCCAAACTTAACGAGCTGTGATCACTCTTCCCAAAATGCTCTCCCACTGAAACCCCAATCACTTGGCCACACTTATTTCACAATACAAGGTCTAGTATGGCCCCTTCCCTGGTTGGACTATCCACATGTACTTTTTCAAGAAATCCTCTTGGATACACCTAACAAGTCCTGCCCCATCCAAGCCTCTTGCACTAAGTCCCAGTCAACACTAACGAAATTAAAACAACCCACTATGGCAACCCTGTTGCTTTTACATCTTTCCATAATATCTGCCTACATATCTGGTCCTCTATCTCCCTCTGGCTCTTGAGAAGCCTATAGTATAATCCCATCATAGCAATAACACCCTCTATTATGTCCTCTGCAGCTGTGATGTTCTCCGTGATCAGTAATGCAACACCTCTTTTACATCCCCCTCTATCACATCTGGACCAGCAAAACCCTAGAATATTAAGCTGGCAGCCTTGCCCCTCTCTCAACCAAGTTTCTGTAATGGCCACAACATCATAACTCCATGCACTAAACCAGGCTCTAAATTCAACCACCTTACCCATAATATTCCTTGCACTGAAATAAAAACGCTTCAGTCCACCAGTCCCACCATGTTCATTAACCTGATAGGGTGGTGGAGGCAACTTCATTGGGGGCTTGGATGGGCACATGAATGAGAGGAAAATAGAGGGATATGGGCATTCTGTAGGTAGGAGGGAATAGCTATGGCAGCACAACATTGTGGGCCAAAGGGTCTGTTCTGTGCAGTACTGTTCTATGTTTAAGGCAACATACTTTGTTTGGGCAAAGTACCTTCAGACATTTATAGTTCTCCGGCCATTCTTGATTTCCGTTCTGCCTGTGCTAGATCCCTCAAATCATTAAATGTGCTTCTCCTCCAAGCAGAGATTCTTAGACCCATTTCTTTCTAAAACTAATTTTAAAATTAATTACATTGTTATCACAATTACTCAGAATTTCTTCCTGCACACATTCAACCTATCCAGCCTCATTCCCCAGAATTAGATACAGAAAAGCTTCCTTCCTCCTTGAACAAGAATCACACTGATCAAGTTCCCTGTACTCACATTTCAGGAGTTTATCACTACTCTTAGCATATGCTCTTTCATCTGTATTTGGAAAATGATGAGCCCTAAGCCATTGCTCTCATTTTTCTCTGAGAATTCCCCACAGATTTGCTCCACTATTTGGGAGCCTACAGTAAACAACTGGCAACGTAACAGCTGTTTCTTTAGGGCACTTTGCCAGAAGAAATCTGCTGTTTTCCCCATCCCTTCCATTAGCATATTGTTCAAGCTTCAATCGTCACGACAAACATCAGCAAAGGATTTCAATCTCTGACTCTCCCTGGGGAATAGAAGTGAGGATAGTCGCTGTCACTAAGGAGAAGGTGCTCGGGAAGCTGAAAAGGTGTGAAGATGAATAAGTCACCTGGACCAGACAGGCTACATTCCAGGATTCTGAAAGCGGTAGCTGAAGAGATTGTGGAGGCATTAGTAGTGATCTTTCAAGAATCACTGGAGTCAGGAATGGTTCCAGAGGACTGGAAAATCACTAATGTCATTCCACTCCTTAAGAAGGGAGGGAGGCAAAACAGGAAATTATAGGCCGGTTAGCCTGGCTTCAGTGATTGGTAAGATTTTAGAGTCCGTTATTAAGGATGAGGTTTCAGAGTACTTAGAAGCACATGATAAAATAGTCAAATAGTCCAAAGTCAGCATGGTTCCCTTAAGGGGAGAATTAAGGGAAATTCTCTTTCTTTTTCAATCTTTTTATTAGTTTTCAAATTAATACAGATTAATATATCAATGTTTATACATGTAATACCAAGCGATCAGGAGAACAATCATGACATGGATAATCATAAAGAACAATAAAGTATAAAAAAAATCTGTAGATCCAATGATCTGTTAGTGAATGAATATAAAAGAAAAAGATTTATTATAAAACATAAAAGAAAGAAAAAAATCCCCAAAACAATAAGAAGAATTATAAACAATATATCAAACCAAACTAAGCTAAAGAAAAAAAATTTTAAAAAAAACAGAAAAAAAACTGGACTAAAATTTCTCCATAGAAACAGAGCAATATTATGTCATCAACTCCGTTCCTCCAAATTGAAAGGTTATTATAAGGGGATCTATATCATGTGAAAATATTGAATAAATGGACTCCAAACTTCAAGTTTTAGTGAAGGATCAACAGTACCACTCCTAATTTTTTCCAAGTTTAAACACGATATAGTTTGAGAGAACCATTGAAAAGTAGTAGGGGGTATTGGATCCTTCCATTTAAGCAAAATGGATCATTTGGCCATTAATGTAACAAAGGCAATCATATGGTTAGCGGAGGCAGATAGATGGTCAGATTCTATCCTCGGTAAACCAAAAATTGCAGTGATAGGATGAGGTTGTAAATCAATCTTCAATACATTTAAAATAATGTTAAAAATATCTTTCCAATATTTTTCCAAAAGAGGACAGGACCAAAACACGTGTGTCAAAGAAGCCACATTTAATTTACATCTGTCACATATAGGATTTTATACAATTTTATTATGTTGTTCTTGAGGTGTGTGGCACCATACACCAGTACTTTTTGCTTCTCTAAATTAAAGGAGCAATATAAAGAAAAAGCAGTGAAGGACAGTTACTAATTATTAACCAACAGAAATAAGGTATAAACTCAGGACCAACTTCAAAAGGTTATACATGGATTCAAGAGGAGAAATTGATCCGACACAAGCAGGCATAATAAACCTGACAGCCTCCCTTAATACTGTAAATCCTACAATTCCACAGCCAGACAGAAAGGTATACATGCCCCCTTGACTCCATCCCCGACCAGGCTACCATTTTGCTGCCAAACATGTGTGAAACAAGCTGATAGTCCTAAATCTTTGAGGAAAAACTGGTTTTAAATCAGAGAAAGAGGAATGCCCTAAATATTATTCTTGAGAATCTTCCAATCTGTCTCAAATGTTCTGCAAGATACGTGCCTGTCATCTGCATGACACGCATTTTAAAAGTTGCCCCCCCGCATCCCCCCCCCCACCTCGGTCTTTGTTTAACATCAAGTGATACCATGTTAAAAAGATACAAAAATATGTAGATCTTGTAAATATTCAAATGCAGCTCAAGTTGTGGAATCTATAGCTATATTGAATGTAAATGCACAAGAAATACAAGACAAATGTTGCTTGGTATTCGAGTCTGCCAGTACAGTGTCATATTCTACTTTCTTGTAAAACAGATCCTATTTGTAACAGCTTTCTCCAAGGATCACAAAATGTTAAGTACTCTGGGAAACAGGGATTGCAAACTTGAAACACAGGAGCCAACTCCACTATTTTTTTGTGATTTTTTTGTGAATATTATGAGCAATTTTGGGTCCCGTATTTAAGGAAGGACATGCTGGTCCTGGAGAAGGTCCAGGGAAGGTTCACAAGAATGATCCCGGGAATTAAAGGCTTAACGTATGAGGAATGTATGATGGCTTTGGACCTGTACTCGATGGAGTTGAGAAGCATTTTGGGGGGGGGGGGGGTGGATGCGGGGTGGGAAGAGATCTCATTGAAACCTACCAAATACTGAAAGGCCTGGATAAAGTGGATGTGGAGAGGATGTCTCAATTAATGGGAGAGTCCAACATCCAAGCACAGCCACAGAATAAAGGGACATCCCTTTAGAACTAAGATGAGAAGGAATTTCTTCAGCCAGGGGATAGTGAATCAGTGGGATTCATTGCCACAGAGGGCTGTGGAGGCAAAGTCATTGGGCATATTTAAGGCAGAGATTGATAGATTCTTGACTGGTAAGAGGGTTAAGGGTTACGGGGAGAAGGCGGGAGAATGGGGTTGAGAAGATTGAATGGCAGAGCAAACTGATAGGCTAAATGGCCTAATTCTGCTCCTATAGCTTATGGTTTGTATGGGGGACGTCAGGTCTCACAAAGTTGATTGAGTTTTTGTTTTGAGGAAGTGATGAAGATGATTGATAAGGGTAGGGTAGCAAATGTTGTGTATTTGACAAGGTCCCGCATGGTCGGCTGATCCAGAAGAGTACACCACATGGGATCTTGGAGAGTTGGTAAGATGGATTCAAAATTGGCTTGATCAGGGAAGACAGAGGGTAATGGTGGAGGGGGAAGTCTGTGACCAGTGGTGTTCTGCAAGGGTCAGTGCTGAGACCTCTTGTTATAGTAATGCGTACAAATGATGTGAAAGAAAATGCAGGTGGTTGTATTAACAAGTTTGCAGACGACACAAAAATTGCAGATAGGAAGATTCTCAAAGGATACAGCAGGATATGGATCGGTTGGAAATTTGGGAGGAGAAAGGGCAGATGGAGTTTAATCTGGACAGGTCTGAGGTGGTGCATTGTGGAAGGTCAAATGCAAGAGGAAAGTACATAGTAAATGCAAGTACCCTCAAGAGTACTGATGTACAGAGGGATCTTGGGGTGCAATCCATAGCTTCCTAAAAGTGGCAACATAAGTGGACATGGTGTTAAAGGTGTCATATGGCATGTTTGCCTTCAACGGTTGGGACATTGAGTATAAAAGTTGGCAAGTCACGTTGCAGCTGTGTAAGACTTTGGTTAGGCTGCATTTGGTATATTGTGTGCAGTTCTGGTCACATTACAGGAAGGATATTGAGGCTTTGGAGAGGGTGCAGAAGAGGTACAACTGGATGCTGCCTGGATTAGAGAGGATTAGCTATATGGAGAGGTTGGACAAACTTGGGTTGTTTTCTCTGAAGTGTAGGTGTTGAGAGGTGACCTGACAGAATGTTATAAAAATTATGACAGGCATAGATAGGGTAAACAAAGTCTTTTTCCCAGGATGGAAGTGTCAAATTGGTATTGGTATATTATTGTCACTTGTACCGAGGTACAGTGAAAAGCTTGTCTTACAAACCGATCGTACAGGTCAATTCGTTACACAGTGCAGTTACATTGAGATAGTACAGATGTAGTACCGGTAAAAAAATAATAGTACAGAGTAAAGTGTTACAGCTACAGAGAAAGTGCAGTGCAATAAGGTGCAAGGTCACAACAAGGTAGATCGTGAGGTCATAGTCCATCTCATTGTATAAGGGAACTGTTCAATAGTCTTATCACAGTGGGGTAGAAGCTGTCCTTGAGTCTGGTGGGCATAGGTTTAAGGTGATAGGGGGAAAGTTTAAAAGGAGATTTATGAGATTTACAAGTTTTTTTTAGTTATACACACACACATATACACATGGTGATAGGTACCTGAAATGTGCTGCTAGAAACAGAAATGATAGGAATGTTTAAGCAGCATTTAGGGAGGCACATGAACAGGCAGAGAATAGAGCAATATGGACTTTGTGAAGGCAGATGGGATTAGTTTAGATTAGCATTATGATTGGCACAGACATTACGAGCCAAAGGGCCTGTTCTTGTGCTGTTCCATGCAGTAAGTTTCAGAGAAAAGGGAGCACTGTAAAGAATAAAGGGGTTGCCTGCAAAAGACGAGGAGAATGATACAAAAGGTGTAGGTGGCAGCAAGAGTTGCAAGGGCAAAAAAAAAGAAAAAGCACAATGCTGGGAATCATTTCCCACATTTCTGCCCTCATCCTCTTTTCTCTTACAGAGCAAGTCTGGTGCTCCACTTGTCCTCATGTTACACCCCACCAGCCTCCATTCATCAGATCTATATTTTCCACCACCACCTGCAATATAAAACCACCACTGAGCACATCCTCCACTCCCTTCCCAGTATTCCAAATGGGCTGTTCCCTTCACACTTCTAGGGCTTACCCTTCGCCACTCTTCTCACAGAAACACAGGATAAACCTGCCTTTCTGCTTTTTCCCTTCCCACTATTCAGGAACCCAAACATTCTCTTCCAGGTGAAGCAACAATTCACACAAACAGATTTCCAATTTAGTGTACTGTATTTAATGTTTACAATGTGGTCTCCGCCACATTGGATATACCAGGAATTGATGGTCACTTTGCAGAACTTGTTTGTCGTTACCACTTTCTGTCAGGAGGACGATACCGATCTCCCGGGTGCCCTTCATTTTGATTCGCCATCTACACCCTTCTCCGTCTTTACTCTTTCATACTGATCCAAAGTCCGAGCTCAAGGAACAGCATCTCATCTTCTAACTTCACACATTACAGCTCTTAACGTTCAACATGAAATTCAGCAATTTCAGATAACTGGATTTTCCAGTTTGTGTCAGAACAGGCCAACTCTGATGAAATCATCAACGTGTAAATGTCAACCCAGTTTTGTTTCTCTCCCCAAATACTACCTGTTGAGTATTTCAAGAGGGTTTTTTTTAAATTTCAGATTTCTTCAATGACTATAATGTTCTGTATCCCAACATGGTTTTCTTTTCATTTCTCAGTCCTTGTTCATCTCCTACCTACACTTCCTCCAGACAGATCAGCTGTGATTAACAACTCATCACTACTCTCCATTAGTCACCAGTACCTCTTGTGTCAATCAAACCACTGGCTCTCCAATGTATCACAGACATAATCTTTGTTCTCTCCATCCTTCCCCTTTCACTGCAACTTGAAATATGCTCATCTTGACTTTTCCTTGTTTTGATGTATGGTCATCAACCTGAAACTTTCAACTCTATTTCTCTCCATAGAGCTGCACAAACAGCTAAATATTTCCTACATTCTGTTTCTAATTATAGGATTGTGTTGTCATTAAAGTAAATAATAGGTTGCATTCAACTCTTAGAAAGAATGTTTTGCTGATCAGGATTTAAGGGATAGTAACTAAGGGCAAAACACATATTTCATTTTAGTTATTTTATTTTTAAACTAATCACTTTGCAACAAAATGATCGATCTGCTTAACGTCTCACCGTTGAGAGAGAAAAAATATAAAATCCGAAAGAGTAGCAAAAACATGAACCCAAGTCATTTTTAAAATCAAATCAACTTATGGATTGTGTTAATAGGATGGGAAGCCTTCTTTGCTGTCCAGTCCTATAATTTCTTGATTCTAAGATGCCCCAAATACATTTTTGATACTTCATGGTTATTTATTTTGCTGCTTGAAGCCTGCTGTATGAAAAATGCAATTTTTTAAAATATATAAACATATATAAAATATATGTTTATATATAAAACATTTATAACATATAAAATATATAAAACCAAATTTTATAATTCACTGCATATACAAGTAAATTATTTGATTTTCATTACCTTACATCAAACAGGTTTTCCATTAGTCTCAAATATTTGTTCAGATATTAGAAAACACTATTGCCTGGATAGATTTGCTCTTAGACAAAAGGAGATCATTCAATTATATACTATATAAAGATCCACAATATCCTTTGAGCAAGTTGAATAATCAAAAAGATTTGAAAGAATGCAGTGAAAGCACCGGCAGAGATACAAACCATATTGTCAAAAGGGAAATCAAAGCTTATAAGGATCAGACAGAAAACTAGAGGCCAAAAATCAGATTATCCACAATCTTTGTAATAATTAGGTTGCCTCAAAGAACTATTTGGCCCCTCTCTTGCTCCTACTTCTTATGACTACAAAAATCAATTGCAGTGCTGCTTTGCCTGTTCCAGTAAATAGCAAGAGTCTTCGTGCCCAATTTATACATGGAGATATAACAGTATCACAGCTCTACTGTAGCTAAAAGTCTCAGGTTCCTTGATTATTCTCATTTGCTCATGATCTTTTAATGGGATACATTAAGCCTATTTATAATTACAAAGCATAATAGTGATCTCTTGAACAATGGGCTTGGCAATGTACAGGAATCAGGTTTCAGTAGTCTGAAAATTACACAATCAAATTAGATCCAGCATTCAGTTAAACAAAGCTTTAAAGAAAGCTCAGAGAACTTACGCAACGGAAATACAGTGGAACAATGAGTATTTATCAAATGGTTTCATTGTGATTCTTTTTTAAAAAAATGTCCATTTTTCTAATATAGCTGAAGATAATTCAAGATGTTGTGTATCGGTTCCCACACTAAACTGATTCATGTACTACTTCACACTGACATTAGGTATCTCACTTTCAAGTAGCTCTTGTACAACTTTGGTCACACACAA
Organism: Pristis pectinata; assembly: GCF_009764475.1. Taxonomy (NCBI): domain Eukaryota; kingdom Metazoa; phylum Chordata; class Chondrichthyes; order Rhinopristiformes; family Pristidae; genus Pristis; species Pristis pectinata. The sequence goes on from NC_067422.1 coordinate 3,878,157, forward strand.
GCTTCATACAGGACAAATACACTATCACTGAATTTTCAGAGCTATATAATCACAAAATTTCAACCATCACAAGTAGCTTAACCAGAAAAGGCTCAAAGCTGCAAGCACTGAAAGATGATTTAAGGATGGGCAGAGATAAATTTAAGTCCAGTTGTTAAAAATCAATTCTAACCACTAAGAAAAATTTGTTAGTTTGTATACTGGAACACTATTTCAGAAGGGAAATTACTCAGACACACAAGTAAGAATCCAGAAGTAGGCTGAAGTAAACAGCTAAGTACATGAACTAAATGCACTCCCACCTGAACAAAACATGCAATAGACAAGAAAGGAAAATTTTTATCATTTAAAATCACTTTTTTCACAACCCTGGGATATCCCAAACCACTTTGCTGTCACTGAAATATCTTTGAAGTGTATCTTTATTGTAATGTTGGAAACCTAACTGATTTTCTGACAGCAGAGGGGTAATGAACACAGGCCATTTTAGGAATAAAAATGCAACATGGTAGAAGTATCCAGCAGATCAGGAATCATTAATGTTGCTTGTCAATGACCTTTCATCAGAACTAGGAAAAGTTAGAAAACAAGCATGTTAAGTTGCACAGATGGGGCAAGGGGTGGAAAGAACAAAGAGAAACTCATTGATGGGATGGAGACCAAGATAGACTGAATTATACAAATGGTTGTGGCACCTGATGAATGAAGATGGCCAGTAACAGCCGATTCATCCCCAGGTGGTGTTAACAGAGGAAGATGAACAAGGATAGGAGAGAGAAAACACTATGTTGAAACTGAGAAACGCAAAATAATGTAGTTGCTGGAAATAGGAGATAAAAGAAAATACCCAGTAGGTCAGATAACGTGCGTTGAGAGAGAAAAATAACTTAATGTTACTGATGGCTGATTTTTCAGAATGGGCCAGTTGTGAGGCAAACCAGTCCAGGGATTTTAGTGCAACCAGTACTCTGGTTATGGGAAATTGATGAATTCAACAGAGTCACAAGGAAACTGCAGGTGCTGAACCTGGAGCAACACACAAAATGCTGGAGGAACTCAGCTGGTCAGGCAGCATCTGTGGAGGGAAGCAGACAGTCAATGTTTCAGGTCAAGAACCTTCATCTGGACTGGTTGGCTTCATTGGAGCAGAGTAAGAAGCCAAAGGCAGAGGTCAGAATGGAAGTGAGATGGAAAGTTGATGTGGCAGGCAAGTGGAAGCTTAGTGTCGCCTTTATGGACGGAACAAAGGGTGTTCTGCAAAGTTGTCGCATAATCTGCATTTGCTTTCTCCAATGTAGAGGAAAACACATTGTAAACAATGAAACACTCCAAATTGGAAGTGATGCGAGTAAATTGCTGGTTCACCTGGAAGGAGTGAGATCCTGGATGGTAGGAAGAGGTAAAAGGGCAGGTGGTTCATCTCCTGCAGCTGCATAGGAAAGTACCAATGAGGAAGGATAGCAAGTGTTGGTGGAGATGGAACAGCATTTCTCTCTCCACTGTATTTCAGCATTTTCTAGTTTATTTCAAACTTCTAGCATCTGCATCTTGCTTTCAATACATTTTAGTAATATTGATTGAAAAAAATATATTGGCCAGGAAACCAAGGATAACTCCCCTTTAAATTATTGCCACAGAATCTTTCACCTCCACCCGACCGAACAAAAAGCAACATGGTTTAATGTGTCGTCCAAAAGATGGTGTCTCTGGTGTAGCACTCTCACAGTTCAGCACTGAAGTTGCAATTTACATTTCTCTGACTTGAACCCAACAATTTTATGTTTCAGATGCAACAGTACTACCAACCAAGTTACAGGCGGAGAAAGAATCATAAGCCTATATTCAAATACTTCAATTTTGAGGCAAATCATTTTCAAGTGTCATCACCACGCACTGCCTGGACTTTTATACTGAATTATAAAGCAACTAGAACAATTGAGGAAAACTTAAATATTGCATTTTGACTAGGCAAATCTGAGTCCAAATTCAGCAAACTACCGTAAGATGTCATATTTTCACCAAAGTAAAGACAAACGATGTCAAACACTGCAAAATTAAATCCACTGTTAAAACTCCATAACCATACTTAATTGACAGTTAAAATCAAAGTAAGATGAGCAACAAGATGAAAAAACAAAATTACAAAGTTGAATCTAATAGTTCAAATACAATTTGTACGTCCTGGTCACAAATAACATGAATTTCAAACTGACAATCCAAACATTCAGAGCTTTTTTGTCCCCCCTAAGCATCAACATAATGCTTCTCCTTGTCTAGAAAAGTACAATCAGGAGTGAAAGCTGGGTTTGCTAATAGAGGCTAATCATGAATGATGGAAACTGCTGAATATTTGAGCATCTTATTTTTGTGGAAGCACAGGAACTTTACTGTTGGGAGACTCCACAGGAATTAACCCATGGCACTTCTATTTCATCGAGCAGCTAAGTTGCTGGCCCTCAACAACATGGACTAATGACTTACATTCATTATCTTCAACATTGCAATGTGTTTGATACGAGTGCAATCAAACCAAATTTGACATCCATCAACCCAAGGATATTACTACAGGTGATCAAAGAACTCAGAGGCACATTTAAGGAGCATTATAAAGGGAGTGAGAGGGGCTTAGAAAGGGAATTCCAGAACTTAAAGCCTGGGTGCCAATGGTGTAGTAATGAAAGTCAAGGATGCACGAGAGGCCAGAAAAGGAAATTTGTTGGGCTTAGTGAGAGAGTAAGATCATGGAAGGACTCAAAAAAAAACACAACACACAGATAATGCAGCTTCACCCATCACGGCCATTGGTCAAAGTCCTGAAGGATAAAGAAAGTCTATTTTGTTGCTATCACCTATTTGAAAGAATAGGAGACTGATTTTGAATTGAAGCAATCATTTTTCTTAAAAATTAATGATTACTTCACCATAATCAAAACACATGCCATAAATATCTTGCTAGAGTCCTGACAAACACCCACTTTAAACACAGTTACAGTGGAACACTTAAAATGTTTGAAAACAAATTAGAAATTTCCTATTTTAATAGATATGGTAAAATTCTGATAATCTGGCATGCTCGTAACTTTGACTACATCAGGTGTTCTAGAGAAGGTATAAAGGAATGGATAAAGTGGCCATCAGCACGCGTATGATGCCAAGTGGGAACCTGAAGAGCAACGATGCTGCTAGCAGGGACCATTACCTGTCTGTGCTCATTCAAGAAAAATGCATGCTATAGGGCCTATTTAAGGTACTAATGAGGAGAAAATTGAATTTGTCTCATTGAAACCTACCAAATACTGAAAGGCCTGGATAGAGAGGCTGTGGAGAGGATGTTTCTATCAGTAGGAGAGTCTAGGATCCGAGGGCACAGGTCAGAATAAAGGGTATCCCTTTAGAATTGAGATGAGGAGGAATTTCTTCAGCCAGAGGGTGGTGAATCTGTGGAATTTGTTACATAGAGGGCTGTGGAGGCCAAGTCATTGGGTATATTTAAGGCAGAGATCGATGGTTCTTGATTGGTAAGGGAATTAAGGGTTACGGGGAAAAGGTGGGAGAATGGGGTTGAGAGAAAAAAAATCAGCCACGATTGAATGATGGAGCAGACTCAATGGGCTGAATGGCCTAATTTTGCTCCTATATCTTATATTCTAAAATACTTTAAACCTTTAATCCTAAATTTAGTCCAAGACAGTGGATGAACATATTGGGCAATTTGAGTTGTTACACCCGTAACTTAAGACAATAAGGATTTATTAAAGACTATAAATATTAAACAATGTAAAATAAAAAATGATCAACAGACAAGGACTTACAATATTTTTTAAAATTCAGAAAAAAACTTAACAATAAATTGTCAACTCAATGGTACAAAATTTGGTGGTCCGCCTTCAACTGCAAGTACAAAGAAAAAAAATCAGCGAGCAATCTAGGTCCTGCCACATGAAAATGTAGACTAGTTCATTATCTTAAGGAGCTGCAAATGGAATTGAACATTGTGCAATCAACATGCCACCAACTTTAACTTTACCAGGAAGGGAAGGCCACCGATGAAGCAACTGAAAATAGCTGGCCTTGGATTCTGCCTTGAGGAACTTGTAAAACAATGCCTTCTGACAGAGATATCTGACGTACAGTAACCAAGTTTCTTTTCGCAGGTTTGACGTGGAGAGAGCTTTCCTCCTTGAGTCCAGTTTTACCAGACCTCCTTGTGCTAAACTCTGTTAAATGGTGTCAAGTGCACTCACCCTCACTGCATCTCATCTCTGGTGTTCAGTCTTGGCCATGCTTGGCCCACAGCTGCAATGTAGCCTGGAACCAAATAGTCTTGACAAAACCCAAACTGAGCCTTGATGAGCTGGTTGTGGGCGAGTAAGTGCAACGTGATAGCACTGCCAACAATCCCTTTTATTTCCTTGCTAATGATTGAGAATAGATGAATTGGTGATAATTAGACTGCATTCGTTCTATTTGTGGACAGGGCATTCTTGGGCAATTGCCCACACCGTCAGATTAAACAGCTTGGCTATAAGCACTGCTGACTCCACCTACTGCAAGCCTTTCTTGGCTCTGACGCATGCAGGAGACAATGACAATTGGTGCTTTGTAGATCATGAGCTTGGTGCTGGGCAAGGTCTTGATCTTTGAACACTTTTCCCACAGACAGCCAAAGGCTCTGTGATGCATTAGAAGCCTTCATTGACAGATGGACCCCAAGGCACGTTGACCAGGATTTTGTCATGGATCTTAGTTGCCAGGGGTACAGTTGTCCAGCAGGAGCTGGTGGTGGAAGAATTTTTTCTGCAGAAATCAGGCAGTTTGCACATATTTACCAATTTTATGTTCCTATTTCATAATCATACCACAAAGCTGTGTGGCCTTATCCAGCAACCTAGAATGCCACAGCAATCCAATTCTACATATACAAGTGGAATTTTAAAAAACATTCATCATCATGCTACAACAGATGCACATTGAAAAATACCATTCTTGACAGAGTTAAAGAAATATCTCAGCACTAAAAGATGGTGCACCAAAAAAATTTCACCACTGTCAATTACAATATTCTAACAATTTTAGCCTATAACTACATATTTGGACTGTTTTCTTCAAACTATGGAAAGACCAATTTGAAATCATTTCTGGCCAAACAGAGTTTGTCCGTAATTATTTGTCCGTACTATTTGTCCGTAAGACTCAAAACACCCGTCAAACAACTAACACTCAAGAGATTAATTGTAAGTTATGTATGCCTTTTTAAAAAAAAATTACATTTTTCCAATTTAGATGATTTCTACCATCTATGGGAAGGTGGCATCTTCCAGATGAAACAGCAAACCGCAATTCCATCTGAGGGGATGGATGGATTTAAGAGGTGTCATGAACTATTCTGAAGAGCAGAGAGATTCTGCCCAGTTGATCAGGTCAATATTTCACTCTTCAGCCGACATTAAAACAAGAATAGTAAAAATGAGAGCAGATGGGATGACCAGATTACAAACCATCTAGTCTTGTTGAGACGCAGTCTTTTTACGCCTGTTCATTCTTTTTTTGAGACCTGGGCATTGCTGGCAAGGCCAGTGTTTATTGCCCATCCGTAATTACCCTGAGAAGCTGGTGAGCTACTGCCTTGAACTGTTGAAGTCCTTCTGGTAAAGATATTCCCAGAATGCTGCTGGAGCAGGAGTTCCAGCATTTAGAGTTAGCAGCGATGAACAAATAGCAATTTACTTCCAAGTCAGGAAGATGCATGACTTGGAGAAGAATCCCCATGCACCTGCTGCCCTTGTCCTCCTTGTTGGTAAAGATGGTGGATTTGGAGAGCTGCTGTCAGAATAGCCTGGGGGGAGTAACTGTTCAGTGATCAACAAGTCCTCTGATTCTGCTAATATTAACCACCATTTTTCCCTGCATCGTCTTTATTTCATGCATCCCCTCCATCTAAACCTCAAAAAAAATTATTTTACTGTAAACAAGGGATAGAATCTAGATAAAAATCAATAAAATTATATAAAACAGATTATATTGGTGAATAACCATGTTTTTCCCCCAAACCTATTTCCCCCAATTTGCTAGAGAGCCAACCAGCAGTGAAGTGCCATAAAATGTTAAGATACACTACATTCGTTATTGGAAGCAGTCAAGAGTTGTAGAATTAAGTCAAACTATTTTCTGTAAACAGGAATTAGAAATCCAAGATGTTTGGATTCAATTTTTGAAACAAACATTTGGATGTTTCTAATTTTTTGTTAATAACTCATGTTCCTAAAATAGCACTTCGTTAATAAACTATGACACTGCAAGTAGTAAACATTTATATCTTAACACTCAAAACGAAGCAGCTTAAGCAACCTACCAGCTGTATGAATGGTCAAAGAATATTACTTCTATAATGCTTTTAACATACTGACCATAACCAAAATCCACTTCACATCCAAATGAAAAAAAATGGTCAAGGGTTACTTTTCAGTAAACAACTGAAGCAGCCAATTTACACACAGTGATGAAATGAACACAGATATAATGTGTTCGGATGGTGTTGGCTGATGAATGAATGTCAGCTAAGACAGTTCACGTTCTTCTTCAGATAGTACCATTAGGATGTTTTATATCCATCTTAACAGGAAGACTAAGCTTTAGTGTTTCATCTCAAAAGGTACGATACATCAGAGAGGCTGCCTTCTCAGTGCTCTTAGACTGAGGGTGGAGGTAGTAGAGCCACTGCCTCACAGTGCCAAGTGACCTGGGTTGAATCCTGAAGTCAGGTACTATCTACGTAGAGTTTGCACATTCTCCCTGTGACTATGGTTCCCTCAGGTTCTCTAGTTTCCTCCCACATCACAAGGATAGTTGGGATATTAATCAGCCACTGCAAATTGTCATTAGTGTGTAGGTTAGCAGTCAAATGAGGCAGCGGGTGGAGTTAATGACGATGTGGGGAAAATAAAATAATGGCACCAATGTAGGATTAGTGTAAATGGGTGCCTGATGATCAGTGCGGACTTGGAGGGCTGAAGGGTCTGTTTCTGTGCCATCTCTCTCCATGACTAAATGACACAAATGCTATCAATGAGTCCAGACGAATTACGGAATGGCAATATTTCACCAGGACAGTACGGGATTATTGTAATTAAAAATACCTAAAATTCCAGTGTGTGCCCCAAGTTTGATAGAAAAACACCTAATTTTAAGGTTATCCGTTTTGATTTTTAAAATATTATAATGGTTTAATACTGAAATAGCATAAATTATTTTTTGCAATACCTACAGACTTCCTTAAAACCGCACTTTTACCAAGAAATTACTTTAACTAATCCCATTTGTCAACACAATCAAGTAAAAACATGAAATGTGCTACTAGCTTCCCTAGCACAAAACTAATCCTTCAAGGATATATAACATGAGGAAGGAGCATAGATAACGACCAGTGCTGTGAATGTTTCGATGACCATGCAATTAAAGTAACAAACTCATCACAGCCTAGTATTAGTTTCACAATAATATTTATAACACAATGCTTCCCACCAATGCACATTTTCAAACAGTGTCATTTTTAGTTGCCTGCAATGCCCATTACCCTAATTTTTTCCAAGTAATCACAATGCAGAGGTGTACACTCCAAGAAGCCCAAGTACCTAAAATGAATCCATTAAGTCATGAAAGTTAAAAACAGACAACAGTAATGAAATACTTTTCTAACTGGTGGAAAGACCAGGCAACATCTGTGATTTGGTTACAAATCACCACCCTGGAAGGAACTGAGAGATACATCCAACATCACAAATCTCATCACTAACTCTACAGCAGAGGTCCCTGGCTTCAATCTCCACTGTGGATGGAGATAAAATGGAAACCTGTTTCACAAAGGGGAAGTGCTAGTTGACTCAAAGTTTGTCAGCAGCCATGAGAACCTAAGCTCAACGTAAACGTTATGATTCTGTTGGACAGATCAATGACAATAATGAATGTTGAAGCCAGGGACCTCTGCCTGTTATGACCTATAGGTCATGGGAGACACCTTATTAATCCAAATGGCAGCTCAGGAGACTATTAAGTGGACCAAAAAACTGGACATCCAAGTATGAGGATTTTCATTTCATATGAAATCAGAGATGTAATTAAGATGAAAATACAATACGTTATAACAGTTTTATCTTACATGAGCTACTGGAATATAAATGCATAAACACAATTTAGCTAGGTTAATTGAAAAGGACCTGGATAAAGATTTAATGTTAAAGGGATTTAAGGAGTGGGTTATACTTCAGTTATGTTTGGCACTGGTAAGATCTCATCTGGAGTACCATGTACAGTGTCATCTTCTTTAAGGAAGGATGTTATTGCATTGAAAGTAGTTCAGGAAAGGTTTACTGGATTAATATCTGGAATGGGCAGGTTGTTTATGAGGAAACGTTTGTCAAGTTAGGCTTGTATTTGTTGGAGGTTAGAAGAGCAAGAATGGACAATTAAAATATACATGATTCTGCAGTCTTGACAGGGTGGATGTGGACAAGATTCTCTCTCTTTAGGAAAACCTAGAACTACAAATCATTGTTTAAGAGTAAAGGGTAATCCAACACAGATGAGGCAAAATTTGTCTCAGAGAATCATGTGCCTTTGGAATTCTCATCCTCAAAGAGCTGTGAAAGCAGAGTATTTGAATACTTAAAAGGCCAAGGTAAATAGATTCTTGATAAGCAAGAGGGTAAAGGTTTCCCGTGGAAAAATAAGAATACCTATTTAAGGCTACAATCACAGCAGCTAGGATTTATATACTCTTAGGTTGTAGATGACAAGGTACCAAGTGGCTTATGCCTGCTCCTAATTCATATATTCATATGAAACTGAATGAGTAGATACTAACAGATCATGGGCAAAATGGATCCATTCTCCAGTGCTAATCTACCATTCCACAAGACTCCTCTGCACAATCACCTTCATCTTTCATACCTTCACTACAACTTTATTACTTATTTTGCAGGAACACCTGCTTTACAGAGGCCACTATTTGACTCTTGAATACACCCCAGAATGAAAATCCCTAGGGTTGAAGCAACATCTTTAAAAAAACACCTTGACCTGCAGACTAAATATCCACTAAAGACCCGGACTGCAATCCATTGCTCACATTCAAATGTAATTTAGATTACCAAAAGCAAATAGTACAGTATTTACTAAGGGATGCTGCATTCAAAAGGCATAGTGAACAAGCTCCATAGTCCAAAATGCTCACTTGTATCATATGCTCTATACCCCTTTCCTTTTATTAAAAATATCCTGCTGTCTTAAAAAGCCTGCGCAATGGAAAGTTCATCATATGAACCTTACACTTTGTTCTTCCCAGGCAAACAGTCAAAAACAGGAATGCCTGCTACATATTGTAACCGGCTGGAAGGGCTGCAGATACACCAGGAACATGATACTGAATTACAACATACTATTATGTAAGGACACGAAGAATGGTGGGGGGGGGGGGGGGGGGGTGTTGGCGGAGAGCGGCCCGGCAGAGCCCGTCGTGCCCGGGTCACTGGGGTAGGTGGGCTGCGGGGCCAGGGCCTCGGTGCTGCGGGCCGTCCGAGAGGCATCCAGCCCAGCTGCCCTGGCCGCCGTCCTGGGCAGCGGACCCCAGGGGGAGGCGACGAGCAGTGTGAGGAAGGGGGTCAGGGAGCGGTGTCGACACTCACCTCAGCCGAGCACTTTCATGGCAGCCGCCGGCCAACACCTCCCCTCGGCTCGGCTCGGCTCGGCTCGGCTCGCCGCCCGGCGCTCCCGCCACCGCCTGTTGACACCGGCACCCCCTGCTGTGGCACCACGCATGCGCACGGCCGCACTTCCCCCCTCCCCTCCCCTGCCGGCCAGTCCGCTCAGACCCGACCAATCAATGGCCAACAGGCACCGAACAAGGGCACGGGGGAGAGAGTGATGAATGGATTACTTCGCCTGCGCTCGGGGTGCGGGATAATGTCCGGATTGTCTCCGGATGGGCAAATTACGATGGTTTTTGATGCAGAAGCTCGCTCGGTATTGCTTTTCCCCAAACACTGCCTCTCACTCAAGTGCAGGGTTGTCAATTTTGCAACGTAATGGGACAGGCTGTGGGTGGGGCTTGTTGTCACGGGCGTGGCTTATTGTTATGGGCGTGGCTTCTCGTCGTGGGCGGGGCTTGTTGCATTGGATGGGGGCTTGTTGCATTGGGCGGGGCTTATTGCATTGGGGGCTTGATGCATTGGGCGGGGCTTGTGACATCGGGCGGGGCTTGTCGCATTGGGCGGGGCTTGTTGCATTGGGCGTGGCATATTTCGTTTGGTGGGGCTTGTTGCATTGGATGGGGGCTTGTTGCATTGGGCGGGGCTTGTCGCATTGAGCGGGGCTTGTTGCATTGGGCGTGACATATTTCATTAAGCGGGGCTTATTGCATTGGGAGGGGCATATTTCATTGGGCGGGGCTTGTTGCATTGGGCGGGGCTTATTGCATTGGGCGTGGCATATTTCATTGGGCGGGGCTTGTTGCATTGGGCGGGGCTTGTTGCATTGGGCGCGGCTTGTTTCATTAGGCGGGGCTTGTTGCATTGGGTGGGGCTTATTGCATTAGGCGGGGCTTGTTGCATTAGGCGGGGCTTATTGCATTGGGCGGGGCTTGAGGCTCACCCGTGCAGAGTTCCCCAGCTCAAGTTTATTGTGGATACGAAAGAGGTTGCAGATGCTCGAATCTGGAGCAATAAACCATCTGCTGGAGGAACTCAGTGGGTCGAGCAGCATCTGTGAGAGGAAAGGAATTCCATGGAAGTCCTGATGCAGGGTTTCGACCCGAAACGTCGCGACAATTCCTTTCTTTCCACAGATGCTGCTCGACCCGCTCAGTTCCTCCAGCAGATTGTTGTTCAATTTTATTGTCATGGGGATACATGCCCAGGGTTTAAATGCCATGAAAATTAACTCTTTGCAGCAACAGCAATGATGAGAGATCATTGACCTGGAACGTTAACTCAGACGCTGTCTGACTGCTGCATATTTCCGTCATTTTCTGCTTTTATACCCCGCTGAAAATGGTGCGAAGCAAGCTTCTGTTTATTTTTTAGTCAGCAGGGAGTCTGCTGTGATCCCTTCACTCTGAAGCTCCTGGTCTTTTGTTGGTCCAGTACCCAGTTTGGGAAAATCTGACAGCGTCTTTCCCATCAAAATGAGGGGATTCTTTACTCATGATATTTAAGATTTTACTCTTAATATTTACTCATTATATTTCACCAGATAAACAGTAAATTACTGCCTAAAAATGCAGATTAAGAGCTTGGATTACAAAGCAGTAAATTGTTATGTTTCGTGGCAAAGTTATTAGAGATTCAGTTAGCTTGTGATGAATTTATTTGCATTTCTTACAACTGTCAATTAGCACTTTGTATATTAAAGTAAATGGCTCAATCATTGTTCTAGCCCATCAAATCTAACACACATGTAACACAGAACTGGGCCATTCAGATCACTCGGTCTGTGCTGATCTTCATACCCAGCACAAATCCCACTGTAAATGCACTTGATTTGGGAAAGCAGCCTTTGCCTACCCTATTGATATGTATAAGCTTATCAGGTTTGCTATAGGCAGAGTGATGGGTAAATTCATCGTCAGTGAAAGAGAAATGACACTAGGGAATGGCAATTAGCAAGATAAGATTTATTTATTAGTCACATGCACATCAAAACACACAGTGAAATGCGTCTTTTTGCGTTACTGGGAATGCTTTGAAAGATTATCTTGTAGTATTGCGGTACAAATCAAAGATGTTACTGATGCTTAAAATGTTCCAGATTTTTGTGCATGGGAAATTGATTTGTTCAATTATATCTCATATTTTGTTTGAAAAGCTGTCTCAAAATAACATCGATACAAATCTACTTAGAGATAGCAGATGTTATTTAATCTTTCAGTGAGATACTCTATTCCTCACCAGTTTTCTACTTTGACATGATGTTCATTGCTCTAGACTTTAGACTTTAGCTCTAGACTCTATCATTTTCAATGCAATAATTAAGGATCCATGGCGACGTAGTTCCCAGAATATCCACCCAGGTTTTATTCAGCAAAATATCAACTGGCATTTCAATAAACTGTTTCTTCTTTATGTTTTCTTTCTGCACTTTGGCCCGTTGGAAATGCAGGCTGGTTGCTTGCAGAGTTGTTACTAAATCTCTCATTTTGGCCCTTCTGAAAAATTAATTCATTATGTACTTTGTTGGTCCATCCAAGTTCTGTGAGAAAATGTTACAATCAATCACAAGCTGGCAGCCTGCCTGCAATGATACCATTGTTTCAATGTTTTCCCTGAAGCCTCAGCAACAGCACAGCTGAAAACTGCAGTACAGCAGGCTAGAACTCACTGACACTAGTTCACGGTTCCTAGTCTGTGGGTTTACATCTATGTAAAAACTTCAACACAATCTAGTTGCCCATCAGAAAATAATTGAAAATGGATACTTATCTTAAGCATAAAATAAATCCCCCTTTTCAACAGAAGCCATGAAAGACCATATGGTTGCTGTTCATAGGAATTATTTCAAATAATACACGTGCTCTGGAACTGAGGGAAACGTTTATTCTGCTTAGACTTTCACAATTATAAAGTGCTTTATCGTTAATGTGAGTTGTTTCAGAGCTAGACGCAGGATCCAGCTGTAGGGCAATCCTCAATTACTGGCCACATTTCAGTCACGCACCTTATCTTTGGACAACCAGTGCAGAGTGGGGCCAGGAGGGTGCGGAATCTCCTTGAAGGGCTGCTACCCCATGGTAGTCATTAACAGATTCAGGCAGTGGTACATCAGGAAGTCCCAACTACATGCTCCTCTTCCAAAGTTGTGTTCCCGACTGGAAGTCCCTGGAGAAGGGAAGTGGATGTCTGAGGGACCAAGTGTGCATTGTAAATCATGCAGAACAACAAGTTCATTTGCTTTTGCTAAAAAGGGACCCATGAATAGCGTCACCTTTAGTTTCCCTTCCAGCTTCACCTCAGCCCATCTCACCAGCCTCACTCCCTCCGCTCACTCAGTCCCACCCCAATGTAACTCACCCAGCTCTACTCCACCCCCTAACCCAGACCAAAACCACCCACTCCCCCCACCATAACCAGCCCTACCCCACCTCAACACTCAGCCCCATCGCACTGCATCCCACCCAGCCTGACTCTGCACCACATCCAGCACTGCCCAACACACTCTGCTGAAGCTAGCCTCACCCAACTCACCGTCCTTCATTCCATTCCACCCACTGTAGTCTCACCCCACTCCATCCCACCCTACCCACTGCACTCCCCCCACTACCCCCAGCACAGTTCTGTCCCATTCCCCAACCAGATCCTTTCCCCTATCCTGTTTAGTTTTGGGTCTTTTCCACTGTCGCGAATTATGATTGGTGATGGGTTGGGAATTACTGGGCTTCAGTTCACCTGCCATGGTGGGCTCTGAATAAGCATGCACTCACACTGAGAAGGAGAATAAATGTACAATCAGAGCAGTGAGGATTGCCCAGGAATGTTCCCTGACATAGAAGAGGAGTAAAGTATTCAGTTCCTCGAGCAAATCCTTTTGCTCAACTCCATTAACCTGCCTTTGGTCCACATCCCTTGTTTGCTACACCCAGCTAAAATCTGTTGATCTCTGCCTTATAAATTTCAACTGACCTCTAGCATCTACAGATTTTTAAGGAGGACAAGTTCAATATCGTTACAACTCATCGAGTGTAAATGTGTTTCCTAATTTCACTCTGCAATGGTCCAGTTTTAATTTTGGAATATTCTCTTGCTTTGGTATCTCCACCCGAAAAATGAAGTAAGTCTTTAGCCTCTGACGTTTTACTTCAGTTGTCCCAAAGCACTTGAAATACAGCCAATGAAGTACTTTAGAAAAAGAGTAGAAAAGGTGGCCACTGGCTTGTGCACAGCAAGAGCCCACAAAAGGCAAAGTAATGAGCATTTAACCTGTCTTTTTTAGAAATGTTAAGTGAGGAATAAACGTTGGCCAGAACCTCAAGGATCTACAGCTCCCTGAGGTAGAGAATTCCAAAAATGTACATGCTGACCCTTATCCTAAGATTATTCTCACTAATTCTGGACTCTCCAAACCAAGGAAACAGCCTTCTGGCATCTCCTCTGTCAATTCATGTCAGAATTTTATATGCCTCAGTGAGGTAACCCTCAGTAAATGTACACCAACCTTATTCAATCTTTCTTCATAGAATATTCCACTCATCCCAAGAATCTAACTCATGAATCTAAATTGCACTAACTCCAAGGCAAGTATTCTTTAGGCCTCTTTTGACTTTTATGCCATATGATGGGATCTATCGCATGCAATAGATGGGGCTAAGCAATCTCAAACAAGTGGATCAGATCAAAGCTCTGCAGTCCTACCACACCTAGCCAAGAATGGTGGTGGACGATTGAGGCTCCAAGAGCATCTGAATCCTCTGCGAAAGCAAGGCCCAGCATGTCTATGCTGAAGACAAGGCTGAAGTATTCGTAACTGTGTTCAGTCAAAATCATCCAATTCGGCTTCCTCCTGAGCTTGTCTCCAAAAATTTGACTTACAACATGTGATATCGAGATATGGGTCCAGACAATATCCCAGCTGCATGAATGAAGACCTGTGCTCGGCACTCACTGGTCCTCAAGCTGAACTGTTCCACTACCCAACAATGTGGAAATTTTTCAAGGCATATGCTGTTCATAATTTTTCAAGGCGTGTGCTGTTCATAAAAAGGACCTATCCCATCTGGTTAATTACTGCGCAGCTTAGCCTATTTTTAATCATTAGCAGATTGACGGAAGCTTTCATTGACAGTGTTATCAGGCAGCACTTACACACCCATGCCAAGTTTGGGCTTTGCCAGGAGCACTCAGCTCCGGGTCTCACCACAGCCTTGGTCCAAAGGTAAGACTCAAGGGATGAATACGGGAGAGGTAAGAGTGACTGCACTTGACACCAAGGCAGCGTTTGACCAAGTGTGACATCAAGGTGCCCAGATAAAACTTAGGTTAATGGGCATCTGGATTATCAAATATTATTTGTATTACTCCAGTACACTGTTATTTCATTTTTTAACATATTACATGGTAGTATAATAAATTTTCCAGTGAACCCAGTGACTTTAAAAGGAAGGAGAAAATGAGCCCTGATGAATTTAAAGGGATTGCAGGAAACAGAAACCAGTGAGGTTCAGTTCGTCAAACGACATATAAACACTCCAGACCCCAGCCTGCACGCTGGACCCTGGCTCTGGCCACACTCAGGACCCTAGGTCTGACTGCAAACCCACCCACGTGCCTGACACTCCCCCTCCTCCGGTGTACCCAACCCTAACCCCAGTAGCACACCCAGGCCACACTCCCAGTAAAACGAGTACACAGATCCACAAGTAGTAGGCCCACAGGTAATGAGGATTTAGTGTTCTCATGAGTGAGCCAGAGGCCACACCATTGGAATTTCTGGACAATTGGATACTGGATTATTGGAGTTTTACTGTATTTGCTTCACACCTCAGCAACTTCATTCCTGATCAGAACTTCTCTGGTCCTTGTTGCCATTGGAACCACTTTTGTTTTCACTGCTCCCTTCTTTTGAACAATGTTGTTGAGGCTCATACAATTTTTTTTAGTATTTCCTTAAAATTTATTATCATAATCTACCTTCTCCCTCTTTATCATTTTTTTGGTTATTTGTCGTTGTTTCCTTAAACTCTCCCAACATTCAGGTTTCCTACTCTTCCTGTCAATATTATGAACCTTCTCTTTTAGTCCAATGCTGCTCTTAACCTTGTTAGCAAGCAAGCAATGGATCAGATTTTCTGTTGTGTTTTTATTTCTCAATAGAATGTACATACCTGAGAATTTTGAAATAGTTCTTCAAACATTTGCCGTTGGTCTTTACAATATTTTTATTGAATCCATGAAAAAAATAGAGTACATGCATCAAGAAAGAGAATAAAAATACTACTGAATACATTGTATTAAATCATACTTAGATTACAATACTCTAAATTAATAATCACATATAGTAGTTAGTTAATAAAGGAGGAAAAAATTGAAATATTTTATTATAAAAAGAACCTACTCCCACTACCAAAACCCAAAGCTGTTAGATGGAAAAAACAAGAAAAAACTTTTAAAAAAGTAACCGTGTCGGCCAATATCTGCATTTTAGTCCCGAAATCAGAGATTTTGAAAATAATTCAAAAAAAGGTCCCCACAGGGTTTGAAAGTCTCGGTTAGGTTCAAACACTGAACGGCGAATCTTCTCTAGATTCAAGTATGACATAACATCCCGTAACCATTGAACATGCGTAGGCGGAGTAGCTTCCTTCCATTTAAGCAATACTGCTCTCCTGGCTATAAGAGAAATAAAAGACAGAATATGTAAATCAGAAGCCTTCAAAGTTATATCTTTTTCTCCAACAATCCCAAATAGTGCAGTCAAAGGATTAAGTTTAAAATTTATTTTGAAAAGTACAGAAGTATGAAAGACCTCTGTCCAATATTTCTTAAGACATTTGTCTTTGCTTACCTACTGAGAAACCGCTTAATCTGATTCCCCAATCTACCTTGCTCAATGGTTTAAATTCCATGACCCCAAAGGCAGGGAGGCAGAGATATTGACTAAAATGAGTTTATTTACCTTTGGAATAGGGCACTTTGGGAGAATTTAATTGAGCTGAATAAAATCGTGAGGGGTGAAGATACCGTGGATAAGAAGGAGATATTTCCTTCAGTCACAAGGTCAATAACCAGAGGGCTAAGAATGAAGGTAATTGGTGGAAAGTCGAGAAAGAATTGAGGGGAAATGTTTTTTATTCTGAGCGTGGTGAGATCCTCAAACTTATTGTAGAATTATGGAATCGTAGAGACCACCCTTCAGCCCACCGAGTCCATGCTGACCAATGACCACATTTACATTAATCTCATTTTATTCTCCTCACATTCCCATCAATTACCGCCAGATTCTACCCCTCACCAACACTCCAGGGGCAGTTTACAGTGGCCGATTACCTCCCAATCCGCACGTCTTTGGAAGCTGGGAGAAAACCGAAGCACCAGGGAAACACACACAGTCACAGGGAGAACATGCAAACTCCACACAGGCAGCACCGGAGGTCAGGAACGAATCCAGGTCACTAGAGTTGTGAGGCAGCAGTTCTACTAGCTGTGCCACTGAGCCATGGACATTATGTATAAAAGGATTTGGATATGCACTAGATATCCCATAGCCTACAAAACTCCATGGAGCTGGAAGACAGAACCGGGCTGATTAAAGCATAGTGTTTTCTTGGCTGGCACAGACTCCACCTGTGCTGTAAATTTTGATGATTTTAAGATTCTGGGTTTCTTGCTTCCTAACCAAAACTGACGTTAAATTAATGCTAGTTTATTTCACTAGCTGATTTGGAGAGGCACGCCTACCTCATGAATTAAAAGCAGAAAATTCTGGAAATACTCACAAAAGGCTAGGCAGCCACTATGGAGAGAAAAACCGAGTTAAGGTTCAGGTCAGTGATCTGTTGTCAGACGTGACTGTCCAGTACCTTGTGGACGAGACTGCCCTTTCCTCCATATCTCCCCAGGGCCTGGTGGTGGATGGATCACAGAGGCAAACACAATGAGTAACCATAAAATAAAAAGCAGAGGATGCTGGAAATACTCAGCAGGCCAGGCTGCATCTGTGGGAAAAGAAACAGAATTAATGTTTCATCAGAGACCCTTCATCAGAACTGGTAAGGAGAGAAAAGAAGCTTGTAGGAGAGTGGGGAAGAGGATGTCTCTGATAGGGTCAAACTAGGATGACCAGGGGGATAAGATAATCTAATCAATGAGGGAATGGGAGCAGTTAGTGAGTGAGAACGTGGACAAACGTTGTGATGTGCAGGGTAGGAAGACAGGTCAGGCTGGGCAGGTCCTCCATGCCCAGAGAGAAAAAGAAAAGAGGGGGAATGATAACTCAGCTAAGCCAGTACCACAGATGGAGGACTGACACAGTGAGAAACCAAGTTACCTGAAATTGTAGAATTCTACATTGGAAGCAGTAGGCTGCAATGTGCCCAGATGGAAGATGAGGTGTTGTTCTTCCAGCTTGTGTTGGGGCTCACTGTGACCGTAACAGGAGGCCACAGACGACAGGTCAGAGTGGGAATGGGATGGAGAATTAAAGTGGCAGCAACAGGAAGCTCAGGGTCGCCCCTGCGGACTTTGCGGGCTGTGGGTTTGCGAGGAGGGTGTGGCGAAAGATGCAGGGGTCCTTGTCACGGTTCATCCCCAGCAGCTGCGTAACAGAGGACGGTCTGATCTATGGGCTGTTCCCGGGGACGCACACACAGAGACGGACATCAACTGCTGCTGGAAGGTCATCAACTTGGTGAAAGACGCCCTTTGGTCTGCCCGAAACTTGTTGGTCTCACAAGATCACAGGATAAGGGAGCAGAAGTAGGCCATTCGGCCCGTCGAGTCTGCTCCAAAGAAAAGGGAAAAAAGAAATGAGAAATTGGGGGGGGGGGGGGGGGGGGGTGGGGGGAACTATTCTAACCCAGCCTTATCCCCATATCCTTTGATACCCCAACTAATTAGATATCTATCTATCTCTTCCTTAAACACCTCCAATGATCTGGCCTCCACTGCTGTACGTGGCAAGGAATTCCACAAATTCACCACACTTTGGCTAAAGAAATTTCTCCTCATCTCTGTTTTAAAGCTGTACCCTCTAATTCTAAGATTGTGCCCTCTGGTCCTGGACTCACCCACCAAGAAAAGCAGCTTGGCCACATCTACTCTGTCCAGTCCTTTCAACATTTTAAATGTTTCTATGAGGTCCCTTCTCATTCTTCTGTACTCCAGTGAGTACAGTCCGAGAGCCAACAAACGCTCATCATATGTAAGCCCTTTCATTCCTGGAATCATCCTCGTAAATCTCCTCTGAACCCTCTCCAACAGCAGCACATCCTTCCCAAGATAGGGGGCCCAAAACTGTGCACAGTATTCCAAATGAGGCCTCACTAGTGCCCCGTAGAGCCTCATCAACACTTCCTTACTTTTATACACTATACCTCTCGAAATGAATGCCAACATAGCATTCGCTTTCTTTACCACCGATCCGACCTGGTGGTTAACCTTTAGGGTATCCTGCACGAGTACCCCCAAGTCCCTTTGTACTTATGTACTTTGAATTTTCTCTCCTTCTAGGTAATAATCTGCCTGTTTATTTCTGTTTCCAAAGTGTACAACTGCACATTTCTCAACATTGAATCTCATATGCCATTTTCTTGCCCATTCTCCTAAATTATCTAGGTCTCTCTGCAACCTTCCTGTCTCCTCAATACTCTCTACTCCTCCATCTATCTTGGTGTAATCCACAAATTTAACCACAAAACCATTTACTCCATCATCCAAATAGTTAGTGTACAAGGTAAAAAGGAGCAGCCCCAACACCGACCCCTGTGGAACACCACTAGTAACCGGTAGCCAACCAGGACAAGATCCTTTTATTCCCACCCTTTGCTTCCTGCCAACCAGCCAATGCTCCACCCATTCTGTTATCCTACCTGTAATTCCATGACCTCTCATCTTATTAATCAGTCTCTCATGCTGCACCTTGTTGAAGGCCTTTTGAAAGTCTAAATACACAACATCTACCGCCTCTCCCTTATCCACCCTACCTGTGATTTCTCCAAAAAACTCCAATAGGTTGGTCAGGCAGGATCTTCCCTTCACAAAACCATGTTGGCTAGGACCTATCTTGCCTTGCACCTCTAGGTACTCCGTAACCCCATCCTTGAGGATAGATTCCAATACCTTTCCCACCACCAATGTCAGACTAACAGGTCTGTAATTTCCTTTATGCTGCCTCCCACCTTTCTTATACAGCGGAACTACATTTGCGACCCTCCAGTCCTTCGGAACCATGCCGGAGTCTATCGATTCCTGGAAAATTATCACCAATGCCTCCGCTATCTCTAAAGCCACCTCCTTCAGAACCCGGGGATGCACCTCATCCGGTCTGGGAGACTTATCAGTCTTTAGCCCATTTAGTTTTCCTAGCACCTTCTCTCTAGCAATCTTAACTGAACTCAGTTCCATCCCTTGAAACCCCTGACTATCCAGTATATTGCTGATATCCTCCACAGTGAAGACCGATGCAAAATACTCATTTAGTTCTTCTGCCATCTCTTTATCATCCATTATAATCTCTCCCGCACCGTTATCGATTGGTCCTACATCAACCCGTGTCTCTCTTTTACTCCTTATATATTTAAAAAAACTCTTAGTATCCTTTCGAATGTTATCCGAATGAAAGGTCTCCCAGCACTGCGAGATGTCCGTAGGGGAATGCTGCTGACTGGCACATTCCAGGCTGCAGGAGTACGTGCTGAGAGACGCACTGAAGCTGGGTGCAGCCAATGCAAGGGCTCGGTGGGGAAGGACTACAGTTTAGGGTTCTTCTGCCACTGGAGAGGGAGGGGCGGGGTCAGGTGAGGAAGCCCCTTAAAGATTGTAAATATAGGATTGGGGTAGCACCCCAGCGAGCCACACGAGTGGCATCGGTGCTGTGTTTTTTTTATATATAAAAATGTAACACTAATGATTGATCCGTACACGAATGTAAAGGTTTGCACTGTTTTATTGTATATAGTTTGTTTTTTATGATGAATAAAGTTTATTTTGGTAAAAAAAACTTAGTGGGTTCTTCTGCCACTGGAGAAGGAGGGGTGGGGTCAGTCGAGGAAGCCCCTTATGTAATGTGAATATGGGATTGGGGTGTCACCCCAGGGAGCCACACAAGTGGCAACAGTGCTGTGGTTTTTTATATAAAAAAAGGTAACACTAATGATTGATCCGTACACGAATGTAAAGGTTTGCACTGTTTTATTGTTGTATATAGTTTGTTTTTTTATGATGAATGAAGTTTATTTTGGAATTTTTAAAGAAAAATTGGTTTCTAATCCGCAGTTGGCTTCTCCAGTGTAGAGGAGACTTGGCCTGCTGGGTATTTCCAGCATTTTCTTTTAGTTTAGATTTTATTTCAGTTCTTATTTTCAATTTCCAGCATCTACAATTATTTTTGATTTTCACATTGAATAACCATGTCAGCTCCTGGACCAGGTATGGCACCAGGTAAAGACAGACACTAGAATTTTACATCACTCTATCGTAACAGAGATGCAGATAAGGACAGGAGCTGAAAGGAATAGAAAAGCTGTTCCCCCACAATCCTAAACTCAAGCTTAAACCTTTGCAGACGTCTCCCACTTGGGATGATCCTTTACTCACTCGCTGCAAACTCTTACACCTCATTAACTAAGAAATGGATTCAGTGGACATCAGTGTCCATTGACAGTCACATTCAGGGGGCACGGTCTGAAACTGAGTCGTTCAGATGACACTGTACTGAACATGGTGTAACTCCAATCCAATGCAAAGCTGTGTTTTAAATGTGTCCAAGTGTCCAAGCTGGGCATTTCACTTACTCCAATATGATTTAATATTAGCAGAGGAATTTAGTTTGCCAGTGTCACTCTCCTCGTACGGAAACAGTTTCAAGTACTTGGGAAAGAGCTGGGATATAACTAACTGGATAAGTATGATGGGACTCACAACCTTCTCAGTGCCGCATCTTTCCATGAGCTTTCCTGAAGGAAGGAACTCTGAGGACATATTGAGTTGTGTAGGTCCAGGGAGTCTTGGCATCTGACTCAGGTACGAACCCAGGCAGTGATCCCGAAACCAATGAAGTAATGGGAAGGATCAGTGACTCCAGGGGACTCATGACTAATACTGAGCTGGAAGAAGGTAAGAAAATAACAAAAGAAAGATATTATTTATAGACTCAACACTTTAAAAGAAACTCTAAAGCAGCAGAGTAATAACATATCATGAAATGTTCTTATTAATAGATATGTTAAGATTAAACGACAGTTTTAATAACAATCAAAGCAGTTTGTATAGTTAGTACATAGATTTATAAGGAATGAGCTATGGGTGGAACCTAATCAGAGGTTTTGGAAGGTTATACATAGTGTAATGGATATCGGGAGTAAGTTTCAGACTGATATCTAATCCAGAAGTCCATGGTGACATTCATATAGAGAATAAAAGATGCTCAGGAGTTGCAGGATGCAATCTAATCAGTGGATTCTGTGGGCGGTTATATATTGAATATCATATACTCGTGTAATTTATAAGTAAGAATCTAATTAAGAGGTTTGTGGTAAGTGAGGAGAGTAAGGGTTTAATTTTAGAATAACATATTTTTCTGTGAATTACAGGTTGAAATCTAACTGAGGGGATTCAATGCCAGTGAAACAGATTTGCATTATTTTTACAATTAGACGCACAGAGACAGCTAATGTTTCTGAATACAGAAGCGCAGAGATGACCACAACAAATAGGTGAGATTTCACAGGTCTCTGCTGTTCCAATGAAGCAACACTGAACACTGATTAGTGATCAGCACAGAAACATTGAGCTCTGATAAACGGTCACCAAAATGAAACATTAACTCTGTTTCTCTGTCCACAAATGCTGCCTGATCTGCCGAGCAGTTCCAGTATATTCTGTTTTTATATTTTTATAGGCCACCTCTCCTTAGCTGAGGTGCAAATTAGATTGAGTTGGCATGCATTTCTCCAGAAGGACTTTAGTTGTGTTCCACGAACCCACGCCCTGCATGCTTCTCATTCCTCGCTGTTGGCTGTTGAGCTGGGTTAATGGAGGTCACAACCCACAGAAGATCACAACGAATTTCCTGTGGCAATTGCATTTATCCACTGCCAAAAAGCTAAGGCAGTCAAAGCCCAACAAAGCATCAAAAGAACATGTTGACATTCACCAGAGAATGAACTCTTGCAAATTATGCAGAAATCCAAATGGAACATGAAAGAGACATTTACATTCAAGGATGAGTATCAGCATCAGTGTATATTTAAGATTCAGCAACTGATATAATTATTGCTAATTCTAACGTGGTTCCCCGCCACTCTCTGCTGTTCTCTACTGGTTATTTTGACAAGTCTTATATCAGCACCTTTCATAACTGCAGGATGTCCTGCAGTGATCTTGGGCCAATGAAATGATGTAGGGAACCCTGCAGTCAATTTGCACACATCAAAGTCTCATAAATCATTATGGCATGGTATATTTGAATGTAAGTGTGAATGAGTAATATGTGTGTGTGTGTGTGTGTGTGTGTGTGTGTGTGTGTGTGTGTGTGTGTGTGTGTGTGTGTGTGTGTGTGTGTGTGTGTGTGTGTGTGTGTGAGAGAGAGAGATAATGATGTCAACATATGTGTTGTGTAAGCATATGTGGCATTTAAAAGGCTGTTTGACACATGAATTTGCAGGCGATGGAGGGATGTGGATCATGTACAGGCAGAAAATATTTAGTTTAATTTGGGATTGTGCTCAGTGCAGACACTGTGGGCCGAATGGCCTGTTCCTGTGCTGTATTTTGTTCTTTGTTCTGTGCGTTTTTTTATTCATTTTTCAGGATCTGGGTATCACTGGCACGGCAGCATGTATTGCCTTCCAGAAGATGGTGAGCCATCATCTTGAATCACAGCAGTCCTTCTGGTGAGAGTGCTGTTGGGACCTGCTTCAGGAATTAGACCCAGGGATGATGAGAGGATGGTGATATCATTCCAAATCTGGATGGTGTGTGAGTTGGAGAGGAAACCGTAGGTGGTAGTGTTCCCACGCATCTGCTGCCCTAGTCCTTCATGGTAGAGATCGTGGATTTGGCAGGTGCTGATGGGGTAGTCTAGATAAGTAAATGCAGTGCATATTGCTGATGGTACACAGTGCAGCCACTGTACAACAGTGCTGGACGGAGTGCCAGTCCAGTGGGCTGCTTTGTCCTTGCTGGTTGCTAAAGCTGTGCTCATCCAGGCAAGTGGAGAGTGTTCCATCACACTTCTGATCTGTCCCTTGTAGATATCGGAAAGGCCATGGAGTGTTGAGTTACTCACGGCAGGACACCCGGCCTCTGACCCGCTCTTGTAGCCACAGTGTTAATGCGAAATAAAAACGGAAAATGCTGGGAAAACTCAGCAGGTCAGGCAGCATCTGTGGAAAGAGAAACAGTTAACATTTCACATCTGAGACTCTTCATCAGAACTGAGCTTTTATAGAACCATAGAACAGTACAGCACAAGACAGGCCCTCCAGCCCACAATGTTGTGCTGACCTTTAAAACCTCTCCTAAGACTATCTAACTATCTATCTATTTTAAATTCCTCCATATACTTATCTAGCAATCTCTTGAATTTGACCAACGTACCTGCCTCCACCACCACCCCAGGCAGCGCATTCCATGCCCCAACCACCCTCTGGGTAAAAAACCTTTGATATCTCCCTTGAACTTCCCACCCATTACTTTAAAGCCATGCCCTCTTGTATTGAGCATTGGTGCCCTGGGAAAGAGGTGCTGGCTGTCCACTCTATCTATTCCTCTTAATATTTTGTACACCTCTGTCATGTCTCCTCTCATCCTCCTCCTCTCCAAAGAGTAAAGCCCGAGCTCCCTTGGTCTCTCCTCATAATCCATACTCTCTAAACCAGGCAGCATCCTGGTAAATCTCCTCTGCACCCTTTCCAACGCTTCCACATCCTTCCTATAATGAGGCGACTAGAACAGGACACAGTGCTCCAAGTGTGGTCTAACCAGAGTTTTGTAGAGCTGCATCATTACCTCGCGGCTCTTTAACTCGCTCCCACGACTTATGAATGCTAACATCCCATAAGCTTTCTTAACTACCCTATTTATATAGCTGGTCCAGTTGAGTTTTGGTCAGTGATGACCCTCAAGATGTTGTTGCTGGTGGACTCGGTGTTGATAAAGCCACAAATGTTAAGGGTTGATGATCAGACTCACTCTTGTTGAAGATGGTCATTTTTGTGGTGCGTATGTTACTTGCCACTTATCGGCCCATGCCTGTTGTTTAGGACTTGCTGCAATTGAACGTTGTGCAATGGAGAGTTAACACAAGTTAACACATGATGTGAAACTTTTGATGTGTCATAGAGATTATTATAGGCAATGGAAGCTCACAATCCACTTTTCAACATACTACAGTGAGATCACCTGTTTTCAGTTATGTTGACTGAGAGATTAATATTAGCCATAACAGTAGGAAGAACTCCCTTGGTCCTTTTGAGTTTGTTTATATCTGTACTAGATATTAGTTCAATATCTCACCCAAAGGATAACACCTACAACAGTGCAAAACGTGCTTACTGTAGCACTGAAGTACCAGCCAAGAGTTTTGTGCTGAAGTCTCTGGAATGAGAGTTGAACACACGTTCTGTTGAGCCAGAGATAAAAGTGCCACCCATTGAGTTCAAAGAATCACCCAAGAAAGGAGGTGAATCTTTGAAAAATGATCAAACAGCTCTAGACTGGCACTTGAGACCTATTCAGTTGTTTTCCCTCATTACTTGGAAGGGAAAGCTTCGATGCAGTTTTGCGATTCAGCCACACAGTTCAAGGGGCAAGTCGTTGTTAAACCCCATGCCACCAGTTGATTTCTTCTCCTGAATTTACCTGCATTGTTTGAGTTACCTAGAAATTCTAATGTTAACATTATCATGTCCATGTTTATGGTTGGGATCTCCCTCCTACCCCTCATCATCCATTCTACTGGAGATAATAAAACAGAATATGTTGGAAATATTCATCAGGTCAGGCAGCAGCATTAATGTTTGAGGTCAATGATCTTTCAGTTCTAAAGGAAGGCTATTGGCCAGCAATGTTAACACTGTCTCTTCAGTTGCTGCCTGGCGTGCTGAGTATTGACAGATCTTCTGTTTTTTTTTAATTTCAGATGTTCTGCAGTGTTTTATTTTTCTAAATGCTACGAATCTGAACGATGGACAGGGAAGGCTAAGAAAACACAACATGTCATCAACCTCTGTGGACAGAGAGAGAAAATTTCCTTGACACAACCACATTTCCTCCTGCTCTGTTGGATAAACCTCTCTCTATTCAAAATCAATGTCTTATTGCATCAGTTCTGATGGTGCCAACTCCTTTTCGAGTGATTTAGATACACCGTCCTTTCTCCTCACTGCCTCCATCCTGGCTGACAGGCCCTTGACTTTGTCCTTTCCACTACTTGCAGTTTTACTCTCAGTCCTGAAACCAGGACTAGTTGCTCACCTTCCACCCACCAATCTCCACAGCGAACGCCTCCAGCACCTCTGGAACAATACCATCACTGACATGGATCCACCCACCCCACATCCCCTTTTGGCATTTGGAAAGAACCATTCCCTGCATGACCCTATACACCGCCCCTCAGTCACCCCGAACACCTCACCACCCCATGACCTCCTCCTAAACCAGTGCAAGAGAGCAAGACTTTCCTTCCCACCTCTTCTGTTGTCTGGGACCCAAACTCCTCCAGTGAAACAGTATTTTCCTTGCACCTTTTATAGTGGATCCATGCCCTGACATTCTGCCCGCCTCTGATTCAATTGCACCCTGCAGTGTTTGACAAATATTTAATGACTAAATGTCCACAAACCCTGTGTTTATAATTGATGACTCATTGATGAAGTGATGCCTGGATTGGCTACACCCAACTCCTGATACTGTTTGTGGAAGGATAAAATAGCCAGTAATAGGGCAGCTGTAAACATTCCCCCTCCCATCTGGAGGAGATTACAAGACCCCACCCACCCAGGACATTCTCTCTTCTCTCCTCTTCCATCGGGTAGAAGATACAGGAGCCTGAAGGCATGTACCACCAGACTTAAGGACAGCTTCTACCCCACTGTGATAAGACTACTGAACGGTTCCCTTATATAATGTGATGGACTATGACCTCATGATCTACCTTGTTGTGACCTTGCACCTTATTGCACTGCACTTTCTCTGTAGCTGTGACACTTTACTCTGTACTGTTATTGTTTTTACCTATACTACATCAATGGACTCTCTACTAGCTCGATGTAACTGCACTGTGTAATGAATTGACCCATACAATTGGTTTGCAAGACAAGTTTTTCACTGTACCTCGGTACAAGTGACAATAATAAACCAATACTAATACCAGTACCAAGGAGCACTTCCTCACAAGGGCTGTGGTAATCTGGAACACTCTGACTGGGCTGGGCAGCAGCTAAAAGTTTCAAACTGAACTAATTCCACTTTTGTTGTGTAACTAAGGGAGAGACTTCTAAGCCAAGGAAAAGGTCCAGACCAGCGATGAATTCATCGAGTGGTGGAACATCTGAAGAGGGTCAGTGGCCTCTCTGTTCCTAGCTTCCCAGTAACTAATGAAGTACTTAACAAATGGAATTGTTGATAGTTTTTTTTTAAAGTTGAGGGTGCAGTGTGCATCTATGGACAAGAATAAGTCAGTGATCTGTGAGGAAGTTGACCAGTGGTTTAGTTCTCTGTAGAGAAATGCTAGCTAATGCAAAAAACTGCCAAGACTAGACATCTGAAATAAAACAGAAAATTCAGGAAATATTCAGCAGTCAGGCAGTACCTCTGGAGGGAGCCAATGTTCCAAGTTAATTCTAATGAAAGGTCATTGGCCTGAAACATCAACTCTGTTTCCTCTCCACACAAGTGCTGACCGGCATTTTCTATTTTATGTAAGAAACATCAGCAGGTTTTGGACTGGAAGTTAATTCAAGTGATGCCGGGTTGTTCGAGGACCTGATTGGAAAGAGGAGAGGAGCCCCCCGGGAACACTCCCTGGTGCCGCTGCAGCTCGGTGCTCTAGTGCAGCCGTGGTAGGTTGTTGGTTCAAGCCCCACTTTGGAGCCTTGCATGTGAACATTTTGGCTGACACTCCAGTGTGTCACGCTGGGTGTGCTATTTTGCTGCCCTTCAGATGAGCAGGGGCCCTGCCGGCTCCTTCAGGTAAATGTTAAAGATCCCATGGGACTATCTTGAAGTCCAGCAGGGGAGTGCCCTGGAGACCTGGCCAGTATTTCTCACTCTGTCAATTTTTGGACATCATTACAGTGCAGATTGTGGGATCTTGCTGTGTGCCATAGGGTGCAGTAATTCTTTCATTATAATAGGGGGCTACACTTCAAAATACTTCACTGTAGAGCTCTTTGGGATGTTGTGGAAGGCACTATACAAATTAAAGCCTTTTGGCTCTTTTCCTTTATTAGACTCACTTAACCACATCTGAGGGAAATGCTGATTGTTCTTTGATGTGGCGATTCAGCTGTTCAATGCTCAATGCAATGAGCAGGCACGGTAGTGCAGCGGTTAGTGCAACGCTATTACAGCGCCAGCAACCCAGGTTCAATTCCCGCTGCTGTCTGTAAGGAATTTTTACGTTCTCCCCGTGTCTGCGTGGGTTTCCTCCGGGTGCTCCGGTTTCCTCCCACATTCCAAAGACGTACAGGTTAGGAAGTCGTGGGCATGCTATGTTGGCGCCGGAAGCGTGGCGACACTTGTGGGCTGCCCCCAGAACATTCTACGCAAAAGATGCATTTCACTGTGTGTTTCAATGTACATGTGACTAATAAAGATATCTTATCTTATCTTATGTGGTTATCAGTATTAACTCGAACAAGCTAGTATCATTTTTTTAATCTCTGCATTTACCTATGCCATAAATCTTTTGATAACGGGGCATTAATGCTCAGATCACATTGATGGACCAGGACATCAGTGACATAGCACTTACATCACAGAAACAGACCATTTGGCTCAAATAGTCCTTGCCAGTCTATGACAAGAAAAGTTTTGCCGAACAGGTTCAAGGAGCTGCATGACGTACTGTTGCTTCTGTTACTTATAGACCGCCTTTAACAACCTCAGGACATTCCAATGCACCACATCAATGAGGCATTTTTGAAGTGCAGTCACTGTTGTGATTCAGAAAACATAGCAGCCAACCTGTGCACAGCAAGATCCCTTGCACGATACTAGAAAATGACCAGCTAATCTATTTCAGAAATAGTGATTGAAGGATAGATATTGTCCAGGATATCAGAAATAACTTTCCTGTTCCTCTTCAAAATAGCACCCTGGACCATTTTATATCCACCTGAGAGTGCAGTGGGGGCTTCGGTACTCCCTTAGCACAGAGGCTTTTTGTGCTCAAGTCTCTTGAGAGGGATTTGGGCCTAGAACCTTCTGATTCAGAAGCAAGGGCTTTGGGAGGCATTGCTGACACTAGCAGGATTTTCTGTGAGCTTCCTCAATGCTATCCTTCATCCCAATAACATAATCTTCTATTCCTCGCTCTTCGATCCTCTTGAATGCTTTTTGCCTCACTCTCTCTGTGAATGAAACCTCTGGATTCATCTCACTCTCTGGGTGAAGAAGATTCTGCTGAGGGAATCAGGAACTAGAGGGCACAGGTTTAAGGTGAGAGAGGAGAGATTTAATAGGAACCTGAGGGGCAACTTTTTCACCCAGAGAGTGACAAGTACATGTATAGGAAAGGTTTAGAGGGATATGGGCCAAACGCAGGCAAATGGAACTAACGTAGATGGAAATCTTGGTCGTCATGGACCAGTTGGGCCAAAGGCCTAATCCTGTGCTCTATGACTCTATGACTCTAATTCCTTCTTGGATTTATTAGTATCTATTCTACATCGAGGGCCCCAGTTTTGGAAACATATTTCCCCCATGTCCTTACTAAACCATTTCTTAACTCAAAAGCCCTCTCTTGCACTCTTGCCTTTAATTCAGGGGTTGGGGGTTCTAATGCAAAGTCAAAGTCGAGTTTATTGTCATGTGCACAAGTCCATGTGTGCACAGGTGCAATGAAAAACTTACTTGCAGCAGCATCACAGGCACATAGCATCAGAGAGGCAGCATGCACAAGAAAAACAAATTAAACATAAATTATACACAATTTTCTCCGAACAATTTGTTCTAATACATAATTAGAACAAAAAAAAAGTCCATTTTAGTGCAAAGTGATCGAAGTGGCCATGGTACTGCTAAACTGTAGTGATTAGGATTGTGCCGGTTGGTTCAAGAACCGAATGGTTGAAGAGAAGTAGCTGTTCTTGAACCTGGTGGTGTGGGACTTCAGGCTTCTGTACCTCCTGCCCGATGGGATGGCATGGCCCAGATGGTGGGGATCTTTGATGGTGGATATTGCCTTCTTGAGGCAGCGCCTCCTGTAGATATGACCGATGGTGGGGAGGGATGTGCCCCTGGTGTATTGGGCAGAGTCCACTACTCCAATCCAGAGGTGAGCCCAGGCTGATACTAGTACAGCACAGGGGAAGTGCTGAACAACTGGAAGTGCCTTCCTTCAGAACTAAAAGATCCACAGGTCCTATTGCAAAGAAAAACTGAGGACTTCTTTCTTCTTGGTATCCTGTCAGTGGTAATTCTTCATCAACACCTCAAACAAGTTATCTGAGCTTATCGTAATACTTCTGTGGACCTGCTCTGTGAAAGTTAACTGGCTGCTGTGTTTCGTCCACTATAATAGTGGCTACACTTTAAGAATCACCTGTTAGCTGTAAGATTCACTGGGGGATCCTGAAGCTTGGAGAGGCCAAGGAATCTTTTTAATCCTGGCCGTTTCTCGCCTCTCAGTTCTCATTATATTTTTGAAGGTGATCTCTTGCTCCCCCTGCTGCTCCACACTCTTTACATTCCTTTTTAGGGGATTCTGAAGTGTTTACAGGCTATGAAATACTTCTGTGGTCATAGTTGTCACATGGGAAATATGGCAGCCAGTTTATGCACAGCAAGCTCCCAAAATCAGCTATTTGCTAATGATGAAATAAACTGGTTATTAACATGGGATGCAGGCTAACTATTGGCCAGGACACCGAACAGAATTCCCTGCTCTGCTTCAAGGTAGAGCCATGGGATCTCCTACATTCACCAGACAAGGTAGAAGGAGCCTTGATGTAATATCTTATACAAAGATGACACTTCCATCTATGCAGCAGTCTCACGGTACTGCTTTGTGAAATGGTAACTGGAGCACACTTCTGCCTGCTCTGCCTTTCTATCAGAACTTCTCTGTGGACAGCATCCCTGACCTGATAGACAGCCTGTGGCTTTACCAATGAATCTGAGTGTAACCTGACCTGGAGTGCTCAGATCACCCATTTCAGTAAGGTTAATGACAAACAGAAATCCTACTCTAGGACCTCAAATAAGACTTAAGATATCTTTATTAGTCACATGCACCTCGAAACACAGTGAAATACATCTTCTGCGCAGAGTGTGCTGGGGGCAGCCCACAAGTGTCGCCACGCTTCCTTCACCAACATAACATGCCCACAACTTCCTAACCTGTACGTCTTTGGAATATGGGAGGAAACTGGAGCACCAGGAGGAAACCCACGCAGTCACAGGGAGAACGTACAAACTCCTTACGGACAGCAGCCAGAATTGAACCCGGGTTGCTGGTGCTGTAATAGCATTACACAGGTGGCTGAAGAGACTCACTTCTCAATAGTTGTGATGGCAAATGAATCTCTGAATCTGTTGGTAAACCCATATCATTGGATCCAGATTCAGCTCCCCCAAGGAGCATGTGGTTGTCAGTGCAGTACACACTAAGTCAAGCCCACACTTCCACACTTCTCGTGTGAAAGTCGTGTGGCGATGGCCAGGTGGAGACGGGGACAGCAGAAGTGATTATTGAGAGATTAAAGTCACAAATTCACACACAGCCAGTGTGTGGTTGACGGTGCCTTACATTAGGGCTTGAGACAGCAGTGGAATTTGAAGACTGCAGGCTTGACTGAGCGGTCCCTCTCGAGATCCATTCTGCTCAGCCACAGGCTGGAAAGGGTGCCCTAAGAAGATGCAATGACAGAACACTGAAAAGAGTAATAGAATTGAGGAGAGTCAACATGGATTTATGAAAGATAAAATCATGTTTGACTAATTCAGGTTGAAACCCTGCATCAGGACTCGCTGAGTTCCTCCAGCAGATTGTGTGTTGCTCCAGATTCCAGCATCTGCAGTCTCTCGTGTCATCATTCTCTGAGGATTT
This sequence comes from Pristis pectinata, assembly GCF_009764475.1. NCBI lineage: Eukaryota > Metazoa > Chordata > Chondrichthyes > Rhinopristiformes > Pristidae > Pristis > Pristis pectinata. Next base: position 3,910,128 of record NC_067422.1, read on the forward strand.
TGCCAAGGAAAGCTGTCTGTAGATCCACATTACTTACCTGCTTTGGCTCAATATTTCCTGATATCATTCAGTAATTTACAAACATATCATTTCGGGGCCACTTGGCCCCTCCAGTATGCCCTGCCATTTAATAACATCAAGCTAGTCATAGAACATAGAACAGTACGGCACAGGAACAGGCCCTTTGGCCCACAATGTTGTGCCAATCTAATTAAACTAGTAATTAAATGCCTAACTAAACTAATCCCTTCTGCCTACACAATGTCCATTCTCTGCACATTCATGTGCCTATTTAAGAGCCTCTTAAATTTCTCTTAAATCATATTTGCCTCCACCACCACCGCTGGCAGCACACTCCAGGCACCCACCACTCTCTGTGTAAGAAGCTTGTCCTGCACATCTCCTCTGACGAGAGGAGAAAGGGGAAGAAAAGATGGCTATGGGATTGGGAGGAAAAATAGCAATGAAGGAATGTCAAGTACAACAGCATTTCTTTAAAGTTTTTTTAAAATGTAGTACTACTAGCCTCTTCTGTGAAGTGAGTTAAAAATCAGATTTCAACAACCATAATAAATAGATTCTTTTAATTTAATGGGGAGTATTATAACTGCGTTCCTTCCACACATAAAATCAGCATTGTAAATCAACACTGCAGTTTGTATTTAGACCACTAAGTGGGGCAAACGTTCAAAGCATGATCCCCATCAATAGTTTGAGAACAAAGTTCTGTTATCTCTTTACCTGCTCACTGGATGAACTACATTGGGCCAGATATTGACCTCCACCGGGAGGTCTTGGCTGTTCCGGCAGATGGAGCGAAGGTGCTCGATGAAGCGGCCACCCAATCTGCTTCAGATGATCCAATGCTCCCATTGTGGCCTCCTGTACATCAGTGAGACACTACGCAGATTGGGTGACTGCCTTGTTGAGCACCTTCGCTCCATCTGCCGCAACAGCCAGGACCTCCCAGTGGCCACCCACTTCAATTCCACATCCCACTCCCATACTGACGTGTCTATCCACAGCCTCCCCTACTGCCACGTTGAGGGCAGACGCAGGTTGGAGGAACAACACCTCATATTCTGCCTTGGGAGTTTCCAACCTGATGGACTCAACATTGAATTCTCTAACTTCCGGTAACCCCAACTCTTCTTTTTCTTTCCCCCCTCCCCCCACCCAGCTCCTTTGTCTTCCCTTATTCCTGTGGCGCCCATCTCCTCCCCTCCCCTCCCCCATCCTTTATTCCATGGTCCACTGCCCTACCAGATTCCGTCTTCTTCAGCCCTTTGCCTCTTCTACCTATCACCTCTCAGCTTATTACATCTTCCCCTCCTCCCTCATCCACCTACCTTCCCCCTCTCACCTGGACTCACCTGTCCCCTGCCTGCGTGTGCTCCTCCCCCTCCCCCCGCCTTCTTATTCCGGCTTCTGTCCTCTTCCTTTCCAGTCCTGATGAAGGGTCTCGGCCTGAAACGTCGACTGTTTATTTCCCTCCATAGGTGCTGCCTGACCTGCTGAGTTCCTCCAGCACTTCTTGTGTATTGTACCAATTTAATTTACCAACTTGTGGAATGCCTTCTTGAAATTGAAATACTCGACTTCTGCTGGCTCCTCTTGATCCAGCTTGTTATATCTTTGGCCCTATTAGTTTACTAGGTACAAGGTTTCTCACCATAGAGATTGTTTTAAGTTTTCCCTCCCTATAGCCTTTGATTATCTGTTACTATTGGGATGATTTTAGTATCTCCTACTGTGAAATCAGACTCATAATTATCTAGAATTTCTATCAGTTCTCTGTCTCCCATTAAGAATTCTCCAAGGGACCAAGGTTTACTAAAGTTGTTCTCCTTCTTTAGATATATATCTAAAAGCTGCTTAAGTTGGTTTCAAATTCCACTCCAGAGCCTTAAGCACAAAAAAGCTATTGGAAAACCTGAGCTCGACTGCCCTGGAGTGTCTGTCTGGACGGATGGGCCAAGCTTAGTTGTTACTTCACTGCACTATTTGAAGAGCTGAGCTAGACCGCCTTGTTAGAAAGGCTGGCAGCTGGAGAATGGGCAATTCCGGTATTCCTTCCATCATTTCTGGAGCAACTAGAGAAGGAAGCAGGAGGACAAGATTCATTCAGGACAACGTTCATTTGGTCTGAGCCCAAGACAGATGTTCTATCAATCGCCTTTCTCTCCCTCAACGGTGGGAAGGTGGTTGACAGGGAATACTTTTTGGGTCTCTGCACGCATTGGGACTTGGACCTCATTTCATGGCTCAGGTCCATCTGTTGTATGCTGCTGCAGAGTGTCTGGTGAAAGTTAACAGGTCCTTGATGGCTCCCCTTCACTTTGGGAGAGGATTGCATCAGGGATGCTCCATGTCTGTCCGGTGTCTTCTTTGGATGTTGACAGGTTTGGCTCTGTGCGGGCTGGACGAGGAGGTCATTCTCTCGGCTAATACTGATGGCATGATCTCCATATTCACGGATCCCATTGAACCTGCAGAGGATACATAAGCGTCGGCGAATCCTTTTGGCTACCTTCTCCGCACAAATCAATTGAAAAGGACGTTTGGAACTGTTGGTAGGTCAGTGGCAGGTGGACTCCTTGTCCGAGGAGATGAGGCCATTTGCATGGAGCACCACGCACCTCCTCTATCTTGGAGTCTGCCTAAGCCTCGCCAATGAAGCCAGGCTGCTGAACTGGCAGGAGCTGGCAAGTCACCACCTGGTTAGGGCACTGGACACTGCTCTGAGTGCTTTCCTACAAGGGCTAAGCACTAGTCAGCATGGATGAGTTAGGCTGAAAGGTCTGTTTCCATGTTGTATGACCCTACGACTAGTCATAAACCAACTGGTGACTTCTGTGCTGTGGTACTGGTTGGTTACTGTGTTCCCATCCCCTGCTTTTGCCACCAGAGGCAGAAGCATTTCTTCTGGGGCAAGAGGAACACTTTGCTGCGGTTCTGAGTCTCCCAGTTGAGGAGGGAAATTGCTGGTGTACCCAAAGTGCTACTCTCCACCTTTGGACCCTGCAGAGATACCTGCACGTAGACCATACCCCATAAGGCACACACTGGCAAAGTATTTCTTCTATTCTCCCAGTGGCGAGTATCAACTGTGCTGCTCAGCAGGAGTTGCCTGTCTTTTAAGAGATTTCTTTATTAGACAAATGTACATCGAAACACACAGTGAACTGCATCTTTTGCATAGTGTTCTGGGGGCAGCCTGCAAGAGTCGCCACTCTTCCAGCGCCATCATAGCATGTCCACAACTTCCTAACCTGTACGTCTTTTGGAATGTGGGAGGAAACCGGAGCACCCGGAGGAAACCCACGCAGACACGGGGAGAATGTACAAACTCCTTACAGACAGTGGCCGGAATTGAACCCGGGTCGCTGGCGCTGTAAAGCATTACGCTCACCGCTACACGTTTACTGAGACATTTCAGAGTTTGGGCCATGGTCACCTGTAGTCAGGGTGCTCACCTGCTGGCGAAGGAAGATGGAAGAGCGAGGTGTGCACCACTGGGCTTGAGGCCTCCGGGAGTGCTGTCACAGTGGGTTTAGAGAGTGCTCAAGGTGATCTCAATCAACTGAGCTAACTCCCACTTGTCTGGAACTGTTCACTGGACCTAGGCCCTGAAACTATTTCTAGGAGCCAGTCCCACACAACATGAGCTGCCTCTAGGATATGCCCTCCGTGCCATTCCACACTGCACGGAGGTGTTGCTTGTCTGGGTTGCTCCTGCACACTCTCCACTTTCACACTCTTGTTTGCCATCCGGACATGGCATGGTGGTCTGTACTGCCATCCGGCAGCGATGGGGAACCCGATGTAAGTCTCTCTGCAACAGGAATCCTTCCCCTTTACATTGGGGACCTGGGGTGGAGGGTGCTGTGCAGTGCAGTCCCATATAACACATTTTTATGTTGGTTCACAGAGTCCCAGCCCACCTGGCATTTCTGCGGCCTGGAGGAGTCCATCTTCCACGTTTACATAGAAGGTGAGAAGCTGCTCCTCAGGATCTGGTTGCAATTCATTCCCACAATCCTGATCTTTGGGCACCTGTTCTGGAGGGAAGACCATGGAAGTTAGGGGGAATAAGGTCAGTCGGAGGACCTTCTCATTGGTCTGCTCCTGGAGCTTCACAGGTCCAGGCAACGGGCCGTCCATGGATTCATCTGAACTGACTGCTTGCCCCACTTTCAAGGCCATGGGTGTCCATGCAGAGGGAGCATTTGGTGTCCTCTGGTTCTCAGGAGGCCTTCTGGGACCTGTGGGCATCACAGGGGCTGAAGTGCACCCTGGACAGTGAGGATCATATTTTAATAATTGTAAATAAATAAATAAAGTAAGAGCTTTTAAAAAATGTAGGTGCTCTATGGGGAAGGACCTACAGGGCTCTACTGCCATTACAAACAAATTATTTAAAATTTGTGCTAAAACCCCATGAAATATTTACTTTTAAGTTCGTAAATGTGTGATAACTGATGATATCTTAATGTTGAGTAATGGAATAAGATTAATTGTTAACGGAGAACATAGAACAGTCCAGCACCAGACAGGCCATTCGGCCCAAGATGTTGTGCCGATCTTGATGCCAATTTATACGAAATGTTCTCCTCCTGTGTATCATCCATATCCCTCCATTCCCTTCATATTCTTGTGTCTATCTAAAAGCCTCTTAAACTCCACCAACCTGCCTGCTTCCACGACTACCCCTGGTAACCCATTCCAGGCACCCACCACTCTGCGTAAAAAACTTGCCCCTCACGTCGCCTTTAAGTTTCCCCCCTCTAACCTTAAAAACATGTCCTCTGGTGTTTAACATTTCTACCCTGGGGAGCAGCTTCTGACTGTCTACCTTGTCTATGCCTCTCATAATTTTAAAAACCTCTGTCAGGTCTCCCCTGATCCTCTGATGCTCCAGGGAGAACAATCCAAGTTTGATCAACCTCTCCTTATAGCTCATACCCTCTAATCCAGGCAGCATCCTGGTACACCTCTTCTGTAACCTTATGAAAATACTGTTATGAAAATATTAACTTGAACATTCTGTATCTATATATTTTGGAAATTTTTTTGAATAAAATATATTTTGGAACTAAAATCAAGGCTGAGCTACACAAGCATTCAGTGTGTTGCTGGAAAGGCTGAGTTAAGCTGACAGGGGAGACGGGGAGGACAGAATGGTTAAGCAATTAGTGTTGCTGCCACTCAGCTCCAGCAACCTGGGTTTGACCCTGACCTCGTGTGCTGTCTGGATGGAGTTTGCATGTTCTCTCACTGACCTTCTGGGTTTCCCAGGCTTGTTAGAACATAGAACTGCACAGCACAGAACAGGCCCTTCGGCCCACAAATGTTGTGCCAACATAGCTAATCTCTCCTACCTACAGAATGCCCATATCCCTCCATTTTTCTCTCATTTATGTGCCCATCCAAGCCCCTCTTAAAAGGCCCCAGTGAATTTGCCTCCGCCACCCTATCAGGCAATGCATTCCAGGCATCCACCACTCTCTGAGTAAAAAACTTACAGCTCACCTCCAGATTTATCTGCTTTAAGTACAGCTAGCCTTCCTAGAAGCTCCTTGTTATCACTTTTAGCTCATCCAGAATCAGTTGGATCTCTAGCCTTGGATGGGGACTACCTGTCAGCCTCAACCAGGAGAAAGAGATGATGCAAACAGCAGGCTGAATTCACGCCCCAACCAGAATCTCTAGCAATTTGCAAATGCTTCCAAAAAAAAAATTAAATCTCTAGTCTGCAGGTGTTTGACACAAACCTTGACTCCAAGTTGTGAGCGGTACATTAGTGCAGTACTGAGGGAGTGCTGCACAATCAGAGACGTGATGCTAAACCAAGGCCTGTGGCAGGTGGAAGTAAAAGACTTCAGTTACCATTTCAAAGAAGAACTCGTGTCTTAGTCAAAATATGTCTGTCAATCAACATCACAGGAGCATTATCTGGTTATTATCACACTGTTGTTTGTGTGAGTCGGCTGTGCACAGGTTAGCTGCCATGCTTCCTACTATTGTGGCTACAGTTCATTGGCTGTAAAGTGCTTTGGGACATCCTGAGCCAGGAAGTGTACTCTATAACCGCAAGTCTATCTTCAGGTCCGAGACATTGAAATTGAAACCTGAATTCTAGTACTTCACCTGCGGTGGCTTCAGATGATATTTAACTATGTTACTTCATCTTGTTTCATTTAATCAAAAGTGAGACTACTGGAGGCCAGAGTGATTGAAGGATCAGTGCAGAGTTTCCTGAACTGCTGCGTATCTGTAGAGTTAATTCACTCTCAACATTCACCACCCATGCCTAGATGTCCTTGAGAAGGCAGAACTGGGTTCTCATCTTGAACCTACACAACCTCTGTTGTGAAGGTGTTCCCACTGAGCTTGTAGCAGTTTGATATGACTGAGTGGCTCACCAGTCCATTGCCAACAGTAATCAAGAGGCAGTTTTGGTGGTGTTGTCATGTTGGCCACACCTGGCAGGGAAGGCAGGTTTTCTTCCCTAGGGACAATAATCTTCCAGCTTCACTGTAACTCAGTATTCCCCATAGAGAAACAAAGGATGCAGATGCTGGAATCGAGATGGAAAAACAACAAGTTGCTGAAGGAACTCAGCAGGTCAGGCAGCATCCGTGGAGATAAGCAGATGGTCTACGTTTCGGGTCAGGAGCCTTCTTCAGGAATGTTTCAGGTCAGGACCCTTCTTCAGGTCCTGAAACATTGACTATCTGCTTTTCTCTACAGATGCTGCCTGACCTGCTGAGTTCCTCCAGCATCTTGTTGTTTTTTCATCAGTATTCCCCATTTTATATTTCTAACATTGATTTCAAATTCTTAAACCACTTTGGTTTCTCTGAATGGCTAGTGCATTAATGTAATGCAACACTGTTGTTTCTGGTGTACTAACAGACTCCATGCCTGTCTACTGAGGAGGTGCTGCCACTGTGCTGAGCATAAATCTATGCATTGAAATATCTTGGTTGCTTTGGCTTCAGTATGCAGCCAGTGGCAAAAAGACAGAACTCTATGCTGGCCACAAAAGAAGCTGCAAAGAAGGACTCAACAGTCTCTGGAATGAATTTCTACTACTCTGACATTACTTGTTGGGCACTAATATTTTAAATGTTTAACAAAGCACAAATTAATGATTTGTTCATACACAAGGTTATGACAGTAAATGCATTACCATAAACAAACTTTATAAAAATAATTTAAAAATACAAGAATGACTATATACATACAGAATATAAAATATTTGTTTTTGAAGGTGCAGTGGTTGGTACAGCATTAAAATCTCATTCATACCCGAAGTAACAAAAAGTAACATTTTTTTTATCAAAAGAATTTCATAAAAACTCTAGATATTTTTCAATCCATTATTTCTGGAAATTACACAGGAGAAGGCTGCAAAATATGTTTTTCTGCATTTAGTTTCAACATGCGCACACACGAGAAGTTGCTCTCAGCTTCACGACATTATCACTGACAAATCAGGCACTTTCACCGTTGTTACAGCCACAAAATCTGGGAATTATTTTCATGAGTCAGTGGTGGCTGCTGGGTGAAATTTCATTTTCTGAAGGTGGAAATCCCAGTTTGAATTAGGCCAGTTTCACAGGTGGTAAAATGGTAGTACCGGTGCTACTGAAATGTTTGCCTTATGGGAAATTACACAATGTGACTTCTGGTTACAGAAATCCCCGTTCTTATTACAAACAAGCACTGATTGTGGATAGTGTATAGGAGAAAATAGATAAAAGGGAAATTAAAAGCGAACTGATTGACCGTGGATTCAACTCAACAAATTTTGTGTAAAAAATGATATATTCACACAAAATGCTTTTCCATATTAACATGAGCAAAGAGGAGTTTACAGACTCATGGGTTAAAGAGTGGCCCCAAGGAGAAAGAGAGGGTGGAATTCAGTTTGACCATGATGAGCGCTTCGCTGGCCCTGTCCACTTTTGGTAAGTTACCGTAAATATCACCATCCGTTTTTACATTATCCCGTCTTAAAGAAATTCCGACAGAAGGGTAATATTCAACAGTTGGGTTTAAAACCGAAGAGAGTTCAGGGTTTTCACTGGGATTCCTTAAATAATTGTGCTGCTTAGAAGGTGCAGTCCAGCCTCTGTAGATTCACACAGGCAATTCATTCACCTGCCAATCCACTATGAATCCTTTGCATGATAAGCTTTGCACAATGGTCTTGTCTGAAGAGGACGGCAAAATTCCTGCACCAAGGACCTTTCATTAAAAGGATCAAAGACGACGCCACCCACATTCCGGAACCATCCACCGAACCATCCACAAACAGGTAACATCATTGGAGGGAGCACCTGAAACATGTGAAGGGACATGTCAGCCAGGACTTCTCCCTTCTAACAGCAGTCCCTTTCAATACCCTGGGACACTGGGACAGTGACGTCCTCTGTTTCTTCCCAACATTCAAGCCCGGTGTAGCATTCAAGAAGGCAGGGTTAAAAGTTTGAGGATAAATGAATTGAATGTGGAGGGAGGAGGAAGGGCTGAGGAAAGGGGATAGGGAGGAGTAGGAGAAGGAAACTGGAGTGGCGTGGAAGGAAAAGAAGGTGAAGAATGGGTGAAGAAGAGGCAACAGGTAAAGGAAAAAAATTATACAAGGAAGTTGGAACCTACAACGTGCTGCTTAGTGGAGATTGGGAAAAGTGCCAATAAGACATCTGGATTCTAGCTATCAAAACCATGGTCAATAGTGAATATCTGTTGTGTTGGAGAGGGGGTTGTGATCACCAAGGTGGGGGTGTGGTCGAAGGGTTAGAAACCAAAGAACACAAATGTATGATGACTGGCAAAAAACAGAAGTGTCAGAAGGAAACTTTTTGTTAATGGAATGAGTGATAATGGTTATGGAATTCACTGCCTGAAAGGGGAGCAAATTTAATAGTAAGTAATAAATAGTAGAAGGGAAAGGAAATTGACCAGGTTAAGAGGAAGTGCAGGCAACAGAGATTAAACAAAGAGCTTCACTGAAGAACTGGCATTGGCACGATGGGACAAATAGCCTCCTATCATGCTGCATTATTCCATGAGATAAAACTCTCCTCCCTGTGTTCAAATACTTTCACAAGCTTGCCCCATCTGCCCACCCAAACCTCTGTAACCTCTTGCAGCATTATAATTCAATAGCAAGTGCAGCTGTGTAGTATTTATGACATTCAATCAGTGATCACACATTCCATTATTATACTCTGTACCATACCATAAACCCAGGTATAAAATATATTAATGTATTTAAAAAAGTGTAGGATCAGATGGAGACTGTTTAGCCCCACAACATGTTCCACAATTGAATAAGGTTGTGATTGGTTTTTCATGTAATTACATAGACTCACCTTTTCCCCATATTTCTTACTAACCAGTTAAACCTACATCTGAAGAACTTTGGGCAGTTCTGGGCGACAAACTTTGGAAAGGATATATTGCTGTCGAGAGAATGCATTGCAAATTTACCAGAATAATTCCAAGACTTCAAGAATTACATTGCAAGGACTTACATTTATGTAGCTATAAATCAAAACACTGCAGAAACTAGAAATCCAAAATAAAAACAGAAAATGCTGGAAAAGTCCAGCAAGTCAGGCAGCATCCATGAAAAGAGAAATAGGAGTTCATGCTTCAGGTCAGACCACCAGAATTGGGAAAGAACAAAAACTAGTTAGTTTTAAGTGTGGTGGATAGGTTAAACAGAATACATCTCTGGTAGGGTGAAACCAGGTTTACCCAGTTTAAGTAGTCTGCTTAATAAATTAATGATAACATGACGTGAATCATCCTTCACAAATCATCCTCCACTAGCTCCAACAGAATTCTACCGTTGCATTTTTTTCCGGTACAGTCCACAAGGAGGTGGATGTTCATCTCATCTGGACTGCAGTCACCAACCAAGTGACTTCTGCAGACGAGGAATTCTGCCAAATGACAGACAGTCTGCTTGAGGAACCATCACACAGGATCCACCATCTCCTTCTCCTGCAGGGCCTCCAGGACATTCCATGCTGGCGTCTGTCTCATGGACGTGATTAAAGGTGTTTTTCCGTAGGAACTTTTCTACGAAGGAAAGTAGTGCGGCAAGGTCCAACTGATTGAAACATTGCGCGGCAACAAGGCCAGGTACATCTTTGCAACACCCACGACACGAAGGACCTCAACACATGGTAACATTTGTTTTTCAACTCCAGCTCAGGCACAGGAGAGGGGTATGGCCACACCTGTGTCACGTACAGCAACACTGAGACCACCTCACAACTGATGACCGGGTTCCTGCCTGCCATCCAGAGGGAGTGCCGCTCCCACATTTCCAACTTCTGTTTCATGTTGGCCATCTGCTCCATCCAATTCTTGCCACATGCTCCGGCTCCTCCAAACCAAATACCTAGCACCTTCGGTAGTCAGATCTTACGGTGGAAGGAACAGAGGATCGGTCAGGCCAGTGCCAAAGAACATTGCCTCACTCTTGCTGCAATTGACTCTAGCCCTCAATGCCAGTTCAAACAGGTCACGGTTGCTGATCAATCTGCAGATAAACCATGGGCCTGAGCAGCAGACGGTGACAGTGACCTTGTACAGGGAGGTTCTGACATGCCCTCTTCATGTTACTCCCATCGGGGAGGAGGAGGTACAGGAACCTGAAGACCAAAACTCAATGTTTCAGGAACAGCTTCTTCCCCTCCGCCACAAGGTTTCTGAACGCTTCAAGAACCCATGAACACAAGCTCGTTATCCGTCTTTCGCACTTTTTTTAAAAAAGACATAAAAATTACTATAAGTTATGTTTTGCACTGTACTGCTGCTGCAAAACAACAAATATCATGACCTGATTCTGACCTGAGTGCCCCACTGCCTGGTATCATTAGCATCACAAGGCGGTCAGATTTTCCTGCTGGGTATGGCACAGGTCTGGTCCGGCTGGATCACCTGCCTTACAGCAGACTTGACTCAATTGGCGATGACCTTGGACGGAATCTTGTCATCCACATTCAATTGGGTCTCCAGTTTCTGACATTCCCCCACCACGACCACCACCCTTCGACTTGTAGAGGAGGAGGATGATGCCCTTCTTCATGGATTTTGACATTCTGCCAGCTAGAAGAATAATGCTATATCCTTCCAGTGGGTCTGTGTCCATCCAGTCCCACAGCCAAGTACAACTCAGCCATAAGCCATTACTTCTGGCACTTATTTGTTTCAGGGGAATGGATGGAACATGTTAGGTCCTCCAGAGTCAGTGGCTGGTCCCAGACTCTCCTTGCTGTTGTTTAAAACTTCCAATTTAGAAGATGGCACGTTCCAGGAGGCTGTGCCACCTGTGGCCTTTCTGCCATACAAACTGGAATAAAAGAGTTTGCATTTCTTCAATGAGTCCATATGTGAAGATGTTACTGAGTCATCCTCTTCCTTAAGGCTGTGGATCACAGAGTTCCCTCTGTGAACCTTTTGGGAGAACTTACATGAGCATGTTTCATTCTGCTCCAAGAAGTGAACTCTGGATCAGAAGCTAATCCTGGAAGACTCTGAGGCAAAGAATGAGTCTTGTCAGCTACACATCCTCCTCCACATCCACCCCCAACAGCAGAAGCAGAATCTACATACTTTTCTGGAGTTGACACAATTCCCCCTAATTCGCTCCTTGTTTCTGAACAACTTTGAGGATGAAAAACCTTTTGATTGCTTCCCACCAGTGCAGTGGGGAGTCAGAGTGGGGCTTCATAATTAGAACATAGAACACTACAGCACAGGAACAAGCACTTCAGCCCATGATATTCTCCAACCTGCTTATTTTTTTACTTCAAAATTATACTTTATTCAAAATATATACATAGTAAATACAAAACAAAAAATGCTGGAAAAATTCAGTGGGTCAGGCAGCATCTGCAGGAAGAGAAACAAGCAACATTTCAGGTCTGTAACCCTTCATCATAACTAGAAAGAGAGAGGAAGCATTTTCTGTTTTATTTCAGATTTTCAGCATCTTCAAATTTTTTGATTTTCAAATATAATCGATATACGTCTTTTCCTACATTCACTGTACCATCAATTCAATATATTGTCTTATAATGTGTCAATATTACTCATGTTCCCTCCTTAAACAATTCAGCCCTGAAGTGTTCGAGAGGCTGTTTGCCAGGGCCTGGCATGACCAGAATTCTATTTCCCTGTTACCTTAATTTTCCAACACACTCACACTCTGACCTCTCTGTCATAGAACATAGGCCTTTTGGCTTACTATGATAGTGTAGCAATTAGTGTAACGCTTTACAGCACCAGCGAGCCAGGTTCAATTCCGGCCACTGTCTGTAAGGAGTTTGTACGTTCTCCCCGTGTCTGCGTGGGTTACCTCCGGGTGCACCAGTTTCCTCCCACATTCCAAAGACGTACGGGGTTAGGAAGTTGTGGGCATGCTATGTTGGTGCTGGAAGCATGGCAACACTTGCGGGCTGCCCCCAGAACACTCTATGCAAGAGAAGCATTTCACTGCGTGTTTCAATGTACATATGACAAACAAAGATATCTTATCTTATGTCTGTGGTGGCCATGATGCCAATTTAAACTAATCCCATCTGCTTACATGTGGTCAGTACCCCTCTGTTCCCTGCGTGATCATGTGCCCATCTAAATGTGCGTCAATGCTCCTAAAGGTCCTGTATTTACTGTACCTTCCTCTGGTATTTGACCTCCCAAAGTGCAGCACCTCACACTTGTCCAGATTAAACACCATCCGCCATTTCTCCACCCATATTTGCAACAGATCTATATTTTGGTATATCCTTTGACAACCTTCCTCTCTATCCACTATTCTGCCAATTTTTGTGTCGTCTGCATAGTTTCTGATCAGCCCACAGGCATTTTCATCCAAGTAATTTATATATTATCACAAACAACAGAGGTCCCAGCACTGATCCCTGCAGAACACCACTGGTCACAGGCCTCCAGTCAGAATTACACCCCTCCACCACTACCCTCTGCTTCTATGGCCAAGCAAATTTTGAATCCAATCCTATCTTCAGGACCAGCCTACCACGGGGACCTTGTTGAATCCATGTGGACAACATCTACTGCCCTACCCCTCATCAGTCATCTTTGTCGCCTCCTCAAAAAGCTCAATCAAGTTTGCAAGACATGGGCTCCTCCGCACAAAGCCCTGCTGACTATCCCTCATAAGTCCACGCTTTTTCCTGCGTGATAAAATCCCTATCCCTAAAAATCTTCTCCAATAATTTCTCTACCACTGAAGTAAGGCTCACCAGCCTATAATTTCCTGGTTTGTCCTTATTACCCTTCTTAAACAGAGGAACAACACTGGCTATTCTCCAGTCCTCTGGGACCCTCACCTGTGGCTAAAGAAGATGCAATGATCTCTGTCAGGGCCACAGCAAAATCCTCTCTGGCCCTCTCTCAATAACCTGTGAAGATCCCATCAGGGCCCTGGTACTTAATGTTCTTCAATAGACCCAACACCCCCTCCTTCGTGATATCAACCTGCCCTAAAATATCAGCGTGCCCCTCCCTGATCTCACTATCCTCCACCCTCATTCTCCTTGGTGAATACCAATGCAAATTACTCATTTAGTATCTCACCCATTTCCCTCCATCACCAGGCGTAAGTTTCCCTCCTTTGTCCTTCAGCGATCCTACCCTCTCCCTAGTTACCCTCCTGTTTTTAATGTATGTATAAAATGCTTCAGGATTCTCCTTAATCCTACTCGCCAAAGACATTTCATGGCCCCTTCTAGCCCTCCCGATTCCTGCTTCCTTTTGTTTTCCGTTTTTTTTCGTTCCGTTCTTTCTTGCTTCCTTTATATTCCTCAAGCCCTGTCTGATTTCAGCTCTCTACACATAACATATGCTTCCTTTTACTTTTTGACTACATTTACAACATCCAAGATTCATCTCGATCCTGTCTTTCTTCCTTACAGGAACATGTTGGCCCTGAATTATGACCAGCTGGCTTTTAAATGACTCCCACTATCTTTAGCCTCCTTTGTTGTTCCAATGTAGCACAAGCTCAAGGAACAACATCTCATCTTCATCTGGACACATTACAGTCTTCTATACGCAAAACTGAATTTAACAATTTCAGATAAGCAGGAATTCCAGAACTCAAAATTTTTCCTTCTTTTCTGTTAGTAGTTTTTCATATTACACAACTTCATCTATTTTACACACGTCTAGACCAACCTGACTGGTTGCATCATGGTCTGGTGCGGCAATTTCTAATGCACAGGAACGAAAGAAGCTGCAAAGAGTAGTGGACTCTGCCCAATAGATGATGGGCACATCCCTCCCCACCATCAGTAGTATTTACAGGATGCCTCAAGAAGGTAACATCCATCATCAAAGATCCCCACCATCCGGGCCATGCCATCTTTTCGCAGCTGCCTTCAGACAGCAGGTACCGAAGCCTTAAGTCTCACACCACTAGGTTCAAGAACAGCTACTTCCCTTCAACCAACTGGAAAAACCCTAAATACTACAGCAGTTTAGAAACACTATGACCACTCTGATCACTTTGTTTTTTTTTGTTATAATTTTGCTTTTTTCTTGTAAAAATTGTGCATAATTTATGTTTGTGTTTTTCTTGTAAATGCTGCTTATATTATGCTATGTGCCTGTGATGCTGCTGCAAGGCAGTTTTTCATTGCACCTGTGCACACATGTACTTGTGCATATGACAATAAACTCGACTTTAAACTTTGTTGTGCATTAATGCTTTTATCAACCCTCTTCAGTTGTTCCATCACCCTTTGTGTAAGTCACTGTCTCCTGGTCTCCACACTGTCACAGACCTGCCTATCCTGCGGACCCCTCCCCTTCCTCCTGTTCCGAGATGTTGCCCCTTTCTCTCTCCACAGATGCTGCCTTACCTTCATGAGTATTTTTCAACATTCCCTGTTTTATTCCAGACTCCCGGCACCCGCAGTGTTTTGCTTTGGTCCATGATGGGAGAAAGGGTGCAGCCTTACCGTGAGATCCCCGCACGGACTGCACCGGCGGGCAGTGTTGGCAGCCTCTCAGTTCCTGGAGCAGTTCAGTTTAACCGAGTAGACCAGATCGGCCACGTAGGCCAGGAAGTTGACGCTGATCAGCACGGTGGACATCAGGCACAGTTTCCAGCGGCAGGCCGTCGCGCCGGATCCCGCCGTCGGCTCGTCCTGCCGGCTGAGGCCGAGGGTCCAGGCCACCAGCACGGCGCCGTACAGGAGGGCGCCGACGGCGCTGGCGGCTGCCAGCAGCCGCTCCAGCGGCACCGGGCAGCAGGCCCGGCACTCCATCACCATCACCATGGCAACCAGGGAGAGCAGCGCGCAGGCACAGAGCGCGGCCACCGTCCACCAGAAGACCGGGAAGGTGGGGATGGTGCCGGTTGCCAAGGGAACGGAGAGGACGCAGGCCACGGAGACTTGCAGCACCTTGAGCAGGCCGGGCCCCGTCGCTAGGTAGGTGCTGCGGTGGGAGCTGCGGGACATCGACACCTCAGCCGCGTAGGCCAGGAAAGCCAGGGAGGAGCAGACGGTGGCGGCGGCGTGGTAGGCGCACGGAGGGTGGATCCAGGCCCTGGGCTGGGCGCAGCGCGGCGGCTTCTCGCCGGCGTTCACCGCCACCAGCAGCGGGTAGGTGACCGAGGCGGCCAGGTTCATGAGACCGGCGAACGCGGCGAAGGCCACCGACAGGTTCTTCCAGGTGAGCGGGAAGAGGCTGTGCACCTGCGTGAACTCCACCACGAAGACGAGGAGGGTGGAGGTGAAGGAGAAGCACCAGGCGACCACGGCGAAGGTGGCGAAGCCCCCGCCCTGGGCCGCGCCGTCACCCGCAGTCTTGGACAGACCCAGCGCCGCGCAGGTGAAGAGGATCTGCAGCAGCCGCGCCACCGCCTTGGGGGAGACCAGGTCACTCGGGTCGCTGAATCTCACCGGCATCTCCACGGGCTGGCCTGATGTCCTCGTCGTCAAGCCACCGCTGTCCAGCAGCCCTGGGGGGCAGTCAAAAGGCAGTAGGCAAGTCAGCCCTCCACGCCAAGTAACCCAGTTACCATCGGTTACATCCTATCTGCAGCAGACACAGAGGGAGGCGGGGTGCATACGTTTCCTGTCTCCCTGCAAAGTCGAAGAACAATGCGATTATCTGATCTAAAACTACCTATTTCCAAACCGCAATAACAGCGCCTGAAGTAACAGCAAGGCGTTGACAACCCATCGCTTGGTGGGCGAGTATATTCTTTCCACCGCCGGATAAGTTGTAGCACAGGCTACCAGCTTTGTTCCACACAACATGATGACTAGAGTATCATGACTGGACACGTTCTGTCCACTTGTGGAATTTCTTATGGCAGGGAACACAACCAGATAAAGTATCCAAGGCCGAATAAAGGGAAACCCTTCCTGACCCGAAACATTGACCGTCTGCTTTACACCACGGATGCTGCCTGACCTGCTGAGTTCCTCCAGCATCTTATTGTTTTTTCATCTGGAAACCTTTAAGCTGGAAATTTCCCTTTTGACCATTATGGGTCTTTGAAATCAGTCCAGAAGATCACTTGGACCATTTGTTACTTATGAAGACACTTACCTGGCAGTATTGACGCCATTATTCTTAACAAGATCTTTGAGTACTACTGTATCAACATGATTCAATCAAGGAACATGATCAATCAAGAAGCAGTGGTTCCTTTCCTACTGACAATGTATTGCAGAGACTCACAGCTCTAAGAACAGAACTTCCCGAAATCCTGACTACTTCCACACTTTGCAACATTTCATAAACCATAATTCACTCTGGCTCTCCAACCCCTGCACACTTTATCCATTTGTCAGTTAAGACCCAGCAGTTTATAATAGTTGTTTGAGGTAGTTTAATGTCTGCTGTGATCAATTAGATTACTCATTCTTTCAGTAATTTTTTACATGGACATGGCTGGTTTGGCCAGATGTTATTGCCCATTCTTGGTTGCTCTGAGAAAGGTACACGTCCTTAAACCACTGAAAAAGGATTGAAATCCAGGTTAGAAAATGTCAGTCAAGTTTGTTGGGTGTTGTCAGTTCCAGAAATCTGCACACAGAGCCAAAGAACTTGCGTGAGGTCTCAAATGCATACTACTCATCTGTATTCACTAAGGGGAAAGACATTGTAGTTGCAGCTATCAGGATGGGGAATGGGGATATTCTAAAAGATGTTAACATCAAAAAAGGACGATATATTAGATGTCTTAACAGGCACAAAAGTGAATAAATCCCCAGAGCCTGATGAGATGCTCTCCCAAAAAAGAGGGATTAATGTAGGATTAGTGTAAATGGGTAGTGTAAACGGGTGATTAGTGTAAATTGGTGCAAACATAATGGGCCAAAAGGCCTGTTTCTGTGCTGCATCTCTCTCTGACTCTACTTTTAATCTAGTGAAATAATCACTTTGTGAAGTAAGTGTGAACAGCAAGCTGTGGTTTTACTGAGATGAGGAAATGAACCAATGGAGAAGGCAGGTGTTACAGCTTTTAGCCATACATGGTTTACGAGAAACTGACCACAGCTGAGTTGCAGCATCACCTCATCTCAGATCCGCTCATTGCCGTTTTCAGTTGAATTTTAGATACTTTTTGCCAATTTTCCATTTTAAGCAGTGAGTGCGACAATGAGGAGCACACTGTCCTTTCAACTTGAGGAGCTGAGAGCTGAATTACGTTGATAAAGGGCCATCATAGAAGGAGATTGTATACTGCAGCTTGTAATTAAGAGCTTTGGGGTCTCTGAATCCTTTTCTCGCCCATAACCCACACCCACGCACAATGAACAGACCAAAAGGATGGAGGAAATGGAAAATTTCACGGTAGTGGTACCGGAAAGTAACCTCTGTGGGTAATGTGGAGGGAGTTTTATCTAGGTTGACTTTGGATGCAGTAAAGATAGATTTATTCTGCACCTGTTTGATATTTGCACAGGGAAGATAAAAAAGATCACTTCTTTTGTAATGACGAGGTTAAAAAGAAATGTTTCAGCAAAAAAAAAGAAAAATTTTTTCATAGATCCAGTCACGACCTGATATGGAAAAATAAAACAAAAACTGAAGATATTATAAATCTGAAATAAAACCAGAAAATGTTGGAAATACTCAGCAGGTCAGGCAGCAGCTGTGGATAGAAATATAATTGATGTCTGAACTGAGAAAATGTATAAAACAGACCAGTAAACCCAAATTTAGGGGTTCTGAGTTTGAATTCTAATTTGAAAATGGAATTCAATTTAAGATTCCAATTTAGTAAAAGTTACCATAAACTTTTGGAGACACAAGAGACTGCAGATGCTGGAATCTAGAGCAACAAACGATCTGTTGGAGGAACTCAGTGGGTCGAGCAGCATCTGTGGGGAGAAAAGGAATTGATGCAGGGTTTTGACCTGAAATGTCGACAGTTCCCTTTTCCCCCAACAGATGCTGCCCAACCCGCTGAGTTCCTCCAGCAGAATGTTTGTTGCACCATGAACTTCTGAATTGTTTTAAACACCCAGCTAGTTCACTCAGTGTTCTTAAGGGACGGACACTTGCTGACATTACATAAGTTGGCCTTTTTTACTATCCTGGACTACACCACAGTAGTTGACACCTAATTGAACCTAAAATACTTCCTCAGAGCAAGAAGTGCTAGACAATAAGTTCTTGCCATGCCTGCGATACCTAAACTTTAAATGAAAAATTAAATTTAGCTGTACATGGATTTGCTCAAATGACTTATTCATTCTGGCAAATGTCAGCTGGTATTTAGTTGAGGGAACAAAGGGTGGATTGTGTCAACAGAGCATCACAGTATGAGTAAGTGCCAGAAGACATGGAAGGAAAGAGCTAAATGGAAAGTCAAATTCTCACTCCTCTAATATTAATCATCATCAGAAAGTACAAGATATTTTAAACCTGAGTTGTTGCCAATAATTTCATTACCTATATTTCTATATTCCACAAAAAGAAAATAACAGGAGTCTTCTATTAGACTTTACTTCAAATCAGAGTTCTAATGAGAGTCAGCAAGGAAAAACCCTTGGTTTTAGGAACCTGACAAATGGAGATGGATTCAGAACATAATGTCCAAGCACAATATATGAACAGTCCTGCACATAGCTATTAAAAGCAATGGCCTAGAAATGTACCTTAAGGCCCCTTTTCAGACAATAAATGTCCTTCTGAAAATCCATTGTGACTGACAGGAAGCTCAAAGGACACAAAAATTAGTTTGAATTTTTAGGCCAGTCTTTTTACTGACTTTGGTTGTAGTATTGACCAGTTTATTGGGGAGAACGCTGCTTATTTTCGGCAGGACCTTTGGCATCCCCCTCAAATGGGTTAAGGTGATCTGTCTTTTCTCAAGCTCAGTCAATTAATCAAATGTAATTTGCTGGTCTATATAACTCAATTAATCAGCAGTCAATCCATTTATTTATTAAAACTGACTTGTGAATGACTACCATCAACTGCAGAGGAGATAATGCTAGCAGCATTTTAGTTTGTCAACAAATGACAGTGCTTTATTTCAAGAAAGATAACTTCTTTTGGCTTTGCTTTAGGGTAAGTGTTTGGAATATGGCATTTAGTCAACAACATTTCAATCCTTAATCCTGGAAATCTTTCCATCCGTTCCAACCTTAATAAAACCAAGTACTCAAAACACACATTATATCAGCAGATGAAAATAAGTCTCTAACATTAATTAAAATTCATAGAATTGTCCCAAAATAATTTAAATAAAAGGAAATACAGTTCAATTCAACCCTGGGATGGTTTCAACACTGAGCACCAGTTACTCAGAACTCGCTAGTAATTTTGTTGATCCTCATGAGGACATGCAGTCGATTTGCTCATAAGTTACTACCATGCTGGCTGATTACTTATTTCAATGTTCTTGAGCTCATACTGCCATTCTAAACCAACTTACACCAGCCCTTTCACCTATTGTCCTGTGTGCTTACTGACTTATGGTGGATCACCGTCTTGTGTCGCATCATTGAAATTTTCATAGTGTTCATCGTTTAAAATTGGCATCATGGGCGGCACAGCCATTGTGGGCTAGAGAGCCTGTCCTGTGTTGTACTGTTCTATGTTCTAAATTCTTCCATAGTCTTGAAGGTTCATAGGTCTGTGCCCTACCTCTCTAACAACCTCTCCAGCCCTACACGTCTCTGACAACTCTGTGTCTCTTAATTCTGGCCTCTTGTGCATCATGGATTCCTTTGGCCAACAGTTGAGGATACGCCCTAGAGCCCAGCTCTGGAATCCCGTCTCTCCACCTTCTTGTTTAAGGTGCTCCTCAAAACCTGTGCCTTTGACCAAGGGTTTGATTACTTGTCCTTCTTTCTCTGATGCAGTGTTTTTTTTTGACAAATTCCGTTTCAGTGAAGTACATTGGAATGTTTTGTAAATTAAAGGTTGCTATATAAATAGAAGTTATTGTTATTGCACACGTGAAGAGCATTTTCCCCCATAATACAGGGAATAAACATCAAAACTTCAGAATCTGCTGATCAACCTCAGTTATTGCAATCAGGACAGATATTCAGGTGGTCCCCCTGTAATATCTTAGCAATTTTTTTTATATATTCATTTTTCAGGATGTGTGTGTTCCTGGCAAGGCTGACATTTGCTGCCCATCCCTAATCACTATTAAGAAGGTGGTGATAAGTCACTTTCTTGAACTGCTGCAATCATTCCAGTGAAGATACTCCTATGGTGGGTAGAGAGTCCCTGGGTTTAGATGCAGTGACAGTGAACGAATGGCACCATATTTGCCAGTCAAGATGGAGAGTCATAGAGTCACTCAGAATGAAACAGGCCCTTCATGCCAGTGAGTCCACACTGAGGCACCCATTTACATTAATCCTACACTGATCCCATTTTGTTCTCTGCACATTCTTATCAACTACCCCCAGCTTCTACCCCTCACCTATCACTGGAGGCAATTTACAGCAGCAAATTAACCTACCACCCACATGTGTTTGGGTTGTGGGAGGAAATTGGAGCACTCGGGGAATCCACACCATCACAGGGAGAATGTGCAGACTCCACACGCAGTAGCCGAGGTCAGGATCGAACCTGGTTCTCTGGTGCTGTGAGGCAGTGGACCTTTGAGCTGGACCTCCACTGTCCTGCTCCACCCTTACCATGTCTACTGCCTTTGTCCTTGTTGGTATTAGTGACTGGTCTTGGGAGGACCTTTCAGAGTAGCTCAGGTGAGTACTTGCAAGATATTTTGTAGATAGTATAAACTTCATCCATGCTGGTGGAAGGAGTACATGTTTAGGTTGATGGATGGTATCCCATTCGAGTGAGCTGTTTTATGATGGACGGTGTTGAGATTCTTAAGTGTTATTAGAGCTGTGCTCCTCCAGGCAAGTGGAGGGGTTTGTATCATATTCCTTACTTATGCCTTAGAGATGGTGCAAATGCTTTGGGGTTTCAGGAGTTGAATCACTTGCTGCAGGATATCAAGCTGTTGACTTGCTCTTGTAGCTACAGTACCTATGCACCAGTCCAGTTGAATTTTTTGTCAATAGTGACTCCCAGAAACTTGATGGTGTGGGACTGGCTGATGGTTATGCCTTTGAATATCACGAGGCTTGTTGGAGATAGCTGTTGCCTGACAGTTCTGTGAAACAAATGTTACTTGCCACTTTCTCAGCCCATGCTTGCACGTTGATTAGATCTCACTGAATGTAGATATGAACTACTTCATTTGCTGAGGAATTATAAACAGATCTGGGCATTTTGCAGTCATCAGTGAATGTCCCCTCTTTGATAGATGGAAGGTCATTACTGAAACAGCTGAAGATGCTTGAGTCTGGGAGGGGCTTCATTGATCACCAGCAACAACAACGATCTTTCTTTGTGCAGTATGACTCCACCATGAAGTGTTTTTCCTATGGTGCCCCTTGACCCCAGTTTTACCATCGCTCCTACTGTATTCAGTACTCTCAGCCATTTCTTGGTATCATGTGATATGATTCAAATTGGCCACAGACTGACTCCTGAGGTGGATCAACTGCTTGGCACTTCTAGATGAACATGACCCACCCTTGCCTTTAGCACTTAGTTGCTGGAACCTGCCATTCTTGAGGACAGGAATGATTTAGGAAACTCCTCCTTGCATTAGCACCACCATCAACAGCAAGATGTGGAAAGACTGAAGAGCATTGATCTGATCATTAGGTGTAGGATCACTTAGTTCACTCTGCTGTTTAGCATCTATGTAGTTCTGTATTGCTGCTTCACCAAGTTGGAACTCATTTTTCAAATATATGTACTGCTGCTCCCTGCATGCCTTCTGTACTTCCTTGAAGTGGGTTTGATTGCCTTATTTGGTGGTAATCATAGCATGAAGGAAGTTCTGGGCCAAGAGGTTACAGATTGTGATAGTGTATATTTCGCTGCCACTGATGGCTGCCAGGACTATATCCACCCCCCTTAGGATAATTATAGCACAGTACTGCATGATGGAAAAAATCCGTGGTGTGAAGATAGGTCATTGTCTGCAAAAGGACTGCCTGGTGGTTACTCCTACTGGTGCTGCCGTGTACAGATTCATCCACACCAGGGAGACTAGTGATGACAAAGTCAGGTTGATTTTTCCTCCCTGTTGGTTTTCTGACTGCCTAGCCTGGTAGATCCATTCTTCAAATTACAACCAAGTCAAGAAATGGCGGAGCTACCATGTCGCCCTTGGCGATGCATATTGGTTCTCCACCTAGAATAAATGCTGTGCCCTTGCTATTTTGTTGTTCAGCATGCAGGATTCATCAGTTGATGGAGGAAGGTAGGAAGAGGAAGGTTTCCTTGCCCATGTTTGATCTAATGCCATGAGCTTTCATGGATTCTGGAGACAATGTTGAGGACTTGTGGTGCTATGCCTTCCTACTTGCATATCACAATACTGCTAGCTCTAGTAGATCTGTTAGTGGGGCAGGATGTACTCAGGGTTTGTGATGGAGAAGTCTGACAGGTCATCTATTTGTTCCCAGATGTTTGTAAGGAAGACTTTGCAAGATGGACTGAACAGTGACTGACTTTGCCATGTAGGAATTCATTGCTTAGGTCAATTGTCCACCTTGTTTCATCTTCTTTTCTGTTTCAGCGGTTATGAAAGGCTTCCTAGGCCATTTCAGAGGGCAGTTAAATGTCATGTCACATATAGGCCAGGCATGATTAGATTGACAGATTTCCTGAAGGACTTTAGAGAACTAGATGGGCTTTTAGTAGTTTTGTCAACGTCATTATTCAGACTTTTTTTTAAAGTTCCATATCATTAATTGAATTAAAATTTCACAGCTGATGTGGTGGAAATTGAATTCACACCTCTGGATTGCAATGACCTAGATTTCAGACTGAGTGTTTAAGTAGGCCACCCATACATACTCGTCTGAAAGGCTTACCACAGACATCAACGCACATAGAATGGGAGCCTTCAGCTGACAGAAATTGATAATTAGCTGTAACAGCAGGACTCCAGTTTTAGAATGGACACTTTTGGGTTTGCTGGAACAAACAAGAGTCTCCAGTTTTGCTCTTGTCTCCCCATTGTTGCTTTTCAAACCTCAAATTGTCCATTAAGATCTACTTGCTCCATCAGATTCATTTCCACAAAACACCTGACAGTTCAACTTACATCTTTATCTCAGTCATTTTTAATTGACCCTGAAATCACTTCCTTTCCCTCTCAAATTATCTTGGCACCAACCCCTTCACTTGAATGCTTCATTTGTGCCACTGTTTGCTGCTCAAGGTCAAATCAAGTTTATTGTCACATGCACAAGTCCATGTGTGCACAAGTGCAATGATAAACTTACTTGCAGCAGCATCACAGGCACAGAGCATCAGATCAGCAGCATTCACAAGAAAAACATAAATTAAACACTTTTTACAAGGAAGAACACAATTAGAACAAAAAAACCAAAGTCTATTTTAGTACAAAATAATCAAAGTGGCTATAGTGTTGCTAAACTGCAGTGATTAGAGTTGTCCTGATTGGTTCAAGAACCGAATGGTTGAAGGGAAGTAGCTGTTCCTGAACCTGGTGGTGTGGGACTTCAGGCTTCTGTACCTCCTGCCTGATGGTAGCTATGAGAAAATGGCGTGGCTGGATGGTGGGGATCTTTGATGATGGATGTTGCCTTCTTGAGGCAGCGCTTCATGTAGGTGCTACCAATGGTGGGGAGGGATATGCCTGTGATATATTGAGCTGAGTCCACTACTCTCTGAAGTTTCTTACATTCCTGCACATTCGAATTGCTGTACCAGACCATGACGCAACCAGTCAGGATACTTTCAACAGTACATCTGTAGAAGTTTGTTAGAGTGTTCAGTGACAAGCCGAACCCCCTAAAAAAGGTAAAAACTCTAGCGCGCTTTCCTTGTGATTGCACCCAGGACAGATTATCCAATAAGTTAACGCCCAGGAAGCTGCTGACTCTCTGCACTGATTCCCCCAATGTAGACTGGCATACGTTCACCCTCCTTCCCCTTCCTGAAGTCAACAATCAGCTCTTTAGTTTTACTGGTGTTGAGCGACAGGTTGTTGTTGCAGCACCACTCACCCACGTCTCCTACCTCGCTCCTACCTGACTCATCGCCACCTGTGGTTTGTCCTACAACAATAGTGTCATCAGTGAAGTTGAAGATTGCATTGGAGCTGCACTTAGCCACACAGTCATGTGTGTATAGAGAATAGAGCAGGGGGCTAAGCACACAGCCTTGAGGTGCACCAGTATTGACAGTCAGCGAGGAGGGAATGTTGTTACCGATCCTCACTGATTGAAGTCTGCCAATGAGGAAGTTGAGTATCCAGTTGCAGAGGGAGGTACAGAGACCTAGGAGGACAGTCATTGGGTTAAATGTCCCTAATTCATATGCCAAGGACTAGGTTAGGAGATTAGAGAGATAGGCCTTGCCTATCATCCTGGGGCGTGACCCAGCTTTAGGGTGTCCTGATTTGGTGCATATTACTGTTAGCAAGCAGGTGTTAGTAAGTGGCCCAAGAAGATGGAGCTCCATCAGATCAGTTATCCATTTCCATACCCTTCCATCTAATCATAACCTCATCCAATTCTGCCCCCTGTGCTCCATCAATCCCACTGCTTCTAACCTTTCCACAGTCCCTGCTGGGTTTGTGCAGCTTTCTTGCTGTTAGGTGAGTGAAAAGACCTACAAATGGATCCAAAAGTTGCAGCACCATATTAACGGTCTGCTGGACAAGTCAGCAGCTACACGTGGAGGCATTGCAGAAATAAAGATGAGATCACAGTGTTAGATACAGTCTCTAGGTGCAGAGATGAATATAATCAAAATGTTGGCAGATTGTACGGTGAAGGTGGTGAAATAAGGCATGTCATCCGACAAATAGGACTTTTTTTAAACAACCAAAAATATACCAACACCCACCACCTCCTGCCCTCACCCAAAGATCTTACTCATCACTGGCAGATCCTGTGAGGGAGGAGGGTGAGGTGGTGACAGTTACTTTCCGGCATTGGTGACAGAAAATATGACAACCCACGAACCGTGGAAAACAATTGCAGTGTGGCCCTGTTAAAACCCCACCTGCTCCCCCTCACCCTCCTCCTCCTCCAACTTCCCATCCATTTATAGGTCAGTACATTCTTTGCTCTTATCTCTGCTTTTTATTATATAACTACATTATAACAAAGGCAAAAGTAATTTGAAATGTCAGGTTGTGAAAGGTGATGTACAATAGAAAGTGTTCTCTTTTCTGACAACACACCCCTGTCCCACCTTCACGTATACGTCTCTGTCCTGTATCTCCCGTCCCCCCCCTTTCCACTTTTCCATTGGTATTGAAAATAGGAGCCGGAGGAGGCCAATTAGTGCTTCGGACTTGCTCCACCATTCAGCATGATTCGTTTCAGTACCCTATTCCAGCCACAGTGACACAGCTCATAGAGCCACTGTCTCACAGTGCAAGAGACCCGGTTCGATCCTGACCTCGGGTGCTGTCTGTATGGAGTTTGCATGATGATGGCGTGGATTTTCCCTGAGTGCTCCCGTTTCCTCCCACATCCCAAAGACATGTGGGTTAGTAGGTTAATTTACTGCTATAAATTGCCCCTAATGCTTAGCATTAAGAAATATATCTATCTCCTTTAGTGACTTGGCCTCCTATGGTAGAAAATTTCACAGGTGTACCACCCTCTGGCTGAATAAATTTTTCCTGATTTTAGATTGGAGGGTCCAGAACCTCTGGTCCTCCCTGTATCTAGTCTTCATAGATCTATTAGAATGTAACAGTCAATGTGGACCTATCTGACCCAGTCTCTGCTCATACGTCAGTTCGACCATCCCAGAAAACAGTCTAGCAAACCTTTGTAGCACTCCTTCCATGTCAAGACCAAGACTGTGCACAAAACTGCAAGGCCAACAAACTATGTGGCTTCTTATCAACATGTTGCACCTTTTCCCAATCTCTCATCATTTAGGTAATAAGCTGTTTTCTGCTTTTAGAACCAAAGTGGATAACCTCACATTTATCCACATTAAACTGCATCTGCCATGAACTTGCCCACCCACCTAACTTGTCTAAATCATATTGGAGCTTCTTTATATTTTCGTTACAGTTTACTACACTTTCCCCCCAGTTTGATCTGCAAATGCTGGAGATGTTACTTTACCTTTACCATCTTGGGACTTCTTGCTTTGTCCTTCATCACTAGTGTTCTTCATCACTATCCAATTTTTGTTCACTGATTTGTATTTCTTTTTAAAAAGATTCATTCCTTTCAGTTAAGAGATATTGGTTTCATTAACAGGCATTTTGAACGCAGCCAAAATCAGTTCTTCCAACAGGACAACATTTTGGCGGAAGTCACAATGGAATCCTTCATCCCATTCCACAGGAAAAAACTACATTTCTATTGTACCTTTTAGAGAATCTGTACATCCTGAAGCACTTTAGAGTAAGCCAATGCATTGTCATAGGTAATGCGGCAACCGATTTGCACACAGCATTCTCTGCCAAATAACTGCACAATAATGAGTAGCTAATCTGTTTTCGTGGAACTGGAGGAGAGATATAAGTATTAGCTTGTACAACAGATTAAATCTTTTCTCACCTTCAGGTTGCATTTATATGATGAGAATCAGAAACTGAAGATGCTGGAAATGAGAAATAAAAGAAATAAACTAGAAACACTCTGCAGGTCAGACAGTATTGGTGGAGAGAGAAACAGAGTTAATGTTTCAGGTCAGAGCTGGGAGAGAAAATGAACTAGTTTTAAGTTGCAGGGAAAGTCGTAGGGGGTGGTGGTGGTGGAGGAGGGGAGGGATAGATAGAACAAAGGGAATATCTCTGATAGGGTGAACCCTGGGTTGCCCTGGGCAATCAGAATCATATTTATTATCACTGACTTAAATGATGTGAAATTTGCTGTTTTGTGGCAACAGTACAGTGCAAAGAATTAAAATTACTATAAATCACATAAGTAAATAAATAGTGCACAAAATGAAAGGAAAAATGAGGTAGTGTTCATGGACCGTTCAGAAATCTGATAGGCTGTGAGGTCATCTGTTCAGTGGATTAATGGGGTTAGGGAGGGAGAATACAGACACAGGGATGTAAGAGTTGCAAAATACAGGTCAGGCATTTTGCATGGAGAAAAACTGAGCCAGTATTGTGGATAGATGACCTAGCCAGTTCTGACACAGACAGAGAAAGCAAGTTACCTGAAGTTGGAGAATCCAGTATTGAGTGCTGAGGCTGCATCATGCCCAGACAGAAGATGAAGTGTTGTTCCTCAGGATAACTTTGGGCTTTCTTGTAACAGTGCAGGAGGCAAGAGAGATAGTTCAGAGTTGAAGTAAGACGGAGAATTAAAATGACAGGCATGAAGAAACTCAGAGTAGCCCTTACAGACTGAATGCAGGTGTTCTGCAAAGCAGGCACCCAATCTGCCTTTGGTTTCTCCAGCGTAGAGGAGACCACATTGTGAACACTGAATGCAGTGCACGAGATTGACAGATGTGCAAGAATGCTTCACCTGGAAGGACCTTTCGATCACTGGATGGTGGACAAGGAAGAGGGGACAGCTGTTGCATCTCATGTGGTCACATTAACCAAATTTCCAGCTTATCTGCAGGGCAACCCTAACCTCACCCTGTCAGAGATATTCACTCTCCCTTCAATTTAATACTAATTTATTTTCTCTAATTCTGAGTCTTTGACCTGAAACCTTAATTCTGTTTCTCTTGGCACAGATGCTGCTTGAGCTGCTGTTTCCAATATTTTTAGCATTTACTGCCACCTTGTGGCCCTGCAGTTAATGACATCAGTTAATCCTAAATCCACGCAGGCTTGGAGAATTGCAGTCTGTAAAACAAATGGTTTTGCCACTACAAAGCTTCACTCTTGACACTAAAGAGGTTGCTTCAGAACCTGGCCCCCAGTATACACCACCATCCTGTATCTAATGAACCACCCCACAAATCAATGGTTAAGGCGAGTTTTCTCCTTCCACCTCTGACATTATATAAGTTTGACAACATTACATTTTGAATGGGGACATCACTTGCAAACCTCCTCACATAAAGAAGGGGATGTCATAGTTTCCCAGTGTTAGGCTCCAGCAGTCTGACGTTGAATGCAGAACTAAATCTACCTCTGCTGTGGCCAACATCCTGCTTCAGTGCCAAGCTCAGAAGGGTTGAAGGGACTGATTTTCCACAGGACTTTTCCTCCCTTCTGGAACCTTTTGTCTTGTGCTTGTTGACCGTAAGCAGGCCGATAGTTTGGACCTCTGCCTCTGACTGTGCACAGACTCGCGTTGTCTGCATACTTTAGCTTGACTACTAAGGTTTGGGCAACCTGGCTTCTGGAGGGCAGTAGCTGTAGGTTGAAAAGCTTCCCATTAGTTCTGATGCTTAGCTTCACTCCGGCAGAAGGTTTGTGGAGGTGAGTAGCCACATTGTGGCAAGAAGGATGAAGAAAACTGATGGGGGGGAAGCCTCAGCCTTGTCTGACACCAATCTTCACTGAGTATTGTTCTGTTGTAGACCCACTGGTAAATATCATGACTTGCATGTCATGCAGAGCGAGCATAAGATGGAGACAAATTTTTTGTGAGTGGACAAATTTGAGGAGGGTTTCCCACGGTCCCCCCTGATTGATAGTGCCAAAGGCTTTAGCGAGGTTAAATAATGCTATTTCCTGCATTTTAATTAGATTTACTGTCTGGTGGAGATCATGTCCACTCTGTCACTGGATGGAATCCACGTGATGATTCAGGGGGCAGGTGAGGAAGACCTTGGCAATGACTTTCCATGTCGCAGACAGCAAGGAGACTTCTCTGCTGTTACCAGACTCAGGCTTGTCTCCTTTCTTGAAGTTATGATTATGGTATCTCTCAGGGCCATGGAGTATCTTTCCCTTCCCAGATATGATGTGGATTTGTACCTACAGCACCTCACAGCTGAGTTTAAAGATTTCAGGACGTGTGATAAGGCTGGCCTGGCTGCTGTGGATTGGAGTGCAGGGCAATCACTTCAAGGACAGAGTCATGGTTGAGATCTGCCTCTCTGACCTCCATTCCTGGCTCTTAGTTGTGTGAGGCCTTGGTGTTTGGGGTGTAGATGGTGGTTAGTGAACTCCTTGGTCTCCCTCTAATTCTCATCAAAACAATCCTGGTTCTGGTTCTTAGAGAAGAACTGAGAATAGAGTTGACTTGGGTAAATTCCCATCAAAAGGAAACTTTTCCAATAAAACATTACCTCACTGGGGATGCGTTCTGAATTGCTGATTTCTTTCTCTCTAGCATCTTCAGATTTTATTCAAAAAATGCACCCTCTTAGAGATTGTTCCTTCGTGGGAAGCTTCAGCTCATTGTGGTGCTTTGGTGTGAACAACCTCTTCCTGTGTAAATCCATTGTCAATGACTCAATAACACTTGCAACCCACAATGTAATCTGCTTGCTCATCCATTTTAACTTTTTTAACACATTGACTTCAATGGAATGAAAGTTTGAAGGAGTAATAGTGGGTGGTACTATTCTTCAACTATTATTTCAAAAATGGTGCCAGAGAAATTGATGGTCTTGAAAACTGTTAAATCCCAGGCCCTGATGATTTTTTTAAATTTTAAATTTTATTTACAGTGTGGTAACAGGCCCTTCTGGCCCAACGAGTCTGCACCGGCCATTTTTTTTAAACCCAAATTGACCTACCCGTACGTTTTTTAGAATGTGGGAGGAAACCAGAGCACCCGGAGGAAACTCTAGCACCCGGAGGAAACTCACGCAGACACAGGAGAACGTACAAACTCCTTACAGACAGCAACGGGAATCGAACCCTGATCGCTGGCGCTGTAATAGCGTCGCGCTAACCGCTACGCTACCGTGCCGCCCATGATACGTGACCCAGAGTTTTGAAGGAGGTGGTTTTAAAAGATAGTGGATGAACTAGTGTTCATTTCTATAGATTCTGGAATTGTTCTTGTGGATTGAAGGGTAACGAAGGTAACCCCACTACATAAGAAAGGATGGAGAGAGAAAACAGCAAACGACTGCCCATGGAAAATGTAGGAGCCGATGATAAAATATGTAATGGCAGAAAACCTTGGAAGGGTTTATAGGATTGAGCAGGAAGGTGGTCCATACTTAATCAATCTGCTGGACTTTTTTGAGGGTGCGAAAAGCAGACTATATAGTGTAGAACCCATTGGATGTGGTGTAATTGGATTTTCGGTAGGCATTTGATACAGTCCTGCACAAGAGGTTGAACAACAAGGTTTGAGCACACGGAATTGGGGTGATGTACTGGAATGGATTGAGAATTGATTATTGGACAGAGGGAAAAGAGTGGGAATAAATAGGTTGTTCTTAGGTTAACAGTTGTGATAACAGGCTTGGGCCCCAGCCTTGTGCAACCTATGTCGACACTTTGGCTGAGGAGACCAAATGTCATGAAGTTTGCTGATGAAAATAAACGAGGTGGGATTGTGATCATGGAGGAGGACGTAAAGAATCTTCGAGGAATATGGAAAGACGGAGCGAGTGGGCGAGAACATGGCAGAGGGAATATTATGTGGAAACGTAAAATATCCACTTGGGTGCACATTAGAGAAGAGCAGAGTGTTTGTTAAATCAATGTTCAAAGGGACCTAGTTGTGCTTGTACACAAATCAACGAGGCCACCGTGTAGGTACAGAAAGCAATTAAGAGGGAAAATGGTACGTTAGTCCTTATCGTGAAAGGGTTTGTATACAGAAGTAATTGATTCTTACTGCATTTGTAAAGGGCCTTGGAGAAATTGCACCTGGAGTCCTGTGTTCGGTTTTGGTCTCCTTGCCTAAGGAAGGAGCTACTAGAGGGAGTGGGAGGAGATCTCATCAAAACATACAACATTCTTAAATGATTTAGGCTAGATGTAGGGAAGATGTTTCCCCTGCCTAAGGAGTTTAGGACCAGGGAACGTCGTTGCAGAATAAGGGGAAGGCTTGTTAAGAGTGAGAAGAGGAGAAATTTCCTGAACCTTTGAAATTCTCTGTCCCACTGTGGAGGCTCAGTTGCTCCATGCATTCAAAACAGAGTTCAATAGATTTCTGGCCATTAAGGGAATCAAGGGTTCTGGGAATAGTGCTGGAAAACAGTGCAGAGGTAGAAGATCACCCTGATCTTCTGAGGTAGAAGATGGCGGTATAGGCTTGATGGGCCAGGTGACCTACTCCTGCTTCTTAACCTCTTATGTCCTGGATTGAGTCTCTGCAGTGAAGGTCTGAATTAGGTTTGTTTATTACTGTCATATGTACAGTGAAAAACTTTGTTTTGCATACCATTCATACGACTCGATTCATGACACGGTGCATTGGGGTAGCACAAGGTAAAACAAAACAGAATGTAAAATAAAGTTACAGTTACAGAGAAAGTGCAGTGCAGGCAGAGACAGTAAGGTGCAAAGTCATAATGAGGTAGACTGTGAGGTCAAGAGTCCATCTTATCGTACTAGGGGAACATTCAACGGTCTTATAACAGAGGGATAGAAGCCGTCCTTGACCCTGGTGGTACGTGCTTTCAGGCTTTTGCATCTTCTGCCCGATGGGAGGGGGGAGAAGAGAAAATGTCCAGGGTGGGTGAGGTCTTTGATTATGCTGGCTGCTTTACCAAGGCAGCGAGAAGTATAGACAGAATCCACAGAGGGGAGGCTGGTTTCTGTGATATGTTGAGCTGTGTCCACAACTCTCTGCAATTTCTTGCCGTCCCGGGCAGAGCAGTTGCCATACCAAGCTGTGATACATCTGGATAGGATGCTTTCTATGGTGCACCGATAAAAATTGGTGAGGGTCAAAGGAGACGTCAAATTTTTTTAGCCTCCTGAGGAAGTAGAGGTGCTGGTGAGCTTTCTGGGCCATGGCGTCTACTTGGTTGAACCAGGACAGGCTATTGGTGATATTCACTCCTAGGAACTTGAAGCTTTCAACCCTTTCGGCCTCAGCACTGTTGATGTAAACAGGAGCCTGTGCACCGCCCCCCTTCCTGAAGTCGATGACCAGCTCTTTTGTTTTGTTGACATTGAGGGAAAGGTTGTTGTCATGACACCATGCCATTAAGCTCTCTATCTCCTTCCTGTACTCCGACTCATCATTATTTGAGATAAGGTCCACTGCGGTTGTATCATCTGCAAACTTGTAGATGGAGTTAGAGCAGAATCTGGCCCTGCAGTCATGAGTGTATAGGGAGTAGAGTAGGGGGCTGAAGACACAGCCTTGTGGGGCACCAGTGTTGAGAATAATCGTGCTGGAGGTGTTGCTGCCTGTCCTCACTGATTGCGGTCTGTTGGTCAGGAAGTCAAGGATCCAGTTGCAAAGGGAGGTGTTGACCTTGTTAACCTTCTGAGGTGAGAGAGTGACTCAGTGAGCCATGGCTGAGGCTGAACTAATTAATACATAGAAAAAAAGTTAGGAATTAAGTAATAAAAGAATTTGATTGCCAGAGCTCTTCCATTTATTCCCATGTGAAATTAATGTTTTTTTTAAACCTGAAATCTGTTTAATCTTTTCAAAAACAAATATAGCAAGAATGAAGAGATTCGTCTTAATGTTTTGAGAAGGTCGGAATTAATATTATTGACCAAATGAAGTGAATATTCAAATTGTGCAAGTCACGGGGTTGGTGTAGTGGGGGGTTAAGAGCAAGGGAAAATAGAGATTGAGAACCACTTAACTAAGAAGGGTAGAGATGGTGAATAATTGATGGGGGCTCACTCAGTGCCCAGGGTAATTTCAGTAGCTCACACTATCTCACAAAGACATTTAGTAGTGATTGAGATCAAAGTGTTGGAAGCTCCTGCTGCTAAACTGAAAGGCAAAACTCGCTGCTGCTCTCCTGTGCTCCTAATAATATCATCTTTATGCAGCTAATAAACTGCACACTTCAGTCAAACTATATCATTACAGGGGACTTAGGGAGCTAATAATTTAAAAGCATAGAAACAGCCTTTGTTCTTCACTTTGAACCAAACAACATACTGTTGAATGAGGGGAACATCAAAGGTTTGTCGTTATTACCACAGAGGCTAAGACATCAGGCTGCCAAGCTTCGACCTCAGCTTCTGACTAAGATTAAAGGTAGGGCATTGATTATCAGATCATGGGCAATACCTGTACTTTTCATTTTATATTACTTACTCTTAGCATAGATGATGTCTCCCTAATTTTCTTTAAAATAGATAAAAATAAATATTTTTTCTCCAACCTACGATTCTTCCATTTATTTACAAATCCATTTGATAACTTGTAATGTCCCTCCAGCCATTGATTTAATTCTTCAAATAAGTCGTGTAATGTGTCATTAGATGGATCTCCTGAACATCAACCAAGGCACCAGATTCATCACACAGGGGCACCTGGAGCTTCCAACCCCCCCCCCCCCCCCAATCCCCGAATTCACAGCATCCTGACTTGGAAATGCTTCACTGTTCCTTCATCATTGCTGCATCTAAATCTAGGAGCACACAAGCTAACATCACTGTGGGAGTACTTGCACTGCAGGGGCTGCAGTGTTTCAAGAAGACAACTCACCACCACTTTCTCGAAGGCAATTAGGGACGGCAAATAATACACCCTCATTCTATGAGAGATTTTAAAACGGCAACTGCTGCTGTGTCAATTTCCTCTCAATTTCATTCCAGGGAATTTTTTTTTGTTTCAAAAATAAACATTATTCATAATAAAACATCTATACCAAAAGAAAAATGCCATGCAAAAATATTTTACATTCTAAGTGTCATTTGGTCAATACATTCAGTAGTGTTAACACTTTTTTAAACCACTGCACCATTGCCACTCATGTGGCCCCCTGGGGTGATGCAACCTTTCAATGTTTGAGGGGCTTCCCCACTGGACTCAGCCCGTCAGTGCCCAGTAAGGACCCCAGACTGTGGTCCTTCCCCACAACCAAGCCATGTCTGTTCTGTATGTCTTCCACCCATTCCACAAGTGTGCCTGCTCTCTCCCTTGTCCTTCTGCTGAAATAACTGTGACATGAATCAGAATCAGATTTATTATCACAGATATATGTCGTGAAATTTGTTGTTTTGCAGCAGCAGTACAGTGCAAAGAAATAAAGATCTATAAATTACAAAATTAATAGTGCAAAGTAAAAGGAATAATGAAGTAGTGTTCATGGGTTCATGGACTGTTCAGAAGTCTGATGGCGGAGGAGAAGAAGATGTTCCTGAATTGTTGAGGTGGGTCCTTTAAGTTCCTGTACCTCCTCCCCTGATGGTGGTAACGAGAAGAGGGCATATCCCAGATGGTGAGGGTCCTTAGTGATGGACGGCGCCTTCTTGTGGCACTGCCTTTCGAAGTTGTCCTTGATGGTGGTGGAGGGGAGGGGAGGGACATGTAACAACTGGGTACAACACAAGGCAATTGTGACATCACACGACGACTATAACAATGGCACACATCATCACACTTCACAGCTGTGACTAAATATCTTGAAGGTACGATCCCACAGAGAAGTCAAGACTCCTTTACAGGTTTAATCAGCTTTCAGTACCTCAGCGATTCACACCGCTCCCAAGAAGTTTGAGCCTTTCATCAACAGTCAAGTCTGCAGATACACAATGATTCACACTCCAGCAGACAAGGAATCTGAAGTCTGCTGCTATCATAATTTTGAGGATCACAGTGGCAAATTAGGAACAAAATGTAAAATCATAGCACTTGACTGGAGGCTAAAATCCAGGTGAAAAGTCTACCCCTATTTAATCACGACTGGGCACATCAGTAAGATGCATTCTGCTGATAGGCTATTACTGGATCAGGAATGCACCATTGTCCCGCACAACCAGCTCATGTAGGCCTCCTGAGAGGGGGAGGGACAGAGAGAGAGATTATGAAAGGAGATGTGGATCAGTCTGTACATGACTGCAAATATCTCAGCAAGTTTTGCACAACAGGCATTTTAACTTTGGAAATATAATGCAAGTTCTGCTGTTTTGTGCTTGTCGTATTTATTGGTGTATTTATTATTACCATGTATACTGTTCCCTCTGTGAGCCTCATGTGAGCAAGGAGTCTTATTGCACCCTGGTTTATATGACAATAAACTAATCTGAATAATCTATTTGTAAATGTAAACTCTTAACTGTATAGATTAGGAGTGAATGAATTAATTAAAAGGTACTCTTGAGTAACTGTGGTCACATTAGGACAAGTTGAAGTGAGCTGGTTAGTGAGATAGAAGCAAGGGAAGCACCTGATCTGCTTAATACCGTAAATGGCACTTGCCCGACACTGCATCAGCCGTAGCTCAGTAGAAGAGCATTCACAGAAAGATCCATTCCAGAAACTTGTGAGCAAAAGTTCGAGCAGTCACTCCAATGCAGTAATGGGAGTCCTATACTTCCTTATTCTGACACACAAGCAGGCCATTAAGCCCACTGGTCCATGCTGGCTCCCAGCAGAGCAATCTTATAATGGCATTACCCTCACCTTTTACCTCTGTGCTCTCTTTCACATGTCCATCAACTTCTCTTTGCTTCTTCTGCCACTTACACCAGGGGGGCAACCAATAGTAGTAATTTTTATGTCTTGCACTGTAATGCTGCAACAAAACAACAAATTTCACGACATACGTCAGTGATAATAATTCTGATCTGAATTAACATTCCAGCATCTCTTTGGGATGTGGGAAACTCACGTGGAGAACATGCAAACGCCACACAGGCAGAACCCCAAGGTGAGGATTGAACCGGAGATTCTGGAGCTACGAGGTTTCACAGTACTGCAATGTTGGAAATGCAGTCCTTTAGGCGAGACCAAGATTCTGTCTGCTCCCTCTGTGGATGTAAAACATCACACGGCACCACTGAAAGGAGAGGAAAGGAATTGTATCCAGTGTCTTGGTGAACATGTATCTCCAATCAACATTTAACACAACTCATCTAGTTCCTGTCAATTACTGTTTGAGGAGCTTGCTATACACAAACTGACTATATGATTCCCACATCAGCCCACAACTGCACTTCAGAAAGACATC
Organism: Pristis pectinata; assembly: GCF_009764475.1. Taxonomy (NCBI): domain Eukaryota; kingdom Metazoa; phylum Chordata; class Chondrichthyes; order Rhinopristiformes; family Pristidae; genus Pristis; species Pristis pectinata. The sequence continues at coordinate 3,946,683 of NC_067422.1, forward strand.
CTCAGGTTGTGAAAGACATTTTGGAAATTCAGGTTTATATTCGTATGATGCCAAATCTGATATTGTGTCAATACTGTGTGTGATATAGTACTTGATACTCTATCTAATATTTTACTTAATACTACATCAAGTATCCATCAGAATAGTTTTTTGTGATGTCAGGTGTTAAGGCTTTGATCTCTGAATATCTGACACCAGCCTGCAAGCGATTTAACACACCTGCTGTACACCACACTCAGCCAGGTTAAAACGAGCCATTAAACCTACAAATCACACTGCTGGCCATCCCTAGTTGCTCCTGGAACAAATTAAATGCTAATCTCCCTGGCTGTGAGGGATCTGAGTGTGTCTCAACACCTGCACTCCTCAAAGGGGGAGGGGTGAAGGTTTGGATTTAACTCCTAAGCACCAAGCACAATTTGTGGCTGGAAATGTGTTTTAGAACCATTTTGTCACCCTTTATTAAAACTGTGCAGACCAAACAAAGTCAGTCTGTGTATGTGCCCTGATTGTAAATTATTGTAGATTGTGCTGCCCTCTAGTGTCAAATAGCCTTTACAGCTAATGTAAAATAAATAATAATCTCAACAACATGGTAAGGAATGAGGAATCAGCAGTTCCTCAGAATCAGAATCAGATTTATTATCACTGACATATGACGAGACATTTGTTGTTTTGCGGCAGCAGTAGATAAGATATCTTTATTAGTCACACGTATATTCAAACACACAGTGAAATGCATCTTTTGCGTAGAGTGTTCTGGGGGCAGCCCGCAAGTGTCACCACGCTTCCGGCACCAACATAGCATGTCCGCAACTTCCTAACCCGTACGACTTTGGAATGTGGGAGGAAACCAGAGCACCCGGAGGAAACCCACGCAGACACGGGGAGAACGTACAAACTCCTTACAGACAGCGGCCGGAATTGAACCCCGATCGCTGGTGCTGTAATAGTGTTATGCTAAGTGCTACACTACTGTGCCTGCCCTCAGTACAGTGTAAAGATATAAGTATCTATAAACTACTAAAATAAATAATTAGTGCAAAAAAAAGGAATAATGGGGCAGTGTTCATGGGTTCATGGACCATTCAGAAATCTGATGGCAGAGGGGAAGCAGCTGTTCCTGCATCATTGAGTTTAGGTCTTCAGGCTCCTGTACCTCCTCCCTGATGGTAGTAACGAGAAAAGGGAATTCCCCTGGTGGTGATGGTTCTTAATGATGGATGCTGCCTCCTTGAGGCACCGCCTCTTGAAGATGTCCTCAATGGTGGGGAGGGTTGTGCCCGTGATGGAGCTTTTCTTGCTTTAGCCTTTCTTGCAAAATGTTGGCAAACTAATGTTGCATAAGGCAGCCTCATGATGCACTCATTTTAGTAAATATGTGTGTTAGGAGGCTGCCTTAATGCTGCTTTAGTTTCCCAGGAAGAATCGAATCTCACATATAAGACAGCAGCACCATTCCAGTACTGGCACTGAGGCATGGGCTCAAACCTCCTGGTGGGATTTGTCCACAACCCTCAACATAAGAGCAAAACTGACAGTACAGTAATCGGTCAATGAGGTGTAGAGGAACAAGAAATAGACTTCATAAAGTCTAAAGTCGAGTTTATTGTTATATGCACAAGTACATGTATGCACAGGTGCAATGAAAAGCAGTATCACAGGCACATAGCATAATATAAGAAGCATTCACAAGAAAGACATTAAACATAAATTATGCACAATTTTTACAAGAAAAAACACAATTAGGACCAAAAAAAAGTCCATTTTAGTGCAGTTTTACACCATGGAAAACAGGCCCTTCAGCCCATCTCATCCGTGCTAACTAAGTTGCCAACCCGAGCTAGTCCCATTTGCCTGTGTATGGCCAATATCCCTCCAAATCTTTCCTATTCATGGATTCCTATCCACTCACCTCTTCCTACTTGCTTTATCATCCATATTAATTGATCAAAAACACAGATTCCTTTTGAAAATATTTGTGTCTTTCTTTAAAAAGGCCATTCAGCAATAATCTCCATGAAGTCACCATACTTCATTAGCTAAATAATTCCTCCCCAGGCTCAGGCAAACATTCCCTCCTCCACCAATGGTTTCCTCTGGTTTTCTTAGCCAAATCAACAACTCAGTGCTGAATGAGAAGTTTAACGGTCCCTCCAGAACAGCTACATCAACATATAACTTTAAGCTGTAAGGTGATTGGTGGAGGACTGAGAGGGTGCAATTAAAATAACATTGAGTACACCAAAATAAAACAGTAACCAGTTAAATTCTGCAAACTCACAGTCAGGGTCTGAAGGATATCTGCTGTGTTCAGCAGTTTGAAAAAAATGGGAGTCTCCCACTGTAAATCTGCTATAAAATATTAAAAAGAAAGAGACTGCTTGCTGCAACAAATTGGATGTGAATGCGACAGATTTCAAAGAGAACAGAATAATGAATTTGCATCGTAGAACGCTCATCCCTTTCAAACTTCTTGACATCCCAGGAAGGCAGTTAATAAAGAACAGGTTCAAAGTAGCACAGAATCCTGCTGCTCTGGAAAGCAGGAGGTAGCCGGGCCAGATCCCAATACTCATTAATGTGTGTCTTTCTTGTCTTGACTAGTACTTTGCTTCTGGTACTTTACTGTTGAATAAAAGAGAGTGGGCAATGCACTTAGAAGAAATCTTATCTGGAGGTTTGCTTAGGAAATTCTGAGGTGCCAAAGACAATTAGATAAGTTGCCCTCTGTTGTGGAGTTGTTCAGCATGTGATCCCGTAAAAAGCAGGGGAGTTCTGGCTGTTTCTGGTGACTTGACAAGCCAACATAACCACATCTAGATGTTTATCTCATTGCTGTCTGTAGGAATTGTCTGTGCAGAAATTGCTTCATTGTGGGGTTGGGAAAGGTGCAACTGAGTTACAAGATTTTCTTGTATTTATTTGGTGCCTTTTACACTCTCAAACTGACTACTTTAAATCAATTACTTGTCAGTCACTCTTGATTTGTCAGAAAATGAGAAGGGATGTTTCTACACAGCAATGTAAATGGCTGGTTTTCATTTACCAGGCCACTGCAAGAACTCCCTGAAAACTCATCAAGCAGTACCGTGGGATCTCTTATATCGGATTAAATCGGCAGATGGGCCTCAGCCCAAAATACAACATCTGTATCTCCAGCCGTACTTCCCAGAGTCTGTTGCTTGAAGATAATGCATTTGATGATGTTTGTCAAACATACAAGCTCCCTTTGATTGCAATTACTCTGAAACAATCACCACTTGTTTTGTCTTTTCTATCTTTAATTTCATAACTTGGTGAATCATATAATTAGGTTACCATTATTTTTGTAATTAGTCACAGTGAAAACCATACATTCCTAGATTGGATTCAGAAATCATCAGTTCATTTATGATGGGAGAGGGGGACTTGGCATAGGGCCATTGGTCAGCATGGATTGTTCCTATGCTGTAACCTCTAATAAGAAGAGCAGTTTTCATGTCATAATGATGTTTTCATGCCTGCTTTTATTGACCCTGGGAAAATGGTAGAGGAGTCTCCACAACTGTTTCTTGTGGAGATGCTGTGAGAAATTCCAGGATAATATTGGGATATTTCTTTGACTTTGTTGAGTTTGAAGTAATCTGGTTCAGTGTCTGTCTGAAAATTTAGCCTCAACATTAATGACCAAATGCAGTTTGTAAAGGAAGTACAACTCTTGCCTTCTGGTGAGGTCACGAAACAAACTCACTTTCAGGCCTCCATCAGTTAAAGACCAGAAGATTGCAACAGATCCCTCATGTTCCTGATTCACTTGAGAACTCAGAGGTCTGGGAAGTTCGAAGGTTTATTTGATAACTGCTGTGGTGCTGGAGGCCAGAACTGAGGTGGGGCAGGGTTGGGACAGAGGGCTGGAGCTTTCGTGCTGACGTCTGGAAGATGTGGTTTTACAAGGAGGCAGAGTCAGGACTGATGTTTGGGCTGACTTCAGGGATGGGGCTAAATTTATTTTCAGCTCAAATATACATCCATAATCTATCTTTTCCCCCTCCTGCAAAATTGTTTTTTGTTGTCTTCTGTTAACTTGCCACTAGAAAGTACTAGAATTATGATCTGTATGGGATCTGATGTAGGATTGAGGTTTATAAGGTTAGACTGAAATACAAATCCATTGTCGCGATTTCAGAAGAAGTATTATCCCTCAACCAATGTGACCATTATTATCTGGTCATCTGTCTGTAGTCCTCACTGAGCACAGACTGGCAGCCATACATATCTACGGTATTTTGACTCATTCTATAAGTATCTCATTAAAACTTATTAAGAAGTCTGATATAAAAACAAAGCTGGAACTACTCGGCAGGTCAGGAGAGAGAAAAACAAAGTCCATGCTTCAGGTCAATGACCTTTCTTCAGGACTAGAAAATCAGTGATAAATTTAAGAATATAGTCAGGAAGAGGAAGGTGTGTGATGAGGTGGAGAACACACGAGATTAAATGACAAACAAGAGAGGCAAAGGGGGAATGGCGATGAGTCAAGTAAAAAAAACTGAAGATGGATTCAGAAGAGATGTAAATGGGAAAAGCCAAGTCATTATCTGAAGTCACTGAGTACAACAGTGTCAATAATGTGTCATTAGCTCCACAATGGGCCGAAGATGTGCAGGGTGTCATATAAATTCAAGCTCTTCATCTATTTTTGGACTGTGTAGTTAGTTTGGGGGAGGGAACACGTGTGTGAGTTCTAAAGTGTTTGGTAACTGTCCCCATGTAATGTAAATAAAGCACCAAATCACAAATTGTAGGAGGTGTAGAGGAGGCAGTGAGTCTCCTCCAGTGAGTCTCCTCTGACATACTTGTTCTATTTTGAGTCAGAGGGCAATTATGCCTCCTCTGACTAATTATGTAAAGTTTGCACTTGCTGTTGGACTGAAAAACTTTGATGCTATCGAATCTCACCGATCGCCTGTAAACGACAGTAATTACTGGGTTATGTTAGATACACATGCACATTATTAATTTATGACCGAACTGATACCAGAAGCAGCCCATGTTACACTACACTGCATCTGATTTGAGAGAGTTCCCTTTGAAGAGCTTTATATAAACGGTGAGTTGCCACACTCTTGTTTTCAGGATTTCTTTAATGTTGAACAGAACAGGGAAGAGTCAAGCTTCAGGATGGAGAACTGTTCTTTCGCAGTTTTCTCAGTAAACAGAGCAAGTTTCATTTTTCATGGTTCTTGAATATACATGTCCTTCTGAAGCAACATTCTATGAATGCTGTAAACCTGAAACAAGAGCAGAAAATGTTGGAAATACTCAACAGAGCAACCAGCATCCGCAGAGAGAGTAGTAGAGTCAATGTTTTAGGTAAAAAACAAGGCGCTGGAGGAACTCAGCAGGGCAGGCAGCGCCCGTGGAGGCAAAGGGATAGTCAACACTTAGGGCCTGTATCTTGTGTCGCAATATCTCAGGTAAATCATCTGGAAACCTGAACTCACCTGTTAAGTCTCAGGATATGGTTGCACTGGAGAGAGTGCAGAGGAGATTCACCAGGATGTCAGCTGGATTGGAGGACTTTAGTTACGGGAAGAGGCTGGGCTTGTTTTCCCTGGAGTGAAGGAGGCTGAGGGGTGAGCAGACAGAGATACTGTATACAAATCCCAAAGAATTCTATATATACACCAAGAGCAAGAAGATAACTAGGGAGAGGGTAGGACCACTCAAGGATAAAGGAAGGAACATGTGCTTGGAAGCGGAGGATGTGGGTGAGGACCTTAATGAGTACTTTGCATCAGTATTTACCAAGGAGAAGGACGTGTAGGATAAGGAGATCAGTGTGGAGCATGCTAATATGCGAGGGCATTTCGAGATAATGGGGAGGTAGTGTTGAGTCTCTTAAAGAGCATTGTTGGATAAGTCCCCAGGGCCTGATGGGATGTACCCCAGGTTATTGAGAGAGGCAAGAGATGAGATTGCTGGGGCCTTGACCAATATCTTCATGTCCTCTCTAGCCACAGGCGAGGTGCCAGAGGACTGGCGAGTAGCTAATGTTGTTCCATTATTCAAGAAGGGAATCAGGGATAATCCTGGTAACTATAGACCGGTGAGTCTCACGTCAGTGGAAGGGAAGTTACTGGAGAGGATTCTAAGGGACAGGATTTATGAGCATTTGGAACACCATAGCCTAATTAGGGCCAGTCAGCATAGCTTTGTGCAGGGCAAGTCATGCCTTACTAACTTGATTGAGTTTTTTGACCAGGTGACGAGGGTGATTGATGAAGGTAGAGCTGTGGATGTTGTCTACATGGATTTTAGTAAGGCGTTTGACAAGGTCCCTCATGGGAGGCTCGCCCAGAAGATTAAGGTGCATGGGAGCCAAGGTAAATTTGCCGTTTGGATTCAGAACTGGCTTGCCCGTAGAAGACAGAGGGTAGTGGTCGATGGGACTTATTCTCGCTGGAGGTCTGTGACTGGTGGTGTTCCTCAGGGATCCATACTGGAACCTCTGCTGTTTGTGATGTACGTAAATGACCTGGATGAAAATGTACACAGGTGTGTTAGTAAGTTTGCAGATGATACGAAGATTGGTGGTGTTGTGGATAGCGTAGAAGACTGGCAAAGGATACAGCAGGACATAGATCAGTTGTGGATATGGGCGGAGAAATGGCAGATGGAGTTCAACCTGGCCAAATGTGAAGTGTTGCACCTTGGGAGATCAAGTGTAAAGAGACAGTACACTGTTAATGGCAAGATGAGCAGAGGGATGCTGAGGTCCAAGTTCATAGCTCCCTGAAAGTGGCTGCACAGGTTGATAGGGCGGTACAGAAGGCATATGGCATGCTTGCTTTCATTAGTCGAGGCACCGAGTTCAAGAATCAGGAAGTTACGCTGCAGCTTTATAACAATTTTAGTTAGGCTGCAACTGGAGGATTGCATTCAGTTCTGGTCGCTCCATTATAGGAAGGATGTTCAGGCTTTGGAGAGGGTGCCAAAGAGGTTTACCAAGACGTTGCCTGGATTAGAGGGCATGTGCTATGAGGATAGGTTGGACAAACTTGGGTTGTTCTCTCTGGAGCGGCGGAGGCTGAGGGGAGATCTGATAGAGGTTTATAAGATTATGAGAGGCATGGATAGAATAGAGAGGCAGTACCTTTTCCCCAGGCTAGAAAGGTCTAATACCAGAGAGGATGCATTTAAGGTGAGAGGGGATAAGTTCAAAGGAGATGTGAGGGGCAAGTTTTTTACACAGAGAGTGGTGGGTGTCTGGAATGCACTGGCTGGGGTGGTGGTGGAGGCAGATACAATAGATGCATTCAAGAAGCTCTTAGATAGGCCCATGGATGTGAGGGAACTGGTAGGATATGGACATCGTGTAGGTAGAAGGGATTAGTTTCGTTTAGCATTTGATTACTAATTTAATTGGATCAGCACAACATTGTGGGTCGAAGGGCCTGTTCCTGTGCTGTACTGTTCCATGTTCTATAAGGGGCATAGATAGGGTAGGTAGTCAGAATCTTTTTCCCATGGTAGGGGTGTCTTTAGCAAGAGGGAATAGTTTTAAGGTGAGGGGTAAGTTTTCTTACACAGAGAGTGGTTGATATCTGGAACTTGCTGCCAGAGGAGGTGGTGGATTCAGACACAGTCACTACATTTAGGAGGCATTTGGATAGACACTTAAATAGGTCAGATATAGAAGGATATGGTCCTGATGTGGGCATGTGGGATTAGTGTAGATGGGGAACAAGGTTGGCATGGACATGGTGGGCCGAAGGGCCTGTTTCTGTGCTGTACAACTCAATGATTTTATCTCCACATGGCAGGCCTTAGAGGGATATGGGCCAAACACAGGAAATTAGGACTAGCTGGGTGGACACCGTGGTCGGCATGGACCGGTTGGGCCAAAGGGCCTGTATCCGTGCTGTATTGCTCTATGATTCTGTATGTTGCCTGACCTGTTGAGCATTCCCAGCATTTTCTGTTTTGCTCTTTACTGCTTGAAAATGGGTTTGATTTGATAAACTGTTAATCTGGGAGAATCTCATACCATCCAACTAGAAACCAAATGGATTACAGCAATGAAGGGAATGTGATTAGGGAAGGATTGGTGAAATACTTAACTGCCACCCTTTAATGTCTTAAAACATAGCACCATGACGCAACACGTTAAACAGTGACATCCACAGTCAAGCACTTGGTGGGTGGCGTAAGTGGAAATCAAGAACTGTAGATGCTGGAAAGCTGAAGAAAAATAAGAAATGCTGGAAAAACTCAGCAGGTCAGGCAGCATCTGTGGAGAATCAGAGTTAACATTTCAGGGCAGAAACCCCTCACGTGACCTGGGAAAGAGCGATTGGGTTAGCTTGGGTTGGGTTGGGTTGGGTTGGGTTGGGTTAGCTTGGGTTGGGTTGGGTTGGGTTGGGTTGGGTTGGGTTAGCTTGGGTTGGGTTGGGTTGGGTTGGGTTAGCTTGGGTTGGGTTGGGTTGGGTTGGGTTAGCTTGGGTTGGGTTGGGTTGGGTTGGGTTAGCTTGGGTTGGGTTGGGTTAGCTTGGGTTGGGTTGGGTTGGGTTAGCTTGGGTTGGTTGGGTTAGCTTGGGTTGGGTTGGGTTAGCTTGGGTTGGGTTGGGTTGGGTTGGGTTGGGTTAGCTTGGGTTGGGTTGGGTTGGGTTAGTTTGGGTTGGGTTGGGTTGGGTTGGGTTAGTGATTCTGGTGTCACTCTCCATGGATGTGAATCACTCGGAAGGCCAGAGGTTAATAAAAAATGATCTGACCATCAACTGTACCCATTCTCTGAACCAACTCATGTTCTCAGACAGACAGAGAAAACAAGCTAAAACTAAACAAGAAAGTAAAAGGACTCCTGCCCCCTGTATCATTAGTCACCGCTGGCTCCTCGGTGGAAATGGTGGTCTCATGAACAAACCTCAATGAGCCCACAAACAAATTACTGCAGATTATTGGAAATATTCAGCAGGTCAGGCAGAATCTGTGGTGAGAATTTTCTGATGAAAGGCTATCAACCTGCTGAATTTTTCCAGCATTTTGTTTGTATTTCAGTGAGTCTGGGGTTAGATTGAATAGATCCGTGCAGTACAGACTACCTTAGTTTAATTTATATCGAGATTTTTGGAACAAATTTTGGACCATAATTTGTTTTAGGAATGATTTGAATTTTACCTCCAACAATGAATTAAAGCTCCTTTCAATGCTGCCTCATTCAATGTCACATCAGTTCATCACCCAGTTGTAATTCCAGCTTTTGGCAGCATAAGCAATGGCCAATCCAAGCTCCCACAACAAACCAAGCATCCAAAGCTGCTTCTCAAAAACACATTCACCATCTCAGTCAATCACGTGGTCTTCCAAATTTTTTACCTATTGGAACTGTAACATCAGTGATGTCAATGTGAGATCTAACAAAGGTCACTAATATAACCAATTATTAATTTAGGTCATTCCAAAACAATCCAACTGGTCTCTTCAAGCAGTGCTCAGGAATGTTAACCAAGTAAACAGCCTCCAATATTAATACGTTTCCTTGGGTTTTTTTGCATTTAAAAGTTACCATGAATTATTGATAAATTTAACATATTCCTTTAAAGCTATATAGCTTTGTGGCCTTTTGCAGTTATTGAGAAAAGAAATAGATTATATCAAAAATAATCTGTTTTTAATAAATAGTCACTAAAACTTAGTCAATAATTTTGAAAATGGTAGAAAGAGAGAAATAACTCTTTACACCTTATTCTGCATTCTGTTATTGTTTTCCCTCAATGCACTGATGTGATGAAATGATCTGTATGAACAGTATGCAAGAGTTTTTCACTGTGACAGTAATAAACCAATTTACCGAATAGATCAGTGAGGCCAGGTACTGACCGGTTTGAAGGTAAAACTCGTTTCTTACATTTCCAGTTCTCTTATTTGTCAACCCTTTTCTCATTTCTGATTGAGAAAAACTGTAATAAATGTGTGAATGAGGATCTTGTGATAAACTGTGCACATCCATGGGGAGCGACCGTGGCTTCATTGCACAAATTTATATGTTTGATTTTTTGCCCCAAAATATTCTTTAAAGTTTGCAAGCACATAATACAGTGCATTCATATCCTGCTATTCACTGTAAAGAAAAAATCATTCCATTTGATTACAAGGTTAACAATTATATCAGCATAACATCAACTTTTCTTTTACAAGTGGTAAGTCCGAGGGTCTTCCACAGGAGATATTCAAACCATGTCCGCCAGCATGTGGTCCTGGACCTTGGAATGTACCAGACTGCAACATTCAGTCATGGACAGCTCCTCTCACTGGAAGGTCAGCAGGTTTCAGAGACACTAAAATGTCTTTCACCCAGTTGATAAATTTCCACTAGCAGTCAGTGTTTGTCTCCATGTGTGTCACTGGGAGCAGTCCGTAGAGCACAGAGCCCTATGTCACGCAGCCATTCAGGGTGAATCTCAGAAAAGACCACCGCACCTCCTCCCAAACCTCCATGGCCAATGCACATCCCAGGTGGAAATGGATGACGGTCTCTCCCACCCCAGGGACCACGGTGGACCAAGGGAGGATCTGACGGGGAAGCGTTTCTCACTGTCGGCCAAGCACGGTCTTGGAGCCTGAATGTTCTGGTGATGAGATGTTCTACCAGGTGACTTAGACTGTCTGCTTGGGGAACCATCTAACAGGATCCACTGTGTAGCTCTCCCAGGGCCTCAAGGGCAATCCGTGCAGTCTCTGATGTGGTCAGAGTGTTCTTCTGTACAAACCTTTCTACAAGAGGCAGACAGTATAACACGGTCAGCAGATCACAACACATAGAAACAAGAGTAGGTCATTCAACAAGATCAAGGCTGAACTTCCATGTCAGCAGTACTTGGAGCCATAGAGTTATACAGCTTGGAAACAAGCCCTCCAGCCCAACCTCCCTGAGTAAGTCCTATATTCCATGATTCCCTTAATACCCAGCAGGATGGAACACTTTATGTCAATGTGGTCAGATCAATTCTTTGCAACATTGGGACAGAGAACCTCAGAATGGAGAGACAGAGAAAGAGAGTGAAGAAAATTTGACAACTTAGAGAGAAAGATTAGATGGACAGGCCACACACATTTAATGAATTACATGAGACAGTCCAAGCATGAGTCATTTCTCATGTCCATATACTGTGTAGATGTGTAGGCATTGGAGTAAGGCAGAAAAATGATTTACAAGGATTAAACAAGAATTGGCAGGGTTTAACTATCAGATGTTGGTGATTCTTAGTGACTATCTTATGTTGATGGCCTCTGTGCTCTTTCCCCCATCTCTTCAATTGTAGGAGAGACCTGAATTTAAGTAAATATTAGATGGTCCATCAGTAGGTTCGATAGGGAATTCTGGAAAACATCCTGAGAGTTGTCAGTGTCTGGGACTAGCTGCCATATGACAGGATTAGCAATGGATGTGTTCATGGGAAAGCCAGGTAACCAGAGGAAGGAGCTGAGAGATACATTACCAAGATAAAGAGGTTTGGGAGGAGGTTCCAGCAGGAAAACCAGTGAAGTTCTCGGAGACATTCTGAAAGGACCAAGAAAGGTGACATATAAATGCAAAGCTTCCTCAGTTATGCCAAATAACATGTCTCTGTCTGTTAATGTCGCATAGCATCACATAGAGAGATACAATTGAAAGGTAGGGAAGTTATGCCCAAGCGCTACCAACTTTGGTTAGAGCAGACTTTGACAACTCCATGCAGTTCTGGTCACCATGTTAGGAAAAGGATGAGGAGGTAATGGAGCATGTGCAGATGATCGGAAGGATGAACCGACTTGAGAAAGGAAGGCTGCGATGTGGATGAGGCAATCACCCACCTCTGTGGACCGTGAGATTGCCAAATGGATCTGGAGAAGGATGCAAGGGTCCTTGTTGAGGTTCATTCTGAGCTGCTGTGCAACAGAGGGCTCTCTGATCTAGGGACTGTTCCCAGGGACACACACCAGACAGACAGACATCAAGTGCTGCTGGAAGATCATCAACTTGGTGAGGGACACACTTGGTCTGTCCAAAACTTGTAGGTCTCCCAATGCAATGAAGTGACTGTAAGGTAATGCTGCCCAACGGCACGTTCCAGAGTGAGGAGTAAATCGGTGAATTGGTTTATTATTGTCACATGTACCGAGGTACAGTGAAAACTTTGTTTTGCATGCCGTCCATACAGATCATTTCATTACACCGGTACGTTGAGGTGATACAAGGGAAACAATAACAGAATGCAGAATAAAGTGTCACAGTTACAGAGAAAGTGCAGTGCAGGCAGCCAATAAGGTGCAAGGCTGCAATGAGGTAGACTGCGAAGTCAAGAGTGCATCTTATCATACTAGGGGACAGTTCAATAGTCTTATTACTGCAGGATAGAAGCTGTCCTTGAGCCTGCTTGAGCACATGCTGAGGGACGCATGTGCAACCAACACAAGGGCTCTGTGGGGAAGGGCTGCAACCTCAGGTCCTGCTGTCACTGGGCACTGAGGGGCTGGGTTCTGTGTAACAGCCCCGCAAACGCTTCATACGTGTATTGTGCAAGGAGGCCACGTGAACAGCATTGGTCCTTTGTCCATGGAATGCATTAACTCGATGGCACTATGAATGTAGCTGTACACATGTACCGATTGTGTTGTATTTCCTGTATATTTTTTATGAATAAAGTTTAATATCGAAATAAAAGAGAGTACTTTGAAAGGTTTTAATAGTGTGGACACAGAGAGAATGACTCCACTTGTGGGAGGTGCAGAGCCACCAAGATGGTCACCAAGAAATTCAATAGGGAATTCAGAAGTTTCTATGCCCAGAGAGTGTGAGAATGTGAATGCTGCTATCTTGGAGCTGTTAACTCAAGTAATATCCAGGCATTGAAGAAGAGACTGGATAGGCACGTGAGGGATCGGGGAATTGCAGGTAACACTGATAGATTTAGATGAGGAAAGACAGGAGGAAGGTCACGTTGAAGATAAACACCAGCATGGACTGTTTCTTTGTCTTTTTCCAAAGGTGGTTTATTCAGTGATTATGAGATCACATTAGTACAGTGTTACAGTGCTCCACGATACACACTATTTACAGTTTCAAATTATAACACGGTCATCACTATCCAGAACACACTCGAGCCCCTGAGGTGCCCACCGGTCCTGGAATCCCCCAGTGTACCCGTGGATACCGCGTGCTCCCTCTCCAGGGACGCACGGGCACGGACGTAACCCCGGGAGAGGGGCGGGCAATTGGCTCGGGCAGAACCCTCGACTGCCCGCCGCCCGGACCCCATGAACGGCCACCTTGGCCGGGCTCAGGAGCAAACCGACCAGGAGATCCCCTGAGCGACCAACCTCCCCCCACCCCCCCTCCGCACCGGGTGACCGAAGATCAGGAGTGTGGGGCTAAAGTGCAGCCAGAACCTGAGGACCAGCCCCCTCACATGGACCGGTTGGGCTGAATGGCCTATTTCTTGCCACATACCCTCTGTACTCCCCTTTACAAATTATAGTTGAGCCTTTTATAAAGTTTTCCGATGTAATTTGATCAAAACATTGTCTTTCTTGCAAATTGAATGATATTTTTGTTTCAGGAAATGTGCAGGGTCTCCCTCAGCTGTGACCTGGTGGTGTGGTAGGGCTAATTTCACAGTGCCTCGGGAAACTGGGATAAATGCTCCAAAAAGATCAGAAGAATTTTGCGGTTAGCAGCACTTATGTAAAACCACATTACATGTAGTATCAGAAATAAATAATGCAAAGGGTTTTTTTTGAAGAATGTTGACCTTCACCTGTACAGAGGGTCTTGGATTTCTTAAGTTCAGGATTCCCCACAGCCAATTAAGACACTGTTGCAATGTAAAAAAATACAGAGCCAGCTTCAATATAGCAAACTTTCATAAACAGCAAGATGTTAGCAACTAGTTAATCTGTTTTATGTGATCCAAATTGCTGGGTAAATATTGCCCCAATCAGTGGGAATAACTGCCCTGATTTTCTCCAATGGAATCAGCATCTCACCTGAGAGGCAGCATCTGTGACAGGAGCCGTCCTTCAACACCACAGTGTCAGCCCAGGTCATTCCATGCAGATAAACTGAGTGGGACTGAAAGCCACAACAGGGGACCCACTGAGCCATAGTTGTCACCCGACAGAAGGTGAATCAGTGACTATGTAATTTTAGTGTTCAACCCTGACCTAAGTTATTAACAGCACAGAAAGATGTTTCAGGATAAATCAATCTGGTGTGACCCTGGACTATAACCCTGGTATCACTTGATTTAAGTAATGGTAAAGCCAGCCAAGGTTCCTGCCCCTGCTTCAGAGTGACGATTAGGATCTCTGACCAAGGGCTGAGGGGAAACTAACCACTGGAACATCTGACCAAGGACTGAAGGATCTGTCAGGTGGCTTAACATTAATGTGGTTTGCCTGCTATATGAAGTGGACTGTAAAGTATGTACATGGCTTGCATTATTATAGGGCATTCATATTATCGGGATGTCCCATAATGTTGTACAGCCAAAGAAATATTGTTGTATTTCAGAAACGCTACTATCAATTTGTGAACATCAGGCTCATACAAATACAATGAGCAGTTAATCTCCGTTAATGACTCAAGCAGAAAATGCTGGAAGAACTCAGCAGGTCATGTGAGATCATTGGAGGGAGAGACAGGATCAACGGTTCAGATCAATGACTCCACTTCAGAAGTGGAAAAGTGAGAAGACAGCGCATTTTATAGAGTCATAGAGTTATACAGCATGGAAACAGGCCCTTCAGCCCAACTCGTCCATGCCGACCACATTGCCTACCTGAGCTAGTCCCGTTTGCCCATATCCTCTCAACCTCTTTTATCCATAAAGGGGGAGTGTAGAGAGAACAAAGCGAATGTCTGTGATGGGGTGGAGACCAAGGTTGTCAAGATTACAATTATTTTAAAAACCAGCAGTTTGAGACAGGAGACAGAAGCCAGGACCCCTCGCTGCCTTGGTGAAGCAGCCAACATAATCAAAGACCCCACCCACCCAGGTCATTCTCTCTTCTCCCCTCTCCCATCAGGCAGAAGATGCAGGAGCCTGAGGGCACGTACCACCAAGCTCAGGGACAGCTTCTACCCCACAGTGATAAGACTATTGAATGGTTCCCTTATATGATGTGATGGACTCTTGACCTCACAATCTACCTTGTTATGACCTTGCACCTTATTGTCTACCTGCACTCTGTATTCTGTTATTGTTTTTACCCTGTACTACCTCAATGCTCTGTGTAATGAATTGATCTGTACGAACGGCATGTAAGACAAGTTTTTCACTGTACCTCGGTACATGTGACAATAATAAACCAATACCAATACCAAGAAACAAAGGAACAAACTGAAACTGAAATATCTAGAAACATCTGCGGGAAAGAAAGTAAACATTGGCTACCTGAAAATGTTGAATTCGGTATTGATTCTCGGGAGCTACTTCATGCCCAGGTGAGTTATGAGATGCTGAGATGCTGTTCCACGAACTTATGTCAGGCATGTTTGTAGGGGCCACAAGTAGAGAGGTCAGAGTGGGAGTGGGACAGTCAGTCAAAGTGATAGGTAACTGAGGACGATGTGAAGGCTGGTGGGGTGGAGCGTGAGGAGAGGGAAATCCAATACCATCCTTGTTCTGGCCGGGAGAGAAAAGAAAGCCACATTAAAGGCATTGATGCAGAAAGTCTCATCGTCAGAATAGAGAACGGAGATGAAGAAACTGGGAGAACAGAATGGAGTCCCGACAGGAAGCACCCAGAACACACCAGGACCTTTAAGATGCCCTCCTTTTTCCCAAACCTTAGCTTTCCCTCTACCTGGGCTCTTAACTGCATCTCCTTCATTGACTGCACTCCTGCTCACACCCATGTCCGTTCAACCGGAGCAAGCGTAGGGTTCCTCTTGTCTTCATCTTCCACTCCAGTTCCCACCACATTCCATGGGTCACCCTCCATAATTTCTGTCATCTTCTACCAGCAGACCCGTATTCCCCTTCCCTCTATTTTGAACATTCCAGAGGGACTTTGCCCTTCCACCCCCACAAGCCACTGGCCTTCTCATGACACTCTGCCATGCAACTGGAGGACATACAACGCCCACACCTTCATCTCTTCCAACGATATAAAACCTTGGTCAGCCTCAGCCGGAGTGCTGCGTGCAGTTCTGGTCACCACACTACGGGAACATGTAAACGCATCGGAGAGGGTGCAGAGGAGGTTCACCAGGATGTCACCTGGGGAGGACTGTTATACATGAGGAAAGACTGGAGAAGCTGGGTCTGTTTTCTCTGAAGCAGAGAAGGATAAGAGGGAACATGATTATGGCATCTAAAATTATGGGGAGTATAGATAGAGTAGACTGCAGGAACATGTTCCACTTATCAGAGGTGAATAAAACTGGGGGACATAGATTTGGGATGAGGGTTAAGAGATTTAGAGGGGATCTGAGGGGGACCTTTTACCCAGAGGGTGATGTGTACCTGGAACACACTGCCGGAGAGAGTGGTGAAGCAGAGTCACTGACATCATTTAAGACATGTCCAGATGAGTACTCGAATCATTCTGGCACAAAAGGCTATGGGCCAAGTGCCGGAAGGTGGGCTTTATGTGGATGGGTGCCCACTGGTCAGTGTGTACATGGCCTGTTTCACCTCTGACTCTAAAAGCCAGAGCTGAAAGTACAGTTAAACTGGCCTGTGCAGTGCAGTGGCCACAGCTATGTTTGTGGTACAATCACACCAGTAAGTCAGTTATGTTACTTTCCCCTCTGCCAAAGGTTTCATAAGATATGGCTTTAAAGGAGCATCTTAAAGTGGGAGAGAGATGGGGAAATGGGCAGGTTTAGGGCAGAAACTCGGGAGCTGAGGGTGTTAGGAGGTAGAATCATGGAGTCATACAGCATGGAAACAACCGGTCCATACCGACCAAGATGCCACAGCCAAGCTAGTCCCATTTGCCAGCATTTAGCCCATAACTTTCTCAACCTTTCCAATCCATGTACCTGTCCAAGTGTCCTTTAAAAGTTGTTATTGTAGCTGCCTCAACCACTTCCTCTGGCAGCTCGTTCCACATGGATACCATCCTTTATGTAAAAAAGTTGCCCCTCAAGTTCCTATTAAATTTATCCCCTCTCACCTTAAACCTGTGCCCTCTTGTTCTTGATTCATCAACCCTGGGAAAAAGACTGAGTGCATTCACCCTGTCTATGCCCCTCGTGATTTTATACACCTTGATAAGGTCACCCCTCAGTCTCAGATGAGCCAACACCGGTGGAGCAATCACAGTTGGGACAAACGAGAGGCCATAATCGTGTAGAAACATAGAAATTAGAAGCAGGATTAGACTGTTCACCCCCATCATTCAACATCATCATGGCTGATCATCCAACTTCAGTTCCCTGTTCTTTCCTTCTCCCCACACCCCTTGATCTAATTAACCATTCGTATTATCTCTACTCCTTCAATCTCAGAGAGTCATGGAGTCAAAGAGTAATACCACACGGAAACAGGCCCTTCGGCCCAACTCATCCATGCCAACCAAGGTGCCCATCTAAGCTACTCCCATTTACTCACGTTTGGCCCACTTCCCTCTAACCTTTCTTACCCATGTACCTGTCCAAAATGTTGTTATTGTAGCTGTCTCAACCTCTTCCTCTGGCAGCTTGTATACGCACCACCCTCTGCATGAAGAATTTGCTCCTCAGGTCCCTTTTAAATCTTTCACCTGTCACCTTAAACCTGTGCCCTCTAGTTTTTGATTCCCTTTCACTGGGAAAAAGACTGTGTGTGTTCTCCTTATCTCTGCCCCTCATGATTTTATACACCTCTATAACGTCACCCCTTGGTCTCTTATGATCCAAGGAATAAACTCCTAGCCTGCCCATCCTCATAAATCTTCTTTGCACTCTTTCCAGCTTAATCTATTTAATAATTTGATCTCAACTGCCCTCTGTGGTAGAGAATTTCATGCTTCACTACACTTTGAGCAGAGAGATTTCTCTTCATCTCAATCCTAAATGTCCAAGCCTGTGTCCCTCGGCTGTTGCCCTGGGTCTGGGCTTCCCAGCATCAGGAGCACTTTTCCTATCTGTAGTCTGTCCACCATCAGGGTTTTGTAATTTCCCTCTCATTCTTCTAAACTCCAGCGAATATAAGAATCAGAGAAGCACAGAGATCTTGGGAGATGAGGATTGGAAGATATTATCAAGATTAAAAAGAAACGCTGGATATTCTCAGCAGGTCAGACAGCATCTGGAGGGGAGAAGCAGTTTTTGAATTCAGAAACAGAGTTATTGTTTCAGGTGATAACTTTTCATTGGGAAGGTCCACAGACGTTAAGTATTAACATTAAGTTAATACTTTACAGTACACGTTAAGTGGGGCGGCACGGTAGCGTAGCGGTTAGCGCGACGCTATTACAGCGCCAGCGATCGGGTTTCGATTCCCGTCGCTGTCCGTAAGGAGCTTGTACGTTCTCCCGTATCTGCGTGGGTTTCCTCCGGGTGCTCCGGTTTCCTCCCACATTGCAAAGATGTACGGGCAGGTTAATTGGGTTTAAAATGGGCGGCGCAGACTCGTTGGGCCGGAAGGGCCTGTTACCACGCTGTAAATAAAATTAAAAAAAAATGTTTTAAAAATTCACAGAAGTTAGTGCTTGCATTTCAGATTTCCATCTGCTACACTATTTCAGTTTTGAGAATGCAGTGAGAGGGCTGCAGTGATGGACGGATTCAGAAACATGTATCTTAAAATTTGAAAGGTAACTGAGTCTGTCAGAGCAGGTGATTTGACACTACGTTGTGTCAGAGAGAGATATAGCACAGAAACAGGCCCAGCCCACCAACTCCGCACAGACCTTCAACCACCCATTTACACCAATACCACATTAGTGTCCCAGAATAAAGGGACGTCCCTTTAGAACTGAGATGAGGAGGAATTTCTTCAGCCAGAGGGTGGTGAATCTGTGGAATTCGTTGCCACAGAGGGCTGTGAAGGCCAGGTCATTGGGTGTAAAGGCAGAGATTGATAGGTTCTGGATGGGTAAGGGGGTTAAGGATTGCGGGGGAAGTGGGAGAATGGGGTTGAAAAAAATCAAATGGCAGAGCAGACTCAATGGGCTGAATGGTCTAATTCTGCTCCTCTATCTTATGGTTTTATTAATCCCATTTTTAAATTCTCCCCACATTCCCATCAACTCTCCCCAGATTCTACCCCTCACCTACACACCAGGGGCAATTCACATCGGCCAATTAACCCACCAACCTGCACGTCTTTGGGATGTGGGAGGAAACCCACGCGGTCACAGGGAGAACGTGGAGCTTCCTCATGCAAGACAACATCCGAGGTCAGGATTGAACCCGGGTCTGTGGTATCGCAAGACAGCGGCTCTACCCGCTGTGCCATCCTTCGTGATACATTTCATGGTGCACCATGTGTCTAGAAATTGGACTGCGGCTTTTCCCTTGTGTCCTAAAACTTTATTGTGTGAAATGCTAGAATCACAGCAGAACATCCCAAAAAACTTGCTGAATAAAAATAAAAGTGTTAGCGAGATTTCCACCTCTACAGATACTGAGTAGTGACCTGTGCAACATGTAGCTGGAACTGTGACATTGAGAAGCAGCGTGCACGACTTTTGCTGCACAGGGTTCAGAAAAGATCATCAGCCCTTAAAACCCAATTCCCAAGGCAGCCAGAGGGAAGGGCGGCTTCACTTGCAAACATGCATTTCTAAGCCTCCTCCCTACCGCTCACCTACCACACCCGGCCCCGTGATTGATACCTGCAGGTGATCCTTGCAATAAGCATAACATTATTTTCTCTTTGAGGCACAAGAGGCGGCAGATGCTGGAATCTGGAACAACACACCGACGCTGGAGGAACTCGGTGGGTCAGGCAGCATCTGTGGAGGGAGATGGACAGTCGACATTTCGGGTCGGGACCCTTCATCTGGACTATTTTCTCTTAGTTATATTCACCAAAAGGCACAATTGAGCACAGACTGAACACAGAACATAAAACAGTACAGCACAGTACAGGCCCTTCGGCCCACGACGTTGTGCCGACCTATATAAACCTACTTCACGATCAATCCAACCCTTCCCTCCTGCACACTCCATAACCCTCCATTTTTCTTACATCCATGTGCCTATCTGAGAGTCCTTTAAATGTCTCTATTGTATCAGCCTCTACCACCACCCCCAGCAGTGCGTTCCAGGCACCCACCACTCTCTGTGTAAAAAACCTACCTCTGACATCTCCCCTAAACTTTCCTCCACTCACCTTAAATGGATGTCCTCTGGTATTGGCCATTGCCACCCTGGGGAAAAGGTGCTGGCTGTCCACTCCATCTATGCCCTTCATAACCTTATGCACCCCTATCAAGTCGCCTCTCACCCTGCGTCGCTCCAAAGAGAAAAGCCCTAACTCGCTCAACCTTTCCTCATAAGACGGGTTCTCTAATCCAGGCAGCATCCTGGTAATTTTCCTCTGCACTGTTAGCTTCGACTGCTTTAAGCAATTTTTAACATGTATAGTGTTCAATACACCTCAAGTGGCTGCACAAGGAATGGCCGCTTCCTAGTTTATTGGTTCGTCCATCAGGTGAATACGTATTTTCTCATTGGTTGGTTTTGCCACAGGTATCTAATAGGTTTTGGACTATTGTTAGCTAAGGAGTACATCTTATCTCAGGTATAAAAGGTGTTTTTTTTTGTTAATCTCTCTACTGCTCTCGTCCTCCCCGGCCCCAGCTCATCTTTAGTTCCTTTTGTCTCGGCTCATCTCCTAGTAGTAAAGCCAGTGCCATGTGCTCTGTGACTGTTTCTTTGTTTTAAACTTTTCCAATAAAACATTGTGAAACTCATTCTTGTTCTCCTGAAAGAACCTGCAGATTTGAAAATAACCGGATCCGACAGCATCCTCTCTAAAGCTTCCACATCCTTCCTATAATGAGGTGACCAGAAATGAACACAATACCAAGTGTGGTCTAACCAGAGTTTTACAGAGCTGCAACATTACCTCGCGGCTCTTGAACTCAGTCCCTTGACTAATGAAGGCCAACACACCATACGCCTTCTTAACCACCCTATCAACTTGCATGGCAACTTTGAGGGATCTGCGGACATGGACCCCAAAATCCCTCTGTTCCTCCACACTGCCCATAATCCTGCCATTAACCTTGTACTCTGCCTCTTGGAATATGTATGAGCAGTCTCCAGTGAGTAATGGAGCTGATCTGTGAAGGGTCCCATTACCAGCAGAGTGACCCTTTAAACGGCATCTAACACCATGCCCAACATGGTTCACCCCCAGAACCCCCACAAAATCCAGCAAGTGCACTGGAAGGTGAAGCAAACCAGTATCAGTGAACTCTCCCAGGCCAACATCTCAGCACTGAAGCCCTGCATACAATCAGATGGCTGTACTGGGCAGGCCACACTGCTTACATGTCCAACACCAGGTTCCTACAAGGGGAGCTCTGGTGTGGTAAATATTACCGGGTGGACAGAGGGGAAAACACCAGGGATGAACTTCAAGTCTCCTTGAAGAAAAGGAGCATTCCCACTGACTCCTGTGAATTCCTGGTCCGTTAGCGCTCAAGGTGGTGAAGGAGCATTGGGGATGGTGTTGAAATCCTCAAGAAGATGTGTAAGCAGCGGAGGGAACACACCACCTCACAGTCTGCCCCCCACACCCCCAGTCAGCCTCACCATACGACAGAGAACAGTACGGCACAGGAACAGGCTCTTCAGCCCACAATGTTGTGCCAAACTAATTAAACTAGTAATTAAGAGCCTACTGAACTAGTCCCTTCTGCCTACACGTCCATATCCCTCCATTCTCTACACATTCATGTGCCTATCTATTAGCCTCTTAAATGCCCCTATCATATTTGCCTCCCTCACCACCCCTGGCAGCACGTTCCAGGCACCCACCACTCTCTTGCCCCACACATCTCCTTTGAACTTTCCCCTTCTCACCTTAAACGCTTGTCCTCTAGCATTGGACATTTTGACCCTGAGAAAAAGATACCGGCTGTCAACTCTATCTATGCTTTTTATAATTTTATAAACCTCTATCAGATCTCCCCTCAGCCTTCACCGCTCCAGAGAGAACAACACAAGTTTGTCCAACCTCTCCTCATAGCACATACCCTCTAATCCAGGCAGCATCCTGGTGAACCTCTTCTGCACCCTCTCCAAAGCCTCCACGTCCTTCCTATAATGGGGCGACCAGAATAGAATGCAATACTCCAGATGCGGCCTAACCAGAGTTTTATAAAGCTGCAACATAACTTCCTGACTCTTGAACTCAGCGCCTCGACTAATAAAGGCCAGCACTAGTGGCAGAATCTGCCATTTCCGCGATGGTCTCATCAGCCACCTCAGAACCCACAGAACTGGAATGGAAGTAAATCCCCCTCGATCCCCAGGGACTGCGGGAGGAGAATGAACGGTTGGTGTAGAGGGGGTGGGAGCGGAGGGGGGAGGGTCATTGGTGTGGAGAGGTGAGGAGGTGGTGAAGGGGTGTGTGTGTGTGTGTGTGTGTGTGTGTGTGTGTGTGTGTGTGTGTGTGTGTGTGTGTGTATTGGTCCAGTTTGGGAGACTGTCTTCTGTTACAATGCCCTTTTGGGATAAGGACACACAAGAGGCTCCTTTGTCCCTGTGAAGAAAGATGGGAGATAAAGACAGCTTTTAATGTATCGAGTGATTGTGGAAATGTAAGTGCAGTGGCATTGCTGGTAAGTATTATACTTTACATAAAGATGAACTGATAATACCAGCTATCCTCTTTTAGGAAGCAGTAACAATAGACGGGAAGTCACACAACACAGGCCCTGACAAGAAGCTGATTGTGCTGTGCAGGTGTGTGTTTGTGCCCTTTAACTATAGAACAGGATATGAGCATGTACTCCCTGTAAAAGGATCCCACTGTCCACACATCAATCACAAAACACAAGCAAAGCCTTTCCAAATAACAGAATGGTAAATGGCACGATTCCTGGTCTGCCTCCCCCCACCCCCCTCCACT
This sequence comes from Pristis pectinata, assembly GCF_009764475.1. Lineage (NCBI taxonomy): Eukaryota > Metazoa > Chordata > Chondrichthyes > Rhinopristiformes > Pristidae > Pristis > Pristis pectinata. Next base: position 3,969,728 of record NC_067422.1, read on the forward strand.
CCCTCCCCGTTAGTCCAACGGTTCCTCACAGGTGGGATGTGATTCTGCACAGTGAATCTACCTGGACTCCATGCAGCGGCACTAGATTGACATCTGGGCAGATCGCCAGCTACTGTCCTTGTGGAATTCAGTCCTGGTGCCAACTTTCCTCACTGAAGGGATGGCACTTATTCATCCTCAGTCAGTCCAAACCTCTGAATGGGTAAACAATGGTTCCATTGAAGGCTTGAACACATAGACCGCACTAATTCTCCAATGCAGTAAGTAGCAAGTGCTACATTGTCTGAGATGCTATTTTTGAATGAGACATTAAATTGCAACCCCATTGAAGCAGATAATAGGAGCTCACACACAAGATCTGATGTCTGGTTACCTCTCCCGCCCTGCTTAGCATTCGTCCATCCACTAATATCACGAAGAAACAGAGTAAGTGAGCATTCCCTTCGCTGAGGGAATTAGGTGCCAATTCGCTGTTGTATTTGTTCTTTTCTTGAGTATGGCAGAGGTCGTGACCTTGCTCTTTCTCCCTCTTCCATCCCAGCACCAGCTGTAGGTTGTGGTTCCATGACAGAAACACATCCCCACCACCAGGCCAAAGGAACGTTCTTCACCACCTGCTCGAGCTCTTGACAGGCCTTCGGACTATTGCCGAATCCTAGTAACTCTTGAGAAGAAGGTGCTGAAGTCCTCTTATTGAAGGTATTCCCACCATGCCTTTGTGTAGGAAGCTCCAGGATTTAGACTCTGCGACGTTAAAGGAATGTCGTTCTATTTCTGAGTCGGGACGGTGTGTGTTTTGGTGGAGAACATGCGGATGGTGGCGTTGCTGTGCGCCTGCTGGTCTTCTCCCGGTGGTAGAGGGCGTCCTATTGTAGAACCCCTGGTGAATTGCTGCAGTCCCATTTGTAGATTAAAGCTTGGCTTCCCAATCTGCGCTCAGAGGGACATGACTCAAGCGTTGGATTCAGGCATGTGTTCTGATGCATACTTGTGTTGGGCTGGGCCATCTGTGCCGAACCGACTCACCGTTTTGTCTAGTTTTCACTGGAGCAAAGGAGGACGAGGGGTGACCTTACAGAGGTTTCTAAAATTATAAGGGGCCTAAATAGGGTAATAGTGACATCTTTTTCCCAGGGTAGGGGAGTCTAAAACTAGAGGCCACAGCTTTGCGAGAGGGGAAAGATTTAAAGGTGGCCTGAGAGGCAAGTTTTTCACATACAGGGTGGTGGGTATAAGATAAGATATCTTTATTAGTCACATGTACATCGAAACACACAGTGAAATGGGTCTTTTGAGTAGAGAGTTCTGGGGGCAGCCCACAAGTGTCGCCACGCTTCCGGCGCCAACATAGCATGCCCACAACTTCCTAACATGTACGTCTTTGGAATGTGGGAGGAAACCGGAGCACCCGGAGGAAACCCACGCAGACACGGGGAGAACGTATAAGCTCCTTATAGACAGCAGCCAGAATGGAACGAGCTGCCAAAGGAAGTGGGAGAGGTGTGTACATTTAGACAGGTCCATGGATAGGAAAGGTAAAGAGGGATATGGGCTAAATACAGGCAAGTGGGACCAGCTCAGGTAGGCACCTTGGTCGGTATGGACGAGTTGGGCTGAAGGGCCTTTTGCTGGGCTGGATGAAAGTTGATGGTACTTTTGATGGCTCTTTCATTGTTTGTTACCTTCCTTTGAATGATCAGTAACGAAAGCCTGGCCTCAGCAGACCCAGTATCACTCAGGCGAATGCCAGTGCTCGCCATTACCTCAGCTACTGAGCTCCCTCAGGCCTGAGGGTCAACCTGGGTCAGTCCGGCCCAGCGACAGGTGAGCAGAGGGCAGCTGTGAAGGCCGCTCCCACATTCATCTCTAAATGAACATCCTATCTCACGGTGAGAAGACTACTGAACGGTTCCCTTATACGATAGGTATAAGATATTTATTTATTAGTCACCTGTACATCAAAACACACAGTGAAATACATCTTTTTGCGTTGCTACAAATGTGCTGGGGGCAGCCCGCAAGTGTCGCTACTCTTCCGGCGCCAACACAGCATGCCTACAACTTCCTAATCCATACGTCTTTGGAATGTGGGAGGAAACCAGAGCACCCGGAGGAAACGCACGCAGACACGGGGAGAACGTACAAACTCCTTACAGGCAGCAGCAGGAATTGGACCCAATGCTGTAATAGCATCATACTAACCACTATGCCACTGTGGACTCTTGACCTCACAATCTACCTTGTTATGACCTTGCACCTTATTGTCTACCTGCACTGCACTTCCCTGTAGCTGTGACACTTTACTCTGTTATTGTTTTGACCCTGTACTACCTCAATGCACCGTGTGATGAATTGACCTGTACGATCGGTATGCAAGACAAGTTTTTCACTGTACAAGTGACAATAATAAACCAATATCTATTTGTCAGGCCTTCAGGAGGCTGGTCCAGTCGGCTTTTATCTTTGGTCGAAGCTGCTGTGCACCCCATGCACACACAGATATCCCTACAAGCAACCCCGACAGGGGACAGCTGGTAGAGCCACCGGAAAGCCCGGTTCAATCCCGACCTCTGGTGTGGTCTGTGTGCAGGTTACACCCTCTCCTTGTGACCCTGTGGGTTTCCTCCAGGCGCTCCAGTTGTGAGGGTTGGTAGGTAAACAGGCCGCTGTAAGTTGCCTCCGGTGTGCAGGCAAATGGTAGGATCGGTGGGGGAGTCAATGGGAATGTGGGGAGAAGATGTAAAGTCGGATTAATGTAACTGGGTGGTTGGTGGTCAGTGCGTTCTCGGTGGGCCGAAGGGTCTGTCTTTGTGCTGTGACTCATCTCTTCAAATGTATCCCAAACACACGGGTCCACTTGCTCCCCCCACCCCCACACACCCTGCTTCCCTATGTTTGGACGTTGACCTTTGTTCCCAGGGACTTTGCGGCTAACTGCTGTACACAGAGACCGTGCCCCAACAAGAAGCCAGCACTGATAGGAGAGGGACGTGCAACTCCTTGGCTGTTCACAGACAAGAAGATAATCAAACAGGCGGGTAACAAAGGCAGGACCGGAGGAGGCAGCCGCGCAGATTCACAGTGTGAGAGCAGCCAGGGAGGGGGTGAAGCTTTATTAATTAAACATTTTATCGTCAGCAGACAGACGAGCTTGTGAGTGTCCGAGAGTGCAGATGTGCAATATACAAGTATGAGAATCTCCACAGGAGGGATTGGCAGCTGAAGGGAGATGATTGATTTACCTTGTCACGCTACCCTGCTGGGTGTCAAAATATAGGAGAAAATAAAGAATTATATTGTCCCTGAGTAATCTGGTGCCTTTGTTTATCACACTTCAAAGGTTCAAGATTATGTGAGCAGTTCCTCTTTGTATTCCTGTAGGGGGAGCATCAAACCAGGGATGCAATTAGCTGGAATCAACTTCAGGATAGTTCTCTAAAGCATTGGGTTACAGCAGCAACAACAAAAGCTTACATTTATACAGCACCTTCAATGCAGCGGAAACACCTTTTGCAGGAGTACTGTCAAACAGAACGTTAGTTAATACCCAGCCACATCAGGGAACATTAGTGCAGAGGACCATAAGTTTGGATAAAGGTTATATAAAGACTCAAGTTGCAGGAGAAAAGAGTGATAAAGAGGTGGAGAGATCAAGGGAGAGAACGCCAAGGCTCAGCTCCTGGGAGCTGCAGGGATGCCCAGCAATGGTGGAGTAATTAAGCTAGGCAGGAGCAAAGGTTCAAAAGTGGAGGTTTGCTGAGTTCCCACTGCGTTCCTTGGGTGGAAGCCGTTACAGAGATAAGGAGCCCAAGGGGCCCTGGGGTGGGATTTGAAAACAATTTGCTTCACTTTCCCTGGTTAGCGATACAATCCTTGTCTCACCCTATCAGAGATATTCCCTTCGTCCTATCCATTGCTTCCCCCCCCCCCCCCGTCTCTGCAACTTGCAACTAACTTGTTTTCACCCTGAGACGTTAACTCTGTTTCTCTCTCCAGAGATGCTACCTGACCTGTTGAGATTTTGTATCAGGTTTCTAACACCTATAGCAATACATCTGTTGGGTTAACCTGTCATTAGTGAGTCCTGGTACTGAAAGTCCATACAGAACGAGAGGGGCTGAGTGGTATCTGTCTCCACAGACTGGTGGTGAAATTAGCTGACATCAGTTGTCCCAATGATATATAGTTATTTATTCATTAGTCACATGTACATCGAAACGCGCAGTAAAATGCATCTTTTTGCATTACTGAGAATGTGCTGGGGGCAGCCCGCAAGTGTCGCCACTCTTCCGGCGCCAACATAGCATGCCCACAGCTCCTAACCCGTACGTCTTTGTAATGTGGGAGGAAACCGGAGACCCGGAGGAAACCCGCACAGACACGGGGAGAACGTACAAACTCCTTACAGACAGTGGCCAGAATTGAACCCAGGTCGCTGGCGCCGTTACACTACCATGCCATACTCGAATAGTTGACTTCAATACCTTGAGGCAGAGGTTCAGACTGATGACTATCCAGTAAGTGGCTGTGGAACAGATTGGACTGTGACACTCCCGTTAACAAATAGCCCACCAACGCCGTGCCTTTCACATGACTGATGGACACTTGGACAAGCTGCCAAACCCCTTGAACCCTGTATATTCAGCAACATGTTAACACCTTGGGGGTGGTGGGAATGAGGGCGTAAAATTGGTGGCCAATTTTCAAAAAAATAGATGAATTCTTCACTGATAAATGCAATGAGAAAGTTGAACTAATTGTTCTAAATTCCGAGTATTGTTAAACAAACTGCGGTTGTGGCTTGTTTAAAGATGGCCCTTCATTAGCACATTGCAATGGAATGGGGCATAAGAGTCCCATTATCAGTAATCTTGAAAACCCTTTCATGTGTCAGCACCGTACACAAAGTCCTTCTAACATTTATGACTTTTTACAAATACATTAAGGCAAAAGGATTACCAGCGTCTGAAGAAATTCTTTGAAAAGGGTATGCTAATTCATAAGGAAGAGGAACATCAAATCTGTGCCAGCAAGCGGCCAAGGGATCTTCTGCTCTAATATCCTCTGAGTCGCATTATCTCCTTACAGAACCTGTATCGTCACATAAACAGGAAATGAAACACTTTCAGCATCAAAGCCCTACTAGGCCATGGCTGTAATTTTAGATCAGGGCTTTTTCTCAAGTATAAAAAAGGTTATCTTGGAGCCTTAATCAAACCACGGTATGTGTCTTCCTCAAAGAGCTATTTGAACATTGTCATTTAAGAATGCCATCAAAGGCTCCAGCAAGAACTTTGTTTTTTAACCCCTCTGACTGCTGTTGTTCTGCCTTTTACAACATTTAATTGATGGAAGAAGTACTGCAGGAAGCTTGCTTATAATCTCCACTGATTGGTTTTAAGAGAGAAGGCAGGTAGTTTTCTGGGTACTCGAACCGCTCGGCTTGCTGTATTGTATGTGAAGCTTGAGATACTATGGACGCTCAGAGGTTTATAGAGCTGTGTGATATTGTCCTGTGACCCACCTGGTCCTTCTCTCTGGAACCTCCTCCAGAGTCTCCATGTTTTCCGGATGCAGCCCACAGCTCACTCAGTTTATTTTGTCCCACTATGAGCAACTGTGCCTTCAGCTGCCAAGATCCGAGGACACCTTTTATGTCTCTTTTCCCTTTAAGATGTTCATTAAGTTCTGCTACTCTGATCAACCCTTTGGTTATGAGCTCTATTATCTCCTTAAGTGACTGAAAATCAAATTCTGTTGGACGATATTCCCACGAAAGATCTTAAGGCGTTTTACAACAATTTTAAATGCAGACTGTTGTGAAATTGGTGTCAGCGAGGATAGTGGCCAGGTTGGTTTTGATCATGGTGTTCACTCCCCTGGATAAGATCCAGAGTTTTGCCAAGGGACTGAGATCAGTTGGAGCTTCCTAGTTGGGTCATGGGAACCAAAAACGGGTCACCGTGAGGTTGGCATTATCAGAATCAGAATCAGAATCAGGTTTATTATCACTGGCTTACATGACATGCAATTTGTTGTTTTGCAGCAGCAGTACAGTGCAAAGACACAGAAAACTAGAAATCACAAAAATAAATAAGTAACGCCAAAAAAAAAGGAATAATGAGGTAGCGTTCATGGGCTCATGGACTCTTCAGAAATCTGATGGCGGAGGGGAAGAAGCTGTTCCTGATTCGTTGAGTGTGGGTCTTCAGGCTCCTGTACCTCCTCCCTGTAATGTGAAGAGGGCATGTCCCAGATGGTGAGGGTCCTTAATGATGGACGCTGCCTTCTTGAGGCGCTGCCTCTTGAAGACATCCTCGATGGTGGGGAGGGTTGTGCCCGTGATGGAGCTGGCTGAGTCTACAACCCTCTGCAGCCTCTTGCGATCCTGTGCATTGGAGCCTCCATACCAGGTGGTGATGCAACCAGTCAGAATGCTCTCCACCGTACATCTGTAGAAATTTGCAAGAGTCTTTGGTGACATACCAAATCTCCTCAAACTCCTAATGAAGTGGAGCCGCTGGCGTGCCTTCTTTATGATTGCATCAAAGTGTTGGGCCCAGGACAGATCCTCAGAGATGTTGACACCCAGGAACTTGATAACTTTGAGGAATTTGGTTACCTAGAAATGACAGCACTGAAACAGGCCATTTGGTCAACAGGTCCATGCTGATGTTTAGTTTCACATCAGCCTCTCTTACATCTCCCCATTTGCCTCATCGTCATACCCTTCTCTTCCATGCTCCCTCATGTGTCTATCCAGCTTCCTCTGAACTGCATCTTTACAGGTATCCCTCAGCTACTTGAGAGTGACCTGTAGATTCCAAACATTCTTCGCATAAGTGCTATTCTCTTGAAGTCCCTCCTCTGGGCCTATCTGAGAACACTCTGGAACAGAGCTTCCATTAAAAGGTTGCATTTGTTTCTAAAAAGTTCAAGACCAGCGAATCATCAGAGGCTGGGGCAGGTCTGTGAGCTCTCCGGTGTTGGCTAGGTCTTCGACACAGGTGACGTTCCAGGTCTGACTTAGCACGGCATCCAGTGCTAGAGGAGAAACAAGGCTGAGTTACTATTGTGTGGTTCCTGACTGTTAATACTCATCATCTGATTCTTTCCAGCTTAAGGCCAACAACACTTCAACTCATGCAAACCCTGCACTGAGCTCCCGTGTGACAACCTACTTATGGACAACATTGTCTTCTGGAAAGTCATTCTCCAGGGACACTTCTCCTCAACTTTTCCAGCTTGAAAACGTCTCTGTTGTCCTGGTTTCCCAGAATCACTGCCGTCCATTCCTCTCCAGGATGATTTAATTTCAACACATTGCTGGTCTAACCGTGTATGAGAGTCCATATGGACCTCACTGGCAGAGGCTTCTGCTCTCAGCCTGCAGGGCTGGATCGGACTCCTGGGTTTTCTCCCTGTTTGGACTCCGAATATACATCAAAACTATTTTAGAATTTATTTCATCATCCCGACCCCTCTTGTGGGAAAGTTCTTATACTTCTGGCCTCTTGTTCTAATCTCACTTGCCTATAGCTGATTTTCTCTACATCAGTCCTACAAATCTTGGAGACCCCCGGCAGATTGTCACTTAGTCATCGAGTCATACAGCACGGAAACAGGCCCTTCCGTCCAACTCGTCCATGCCGACTGTGTTGCCCAGTGAGCTCGTCCCATCTGCCCGCATTTGGCCCAAAGCCCTCTAAACCTCTCCTATCCATGGACTTATCTAGAAGGCTTTTAAATGTTGCTAATGTGCCCGCCTCAACCACTATTTCTGGCAGCTCATTCCAAATACGCACCACCCTTTGGGTGAAGAAGCTGCCCCTGATGTCCCTTTTAAATCTCTCGCCTCTGATCTTAAACCTATGACCTCCCCCTCCCTGGGAAGAAGACTGCGTGCTTTCACCCTGCCTATGCCCCTCATGATCTTATACACCTCCATCAGGTCACCCCTCAATCTCCTGCGTTCCAGGGAATAAAGTCCTGGTCTATGCAACCTCTCCTTGTAACTCAGGCCCCCAAGTCCAGGCAACATCCTGGTAAATCTTTTCTGCACACTTTTTTAATTTAGTAGCATCTTTCCTGTAACAGGGTGACCAGAACTGTGCACGGGTCCTTATACAACTGGTGTTTGGTCACTTGGTCAATTCCTTTAGCACAGAAACAAGTGCTGGCCCTGTCGGCCTTTCCCAATAGGTACAAGCTCTTGGTCCAGGACTCAGAATGACACAGAGAACCGTTTTATCATACGCCACCTCTCCATTGGCAAAAGCAAATTTCAGGGAAACCCACGTCCCTGTGATAACAGTAGTCAGATCCAATGGGGGTAGTAATCAGATCTACAGAAACCACAGTGAACAAGTATTAACCCAGCTGTCAGGCTGACTATTTGTGGGTTAGTTCTCAGAAAAGGGAAATGTGAACCTGTCTTGCCATTGATGTCTCCACACAAACTACAGCAACTGATTCAATAAAATGTTTGAGATCAAAGCCAGCAGTTTGTTGCAGCAGCTTGTACTGGATATGACAAAGTGATGATTTATTTATTAACCCAGCTAAGAAATGAGAAACTTTTTGAAGTATTTTGTTTTTGATGAGCAGAGAGAGGTTGCTGCCTTCTCTCAAGTTTGCTGATGAATTGAAGCTAATGTTTGTTAATATTGATAGCCTGCATGCTGGAGATGTTATTGATGGCTGGCTGCTCGGTTACACAGCGTTCTGGTACTCCTGCTCCTAAAGCAGGGAGATTGTTGGGGCCCATTCGGTGGCTTCTACACACTTTCTGTTCAAGATCATCTTTGATTCTCCCTCATACAGATTCCCCCTCCCTGTCACCACTTCCTAATCTGTGCACAAACACTGACAGGTTTTGGATTTAAGTAAGAAAAATTACACTGTTTCCATGGTGATTACAGGTTTCAAAATAGAAAGCTCTGCAAGGACACACACACGCAGATGCTCACACAAGCACACACAAACACAAGCACACACAAACACAAGCACACATGCACATGTACGGTTACCTTCCCACACTGCCTGCCCTCACCACCGCCCTCTCAGTGGGAAGGAGCATCAAACACTGGCTTTGCTGCTGACGTCCTCACCCCAGAAGTTAATAAAAACACACACAGGCAAACACAGACATCAAATACAGCCCCCCCCCACACACACACGCACACCACACACACACGCACACCACACACACCAAACACCCCCCCACACACACACACACCACACACACCAAACACACCAAACACACACACACACACACACACACACACACACACACACACCAAACACACCAAACACACCCCCCCACACACACACACACCACACACACCAAACACACCAAACACCCCCCCACACACACACACACACCACACACACCAAACACACCCCCCCCACACACACACACACACCACACACACCAAACACCCCCCCACACATACACACACCACACACACCAAACACACCAAACACACACACACACACACACACACACCAAACACCCCCCCCACACACACACACACCACACCACACACACCAAACACACCAAACACACACACACACACACACACACCAAACACACCAAACACCCCCCCACACACACACACACACCACACCACACACACCAAACACACCAAACACCCCCCACACACACACACCACACACCAAACACACCAAACACACACACGCACACACCACACACACACACACCACACCACACACACACCACACACACACCATACACACCACACCACACACACCACACACACCACACACACACCACACCACACACACCACACACACACACCAAACACACCACACACCACACACACCAAGCACACACACTAAACACACACACCAAACACACACACCACACACACCACACACACACCACACCACACACACCACACACACCAAACACACACACCACACACCACACACACCAAACACACACACCACACACACCACACACACACACCACACACCACACACCAAACACACACACCACACACACACCACACACCAAACACACACACCACACACACACACACCACACACACCACACACGCACACACGCACACGGACACATACATGCGCACACGCACACGCGCGCACACACGCGCACATGCCACACACCACACACACACACACACACACCCCACACATATGCACACACACACTCACACACACGCACGCACACACACACACACAGACACATACATGCACAGACACATGCACAAACACACATGCACCCACACATGGACACACATTGAGGAACTTATATTAGAAAATGAGGTCAGGATGGTCCAACACATAGTCCGCCCAAATTCTAGACTGAAACCTCAATGGTATCCCACTGGGTGAGGAATGTCCCAAAGCAGCAGCACTGAGTACACCCTCATCCATTCAACACTATCACTTTGCAATCTTCTTTGATCTCATTCTTTCCTGACGAGATCGGTATTTAAACCTCACATTCACCCACTCCCATGTGTTATTATTAACTAGTCTTCACTGAGTTTGGGGGTGATGAGCTCATTAAGCAGATCACTCAGTACCTGGTGTACTTAATGCTCTACTTTTCTTCATTAGATTTGATCTGTGTTATGTCGAACAGAAAGTGGAGCACTTTCTGACAGGACATGCCCTCCACCTGGTGAACAGCCCCTTTGTAAGCCTTTCAGATGCAGGTATAATTTGGCATGGTTCTCAATCAGATACCAGCCCATGAGTGAGAAGATAAGGCACTGTGCTACGTGACTAATACCCACCCATTTGCCTGCTGCCTATGCTGTAGGATGTCATCCCGATTTCACAGGCTGGTGTCTTGCTGAGAATGCCACGACATCTTCACTGATAATGAGGAGACAAGCATTAGGGTTCCAGACGAGCTTTCTAGTTGCTAGGCACCGTCTCTCGCCAATCATGTCAAGTAGACCTCCCCCCGCCCCCCCACCTCCTCCATCCCCTCCTTACAAAGATAAATGAAATTTAAATTTTATTTAATAAAAGAGTTTATTTATTTGGAGGGCGAGGGGTGAAAGTGGATGTAGAGAGAGGCTATTCATCACACCCAGCCCAGACAATGTCCGGGGCCAGTGTTTGGACAATGCCGAGAGTATGACAGGTCATCAATATCAGACCAAACCACAGCTACAGTTCCCATCAAAGCCTGCTCCCTCTCTGCAAGAGCCAGACAGAGACAGAGTCTGACTCGAAACATAACCACATCCCCAAGAGAAGCAAATAGCAGGATTCGCCAACATTACAAATAAGGACTTGGTTGTGCCGTTTCCGTGGGATGATAAGCACCCTTTGATTGACTTACCTCTTCCCATGTCCGTTATTACCTCAGCTGTGTTGCATCCACTCTACCATCTATCAGCAAACATATTAAAGGGGATTTTCTAATTCAGCAGGGTTACCCCACTGTAGGGAACTGGCTTCAGTTCCAGATCAGGCTGCACATCTACTGTAGGATGCAGCGATAGTTTAGCAAGCTCCCCATTCCAAAAGGAAATTGTGCTCCAGTGCAAAGCAGACTGATTAAGTTACCCTCCAAGGTCCAGATGATGTGGTTGATTAGAACAGAGTCCCTTTGACAGTCGGGTACAAGTCAAAGGCATTGCTGGTGCTCCCAGCAAAATATAAGTAAACTAGAAGGCCCAGTAAAATGGATTGAGTCCATCATGTCAATCCCCTGTTGGGTGAGAGTCCACACCATAAAACAGTGCAAGTTTCCCTTTCAGTTCCTCCAGGTTACATCCCTAAGACAGATAGTACCCAGCCCATCCTGACTGGGCAATAAGGAGTTTCAAACTGTGCCCCTTCCCCTGCCTCCCCTTCCCCAACCCTCCTCTACCCCAACACAGTCAAGACACTTAATAACATCTGACATTCACATCACACCTTTAACATTGAGGGAGGGAATTTCATGGTTCAGGATTTTAAGCAATACCATGGTAGCAAGAAAGGAAGGAAAAGAAAGAAAATGGAAAATTTATGATAGGGTAAAAATCGGAGAAGTTAAATAACCAAAGAAATTATGGAAATGAGACAAAAATTGCAACCAAAGATGTGTCAAGAGATGTGAGTGGAAACAGTAAAATCTTCACCAACATCAGAAAGTTTCCATTTTGACAATACCTTAAATCACCTCCTGACTTGGAAATATATTGCTCTTGATTCATCACTGCTTGGTCAAAATCCTGGAACTCACCACCTCACCGGACCCCGGGAGCTCCTTCACCACACAGGTAGCAACATCTGAAAGAACAGGCTCATGGCCACCCGCTCAAGTGGCACTGGGAATGGGCAGTAGATGCCAACCTTCCCACGTCCTGAGGATGATTTACTAAAATACATTGCTTGTGGTTTGTTGAGATCCATTTCCCTCTGTGGAGTTGCCCGGAACATTTGCTGTAAGGTGGAACTAAGAACTGAGTATTATTGGAAGGTGGCCATGTCAAGCAAACAACCTTCCAGGGAAGGCTCCTATGGAGCTGTGATGGTTTCAGTAAGCTGCTCGCTGCCTCCCTGTCAATCCAACCAGGGACAGGCGATAAATGCTGGCACTCTATTGATGTCCACATTCGGAACATTTTATAAAGTGTACATTGGATGGAAAGCTCAAAAGTGCAACAACTATAGCAGTGGTGAGAAGATAGAGACAGGCATGTTCGTGTGAGACAGAAGTGGAGAACATATGGTGCATAATGAGCGATAGCTGGAACTTGGCAGCTTTACCTACCAGGTGGAGCGGGGTAATGACAATGTGCTGGCTGAGACACCATGGTCCTAAGTGTTCACAAACACCTCAAATGCAACATGAATCTACCTGTGGTGACGTCAATGGCAGTATAAACTGAGAAAAGTGACTGGAAAACAATGCAGCCTTGTTTAACAGTGATCTTCACTGAGACTGGCTGTGTAGTAAACCCTGCTGATAGGGTTCAGAGATGGCATACCGCATGAAACAAAGATGGAGACAAATTTCTGTGGGCAGCTGAATTTGGGGTAAGTGTTTCACGGTCCTCTCCACCTGACGAAGTCTTTAGTGAGGTTGAGAAGGACCATGTTTGGTGGTTGGGGCGGCTCCCTTCGTTTCTCTTGAAGTTGTCTCCTGGTGATGATCATGTCCACACTGCTGTTAGGTGGATGATTCACCGAGCAGCTCATCAGCCACTGGGACGAGGTGGTTGAGGGGCTGGCAGTGACTTTGCCAATACGGGAAGATCCTTTGTCCGATTTGTCTACCTTCTTGAAGATAATCACAGTTATGCCATGCCCCCTGGCGTGTTCTTCTCATCCAGAATGTGGGCTATAAGGCTGGGGATTCAAGACTGAAACTCTTCTCTGCTGAGTTTACAACTTCTGCTCCCGAGGTCTTTCGGTTTTTCAGCCGGACTTCTGGACTTCTTGGCATGGAGATACATGACTCACGTGAGCTCTTCAGTGCTTTCCAGCCCATTCATGCCCCTTCCCCACTGAGATCCAAGAATCGATTGAGACACACTTATGGTTAGTGCCCATTGAAACACCTTGAAGATCTCTTCAAGGTGAATCCATCCTTGACACGAGTGCTCTTGACTCCATCGCTGCAGCCTTTTTGCTCCAGCTTTGTGGCCATTCGTGTCCCAACCAGCAGGGGCAGGCTGCATCCCTCAGTGTACCATTGCCCTCAACCCAGGGGATCAATGCTGGTTCAATAAGAAGGGCTTCAATTATACAGGGAATTTGCAGTACTCTGTATGGCATCGGTCTCCTTATTTAAGGAAGGATGTTAATACATTTGAAGTGGTTCAGAGAAGATACTTGCCTTCATTGGACGGGGAATTGAGTACAAGATGTTGGTGAGACTGCACCTGGAATATTGTGAGCAGTTCTGGTCACCACACTACAGGAAGGACATGATTAAGCTAGAGAGGGTGCAGAAACAATTCACGAGGATGATGCTGAGACCGGAGGGCTTGAGTTACTGGATATGGAGGGACTGTCTTCCCTGGAGCACAGGAGACTGAGGGGTATCCTTATAGTGGTTTATTAAATCCCGAGGGGTATGGGTAAGGTGGATGGTCACAATCATTTTCCCAGGGTAGGGGGGTCTAAGACATAGGGATTGGTATTGGTTTATTATTGTCACTTGTACCGAGGTACAGTGAAAAGCTTGTCTTGCAAACCGATCGTACAGGTCAATTCATTACACAGTGCAGTTAGGGAAAGATTTAAAAGGGACCTGAGGGGGCAACTTCTTCGTACAGAGGATAGTGGGTGGATGGAACGAGCTGCCAGAGGGAGTGGTAGAGGCGGCTACAATTACAATCTTTAAAGACATTTGGACAGGTAGTTGGATAAGAAAGGTTTAGAGGGATATAGGCCAAACACAGGCAAATGGGATGAGCTCAGGTCCGCATGGATGAGTTGGGCCGAAGGGCTGTATAGCTCTGTGAGTCTCTGACAGAGCAGGTTGTCTAATGAGGAAAGAATGAACTCACCAGGCCAGCATCTGCTGGGATTACAGAAGTGAGAGGGGACTCGATTGATATATAAATGGTCCTGAGGGTGTGGACACATTGGGTATGGGGGGGGATGTTTCCTCTTGTTAGAGAATTTAGAACTGGTGGGGGGGGGAGTGGTGTCACTGTTTAAGAAGAAGGGATTGTCCCTTTAAGACAATGTTTCTCTCAGAGGCTCATGAGTGTTTGGAACACCTCTTGAAGGGTGGTGGAGGGGAGTCCTTGGAGAATTTTAAGGTGGAGGTAGATAGATTCTCATAGAGTTGTAGAGTGATACAGCACAGGAGCAGGCTCTTCAGCCCAAATCATCCATGCTGACCACGATGTCTATCCTAGCTAGTCCCACTTGCCTGTGTTTGGCCCGTATCCCCCTAAATCTTTTCCATCCACGTACCTGACTAAATGTCTTTACAGCTTCCTCTGGCAGCTCATTCCATATACCCACCACCCTCTGCGTGAAACAGTTGCCCCTCAGGTCCTGTTTAAATCTCTCCCCTCGCCTTAAATCTATATCCTTTAGTTTTAGACCCCCTACCCTGGGTAAAATCATGATTTTATAAACCTCTATAAGGTCAGCCCTCAGCCTCCTTCGCTCCAGGGAAAACAGTCCAGCCTGTCCAGTCTCTCCTTGTAACTCAAGCTTTCCAGTCCCGGGAACATCCTCGTGAATCTATTCTACACCCTCTCCAGTTTAATGACCTCCTTCCTGTAGCTGGGTAACCAGAACTGCACACAATACTCCCAGTGTGGTCTCACCAATGTCTTGTACATGACATCCCAACTCAGTGCCCTGACTGACAAAGGCCAGCATGCCAATCCCCACCCCCCTTCCCTACAACACCCCCCCCCCCACCCACCACGTTTCTCCTCTTCTTCCCTTTCCCAGCCTATCTCTTTTCCCTACCTTTTTTTCCCTCTCTCTCCTTACCTTTGACCCGTCCCCCGGTGGATCTGCTCTCCCCTCCCCCCCACACCTGCCCATCACTATCTCTTACCTGCATCTACCTATCACCACCCTGTGCCCACCCCGTCTCCCCTCCCTTGTCCACCTATCACTGCTCCGCTTTTCCCTCTTATATATCGGGCTTCCCCTTTTCCTATCTTCAGTCCTGAAGAAGGGTCCTGACCTGAAACGTTGACTGCCTGCTTTTCTCCACGGATGCTGCCCGGCCTGCTGAGCTCCTCCAGCATCAGAGTGTTTTTCATGCCAATTGACCTCTTCGCCACCCTGTCTACCTGTGTCGACTGCTTCTCGGTAAGAAAGGGGTGAAAGGGCGGATGGGAAAGCAGACGAGGAGACAATCAGATCAGCTATTAAATGGAGAAGCAGGTTCAAGGGGCGGAGCGGCCTCCTCCTGCTCCAGTATGCAGCAGGAGATGCAGGGGGCAGTGGCGGGAGGAGGTCAGTGCATGTGTGTTGAACAACAAATTGCGTGCATTGTGCAGGGGTTCCCACTCCCATAACCAATGGACTAGATCAAGTCTCTGCAGTCCCGCCACAGGCATTCGGGGATGGTGGCGGACAATGAAACAGCTGAGGGGCTGAGGAAGCTCAAGGAACATCCTGTCCTCACAGATACCGAGACCCAGCATGAGTGCACTTACTGCAAGGCTGCCTCAGGCACGGAGGCATCGACACTAATGACTTGAGGACCAAGGGCCTAGCAAAGTGCCAGCTTATCCAAGGCCCAGCCAACTGGTGCCTGAGTGGAACAGTGGACAATAGAGCAGGAGACCAGCCCAGGTCTGCACACCGCACTCCCTGTGCAACAACATGCGCCCACCACAGAACATGTGCGTCCAGAATCGGCTCCTCAGTCTTCTGAAGACTGCCAAGCCTGACGGACAGTGCCCATGATTCTGAGGGGCTGCTGATGACAACCGAACACCACTGAGGGAGCAGTCTCACTGGAGGGACTGCAGTGCTTCAAGGAGGCAGATCATCACGGCCTTCTTCAGGGTAACGAGGGATGGTCAGTAAATGGTGTCCCAGCCAGATCCAAAAACCAAATTAAAAAGTTGTACCAAAAATCAATCAATAAATCTTCAGCCAATGGCAACAGCGAGTAGCAATACTTCAGTCTGAAAGCAATATCATCAAAACAAGTAGAAAGAACTCCATAGAAATAGTAACCAAACCATGAGAGATATACCTTGGTGTTCTGTTATCTTTCTTGGAAAGCCTTACTCAGTTGATTTCTTTCATGCTTCTCTCTACATTGGAAAATATCTCGGCTGATTTCACGCTTCTCAGTGCCAATACCCAATAGTTCCCTATAATCAAGGACCCCTCCCATCCGGACATTCCCTCTTCTCCTCCCTTCCATCAGGCTGAAGATATAAAAGCTTGAGAATATGTACCACCGGGCTCAAGAACATCTTCTATCCCTGTTATAAGACTCTTGAATGGACCTCTCACTTGATAAAGATGAACTCTTGATCTGTCTATCTACCTTGTCGTGGCCCTTGCACCTTATTTGTCTGCCTGCACTGCACTTTCTCTAACTGTAACACTATATCCTGCATTGTGTTATTGTTTTTCTTTTTGTACTACCTTGATGTACTTCGGTAAGGAATGATCTGTCTGGATGACACGCAAACAAAGCTTTTCACTGTATCTCGACACGTGACAATAATAAACCAATTTCCTCAGGCTCCTCCTAATTCAAGAGCCGCCTTCCGACACCAACATATGACGTGATTGGCAGGTGGGATGAACAGTCCATTGGCCCTCTCAGGTGATGTAAACATTCCCATGTTGTGTGCCCCGCCCAGGCACTGCACTCGAAACCTGTTCATCCAACGTCGTTGTTTGTGGGAGCTGGGTGCAGAATCGTCTGCCAATTTTCACACGACCAGGACTACACCTTTAAAAGCTTGGTAATATCCCGAGGCTGAGAAAGGTTTGACAGAAGTACAAGCACCTAGAAATTCCTCACACCATTTTTTAAGCATTGGAATAGTGTTGTGGGTCCCTAATGCTGTTAACATAGAATATTACAGCACAGTACAGGCCCTTCAGCCCACAATGTTGTACCGACATTTTAGCCTGCTCTAATATCTATCTAGCCCTTCCCTTCCACATAGCCCCCCATTTCTCTATCATTCATGTGTCTATCTAAGAGTCTCTTAAATGTCCCTAATGTATCTGCCCCCACAACCTCTGCAGCCAGTGTGTTCCACGCACCCACCACTCTCTGTGTAAAAAAACTTACCCCTGACATCCCCCTTATATCTTCCTCTAAACACCTTAAAATTATGTCCCCTCGTGTTAGCCATTTTCGCCCTGGGAAAAAGTCTCTCACTGTCCACTTGATCTATGCCTCTTATCATCTTGTGCACCTCTATCAAGTCATGTCTCATCTTCCTTCTCTCTAAAGAGAAAAGCCCTAGCTCACTCAACCTATCCTCATAAGACATGCTCTCCAATCCAGGAAAAATCCTGTTAAATCTCTTCTGCACCCTCTCTAAAGCTTCCACATCCTTCCTATAATGAGGCGACCAGAACTGAACACAATACTCCAAGTGTGGTCTGACCAGAGTTCTACAAAGCTGCAACATTGCCTCGCGGCTCTTGAACTCATTACCCCAACTAATGAAGGCCAACACATCATACGCATTCTTAACCACCCTATCAACCTGCGTGGCAACCTTGAGGGATCTATGGACGTGGACCCCAAGGTCCCTCTGTTCCTCCACACTGTTGTTCATGAAAGCTGCATCAGGTGTGTTTTAGACCTCATTGTTGGGTTCCATGTGTAATTCTACACGAAAACTCACATTGTTGGCAGTAGCAGGACAGGACTGCGGTTTCATGCAGCTGTTACGGAGCAACATAACCGGTGTGCTTCTCACTTCCTGCTTTAAAGGGACACGTACAGGGTACGAATGAATGGAAGCTGCGGTCGCAGGGAGGGTGTGGTGAGGCAGGACAGTGCTGTCTGGGACATGGAGGGATTTCGTTATCTGAAGAACTCAGTGTTGAGTCCTGAGGGCTGCAATGTCCCTAGAGGGGAGGTGAGGTGTAGTTCATTGAACTTATGTCGGGCTTCATTGGTCTGTGAAGGAGGCTAAAGACAGACAGGAAGTGGCAACTGGAAACTCTGGGTCACCCTTGTGCACTTGGTTTCTCCAGCATTTTTCTGGTCATTTCTGGTGTTGGGCAACCATTAAACTCATGCTTTCTCTCTCCACAGATGCTGCCTGATCTGCTGATTATTCAGAGTTACAGAGTGATACAGCACAGAACCAGCCCAACTTGTCCATGCCGATCAAAATGCTCATCTAAGCTACACACACAAGGTGCTGGAGGAACTCAGTGGGTCAGGCAGCATCTATGGAGGGAAATGAACAGTTGATGTAGTGAGCCGAGACCCTTCATCGGGATTGGCTGATGTGAAGTGATGCCCAGTCCCGATGAAGGGTCTCAGCCCGAAATGTCAACTGTTCATTTCCCTCCATAGATGCTGCCTGACCCGCTGAGTTCCTCCAATATTTTGTGTGTTGCTCCAGATTTCCAGCATCTGCAGTCCCTCATTTGTGCCCATCTAAGTTAGTCCCATTTGCCTGCATTTGGCCCATATCCCTCTCAACCTTTCCTACCCATGTACCTGTCCAAATGTCTTTTAAATGCTGTTAATGTACCTGCCTCAACCACTTCCTCTGGCAGCTCGTTCCATATACGCACCACCCTCTGCGTGAAGAAGTTTATCCTCAAGACCCTTTTAAATCTTTCCCCCTCACCTTAAACCTAGTTCCAGCATTCTCTTTTGTTTCAGAATTATAACAACTGCTGAGTTCTGCACCTCACAGTTCCAACACGTTCTTCGCTCTTTCACCCGTTATTTCTCCATCTGTTAACCAAGTATCTCTGAATGCTTTGTGCCCCCTGGACAACCTCGCTCTCGACTCTTTCACAGACCTTCTCCTTGCTCTGTCCGTTACTCGGAAGCTTAAGGCACACCTGCTTTCTTTCCTCTCCAGCTCCGATGAAGAGTCATTGACAAGGAATGTTAAATCTTTTTGTCTCTCTCCTCAGATGTTGCCTGACCTGTTGAGCATTTCCAA
Source organism: Pristis pectinata (assembly GCF_009764475.1). NCBI lineage: Eukaryota > Metazoa > Chordata > Chondrichthyes > Rhinopristiformes > Pristidae > Pristis > Pristis pectinata. The sequence continues at coordinate 3,989,323 of NC_067422.1, forward strand.
CACTTTCTGTTTTCATTTCAGATCTTCAGTGTCTGCAGATTTTTGATTTTGAATTAGTAAGAACTGTTTGCTTGTTCCCGACCCACAAAGTTGAAAGTTTCACAGCAGATGAACATTGCATTTATTCTTGATGCCATTTGGGGGGGGGGGTGGAATTAATGCTGAAAAAAGTGCTATTGACAATGAAAATTCTGCTGAGAAATGTTAAGACACATAGACAGCCAGAGACTAGGAATGAGCAGTCATTGATGGCCGTGACGGTAATGCTGAGATCCCGAAAATGAACAAAAGGAAAGAACTGTGCACAAATCACTCTGCTCTGTGATAAGACAATTTCCAACACCTTTTTTTTGAAGCTGGGTGAATTAATTTCTTGCCAAAGGTCTTTCCGGGTGCAGGAAGCTGAAGGAGGCCAGGAGGAGGTGACCTGAAGATCAGAGTGGAGAGCAAGGGATGAGGGACAATGCTTAAGACAGATGGAGGAGGAAGCAGACACAAGGCCCTGCAATAGATGAAGCTCCAGTGACTGTGTGTCTACCCCTTGTTATACCCCTCTCTGGGGCACTTCCAAGCTGATATTTAAATCAGCAATGAGATAAAATTGAGATCCAGCAATTTTAGTTCCAGGGAATATTAAACCAAATTCACAGGTTGGGAGCAAACATCCTTCAGCTGAGTGACAGGTGCTGCCTGTGTGAGCCTGACAAGGCTGCTTCCTCAGGTGAGCCTGACAAGGCTGCTTCCTCAGGTGAGCGTGCCTCCTTTCAACTTCAAATATCAGTGCTGGAACTTTGATCTGAAGAGATGCCTGTTTATGTCTTTGCAACACCAAGCCTCAACAAAGTGACTGTCAGTTGAATTTCATTTGCAAGAACTTACACAAATCCACCCTTACCTCAGACGTACCGGGAGAAATGACTAAAATCTATACTTAACGATGGGATTATTAACCAAACTGGGTTTCTGCAGTGGATAAAATAGATTGAGAATGGATTTGTAAAGTGTAACTCAGGCAGATGGGACTTGAGTAGCTGGGGAACTTGGTTAGCACGGACCTTGGGCCTGTTTTACGTGCTGTATAGCTCTATGACTCTTATGTAGGTTATCCCTTGTGAACCTGATTAAGACCCTTGAAGGGTTGACAAGGAAATGTCTATGGATGTGTTTTATGTGGACTTACGGAAGGTATTTTATAAAGTCCCTGATAAGAAAAAGCAGTTAGATAAGGGAGAAGCTCATAGAGTTGAAGGTGAATTATTGTGTTGCTTGGGAGATTGGCTGAGGGACAGGAGGCTGGGATGTTAGGAGATACTCAAACTAACAGGATGAGACTAGTAGGATCTATGTTACCAGCCCTGTACCATGGTCCATCTCTGGGACTGGAGAAGAAGTTGGACTGGGAGGAGGAGGACCTAATTGTCCTGGTCGCTGTAGGATCCAATGAGAAGGGAATGAATTCCCGCTGAGAGTTTTTGAAGAGCGAGGGAGTGAATTGTTACACGCAGTCTCAAGGGAAATACCTTGGGATTGCCTGAGCCATGACTAACTTGGCTGTGATTTGAATGGACAAGGGAATTAAATGAACAGCTCAAAGACTGATGTGTGAAGAAAAGGTTTTGATTTATGGGACACTGGTTCTTAGTATTGATATTGGTTTATTATTGACACGTGCACCGAGATAGAGTAAAATGTTTTTTGTGTTATGTGCCATCCAGAAAGATCATTCCATACATAATTACAGTGAGGTCGTAGAAAGGAAACAGAATGCAGAATAAAGTGTTTCAGTTACAGAGAAGGTGCAGTGCAGGTTGACAAATAAAGTGCAAGGGCCATGACGAGGAAGACTGAGAGATCAAGAATACAGGAGTTCATCTTTAGCGTATGAGAGGTCCATTCAAGAGTCTGATAACTGCGGGACAGAAGCTGTCCTTGAGCCTGGTAGTCCATGCTCTCAGGCTTTTGTATCTTCTGCCTGACGGGAGGGGGGAGAAGGGAGAATGTCCAGGGTGGGAGGGGTTCTGGATTATGTTGGCTGCTTTCCCAAGGCAGCAGGAAGTGTAGACGGAGTCACTGGGGGGGAGATTGCTGAGGGCATTTCAGTTATGAGGAGAGATTGGGTGGGCTACCTTTCTTTACCAAGGACTGGAGGAGGCTGAAAGTTACCTGATGGAGGTAAACAAAATTGTGAGCGGGGTAGATATGGTAGGTAGTGAGAATCTTTTACCCACGGTGGGGGCGTCTAGAACGAGAGGGCATACAGATAAGGTGAGAGGGAGGAGGTGTGGAGGGGATCCAAGGGGAACTTTTTTACACAGGGCGTAGTTGGAATCCAGAATGAGCTGCCCAAGGAGGTCCTGAAGGCAGGGACGCTTACAACGTTTAGAAGACATCTAGACAAGCACTTGGATCACCAAAGCATCAAAGGCGACAGATCAAATGCAGGTAAATGGGACTGCTATAGAAGAGTACAATGGTCAGCATGGATGTGCTGGGCTGAATGGCCTGTTTCTGTGCTGTATGACTCTATGACTCGTAGCTGCTAAGTTTCGTTTTACAGGAGCAAGAGCGGGAAGTGTTTGGAGGTCAAGTCTCTTTGCTGAGCTAACTGGGCTAATTGGGCAGCAGCCAATAAAAAGAAGGTAAGCTCAAGAGCAGCGGCCATTGAGGGAGTGGCTCAGTGTCAGAATGGGACCTTGAGGCTTCGGCGTGGTATATCTTGAGTATGAATCAATGCAAGGATTCTCATTAGTTTCTATTTTAGGAGCCTTACTCCCTTTTGCCCTTACCAAATTGAGTAAACATATGACTAACCCATTAGTTATAAACATACAATACAAATATGGTTTCAATTCTGTAAATTCTTTGGATTGAATAAATTTAACTTATAAAGCCCCATTCAATTTAATTTTTTCTTTCAACCATCCAGAATCGACTTAGCTTTTTCTTTATGGAAAGTGAAGGGAATAACATGTTTCCGTGATTTATTCATTGATAACTGTTTTTTTATCTTTTGAACAGTTGCCTAATAAATACAATTTGCCTAGATCACATTTTTTTTGATACTTACAGATTAGAAATTTTTTAAAACTTACTATGCCTTCTTTTCCGACTCCATATAAAATTGAAATTACAGAAAAAATCTTAGGCTTTAATCCCTATCAGAAGGGTTTGATAGCAATAATTTATGATCTAATTATGAAAATACATCCAGAGACACTTGATAAAATTAAGAATGAATGAGAAAGAGAACTCCAGATACTTTTACCCACAGAGACATGGAAGAAAATTCTTCAATTAGTTAATACATCTTCAATGTGTGCCAGACGTTCTTTGATACAATATAAGGTGGTTCACAGGACCCTTATGTTGAAGGACAAGTTAGCCCATTTTTATCACCATATAAATCCTATATGTGACAGATGTAATTCGGAGGTGGCTTCCCTGACACATATGTTTTGGTCCTGTCCTCTTTTGGAAAAATATTGGAAGGACATTTTTAACATTATTTCAACTGTATTGAATATTGATTTACAACCTCATCCAATCACTGCAATTTTTGGGTTACCAGTGATGGAATCTGGCCACTTATCTGATGCTGCTTGTCGTATGATTGCCTTTGTTACATTAATGGCCAAGCGATCCATTTTGTTTAAGTGGAAGGATCCAATACCCCCACTACTTTTCAATGGTTCTCTCAAACTATATCATGTTTAAACTTGGAAAAAATTAGGAGTGGCACTGTTGATCCTTCATTTAAATTTGAGGAAGTTTGGAGTCCATTTATTCAGTATTTTCATATGATATAGATCCCTTTTCAATAATCTTTGAACTTAGAGGAGCTGAGTTGACGACATAATATTGTTCTTTGTTCATCGAGAAACATCAGTCCAGTTTTTTTTCTTTTGAAATTTTTTTTTAGTTTGTTTCGTTTTATTATTTACAATTTTTTTTTCGATTTGGGTTTTTTTAAAAATATGATAAATCTTTTTCTTTCTCCTTTTGATTTTTTTTTGTAATATATTCGTTTACCAAGAAACCGCGGGACCTAGAATATATTTTTTATTCTTTTTGACGATATATGTCATGATTGTCCTCCCGATCTCTTTGTATTACGTGTATAATTACCGATGTTATGGGTATTAATCTGTATTAATTTGAAAATTAATAAGAAGATTGAAAAAGAAAAAAAGAAAACAAAAGAGCAGCGGCCATTGAGGGAGTGGCTCGGTGTCAGAAAGGGAACTTGAGGCTTCGGTGTGAAGAGACTGAGTAAGTGAGCAGAGGCTAAGGTGAAGGTAAGGTCTCTGTTTATCCTTATTGCACAGTTGGAGCACTGGGAATGGCGCAGGGCAGGAGTTTGCTCCTCTCAGGATGTTGGAAATCAGGGAGACCTCCAGTGTCGCTGAGGACTACACCTGTAGGAAGTGCATCCAGCTGCAGCTCCTTACAGACCGTGTTAGGGAACTGGAGCTGAAGCTGGATGAACTCCAGATCATCTCCTCAATGATAGACAGGAGTTACCGGAAGGCAGCAACACCCAGGTTGCAGCATGCAGGTAGTTGGGTGACTGTCGAGGGGAGAGAAAGGGAACAGGCAGTCATTGCAGGATACCCCTGTGACTGTTCCCCTCAATAACAAATATATCATTTTGGATAGTTGGGGGGGGGGGGTAGGGGGTGGAATCCTAGATTTGTGGATCACTGGGATCTCTTCTGGGGAAGGTACAACCTGTACAATAGGGACAGGTTGCACCTGAACTCGAGAGAGACCAATGTCCTTGCGGGCAAGTTTGTCAGAGCTGTTGGGGAGGGTTTAAACTAGATTGGCAAGGGGGTGGGAACCAGAGTGTTAGGTCAGATGATGGAGCAGATGGTGTAAAGATAGATGCGTTGTGCAGAGAGACCGTGAAGAAAGATAGGCAGTGGATCAGGCATAAACGCAGTCAGTTGGATGGGTTGAAATGTCTTTACTTTAATGCGACAAGTATTAAGAATAAGGGTGATGAACTCAGAGCATGGATCAGTACATGGGATTATGATGTTGTGGCCATTACAGAGACTTGGCTGTTGCAAGGGCAGGATTGGCTGCTTGATGTTCCGGGGTTTAGATGTTTCAAAAGGGATAAGGGAGGGGATAAAGTGGGGGGGAGTGGCATTGCTAATCAGGGATAGTGTCACAGCTGTAGAAAGGGAGGACGGCATGGAGGGATCAACTACTGAATCGATGGGGCAGAATTTGTTAGAGGAGAGGCCATGCTGGATCTAGTACTAGGCAATGAACCTGGTCAGGTGACAGACCTCTCGGTGGGCAAGCATTTCGGAGATGGTGACCACAACTCCCTGACCTTTAGCATAGCCACGGGCAAGGAGAGGAGCAGATGATATGGGAAAGTTTTTAATTGGGGGAGGGCTAATTACGATGGTATTAGGCAGGAACTTGGGAGTGTAAATTGGTAGCAGATGTTCTCAGGGAAATGCACAGCAGAAATGTGGAGGTTGTTTAGGGAATGCTTGCATGGGGTTCTGGATAGGTTTGTCCCACTGAAACAGGGAAAGGATGGTGGGTGAAGGAACCATAGTTGACAGAGAGGTGGAACGTTTAGTCAGGAGGAAGAAGGAAGCATACTTAAGGTTTAGGAAGCAAAGATCAGACAGGGCTCTTGAGAATTATGAGGTAGCCAGGAAGGAGTTTAAGAAGGGACTTAGGAGAGCTAGAAGGGGACATGAGAAGGCCTCGGCGAGTAGGATTAAGGCATTCTACACGTACATGAGGAACAGGAGGAATACCAGAGTGAGGGTAGGACCACTCAGGGATAAAGGGGGAAACTTGTGCCTGGAGGCGGAGGAGGAGGTAGGGGAGGTCCTCAATGAATACTTCAGTGTTCACCAAGGGAGAGGGACTTTGACAAATGTGAGGCCAGTGTAGGACAGGCTAATGTGCTGGAGCATGTTGAAGTTAAGAAAGAGGTAGTGTTGGAGCTTCTGGAAAGCATTAGGATAGACAAATCCCCAGGACCAGATCCGATATGTCTCAGGTTACTACAGGAGGTGAGGAAACAGATTGCTGTGGATTGACAATGATCTTTGCATCCTCCCTGGCCACAAGAGTGGTACCAGAGGATTGGAGGATGGCAAATGTTGTTCCCTTGTTCAGGAAAGGTAATAGGGAAAATCTGGGAATTATAGACCAGTGAGTCTTACGTCAGTGGTGGGCAAGTTATTGGAGAGGATTCTTAGGGACAAAATTTACAAGCATTTGGAGAAGCATAGCCTTATTAGGGATAGTTAATATGGCTTTGTGAGGGGCAGGTTGTGCCTCACAAGTCTAATTGAGTTTTTCGAGGAGGTGACAAAACAAATAGATGAAGGTAGAGTGGTGGGTGTGATGTATATGGACTTTAATAAAGCATTTGATAAGGTTCCCCATGGTAGGCTCATCCAGAAAGTCATGAGGCATGGGATCCATGGAGACTTGGCTGTGTGGATTTGGAATTGGCTTGCCCACTGAAGGCAGAGGGTGGTAGTAGATGGAGAATATTCTGCCTGGAGGTCGGTGACTAGTCGTGTACCGCAAGGATCTGTTCTGGGACCCCTATTCTTTGTGATTTTTATAAATGATTGAGATGAGGAAGTGGAGGGATGGGTTAGTAAGTTTGTGGATGACACGAAGGTTGGAGGTGTTGTGGATAGTGTAGAAGGTTGTCATAGGTTACAAAAGGATAAAGACAGGATGCAGAGTTGGGCAGAGAAGTGGCAGATGGAGTTCAGTCCGGAAAAGTGTGAAAGTGACATACTTTGGAAGATCAGACTTGAAGATGGAGTAGAAGGTTAATAGCAGGATTTTTAGCAGTGTAGAGGAACAGAAGGAAAATGGGATCCAAGTCCATAGATCCCTCAAAGTTGCCACGCAAGTCAGTAGGGTGATTAAGAAGGCGTATAGTGTGTTGGCCTTCATTAGTCAGGGTATTGAGTTCAAGAGCCATGAGGTAATGTTGCAGCTCTATAGAACTCTGGTTAGACCACACTTGGAGTATTTTGTTTAGTTCTGGTCGCCTCATTATAGGAAGGATGTGGAAGCTTTAGAGACGGTGCAGAGGAAATTTACCAGGATGCTGCCTGGATTAGAGAATATGTCTTATGAGGAAAGGTTAAGCAAGCTAGTGCTTTTCTCTTTGGAGCGACGCAGGGTGAGAGACAACTTGATAGAGGTGTATAAGGTTATGAGGGGCATAGATAGAGTGGACAGCCAGCACCTTTTCCCCAGGGTGGCAATAGCCAATACCAGAGGACATCCATTTAAGGTCAGAGGAGGAATATTCAGGGGAGATGTCAGAGGTAAATTGTGGGGGCAGATACATTGGGGACATTTAAGAGACTCAGACAGCCACATGAATGATAGAGAAATGCAGGGCTATGTGGGAGGGAAGGGTTAGATAGATATTAGAGCAGGATAAAATGTTGGCACAACATCATGGGCTGAAGGGCCTGTACTGTGCTGTAATGTTCTATGTTTATGCAGAGAGTGGTGGGTGCCTGGAACGCACTGCCGGGGGTGGTTGTAGATGTTTACACAATAGGGACATTTTAAAGGCTCTTAGATAGGCACATGGAAGTAAGATAAATGGAGGGTTGTGGGCTGTGTCGGAGGGAAGGGTTAGCTTGATCATGGAGTAGATTTATATAGGTTGGCACAACATCGTGGGCCAAAGGACCTGTACTGTGCTGTACTGTTCTATGATCTGTGTTCTGTGACTCTATGAGAGAGTTATTCTATTGGAATGGTTTGCTTAAACAGGGCTGGGGCTTAGTGAATTGAATTCCCAAGGTTATAACAGGGCTTAAAATTAATAATTAAGGTGAGGAAAAATGACAGATTTAATGTAAAATGTCAAGTCCGTAGAGCAAATGAACAACTTGGGAAGTGATGAGCAGCATGAGGCAGGAAGGGAAAGCAGTCTAGTCACAACGACACACACAACATGCTGGAGGAACTCAGCAGGTCAGGCAGCGTCTATGGAGGGAAATAAGCAGCCAAGGTTTCTTTCCCTCCATAGATGCTGCCTGACCTGCTGAGTTCCTCCAGCATGTTGTGTGTGTTGCTCCAGATTTCAGCATCTGCAGAATCTCTTGTGTCTCTGTTTAACAGCCGTCTAGTCATTGGATTTCACCCTTTCTTCTGTGTATAGACCTGTACTGTGAATACATGTAATACCCAATCAGATGCCCAACACATTACCTGAATGGAAAGAGACTGCAAGTGAGTGAAGTGGAGAGAGATCTCGGTGTCTGTGAGCATGAATCACAGGAAGGTGGTTGGCAGGTGCAGGAACTGGTTAAGGCAAATTGTATGTTAGTCTTTATTGTGAAGGGGGTTGGAGTTTAGAAATTGGGAAGTATTGTTCCAATTGTACGGGGTGCTGGTGAACCCACACCTGGAGTACTGGGCATACTTTTGGTCGCCTTACCAAAGAAAGGATGTAGCGATGAAAATCAAAAAGAAAACTGCAGATGCTAGAAATCTGAGATAAAAAACAGAAAATGCTGGAAATACTTAGCAGGTCTGATGAAGAGTCTTTGACCTGAAACATTAACTGCTTCTCCTTCGACAGATGCTGCCTGATCTGCTGAGCGTTTCCAGCATTTTCTGCTGTTGCTAAAGGATAAACCATTGGAGTTGGTCCAAAGGATTTTCACCAGGCAAGTCCCAGGGACGAGAGGGTTGTCCTGGCAGGAGGCTGGACGGTTTGGGCCTACGTCCTTAGGAGTTTAGAATAATGACAGGTGATCTTATTGAAACAGGTAAGATCCTAAGGGGACTTGACAGAGTGGATGTTGAGATGGTTTCACTTGTGGGAGGGTCTCAGCTGAGCGGACACTTTCAAGGTGAGGGGCTGGTCATTTAAAACCGAAGTACATTGAAAGTTCTTCTTCCTCTTTAGTGACTCTCTGGAATTCTGTTCCCTGGTGAATTGTGGAGGCTGGATGATTAAAAGGTTTAAAGTGTTGCTGGATAAATTTTTGGAAGATCAGGGGATTGAGGACAGTGGGGATCTGGCACACGGGAGGAGCTAAGGCTTGGGGCAGATCAGCCATGATCGTATTGAAGGGCAGGGCAGACTTGAGAGGCCGAGTGGCTTCCTCCTGCTCCTATTTTCCTGTGTCCTTGTGCAACAGAGACCGTGGTTTGGCAGCCTCCTTATAAAAACCGCCTCTCCTTACATCCAGTGCAGTTAAAGACTCCTTCCTTCACTCTGCTGGGAGCTGGGGCTGCTGGTGTTCTGCTGGGAAGCCTTTCTGTCCTCCTGCTCCTCCTGCTTCTCCCACCTCAGATCTGCCCGCCTTCCTGTGGTGCTGGCTGCTGTCTCCAGTTACCGAGGTTGTTCACCACTGAACGGTGAAGTCTCCACAGTTGCCAGTCATAGACTGCAGGGCACCCCCGACGGATTCCCCACTGGAGTCTCATTTTGAAAAGAGCAGTGGCATCTTTTGCAATGTGAGTCTCACTTACCGACGTCTCACTGGAGCCTTCTGTGACTTGGTGGTTCAAGTACTTGTCTGGATGCTGCCTAAAATTCGTGAGAATATCTGCCTTCAGGTAGCACATTCCAGGATGTTCCTAGTACTTGGCAGTGGTACTCGGCTGTTGTGGTAGGAATGCAAATTGTTGGAGGGTAGAGAGTAGGCCTTGGTTTTCAGGATCTGTTCCTCCAGGCAGTAAAACATAGAACAGTACAGTACAGGCCCTTTGGCCCACAATGTTGAGCCGACCTACTCCTTGATCAATCTAACCCTTCCCCCTACAATGTCCCTATTGTATCAGCCTCTACCACCACCCCCGGCAGTGTGTTCCAGGCACCCACCACTCTCTGTGTAAAGAACCTACTTCTGACATCTCCCCTAAACTTTCCTCCACTCACCTTAAACAATGTCCTCTGGTATTGGCCATTGCTGCCCTGGGAAAAATTCTCTGACTGTGCACTCTATCTACACCCCTTATAATCTTATACACCTCTATCAAGTCACCTCTCATTCTCCTTCTCTCCAAAGAGAAAAGCCCTAGCTCACTCAACCTATCCTCATAAGACATGCTCTCCAATTCAGGCAACATCCTGGTAAATCTCCTCTGCACCGTCTCTAAAGCTTCCACATCCTTCCAATAATGAGGCGACCAGAACTGAACACAATACTCCAAGTGTGGTCTCAGAGTTCTATAGAGCTGCAACATCACCTCGTGGCTTTTGAACGCAACACCCTGACTAATGAAGGCCAATGCACCATACGCCTTCTTAACCACCCTATCAACCTGCGCAGCAACCTTGAGGGATCGATGGACATGACCTATGTACTACGGAGGGAAGTTGTTTGGCACTTCCGTCTCCCTGAGGGGAAATGCAGTGCTTCCTGGAAACATTTCCATCGACCATCGGGAAGTTCTTCTCGTGATCCACAACCATCTGGATGTTGGGAGCGCAGACTTTCCCTGTTGAGGGAAAGGCCCGGCTCATCGAATACTTTGTAGGTAGGAGGTGGTCTCTCTGTAGGTGGGCATGTCTGCTCCTTGCTCGAGATGCTTTACCCATCCTGCAAGGTTAGTCAGCAACATACGGCTGACTCCTGTAATGGAAGGGCTGCCAGTGGTGTGACTGCTGGACACTGGAGACAACATTCACTCACAGTTGTGACACACACTTTGGAAGCTGTCTGAGCAGCCTGCGATAAGTTCTGAAGGAGCCCAGCCAAGTCTCCCAATGTCAGCAGAGTGGCCTTTTAAACCATAGGTGCAACAAAATAAGGTGATGGGGCTAATTGTACTGTGACTGTTCGATGCCAAGTGTAGGTTGCACTTTTTAAGCTTCAGTTTATTTCGGTAAAGGCAGAAATGTGCATTACATGAAACAGCGACATCAGTCAGTGCATGACTTACACTGGAAAATCATCGAATGTGTTAACCTGAAGGTCACAGGGAGATGCCCCTTCAACTTTCCCATTGGGTGGCATTCCAGAAATGATCACTGGGGTGACCTCTACACACAAAATGCTGGAGGAAGGGTCTCAACCCGAAACGTCAACTGTTTATTTCTCTCCATAGATGCTGCCTGGCCTGCTGAGTTCCTCCAGCATTTTGTGTGTGTTGCTCCAGTATCCAGCATCTGCAGAATCTCTTGTGACAGGGGTAGACCTACTCTGGGCTAAATTAATTTTTGTGTATCATGCGACAGAAACACAGGCCCTAACCAACCAATATCTAGACCAGAGGGTTTATTAATAAGGAAGGTTTAATCTTTGTTAATAATAATCATCTTTAAGTCAATTCAAGGAAAATTGGGGGGAAATTATAAAGCCGTTGTATGCAACAGATGAAGTGTTCATAATAAAATAGGTGAACTAATGACACCAGCAGGGACAAGTAATTCAGATCTAATGGCTGTTGCTGGGACATGGTTGCATGGTGACCGAGACTGCTCAAGTGTTTGGAGAGGACAGACAAAACGGGAACCAGCAGGGGCTGGAGAGAGTGCGATGTGTGGAGCCAGTAGACAGGAACAGTCTTGGACCAGAAGAATAGGAAGTAGTCTCAGTATGGGTGGAGATAAAAGATAATGAGGGACAAAAATCTGCCTGGACTGGTTTACAGGCCCTCTACAGTGCAACACAACAGAGCAAAGAATTAATCAAGAAATATCAAAAGCTTGAAGCAAAGGTGCAATGATCACGGGGGACTTCAATCTTCATGTGGATTGGGCAAATCAAATTGGCAAAGGGAGTTTAGGGGGTGAGTTCATGGAAAGCATTTGCGACAGTTTTCTGGAACGGTATGTTGTTGAAGAGTTCTCTCAGATGGTATCTTGTGTAATGAGACCAGCTTTAATTAGTGAGGGGTCCTCATGGGGAAAATGATCACAATATGATAGAGTTTTGTATGCAGATTAAGAGCGATATGGATCAGTCAGAAACTAGAGCCTTGAACTTAAGTAAAGCCAATTATGTAGGTATGAAGGATGGCCAAGCAGATTAAGACGTTTGCCAGTACATAAACAAAGACCAAGACTTAAAGAAATATTTCAAAACTCTCAACCGCTTGGGAGACAAAAACTCCATGGGAAGTAATCCATCTACGGCTAACCAATCAGGTTAAGAATGATACTCAGTTAATCAGGGGGTTAAGATATTGCAGGGCAGAATAGCAAGATTGAAGCTGGGGCAAGTTTTAGAAAGGAGCAATTAATGACTAAAAATTGATATAGAAAGGGAAGGTAGATTATGAGAATAAATTAGCAAACACAGCAAGTAGAGCTGCTTCCTCACTGCTCCAGAGACCCGGGTTCAATCCTGACCTTGGGTGCTGTCTGTGTGAAGTTTGCATGTTCTCCCTGTGACCACATGAGTTTCCTCTGGGTGCTCCGGTTTCCTCCCACATCCCAAATTCTCTGACTTTAAATAAAAATACAGAGCTTCCACAGAACTATAAACTGAAACAGAACAATAAAACTAAATGTGGGCTCCGTAGAAGCAGTGACAGGAGAACATAGGGTTTATCACTGGGATTTAGAAAGTCAAGGGGTTATTTAATTAAATCACCTTCTAAGGGTAACTGCTGGAGGCAGATAGAAAAACCTCCACAGGTCTAGGACGAGGGAGGCAGAGTCCAAAGATTTTCCGAGGTGAAGTGAGGAAATGCCTCAATGTGCAGAGGGTGGTAGCTGTGTGAAGCTATCTTCCACTAAAGGGGATTGATGAAGAGCAAGGTTGATAGAAACAATAGGAGCAGGAGGAGGCCATTCAGCCCTTTGAGTCTATTTCACCCTTCCATATGATCAAGGCTGATCCTCAGTCTTAAAGCCACACTCCATCCCCCTCCCCATACATAGCGATGCCTTTTGTGTCTTGAAATCTTTCCATCTCCTTCTTAAATATGTTTTTTGACTTTGGCCTCCACTGTTCGCTGGTCAAGAATCCCACAAGTTCACCTCCTCTGAGTGAAGGAACTCCTGATCTCAATTCTAGATGTCTCATGTTGTGACCTGACTCTATGACTCCTCATGCTACAGCCTCCAGTCAAGGGAAACATCCTCCCTGTGTCCCATCTGTTGAGCCCTGTCAAAATGTGAAATGTTTCAATTCGATCTCCTCTCATTCGTCTAAATTCTTGAATATTCAGGCCTAGTTGACCCAGCCTCTCCTCATGTGAGAGCCCCTCCACTCCAGGAACTAGTCTGGTGAACCTTCATTGCACCTTATCCCAAGAATCTCCTTTCTTAGGCACATTGACCAAAGCTGTGCCCAACACTCCAGGTGTGGTCTCATCAAGGCCCAGTGTCGTTGCAGTAGGAGATCCCTGCTCCAGTACACAACAACTCTTCCAATGAAGACCAACCTTCCACTTACCTTCTTACCCGTCTGCTTTCAGTGCCTGGTGTACAAGGACACCTTTGTACACCACTTTCCCAATTAATCACTATTAAATAACATCCTGTATTTGTCTTATGAAGTGGATAACCTCACATTTATCTGCATTATACTGAATCTGCCATCCACTTACCCACTCCCTCATTTTGCCTAAATCACATTGAAGTCTCTGCATCCACTTTACAACCTCACCCAGTTTAGTGTTGATGGCGGATTTAGAAATATTACATTTAGTTGCTCATCTGAACCATTGATACATGTTGTGAATAGCTGGGGGTCAAGCTCCAATTATTGTGGCACTCCACCGGTCACCTCCATCGTCCTTGAAAAGACAGATGTATTCTTACACTTTGTTCAAGTTTTGCTAACCGATAATATGGTGCAGGTGTATGGAGATGGATCACAGACCAGCCACCACTAAAGTCAGAGCTACATTTCTATAGCTCACATTCAAGGACACAGGGAGTAGGAGTTGGCCACCAGGCCCCCCAAGCCTGCCCTGCCATTCAATATGATCATGGCTGATCTACACTGGCCTCAACTCCTCTGTAATAAGCCACACACCCTCTCACTGAGTTCCTCTAGCACCTGTATCCTCCTCCCTCTCTCTCCAGCTCACTCACTGATCTCCAGTCTGTTGCTGGTAACCAGAACTGAGAACCTTGTGTTTACACATTCCCTCCCACCCCTCCCACGTTTTCCTCCCCTCTTTCTTGTAAAACCTGTGTGCAATTTATGTTTTTCTTGTGAATGCTGCTGGTCTGATGCTCTGTGCCTGTGATGCTGCTGCATGTAAGTTTTTCATTGCTCCTGTGCACACGTGGATGTGCAGATGACGATAAACTCGACTTTGATCCAGTCTGCCCTGTCCCAGTGCACCTTTCCTCCCCCAACCTGTACCTCTCTCAGCCACCTCACCAGCCCCCAAATATCTCCCCTACTCCAGCCCCACGCTGCCAACTCTACCACATACCACAGCTCCCAACCTCCGTTGCTCTTCCCCAACACCCGAAACCGGAGTCTCTGTGCTGTTGCACCCACTCACTGCCATTCCCTATCCGCTCTGCCCCAGGCGAATTGTCTCCCCCACCCCCAGTCCGTGCTTCTTCACTTCCCCCACCTCCCCTGAGCTAACCCAGTCAGTTTGCTCAACCACACACTCCCCCATTCAAAACAAACCGGAATCACAACATTTCAAATGATACAAAGATCTGACAGATGTGTTAATTTGAAAAATATAAAACTTTAATAAAGGCTACATCTCTGAATAATTACATAATTATTGTACCAAGGATTCTTAAATCAAACTCTTTTGTAATGCATAATTTACACAGAAAGTAAAACAAAATGCCATAAAACATGATTACAACACTCAAAAGCATAAAAATATCTTTATACATAAACCCTTATTAACAAAGGGAGAGGTGACCCTCAACACAGGGTGACACACAGTATTAATAATACCATGCAGGCACAGGTACTGTACTGGATAAACAAGTAACACTATTAATAGTGTGTAAAACTCCCACAATATTTACACAGGTATTGTACAAGTTACGCCCAGCAGGAAGGGTGCTGGCAGAAAGCACGACAAGGACTCAGGCTAATGGTTCAGACCGTGTTGGATCAGCAGAGTTCGGTCTAGTCTCTCGGTGTGCCATTCAGATGAGGTTCCTCTGTGCCAATTTAACGCAGAGTTAATGCTTTAACTCAGTTAAACAGCACACGGAGAAAATTAATACAGGAGCTAAATGTTTACAGAGCAGCACTTACATCAATTCAAGCCCTAGCATTTTACAGACTATTCCTTTTGTTATTGGCTGTGGGGCTTAATTTAACATCTCTTGAGTTTAACACCCTCAGAACAATTAAATCATTTTTGTTTTGAAGGAAAAAAAATCACAGCTAAAGTGAGTTTGAGGTTCTGACAGGAAGAGTGCACAACTTAAGGTTTGTGGGGAAGTCTATTTTGGTCCGTGTCGGATGCTGTAACTGGCAGAGAATCCAGAATCCACAAAACCAAGCGGACATAGAGACAGATGAAGAGGAGAGAGCTAGTGATAGACAGAGGGAGAGGAATATAAAGATAGAGAAAGATAGATAGATAGAAATAGCTAGAGAAAGAGATGGGAAGAGGGCGAGATAAGAGAGAGAGCAGGAATGCCACAATCGGAACAAGATGTGGAGATGTACAGCTGGCTGGTCAGGTCTGAAAGTGCGAGGCTCCATCTGCAGGTTGTTGAGCAACTTCCAAGAATGGTTTGTATCCCTTGCAAGTTCTCCAGATATTAATAAACCAGCCTCATTTTCAACCCTTTGCTCCCTGCTGGAGATTGAAGTGTGAATTGCATCTGTGAGAACACTGCTGCTTGTGCAGGTGTTGCTGGTTATTCTGAACAGATTCGGTTACTGATACTGATGCAACACAATTACGATCCAGATTTTCAAAAAAAGTCGGCATCATCTCTGATTCTGCTGCCAAGTTACCGTGTGATGGGCCAGGTCAACTTGCAGCCATGTTGCACTCCCTTCCAGTGAGCTCCCTGCTGTGTCCACAGGATCTGAATGAGCACAGGGATTGGGCGGCTACCACACAGGTGAGGGGTCGGAGAGCTGGCTGCACTGGAAAACACTCATTACAACCTGCACTTGGGTTATCGCTGGAACTTTCTTATGTTGGGAATATCGCCACAAAGCAGAAGCGGGTGGTGGCTTGTTGGACAGACCTCTGTGGATATTCGTGGGTCTGAAAGGCATGCGACACCATTAACGTCACATGGAAGGTTGCCACAGGCAAGGTTGGTTGTTATTTCTGTCAGAACATTAAGACATGGTTATGGTTCTGGTGTAAGTATAAAGCAGCATAAAGGTACCAAGACGTGGTGACTTGTTTCAGTAAAATGACAAGAAAAATCACAATCAGCTTCACAATGTCATTCAAATAGACAGAGGTGCTTCTCATTATAATGTGAGTGTTATTGCAGGAGCTTTTAGGCTGGTCACAGTGGGAAGGACAGTCGGGGAGGTGGGTGGGTTCTGGGTGACGGGTGGCAGTGGGGAGGGCAGGGAGAAGGAGCTGCCAGCACCAATGGAAGGGGTCCCATGTCAATGCAGTAGCAGCACATCCAAACCCAAATATGCAGATACAGGCTCAGTAAATCTCAGGACATGCTGCCTGTGAATGGGCAGTCTCTTCATCTGCACAGCAACTCAGGAAGCCACAGTTAGACCGAGATCTCTGTAAATAACCAATAACCCAAAAGTGGTCATTCTATAATGTAGCTTGCTTTTGTTTTAAATAAACTGTTTCTTGATCTCTACATCTGACATGAGGCAAACAATGCCCGAGATTTCATCCTGGATTCCATTGCAACACAGCTCTGTAGTTTTTAACTGTCCCACAAAATGCCAGAAGCCTGTTTTGAAAAAGTCCCTTTTAATGAATCAGTCGATTCGTTCCACCTTGCCCAAGATCTTTCCCTCGTACATGGGCAGCGGGCTATCGTCGTTCCGAACCTCTTCAAAAACTGCTCCACAGTCAAACTCGTTGCTGGCTCGCTTGAAATAGTACCTGTGGGAAATGGTAAACAGAGCAAATAGGAAAGAGAGAGGGAAATGTGGGAGAGAGGGCGGAAAGATCAGCTTAATATCACCAAATAAAAAATCCCACAAATGTGCATTGTAACTTAAAGTGTATCTAATGGTGAGGACTTGGTGTGGTGTCAATAGGAGCTGGAAATATTTTAAGTATTTTAAACTTGATTGGTCTAGTGAGTAACCCAATATTAAATAACTAAATCTTTAATGGACCTCTTGCTGGCCTTACTTAGTCATTTTTAGTACATTTTCAAAAAATGTTGTGGCGTTTTGGAAGGTGTTTATTGGTGCCCTTGTGCAGGAGAAACAGCTTGACTCCCTGGTCACCTCAGAGGCAATGAGTAGAAACTCTTCTCAATGATTCATTTGATCAAGGATTATGTCAGCTATGTGAGCAGAGTGAGCTTCTACGGAGCTATGCTTCAAATGAAGAGACAAGATTGCACAGGAATGTGTTTGAAATGTCACTTTTTAATTTTGGGTGAGTTGTTCCAAAAGAACGGCGTGTAATCTGTAAACCTCCACCAAACCCTGTCCACTTTCACCAACACTCCAACCCTCCAGGTTTAAAGATGAGGATTTTAAATCAGATGCCCCACCAGATGATGAGGTCCTCATGGCACTGGGTGGCCAGGGATGGACAACTGATCTCACAGTTGCTGGCTGGAGGAGCTCCCCCACCCACTACCCCCAGCTCATCAAACCCAATCCCACCCCCGCCCCCCCAGTGCAGACAGCAGACCGTCCCATACCTGTAGTTTCCTTTCTTGCTGAGCTGTTCCTTGAAGTGGGCCAGGGTCAGGCTGTGTCCTTTCATCATCCTGCGGTAAGGAATGTCCTCCCCACAGAAGAAGTAGGTAACGACCAGCTCACCGGGCGGTGTTGTGTGGGCCAGAGCCGTCTGCTTCTTTGGTGCCTTGTGCCTGTGAAGGAAGAAATAATGACATCAAAGGTCATGGTGAGGCAGGGGACATTTTAGAAGCTAGAAGCAGAGTCATACAGCACGGAAACAGGCCTTTTGGCCCAACTCATCCATGCCGACCAAGATGTCCATCCGAGCTAGTCCTACGTCCACAGTTGGCCCATATCCCTCTAACCATTCCCATCCATGTGTCTACCTTAACTGAAGGGGATTGGTTTCCAAAGCCTCACCAGCAACACACAGGTCCGTACAGCATGGAGGTGGAGCCTTGAGGGTCTGACAGCAGGGAGCTGTGCCAGGATTCCTGCTCTACGTCACTAACACCTGCAGGTACTGTTACTGTGCGAGGAACAGTATCAGTGGCTGGGCCGGGGGTGTGGGGAGGGTTTGGGTCACACAGTTGGGGCAGGGATGGGGAAAAGGGGAAGTTGATGGGTCGCTTGTATCTAAGCTGGGAGATGGGGGAATCCTGTTGAAACAAGTCTCTGGCGTGCGTTCAACCCAGGGAGCAGTAAAGATAAAACCGGAAAATGCTGGAAATACTCAGCAGGTCAGGCCGCAGCTAACAAAGTGTCTTCAACTTGAAACGTTAACTGTCTCTCCCTCCCCACAGGTGCGGCCTGACCTGCTGAGTACTTCCAGCATTCTCCGGTTTTATTTTTGATTTCCAGCTTCTGCGGTTTGGTTGACTTTCATTTACTGGGAGCAGATAATCTGCAGCGCCTGTTTGTACCTGTTTATCCAAAGCTGACACGAGGGAATTGAAGGAGTAAGGATGACCCAGTGCAGAAACTCATTAACCAGCTAAACTCGTGACCTTAATGGGGGAGGAGGATAGACGATGGCAATGTTTAGTCACACTGTGGAGTGGCTCAGAACTTTTTTGCTGATCAGGAGCGTTTATTATTGTGAATAAAATGTACACAACATTGATCAAAGGATCATGAAACCTTTGCAAACCAGCTTTTTAGTTTCTATCTCGTTCTGTTCACAGGCCTGTCCAAGGTCAACTAATTACTGAAGAGCAATACCGTCAGGTGTCTTAGTGTGACTTCAAACAAACTCAGCACCACACAGAGGGAGACTGAGAGTAAAGGACGCACAGTAATTATTTTGACTACTTTAATTCTACTTCAGGTTCGTACCTCTAGATATTGAGGGAACTGAGGGATTTGGGATTAGTGCGGGAAAGGACAAAAGATAAACCATGATCTTGTTGCACAGCAGAAGAGGAGATGGGCCGAATGGCCAACTCCTGCTTCCAGATCTTATGTTTTATATTCCACAGAATGTGATCCTATAATTGCCCTAATCCCACTCCATGCTTCCCTGAACAAAGGGAACTGAAACGAAGATTCCCAGTTGATTCCCCACCAACTGGGACAAAGTTACTTACTCTTCTGTGGGAGAGGTCAGGCCAGGGTTCGACAGGGACAGGCTCCCTCCTGGTGCTGGGGCCCCATGAGTTCTGTCTCGCTGTAAACTTGATGTTGAATATCTGAGGAATGAGAGATAGGGCGAGTGAGAGAGTTGGGTGGACAGACAAAAGGACAAGGAGACAACAGAGAAA
Source organism: Pristis pectinata (assembly GCF_009764475.1). Lineage (NCBI taxonomy): Eukaryota > Metazoa > Chordata > Chondrichthyes > Rhinopristiformes > Pristidae > Pristis > Pristis pectinata. The sequence continues at coordinate 4,008,818 of NC_067422.1, forward strand.
CAGACAGGAAGAGGGAGGCAGAAGAAGAGACCATGAGACAAAGGGGCAGAAAAAGAGACCAAACACAAGATCGAAACCAAGGCATTGAGATCTGGGATACAGAGACCAAGACACTGACAGCAAGAGAGTGTCCAGGACCAAGGGAGAGTCCAGGACCAAGGGGGAGTCCAGCTGAGACAAAGAGAGAGAGTGAAAAGCTGAGACCGTATAAGATGGAGGTTGAAACAAGCCATCAAGATCAAGATTCAGTGAGATTGAGGATGGCCTCCGTGTGTGAGAGCAATGAGAGGGCAGACAGCAAAGGGTCAGCGATACGTCCCCTGCCACAGGGGCCAGGGAGGTGGATCAGTTCGTACCTTTGCTTCTGAGTTTTGGAAACTTTCTTTTCTTCTTCCAGCCTGCGCCGGGCTTCTTCCAGTTGAGCCAGAGTGTTGGGCGGTGGCAGAGGAGGCATGGCCGGGTCCTGTATGAAGGGGTGTGAGGGCTGGGCACTGCCCCGTGGGTGGGTGGTGCCCAGGTGCAGCCGGCTGCTTCGCTCGCCTGTGGAGCCCCTCAAGCTGTCGGAGACCATTCCTTTCTTCATACACTGGACGCTGTCGGAGACAAAGGCCGTTAACCTTCCCAACTCCTGATCCATGTGGGTCATCAGTGACCACCCCCCCCCGTCATCCCCCTCCTCTTCCCCATTCCCCATTCCCAGTCCCAGGATTCCCGTGTGAACTGAAACACCCTCCACCTTGGGAGCAACACTGCACTGATCCTGCACAGAGGGGCTTCTGCCAGAGCTTATCGGGTGAAGAACCAGGGGTGGGGACTCTCCTCACTCCCCAAACCCAAGCTTGGGACGTGGTGCGGGGCTCTCTGGCTGAGACCCGTAAACACCGTCAACTCCTCCCACTCACGTGTCCCTCATACACGCACCACCTCACACAGAGAGAGCACCTCACAACGTGCACGCATCACCTCACACACACACACTATCTCACACAGACCACCTCAAACAGTGAGACCACCTCACAACACACACATCACCTCTCATAGAGAGACTACCACAGAGAGACCACCTCACAACGCGCACACATCACCCCCCCATACACACACACAGACCACCTCACACAGAGACCACCTCACAACACACACATCACCTCTCATAGAGAGACTACCACAGACAGAGAGAGCACCTCACAACGCACACGCATCACCCCCCCATACACACACACAGACCACCTCACACAGTGAGACCACCTCACAACACACACATCACCTCTCATAGAGACTACCACAGAGAGACCACCTCACAACGCACACGCATCACCCCCCCATACACACACACAGACCACCTCACACAGAGACCACCTCACAACACACACATCACCTCTCATAGAGAGACTACCACAGACAGAGAGAGCACCTCACAACGCACACGCATCACCCCCCCATACACACACACAGACCACCTCACACAGTGAGACCACCTCACAACACACACATCACCTCTCATAGAGACTACCACAGAGAGACCACCTCACAACGCACACGCATCACCCCCCCATACACACACACACAGACCACCTCACACAGTGAGACCACCTCACAACACACACACATCACCTCTCACACACACCACCCCCCCAGCCCAAACATCCAGCCCAACCCACCTCCATGTTATACCCATCACCCACACACACTGAGCACAGAACTGCCCTCCCCACAGAGTACCCCATCCCAGACCCAGCACCCCACCCCTGACCCCGCGATGGTGGGACGGGGAGCTCTCTCCTCACCTGTGGGTCCGGTGCTTGCTGGCGGGCCGCTCGCTCTCCAGCATCCACTGCCACACGTTCTGCGCCCGATCCGTCTCCTCCCCGGGGAGCTGTGGGGTGGGGAGGGGGAGCGTTCCCTCACTGGGAGTTGGGCCGCCACAGTCTGGCACTTGCAGACTCCGCCTGGGCACAGAGCCTCTGCTGCTGCAGAACAAACAGGGGGAGGGTGAGTGGGGGGGACCGCCCTGATGGCCATCAGCTCACCGTCTTACTGTTAACCCCCGTGCCCGACCCTCTGTCTCTCCTGAATACACAGAGGCAGGGTGAGTGGGGGGGACTGCCCTGACGGCCATCGGCTCGCCGCCTCACTGTCAACCCCCGTGCCCGACCCTCTGTCTCTCCTCAAGATGCTGCTTCAGCCTCGGATTCTGACCTGCAGGCTCCTGCTCCCGAGCCCAGGAGCACAGAGGGTAAGAGCAGAGATCCAGTGGCTCAGGACAGGCCAGGGGAACTGGCGGGACCCCCACTCCCCCACCGTCCTTCTGATCACTGAAGGGACCCCCTTTCCCCACTCCCCCCCCCCCCCCCGTCCTTCTGATCCACTGTGCGGGCTTTAAGCACGAAGCTGCTCACTCCATCGCCTTGCCCCTCCTACACTGCTTTCACCAGGGACCTCTCTTCCATCAGGAGGAGACACCAACCTAGGAAGAGGGGGCCATTCAGCCCCTTTAGTCTATTCTACCAGCCAATCAGCTGCTCCACATGTAACCCTGCCCGGAGTTGGCACCTAGCAGGCTGCGGGGGAGGGGGGGGAAGGTATGGACGCTGCGGTAAAGGTCCTTACACACTCCAACGGGGACGCTCGGTGCCTGTATCCCAACGCAGACCTCCCACTGATGCTCTGGGGGTCCCTGAAGATCCCAAATCCCAGTCCTGCTGAATCTGGGCCAGTGGGCCACCCAAAGGCAATGAAGGGGTGAGAAGGGCTGGGTCTCCTTACCAAGCCCCACACTGGCACTTTTGGGGGGAGAGTTGGTCAGTGTGTGCCCCCCACTCTGGTGGGCAATCCGTGAGCAGCAGCTTCGGATCAGGGGATCCAAAACATCACCCCATTCACCTGCAGACTTCACAGAACGACTGCCATCGGTAACTGAATTGTGAAGTAACAGCGAGGGGCTCTGGTGAGGGTGGGGGTGAACTTTTTCCTTAGGGAGGGTGCTTCGGAGGGGGTCTCAGCATGGTCGCCCCCCCCCCCCCCCCCGCCCCGTTAATCTCAGCACCATGTTGTGGTTGAGGCACGAACGCGGGTGGGTGGGGGAGCCAGAGGCGGTGGCGGCACCTTCCTGGGGTCCCAGCCAGCACCATGAGGTGTGGTCGTCAAAAGGCTGCTCCTGCCCAGGGAGGGAGGGTGGGATGGGGGGTGGTCCTGTGGGTGGGCCGCCCAATGGGTTCATCAGCTGGACGACCAAGGGAGCCAACGAGGCCTCAGAGGGGCCCTGCGGAGGATGAACCTTGGGATCGGAGATGAGGAGGTCTTACCCAAAGGCGCTCTGTTCCACTGGCGGTGGGGGCAGTTCAGCCTTGGAGTGTCCGCGTGACTTGGCGTAGGAGCAACAGTCGGCCTTGCTGGGACAGAGGCACTGGACGCGGTGCGCAGCCTCAGCCTCGATCTGCTCCTTGGTCTTGGGGATGGTGTGGTGGTGGATGTAGTGGTGATGGACGTACTTGGCGCTCTGTTTGGAGAGGTATCCTTTGCGGACGATCCCCGGGGAAAGGAACTGGGGCCCAGGACCCTGCTGAAGCCTGGCCCCCCTTGGACAATCGGCCGAGGGCGGGGAGTGCCTCCCGAGCCCCGGAGACTGGCAGCCGGGGGTCTTCAGCACCCGCGACAGGTGGTCGTCCAGGATGGTCTGCGGGTCATCGTCGCAGCTCCCGGGGGGCAGCAGGGTCAGGGGATGCGGCGGGTGCTGGGGCATGGCCTCTGTCCCAGGGTGGCCCTTCGCTGCAGGAGCTTCACCATCTTCCCCTTCATCCTGTCGACAAAAGCAAAATGGCCCTGAACAAAATCGCCACAAACACTGTGTCCGCGCCGCCTCTACCTCCGAGATCACACTGAGGCATGAGGCTGCTGATGCTGTAACTTGGAGCAACACACAAAATGCTGGAGGAACTCAGTGAGTTGGGCAGCATCTGCAGAGGGAAGTGGACATTCGAAGCCTTGGGTCAAGACCCTTCATTGACACAGTTGATGAAGGGTCTTGACTAAAATCGTTGACTGTCCATTTCCCTCCACAGGTGCTGCCTGACCCGCTGAGATCCTTACCTCGATCACACCCGACCCTGCACCTCAGCTTTACATTTCCCACCTGATCTCCAAATCCCTCAATTCCCTGGAAGTCATTGATCCCGGCCTCGAATGTCCCGAGGATCACAGGTCTCCAGAGTCCCAAGGTTTCAAGTCCTAAGTGAGGACATTTCTCCTTGATTCCACCCTCCTCCTTCTCTGTCCACGTGTTACCCACAACCACTACTGCAATGTACATGGGGCTTAATTTTCACCTGGTGCAGGGTGGGTAGCAGTGGGGATTTTCACCTGGTGCAGGGTGGGTAGCAGTGGGGATTAGCCATGGGCAACGTGCAGAACTGGTGTTCCCCAAGATCCAGTCAGTTTCCCAGATTAACTCCACCCTCCCACCCTGCATTCACAGATCATAGAATTGTACAGCACAGAAATGGGCCCTTCGGCCCATCTTGTCCATGCTGACTGTGATGCCCACCCGCACTAATCCCATTTGCCCGCATTAAGCCTGTATCCCTCTATGACTTCCCTATACAAGTACCCGTTCAAACCATCTTCTAAACATTGTAATTGTATCGGCCTCCACCACCTCCTCTGGCAGCTCGTTCCAGATATTCACCACCCTCTGGGTGAAAAACTTACCCCTCAAGTATCCTAGAAATTTCTCCCCTCTCACCTTACACCTGTGCCCTCTCGTTCTAGACTCCCCTGCTCTGGAAAAAAGACTCTCACTATCTGTGCTATCTTTACCCTTCATAATTTTATAAACCTCTGTAAGGTCACCCCTCAGCCTCTTACGTTCCAGTGAGAACAATCGCAGCCTCTCCAATCTCTCCCTTTAACTACAGCCCTCTACTTCTGCTGACTCTCTTCTGCACTCTCTCTGTTGCTACCACATCCTGTAGCGTGGCGACCAGAACCTTTCACAATGCTCGAAGTGCGGTCCAACGCACGTGTACGTAGATTGCGTCGTACAAACACAGAGGCGGCATCCGCCGCCCCGAAAGAGCAGGTGCCCGACATGACAAGGTTGCAGGCAAACTCTTCCTTCTTCCTAACATTTACAAGTGGGACTGGACGGCCTGACTAGGACTTGGGGGGGGGGGGGGGGAAGAGAGAGAGGCATAATGAAATTAACACAGTAAAGCAGGGAAAATTTACTTTTCATGCTGCATGCTAATGCTGACTGTATTTTAAAACCCAGTTGATATTTTCCATATCACCATTATTCAACGTTTCTAAAGGTGGGGCATGTGTTACAGAGCGGAGGATTAGAATGACTTTCCCTCTCCCACCAGCCCCCCAGCTTCTGGAGGTGGCTGCTGCCTGGCGGGCTGTATCCTACCTCTGTGATCTGCTGCAGCCTCTCCTCCAAGCTGTCCATGGTGTCCCGCTCCCGCTTCAGCTTCTCCAGACGGGCGATCAGCTGAGCGGCAAAGGCTGCTGGCTCCACAGGAGTCATCTCCTTCGGAAGGCGGTGCGTTCTCTACGTGGAGAACAGAGCCCGCATTTAACGACTCGACCCTCACCCTACACATCCCAGGGAAAGGGGTGGAGAGAGGGAGACAGCGAGCAAGATGGCGAGAGAGGGAAAGAAAGACAGCAGGAGAGGGAGAGAGAGAGAGCGAGAGAGAGAGAGAGAGAAAGGGAGAGAGAGAGGGAGAGAGAGAGGGAGAGAGACAGAACAGAAGCAGTGTATTTGTGATCTTGTGCTCTGGTAGCAATGAGCTGGGGGTTTTATGAGCTGCTTACAGTGGCCTCATGGTGTGACATCCTCCCCACCAGCACTGGCCCAGGGCGAGATCAGTTGGCTGCCCTGCTCTGTCCCTCTGTAGTACAACCAGCTCATCAGTAGCTTCACAGAAGGCTCAAGCTTTTTCAAAGGGTGTTGTTTAACATCAAAAGAGAAACGAAGGTGGGAGGGAGGCTTCTCTAACAGAAGTGGGTTATAAACAGAAAACGAAAATTAAAAAAAATAGAAAGATGGTGGAAAGATGGAGTCAAACTGGTGCAGATCAGAGAAAATGTGGTAATTTAGTTCCTGGCAGCATGCTGGCTTGCTTTGAGGATCTGTTGGCTGAAGAAACCCTGTGTTCTTTTTCACTCCTTCGCTCTCCACTTCTGTCTCTTTGTACAGAGTGTGAAGTGAATCAGCTGCAGGCTACTTGTGCTACACTGCTGGGCTCGGCTGCCTGAAGCTGTGGCTACCAGGGGAGGAATGGGGCAACCAGGGCTTCAGGAGCAGAGAATCACGGCCTGGTAGGGGTTGGGGGTAGGAAAGAAAGAAAGAAATATCAACCGGCCATGGTCAGGGCTGGATCCCCACCCTCCTTTCCCCTCTCTGTCTCTGTTTGTGATTCTGACCCTCTCTCGTTTAACTGTGTGATTCTCTCTGTATCTCTCTCTTTCCTTGCCTGTCTGCCTGTCTGTCTTTCCCTGTCTCTCTCTATCTGTCTGTCTCTCTCTGTCCCTCTCCCTCCCAGTCTCTGTTTGTCTCCCTCCTCCCTCCCTTCCTCCCTCTCGGTCTTCCGCTGTCCCTCTCTCCCTCTGTATGTCCTGGTCTCTCTCTCTCTCTCTCTCTCTCTCTGTCTCCCTCCCCCCACCATCTACCCCAGGCATCTTCTCATCTCTTTTTTAAGCTGGGCATCGTACCCACCCGATGAAGCAAAAAAGCCTTCTCTAAGGCAACCACACGGCAGCAGCAATGATGCGAGGGCGAGAGAAAGGAATAGCTCTGCTGGAAGTTGTCATTTTACACAGTGGCCGTCTTCTATTCAGCTCCTGATCAAAGCACAGGCTGGCAGAGAATGTCGATTTGGGAGCCCCAGGACAAAATAATCTCATTTACAAGCTCAGGCAATAGAACAGTTGTTGTTTCCAATTTTTGTTTTTAGGAAAAAAACACACATTTTGGCAACTAAAGCTTGAGAGACTTTTCTGTTGCTTGAAAGAGATTTTTGTGCAAATGATTTTTTTTCTTAAGGGAGGGTGTTGTGAAAATTTGGGGATGGAGAAGGGGGGGATGGGGCTGAAGCAGTGAAGCAAGGTACAAAGCTGAACAATGTACACTGGCACATGCACAGACACGTCAGGGGAACAAGATCCCAACCTTAGAGTCCAACAGTCCCACAGTCACCAATAACTCAACAGATCGGGGATCATCTGAAATGCTGAAGGTGTTTCAGACGCAGCCATTGCTTGGCAAGAAAATTGTTCCTTTTATCACAAATAACGAAAGCATAACTGGAAAGGCTGGTTCCAGCTCTGTAGTACTAGATCTCTCATTGCATTTTAAGTTCTACAGACAGACTGTCACTGGGGTACAGTCTCACAGTCACTGACTCACTGGAGTACAGTCTCACAGTCACTGACTCACCGGGGTACAGTCTCACAGTCACTGACTCACTGGAGTACAGTCTCACGTTCACTGACTCACTGGCGTAGTTCCACAGATTCTCACGCCCCACGGGGTTCAATTCCATGGAGCCGTGAATCTGATGGTGGTTCAGTTCCCCAGTGAGGCTGCATGGGACCATGCTCCATGATAACACCGATAACAGAATGCCACTGGACTGCAGGCACTGAGGGGAATCTCCAGACATGTAGCATGAACGTGCCCTTGCCCACTCTCCAGGGGCAGTCATGGTGTAAGCTGATCAACCATCGACAGACTCCGATGGAACCTCAGGGCTCTTCCTGCTCTATGCAGGCCTGGAGCATCCACCTGTTGCCAGGCTGCTTCACCTTGACATCTTTTAGGTTTCCGGGTGAGACCCAGTGATATTCCCAAAAATTGCCTGTCTACAAACACACGTGTACAATTACTGGTAGCCCCAGGGCAAGGCAGGGGGGAACAAAGCACTGCCCAGGGCAGCAGCCATCAAATTTTTGCACTTCCAACACCGTCTGCGCAGGTCCTGGTTTTCTGGGTCCTTGCATCTGTCGCAAATGATATTTACATTGAGACACCAAATGTTTTGATGAACAACAACCCAAGGACAGCACCTGTCAAAACCTGATGGCAAGCCATAGACAGAGAAATACAGGGAGAGGGTGAAAGAAGAAGGAGAACGTGTGAGATAGGGAGAAAAAGAAAGAGAGGCGGGTGGGGGATCTGGAGGGAGAGGGAGAAGGTTGTTGGACTCACAGGAAAGTGAGGTAGTGAGACTTGACCATTGGCCTTGACACTGCGATGCATTTCCCGCTGCTGCTGCTTCTTCTGCCGGTACGGAGGGATCCCGTCTCTGCAAAACAAAATCAAGTAGAAAGTGAGTTATGTTCAAGAGGATCTACAGTGAAGTGACCTGCATCACACAAGAGCCCTTGGGTCACCTGGACTTCCCTGAACCCTCCCCCGACAACCTGGTATATTGTTGGGTTTTGGTGTCAGACGTTGAAGGCGAGAGCAGGTCTCATCTACCCACTCTGACAAGTTCATCCCCATCCCAGTTCTTCACCTTCTTTGGTCAACTGATGAGACCCATCCACAAAGACTCAACAGTTCGGCCAAGAAAGAATAGATGTTAAAGCCACCTGACAGGACACTAGAGGTTCTCCAATCTGAACGAGGGATGCAGGGGTTCACTGCGACGTGTACACTTACTCCCCTGACTGATACCCTACCACATTCGGGATGAGCTGGTGGGCTGGCTCACCACACCCCCAAACACAAGCCTTCTACGTGTTGGCTAGTTACTGGGAAGCTACCATCAGTAAAACCACACACTTCCACCAGAGGGGTCACCACGATAACACAGGCACCTGCTACAACGCACTCTCACCTGAGAACAATGTGGCTCAGGAGGTTGAAGTGAGAAAGTTGTGGGTTCAGCATAAAAATTCAAATGGACACTCCAGAGGAGTACTGAGGAAATGTTGCACTGTCAGGAGTGTCGCCTTTTAGAAAAGGCATTAAATCAAGCTCCCTCGTCCCCTCTTGGAGTATGTAAAAACCCAAAACAGGGGAGATTTTCTTGACCAGTTTACCTCTTTTGGTGACCACTGCTGCAGATTTATCCACTGGCTGTTTGTTGGATCTTGCTGTGTGCCAATGGCTGCTGTGTTCTCTACATTACTATTCCTTAAAAGGTTGAAACGTGCTTTACGATGTCCTGATGTTGAGAAAATTGCAGCGATAATGCAATCCCCACTCCCCTGCGAGGGTCCCCAAGATAAACTCTGCCTGCCCACCTCTCTCTACAGGTGCTCCTCTCTTCCCGGTGAGAGCAAGTCCAACCAGGGTCAACGTTAACACATAGCTGTCCTAACTGAACAACTGACAAGAGCTGCCTCATGCCAAGCCAGTCAGTAACCACCATCTCTGAGGCAGAGCAAGATCCCACGAGTTCAGTAAAGAGGGCAGTGTGAAGTTTTCACAATGTAGCATTCCGTCCATATTTGCTTTATGGAGACACAATTTATGCATTTCTATCGGGACAGAGGAATAAAATGTCCATGTACAAAAATTCTCGAAGGCGCATGTTGAGAGAGAGATCAGTAAAACATGTGGGATCCTGGAATTCATAAACAGAGCTCAAACACAAGGAGGTTATGTTGAACCTGTAAAAACACTGGTCAGGCCACAACTGGAACGTCCCATCCAATTCTGTTCAGTGTGTTTCAAGGAAGAGGTGAAGATCTAGAGTGGGATAAGCTAGAGGATGAAGTAACTCTAGCCCCAGGGGTGAGAGACATCAGCTTGGAAAGTAGACTGAGGAGTTGGGGTAATCTCCGCAGGACGAAGGCTGATGGAGGTGGACGAGGACATGGTTAGTTCAGGCAGGATAAACTGTTCCCATTAGCAGAGGATTAAAAGGACCAGGGGCATGGAGTTAAAAGATACAAGGTAGAAGAGAGGGAATACTTTATCGATCTGAGCGATCTTAGGATCTGGAGCTGCCTGTAGAGGTGGTGGAACCAGAACCAATAAGGGCCATCAAGAGGGAATTGGACAGGCATTTAAAGGGGAATAATTTACAGGGTAGTGGGGAAAGAGTGGGGAAATGGGACTGATCAGATTGTCCCACTAGGAGTGGGCATGTCAATGGGCTGAATGGCCTCCTTCTGAGCTGCAACATATAATCCATGATAATCCTCAACACCCGCTCACCCTACCCTACCTCGACCGGACCATCTCCATTCTGCCTGTCACCTCAGTTCAGGCTAGAGGGAGAGATATCCCAGAATGGATTGTCCTTTGAGGAGACATTAAGCAGACTGAACTGGACTTTCTAGGGTTTGGAATCTCACTGAAATGTAAAAAATACAGGGCAGGTGCAGGAATGATGTTTTTTGCCCCTGGCCAGGGGACACAGTTCCAAACGAAGGGATCGACCAATCACCACAGAGATGAAGGCAAATTTCTTTCCCCTGAAAGCGTGAAGTTTTGTAATCCTCTACCCAAGAGGATGGAGGAGCCTCAGTCCCCGAGTGCATTCAAGGGAGAGATTGAAAGACTTTTTGATGTTAAGGGATCACCAGCCATGATCTTAGTGAATGGCAGGGCAGGCATGAGGGGCTGAATGGCCTTCTCCTGATTCTATCTCCTATGTTCTTAAAGCTAACGAAGCCCTCAGTAATACACCAGAGACCCAGAATAGGTTTTTGTGATCATATAGTTGGAGGAGGATACGTCTGGACTCGTGCACAGACTCAAGTGAGCAGCTGGAATCAAAATCTGGGTGGACAAGGACTCTTCCCAGCTGGGCAGCGTCCGAACTGAACACCAACAATGATAGCTCGTAGTGATGAGAAAAGAGCAGGATCGTTGTAGACCTGGTTTGGCACGCTGGCCTTCATCAGTCAGGGCATTGAGTATTGGAGTTGGGAAGTTACGTTGCAAGACATTGGTGAGGCTGCACTTGGAGCACTGTGTACAGTTTTGGTCATCCTGTTATAGGAAAGATGTCATTAAACTTGAAAGTGTGCAGAAAGATTTACCAGGATGTTGCCTGGACTTGGGGGTCTGAGTTACAAGGAGAGGTTGCATAGACTAGGACTTTATTCCCTGGAACGTAGGAGATTGAGGGGTGACCTGATAGAGGTGTATAAGATCATGAGGGGCATAGACAGGGTGAAAGCACACAGTCTTTTTCCCAGGGAGGGGGAGCTAAAAACAAGAGGTCATAGGTTTAAGATCAGAGGCGAGAGATTTAAAAGGGACATCAGGGGCAGCTTCTTCATGCAAAGGGTGGTGCGTATTGGGAAGGAGCTGCCAGAAATAGTGGTTGAGGTGGGCACATTAGCAACATTTAAAAGCCTTCTAGATAAGTCCATGGATAGGAGAGATTTAGAGGGCTATGGGCCAAACGCGGACAGATGGGACTAGCTCGCTGGGCAACACAGTCAGCATAGATGAGTTGGGCCGAAGGGCCTGTTTCTGTGCTGTATGACTTGATGGTGGTGGGGATGTGTGTTTGAGAGATAAAGACAGCCACCCTACACGTCTATTAGCTTGTGAAGAAAATTAAACATGAAAAGAACTCACAGCCCAGTGAATCAAAAATGGAAATAATCAGTCTTCTTGAGCCTAACCAAAATCTCTCCCCCACCCCTTAACAACACTCCCGGACAAAGATTATGTTTCAAAACCTTTCTGGGAGGTATTGTAAACAGTCTCTACACCTCGATCACTTTCGGCAGCTTATTGATTTACTGTTGCAGGCACCAATCAGCTGCCATTTAAGGGGAGGCCCAATTATCTAACCATTTAAGAGCCAGATGTGTGTGACCTGTTCCTGATGCTGTTCTCCTGCTCCTTTGAAAGGCTCAAACTCATGCGCATATGCGCCAGGCGTCTTTAGTTGGCAGCCTTTCTGAAGCAAGCCTCTGATCTCGCCAACATCAAAAGCTTGGGTTGCAAGATAAGGTAATGTTTGAAGTTTGCACAGCAAGCCTGCCCCTGCGTCAAATCCAAATCCATAAATAAGATATAACTGAGCGAGAGAGAGAGAGAGAGAAAAAAATCAGCTCTTGGCTCCCTTGGTTATCCAGAAGAGGAGAAATCTAACATTGCACCTTCTTTATTTTACTGAAAAGTAAACTCTGATCTGAAAGATTGCCTCCTAATCGCCACATTAAAGTGCCTCTACTTGTTAATTAGAGCTTGTTTTGCCTTAAAGCTCCCCCAGCCCCTCCCTAGTGAGAAACAGAAAGAGACTGATTACTGGCAGTGTTTGTGAAAATTACTCCCTCCTTAATGCTCATCCTGGGCTTCTAAACAATAGGTATTTAAAAAAAAATCACAAGGCTTGCATTTTTATATCCTAGCTTTCAGCTCTCGCCCGCTCCAGAAAGACTGCAATACAGCCATTGCTGTGTGGCCAATTATGTTTCTGAAAGGCAAGGTGACACAGTAAAGCCCTGTGTTGACAAGGCGGTGATGTGAGCACTTCGATGAGACCTCATAAAACCTCCCAGAATCATGTCAAAGAACTTCACAGCGAATAGGTTACCTTGAACTCCCATCACTGTTGTGTAGATGCTGACAAAACAAACTTGTCAATCTGTACACAGCAAGATCCCAAAAAAGAGAGCCACAAAACTAATGGCCAGATTGTTGGCTGGTATTGACTGAAGGGGGCAGCACAGTGGGGTTGTTATCTCAGGGTCCCACAGGCCCAAGTTCAATCCTGACCTCAGGTGCTGTCTGTGTGGAATTTGCCCATGACCACATTAGGTTTCCTCTGTGTGCTCCGGTTTCCTCCCACTTCCCAAAGATGTGCGGTTTGGTAGGTTATTTGTATTGCAAATTTTTTGGCCATTTTTGGCCACATTTGGCCATTGCCAATTGCCCCCAGTATGTTGCTGAGTGGTAGAATCTGGGGAGAATTAAAAAAAAGGGATTAATGTAGGATTAGTGTAAATGGGTGTCTGATGGTCAGCATGGACTCGATGGGCCAAAGGGTTGTTTCTGTGCTGTATCTCTCCATATGAAGGAGACTTTGTTTAACCAAGATCTGTAAGATGATATGATCTGTAAATGGCAGGAACCCGAGGAATGTTGATATACAGAGAGACCTTATTGTGCAAGTGCACAGCTCCCCGTAGGTGGTGACAGGTGGATAGGGGAAGTGAGAAAGGCAGTTAAGATACTTGCTTTCATAGGCCAAGGCACTGAGTACAAGAGTCAGGACATCATATTGCAGTGCACAAAACACTGGTAGACCACACTTAAGAGTTCTGGTCACATCACAGGATGTGGTAACAGGAGAGAGGGTGCAGAAGAGATTCACCAGGATGTTGCCTGGAATGGAGGGCTGTAGTTATAAGGAGAGGTTGGATAGGCTGGGTTTTTTTCTTGCTGGGACATAGGAGGCTGAGGGGTGACCTTATGGAGGGGTGACCAAAATTACGAGGGGCAGAGGTGGTCAGACTCTTTCTCCCAGGGCAGGGGAGTCTAGAATTGGAGGGCACAGGTTTAAGGTGAGAGGGGAGAAATTTGAAGGACATCTGAGGGGTAAATTTTTCACCCAGATGGTGGTGGATATCTGGAACAAGCTGCCAGAAGAGGTGGTGGAGGCAGATACAGTTATGTTGTTTAAAAGGCATCTGGACAGCTACATGGATAGGAAAGACATAGAGGGAGATGGGTCTAATGCAGGTAAATGGGAGTAGTGTAGATGGGCATCATGGTCAGTATGGACCAGTTGGGCTGAAGGGCCCATTTCTGTACTGTCTGTTTCTGTGCTGTCTGTTTCTGTGATTTCAAGATCTCTTGAACATTGTCACTGCGGGGTGGCAAGACCTCAGGTCAATCTGCGGCACCCCCTCAGTCCTTCAATACTGCACTCGAATGGTAGCCTCTGTCAAAGTACGGGGCTCCTGAGCTGGGGAGGGGAGAGGAGGGGAAGGGCTCAAGTCTGAACTTTCTAGCCACCCTGTAGAAGTTAGTTGCTTACAGGCCTGGGATACAAAGGGTTAAGCACAACTTCCTTTGTCAATCTATAAACAGAACACTGGAAGAACTCAGCGGGTCGAGCAGCATCTGTGGAGGCAAAAGGTGTAAGTCGCTGTTTCGGGTTGAGACCCTGAATCAGGGCATCTTGACCCGAAACGTTGACTCACAACTTCTCCACAGATGCTGCTTGACCTGCTGAGCCTTTTGTTCCAGGTAACACTATCTGCAATCTCGTTCATCTTCCGTTCTCCATGTCGTGAGGTGTTGGGGGGGGGGGGGAGGTGGTGGGGGGGCAGGGGTTGAGACGGGCAGAACAGCCCAGCCCAGGAAAGATTTAGGACCCACTGGGGCCTGTCTGGCGCTAGGAACCTCGGACTCTACACAGAAGAGATTAGATGCTAGTTGAGAGCCTTCTTCGTTGAACATTGACAGCTGCTGGATGCAACGGCTTTCAAATGCAATCAGTTAAATTCAATTTTGTAATAAAACATCTGAAAGAGTTGCCATGTGTACCCATTTGTTCCCATCAGAAAGAAGTCCTCAGCAGGTTACTCAGCCAGCCAACACTGACATGGTACGGTGCACCAGGGAACCAGCAAAGGCTCTTTTCAAACACGGGTCCACTGACATTTCCCATTCAGTCCAGCAAGTAATTCTCAAGGCAGCCTTTGGGCCTCTTATTGCAACCTCCCCAGCACTCTGCAATCCCCCCCCCCCATTTGAAACAAACGGTAGGCTGAAAGCCTTTTGTCCACACACCTCAATTTTCAGCGCCGGCTTTAGGCATCCGCCATTACTTCCCATCCTGACATTTCCCCCGATCCCTATCGACCACTCCCAATTCAGAAGTTCCCGACAGCTCAGGAACGTCCCATTGACACCAAGCCCAGCCCCATCCATGGGTACCAGCTCACTGCCTTTACACACCCACACATGCACCTGTATGTACATCACACACACAAACACATGTACATGCATGTATACCATACATACATGTATGTGCATGTACACCACACATGTGGTACTGTATCTCCCCTCTCTGTGCACTTTGGAATGAAGAGGCTGCATAGTCTACAACCTGGCCAAGTACGCCACATTAAAGAACACGGTCACACTTTCCTGACCTTTGTCCGTCCCACACTTTGCCAGGTTCCAGGGCCACTGCCCCTGACCTACCAGAACGGCCCCACCAAGGACTTATCTCTGTGAGCATCACCACAGCCCCCACTGATGCCCATGGGATCAAATGTCCCCCCTCCCCCATCATCTGAGGCTCCTCTTTGACCCAAGGCCCTCTACCACCACCCCTACCTAACCCTCCATTCCAAGCAACCGCTCCTCCCTCAAGGCCCCAACACGCCCTTCAGTCAGTGTGATGAGAGGCAGAACATACAGACTGGTGGGCTGAATGGCCTCCTCCTCATCTGCCTGGGAGCCTCCTTTCCACTCGGACATTCCCATCTCAGGGGCGTTTTCACTTCTGTGATCAGGGCTGTGCTTTCTTTAGAAACCCAATGCCCTTTGATAAGTTTACACCCTGTTTACACTTTAAACCTCGTGTCAGACAGAATTGAGATCAAGGTTTGAATAAGTAACTGGTGTCAGTCGGAGGCTCCGTCACCTCTGATCCAGGCAACCTGGTGCCATATTAAAGTGGACTGTTGGTCATGGGACCCGGAGTCCAAAGGAAGCGAGTACATACAGAGCAAGAGCAGGACAAACCTGGAGTCAACCTAATGTGAACTGGTGCACTGACCTCTGCTTTGTTCACCCCAAGGAACTTACATTAATGACCCAATCCCAATGCAGATCTGTCAGCATCAAGCAACCTGTGC
Source organism: Pristis pectinata (assembly GCF_009764475.1). Classification (NCBI taxonomy): domain Eukaryota; kingdom Metazoa; phylum Chordata; class Chondrichthyes; order Rhinopristiformes; family Pristidae; genus Pristis; species Pristis pectinata. The sequence continues at coordinate 4,024,613 of NC_067422.1, forward strand.
TCTTTCACACCACGAGTCAGCCCTTGCCTGGGAGCCCAGACAGTGAGCGTCAGTGGTTGAATTGACCTTGGAGGCAGTCACTGCTGAATCTGACCATTAGTGTGCACACACGCACGCACACATGCACATGTGCACACACAGAAATACGCACACACACGCGCAGAGATGCGCGCACACAGAGATGCACGCATGCAGAGATACCCACACACAGACAAATACACAGATAAACACACACAGACAGACACACACACACACATACGAACACACACACCTACACAAAGAAGTGAAGAACAGGATACCTGCCCCTCCACCAACACAAACCCAGCTGCATGTAGGTGGAGAGGTGGGCTGTGGCTTCCCCAGCAGTTGTCACCCAGCCCCACCTGCCCCCCCCCTCCCTCCCCCCCAATCTTGACGCAGTGACAAGGAGTTCAGGAGCCTGAAACCTGCGGCAGACGAGCTCCAGACACTCCACTGCATCGACTGGTCCTTGAGGTCTAAGGTCAGGTGACACCAATTCCAGCTCCCAATGGGTACGTATGATTTTTTCCCCCACTTTTCTGGGGTACCAGCAATACAACCAGTAGACTGCCGATGGTTTTAGTAGCCTGAGGCAGTCACAGGAAAGAAGGAATCTGCACTTACAAAGCACCTTTCACAAACTCGGGCTGTTCCACTGCACCTTATTGCAAATCATGAGAAAACTGCTCTGTGGTTACTCCAGTAATCACCATCACCTTGTGTCAGTGTAAGAATTCAGAGGCACAAGTATCAGGAACCCACCAAGCAGGCCCTTTGAATCTGCCCCACCTGTCAACAGGACCATGGCTGAACCTTTGCCTTGTCCATTCTCTTACCCAAACCCATCTGCCTCGATCCCCCCACCGACCTCAGTAGCTGATTGCTCACAGCTCTCCAGGGCAGTGAATTCCAAAGACTCGCAACCATCTGTATGAAGAAGTTCCTCCTCATCTCATCCCTGAATGGCCAAGCCCTTAGACTAAGGTCGCTTGCTCTGGACTTTCCAGTCTCTCAGCATCTGCACAGTCCCTACCACAAACTACAGTTTACAAAGATCATTTCTCAATCTTCTAAACTCCAGCAAGTATAAACCACAGTCCCACTCAATCTCTTCCCACAGGACAGCTTACTCATCTCAGCAATCAATCTACTAAATTTTCACTGCACCATCCCTAAGGCAAGTAAATCCTTCCTTAGGTGTGGAGACCAAAGGGTACACAAAGTGCTCCAGGCACTGGTCTCACCAACACCTGAACAAATGCAGCAAGGTTTCCTTATTCTTGTGTTCAAATCCATCGGAATGAAGGCCAACATACTGTTCACCTCCTGAACTGGTTGCTGTACCTGTACGTTAACTTTATGCATGGCACGAATCAGCACAGCCAGATCCCTCTGAACACCAACATTTACCACTTTCAATCTATGTAACTAGTACTTTTTTTCTACACTTCCTGCTGAGGTGAATAACTTGCATGTTTACAGCTGTGAGCTGTGTACTGTTACAGAAGAGACGTGACTGTGCTGGGGAGGGTGTAGGGGAGTTTGCCAGGACTGGAAAACTTTAGCTATGAGAGAAGATTGGATAAACTGGACTTGAACAGGGAAGGCCAAGGTGAGACTCAATTAAGATGTGTAATGGGATGGGGGGAGATTAATGAGAGGGGTCAAAAACAAGAAGCATGGAGAAGTGTCTTGGAGAAGTAATGCTCCACTCTACAATCTGCTGCCCTGTACTATAGGGTTCAGGGTTTGCAGTGGAACTCTCTTGGTGTAAAATTTGCCAACACTCACAATCTATCCATGCACAATGAGCACTAGCTGAAATGGTAGTGGGACCAGATACAACCACAACGCACAGAAGGTGTTAGATAAAACTATAGCTCTGTGGATTAGTGGGACTAGTTAAAGAGCCAGCACTTGGTGGGCCAAATGATCTTGTGTGTAAAATTCTATTGTGCCATTGAGGAGGAAGCGATTCACAGCAACAGCCAGGGTGAAGGAAGAAACCTCAGAGTGACATCTTAGTCTAGAAACAGAACTATATTCATAACTAATGGAATCGGTGTCAAATCCAAACCCTGGCCAAAGCTCCACGAGGTACACACATAACAACCCGTAGCAGGTCACTTTACTCGGACCCTAGATGGTCCAACAGTCATTACTCCAAAGGCTCCAATTGCCAGTCAACAGTCAATATTACTGACAGATCAAAATGGCAGTTTGATGTTCTGTCAGCAGATCAAAGCCACAGCTCTTTACTCATGTAGCAGAGACTGAACTGATAGGATGAGTGGGTGGGGTGCAGGTGGGTAACAGTTGGAAGGTGTTGATGCACAAAACCTTCCATATGGCCCAGGTCAGATAACGGTCCCATCGCCTCTTTGGGTCTATCTGCACGATCTTGTCTTGACACTTAATGAATTGATCCGTACGATCGGTGTGCAAGGCAAGTTTTTCACTGTACCTCGGCACAAGTGACAATAATAAACCAATACCAATACACTGCACTGAAGTTTCAGGCCTGAAACATAAATGCATGCACATCGGTGGTCATTAAGCTGCTGCACGACTGCCCTTGCCAATATCAAGTGGCGTATCTGTTGACACCAAGGCTATGCTCACCCTGTTGGCGGTAGCTTGGGATAGGTACAAGGGGAGGGCCTCGTGACCCAGCCTGGTTGTAAAGGATCCATCTCAGGCAACATTATCCTTCCAACTGGAAATAACAACTGTGTCATTTTTCAATATCAACAGGATGTGGAATCTGACCGCGGTCAATCCCCACAGCAGACAGCAGCAGACCCAGGTGGTGTTCACAAAAACAAGTTACACACGCACATATTTAACGTTACAATACATTCCAAAGTTCTCTACAGAAGCACGATCAGATAAACAGTACTAATGCCAATCTTATTCAACTAAGTGGTCCATATTAAACCATTTCAAAGTTCAGTCTTTAGATTGCTGTTCATTTCCTCACCTGATTTTGGCACACATTTACTTCTGGTCCTTGAAGTTCAGAAAAATAAGAGATGCCCTAATCCAACCATATTAGATCCTAAAGAAGTTTGATGGTGTAGATGTTGAAATGTTTTCACTAGTGGGAGAGTCACGAACAAGGGGCATAACTACAAGATAAGGGACCAGTCATTTAAAAGTGAGGTAATTAGAAATTTCTTCTTGCAGAGGGTCTGTGGAATTCTCTGTTCCCAGGGGTGGTGGAAGCTGGATATTTGGACGTATTTAAGGTGAAATTAGATAAATAATTGAAAGACAAAGGAATTGAAGGTTATGGGGAACTGGCACGGAAGGGGAGTTAAGACCAGCATAGATCATATTGCATGGCAGGGCAGGTTTGAGGGGACTGGTGGCCTACTCCCGCTCTTATTTTCTTGTTTCTTACGTGAGTTGAGCAGTTGGGAGGTTGTGCACTCTCAGGACAGCAGTGACGTAATGAAGAGGAATGAATGCACGGATGAAAAGGTGGTGAATGAAGGTCCATTCACTTCCCAGGGTGCATCGTCTGGGTTGGACTTAGACAGGGTTGGGGGTGGAAAAAGAGCACAAAATCAGCCCGAATGTCATCAGGAACAAGGCCAACCGTCACTGAGAGCAAGCTGACAAACAACGGTCAACAGTGGAGTTGTGTAAGAAGGTATCATACTCACACGCTGCTGTCTGTCATCGACATTGAGTCGTCTGTCATGACATCACTGTCATTTGCACTGCTCGCTGGAGCAAAGACGTAGCCAGACTGAATGTGATAGGGGTTAGCATATCCATTCCTCCCGTATGATCTGAAAAGGATAATTTAACAATTAGCATTTTTGTAGCTGGTCTTAACATCGCGCAGTAAAACACTGACACATTTTACTGGAAGGACACAATTTTATCTGTCAAGATGTCAAACCCACTGTGTGCTGTAGAGTGATCCATACAGACTTGGAGGTCAATATTCAGTCCCGGTCTACCTAATGTGGAATGTTACAGGCATCATGATTGGCCTCAAATGTCCTTAATATAGGAAGCGATGGGGGAATAAAACTACCCTTAGCTTCAGTGAATCCAGCGACCAGTGTGGACATCAGGTTCATCTGTGACCTTCCACACTTGAAGAGCCCACCAATGCTGGTTGCCTGGGTTCAGACATGAAGAATAGGTGAGGATGGTAGGACATGGCACAGCTATGGAATATTCTCCCAAAGGATCTGATGGGATCTCCGGAAGAATGTTGGAGACAATATCCAGGAGGCAGAATGGAATGCTCGTGACTGCTGTTAGAAATGACCTAGGTTTGGGCCCATGTATTTCCAGGTCGGGTCTCTAACCTCAGCACCTGACAACAGAGGAGACCAAAGGCATTCGGCAGGCGTCTCTTGCCCTCCACCCTTTCTTCAACCTGTGCTCTCTCTTATCTTCTGCTGCTGGGGCACTGGTTTCAGCAGGGGGTAGGGAAAAGGACGATGAGGGAACGTTACCAAACACAGGAAGTACTGCAGAATGGTCCAAAGTATTCATTCGGTTCAATAGCCCAGGAACAACATAAAGGAACTCAGTTTCTTTTCCTTCTGATTCAAAAGAGAAGTGAAAATAACTGCTTCGTCAGCCTGAAGTTTCTTGTAAATGTTAACAGACCAAGTCTCCTCCTGCTGGGAACACACAGCGACAAAATCTGCCCGAGGAGCAGCCGTGAGACTGAAGCCACAGAGCTGCTGTTTCTCCCGATACCACGCAACACCTACACGCAGCAAGTTCAGGAGATGGGGAAGGGCAGCGAGACGGCAGTGAAAGCCTCGTGCAAAACCTCACAATAGTCATCCTTCAGAGCATGGACACAAGGTGGATGGTAAAACCTAACGGTTCATGGCCAAGGTAAAGAAGCAGCAAACCACCAAGTTCAAATCTGTCCTGTTGTAGGGTGGCCCCAGGGAAAGTAGCCATGTCAACTGTCAGGGTTGTCATAACAACCCTAATGGCTCAACTAATGTCTTCCAGCTCCAGATCTGGCTATTACTTCAGACTCAAACAACCTGGTTAAAGAAAGAAAGGCTTGCATTTTTATGGAATTTCAAGGCACTTTACAATCAATGAAGTACCTGCGAAGTGTAGTCACAGTTTGTGTAGGAAGCGGTGGAGTGGAATTCTGCACAGCAAGCTGCCACGGAGAGCAAAGTAACAATGAACAGACTTCTCTCTTTCACAAGATGTGGACATCACTGACAATGCATTTATTGCCCATCTGTAATTGCCTCTAATCTAAGAGGCAGTTAAGATGACACACACTGGTGCGGGGGTGAGTGGGTGGTACACATGGTGGATGGACCTTGGAGAACCCACATTGGAGGGTTCAGGCCAGAATGGGGAATGACAGCAGATTTCATTCCCTTGAAGACATTACTGAACCAAGTGGGCTTTTACAACGACCCAGGAGTTTCATGGTCACTGTTACTGAGACTAGCATGTTTTAATTCCACATTTACTTACGTAGTTGAATTTAAAGTTCTCCAACCGCCATGGTGGGATTTGAGCATCTGCCCCGAGCTTGCTGCGCCAGAATTCTGGCTGTTAGTCCAGTCATGTAACCATCATACCACTGTACCCAGATAACCTACCATGGTGATGTTCATAGAATCACAGAATCATAGAACAGTACAGCACAATACAGGCCCATTAGCCCACAATGTTGTGCCAACCTTTAAACCTCGCCTAAGACCTTCTAACCCCTTCCTCCCACATATCCCTCTATTTTAAATTCCTCCGTATGCTTATCTAGTAATCTCTTGAATTTGACCAATGTACCTGCCTCCACCACCGCCCCAGGCAGCGCATTCCATGCCCCAACCACTCTCTGGGTAAAAACCTTCTTCTGCTATCTCCCTTGAACTTCCCACCCATTATTTTAAAGCCATGCCCTCTTGTATTGAGCATTGGTGTCCTGGGAAAGAGGTGCTGGCTGTCCACTCTATCTATTCCTCTTAATATTTTGTACACCTCTATCATGTCTCCTCTCATCCTCCTTCTCTCCAAATAGTTAGGCAAACTGGGAAGAACTTCCTGCCCCTTATGGGATTATTTACATCCAGTTTAACATCTCAACCAAAAGTCAGACAACCCCAACAATGGAGCACACTCTCAGTTCTGTACTGAAGGATTAGCCAAGGCGTGTGTTCCAGTCTCTGGAGCTGACTAACTCCCTCACAGACAGCTGGTGCTGGGTTCTAAATGTGACTGCAGCAATCTCACTTCCCAAGAATGACTAAAAGAAACAAATCCCTGAGATGCAGTGAGCCTCTGAACAAACACGGCCACCAGGGTTGTTTCTTGTACCAAGGAGGTACAATTCAGTCAGACTTTATTAGCAGCTTAAGAAAGGGGAAAATTGTTCCAAGCATTTTGCAAGCCTCTTTCACCCAGTTAGTGCAAGTGCAGTCTTTTTTTTTAATCCTTTGGTGCATGAGCTGACATATCAGAAATGTACTGAACACCTGTCTGTAGACACCTAACCAGACTAACCCACACTGATGTCATCACCAAACAGTTTATGTGATAAAGGCACAAATCTGCCTGGAACTGTACAACACAGACAACTCTTGATTAAGATCTTCCAAAGACAATCCATAAAGGCATCTACGATAGGCAGGTAATAATCACTATAAATGTAACCACTCTAGGAACAGATTCTTTCCAACTCTTCTTTCTCTTGTAAGAGTTTGACTTTGACAGAGACCAGGATCCCTGAACCAAGTAACTTTGTTCAGGTTGTGTGGCAGACCTTCTATAAACATCATCAGTAGGCTTACCATTACTTTGAATCACTATTCGATTTTCCAATCTCTTAAACTACTTTTTTTAGATCCCAATGTAGCCTGACTGCTGCAAATGAAGAATCCTCAGAAGGTTATAGTGTACACTCTCCAGCTGACTAATGAGACCAACTCTTTCTCCAACTGCAGTACCAATGCGTACATCTCCCACTCCTTAATCCTCACCGTCCACTGGTGTTGGCATGTCATTAGCCAATGAGCAAGGAATGATAAGTTTCTGATTGATCTCCCAGTATATTGATTACTAATTTCCCTTCTATACTGCTATGTTTTTTTTCTTGTCATGTCAGCCAAGGGCTGATGTGGAAAATGTCCTAAATCAATTCATGGGCCCAGGTTTATTAGTTTACTGTTCCCTTGTGCAGTGTGAACTCTCCTTCCACAGTATTTTTGAGCTGCACTTTTTACCTGGACAATTTTATCCTTCCATGTATCCAGGAGGATAATTCTACACAACAGACCATTGTACTACAACTGGTTCTTCTCTGCCACTGTGAGGTGAAGGACAATCTGCTTTATGATGGATTGTCTTATTGCTTCTACAACTGGGGTACTACAGAGCTACACAGCATGGAAACAGGCCATTCGGCCCACCACATCCATGCCGACCAGTGGGCACCCATCTGTATTAATCCCAGTTTCCAGTACTTCGCCAGCAACGCTCTATGCCAAGGTGATTCCAGTACTCACCTAGACACTTTAAACGCCATCAGTGACTCTGCTTCCACCACTCAGGCAGTGCATTCCAGGTACTCACCCCTCTCTGGGTGAAAAAGGTCCCCCTCAGGTCCCCTTTAAATCTCTTACCATAAATCTATGTCCTCTAGTTTTATCTACATGTTTTATGGACTACCCTATTGATACCACTCATAATTTTATGTACCTCAGTCTCTTAACCTCTTAATCTCCTCCGTTCCAGATAAAGCAGACCCAGCCTCTCCACAAAACTGAAATGCTCCATTGCAGGCAACATCCTGGTGAACCTTCTCTGCACCCTCTCCGGTGTTAACAGTGCTCCAGTGTGTTTAAACTGATCTGCCTTTTAGGTTATAAAATTCTAAGTCCTGCCAAGGACCTGAGCCCCATTACAGGCTTGTTGCTTTAAAGAAGTGTGTACATTTCCATATTTCTGTATAACACAGGAGGCCATTTGACCCAACAAGTCTCTGCCGGCTCACAGAACATTGCCTGACTCAATTCTCCTGTAACCTATTCTTCTCACACTCTCATCACCTCCCTCCATATCCTACTACTTACCTAACACACTAAGGACAATTTAAAGTACCAGACATCACGTCTTTGGGATGAGGGAGGAAATCCATGCAGTCACAGGGAGAGCGTGCAAACTCCACACAGACGGCACCGGATGTCAGGATTGAACCTGGATCACTAGAACTGTAAGGCAGCAGCTCTGCTCGCTATGCCCTTTGTACCACCCAGGGCCAAGTGCTACTGGATTCCTTTTTACACCCATCTTAATCTCAACCAGAAGCAATCAATTTGATTGTGACGTTCCAGAGAAGCAATGAGATTTTTTTTAATGCAGCTGGTTGTTCCAATCTGGAATGGATGATCTGAAAGGGCAGTGAGGCAAGTTCCTCTTTCCTTTTGCACTGGAAGAGAAAAATGTTGCAGCACTTTGGAGGAGCAGGGTTGAGTGGCCAAATGGCCTCCTTCTGTGGGTTGTCATGAAATTGTGAGATGGTTGAGAGTTGACTCTCAATGCCCTTTTGGTGACAGTGCCAACAATCTCACCATCCGCCAGTGAATAAAATACACATGACTCTGTTTATTGTACCGTGTACACTGACTATTTTGTAATATTCTATTTGTTGACTTTCAGTACAGTTTGGAGCCTAACGCACAGCTGTAATGTTTGGCTGCTCTCCTGGTTGTCCCTTTGTGTTCCTTGCTCTGATGTCCCATGTGGAGCATTGGTCACAAAGGTCCCAAAAGCAGTGCCATTGTTAGTGACTTTCCCTGGATTTAGATCTGCACACCTTCTCCATGTTATCTGATGATTTCAAGAGCAGGTGAATGAGGGGAAATAATTAGGTTCTCGTCTCTCTACAAGCAAAACAGTAGATGCTGGAAATCTGAAATAAAAACAGAAAAATGCTAGAAATAGCCATCAGGTCAGGCAGCAGCCGTGGAGAAAAACAAGAGTTATTGCTTCAGGTTGACGATCTATCATCAAAAGCAGGAATTATTCTGACAACCAGTCACTGACCTGAAACCTTAACTTTGTTTAACGCACTCCAGATGCTGCCTGACCTTTGGGATGTTTCCAGCATTTGCAGTGTTTATTTCATCTCTTTGTGTATGTTTCCTTTAAGATTAGGAACTAATGTGGAAGGATAGTGTAAGTACCTACTAACCAGCTCACCTCGCAGCTCCTGAACACACCAACTCCCTCTCGGATTGTATAGGTCACCATTTCACATGTGTAACCTGAACAGGACAGGAGTCTCACATGGAAGGCACCCTGGCTGAGTGTGACTCTGTTCTCATTACAAGCCAAGGAATGGGCAGTGTCAAGCTGATATTCTTTAATCTTACTGTATACATTGTCTATACGTAATATCTCAGCCCAAGCCTGGAGGTTCTACGTTGCCTGTAGCTCAGATGGTCAGTATAATACTGCAATCAGTATAAGGTGTACAGTTGCACGTCAGCAGGTAGTGCATACTATACAAGACAAACGTTACCACATAATGGCACAGACAATGTATATTACAGAATAATTAGTTCATGTAGTTAATGGTTTAACAAATCTGACATCTGAGCTGAGATATTATAATTAGCTTAGTGTATCCGGTTGGATTGAAGAATATCAGCTTGACATTTACATTAGTCCCAATCCTGCCCATTCCTTAGTCTATAATGAGAACAGAACCATCCTTGACTGAGATGCCTTCCATACTTACAAGGAATCTCTGTGACTGTTAATATATTACAGATTAACATTCCATTTCATCATCCCACACTCAATGAAACTTGGGATGGTCAGGCTAAAATCCTGACAATCACCATAAATTTAACAACATGGATCAATCTTAGGAATCATACCAGACTCCAATATTCACTTCATTCACCAAAAAGCAGCAGAAACGGAACAAACCTGCCCCACCCACAGGACATCACCAATGTAGAAATGCACAGTGGAATCTGTCAATGTGTCCAGTGTGACAATTGGACCTTGCAGCTGAGACAAACTATTTTAAACGTTCGTCTTTGTTTACAAATTCTTTCATGACCTCAACCCTCCCTGTCGTACAGTCACCTCCAGCCATCTGTGGTCTTTGGGTTCCTCTAATTCTGGCCTCCTCTGTGTTCCCCACTTGCTTTGCTGCCCACTCCTTGACTCTAAGCTCTGGAATTCTCACCCAAACACCTCAACTATTCCTTCCTCCTAAAACATTCCTTAAAACCCCATATTTGACCAGTCATTTTGGTCCCTCATCTTAATAACTGAGGTGGTTTGGGATCTTATTTTGTCAGATTACATTTTCTTGAACAGTTGTAGGAGACCTTGCAATGTCATTGGAGCTATATAACCTTAAGGACCATGCTAGGGGTTACCACTCAGTGCTCAGTCCATGGTCGTGCAGGTCAGGGACCTCCGAAACAAAGCCCGATGCAATGGAATATATTCCAGTAGATACTCCAACTCCTCAGTATTATAAAACTTCAAGTAATCGCAAGAGTCTTTTTAATAAATGTTCCTTTACTGTTCTCCCTGTTCATAGTGAACTCTGAAGATGACATGGTCATGAGTCTGTGGTTTCAAAGGATTTTTTTTTACCAGCATCTGCTGATTTTAATAATTGGAATCACTTACACCAGACTTGGGGCTCAAGAATGTGATAGCATGTTCTGGCTATTTTTTCAAAAGCCTTTCATGATCACAGTCCCTCCTCTTCCCCTCAGTGTCTTTGATGAGGCCAAGCAGGCTTGATTTAAGTGAGCAACACTGCTGCCCTAATGGTTAGCAGCACTTCCCCTGAATCTGGTGGCTCCGAATCCTTTGTTCCACTTGGACTGACTTACCACTTTCGACCTCTGAAATAGCTCTGCTCAACTCTCTCACAACAACAGCCTTCTCTCTCCCTACTGTGATGCATTCCACTGTTTCACCAGTGATGGGGAGGAAGGGGAGGGGGTGGACGCTGAGAGAAGAGAACGTGAACATTGCTAAGATATCGGGAAAATAAAGAGGGATAGCAGGGCCCCTTCTCTGTGAGAAGCCGACTGCAGCGTACTGTTGGGAGTTAACAGCATGACTAAAGTCTTAGGCCGCAGTACAGACTGACCTTTGCTACAGACCTTCTTTCAAAGAGCAGGTATTCAGCACAGCTGGGATTGCATTCTTTAAAAGCATGCTAAGTTTCTCTCAGTGACTTCAATTAGAAGATAAAGAAGGAAAGAAAGAGGGCAGGGGGGGAGTGAAGGGAGAAACTACAAGTGTTGAAGATGCACAAGAAAGAATTTAAATCTTGGGGCTAAATTAGTTCCACATGCCTCTGATGGGCACTAAATTACAACATAAAAGAGAAAGACTTTTATGAAAGATTTTACTGTCTCGGATCAATCACTTCAAGTCAGGGAGTGCCAGTGACATCTCTTTGTCCTTCCCCCAAGTCTTCTGAATCAAGGAGGCCACAGTCTTTTGGTCTTTATCACTTTTGTAATGAGTAATGGCCACGTGTTTTGGAGTTCAAAAAAAACCCTGGACTGATTAGAGAGAGGAAAAAGAAACAAATCTGATCCAGGGGTTTGGCACATCTGGAAGTGAAAGCTGCATGGAGCAGTTCTCTCAGATTTGTTTTTACTCTTAGCCATGCATCTATTTGCAATGCAGAAAGTATTTCTCCTTCACATGTACAAAAGGTCCCACAGCTCTGTCATTCCAGTTATAGTACAAAGGATGGGAGAAAGAGTGCAGGGGATGGGGGGACAAACTAACACTGTCAACCGACATCCCAATAAAGAACTTAATGTACTGATTCAAAGGCTTCACCTCTTATTTCTTCCCTTTTAAGCATAAAATCAGTAAGTTCTTTCTTAAAGGCAGACCATCTTAAGCAAACTGATTAAAATTGTTTTCCTGCGATTATACTTTTCTAACGTGACCACATTATGCTAATTGTACACAGATGGGTTGATTGTTTCCCTGTTTTGCATCAACTTGACTCACAGCAGAGTTTATGTGAAAGGTTGTGGCCTTCACTGGATATTTTGCAATGACATTCCACAAGATGGCCAATATTCCAAGTGTTTGCTGCAGTTAGACATCACTTTCAAGGAAACTGTTTGATGCTTCCCAGACCACTCTTGTATCTCAATGTTACACCAAAGTAGTAAGCATTTAGGAATCTTTATTTCTCTTTATGTTGTATGTGGTAACACGTATCTCAGCAAAAAGTGTCTAACCTTTGACAATTATCCAGTGACAATGCAGCTCTTGCCCTCACTCTCACTCACACTCCTTCCCTCAAACACTCAACCCCTCCTTCCTTCACTCCCTCACTCTCAACTCCCTCCCTCACAACCCCCTTCCTCACTTAGCTCCCTCCCTCACACTCATCCCTCCCTCACACACACCTTCACTCTCAACTCCCTCCCTCACTCTCAACCTCCCTCACACTCCTTCACTCGCTCCCTCCCTCTCAACCCCCTCCCTCACACACTCCTTCACTCCCTCCCTCTCAACCCCCTCCCTCACACACTCCTTCACTCCCTCCCTCTCAACCCCCTCCCTCACACACTCCTTCACTCCCTCCCTCTCAACCCCCTCCCTCACACACTCCACTCCCTCAATCTCAACCCCCTCCCTCACACACTCCACTCCCTCCCTCTCAACCCCCTCCCTCACACACTCCTTCACTCCCTCAATCTCAACCCCCTCCCTCACACTCCACTCCCTCCCTCTCAACCCCCTCCCTCACACACTCCTTCAATCCCTCCCTCCCTCTCAACCCCCTCCCTCACACTCACAAAATAAGTACAATGAACCAAATCCACCCTACAGCATCGTTACAAGATGCATAAGACACAGCTGTCTGCTGGTAAAACAGTTCCAAGTGAGCTTGGGGAGTGCCTGATCCACATTAGCCCCCGATTCTTCATGCTATAATGATTTAAACAATACCTGCATCAAGCTGATCGCCTCCCCTATTTCTGCCCCCCCCCCCCCCCCCGGTTCCAGTCACACGTGAATCCTCCGCGGTCAGGAAACGCGCCACCTACCCCTCTGCCCATTGAAAGCAAGTTTCACTGATGTCTAACCGGTGGCAGATGCATGCGAGCAGAGGGAACATTAAACGTCCACCGACAATAAACAGTGCGGTGTTAACCCTCTCGGGACCACGGTCTTACCTGAAACATTTGCCATCGACTGGCCGTCCCGAGTTGGCGGCCCGGGACCCCTGGTCGCCCAGCCCCGCTCCGGAGGGGGGCTTCTTGTCCCGGATCTCGGGGCAGATCCACTCCTCCTCCTCGTTCAGCGTCGGTAAGTAACCACAAACCACTTGTATTCGGGCTAGCTCAGAGTTGCCGACAAACAGAGGGTTCTCCCCACCGGTCCTGACGTACTGAAGGTAGATGTCTGAGGTCAGGAACATCTGGTAGCAGTTTTCTTCCATCGCGGTCTGGATCTCGGTTTGCGCCTGGTCAAACATCGCCGAGTCGATCTGCTGCTTCCTGATGGTGTCTCTGATGTAGCATTTGGTGGCCGCCTTCAGCTGCCTGGACACGGCGCTGTTCTCCACGTACCGCTTGTGGATTGCCCTGGCCACTCTCAGGGTCTTGGGGTCGGCCACGTCCATCTGCCTGAAGCCATTGCAGGCAAACCAGAAATCCAGCGTGTCCACGCGTTCCTCCCTCTCCAGGAAGGCGCGGAAGAGATGCGCCCCGTCCTGATCGGCCAGCAGCGAGTGCAGGGACTTGGTCCAGCGGCTGAGCGCCGAGTCGGGGGACGCGCTGCCCTCGGGCTCGCCTAGCTCGTCGTCCTCTCTCCTGGGGGCCGAGGTGACAGCCTGTTCCTTCAGGCTGTGGCCCTTACTGGGGTTGTGGGGTTGGCATCTCTCCCCTTCCTCCCCCGGCACCGGCGGCCGGGGAGCATCTGCCCTGAAGGCAGACACCACAGCAGCGGCGCTCATCGCTCGGAGGCGAGGCTGGAGCCTCTCTCTCTCTGCTCTCTCTCTCTCTCTGCAAAGCTTTCAGTCAGCGGGGGATGACACGGCCGTCTTCTGTCTGCAATAGAAAGTATCGATTTAATGAAACCTGACTTCAAACAGGATGAGCACCGAAAAAACACACACAGAGCAAGCCAGCCTATTTAATCTCATCTTTTGTCCGTGTGTTTTTGGTGCCAGTATTATCTCCCGAAGTTAAACAAAAGCATATAAAAATGTCTTGAAAGTTACTGAAATGTAAAGGAGGAAAAAAAAGTTCTGGCTCTCGATAAAAACTCTTTCCCAAAGTTTTGTGTGTAAGATACAAATCTGACCTGAATATCAGGAGTTGGACCCAGTTTGGATTGCACAGATGAAACCAATTGTACAAGACTTTCTGCATCTTGGACTCCCCCCGTGGTATCAACAACACCCCCCCCCCACTTCCTCTCCCCCCCCCACCAGCCGGGGCTTCGTCATAAATTATAAACGCCTTCTGCCCCCCCAGTAGAACAAAACGTTTCAGATCCCTTCTCACCCCCCCCCCCCCCAACAACGCTAACATCAGAGAAATGCAAAACCCGTCCTTATGGAGGAGACAACCCGGAACTTTGATCGTCCCGAACCTCCCCCCATCCCACACACACGCAGGCGGAGGTGTGTGCTATTCACGGCTACAACTTCACTCCAAAGTATAAATAATGAAAACTGATGGTGGCAGATCACGGAGACAGATCCGGGCTCGGTGTCAGGGGTGAAGCGAGCTCTCGGCCTGTTCCGGCATCACCATTGGATTTCAAAGGGAACGAATGTCTCACCCTCTTTGCTCGCAACGTTATAGTCGGAGCCATTGAGAGCGCCCCACTTTCTCTTCCCCCCCCCCGCCCCTTTCCTCACCCCTTCTCTGGGATCCTGTGTCACCCTCTCCCTACAACCATTCCACCCCTCTCCGAGGGGGCAGCAGACAGTTCCGGGGGGGGGGGGAAGCGGTAGAACCGTAAAATAAAAAGGCAGCCCCTCTCGTTAATGCATTTTAGCGACACCCCTTCCCCCTCCTCTCCCCACAAACCCACACCTCGCTCGGATCGGCCGCCAGTTCCCCGTCTCCCGGACTCTCCCCACCACGGCCCATTCAAACCGCTTCTCCCAGTTCAAAGGAATGTCAAGCCAACATCAAAAGGCGCCGCGAAGGCCACGAACAACAACGCACACAGACTCACAACTTACCATAAATCCATCCTGCGCCTCCCAAACAGACGATTCCTTCCTTTCTTTTTGTCAGAAAAAAAAGCAAGAATTTATTTTGCAGCGAGTGTGCGTAAAGCGAGTCGCGGTGGGGATTTTCGTTGGTCCTCTCATTCACGTAAAGCGTGTTCCCTCTCGTCCCCCTGAAGCTCCTTCCTCCTCGGTTCCTCCTGTAGCAATCGCCAGTTTACCCTTCACTCCGTGACTCCGCGCTCCAAATGTCCCCCCGGCTATTCCAACACACATACAGAAATCTGGAGGTGCGGTCTAAGTGCCGACATCAAAGAGATCGGCCGATCAGCGAATCCAGCAAGAGAGATAGCGAGCAAAGGAGCAGGCAGCGTCCCGACAGACACCGCCACGGGCGCAGGCAGCCCGGCTGGTAGGGAACTGCCTTCCAAAACACGGTCCGCCACTCCGGCAATTAACACCCGCGAGCTTCTGCCCGCCGCCGTGCCATGGATTTATAAACTTCCCAGGACCTTATCAAAGGGAATCCGTCCTCAGCCAACTCCCTGGGGGTGGAGACGTCAGTAGTGACTAATGTACCGCCCCAATCGCATTATCTCTGCGCCGCACAGTTGCATCATAAACTTTCATTGCTCGCTACAATGTGAATTGGCATAAGGCAAGGCCACTTCGAGCCCTCCTCACCACTTTTTCATGTTGTGTCTCGTCGCCCAGCCGCTGGACCGGACTCCTTAAAAGTTTTACCCGGTTTTGCAGTTATGCGCGCAACGTGTGCCTGTCCTTTTAAAAAAAATATAAAACTGCATTTTCAAACTCCGTCACAGGCGCAGAAACTCGGACCGCTAAGATCGAGGGGCCTTGTGCAGGGAAGCGACTTAAAGCGTGTCGGACCATTGAAAACTTTTGAAGTGCTGCATCGGGTTACTTTACTGCATGAATAATCTCGCCCCATATTTACAAATGGAAAAATAAATTAATCGCAACACCTTTCCACAATCAACAATTACAAATGCACCTTCGCAGTGAACAGCAACTTCGATCTTTCCTACAGTGTAAACATTAAAAACTTTGATTGAAATGGCATCCAGGCAGTTTTGCATTGTTAAAACGCGGATCTGCATATCAAAGTTTGCATAAAAAGTTAATCATTTTCTTTCTTTTTGTTTTCAGGATAATGTCAGAGAACCTCACATGAAAACCAACTGTACAAATCGTATTACAAACCAAAGAATTAAGAAGTCTGTTTTTCAAAAGTAATTGTTGCCTTTGATGCAGGACTGGCGCGTTTAAAAGGCACCCTGACTTCAAATGCACCGAAAGTTTGAGACATTGCTGCCAATGATTCCAGACTTTTCTGATACCTGACCACCACCAGCCTCAATATATCAACAAGGGGTCACAATGTAAATAAGGCTCTGAGCTGCGGTCCAAGCCTTAAGAGTACAAAAATGACATTGTAGGCTATAAAACTGGAAGAATCAGTAAAATAATCATCTAAACAGAGGTTTTTAAAATGTGTAATCAATAGTGATCTAATTTAAAATAAAATAATAACTGAAGCCAGTAATTTATTGGTCGAGGTAATTTTAGAATCAGGGAACACTTTGCACTGCTTTGAAGCAGAAGTTTTAATGTCTGTCACATGGACTTTATTAGGCTGATTGTATTTTTTATCTCTACTGTCGCTATCAGTTGCAGATTCTAATAGCATGCTGATCTTGCACGTAGCCTTTATTGAAAAGTTGACCAAATGCAAGTTTGCAAAGCTGAATTCTAAACTCTACAGGACCTCCGGAACTTCTGTGGATTCAGGCCTTTGGAAATACAAAACTTTCTGCAACTGAAACCCGGTCCGTGCATTTTCCCTGAAACAATGCTAAAGGTTCAACATTGGAGGTGTTCTCTGCACGGATAAGGCGATAGCCCAGTTTCTGATTGCTGCACAGCAGTGGGAAGCGAGACGCTGTCCCTTTAAAATGATTATCTGTGTGAGATCGGAAGTGGTTGGTGAGGGAAAAAGCTTCTCTTGGTAAACAGCAGCGCTCTCTTGGAAAGACAACCAATCAAACATTAACTAACCAGCCCAGATTTACAGCCAGTACCATCAGGAGAGGCCCTGTAATCACAATGCAAATACTCCTATTCATGCATAACCTTTCATTCTGCCGACTTTCCCTAGATTAAAAGAGCGCACATTCTTTGGTCTCTTGTGGGTTGGGTAGGGAGGGGGAAGAGAGGAGGGGCTGGCTGCAGCCGCCAGGGGAAGCGCTCTAGGCGGTAGAAGCGTGAAATCGAGGCCGCTGCCTTCAACTGCAACTTTCCAGGCCCGGGGTTGAGTCACGCTATGGATTTGCTCACAACTGCTTCGGAACACAAGTCCAACTTCATTAACTCAAGTTATTACACATACAACACGCTAAGGACGTTTAGCATTGTTATTACTTTGAACATATTTCATGGTAACATTCAGATGTTAATGGTGCACATGTATAAATACACCGCCTATAGTCCCACCATTTTCTGAATAACTTCCAACTTTGAAAAATTATTCTTTTGTTATAGAATCCCAGGTAATGACACTCCCGATTCTCCCCAGCCCCCCAAAATATCAAATAAAATGTTTTTATTGAAGCAATTATTAGCACCCTTGGGCAATACTTTTGCAAACGTTTTTGTACCTGATTTCTTTCACAGTAAAACTGTTGTGATATATAATGAAAGCAAGAGAGCCTTAAAGAATACAGTGCATCACCAGGTAACACCAGGACACCGCCAATACTGGTGGTTTCACACTAAGAGTGGTGGGCTTGTCTGCAGGCAAATTGTGAGGAAGCTTAGTCAGTGGATTTACCATGCCTGTTGAAACAAGTTTCCAAATCACCCTTCAGTCAACAATTATTCCTCTGAAGTCCTTGGGGGTAAAGTGGTAGCTTTACGTGGGGGTGTGGGTGTGATAAGCTATCTGCCCCAGTACAGGACTTACACAGGAAACGACCACATTTACTGCAGTGAGATCCTCACTGAGAGCTCTGTAAAATAATTGGTTATGAATTGCTCTAATGTAAGGGAGTTAACAGGTCTTTCAAGGTTCCGACAGCAGTTTTCAATATCCGAACTGGAGCATTATTTTTCTTTATCCAATTCTTTCTTGAATGCACAACCCACTTGGATATGGCTGCATGGGGGACATCAGAGCCAGATCTTGTCCTTAATCAACATCCCACCATAACTCAGAAGTTCATTAATCAGAGATCAGGACACTTGAATTATTTCATCTCTCTCCTGCCTCCCCTGCCACCTCCATTCTTCCTTCCCCAACCACCCCCCCCCCCCCCCCCCCCAACCACCACCTCATGAGCTCCAGCCTTTCATTTACCTCTCAGCTGGTATTAACCAACTCAGCAATGACTGGACCTGTCTGGCCTGTACAGTTGACCATGACAGTATGCATAACCTTATCCATGAAGCTTCTGAGGTGGCTCCATAATGAAAATGGTAAGCATTGGCTCTACCGACAATATGAAGCAAATTAAACCCCCTTCTTTGCAAGGTGGAAGTGAAAAGCTCACAAACAACCTGGCAAGTTACTGGAACAAAAAAAAACTGCAGATGCTGGAAATCCAAAACAAAGGCAGAAAGTGCTGGAAACACCCAGCAGGTCAGGCAGCATCTATGGGAGAGGAACACAGCCAATTCAGGTCAATGGCTCTTCATCAGAACTGGGAAAGTGAGAAGTGTGTGTGACATTGCCTCGATGGGGAGGGGTGGAGACGACCGAGGGAATGTCTGTGACAGGGTGCAGAGCAATGCTTTCAAGGAAACTTTCCAGCTGCTTCGCTGGAAGACTGTGAGGCAGTAATTCACTTGCCACTCTTACAATTCAGTGCACCACATTGAGTGTTCACAGTGTGGCCTCCTCCACACTGAAGAAACTGATCGCAGGTTGGGAGTCTGCTTTGGAGCACACCTCTGTTCAGTCTACAGGTCAACCCAGAGCTTCCAGTCACCTGTTGCTTTAATTCTCCACCCCACTCCCACTCTGAACACCCTTCCTACATTACTCCAATGATGCCCAATGTAAGCTTGAGGGACAACACCTTGGACATGTTCAAGTCTTCAGGACTTGACAGTGAATTCAATATTTCAGTTAACCTCTTTATTCCTCTCGACCTGTTTCAATTTGTTTCTTTCTCTTCTTCTGTTCTCAACTGCCAATTTTAAAGTTACCTTGCCCATTTTGGTCAGCACTCTGTCACAGACAATCCCTCTGATCTCTCCACCCCTGCCTCGGTGAAGGCAGCATCTGTCTTCAAAGATCCCCACCATCCAGGCCATGCCATCTTCTCACAGCTACCATCAGGCAGGAGGTACAGAAGCCTGAAGTTCCAGTATAGCAACACCATGACCACTTTACACTACAATGGACTTTGTTTTGTTTTGTTCTAATTGTGTCCTTTCTTGTAAAAAATTGTGTATAATTTATGTTTTTCTTGTGAATGCTGCTGATTTGATGCTATGTGCCTGTGGTGCTGCTGCAAGCGAGTTTTTCATTGCACCTGTGTACACATTTACTCGTGCATTTAACAATAAACTTGGCTTTGACTTTGCAACTTAAAACACACCAGTCATATCACTTTTCCAGTTTTAATGAAAGCTCCTTGATCTGAAATGCCAGCTGTTTCTTTCCCCACAGATGCTGCCTGACCTGTTGAGAGCATCTAACATTCTTTATTTTCGACTGGTAAGTCAGTTTGCTCAACTCATTTTTCATTTTTGGACCTGGGTTCAACTCCAACTTTAACAGATCTTATGAAAGATACTTCTCAATCTGTCATGAAAGAAGGAGAAGAAAGCCTTTCCATGCAATCTTTTTTGACCTCAGAACAACCTGAAGAACTTTACAACCAACAAAATCTCTTTTTGAAATGTAGATAGAAAACGTTGCAGGCAATTTCCCCACAGCTAACTCCCACAAATAGCAATGGGATAATAACCAGATAATGTTTTTTTTCAAGTGTTGAATGAGAGATGAACATTGGGCAGGACACCTGAGAGAACTCTCCACTTTCCTTCAAAATAGGTCATGGAAACCTCTGCTCCCACCTCCGACCATTGAGCACTACCTCAGCTCAGCATTGGGAATGCTGGGCTCCATTTTCTGCTCAAGTCTCTGCACAGGTAAGACAACAGCTCAAAACTCCTTTCAATTTGGGATGAAGTTGGCAAACTGCCAAAAGTGGCTACAAGGAAGGTCAGAGTGGGAGCCGTCAGCTCTGCTAGATTGGGTGGTGGGTGGAAGTTATTAGAAGGTTTGGCATAAGGCAGTACAGTTTAGATGAAAGTACAATTTTACCCTTGTGTATGTGTTTCCAGGATGTGTTTAACAGTAATATATTTCAATGCCCAATTAAAGATTAAAATGAAATTTTGCCCAATCCCAGATGATCTGACCAAGGTAGCCACTGTCAGCTTTTTCCAAAAGTTGTTTTTGATCACCTTTAGTAGTTTAGTTCAGATTTCCAGCATCAGTTTTGTCTTTGCTTTTGTAGTTTAGTGGTATTGTTCAGAACTTCTATAGGCATGTGTGGGACTTGAAATTTCCTGGATTTTGGAAGGGTATACCATCCTTCATGGTACAGGATGAACGTGTGCTTGCATGCATCCACAAGCTCACCTTCTGCATGTGATGACTGGATGATTACAGGGGTGGGAATGAAGTCTCCTACATCACAACCTTCACCCTGCCTTTCACCTGTGCGTAGCACCCTGAGAATCTCTCACAGCCTAAGATAGAGTGCCAGGAAAGCAGTGGTTTGGATCAGCAGACAAAGGGATATGAGATCAAATTTACCTGTTTCATTAAAATTAATTAATATTTTACTTTCAAAAGAAAAATAAGACGTGCACTTACATTTCGCAAACCTCATCCCTAAAGAGAGGAGGTTTTTAAAACTGTGGTCACTCTTGTGATGTGTGAAATGAAGGAGCCAACTTGTGCACACCACACACTCAGACACAGGAGTATGGTTATAGCAAGATCATTGATTTGTAGTGATGTTGGCTGAGAGATTACTCTGGGCCTGGAGTGAACTCCTCCACTCCTTGTACTGTGGGTGACTCTGAGTGTGGAAATGGTGAGCAGCCACACTGTGGTCTGGAGGATGGTGGGGATCACAAGCTGTGCTGCTCCCCATGGTGTTGCTGAGGAGCCCCTGGTACCTGCTCTTCCCTGTTTGAGTTGTAATAAGATCATCTCCTTTTACAAAGCAGAGAGTTTTGAGGAGTCAGGGTGGATTCCAAAAGAATTGCAGCGATTTTTAGATTTTTGGACATTAGTGGAATCAAGAGATATGGGTTGTTGCAGGAAAGTGGGGCTGAGGTAAATGATCAGCCATGACCTCACTGAACGGCCGAGCAGGCATAATGGGCTGAATGGCCTCTTCCTCCTTCTATTTCTTCAGTTGTTTTAACTATAATGGGACAAAAATACATTCTTGCTACCTGGGCCTCAATGACATCTCCATTCACCTTTGAGAAAGTTTTCATTTTGAACTCCTGTGGTCCTAATGGTGAAGTTATATCTACAAGGTCATGAAGGGTTTCAGAATTTTGAACGATTCATGATAAGGCACTGATCGGTAACCTCCATGTCAGAATAGTGTGTGCTCATCATTTTTAGTGGTGGAGGCAGATTATTCATTGAAGCCTTGGCGAGTTGCTGCTGTGTGATCTGTAGATAATACATAGTGCAGGCACGGTATCCTCTGACTGTGGGGGTAAGGATTATTGAAGGCAATTCAAGTGGACTCCTTTGTCCTGTATAGAATTGGGAACTTTGAGTGTTGCTGGAGCTGAACTCATCCTGGCAAATGGAGAACATTTCATTACAGAACTGAATTGCACCTTACAGGTGATGGAGAGGGATTTGGAAAGTCAAGGGATGAGTCACCGCTACTGAATACCCAGCCATTGACCTGATCTTGTAAACATGGTATTTATGTAGCTGATTCAGTTGAGTTTTTGATCAAAGACGATACCAAGGCTGTTGATGATGGGGTATTCACTGATGATTATGCAGCAGAGTATCAAAGAGCAGTAACTAAATACTCTCTTATGAACATGGTCAGTGTCTGGCATCTGTGTGGCATCAAGGTTACTTGCCACTTACCAGCACAGGGTCAGATGTTAATCCTGGTCTTGGTGCAAGTAGGTGTGAAGTCGTTCATCACCTGAGGAACTGCAAATGAGCTGTACTGTGCAATTTTCAGCAAACAACTCTCCTCTGACATGCTGGAGGGAAGATCATTGATGAAGCAGCTAAAGGCTTGGGAGTTTCTAAGCCAGTGCACTTGAAAATTATTCCCTGAGTTCACTAGGTTCATGTAGATTGAATCTGAGCCCAGAAGGAGAATGTTCTCCTTATAATGAGTAACCACTGACTCTACTGTGGACTTGCAGTTGTTCGGTTGGGATCCTTACAGGTGGTGACTGGTTTCTGAGCATTTGAGAGATCTGGCTGAACAAAACATACACACATTAACATCCTTCCCTACAAAGCACTGATTTCAAACCTCATCTCTCACACTGCAACCTCCTGTCCTATTTTCCAGCCTAAATCTTACACCTTTATCCACTGCTAGCTTCTCCTTCTGCACAGTTTTCAGACTCATCTCTAAGTCAGAATGGTGAGGGCTGAAGTCCCATCCTGGAGAATTGAGATCCTAAGCTAGGCTGATGGTTCACTGCAGAACTGAGGAAGCTGAAGGCTTTTCTTGGATGAGGCATTGACCCAGGGTCCCAAACATTCTTTTGGATGGATGTAGAAGCTCACAAGTTATATTACAAGAGCAGACGAGTTACCTCTGGTGTCCTGACCAATATTCAACCAACACTGTCTATACTTCAAATTTCCTTAATAGGCTATAAAATTCTTAGAAACTTCTCGAGGTTGTGAAAAGCACAATATGAATGCAAGCTCCACATGTACCTTTGCAACATGAAATTGTCATCAAAAAAACTCTTTTCAATCCCAAAACACGCAGCTATGGCTTCAGTCATGCAGCCCAGACTACGTTCTCAGCTCCCACTGGGTCCCCCCGCACCCCCTTATTAAGCACACATTGTTAAGCACACATCCACTATCAGCCCACTTATTTGCACAAAAGCTGGTCAGGTAATGCGTTGGTGTACATTTGATGTAAGAGTGTAAGTTTCTTTCCTTGTGGATATCGTTATTGGTGAGTGTTGGTGCCATTGTTGCCAAGTGTCCATGGGTTTGCTGGTGGATTTACTGGTCTATATCTCAGAGAGGAAATGTTTGCAGTAATTATAGGGAGTTGTCCCTGCTATCTGCCACAGACACAGCCCTCCTCCATTGTTGCTTCCCCTTGGTTGAAGAGCTCCTCCCAGGGTCACACTGAGGATTCCATCCAAAGCACATGACCTTCAGAAATTCTGGAAACAAGCAGAGAGCAGCACCACCCTTGTACACGGACTTGCAAAAACTTTGAGTCTGTCAGGCAAGAGGGATCATGGAGAATTCTTCTCAAATTTGACATTCTTCAGAAGTTCATTATCATTCTATGAATATTACATGTAAGGTGTAAACATCACCAATCGCTTGTCCTGGTCCAACCATGTAGACGCCATGGCCAAGAAATCACACCAAGCGCCTCCATTTCCTCAGAAGGCTAAGGAAATTTGGCATGTCCCCATTGACCCTCCCCAAATTTTCTAGATGCACCACTGAAAGCATCCTATGCAGACTGCTCTGCCCAAGACCTCAAGAACTTGCAGAGAGTTGTGGACACAGCTCAGTTCATCATGAAAACCAGCCTCCCCTCCATGGACTCTACACTTCTCGCTACCTCGGTAAAGTAGCCAGTGTAATCGAAGACCCCACTCACACTGGATATTCTCTCTTCTCCACCCTCCCATTGGGCAGAAGATATAAAAGCTTGAAAACACGTCCCACCAGGCTCAAGGACAACTTCTATCCCACTGTTATAAGACTCTTAAACAGACTCCTTGTACGTTAAAGATGAACTCTTGACCTCACAATCTGGTCATGGCCTTTGCACCTTATTGTCTACCTGCACTGCACTTTCTCTGTAACTGTAATCATAACACTATATTCTGCATTCTGTTATTGCTTTTCCCTTGTACTGCATTTAGTCCATATTCCTCTAAACCTTTCCTATCCATGAACCTGTTGCAATGTCTTTTAAACATTGTAATTGTACATGAGTGCCAGTGCGTTTACTGGTGCAGAAGGGGGTCTTTCTGGTGCATGGACATGTGTTTGATGGTTACTTTACTGGTGCACATTGTTGGTTTTTATGCTGTATATTGGTATGGTAATGGCCATGTTGGTGAGTTTCAGTGAGCTTTAAAGGGGTAAGGCTGGTGAGTGCTGGAACGTGCTTGTGAATTTCCCTTTATACAACATTGAGTTTCTTGGCATTTGTCGTCTATCAATGGGCTTTGCTGGTAGATTTCAGAAGCAGAGTTTTATCCTGGTGTTTGCCTCACTTAGGAGATTACAAAGCTGCGGGAGTTGGGGGGGGCAGGGGAGCAGCAAGTGTCAGCTGGCTCTTTCTTATCAACTTTGTATGAAGTAACAACGTATTCAAATATAATGCAGCAATTATTTCTGTGATACAAACAGGAAAACAGATGGTTTAAACCATCTAAATATAATTAGTACAATGTTGGAAGGGAGAAACATCTTGGAGAAATGTTTTTCAGGTCATGCTGGTGAAGGTGAGGAGGTTGGGGGAGGGAAGGTAGGGAGATGGTGGAGGGTGGTCAGGGGTTGGTAGGGAGAAGTTGACATGCCTGGCAATTAAGTGAAGACACTGTGGCTGGAGTTGTGTCCGGACGCTTGTTTGAAAGCCATTGATCAGTTTCTCTGTCAATTACTTTCCTGGTCATTCTTTCACCTTGAAGGTTAAACTCCTTTGCTCACTGCCTGTGACCGTAAACGACCTCTCCTTTTGAAGTGATTATCCCTTTATCTATGGTGCCGTCGAGGATAGTGTGGAATTTTGTGGAAAATGAAAGCTGAAGGTGCAAAAAATTCTGCTAAAGACTGTTAAAAATATATATAAGCAGCCTTGCCTGCAGTTGTAGTGCCATGACCAATAGGAGACAATCTACAATTTTCTAATGATCACGAAAAAAAAGGAATGACAATAATTTAGCAGTAATGAGAGAAGACATAAATACAGTTGTCAGAGTCTCACCCGAGGCCCAATGGAAAGTAGCCTTTTAAGCCAAAAGAGATACAATTAGAGTGTAAAGAATAGCCCTTTGATGTTGGCTTGGAAGTAAAAGGAACACTCTTGGTTAAAAAACGGCTTTCTGTCCAGTAACTTTGGTTACAGACCATTAATAAGATCACTTTGAAGAGCTGGTGTCTTGCTAATCTGCCAATGTAAAATGTTAATGTTACTACACTGGGAAGAGCCCAAATCTAAAGGTCACAGAGTTGCAGCTGTTCCAAAGCAACTTCTTAGGGATAAACCTCTTTATATTAGCAATTACTTTAGGTTTAAGGTTTCCTTTTAAGATACTAGAAAAATTAATTGGCATGTCATTGAATGGACTTAAATCTGAGAATTTTAAAAATGTTTGCTTTTGTTGAACTTCACCACCCGATTCTCCACTCTCAGCTGTTAGAATCCTTCCTACCATTTGAGAAACAAGGAGGTGACCAGAACAGAAGATAAATCTGTGAGAGGTAGGTGCTTTGGCCCATCGTTCCATTGAAACCTATAATTTCCTCATCACAGTATCTACTTGGCAATCAGCATCTCATTGTTTACTGACTGTTGGGAATGTTTTCACAGTTGCTACCTCGAATGAACAAGTTGGTACAAGTATAAAGAGAAAAGTGGACAGTACTTAGACTTTCAGCCTTATCCTTTAAACTTCTACCTCTGATCGTAAACACAGTAGCCAAGTCACATATCACAACATCCTTTCCAACTGCAGCC
Organism: Pristis pectinata; assembly: GCF_009764475.1. NCBI lineage: Eukaryota > Metazoa > Chordata > Chondrichthyes > Rhinopristiformes > Pristidae > Pristis > Pristis pectinata. The sequence continues at coordinate 4,050,845 of NC_067422.1, forward strand.
ACCCGAGTTTTGGGTCGAGGGTTGTAGGAGATGTAACTGTTTCAAAGTGGATTATTCCTCCCTTTTTACCAACTGCAGTGCAATGCCTGGATTTAGAACAAAGTTAGGGACAAACATTCATGGGGCAATTTCAAACCATCTTCAATTCATGTTCCTCAGTGTGAGGTGACTTTTGGAATGGGTTGTTCGATAAGTGATCTCACATTATTAGCAAAGGACTTTAAAGAAGCTGGGTCCTTATTGGAAAACTCTGGCTTCCTGTTCAATCCCTATTCTTATCCCATCACCACCGGTGGCTGTGTCTTCCTTCAGCTGCCTGGGCCCTGAGCTCATGATTCCCTCCCGTAACCTCTTCACTTCACATTCCTTTAAGACTCTAACCTCAAGTCACATATCCTAATTTTTTAAAAAATACAGCTCAGTATAAAAGTTTGTCTGATGACACTCTTTCTTTGCGTCATTTATTATTATTGGCTGTTATTATTAAAAAGGAAAATTACTAAAAGGAATTATTACGAATATTTGTGCTGGGTTCCAATCGCCTAATAATTGTATTCACTGAATTGTAACATATGGAACAGATATTAAAAATGCAAAAAGCAAATAAAAACTCCTGTGTACACAAAAGGGAATAAAACCAAATTGCAAACCCAACAATTTTAATTTACATAGCATGGTTAATGTTGCAAAACACACAAAGGCATTCCCAGAAAGGTTTTCAAACAAAATTTGATGCTGAGACACTAACTCAGGGCAGATTGGTAGGTTTGAACAGCATTGTGAAGGAAGGAAGAGAGATGGAGAAAGGTAGCAAGGAATCTCCAGAGCTTTGGGCCTCAGTCACTGAGGGAACGACCCCCAGCGGTGGAGCGAGTAAGCTGGAGATATTCAAGAGGTAGGAACTGAAGGAGAGATATAGTGCAGAATGATAAGGTTGGAGGTTATTATGGCACCAGGGAGGGGAGAGGCCATACAAGGATTTGTAAATGAGGATGACAATTTGAAAACTGAATGATTTCCTAACCAAGATGAATTATGGTCAGTGAGAGCAGGGTATTGAGTGACCAGGACAGTGCAAGTTATGACTGTATTGGAATAGTTGATCTGGAGCAGAGGTTCCCAGCCTGGGGCAAGGCACCTGGGGTGAGGGTTTCAAAGACTGCAGGAGATCCATGACGGAGGGTAATTTACTAAGAAAGTTCACACAGAAAAGTAAAAGTAAATAAAATGAACTTTGCACCTGAACTGCCTCAGCAGTTCCCAGAAATCCCCTAGAAAGCCTTGAGAGGCGCAACCAGTGACATCACCAGGGGTACGAGGGAGGTGGGGAAACGCGTATTTTGTCAGGTCTGAATAAGTGGAGCTTTCATTCAAGAAGCTAGGGATGCGGCAGATCAAAAGGCAAGAGCTGCATGATTGAGGATTCAACAGCAGACAAGGATGGAATCCATGGCTGTGGACTATATTCAGAGATGCATGGATCATGTGGTTTAATTTCCAGTGTTTCTGCTGTTTAGATGAACGAAATATCGGCTAATCCAGCACTGGATATCAGACAGTCCACAATGTGGAGGCTCTGAAGCAGTTGAGAGAGGTGGTGGTAGGAGATGGATGGAGGAAAAGGTTCAAGGATGTTCACAAAGCCTCATCCCCACCAATTCATGGGAGTCCCTGAAAATGGGGAAGGAGCTCTTGGAATGGTCCTGAGAACCTCACATCCATGAATCAGGAGCACATGGAAGTCCTACCTAAATGGTGGAAGGAGTGCACCACCTCCCAAATGACTCAGCTGGCCACCTCATCAAGCATCTCCTACCCTACCTCTGGCTAGGTCTGTAGCTCCTACATTGGCCTCACCAAGTAGGAAGCAAGACACCCTCAGCCCAAGGAACTGCACGAGAAGAGAAGATAAAGAGATGGGTGAGGACAGCTTGCTTTCCACCTCACATCACACATCTCTCAGACCGTTCTGCATTGGAGAGAAAGGAACAGAAAGAAACAAGGCTGGTTCCAAGAGGAGGTGAGCTAAAAGTGAAGTTTGGAAAAATTTAAGAGGGTTGGACTCCCGATCTCTGCTGGTCCGAAGACTAGTCATTTCTTCCCTAAGTGTGCATTTCCTGTCTGGTTTCAGCTGTACCCAGCTATAACACTCCAGGAAGGATCTTGGCATAAGCTTCTGCTGCCGGGTGTTCTGGGCCACCAACACACAGAATGAAGGAGTGAGGCTGAGGTCCTTTCCTTCTGTGTCCCACTTGCCTGATTACTTTGAACCTTCCTTTACAGAACCAGCTCTGTCCTTCATACAAATCCTGTAGAGTGGTGCAGCTCAGGGGAAATGGGTCCCCATTCCTTTTAGAACAAAATTCCAGCATCCACACTCCCTTCTGTCCGCATTACTTATATCCTGATGTTTGCATTCAGGGGCAAAGGCCAAGAAAATCAGTTCCAAAATCCACAATGCAGGGAAGAGCTAAAGGCTCTGGAAGTGTGGAATTCTGAAGGAATGAAGAAATTCATCCCTGTAGGTCCTTCTGTAACCTCCAAACCCTCCAGTGACCTCATAGCCAATTTATGCTTTTGAACTGTAGTCTGTGGTAGGGGAGCAAATATGCCAGTAACTTGCAGCACTGCAAGCTCCCAGAAACAGCACTGAGATAAATGATCAGATTTGTCAGGATTTTTGATGTTAATTGAGGGATACGCATTGGCCAGGCTATCTCTCCTGCTCTTGTTCAAACAGTGATGGGGACCTTTTCCTTCTGATTAAGATGCAGGTGTGCTCCTGCTGAGGTGAGGTTCCTACCTGTATACACTCTATTGATAAGGTAAACTTACTTTGAGTGAGACAAGCCAGTCAAACCAAAGGGCATGAATATAAATCAATGAAAAGTAAACTTGAACTGAGGCTTTCAGGAATGTCTTCACTCATTTATAAAGTCCTTACAATGCAGGAACAGGTAATCAGTGCAACTGGTCCATGAGAGGCCTCTTTCAGTACCCCTTCAGCTAACCACCTCAACTTATTCTAATAATCTTGGCACGTTCATCGAGCTGACCCTTAAATACATCCACACCACTTGCCTCGAAGCTTCCTTGTGATTCAAATTGCCCAGTCACACGGGTGAAGAAGATTATCCCACTATTCCTCTTGGATTTATTAGGCTTGGGACATTTTGGCCTGAGAGCCACCTGTCATGGTGGCATTGGCTTCATGGAATATCTGGAAAGGGACTCACATTTGGGAAGCCTGAACCCACACCACCATGTTCAAGAACAACTACTTCTCTTCAACCATTCAGTTCTTGAACAAACCGGCACAACCCTAATCACTACAGTTTAGCAACACTATGATCACTTTGCACTAAAATGGACTTTGTTTTTTTTTTGTTCTTTCTTGTAAAAAATGTGTATAATTTATGTTTACTTTATGTTTTTCTTGCAAATGGTGCATATCTGATGCTCTGTGCCTGTGATGCTGCTGCAAGTAAGTTTTTCATTGCACCTGTGCATATGACAATAAACTCGACTTTCACTTTGAGCTGAGGGGGGGCTTGGGGTAGTGTACCAGGGGTGATCTAACTTTTTTGGGGAGGCCCTCAGGAACTCTCCTGGTCCTACAGGTTAAAAGTAACTTTCCAGTTTCTTTCTCAAGTCTTCCCTGATGCAGAGCTGCACCAGTTCCTCTGACCGCCTGGAGACTGCCATGGATGGACTTCAGTATAACATGCTAAAATTCAATATTGATATGTTTCCATTTGGTAAATAACCTGAGAGATTTCAACTATCACACAATGGTTAGAATCACTCCCACTTGTTAATCTAGCAGGTAACAGAGAGGCATTAAAGTTATTTGTGGTATTTAAAATGGTGTTGGATGTGCTGGAGTGTTAAAGGAATGAACTTGACTGATTGAATGGTCTTCTCCCTATCCTTGCTTTCCCGAATTCCCTCTTTCACAGGGTTCACTTTCAAACATGCACCATCCACTGGCACTCACTTATAGAGTCATACGGCACGGAATCAGGCCATTCAGCCCATCATGTCCACACTGACCAGTGGGCACCCATCCGTATTAATCCTACCTTCCAGAAGTTGGCCCATAGCCTTCTACGCCAAGGTGATTCAAGTGCTCGTCTAGACACTTCTTGAATGCCATCAACGACTCTACCTGCATCACTCTGTCAGGCAGTGTCTTCCAGTACTTGCCACCCTCTGTGTGAAAAAAGGTCTCCCTCAGTTCCCCACTAAATCTCTTCCCCCTTATCCTAAATCTATATCCTCTCATTTTTATTCCTCTCTGATAAGGAGAAAGTTTCCTGCAGTTTACCCAATCTATACTCCTCATAATCTTATACACCTCAATCATGTCCCCTCTTAACCTCCTCTGCTCCAGGGAGAACAGACTTAGTCTCTCTAGTTTCTCCTTGTGACTGAAACATTCCATCCCAGGCAATGTCCTGGTGTGTCAACTCTGCACCCTCTCCGGTGCTTAGTTCAGGTTGTACTGTAAGTAGTCACAGCCATGAGCCACTTGCTCTCTGATGTCCCTTCCCCACAGAGGGCCACTATTGTACTGCTCTGCGCCTTTATGCTCTGGGATGGCCAAGTTGGAGAATTCACCCATGCGAGGTCTCAGTGGCTCTAAGCTTTATTTTTTTTTGCCAGTCCTACATTTAGATTACTTCGAGGTTCTTTCATGTTGTATCTTTCATTGTATTTTTTAAAATATCTTCAAATAGGAGCAGCACCAAGCGACAGAATGGATCACTGTGCAAAGCTCGGTCCCACTGGGCTCGATCTTTAATCATCTGCATTGTTTTGGGAAGCCTACACCACAGATATTGATTGGCTCTGACTGAACTAAAGGCATGGTAATGGTCTAATGATGGGATTGGGCAACTTCCCATCCTGGTAACATAGGCAATGCACCCAGCTCCAAGGGGTCTACTTGGTGTCCAAATCACCCACCTCTTCCAAGTGCTAAGCCTTCACATTGGAATCAGGTTTAGAAAAGGCTTTCTGACCACCTACTTCTACAGAACCTTTCCATTCCATTTCTCTATTGGGATGTCCCAAAGAAACACATTTGAAGTGTCATCACTGCTGAGGTATAAGAGTGTGAGAAAAATGAGCACAGCGAGCTCCCATAAACAGCAATTGGTAATGACCAGGTAATCTCTTTTAGTGATGTTGATTGAAAAGTAAATATTGGCCAAGACAATGGGAAAAGACCCTTGTGCTATGGGATCTATTACATTCTGCTGAGAGGGCTGCGTAACTTCTCATCCGAATGAAGGCATTTCCAACAGTGTAGCACTCCCTCAGTACTGGACCACAACGCTGGGCTCAATTTTCTGTCATCTGACCTGAACATGGAACTTATTGCCTCAGATGCAAAGGTACAACCAGCTGAGCCACAGTTGACATTCCAGTTATGTGAGAAGGATCTCAATTCCCAAGTTAACCTAGAACCAGCTGATATCTGTGTGGTGTAGGCTTCCCGAGGCAATCCGGGCCTCTGTTGCCCTGGGAACCACCAACACCCACCATTCTCACAATGAACTTTGTTGGCCATGGCTACTTGTGGCTTCGTCTACTTGGTCTTCTGCAACCCACCCATTGTATTAAATGTAGCATGGGTCTCAAACCCTGGGGACACTGGCAGACAGTACACTCTGTCACTGGCTCAACCTAAAGACAAAACAGATGCCTTTGGGTTTCTGCTCAAGTGCTCCGGCTTCCTCCTACATCTCAAAGACATGGGGGTTGGTGGGTTAATTGGGCACCATAAATTGCCCCTAATGTGTAGATGGGTGGTAGAATCTGGGGGGAGTTGATGGGAATGTGGGGAGAATAAAATGGAATTAGTGTAGGATTAATGTAAATGGATGGTTGATAGTCAGTGTGGACTCAGTGGGCTGAAGGGCCTGTTTCTGTGCTGTTTGACTCCATGACAAAGTTAATTTCACTGCTGGTTTGCAATCTGTGCACAGTGATACAACTACAGTCAGGGTTCAGGCAAGAAAAACTCTTGGAGAGACAAGAGAACCAGAGGAGAGATTAGGAGATTTTGTTTTAGACAGCGAGTTGCTGTGATCCTGATATTCTTTGCTGCCTGACAGGATGGTAGAAGCAGATTCAACAGTAACTTTCAAAAGAAAATTGGATGCATGTTTGAAGGGGGAAGATTACAGGGCTGTAGGGAAAGAGCAGGGGAATGGGATTAATTGAACATCTCTTTCAAAGTATTGGCACAATCACAAAGGGCCAAATACTGCCTCCTTCAGTGCTGTGAGAGTCTGTGAGATGGGATTCAACATTCTGGCTCCATAGAAGGGTCAGCTTCTGAGTGCTAATTGTAAGTGGAAGGTCATCAGTTCAGCAGCAAGCTTTAGTTAGTTTGCTGCAGTTTTAGGTGTAGCAAGATGCTAGGCGTTAATAGACAAAGTTTCACATCAAAGTGGACTTTCTCAACTGTTAGCTTTTAACAAAATAAGAATAAACTAAACTCTGAAAAAACACTGTTTTCAAACCTACTGCTTTCTTTTGAAATATTTTCTTTAATGTTTGAATGTCTGTGTTCTTCCAATTCTTGTACATTCCTGATCCTCGTCCCACTAAACCTGTGTCCAGACCTCAGATGCCTTTACCCTAAGCCCTAGAATTACTTTTCCAAATTTCACTCTTCTAAGTTTATCTCTTTGAACAAGGTTTGGTCAACTGCCCTATCCCGCCTGGTGTCAAGTGTTGTCCTATCATGTTCCTGTGCAGCATCCTGGGATGCTTCACCATATTAAAGGTTCCATATAAATACTAGTTTTGTTTTCAGACAAAGTTTTGAGGGATGCTTGGGCCAATTTGGAGCACAGTTCTCAGGGGCTGATCTCAACACAGATGTAGATCCAAAACAAACTAACCTGCAAATTCAACATTTAATATTCCTTTCATGTTACAGTTCTGCCATGGAAAGGTGAGGCATAAAAACCTGCAAAACAGGTAACAGATTTGAGAGAAGGATTTGACAACTGCTTCTGGAGACAAAGTGTCTGTTCCTCATTGGACTGACCACAACATTAAGCAATGTGCTCTGGCACACTGCCCATTCAGACCTGTGATGTGGATTCCATAATGTTGCTTTGATTTTCAACTGAAATCAATGCAGATACTATGATAAAGTCAAACACCACCATGATCTTGGGAGTAAACTACACGTAACTCTCCCTAAACTGCAGTGTGAACTGCACAGGCCAAGTCTGACTGCAACCAGATTATATTATTCAATATAAATGGGATACATGCAATGTATAAAAGGTCTCCAGTGTAATCATGGCTGGGCTCACATGTTATCTTTCCACAATTGGTTTCTTCTTTAGAGGTTGTATTATCGACCTACAAAGGAATTGCTCTGCTATCTTCCAAAGAAAGCACAAAACACTGTCATCTCCCTACTTATGAATGCACAGCCAGACAGGGGGTAATTGATGCCTGCCTAACCAGCGTCATGCCCCTTGGTGAGATCAACTTGGCTTGACTGCAGGTTCCTTTTGTACGACACACTTGATTTTTTTGTTTATTTGTCTTTGGGCCTTAAGGATGGAAAGATGTTTGATTACTTGCTTGTACCTTGTTTCTCACGCTCCGTGCAGGAGTTAGTACCTAGGTGATACATGTACAGAAACTTCCTTCCGCACTTGTTCAGTCGGGTTTTTTTTACATTAACGGCATACTCTCAATTCAACAGAGGAACAGCAGGATAATTATTTTAGCCCATGGTAATGCTTGGGTGAGAATTTGTGGCATGCATACACTTTGTCATTGATACTTGACTGATAGGCACATCCAAAATCCACATGGGGTAGACAAGGCAATCAGAAATTATTTAAGGGACAACAAGAGCAAAACCTTGCATTTATATTGTGGCATTAATATAGTGAAACTTTACAAGGAGCATGACAGCAACTTGTATTTATAAATTTACCATAACTAAACATTCCCAGTGTTTCATGAACATTATCAAACAAATCTGAACAGAGCCACATAAAATTATGTTCAGGCTGAGTAGAATAATGAACAGATCTGCTGAGAGCAGCTTGCAAAGAGATGCCACGCTCTGGTGCAATCTTGCTCCGTGGTCACAGCTCATTCCTCACGGAAACCAGCCTCCCCTTCATTGACTCTGTCTACACTTCCCACTGCCTCGGGAAAGCAGCCAACATAAACCCAAAGACAAAGCAGCCAAAGAACCCCCCCCCCCCCACCCCGGTCGTTCTCTCTTCTCCCCCCTCCCATCGGGTAGAGGATACAAAAGCTCGACAACATGCATCAGGCTGAAGGACAGCTTCTATCCTGCTGTTAGATAACTCTTGAATGGACCTCTTGATCTCCCAATCTACCTTGTCATGGCCCTTGCACCTTATTGTCTACCTGCACTTTCTCTATAACTATAACACCATATTCTGCATTCTGTTATTGCTTTTCCCTTTGTACTACTTCAACGCACTTCTGTTTTGAGATGATCTTTATGGATAGCATGGAAAACAAAGTTTTTAATTTATCTTGATATATGTGACCATAATAAACCAATTACTAATTGATGGCCAGGTGAGCAGATGATGATCACAGTCGGAGGTTTTAAAGGAAGAATGAGGCTGAGGTTCATCGGGGCTGGGGTGGGGGGTGGGGTAGTCCAGAGTTTAGGGCCAGCAGATAAAACCGGGCCACTAATGGTGGAGCAATTAAAATGTGCAAGAGACCACATCTTAAGGGGTAGAAATATGGAGGGTTGAAGGTGGCTGCAGAGAAAAGGAGGGATGAAAGAATACACAAGGGAGAAAAGAACCGGAGATCATGCCGATGGGATGAGGGAAACAGGAAGAGGCTCATGTGGAGCATGAATACTATCATGGAACAATGGGGTTGAACGGCCTGTTTCTGTACTATAGACTAATGATAATGTGTAAAATACAAAGACAGGAATCAAGCTAATGCAAGCAATATATATGTTTGTACTTATGGGAATTTGTGCACGGATGTGTGGCACATTAAGTTGGTGCTTTAACAGTTTGACAGAATGAAGCTCTGGAGCTGCAGTCACTCAGTGGTACATTTTCAGCTTCAATCAAGGGGTGTCAGTGTTTATCTCTAGGTGTATGCAAGTAAAATTAGAAGGTGAATTTTCCTTCTCCCCACCTCCTCCCTATCTCCTCATAGGCTCACAGGAGCTGAAATGGGAAATGACGTGCCTCAGGAGGTTTTAACTCTGCCTCATCTGCTGAGAGTGATGCTACGCAGGGATCACGCAGGGATGGTGAGCAGTGAGAGTGCCACTTTGACTGAGGAATTAACTGAATTCAAAACATACTCCTGAACATTCAGGTCCTCTCTGACAAATGTTTTGACTTTATGATGTTCTTAACTACGGATTCATGCAATTGATTCCAGTAAAAGAAAATACAATTTGGATTAAGAGAATGCAAAGTTCATGACAACAAAAGGCCAAACATTTGTCCCTATATTCAAAACATACAATTGTCTCTTACAAATGAGATATTATTCATAAATTAATTTGGTAAATCAAAGTGAGAAATATAAAGTGCCCTGATGTTTCCCTTTTATCTCTCCCAACAGCGGTGACATGCCATGGTGCAGTTATACAGTAAGGACTTGCCCATCAGGAGCAGGAACCCGTCCCTTGCTCTGGGACACAGAGCACATGGAACATCCAGACCCAATCAGCTGACTCACCATTCAGCAAAGGTCGACTCTGGAACCATCCCGGAGTGTACGTCAAACCAAGCCATCAGCACAGGTCTATATCAATGACGGAATTCAGCATCACCTTCACTGCACTGGCTTTGACTATCTGAGGAAAAGAGTGTTTGAAGATCAAGACCTCAACCTGGCATGAAATTCATGGTCTACCAGGCTGCAATTATCCCTGCTTCTCAGACACGGTCTACCTACAGCAGCACCTCAAGGCACAAGAAAGATACCATCAATGTTCTCTGCAGAATTCCCCAAATTTACTGGCAGATAATAAACCCAAGTCACTTATCAGGTGTACAAAGGAAAGGAGTTGAGGATGTTCTTAAAGCCTCCTTGAAAAGGTGTAACATTCCCATTGGATGGGGATCCCTGGCCTGTGACTGCTCCAAGTGGCGAAGGTACATTGGATGTTATTGAGAACCTCGAGTGAACACATTGACAGCACACAGAACCCGACGGAACCACCTCTCAAACCATCCAACTCCCCCTGCCCGACCTATAGGAGAGACTGTGGATCCCACAGTGGCATCAGCCCACAAAATCTATGTGGAAGCAAGTTATCCTCAACCCCCGGGCTCTGCCTAGTAAGAATTCATAAATGAAATGATACAAGAATCTAGTTATTCCTTTAATCTAAGGCTTTCAAAATGAACTACAAAGCTCTTCTTATTTTGAATCTACTGCAGATTTGTTAAAGCAATTTATTTTTAAATTAACCATAAATTGGGAAAGGATTTCTCATGAAAACCAGTTTGTCAGAGATGCAGAGCTCCCTCACTGTAAGGGTTTACTAGGTCAGATTGTGCTGACAGTTAGTTGGCGGTTCTGTAGAGAAACTCTGGCCAGGTGCAGCGTGCTTATCAGCGCATTCCAGACTGCCGTGCCTGCACATTGCTACATGGAAGGATGCAACATGCCAAAGGTTAGATGTTGGCTGATCAGCCCCCTGCTCCACTCACTGCACTCACCACAGATACCTGGCTCTTCAGCTTTATGCCAGCCATAGCTAGAGGTAAATAAAGATATTTTGTTTTGTTTACTTTATTTTAATTAATAGTGTTTTCAATAAATTAATTAGGTCAAATGGATTTTAAAATAAATTTATCATTGTTTTATTTTTTTCGATAACTTTTATTGTTTGGATTATTTCTGATGCTTCTAATCGGATGATAAGAGGGATCCCTTGTGTCTAGATCCCTTGTGGCTGCTCATGGGTAACAGGCTTCCAAGTAAAGTTAATCATGTGCAAGCTTCCTCCGTTGTGTTCACAGAGCAGAACTTCCTTGACCATAAGGAGTCACTGCAGCTGACCTCCAATCAGAAGTTCCAGAGGATTTGGTTGGCAGCATGGTTAGGACTTTGGATCGGAAGGTTGTGGGTGACACTATCTCTCTGCTAAAAGATCATATGGCCATGACGTTGGAGAAGAGCCAGGGTGGGAGAAATGAGATTCTCCTCAGTGTCGGAGGATCTTCAATAAAGCTCACCAGTGCCTCCACTTCCTCAGGAGGCTAAAGAAATTTGGCATGTCCCCTTTGACCCTCACCAATTTTTATAGATGCACCATAGAAAGCATCCTACTCGGATGCATCATGGCTTGGTATGGCAACTGCTCTGCCTGTGACCACAGGAAAATGCAGAGAGTTGTGGACACAGCTCAGCACATCATGGAAACCAGCCTCCCCTCCGTGGACTCTGTCTACACTTCTCGCTGCCTCGGTAAAGCAGCCAACATAATCAAAGACCCTACCCACCCTGGACGTTCTCTCTTCTCCCCACTCCCATTGGGCAGAAGATACAAAAGTCTAAAAGCACATACCACCAGGCTCAAGGACAGCTTCTATCCCACTGTTACAAGACTACTGAACAGTTCCCTAGTATGATAAGATAGAGGCTTGACCTCACAATCTACCTCGTTGTGGCCTTGCACCTTACTGTCTATATGCACTGCACTTTCCCTGTAACCGTAACACTTTATTCTGCATTCTGTTACTGTTTTACCTTGAACTACCTCAATGCACTGTTGCAATAAATTGATCTGTATGAACGGTATGCAAGACAAGTTCTTCACTGTATCTTGGTACACGTGACAATAATAAACCAGTTTATTTACCTCAAGCAACATCACTAAAACAGATTATCTGGTCACTTTCTTGCTCCTATTCTTCCAACATATAAATTGGCTACTGCTACAACAGTGAAAATACTTCAAATGCTGTAAGAAAAATTTTGGGACTTCTGAAAGGGATTCTGGAAAGGCAAGCAAGGGGACACCTCCTGAGGCCATATAGTGAGCTAGGGATCAGAATCAGGTTTATTATCACTGACACATGTCGGGAAATTTGTTGTTTCGTGGCAGCAGGACTGAGGAGATCTCCAAAAAAAAACCCAGAGATGGTCTTTCAACCATTGTATTAATGATGATCTGTGTTTATAATTTGTTGAGGGAATAAGAGGCCTTGGGTCGATGGCCTTAGGTACAGAAATGCAAACATACCATTGAATGCTAATCTATGGAAACCCTTCTGCTTCAGGGTGATCAATGAGTCAACAGATATTGACCATGCTACAACATAAGAGCCTGCATTTATATTACTCCTTTAATGCAATGAAACATCCCACAAGAATATAATCAGGTGAAACTTGTCACTGAGACACAAAGGACAATTGATCAAAATAGTGAGGTAAGTTTCCAAGAACATCTTTAAGGAGGAGAGAGGGATGGAGAGGTGGAAAGGTTCAGGTAGTATCAGCCTCGGCAACTGGGAGCAGGGCTCCCAAAGTGAACCAAAGGAAACTGACCACAACTGCATGAGTGCAAAGACCTGAGGTTAACGGGCTGGACAGGGTTATGGAGAAAGGAAGGGTGGGGGAAGGCCCTGCAGGCAGTTGAATGGAAGAGTGAGAATTCCCACAGAATGGGAAAACAGATCCTTTACCTTGAGGGGGAAGCAGGGAGACTGGTAACTGTAATATTGGCAGTCCTGCCTCCTGAGTCACTTGAGTAAACAGTTCACTCACAGTTTTCATCAATCACAGACTGCTGGACTGTACTCAGTGAGGATGAGTTAGCCGAGGTGTTCCTTCGTCTAATTAGTAATCTTGGAAAACCACAGCCGAGGGGGAGTTTTTGTGGACTGTCTCATCCTGCCTCACCGAACACTGATCACATGCATATTAAAGATCAGCTTCTTCCTTCCACCTGACAAGACATATGTGGAGGAGGGGCTGGAGTTCAAGCAGAGACGATCTTAGTTCCAGCAACTCCAGTGCTTAAACAGAAGAAACAATTCTTAACAAGAGATTCCAGGGTACAAAGTACATCCTGAAGAAGGGTCCTGACCCGAAACGTTGACCGCCTGCTTTTCTCCACCGATGCTGCCTGGCCTGCTGAGTTCCTCCAGCATCATCGTGTTTTTCACCTAGATTCCAGCATCTGCAGTCCTTTGTTTCTCTCACAAAGTATATCATCTGCTTATTTACTTCTCAGGCCTGCTCTGCCCTAACCAATATTGAGGAGACCCTCTCTTCTCTAATGCAGCTCCAATGTTTCTTGCTGCACCACAATTCTAACAAACTATCTGCAGGAATGCAACTGATTTTCAGAACTAATGGGAAACTATTTAACCTATGGTAACTACTCTACAGAACCAAGGTCACTTAGCCCCAGTAGTCAAGCTGTTATGTGCAGACAACACTGATGTTCATGTGCGCTTGGAGACAGATTCCAAGCCACCATCAATGCTTTCATTGAAGCATACAAGATAGTCCCTACACTCAACATACACAATACCAAGGTCTTCTACCAACCTGCCCAGGCTGTACAGCACTGCTGTCTGACAAAGGTTCATGGTGAGATCCTGGAAAATGTGGACCTCTTCCCTTATCTCAGGAGTCAGCTCTTCAACACAAGCAGTCATCAATGATAAAATTCACCATCAACTTCAGTGTCCAAGCTCCATCTTAAGTTGTGTGAAGAAAAAGGAATTTGAAGATCAAGACCTCAAACTTGGCCCAAAACTCATTGTCTACTGAGAGCAGTCATCCCTGGCCTCCTCTCTACTTCTGGACTATTGTTAGCAGGTACCTCAGGGCACTGGAAAGCTACCACCGACGCTATTTCTGCAAAATCCTTCAAATCCACTAGCAGGATAAGTGAAGCAATGTTAACATTCTCTCGCAGGCCAACATCACAGCACTGAGGTCTTAATCACAGTCAGCTTTGTAGGGTAGGAAGTTGTTGACATTACTGACACCAGATGCCTGAAATAGGTACGCTATTCCAAACTCTGTCATGGATAGAGATTACCAGGCAGACAGAGGAAAAGATCCAAGTGCACAAAGCCTTCTTGAAAAAATGCAATGCCACTACTGACTTCTGAGAATCTCTGGCCCTTGACTGCTCAAGGCGGAGAATGACCATTCAGGATCGTATGGCCGAATCATGAGTCCATGCATTGGCAGTGTATACCGTGGAGAGAATGCATCACCTCACAAACTATCCACCCACCTACCCAGTCAGGCTCTCCTGCCCTACTTGTGTCTGCAGTTCTCACAATGGCCTCAGCAGTTAGTTCAAGAAACCACTGAACCAGAGTGGAAGTAACTGTTTCTTGATCCTGAAGTAGACATCGGCAAAGTCCAATAAATTTTAACTCATGCAAAACTCCATCACTGCATTCTGTCCCATGTAAGTTCGGCACCAATGTGCTTCATAGGGTAATACCTCCAAAGTCTTGGATGCAAATTACAGTATTATCTTATTAATGCTTTCATGGATTCACATCATCCCATCTCCATTCCTCAACCCTTCCAGCTCCACATGTCAATGGGTACCCTGCTTTCTTTTGACACACACATCTACTTCTTCCTAGCCTCTTGTACTATAACAGCCTTCCATGTTTGGGCTTTAGGCTCTTGAATTCTCTACGTAAGATTTGACACCTTGGTTACTACCCACTTTTGAATCCAACTCCTTGGTCTTGCCTCTGGTTAAATCTTTTAACTCATCTACTGCTGCTCTGAATCTGTTTTTGCCTCTTGGGATGTTCAATACATTAAAGACAAGTTGTATTGCTTTCATGGAGTGAACCATAATTTAAATATTGCTGGAAGGAATCTTATGTCAGAAATATATCTGAGGAATGGTTGAAATTATGCTACTTAAGGGGTATTCACCAGGACCACCAAATTATTGCCAGCGTTATACAAATCTTAACTTCATAAATAATTCTTTCCCTCCTTCTTCTTCTGAACTTGTGACTCATGTTGGGTGTAATTCTATCTGGCTGAGTGGGAAATTTACTTGCCCCAAACTTCATTCAGATCAGCTAACTCAGCACAAACAGTGGGGTGGAAATTCACCTGTAGCCATGTTCCACAGAGCTTCAAATAGTAGCATCTAGAAATTCCAACCCAAAGAACTAAATCTTGGAAGTTGAGTTCAGTGTGCACCCACAACTATATTTCAGTTTACCAAGAGTGATGGAGGATAATTCTACAGCAGGATCCCTTCGTCTTCTGGGCTTCATAGCACCTTGTAGAGTACGATTCTTCTGTGTTTGGGACGGACCAAGGCCTTCAAATTCACTCCATAAACTTCAATGCCTTGGATGAAAATTGGTACTTTTCTTTATAAATGCTTCCAGGGAGATAGCCCCTTCCTCCCTCACTGTTGGGCCAACATCCTGAAAATTCCTGACACAGCACTGTGGTGGGGGCACTATTTCAAGGAGATGGTCCCTTGTCATCATCTTGTAGCATTATTTGGGTCACCCAGGTCTCCATTTATCCATTGGTCCACCATTTGAGTCTTTTCAACTCTTAAAATCCAAGTATTAAATTGCTGTGGTATAAATGGCAAAGGGGACTGACTGACTGCTCGAATTTAAGATTCTAAAATGGGTCCAGACCAGGACAATTGTGTTTCGGGCTAATAAAAGGTATTCCAGGTGGCCTGGCCTATAAAATGGTGGTCCAGACCAATAAAATGGTAGTCCAGGCTAATAAATAGTGGTCCGGGCTAATAAATGGTGGCTTGGCCTATGAAAAGGTGATAAAGGTCAAAAATACTTAGCTTTATGAAGAAACGACTGTCATTTTTAAAGATAATACATTATTATTCAGACAGTATCTGGTTATTCTAATTATGGCAGTAAGCCCTTTCAGAAATGTCACTCAAAAATCATAAAACAAACATGCATGAAATAGATCCTTTAATAAGATGGAGTATAAAAATCAATCAAAGAAACAAAATGATATACAATACAAAGCATAATTTTAAATGTGAACTTGATTGTTAGTGAACACACAAGAACCACAGGTTTAAATAATGGCAAAATAATGACAATGTACAGACTTGTAGGTTATTAATAGTTTATATAAATAAAGGTGTGCAAACAGCTCAAAAAGCAAAAATAGAAAAGTAACTGAACCAAACCAAAACAGAAACGCAGACACAACACTGGTGGGGAAGATATGTGTTTTTGACCTTCAGCGCAATGAAATTTGATATTGAAAATACTAATATTGCAGCTTCTAATCTCACTGATTTCATACATAAGATGCTTGTCCTTACACAGTAGCTGTTGATACTGCTGAATCCCATTCTGTCCCATATTAGTTGTACTAAAGGTATGAGTGAGGAAAGGAAATCATAAAGCAGTCCATCATCTGAAATACAAAAATGTCAAATGTTGTTTGGGTACAAACAAATCCTCCTCAAATACATTTATAAGAAAATGCATAAACTTATTAATATATTCAAGATCCATGCACATAGTAAATTCCAACAACCACACTTAAAATGGGAACTACTTATGTAAACACATCATGCTGTAATCACATCCACCTGGCAGAAGAAGTGCACCACTGGTAGGAAAGTGCAACGGCAGATTTTTATATTTGCTTTAATAATGGTGATTGACATTATAGTGAGAGGCTCCACAATCAGTCACGTTCACACTGCAGAACACAGAACGCCAGTTAGACAGGCTCAACGTTACATGTTTTAAATTTAAAATATAGCATCATGTGAATGAAGTGATTCAACTGCTGCATTGAAATGCTTATACAGAAGCAAAATACACAGCATCAGAGAGATGTGGCCACTGCATATCTCATGTACCCTGATGCATAGAGTCTGGCAGGGAGAGAGCTTTTTTTAAAGATTTAATCACAGACAAAGCTTGCCTGAAAATGTGCGGATCGCAGAACAAAGATCACCATTTTTTCCCCATATAAATGTCTATTCTATTTTTTTACAACCATTTGCAATCATGAAATGATACATCAGAGAGTGGGTGAAACTCACAGAGCAATGAGACTTGTACAATAACTCTTTCAATGAGTCAGTAGAGACATGAAGAACCAAATGGCATCTTTATCTACTGTATGATTTCTAGGCATTGTATCCTTTGAATAATATTCAAGATTTGTTGATGGCGATAATTAACATTACAGGCTCCAAAATGCAGCAAATTTGTTTTGCAACGGCATTGGATGTTGCCTTTAAACAGGAAACCTTTCAGGCTCTTTCTACATTCTGTGGCCCAATCACTTCTATTACAGAATCACAGAATGGTTACAATGCAGGAGGAGGCCATTTGGCCCGTTGAGTCTGTACTGGCTCTACGTAAGAGTGATCCAGCTAGCCTCACTCCCCATTCTCTCCACATAGTTTAGCATTTTTTTTTCTTACTTAGTTTGTGTATGACATCAAGTTCATAAGCCAACTCTCCTCTCTGTGAGTTCTTTCATCGAGAAGTACAAGTTGTGGGAACACCACCCTATCAAACTATATCTTGCACTGACATGGATGTACAGAGCCCTTCCCTTTATCACCAAGGGATTGAGATCCTGAAAATCCCCAACCTAGCACCATGGAGGGGTCATTATTTGGGTCACCCAAGCCTCAACAATAGAGGTAGCAACTTGCAATGATGTAATGGAGCAACACACAATGTGTGCTGGAGGAACTCAGCAGGTCAAGCAGCATCTATGGAGGGAAGTGAACAGTTGACATTTTGGGCTGAGGCCCTTCATCAGGACTGGAAAGAAAGAGGGCGGAGGCCAGAATAAAAGGGTGGGGGGGGGGGTGGGGAGGAGCACGAGCTGGTGGGTGATCAGTGAATACAAATGAGAGGGGGAGGTTAGGTGGGACAGGGAGGGCAAATGGGAATAATGTGAGAAGCTGGGAGGTGATAGGTGGGAAAGGCAAAGGGCTGAAGAAGGTGGAATCTGATAGGAGAGGACAGAGGACCATGCAATGAAGGGAAGAAGGTGGGGAACCAGAGGGAGGAAGGTGTGAGTGATGGGCAGGTCGTGAGGGTGGGTGAGGGGAATGGGAAGGGGTGATGGGCCCAGGGGGATAAGGGAAAACAAAGGGTGGGAGGGGGTACAGAGGGGAGCGGCTACCAGAAGTTAGAGAAGTCGATGTTGACACCGTCAGGTTGGAAACTACCGAGACGGAATATGAGGTGTTGTTCCTCTAATCTGCATCTAGCCTCAACGTGGCAGTAGAGGAGGCCGTGAACAGACAGGTCAGTGTGGGAGTGGGAAGTGGAATTAAAATGGCTGGCCACTGGGAGGTCCTGGCTGTTAGGGTGGATGGAGAGAAGGTGCACGACGAAGCAATCCCCCAGTCTGCGTCGGGTCTCACTGATGTAGAGGAGACCACACCGGGAGACCAGATGCAATAAATGGCACCGATAGATTCACATGTGAAGTGTTGCCTCACCTGGAAGGACTGTTTAGGGCCCTGAATGGTGGCGAGGGAGGAGGCGTAGGGGCAGGTGTAACATTTGGGATGGTTGCGGGGATAAGTGCCTGGGGGGGATGGTGGGAAGGGATGAGCGGACAAGGGAGTCATGGAGAGATCGATCCCTGCAGAAAGTGGAGAGGGGAGGGGAGGGGAAGATGTGCCTGGTGGTGGGATCCCGTTGGAGATGTTGGAAGTTGCAGAGAATGATGTGTTGGATGTAGAAGCTCATGGGTTGGTAGGTGAGGACAAGGGGAGCTCTATCTCTGTTCTGCCAGGGTGGGGAGAATGGGTGAGGACAGATATGCGGACAGCATCTGCAGTCTTTCTTGTGTCTGCTATGATATAATGCCTTTATTGTAGCAAGAGCTCTCAGTGTTTCACAGGAGTGTTATCAAATTAAATTTGGAATCAAGCCACTTATGATGATCTTGTTTAAGGTGACTGGCCACAGAAAACAGGCCTGACATAAGGAAACATTCCTTTATGCAGCGATTGATTTGGAATGCACTGCTTGCGAGGATAACGGGAACAGGTTCAATAGTGTATTTAAAAGAGAATTGGATAAATTGAAAGGAAAACATTCACAGGGCAGTGGGGCAATGACAAAGGAATGGGACTAATTAGAGGTCTCTTTCAAGGAGATATCTATGACATACTGGGTTGGATGACCTCCTTCTCTGCTGTATGATTCCAGGAGATTTTAGGCTGATGACAGAAGGAATGAAGTTGTAACAAATTGCAATAGAGTAGGAACCACTTGGTTCTGATGGGAAACAAACAAGATGCTGGAGGAACTCAGCAGGTCACACAGCATCTGCGGAGGGAAATGGATAGTCAATGTTTCAGGTTGAGACCCTTCATCTGGACTGAAGGATAAAGGGGAGATAACCAGTATAAAAGGGTAACAGTACAAAGTGAGCAATCCTTGGGGTGATCCTTACTATCTAATCCTCCTTTAGAAACTGGCTATCTGGAGAACAGCCAACACCCATGGAATCAGAGCCCAATAGCTTCTTTACTAAGTGCCCTCATGACAGGGAGGAAGAATTTCACGTTGCTCAGACAGGCGCCCTCAGATCCACAAAACCCTTATTTCATCTGGAAAAGTTTGTAACTTTAACAATTCCCAAGCCGCCTTCAAAATCTCTTTGCCAGTCAAGGAATCTTAAATATTTAAAGCCTCTGTGCCATCAGTAGTTTCAGGCCTGTGAGCATCCAAACCTCCTTTACAAAGTTACTTGTTAGGCATATCAAAGGAGTAGCAGGAGTAAGGTTCTGCAGGAATTTCTGGATGATGACAGAAAATGCAAAATCCTTCATGTGAAGATAAGGAAAAATTTGCTGAAAAGTAAGTTTCAAAAGGACAGTTTCATCAGGGTACCCTGGAAGCTCAGTGAGTTTATCGAGTGCTTTGTTGAACCTTACAAGCTCACAGGGCCCAGGGCTGAGCCTCAGTCTAGGCCTGAGCTGGTTAATCTCAGCAGGTCTGCTTGTTACCTGGCATGTATCCTCAGCCCCCTGCATTAGGCAGGATTCCCACTCGAACAGCTAACCAGAAACACTGCCTGCAAAATTGATACATGCCTGCAGAAATTTGGGCCTAGCTGTGATGCCCCCCATGGTCAAATAGCATTCCATGCTCTCATTCTGGGCTCTCACATTAATAATAACCTCATGGGTGAGGTCCCCGAGGCTGTTTGGCTTCCCTCCCAACAACAGCCCCCTCCCCGTTCCCACCCGCACCCCCCCCCCCTCCCCACACCAGAAGTACTGTAGTCCAGCTCAGATCAGCACCTGCGCTGGGGGAGGGGGAGAAATCCTCCATAAAAATAGTTTTATGGTTTGCAGCCACACTTGAATTATGTCGCCATGGTAACAACTCCAGCTACTTTAACTGGTTGCAGACAGCAAGCTACAGCTCCCACTCCGTGATATTAAAAAGCCGGAGAGGGTGAAGGCATTTGGAAAGTGAGAGGATTAAATTGCCTGTGAAGCGACCCTCACCTTCGGTTCCGATAGGTGTTCAGCTCCTCCTGAAGAACAGATGCTCTCTTCTGAAGGAGAGTTATCTAAAAGAAAAGGGTAAAATTACCATTAAATAAACCAAGTACTTTCAAAAGGACAGGTTTCGTCTGTTTTATTACACCCAAACAGAAATATTAAATCTGATGCCTGGCAAATCAAAACGAGGACACTGTAGGAATCAGCTCACCTTCCTTGACAGGCTGATCGCCCTCCTGATTTATCCAGAGATTAGTATTTACAGGACATAGAGTGTAGAGGCAGAGAATGCTTATTCTCAGAAGCCATTAGCAATGAAGCAGTCTAACATTCATCACTGCAGGCAATGAACACAAAGAAATCGTCATGATACTCCTGTTCAAACTGCATCATGCTAACACTGGTTGGTGGAATGACATTATTTGAACAGGAAAGGCTTTCCTCGGTTATTACCTTAGCACAGGGCTCTCAGCTGATATCTTTCCTAACCCCTTCACCCAAACCCCTTCCTTTACCATTCATATTAAACTGACTTGGTACCTAAGTGGACACAGGGCACTCTGCTCCTGAACCCATGCAGTCCTTTCACAATTCCAACTCGCTTGATCCTGGTCAAACCAGCACAGGGTATTTTTTACCCCTCTGCTTATTTGGAAGGCAGGCTTTTTTTATTCACTCAAGGGATGTGGGCTTCGCAGGCTGAGCCAGCATTTAATTGCCCATCTCTAGCTGCCCTTGAGAAGGTGGTAGTGAGCTGCCTTCTCGAACCGCTGCAGTCTTTGAGCTGTGGGTACAGTAATTCCCCAGATAATGAATATTTGTGGACATAAGCAAGCAGAATGCTCCCACTGGTACAGAAAGTAAAACGTAATTTTGCTGACTTTTAGTTAGACCAAGCAGTCTGTATTATAATGTTACAGTCATTTTAACTGTATTTTTCATTTCTCATTGCATTTTTCAATGGGAATGGGTATATGAAGCAGCACATTTGGGGAACAAGCAAACAATCAGCTAAAAGGAAAGCAGGAATACAATAATTGGAATTGGTTTATTATTGTCACTTGTACCGAGGTACAGTGACAAACTTGTCTTGCATACTGTTCATACAGATCAATTCATTACACAGTCCATTGAGATAGTACAAGGTAAAACAATACAGAATGCAGAATAAAGTGTAACAGAGAAAGTACAGTGCAGGTAGACAATAAGGTGCAAGGTCATAATGAGGTAGATTGTGATGTCAAGAGTCCATCTTATTGTACTAGGGAACTGTTCAATAGTCTTATAACAGCGGGATAGAAGCTGTCCTTGTGGTACGTGCTTTCAGGCTCTTGTGTCTTCTGCCCGATGGGAGAGGGGAGAAGAGAGAATGTCTGGGGTGGGTACGGTCTTTGATTACGTTGGCTGCTTTACTGAGGCAGCGAGAAATATAGACAGAGTCCATGGAGGGGAAGCCGGTTTAAGATATGCTGTGCTATGTCCACAACCCTCTGTAGTTTCTTGTAGTCATGGGCAGAGCAGTTGCCATACCAAGCTGCAATGCATCCATATAGGATAACATTGTAAACCATTCTTTTTCGAATTTATTTACCAGACATGGGCATTACTTATTGCCTATCCCTAATTGCCCCTGCCTTCTTTAACTGTTGAAATCCATCTGGTGAATGGACTCCCAGTATGCTGTTGGGAAGTGAGTTCCAGGATTTAGACCCTGTGACAATGAAGAAACAAGGCATTTCGAAGTTGGAAAGTTGTGTGACTGGAAGGGTTTTTCCTTAAGTCTGTAATGACGGTAGAGGTTGTGGGTTTGGGAGGTGCTGTGAGAGTGGTCAAGGTAGTAAGTCCTTGGTAGGCATGACAGCCACAAATACATGGAAGGAATGTTTAATGTGGAGAATGGGTGTCAATCAACCATCACTTCTCAGACAAATTCTGGGCACATGCTGTGTCTTGGATCGTGTCAGGTTCCACACAAGAACAGGATCAGGAGAGGTCTGTACAGACCCCCAGCCTGCCACATGGCTGATCCAATCTTGGTCTCAGTTCCACTTTCTTGACTATTTCCCACAATCCTCAACATCCCTACAGACCAAAAAACTATCTGCATCAGCCTTAAATAGATTCAGTCATTTGGCCCACACAGACCTTTGAGGTAGAGAATTCTAAGGTTCACAACCCTCCAGGAGAAGTTCCTCCTCGTCTCTACTTTAAATAACTGCCCCCTTTTTCGGAAACAACACTGCCTGGATCTAGATATGCCCAGGAGGAGAAGCATCTACCCAGCACCTCCACTGAAAAAGCACCTCATAGCCTTCTGTCCTTCAAAAAGGAACTGCACCTGAGCATTTGGATGGTATACCACACTCTCTTTTGTGCCTTGAAAATGGTGGAAAGACCTTAGGGTGTCAGGAAGAGAGGGTCTCACCACAGGCTCTAATCACAGTATTTATGTGGCTGGCTGAATTGTGCTTCTGCTCAGAGGTGACCACCAGAATGTTGGTAGGTGCTTGGTGGTGGTAATGCCATTGAATATCAAGGATAGATAGGCTCTCTTTTGTCATCACCTGGTATGATGCAAAATGTTCCTTGCTACTTATCAGCTTGAGTCTGAATGTTATCAATGCCTTGCTCCATGGAGGCATGGATTGCTTTTGAGGAGTTGTGAATGACATGGATTTTTATAATCACCAGCGAACATCCCCACTTTTGACTTTATGATGGAAGTTATGTCACTGATGAAGAAACAGAACATAGTTGAGTCTGCAAAAACTTGAGGAACTCCTACAACAATGTCAACATTGACATCCGATCACCACAACCATCTTTCTTGTTGTAAGGTACAACTCCAATTAGTGGAATATTTTTCCCTGATGTTCATTGACTAGTTTTACCAGGGCTCCTTGATGACACATTAGGTCAAATGCTACCTTGTTGTCAAGGACATTCACCCTCAGCTCACCTCTGGAATTCAGCACTTTTGGATCCAAGACTGTGACAAAGTTTGAAGCTGACTGGTCCTGGCAAAAAACAAACTGTGCATCAGTGGGCAGGTTATTGGTGAGTTAGTGCCCCTTGATGGCATCCCTCAATGACATTTCCATTACTATGCTGATGATTCAGAACAGACCGTCTATTTGTCTTGCCTTTTGTGGGAAGGACACATGTGGGCAATTTGTTGCATTGCCGAGTAATGCCAGATCTGCAGAAGTAAAGGAATGAGAAGCCATGATGTGCACCTACAATCTTCTGCTGGGAAATTGTCTCTGTTGCATTTAGTGCACTCAGCCTTTTCTTGATATCATGTGGAGTAAATCAAATTCAAAGTCGAGTTTATAGTCATTTGCACAAATACATGTATGCACAGTTGCAATGAAAAACTTACTTGCAGCAGCATCACAGGCACAGAGCATCAGATACTGTAAGCAGCATTCACAAGAAAAACATAAATTATACACAATTTTTACAAGAAAGAACATAATTAGAACAAAAAAAAGAGTCCATTTCAGTGCAAAGTGATTGAAGTCATAGAGTCATAGAGCAATACAGCACGTAGTCATAGTGTTGCTAAATTGTAGTGATTAAGGTTTTGCCGGTTGGTTCAAGAACCGAATGGTTGAAGGGAAGTAGCTGTTCCTGAACCTGGTGGTGTGGGACTTCAGGCTTCTCTACTTCCTGCCCGATGGCAGCTGCAAGAAGATGGCACGGCCCGGATGGTGGGGATCTTTGATGATGGATGTTGCCTTCTTGAGGCAGCGCCTCCTGTAGATACTCCCGATGGTGGGGAGTGATGTGCCCGTGATGTACTGGGCTGAGTCCACTATTCTCTGCAACTTCTTACGTTCCTGTACATTCGAATTGCTGTACCAGACCGTGATGCAACCAGTCAGGAGATTTTCAGCAGTACATCTGGAATTGTGTATAATTTATGTTTTTCTTGTGAATGCTGCTTACAGTATATGATGCTCTGTGCCTGTGATGCTGCTGCAAGTAAGTTTTTCATTGCATCCGTGCACACATGTACTTGTGCAAAATTTGTTAGAGTGTTCAGTGACAAGCCGAACCTCCTTAACCTCCTAAGAAAATAAAGATGCTGGTGTGCTTTCCTTATAATTGCATCTCTGTGCTGGGCCCAGGACAGGTCATCCGATATGTTAACACCCAGGAATTTAAAGCTGCTGACTCTCTCCACCACCAATCCTCTAATGTAGACTAGCGCACGTTCGCCCTCCTTCCCCCTCCTGAAGTTAACAATCAGCTCTTTAGTTTTGCTGACGTTGAGCGAGAGATTGTTGTTGCAGCACCACTCAACCAGGCGTCCCATCTCACTCCGGTAAGCTGACTCACCACCTGTGATTCATCCAACAACAGTAGTGTCATTGGCGAATTTGAAGATGGCACTGGAACTGTGCTTAGCCACACAGTCATGTGTATATAGACAGTAGCACAGGGGGCTAAGCACACAGCCTTGAGGTGCACCTGTGTTGATGATCAGTGAGGAGGAGACGTTGTTACCAATCCTCACTGATTGAGGTCTGCCGATGAGGAAGTCTAGTATCCAGTTGCAGAGGGAGATTCAGAGGCCCAGGTCTTGAAGCTTGATGCTGAATTTGGATGGGATGATTCTGTTGAACGCTGAGCTGTAGTTGATGAACAGCAGCCTGATGTACGAGTTCCTGTTGTCCAGGTAGCCCAGAGCAGAGTGAAGAGCTAGAGAAATTGCATCTGCTGCTGTTGTGGTGGTGGGCAACTTGGAGTGAATCCAGATCATCTCTGAGGCAGGAGTTAATTTGTGCCATAATTAACCTCTCGACGCACTTTATTACGGTTGATTTAAGTGCTACCGGATGGTAGTCATTGAGGCAGATCACCATGCTCTTCTTGGGCATCTGAGGTTTCGACCTGCATCAAGGTTCCCACCTTTGATACAGGTGGGAACCTCAGACTGCCTCTACGAGAGGTTGAATATGTCAGTAAATACTCCAGCTAGTTGGTCCACACAGGTCTTCAGTACTCATCCAGGTATGCTGTCTAGACCAGACGCCTCTTGTGGATTCACGAAACTGGTTGAAGACTGCTTCCGTGATGGCGGGGATCTCAGGAGGAAGTAAATTTGCATAGACTGTGGCAAGATACAATGCTTTTGAGCACTGTATGAATAAATTGGTGTGACATGACATGTCTATGCATCAACACTACCGGATCTGTGCAGTGAGGGCATCAGTATGCCACAGTTGTTTTTATGGTCATGTGTGTGAAATTATACGGCACAGATCGAGTATACAAAATGCTTGAGCCTCTGAAACAGATCATAGCTGGAGGGTTGGCATTTGCCCTGGCACTAGTTAGGCAGCTTGACTTTACCGAGGCTGGTGAGTGTGAGTGGTCACCATCTTCCAAGTAGATGCTTGCATTAAGTTTTCTGTTACTGATTATTTACATTCCCCCACTTTTGCTGCTAGTCCTCATTGCCCACCCCTCCCCCACCAATCCCTATCCACTGTCTTCACAGCCAGGCCCCAATGATTCTGTGCCCATTACTGCAAGCCTCTCCCCATCACCCTTCTGATCTTCTACCCTGCTACAATCTGCTGGCTCACTCTGTTGCTCCTTAGGTTTCATCATCTGTTGTTGATGATGGGTTTTGCACCAGTTTCCTTGTGCACGATGTATTCTCCTGTGCAGAACGTATTGTGTCACATGTATAATACGATATCGCTGAGTGGTGGGGCCTTACCCTTCTCCCACTCCACTGCTTTAAGCCAGGTTTTCACGTGTCACAATTTCCAGGCTAACATTTTTAATTGTCACATATCCATGCAGACAAGTTCCTAGTTTGGAGATTTTACTGCCAACAATGGCAAATAACTCAGTATTGTTTCATTTCTGAGTTGTCAGACTTTGTTGGGCTCTTTAATGAAGAGCAGCAGCACAGATGTGATTCCCCCTTCCCCAAATCATTGCCAGGCTATAAAATATTTTATACACTGAGGCTTATCCAGTGTAAACACCCTGGTATGCCTCACAGCTTTGTACAGTAAGGTGAAAGGTGCCTGAAGGTTGTGTAACAAAACAACTGTTGCCTCATTCTGGAGCTGAAATATGAAGATGAAAGTGCAAAGTAAATCCATGATGTGAGAAGAATGCATGCAACACAATTGTTACTCAGCTCTCTGCTGATAAGCTGCGATAACGTTTGGCTGCAATCTCCTGTTTAATTGTTTAAAGCATTCGCCACAAGAAAATCTCATACCAAAATGAAAGAAAAAAGATTTGGGGCTCTTGAATTAGATAAACACAACAGAATTTGTTTCTTTGGAACTGATATATAGGAATAGGTTATCGGAGTGGTGTTATGTATACCTGTTGACTTTTTCTTCTTGGTGCACTGGGAGGTCCAAGGTGGGCAAGAAGAAGTGATTAGAGTGGTGCAGTTGTTGCCAGTGTTACTGTGGTGGTGAATTTCAATACTTTGTTCCCTTGTCACACAACATTTGATGGAATCAGATGTCTAGATTCTTCTCTACAAGTACTGATTATTCAACAAAGGAAGGTTTCATTTGCACTGGGAGCAGGTTCATCCAACTTTTGGTGTGGTTAAAAGGGCCAAAATGCAGGAAAATCTGCCACCAAACTCCCCAGGGGTTTGCGCTGGAGCAGAAAGCCTTGTATTTCATTACAGCATGTGGCTAAGTTCAAGGAGGTAAACCTGTCCTATTAATCATTTGCTCCGCACTGTCACTGTGCTGGCATCTCAACACAGAATACAATTGACAGGAAAGATGATGTAAAATAAAATCTCACTAGAAGTGATAAGGGAAGCAAATGTTATGCCCCCGCCCCCAAAAACTGTTGTATCTGAAACTTTGCCAGCTTCATTGAGGTCCAAATCATATGCACGGTGCACTACAAATGGCAGTTGACCAGGTAGCTAACTGTACCAAGATTCAGTTAAGGGTGCAGTTATATAAGAACAGCACATTTCTACTTGTAACCCATTCATTCTACTAACAAAGCAGAGGTCTATTATATAAGAGTGTAACTGTATCAGGCTGTGCAAAGCAAGAAATACCAGGTGAGGTTACTATGCAATTGGGTCTCGTGCCTCAGTGTAATTGAGGGGCAGGGTAGAAATTCAGCCTGGGTTCTTGATCTTAATAACAAACATGCAATCCCGCCAAAAAAATGCATATCTTGGAAATAGATAAAGTGAAGGTTTGGGGTTACTGCAAACAAATTATGTTAAAATGAAGGAGTTTGTAATTTATGGCATAATAGCAGATAATGTGGGAAGTGTGGACATGCAAAGGAACAGTGTCAAAAATAAGAATTTATTCACTTTTTGCACTTTCTGGGATCAGGGCATCACTGGCAAAGTCAGCAGTTATTGTCCATCACTAATTGCTTTAGAGAAGATGATGGTGAGCCACTTTCCTGAACTGTTGCAGAGCTTGTGGTGAATGTTGCAGGGAGGCAGTTCCAGGATTTAGACCAGGCAACAATGATGGACAGGCAATATTTTTCCAACTCAGAATGGTGTGTGACTTGGAGGGGAACCTACAGGCAATGAGCTCCCTTGTGCTTCTTGGCATTGGAGGCTACAGGATTGGGATGTGCTGACATGAGTAACTGCAATGCAGGCACTGTGCAGAGTGGTGGAGGGAATAACTGCTGAGGGAGGATAATGGGATGCCAATTAAGCAGGTTGCTTTGTCCTGCTTCAAACTTCCTGAGAGTTGTTGGAGCTGCACATGTCCAGTAAGTGGAGAGCACTCCGTCACACTCCTGACTTGCACTCTAGAGTTGGTGGAAAGGCTTTGGGATTCCAGGATATGACTCACTTGTTGTGGGATACCCAGTTTCTGACTTCCTCCTGTCGCTACATTATTTATATGCTGGTCCAGTTGAGATTCTGGTCACTGGTTACCCCCAGGATGTTGATGGAGGGGTACTCAGTGATGGTAATGCCTTTGAATGTCAAGGAATGCTACAAACGGCCTTAATAGTTTACTACTAGAAAGGGGAAATAAATCCATTTTTTTCCAGCCCTGTGAGCTCTTCTGAAATACCTTGCTGAATCTCATTGTGAGGATGACCAGCCAGTTGGCTGAAGCAATGGAAAGGTAGCTGACACCCACAGACAGAGACATCCCTCCTGGAACAAATCATTAGCTTCAGACGCCAGTAGGGAAACGCTGAGATTTACCTGAGACTTCATGGAAACAATGGTGTCCTCAAGTTCCTTTTGAATTGCAGCAGGCATCAGGCCTTTGATTTTCATTTCACACTCTTGCTGGATTTGAATGATCTGGAAAGAAAGCGGGAGAATGCCAATTAATTTTTACTTTTAACTAAAGGCTGTCGAACTGTTACGGGATGGGTAAAAGTCAGCTGACGATATGATTGAATTTGGAAACTTGTCAAAAGTGTCAAGTTATTAGAGAGAAAAAAGATGAACCTGTATTTATCTAGCACCTTTCACCACCTCAAATCATCCTTTACAGCAAATTGAGTACTTCTGTAAAGTGCAATCACTGGTAAAATGCAGGAAATGCAGTAGCCAATCTTCCAACAGCAAGACACAACAACAATGTGGTGATGTGGTTATTTGACGAGGAAAGATTAAGTAGATTGGGTCTTTGCTTTTTAGAGTTCAGAAGAATGAGCGGTAGCTTCATGAAACATATAAGATATTGAGGGGTGTGACAGACTCGATGTCGAGGGGATATTTCTTCTAGTGGGGAAATCTAGAACAAGGTCCAAAGCCCTAGGATATGGAGTCATCATTTAAGAATGAGATGAGGAGGGATTTCTTCTCTCAAAGACTTGTGAGACTAGTACAGACTGAGTCCTTAAATTTATTCAAGACTCTGATGAATTTTTTGACTCCAGGGGAACCAAGGGTTAAAAGGATCAAGCAGGAAACTGGAATTGCATGGCAGAGCAGGATCAAGGGTCCATATGGCCTACTTTTCATCCTATTTCTTGCATACTTATAATGACTAGATGATCTGTTTTCGTGCCATTGATTGAGGGATAAATTCTGGCTATGAAACTGGAGGGAATTCCGTGTTCTTCAGTGAAACAGTGCAGAACTCTAAAGTGAATTTGATTTTTAAGCTGCTCTGGTTCACACCAGCTTTCATCTGGAATTAGTCTAACTGAAATGAACCGAGGTATTAAACTCGGTAGTGAAAAGAAAGAGAAACATGTGTTGCATCTAAATGCTTAGCAACTGCAGTTTAGGTTCCATTAGCTGTCTCAGTTAAGAGCCACAAAACTAGCGCCCTATCCTTTCATTAATGGTGTAAGAAGCACTACTTAGAGATACTATAAGGAAGAGAACTCCTGTACAAGTACAGATTGGCAGAAGATTAACAACAGCTCTCATTCGTGTTGTGTCTTTAACGTAATAAAAATATTCCAGGCAAAATTTTGATTGAGTTAAAAAATGAGATGTTAGAACAACTGTCCAAAACTTGGTTGAAGTCTTATGGAGCAACAAAGCAGGAGAGAAAGTGTTAGAGAGGTTTACAGAAGGAATTCCAGACTTTAGGACCTAGGTACTAGAGGCAAGGGTGTCAATCCTCAATCTGTGGCAGATTTTGCTGCCCATTTATAGATGAAACCACAAAGCAAAATACTTACAACTTCCTGATTTAACAGCATCACTGCCAATTGTACCTGCATCTGTTAAATGCTTGTAACCTGAGGGAAGGCCATAATTTCAAATAAAAATGCACCAAATATGCTCATGCTGTAGAAGATGCTGTTTGTGAATTTGGTACAACAGTATAATGTGGTTTTGCTGGTCGCAGGGTGGAATTATCAATGGACTAATGATGAGTCTTTGAAGTGTAACTTGAAGGGCGTGGGAAGCATGGATATGCACAGTGCTTTAAGAAGTTGCTGAGGGTGGAGAACTCTGAGGTGTGTGGGGTGTGTTTGGACTGAGGGAGATTGCTGGGTGGTGACATGGGTAACTGAGGGATCCATTGGAGTTTGAATTTCAGGACTAATTTCTGAAAAGAAAGAATTGCATGCATTTAAAAAATAAAGACAATTCTTTCTTTTGAGCATTTACTCTTTTCATGTCATTTGCAGGACATCTGAAGAAACACTTATTAAGTGTGGTTACTATTATAATGCAGGAAACAAGGCTGCCAATTTATGCACAGCAAGATCCCAGAAATAACAATGAGATAATCATCAGATAATCTGTTCTAATGCTCTGGACTAAGGGATCATGCTCAACCAAGATACCAAGGAGAACTCTTTGCTTGTTTTTGAAGGGAGCAGATTTTGCTGTCCCATCATTAAGGACGGCTGATGGGTTTACAATTTGATGCCTTGACCAAGAAAGGATCTCTCTGACAGAGTAGCTTTCCCTCGGTACCTGCACTGGGGCATGAATCAGTCTAGCTCTGTGGTGTGGCTGAACCCAATTCTTCATTCATTATCACAACCTGCATTTTCATTGTGCCTTTAACACAGTAGCAGGTTCCCAGGTGCTTCACACAGGCCATCAGCAAACAAAATTGAACAGTGTGCCACATGAATAAGACATTAGGACAGATGAGCAAAAGTGGCAGGTTTTCAGGACCTCCTTGGAGAAGGGGAGAGAGAGAGAGAGAAAGAGAGGTAAAGAGGTGCAGAGGTGGAGGTAAAGAATTCCAGAGTTTGGGGCCTTGGCAGCTGAAGACTTGGCTGACAACAGCAGAGTGATTAGATCTGGCATGAAGGTGGGATGGGGTGGGGGCGAGGCAGACGTTGTAGGAGGCAAGACTGTCTAAAAGTGTCAATGGCCCATCCTACGCATATACATTGTGCAAACCAAAAAGGTGGTCTGAAAATCTGATTTAGCAAAACTGAGCAGTGGTCAGGAGGCCACTTGGAGGCAGCTTTCAGTGGGATGCTCAGCTATTTCTTTCCTGTCAGCCTGTTCTGCATCTTTCTAAAGCACTTTAGCTGCAGCTACATCTTTGAAGTCTGCAAGCCACAGATCCGATTCCCATCAAAACAAGAATGCCAAAAAAAATCAGATCTGCAACATATTCTTATAACTCAGTGTGATAATAAGGAGCACACCAAACAGATCCTATCCATATTTTTCTGAACACTTAAAAAAACTTCCACAGCAGAGAATGTTTTGTAACATCAGTTTTTGGCTTCAAAAGATTATTAGGCACCCGACCCCCACTTTCACTCCACCCACTCATAAAACCTCTTTACTGCTGCCTTGTCAATGAGGATTCTGTTGAACCTGAATGAATTCTGACATTGGTACCAAATTACCTTGTTCTTTGGGGACAAGAATCCACCTTGTTCAGAATTACAGTTGCAATTAAAGGTAAGCTAAATATGGGTACTGGGATGGACCACATTTTTAGTTGACCCACAGCAAGGATTGTGCTTTTTACATTTCAATTTCAGGAAATACTCTGAATAAAACTATTTCTTCAGAGTAACCTTCAACCCATTTTATCCTTACCCTGTTCAGAGTAAAATTTTATTGTTCAATAGGAGTGGAGGGGCAGTCACTGCACAAGACTGGAGGGGGGGGGGGGAGAGAGAGAGAGAGAGAGAGAGAGAGAGAGAGAGAGAGATGTCTAAGGAGAAAATTCCTAGCACCTGGGTAGCTGAAGGTAAGGCTGCCAGTAGTCGGGCAATGGAAACTAGAGATTATAAGGGGTTAGAGATGGGGTGGGGGGCAGGAATTCATACAAACTGTTGAACTGTAGGATATTAGAGATACGTAACCATTTTGCTAGTCTGCCTGCTCCCCATTAATGCAATTATTTTGGAACCTCACCACTATATGCATCACCCTTGCTCTCCTCAATCTCCATGGGCTTTCAACTTCTTCCTTGGCCTTGCCTCACCCTACCTTTGCTGTCTATACAGTTGTTGGTTCCTGAACTTGGTTCCTGAACTTGGTTCCTTCCAGTTCTCTGATCTAATTTCTTCTTACTCCTTTCAACACACACGCTGTATTTTCCCCCCAGTTAACTTGTCCACTCATACCATGTCCCTCTTTAAACTTTTTTGCCTTGTTCTCTTTCTTCTCTGAATCACAGATATTGACACCACAAAACGAGTCTGTTCAGCCCATGCAAACCAAAAACAAGGGATAGTTAGGTTCATTCCAGCTGTGGCACTTAAGTGCTCATCCAGGTACATTTTAAATATTTTGGGGTTTCTACCTCTCTCACTCTCAGGGATCCAGATACCCACCATTCTTTGGATGAAGACTTTTTTTTCCAATTTGCCTCTATCCTAAAACTAAGTCTCCTGGTTTATAACCTCTTTATAGAGTTGGGAAAATTTTGTTAAAAAAACTTTTCCTATAATTGCTTTATCTTGTGCTTCTCAGACCATTTTCCTTTCACTCCAGTGTGGCACACATTTCTTTTCAACTCTTGCAGTTTTCAGCAGATACCTTCCCTTAGGTGAGGAACAATTTAAAAAAAAGCATTGTGAGCTGTTGCACAAGTGAGCTGGATTACCACCAGTACACAATTATGGGTGCCATACAGCCGGTTCCTGCCTGCTTTTAACAAACCCTGAGGGAAAAGGGCAGACTCATTCCAAAGAGGTAAGGACTTCAAAGTGATCCTGCAAGACAACTTTTGAATACCTCATTGAAAGAAGCCCTGCCAAATCTCAAGGACAGCATGTGGTAAATGGTGAGAGAGAAAATACCACAGAGAATGATGATCCGAATAAAATAATAAAAAGCCTTAATCTCCTTGCTTTATCACAGCAATCAGGAAAAACAATGTAATCTGCAAGTAAATGTTATTAGTAGGAAGACCACTAACTGCTGTGCTTGTCACTCAGACATGTATGATGGAACACTCTCTGCAGGAGGGAGGATTCTTCTGTAAAGGTGCGAGGTAATACAGGAATTGAGAAATTGCTGCTAACAGCATATCACCGCATCATTGCTTCAGCCTCAGTCATGCCCAATCAACTCAGATAGAAATAAAAACCTGTTCTCAACTTGTTATTCTATATTGAGAGGAATATAACAAAAGAAAGACAGA